>NC_051251.2:49558988-50808988 GCF_015237465.2 Chelonia mydas | reverse complement strand
TGTTGGAGAACGTGTAAGAATACATTATTAGTGTTAAGCCATTGCTGTAAATCTCCATTCTTTTCTGGGTCTGTGGCAGATTCTTTCCCTTGCATGGCTCCTAGGGTTCCCCAAACAGAGAGCTTGTGGTAAATCCACATTCTAATCCCAAACCAGGACTCTGATGGGCTGCAAGAGGACACAGATTTCAAAGCTGGGGAACCCTAGCTAAAATGGTCCTTCCCATGGGAGCTCACTCTTGAGAACTGACAGCAAGAATATTCCAACTAATCATAATAGTTTTACTAAACCATAGAGATAGAAAAATCTATTGATGTAGTCTGGTCCCATTTTTTAAATACACAGTAAGTAAATTGTGGTGATTTGTAGGGTGATCGTGGTGAACCTGGACCTGCAGGTTTACCAGGTGTGCAGGGTGGCCCAGGAACACCAGGACCAGTTGGCCCTACAGGAGAAGCAGGGCAAAGAGGTGAACCAGTAAGTAGGGACTTTTTTCAGATTTTTTTACTAGTTTTATGTATGGTTATATTATGATTTTGGACATATTCCATGAAAAGATGTGCTTTAAAGTTATGCTGAATTGCTTCCTGTAACATGTCCATGCATTTCCATGCAGGGCTCTCGGGGTCCAGTGGGTCCATCTGGTCGTGCTGGAAAACGAGGCTTGCCTGTAAGTTCTGTGCGATTGCTTTACTATTGCCCAAACCAAATTATTTTTACATTAAATGTTACCAAAAGGGCAAGAAAAGCTAGATTTAGAAGCCTGAATAATGACTTGAGTTTTAGAGAGCTGACTCCTAATGAAGAGCGAACATTTTCTGAGTTATATAATCCTTATAGATTCTCCAGCTGGTTGACTATGACAGTGAATTGTCTGTAAAACATGACTGAACAGAGGTAACAAGAAGCTTCAAATTTTCTTTACTTGCATGATGCAACAGAGAGTGGCCAAGCAGGTGGTATTTGGACCTGAATTAGCTTAGGTCTAGGCTTTGTGTTTCACAGTGTGAGGTCAAATCAGGATTTGGATTCAGGTTAGAATTTTATGATGCTGAAATATCATGTGATGTTCTCGAGATTTCAGACTAAAATGGCAGAAATATTACAAAATCGGCTGTTCTCATGAAACAAACTTATTAATATCATGAAATTTTGCTGCAGCTGAACTGGAGCTGAAAATATATGACTTCCAGTTTTTGATTATAGGCAAAGTTGTTATAGGAGTTCAGGCTTGGAACCAAGATTCAGGCTCTCACCCCCAAAACTCAAAGGGGGTTCAAATATGAGAATCCAGTTTTGACATTTCTAATCGGAAGACATAGGTGAAGAGGGAAAAGCAGAGAATGCTTGACTTTTTCTAAAGGTTCACTCTGTTTTCAAGATGTAGATTGTTCAGTATCTAAAACTTACTGAAAATTATTACAGGTTTCAGAGTAGCAGCCGTGTTAGTCTGGATCTGCAAAAAGAAAAGGAGGCCTTGTGGCACCTTAGAGACTAACAAATTTATTTGAGCATAAGCTTTCGTGAGCTACAGCTCACTTCATCGGATCCGATGAAGTGAGCTGTAGCTCACGAAAGCTTATGCTCAAATAAATTTGTTAGTCTCTAAGGTGCCACAAGTCCTCCTTTTCCTTTTGAAAATTATTATAAATTTCAAATGCTGTTCTTAGACTAGCATGAGATTTAAACTGGAAAATGTAATATTAAAAGTGTAAGCCAAAGAAATATTTTGAATGATTTTAACCAATTTAAAAAGTGTAAATGTTTCAAGATCTTGGAGTTAAATAATTATGGAACAAACTCATTTGAGCATCTTGAGTCCAAATACTGTAGTGCCTACTCAGGCAAAAATCCCATTGATGTTTCAAATGTAAGTTTACTTTAATAAAGACTGCAGGAGGCTTTGGGTATGTAGCTAGTTGTGAGAAGTGGAGACACTTTCTTCCTGATAGTGAAAAAACAGGCTTGTAGATACAAATATATGGAGGTCATCTTTACTCATAACATTTCAGTCCTCTCCATAACAATGCTTCCCACTTTCAAGCATGGAATGAATATTGATATAAGTATATAATATTATATAATATCTTTACTATTCTTAGTAGCAGTATTTTTGAACGTATGAAATAGATAGGTAAACAGTAAAGACTAATTTTACTGTAACCAACTCTATTTTATTTAGGTATGTGGCATTTTCTAATATGTAAACGTGGCCTGCTGCTTTCTGCCTTTAGAAGTGAACAGTGTCAGACAATAGTGTCCAGAGAAAAGTAAGGTTTGTTCTTAGTCTAGAATCCTCTATTTGACTGTTTTTGTACCTATAGGGTCCCCAAGGTCCTCGTGGTGACAAAGGTGACAATGGAGACCGAGGTGACAGGGGCCAGAAGGGTCATAGAGGTTTCACTGGTCTTCAAGGTCTTCCTGGTCCTCCTGTAAGTTGTTTTAGTTAATTAGCAAGAAAAGAAAAGAATAATAACATATCTGTTAAGACTTTGATATTAAAAATGAATCAAAGGGAAAATCTGCACGGTGTATTACAATAAATATGCTTTCCAGACAGCCGCTCTCTGGGGCCCTGGCTGTCTGTAGTTTCCAATATATATATTATACATTGCTAATATCAATGCAATAAATTGTTAAATTTACTTCTTGTTCCCCATCCATCAAGTAGATTTATGCAAATTCTAACTTCATCTTAGTCAACCTGAGCAGTCTGCATGCTGCTGCTGTAAGCATTGGTATTAATATTAATGTTAGCATACAAAATATGCTCGGGAATGTACAAACATATAGAAAAACATGGTTCTCTTCCCCAAAGAACTTACCATTTAAGAAGCAGTAACTTTTGTACACAAGATAGAAATCTGTGTGGTTTTTGTTGATATTGGTAATTATACATAATTTGTGATATTTGTTCCATGCACAGCTGATGCCACAGTATTTTTAGTGCATTTGTTAGCAGTTCTGCTTTATTAAAATTATATAGCATGAACCAGTGTGCACCTGGCCCTGCATGTGTCAGAGGCTCAACTCTTAGTGTCCTTGTGCAGAGGCTGAGTGCAATCGTAGTTCTTGTGATCAGGGAAGCAAACCCAGCAAAGTGCTCAGCATCTCATAGTTAGATGTTGCGCCCCCTTAGTTCCCCAAAATATTCCAACCCTCTCTGCCTCCTCAACAAACTTCCTTTGTCTTCTTTGTCTTCACCTTATTCTGTTAGTTGCAGTCAGTGGCTCTTGTTCTTAATCTCCAAGCGTTCCTACTGAGTGTCTCTCCCAAGCTGACCCTGACCTTTCTTGTGTCCTCCTTCAGCATCTTGAACTACCTTTTTCTGGGTCTTCCTCCTGGTCTTTGTCCTTATCTTCACTTAACATGGATTCACATTGCAGCGATCAATCCACCGGGGGTCAATTTAGCGGGTCTAGTGAAGACCTGCTAAATCAACCACCGATTGCTATCCCATCGACTCCGGTACTCCACCGGAATGAGAAGCATAAGGTAAGTCAACGGGAGAGTTTCTCCCGTCGACCTAGCGTGGTGTAGACACCGCAATAAGTTGACCTCAGGTTCGTCAACTCCAGCTACATTATTCACATAGCTGGAGTTGCGTAACTTAGGTTGATTTAGTCCCATAGTGTAGAGCTGCCCTAGATCTTGTACTCTCTGGCCAACATATCCCAGGTCTCGTCATCTCAACAAACCTGTGGAGCAGAGAGCACAGACTACCGTGAAACTTAAAACTCTTCTAAAAGATACTTAAATATTACTGTGATTCATAATATATAAAACAAAAAAATTAGTTAGTTCAGGTAAAATAGATGTAAGTGGGAATTGAAAGTGCTCAGCATCTCGTGGGCTCAGGCATAGGGAATGAGTATAAGATTCTTGGATTGCCAGTGGCTATGAACACCAAAGAAAGGAAAGATCCATGGATACCCCCACCCACCTAGGGGTGCACTGGCCCAGTGCCTCGGGGAGCACAGGAGCATATGTACTCTTTCAAATGGTGTTGTAGCAGCTGTGCTTCTTCAGTAATCACCCATATTGTAGCCAGTGACTGAAGAACTACTGTCCAGAAGTATAGATACTCTTTTTGGCTGTTTAAATAGGCACGCAGAAGTTCAGATGCTTCTCAGACATCCTATTTGAACTCTTTAAGGTACAGGCATCATAATAGAATCCTGATAAGAATGGTTTTTCTCATTAAACTTTGTTTATACGGGACTTGCAGTACTTTTTGATTTCAGCTGCAGGGTATGTCCTGGTCCTAGCCAAAGGCAAAAGGAAAACAAATAGGCAAAACAACCAAACCGAAACTTCTTCCCAATTCAGAATCGCATCAGTTGGTTTTAGCTTTGGATAAAGATTCTGGCTAGTTCCTCTTTTCCTTTTATTGTTTTGCCAACCATATTAATATTGGACAATACCGAACTAAGGACTTGCTGTGCATGTAACCTCAGACATAATTTTGTGTGTAGATTTGTACTAGTGTTAAAAACTTTACTTATCTTACTGATAACCATTGTTTTTGTGTCACCGTAGCAAAAGAGAATAATACATTGGGACTTAAAAGTGCACAACGATTGAGAACTCAGAGGGAAATTGCTACATATGTTTCCTGGGCACATCCTGGCTCACTTTGACAATTATAGCTTTATAGGTTTACACAACATTTCTTTAAAGATAATTTGATGTTGAATTTAAAATATAATAAAAATATCATTTTTTCTGCTTAGGGTCCCATTGGTGAACAAGGCAGTTCTGGGGTTCCAGGTCCTTTTGGCCCTAGAGTGAGTACATTGTGTTATATATAAGTGTATGAAAACAATCAAATTTCTGTTTGCAGTTCACTGTTAGGCAGATGACGTTTGTTGATCTTAGCCTAAAATAACTTCATGTAATGACAGGTTTCAGAGTAGCAGCCATGTTAGTCTGTATTCGCAGAAAGAAAAGGAGTACTTGTGGCACCTTAGAGACTAACCAATTTATTTGAGCATAAGCTTTCGTGAGCTACAGCTCACTTCATCGGATGCATAAAGTGGAAAATACAGTGAGGAGATTTATATACCCACAGACCATGAAAAAATACACATTGTAAGGAGAGTGATCACTTAAGATGAGCTATTACCAGCAGGAGAGTGGGGGGGAGGGAGAGAAAACCTTTTGAAGTGATAATCAAGGTGGGCCATTTCCAGCACATTTCCAGGAGTTAACAAGAACGTCTGAGGAACGGGGGGGGGGGGGGGGGGGGGGGGGGGGGGCGGGGGAGGGAAGAAACAAGGGGAAATAGTTTTACTTAGTATAATGACTCAACCACTCCCAGTCTCTATTCAAGCCTAAGTTAATTGTATCCAATTTGCAAATTAATTCCAATTCAGCAGTCTCTTGTTGGAGTCTGTTTTTGAAGTTTTTTTGTTGAAGGATAGTCCCTTCTCGTTAACTCCTGGAAATGTGCTGGAAATGGCCCACCTTGATTATCACTTCAAAAGGTTTTCTCTCCCCCCACCCCACTCTCCTGCTGGTAATAGCTCATCTTAAGTGATCACTCTCCTTACAATGTGTATTTTTTCATGGTCTGTGTGTATATAAATCTCCTCACTGTATTTTCCACTTTATGCATCCGATGAAGTGAGTTGTAACTCACGAAAGCTTATGCTCAAATTAATTGGTTAGTCTCTAAGGTGCCACAAGTACTCCTTTGCTTCATGTAGTGGTTATCTTATTCTCTTTCACTGAGGTAAATTCTATTGTTTAATAACTGACGTAGCAAAACTTTTACAGAAGTATGCTTGTTAGTCACCTTCTGTCTGGCTAGCCACTGCACACGTCACAGCTGGAGCACAACTCTGCTCTTCCTAGCAATAACCCCCACAACTTCCCTGTTTGGTGATCATCCTCACCAGGGGAGCATCCCTCACTCCCACTCACTCTCACACTCTTCCCCAGCATCCAACCCTACAATGTGGAGCGATCAGCAGGTAAGCCCTTGGCTGGTCCCCTGCCTTCAGCTGTTTCTGGCCCTTGGTTCTGACTCTCCATCATAGAAGTCAGCAGGCAACTCCCTCTGCTGTTCTCTGGCCTTCAGCCCTCCTATCTGGCTCTATGGCATAAGGCTGGAGAAATTCAGAAGTACCAGTATATGATAAAATTCAGCTACCTTCTGAACTTCAGACAAAAAACAAGTTACTACTTTTAAATTAATTACTTTTCAAAAATCACGGGATTGCTTCAGGAGGAGATATTATTTACATTTAATATAAAAGGCATATTAGTAAATTGGCTAATGTGATTGTTATTAAAACCCATTTTTAATTCTCTAATTTTATTCAGGGCCCTCCAGGTCCAGTTGGTCCTTCAGGCAAAGATGGAAGTCCTGGACCACATGGGCCACTGGGACCTCCCGGTGTAAGAGGAAGTCTAGGAGAAGCAGGTCCTGAAGTAAGTTCATGGAAATTTGGGGAGATACGCTGGCTTCTGGTATTCTCATGTTAAAACTCATAGGAGCACTCTATAAAATTGATCTTAGATTTATGAGTAATGCCTAATGACAGATTAGTGTTTCTTAACTACTTATAACTCCACAAATAATATATATGATAGGGTTTGAGCCATGACATTTGTAAACTGAGATATAATATGTTAGGTGTTTCCATCAAAAGCTACTCTGGAAGTTAGAGAAAGAGAAGATGTGCTAGTTAAGTTACTTAGGTCTCTAGAATACACTTTCCAGTGAGCTATCCTGTCTAGTTCCAAATGACTCCAGAGATTGGACTTTCACCACTTCCCCGGGGAGCCTATTCTACACCCTCATAAATCTTAGAGAATTTCTTCTGATATTGATTCTAATAGTTCTTCTTTGAGTGCTTGCTCATGTCGATTCCATTCTAGGTGTGTGAGCGCCCACTTGTGCGGCCATTGGAGATTTTTGCCTTAGTGGTATCCGTAGGACCAGCTGTGGCGCCCCCTTGAGTGACGCGGTTATGTGTCAGTATATCAGGAGCCACTGGCCCTACACCATCTCAGTTCCTTCTTACCACACATGGTGGTTAGTTAGAGCACTTTTCCTTGCATAGCAAGGGCTAGCGTTTTCGTCTCTTCTGACTTCAAGTCTTAGGGCCTTGTAAATAGTTGTTTATAGTAGTTAGTGTTAAGTAGTTTTTAAGTGTAGTTAGGAGTTAGAAGTTCTTCGGGGTGTAAGCCCTGTGCGGACTGTAACAGGCCTGTGCCTGTAACTGACTCCCATGGCAGCTGCCTCAAGTGCTTGGGGGAATCATATGTGAAGGACAAGTGTCATAGTTGTAAAAAATTTCAACCCAGGACTCAGAAAGAGCAGGATATTCATTTGCGGGCTCTCCTCATGGAAGTTGCCCTTTGTCCAGCTTCTGAGTCGTCCTGCCAAGACTCGCCTAGTACCTCGGCCTTGGTGCCCAGCGCACCCCCTGCTCCAGTGTCCAGAAAGAAAATGAAGTACGGCTCTCCGGCACCAGGCAAGAAAAACCATGGGGCATCAGGCAAAGGACCCATTTGGGCCGCCCTGCCACTCCGGAGCCACGAGGACATGCCTCCCTGGTCAGGGCCCTTAGCCCCTTAAAGGATCCACCACCAGCTCCCAGGAGCGGTAGTGGACCCAAATGTCTGATGGCATCAATGCCTTCCAAAGCTCCCCCGGCACTGAGAGATCAGAGGCCTCTGCCCACGCCGCAGGAAGCACCAAAGGCTCCCTACAAGGACAAGCCAGCCACGGATCCCCCGAGACAAGGCAGTGCTCTCCATCTCCTCGCTGCAGATCTCTGGCGTTGTAGCCCAGATTCTCTGGTGCTTGTCACTGGCACCGCGATTGTGGTCCCCGCCATCTTGATGCGGATCGCCTTGGGGGAGGCGCCAGTCTCCGTTCCACCAGCACCATTCGTCTTCCTGCTGGTCGTCCTCTCAGCGCAGATCTCGGTCGCCTGCAACGTGGGAGCACTCCCCATCATGATTTTGTTCCCCCCAGCCCCGGTCCTCTCAATACCAGCGCCGATCCGGCCACTCCAAACACTGGTCTCTGGTGGCGACGGTCAGCAGGCAGACACAGGCGTTGATGGCCCCACTGTGGTCACCATAAGGGGATTCCTCTGGCACAGAAGGGCAGTTCAGCCCCTTGCCAAGACCCCACAGACACAATTGGGCACCTGAGGCCGCATCAACATCTACGGCGCCACCTTGGCAGCACAGCCAGTGGCCAGTGCCATGGCCCTATTGGAGAGCGTGGGGCATGCTGGTGATGACGATGCCCCCTTTGCACTGCTCATCTGCCACTGCCTCGGAGCAACAGCTGACGGCACTGGGATTGGTGCGTGAGACCCACTCGGTGGTCAAGGTAGAGGAGACAGTGCCTACCCCAAAAACCCCTCCCTCATGGGGGATAATGCCCTGGAGCCTCCCCTGGTGGTACAGTCCTCATCCCTGGATGAGGTAGTCGTGGGACCTTCAAGGGCCAGCCTGCTAGGCAATTTTAAGGAACACCAGGCTCTGCTTTGATGGGTGATCGAGAACTTGGGCCTAGAGGTGGAGGAGATGGCTGAGAAGATGGACACCTTGTTCAATGTCCTCTCAGCCTCTACCTCAGCATGTGTTGCACTTCCAGTGCATGACAGGGTCCTGAAAATTGCCAAGACCCTCTGGCAAACCCCGTTGTCCATCCCTCCCACCTCCAAAAGGGCTGAAAAGAAGTACTTTGTCTTGGCCAAAGGGTTTGAGTATGAATTTACCCACCCACCTCCGGGCTCGCTGGTTGTCTCTGCGACCAACAAAAAGAACAAGCAGGGGCACACTAGTTCAACCCCCAAAAGTAAAGAGGCCAAAAGACTGGACCTTTGTGGGAGAAAAATTTATTCAATGGCCAGCCTGCAATTCCGGGTGGCGAACCTCCAGGTCATCTTGGGTGGGTACAATTTTAACTTATGGGACTCCCTCCGTAAGTTCAAGGAGTCCCTCCCTCAGGATCTGGCTAGCTGCAACACCATGAACTCTTGAGCCCAGCTCCAATGATACTTTTTGTGAGTCGCCTAGAGTGGAATTGATGTGAGCAAGCACTCGAAGAAGAAAAAACGGTTACTTACTTTTCGTAACTGTTGTTCTTTGAGATGTGTTGCTCATGTCCATTCCATTACCTGCCCTCCTACCTCTCTGTTGGAGTTGCTGGCAAGAAGGAACTGAGAGGGTGTAGACATATAGAGACGCCTGAGCATGTCACTTAAGGGGGGCTCCACAGCCGACCCTATGGATACTGCTATGGCAAAAGTCTCTGACGACCACGCACGTGGGCGTGCGCACACCTAGAATGGAGTGGACATGAGCAACACATCTCAAAGAACAACACTTATGAAAGGTAGGTAACCGTTCTTTCCTGTTTTGAATTTCAGTCCGCTATGCCTAGTTATAGCCCCTTATTCAATCCTCAACAATTCCTCTTGTTGCTTGGAGTTCAGATACTACAAGTAATTGAGAGAATTACCTTTGTACATCCTTGCTTATTGATCAGGCCCGGCACAGATATTTAAAGGCCAAGTTCTGCTCAGTTATGCAGTTGTAAATGTAGAATAACATAAGTGAACTGAATTACTCCAGGTTTCAGAGTAGCAGCCATGTTAGTCTGTATCCGCAAAAAGAAAAGGAGTACTTGTGGCACCTTAGAGACTAACAAATTTATTTGAGCATAAGCTTTCGTGAGCTACAGCTCACTTCAGTGGAAAATACAGTGGGGAGATTTATATACACAGAGAACATGAAACAATGGGTGTTACCATACACACTGTAATGAGAGTGATCGGGTAAGGTGAGCTATTAACAGCAGGAGAGCGGGGGGAAAAAACCTTTTGTAGTGATAACCAAGGTGGGCCATTTCCAGCAGTTGATAGGAACGTGTGAGGAACAGTGGGGTGGGGGGGGGGGAATAAACATGGGGAAATAGTTTTACTTTGTGTAATGACACATCCACTCCCAGTCTTTATTCAAGCCTAAGTTAATTGTATCCAGTTTGCAAATTAATTCCAATTCAGCAGTTTCTCATTGGAGTCTGTTTTTGAAGATTTTTTGTTGAAGAATTGCCACTTTTAGGTTTGTAATGCTCTTATAGGATCTTATAGGTTTTGGCAAAAGAAAATCTTGTCTCACTAATCTCTTAGAATTCTTTGAGTAATAACGAAGTAGTGGATAAAGGAGAACTGCTTGATGTAATGTATGAAGACTTCCCAAAGACTTTGACAAGGTCCTGCACAAGAGGCTACTAAAGAAGCTGAATAATCCTCAAGTGAGAGGCAAATTATTGTTGTGGAATCAAAAACTTTACTTTTAATTAAAAGGAAAGAGTAGGATTAAATGGTAAACTTTTATTATGGCCAAAGGTTAACAGTGCGGGGTACCTCAAGGCTCCATAAAAGGTCCTGTGTTGTTCAGTATATTTATCGTAGTCTGGAAAGTGGGTGAGTAGAGACGTAAAATTTGGAAATGATACAAAGTTATCTAGGTCAGTTAGGACCAGAACAGTGAGGAACTTCAGAGAGACGTAAAGAAGCTATGTGAATGGACAACATGATGGCAAATCAAATCCAATGTTGATGAATGCAACTGTTGTTGAATGTACTGTTAATTGGAGGGAAACATTTAAACTACTCAGACACCTTATGGTGTTCTAGATTAACTGTATCAATTCAGGAAAGGGACCAGGTTTAGTCTGATAAATGAAAACTTCTGTTCAATATGCAGCCGTGGTTAAAAAGCTAACAAGATATTAAATGCATAAGGAATGGGATTCTGAATAGTAACAAAAAAAATTATAATGCCTTTATATACATCAGTGGGGCAGCCTCATTGGAATTCTGTGCGCGGTACTGGGCACCCCATCAAAAAGGATAGACTTAAGGGGGTTCAGAAAAGAGTGGCAATCAAAGGCTTAAAAAAACTCTTGTATGATGAGAGATTGAAAAAATGGGGATTATTTACTTTGAAGAAGAGATGAGACATGATAAAATATCTTTAACGGTACAGGTAGATTGGGAACTGCTGTCTCATACCCAAGAATTCTTGGCAGTTCCCATATCTGAATCAGTTTTTCATTTTTGTTGCTGTTATATGAATTCCCTCCAAATTATCAATATATTTCAACTGCTTCTGAGGTGTCATGAAATGAATGCAGAATTCAGAATTTTGAGTAAAGTATTTATTATACCTTGAATCTAAAACAGATCAGATATGTAGTTGAGACAGTGAGGTAGGATGTCTCAGACTATTATTTCTAGTTTTACTTTCTCTCAGTACTTACCTCAGTTACAAATTCACAATAACATATTAAGAAATACATTTCTTACCATAATTCCTAGACACACAATGCATTAGATTGATGGGCATGCTTCTGGTTGGACAATTGGAACATTAGTTTTGAACTCTGGTTAATTACTGTTAAAGGGAGTTTCACAGCTAAATCTCAGTGTGCCTGTGGTGGTACCAGAACATCAGATTTAGAATTAGAAGCCACAAAATTCAGATCCTAAAGCTCAAGGCTCTTTAGATCAAGGTGTTGGTTTCACCCATTGTAGAGTGCATTATTCATTGTTTAACACCAACAAAGGCCCATATTTAGTACAGTATCCCTATGTACTTGCTAAAAAGCTTTCCTGAATTTCAGGCCAAAATGCTCAGAGCTGTACAAGACAAAGTTAGAGACAGTCTATGCCCTTAGATGTGTGGGCCTATCCTCTTATCTCTATCCTTAGAGGCAGGAGTCAGCCGTGAAGTGTTGCTCTGGAACTTTCCCTAAGTTTGAGGGTGATTGGAGCTGAGATTTTGGCTAGGCTTGTCTTTTTAATAACTATACTGTCCCAAACCCCACTCTGTCTAATGAAAGCATCTTGTGTATCTCTATTACTACTTTTACTTTTAGGGTCCTCCAGGTGATCCTGGTCCCCCAGGTCCCCCAGGCCCCCCAGGTCACCTCACAGCTGCCATCGGTGACATTATGGGCCACTTTGATGACAGTATGGCAGATCCACTGCCAGAATTCACTGAAGATGAAGCAGCCCCTGATGACAACAATAAAACTGATCCAGGAGTCCATGCCACACTGAAGTCACTGAGTAGCCAGATTGAAACCATGCGCAGCCCCGATGGCTCCAAGAAACACCCAGCACGCACTTGTGATGATCTAAAGCTCTGTCATCCATCCAAGAAAAGCGGTATGTATAAAATGCAACATTTAGTAATGTAGTATCTGCATATGCTGCATTGTCCTGGTGTACTGCCATTCTGGTCTTAGGATCTCTGGGAAAACATGCATGATATAGGTTGTTGTGGTAGTAGCTGTAGTTCATGCCAGGTCTTTTGAATTAAGGAGCTCAGAAACCTCTTGCAAAAATGTTGTTTATTCTTCAGTATTTTATTGCGTAAGGCACTTGGGTATTTCACTGGAGTGCCACCCCTGTAAGTGTGATCACACTGGAGCGCCACTCCTGTATGTATGATCGCAGTGATAAGCTGGTACAGTGCATGTTTGAGGCAATAATAATTCAGCATTGAAGGCTAAATGCTGCCTTTGGATGCATAATCCATTCAGTTGCTAAAATAACATGGGTTACCCATCCTGATTTTGTATACCTCATTGTTCTTTGAGTAGTGTGTTAGAATTACTCTAAGTTACACTGGCATCCAGCACCCCATAAGAATTGTCTGGCAGCTAAGGATCAGCTAGGGAGAGAGCAGCCCCAGCCTTTCCCCTTTTCCTGCAGCTATGCCCCCGTGCCAGGCTTGTCTGCTTTGTTCCATCAGAGTAGTGCCAAGGGGCTTTATAATGGGCTTAAGCAGTGCTTAATTTGTGCCAGGGCAGAGCCCCGGCCCCTTAGGCTTGGCATTTTATAGCCCCGGCACCTCTGGGCTTGCCACGTCAGTTATTAAAGTAAAAAAATTGCTCAAGCCCCCTGGCACCTCTTTTATTACAAATTAAGAACTGGGCATAAGCAAAATTCAGGATCTAACCACCCCCAATTTTAAAGTGCTTAAAATACGGAACCAACTATTGTGCTTGAACTTATCTCTGGAGTGTACATTAAAACAAGTAGAGGGTTGTTACATTATACCCAATATAGTTACACAAGTTGTTTATTGATCAGCTAAACTGGTTAGCCATTGAGGCCTCAAAATAAAAGACATTAGGTAAATGTGGAACTTGTGTTTTGTAATATCTAAAGAGATTCCTAATTATAACTCCCTAATTCATTCAGGAATCTTACTAATATAGCAGAGATTACATTTTTTGTGTTTTGCAGGAGAATATTGGGTTGACCCTAACCAAGGTTGTGTTGAAGATGCTGTAAAAGTCTACTGCAATATGGAAACTGGAGAGACTTGTATTTCTGCAAACCCATCTAGCATCCCGCGCAAAACGTGGTGGACTAGTAGATCACCAAACCTCAAGCCTGTATGGTATGGCCTTGATATGAACAGGGGATCACAGGTAACTAAATATATTTAAATGGGATAAAAAAGGGGTGATAAAATTTTTAAACATTGATTTTTTTAAACTTAAATAAGATATTTTTATTTAAATTAAATACAGATTTGTTTTTAAAAATAAAGTCGTTTAAAATTAAATTTGAAATTGACAGCCTGTGTTAAAGCCCAAACTTATTATAATCTATTAAAATAATAGTAAGTAGTAAGTTTGCTGCCAAAGTTTTAAAGTAAATCAAGGATTGGTGGAAGTCGCTGAATAAGCATCTGGAACCATAGTTTGTTGAAGTACTAAACCACCTTTTGACAAAAGAAGCATCTCTGTAGATGCAGAGAGAATATTTTCTTTATTTAAGTGTATTCAACTATATCAGTTCAGTGAAAAATTCATTCAAAGTTAAGAAAATGATTGGGAGTGGAAAAAGCAGGAAAACTTGTTTTCCTCTTCCAGTATATGAATTAAAAACTAGGTGTGAAAATATGAGATCTACTAGTTTCAAATCTTGTTAGGACATAGTGATCAGAAACAATCAGTTTAATTCACTAACTATAGATACGTCCTTTGGTTAATAAATCAGTTAGTTTTAAATACAAAACATGTTTTGATTAACTTTTTGATAAACTTTTTTCTTATATATGCAGCACATTTATTTTTTTATAAATAGTTTTATTTAATACACAAATAGTTTTATTTAATAAAATGGAATACAATTCTGTTTTTATACATTTTAATTGAATTTGAATTTCCATCCAAATAGAGTTTGATACAAATCACAAGTGAAAAACCAATCAACTAGTAAATAAATGCAATCATTCACCATTTTCTAACAGAATAAAAATGTAAAAATTAAGAATATGAATAAATGTAAGTTAAGCTACATGCTTAAATAAATGTGTACAGACATAGTGTATTTTCCTGGTTAGCAAAAAGCAGCACCAAATCCAGTGTGAAGGCTATATTTTGTTGCAAATCAACATGTTTTAATGATTACCAGCCAATGAAAATCAACTTGTCTTTAGGAAAATAACTAAAAAATACAAATGGAAAACATGAGAAAAATTAATTATTTAAATCAAAGTTTCCCGCTTGCTGATTTAAATTGCTTTGATTTAATTAAATCCGCCCTGTGAGAAGGCTCTTCTCCAGATTCTTTCTTTTTCTTTTTGGATATTTAATACTATTTTGAGCAGATCATGCCATGATAATAACTTTATAAATACTGGTAGACAGATTGTCTGACATTCAAGTTGTTACTTACTTGATTCAAATATATTGTTTACTCTTCACAAATATAAAACTTCCTTCTGTATCCCTAACTTAGTTCCCAAAAAATCTGGTTTCACGAACAAAATGTTGCAATCTGTATGCCTAATTGTGCAGTCCCTATGCAGACATAACTCCTGGTGATTATGTTTAAGGCTGCAATTTAGTTATGGAGGTCATGGAAGTCATGGCATCCGTGACTTCCAAAGGCCTCAGTGACTTCAGCCAGCGCCTCCTGAAGCTGCAGGGTCCCCTGCCACCTGTGGAGGCAGGGAGCTGGGGGATCTGCCACTCCTGGCTGCCGTCGGTGGCTTCCACGGGGGGCAAGGGGGACCTGGTGGCAGGGGGCAACTGCCACGGCGGGCGGCAGGGAGGATCCCCAGAGCTCCGGGCCACCATGGGAGGCAGGGGGGACCCTTGCAGCTTGGAGCTGCCAATGGAGGGGGACCGTGTAGCTCCCAGCTGTCTCTCCCAGCTCCCCAGGCTACCCATTCTATCATGGGTGTTTTTAGTAAAAGTCATGGACAGGTCACGAGCTCCTGTGAATTTTTCATTATTTCCTGTGACCTGTTGGTGGCTTTTCCTAAAAATATCCGTGTCAAAAACTTAGCCTGAAAAATACCAGGCTTCCAGAATGAGCTTCAGAACTCTGAGCCCCTGGGCCACTGAAGATCATGATGAAGGATTCCTATGAGGGGCATTAAAGGCAGTAGTTGCTGTGGGTGCTAGCATCTCACAGTAGGTGTTTAGCATTTTACAGATTTGAGAATATTTAATCCATGATCTGATGGAGGGGAGGTAGAGTTCACCACCAAGAAAAATTGTAAAAAAATAATTAATATGTTAACAACACAGTCAGGTCTGATAAGTACCCAGTATAGCCTTTGTAATATTCAGTTGCAACTCTAGAGACTGGTAGTTGAAAAGAAATTCTCAGACTTGACTGATTATAGCTAGCATATATTATAAGAAGACATTGCAGATAGAGAAGATTTTCCTCATTCTCTGTACACTATCTGGTTTGTGGGAAGTATACATTTTCCAGCCAATATTAAATTACATTTTCTACACTGCAGTCACTCAAACTGTATGAATAAAATGAAAAATATATAGGAAGGGAAAATGCAGAATATTAGCAAAATGTTTGTCTGATTTCTGATTATTCACAGAGAAGAGTGCAAATAGCTAACAATGTTCTATAAAGGTCACGAGATATAAGCATTCTTTCTAGCTCCAATCTAAGTAATGTGTTCTGATAAAATCTGTAGTTAGTATAATATATTTAAACTTCTTTGGTTAATATTGATATTACTGAATAAAATGTATGTAAAATAAGATCCTAAAATTACAATAAAATAGTTACATTTTTAAAATGTTTTCTGTGGTTGACATTTATTATATATATTTGGCTGCTGCTCTAGTGAGCTATTACATTTAACGTTAGAGGCATTGACCCAGCTTTGAGTTTCTTCAGGTTGGGCCTTTGTGCCAATTCGGAATCCTGTTAACTTTGGTAGGGATCTATTGGGATGTGTATGTGGTGCTCAGTGCAGGACTGGGGCCTTAGCTAAAAAGGTTCTATGTGTTATGGCCAAAATTTTCCATAGTGGCCTCAGTTTCTGGGTGCCCAGCTTGTAGAAAATTATTAAAGAATTCTAATGATTCTTGGACTTGCTGTGTATGGAAATCATTAATATTCCTGGTTTCAGAGTAGCAGCCGTGTTAGTCTGTATCCGCAAAAAGAAAAGGAGGACTTGTGGCACCTTAGAGACTAACGAATTTATTTGAGCATAAGCTTTCGTGAGCTACAGCTGAATGCATCCAATGAAGTGAGCTGTAGCTCACGAAAGCTTATGCTCAAATAAATTGGTTAGTCTCTAAGGCGCCACAAGTCCTCCTTTTCTTTTTATTAATATTACTGACATCCACAAACTTTATATGAATTCATGTAACCTAAGATAATCTATCTTGTATCTTTGCAGTTTGTCTATGGAGACAGTGAGTCACCAAATACAGCTGTCACCCAAATGACCTTCCTGCGCCTTCTGTCAAAGGAAGCCTCCCAGAATATCACATACCATTGTAAGAACAGTATAGGGTACATGGATGACCAGTCTAAGAACCTGAAGAAAGCTGTAATTCTTAAGGGGGCTAATGACCTTGAGATCAAAGCAGAAGGAAACAATCGATTTAGATATACTGTCCTTCAGGACAGCTGCTCTGTAAGTTCTAACTTTTCAAAACTGATTTCATCATGTTTATAAAGAAAAATGACTTTTTGGGGGCCTTTAATATTTTCAGATCTTTCTCAAGTTGGAAAAAGTCCACAGAATTGAACATTTCTAATGTAATAATACTACAGAAATTCTTCCTGGGTCTCAGAGTAATAGGATTTACAGGTGGAAAAGACATTTTGGTCCAGATTTTCAGAGCTGGACACACAAAATTGAACTCTGAACAATTTAGAGGAATTATTAATTACTAGTTACTATTATTTATTATTATACAAGGTCTCTGTCTCTTCTTCCCTCCTTTCACTCTCCATCCCCATTTGCTACTGTGTGTGATCAGCCAAAGAATCCAAATAAGTCCAAAATCAAATGTTTCTGTGCCAAGTAAGTAGGACCTTAGATACTGTGTACAGTTGCTAATGCTTTGGTACCTCTACTTAGAACTGGAAAGAAGGGATCTTCTATAGAGAAAGTCCATAGTGTAAAGAAGAAACAGCTTAGATCAGTGGTTCTCAACTCTCGTCCACCGCTTGTTCAGGGAAAGCCCCTGGCGTGCCGGGACGGTTTGTTTACTGGCCGCGTCCGCAGGTTCGGCTGATCGCGGCTCCAGTTGGCCGCGGTTCGCCGCTCCAGGCCAATGGGGGCTGCGGGAAGGGCAGCCAGCACATCCCTCGGCACGCGCCACTTTCTGCAGCCCCCATTGGCCTAGAGCAGCGAACCGCGGCCAGTGGGAGCCATGATCGGCCGAACCTGCGGACGCGCAGGTAAACAAACCGTCCCAGCCCACCAGGGGCTTTCCCTGAACAAGCAGTGGACCAGAGTTGAGAACCACTGGCTTAGATCATAGAAATGTAGGGCTGGAAGGTTCTGAGATTGCTTCATCTAGTTCCTTAATACTCTTAACAGGAATTTAATCAGGCCCTGCCAGTTTATCTGAATATTCTTTAACCTGTTCTTTCTCTATTTTGGTATGCATTCATTTCCCCTTGTTGTTAATAGTAATTGTGTTGAGTATCTGGTCTTTTTAATGAAGACTGAAGCAAAATAGGCAATAAACACCTCAGTCTTTAGATGTCATTAATTATTAACTCTCCTTTCCCACTAAATATGAGACCTACACTTTCCTTTGTCTTTCTCTTGCTCCTAATGTATTTAAAGACCCTCATCTTATAACCTTTTGTGTCCCTTGATAGGTGTAACTCATTATGTGCCTCAGCCTTTTAGATTTTGTCCTTAGGTGCCTGTGCTTTTTTTGTGTGTGTACTCCTTAGCTATTTGTCCATGTTTTCATTTTTCGTAGGATTTCTTTTTGATTTTCAGATGGAGCTGTATTAGCCTCTTACTAGTCTTTCCAACTTTCCTTCTCATTAGGTTAGTTTACAGTTGTGCCTTTAATCTTGTCTCCTTGAGAAACTACCAGCTCTCCTGAACACCTTTTTTCCCTTAGATTTTGTTCCTATGGGACCTTACCTACCAGTTTTCTGTGTTTGTTAAAGATTGCATTTTTGAACTCCATTGTCCTTATTCTGCTGCTGTCGTTCCTCATTTCCTTGGAATCATATTTGTGCTGCTCTAAGTTCCCCCCTGCACCATACCATTTTCAGCCTACATGCCCAAATCCTGGAATTCTGTATAATTTTTTGTAATGTAAAATGAGTTTTTATTTTGGAATGAATGAGAATACTCCACCATCTCCAGCTTCACTTTCTGCTTGTTTCTGCACAGACGTTTACCCCAGTGTTTATTATATGTAGCAGTACATTATTAATACATCAAAAAGAAATTTCTTTTACTTTCAAAATTAATCTAATTTTATGGCAGCAATGTTGCTATTTAAGATTCAAGACTGAAGCTGATGACTCAGATGGGCAAGCATTTTTTTTTAAATGAAAAAGCTTCAGTAAGCAATTGCAGTACAAGAGGACATGCATTGTGCAGTAGATGTACAGTAGGGTCCATCTGGACTGTCTCTGATAGTGTTGTTGGCTTCTGCTGGCCCTCAGGATGCTTTTCAAATGAGCTTGAACCATGGCATAACATTTCCCTCACTTGTTTTTCAGAAACGTAATGGGAACGTTGGCAAGACTGTCTTTGAATACAGAACACAGAAAGTGGCACGCTTACCTATCATAGATATCGCCCCAGTGGACATTGGTAATACAGACCAGGAATTTGGCATTGAGATTGGGCCCGTGTGTTTTGTGTAAAAGAAAGAGGAAAATATTAACACACCACCACCACCAACAACTAAACGCAAGAACTTAGACTGATGGAAGTTAATCCTGAGACTCTTGAAGTAATGGCTGATATTGCATCAGCATTGTACATACAGTTCTTTTTAAATGCCTGGCCTCCTTCAGAATATTTATTTTACTTACAAACCTTCAGTTTTAAATGATCTAAACCAACTTTTCAGTGCAGCAGTACAATTTAAAAAGGACCAATGATTACCCTTTTAAAAAATCTGGATGATAATTGTAGGGCTTTTTTGCTCACCTTCTTTGAGTGTAATTCAAAATTTGTAGGTATTCTATACAGATAGTTTAAAAGTGGAGCTTTGTAAAATTCAAAGGAATACTTCTTTTGCTTGGATGCAGATTGAATAGCAGAAAAGTAGAGCACTTTTGTGAACTCTGGTTTAAAATATTTGCAACCAAATATGCTTTTCCCACAGCAAGTTTAAATGAAACCAATGTTTTTCTTTCCCCGGCCAGTCACAAAAAACCCAATGTCATTAATCGAATAACGCTTTTTAAGTGAGGTCATCTTACTTGGCATTGTCCTTAGTGAAATGCTTAACAATTCTATGTAAATGTAATAGTCTACACAGAAGTGGATGGCCTTATATTTTATGAGGCCTAGAAGAAATCCCTTCAGCATCATAAACTTCTATGCAATAAGAAAATTCAGGGGTAAATCTTTGAGTAGGTGTACATTTGAATTTTAAGGGTCTGTCCTTCTCCCTCCTGACAAGGTACATACATAACTCCATACTATTAATGAGGCTTTCACTTGGAGGAGTATGTACCCTTAAATATGTCTAAAACCTGATACCCAATTGATTTCTTTTAGTACTTGCATAATCTAATAAACCATTACATATAAAATTTTATAGACCATGTCATAAGTTTGTTTTCAGCTTATGTGTGTCATCAGTCATTCACATGTGTACCAGACCAAGGGTTCAGAAACTCACTGTTGCAGAAATGACTTTTTAGTCGACAACCAGTCATGCATCACCAGTCATTTTGACCTATCAGCCCTGAATTGTCAGGGCAAAAAATGACCCACCATTTCTTAGCATGAGCTACCTCATCTCTAAAAGCTGGGATGCATTTAATATTCTTGTTTTTATTTTAGATACTAAAAGGTGCTATATGCTTCTGTTATTATTCCAAGTATGGAGATAGGCAGGGCAAAAATAATAATTTTTTTAAGTGATGGTGCTAAAATGACTTCTGTAAAAGCCTGACAAAATAAAGATACTTACCACCAACATAGTTTTGAAGAGTAAAGCTGTTAGATTTCCAGTGTTTGAAAGAACAGTGTTACAGTGCATTTTACCTGTTGGTCATACACTATATGGAATGTTTTGTAATACCAACATGTTTTATTACCTAAAGCATGTGGGTACAAACATAATTAGAGGGTTTTTTTCTGTTTCTTTATTGCATTTGTGCTCGCCAATGTTTTGTGTGTCTCTTTAAATAAAAAAATAAACAGCTGAGGCGATCCCAAAAGAAAAGCCATGCACATAGCTTTATTCATGTATCTTTGCAAAGCATTTAATTAAATACATGCTTCTTGTTATGTCAGTGGTTTCCTTTTTGTAGAACTCCTTCCAACATATCCCATTCAGTTCATTGCTGGGGGGAAACAGAATTTTATAATTTTTGTTGCTGTTTTAAATGATTTAGATGTTTGTAAAATGTGCACCTAAAATATTTTATATATTGGATTATAGTGGAAATTTTTCAGTGATATCCTTTTTTGTTGTAAATCTCACAAGGTGGAAGTTAAATTACATCAAATTATCATCACCTATCCTACTAAAGCTGCCCAGCTAATACTCTTTGGAACTCCAGAATGTCAGAATTTTTATTCATGATTGAATAAAATATGATGATCAAATCAGTATGTCAGTTTAAATAATCTCTGATGTTATAAAATGTAGTTTATAGACCATTTCCAAAGTTATATTTGCAGTGATCCAAATAATCAAAAATTAATGTTCAAATAATCAGTCATTCCTAAATTGAAATAGTTCTAGCTCTGTAAATTTTAAGTTTGTATGTGCACACTTGTATACAATAGATATACACAGGAAACCACAGGGGTGTTCAGAGGTTCACATGGGCATAGTCT
This sequence comes from Chelonia mydas, assembly GCF_015237465.2. Classification (NCBI taxonomy): domain Eukaryota; kingdom Metazoa; phylum Chordata; order Testudines; family Cheloniidae; genus Chelonia; species Chelonia mydas. The sequence continues at coordinate 50,787,649 of NC_051251.2, read as the reverse complement.
AGTCTTCCTACATGACAAAGGCTCAGTTCTGCGATTTTCACTAGGGCAAAACTCCTATTAAAATCTGGTTAAAGTCTACAGAATAGGCACCTTCAGAGCTGATGGGCAATCTAATCATGGCTGAATGACTGTGGTGCACAGTGGTTAGTACATAATGCTTTATCACAAATTTAGATATTGCTAACTGGTAGTAGTTTGTCATATGGGGTTTATTCAGAGGCATAAAATAAGGAGAAAGTAAACTAAGGATGAATCTTTTACTCTGTTTCAAGATTTAAAATACTTTTAATCTCTGACTTTCATCTGCTGGGATAATATAATCCAGAAATAGTATACTTGTGTTTTAGATTAGATGGATTTTAGGTATAAAGGATGTATTATGAGTCCCAGCGTCATAGCAAAAAGTAGTTAGCCGTTCCACCTTGAATGGTCCCTTACAATATGTGCTAACTACTTATGCTAGACAATCTGTTCTACCTTGCATTTTCTTGTGACACTGGAAGTACCTTTCCCAGACCTGAAGAAGAGCTCTGTGTGGGTCAAAAGCTTGTCCAAACTTTATTAGAAATTGGTCCAATAAAAGATATTACCTCACCCACCTTGTCTCTGTTTTCCAAATGCCCACCTACTACCACCTATTGATCCCAATGGGAGTGAAGCCAGGTTTCCCTCAGCGAGAGGTGATGGTAAAATGTTATATGGCAATGCACACTTTAGATACCTCCATCCTGTAGTGATGGTGTGAGGAACAGAAAAATGAAAACTCTAATGTGTCTTCAGAAATCAGTTAAATCTAATCTGGAACTTCAAATACTATTATGCACTGATCATAAGTGTATGCCTATTGCACAGTATCACTACAGGAGGGAGTAATGGTCGTTTGGGTGCCTTCACTTGCATTTCCATGCATTCGCATGTTTGGATTCTTTTTAAATTTAAGCTAACCTGAATTTCCTGGGTTTCTAATGCTTGTTCTTGGGTTAATTACAACATTTCTGAAATGCTTTTACCCTTATGTTACTGACATGCACTCTCCACCTTAACATCAATTCAATGTAGTTTTAGATCTGGAAAGATATATACACAATTAAACATATATAAATATAAGGCTGATAATATGTATAGGCCCAGTCTGTGTCTCCCTCCTCTCCCCAGGCGTGGGGCTCTGCACAAGTACAAGGATCTGGATCCAACTGCAGACTCAGAGTCCATCCAACCCTTGCACTCTGCCAGGGTATGGAGCTTGAGAGGACAAGCTATGCATTGCCACCACAAACCACTGACCTCGCTTTCTGCCAGGACATGGGGCTCTGAGAGGGTGAGCTGTGCTTTACAGCCACAAGTTTCCAATCCTTGCAGTCCCCCAAGGCACGGGCTGAGAGTCAGAGAGGCATGCAGGGCCTCAAACCCTGCCTGAGGCCATGACTCCGCTGTGGGATGCTCAACCAAGAGCATAGACATTCCCACAGCCAGGGAAGGGTCTCCTGGCTGTGGGAATGTCTATGCTCTTGGTTGAGCATCCCACAGCCAGGAGACCCCTCCCAGCCTACTAAAGGGTAAATCTTGCCGAAATACCAAATCCCTCAAAAGGTAAAAGCAAGTGCCCCTTGTAAGGCAGCTATTTGGATTTGTAATGAGCAAACCACATGGAAAAAAAAATCACAGTTTTAACCCTTTGTCCTTTGCTTTCCACCCTGACATTGAGTTTGCTGGAACGCTTCTCTCCTGCACAGACAGGGCCTGTATCAATTCTGCTCAGTGCCCCTCCCCCTCAGGGCAGCTTGTTAAGGGGTGGTTGCAGCCCAGCCTCCAGGTGCCGCCTGTGGGGAGCAGCGCCTGGCAGGCTTTGCTGGGGAAAGCACGCAGGGATCTAGCAACAGCAGAGTGGGAAGGGCGGCTGTGTTTGGTTTTCAGCCTGCCCAGGCCCTGCCAGGACTCGGTGACTGAAAGGTAGGTGGGGGGGGGGGGGGCTGTACATTAAAGCAAAGGGCGCTGAGGATAGCTTGTGCCCAGAAACAGGCACAAGAAGACGCCGCACCCCGCAAGCGGAGGCACCGTGGGATTGCCCGGAGGTAAGTGAGGACTAATGCATGGAGTAAAGCCCTGCATGGCACTGGCTCAATCCTGAAGTATTGACATGAGTGCCAGATGGACGGACGGCAGGAGGCGGAAGATGCGCTTTCAGACTCCTGGGGAACTGGCTACTCCCCCAAGTCTCCCCCACACTACACCCATGAGCATCCTTAGCCCAGTCCCGTCCTCCCCACGTGGCTTCCCTTTGCTTCCCCGTCATTTTCTGTAGGAGGACATGAATTCTGCGCATGTGCAGGGGCACAGAATGCTCCCAGGAACAAAATGCATAAATACAGCGGGTTTCATTTCAGACTTCATTTGAACTATTATTCTTTCTTTGCCTTTGGGATTGGCTATAGTTGTACTACTTTGTATCTCTACCTTTTTGGCATTGTAGAGAGTGGAATTGGCATATATTAAACACGAGGCTCTCTCAAATTATGAATAATTAGCCAAGTTATGAACCTTAGATGTTTTTGTTCCCTATGGATCAACTGTTCTATCAAACCAGGACTGAGACTGGCCTGTCCACACTTGTAGCACCACAGTCCAGTAAATGACAAACCCTCACTAGCCTTTAATAGTTAGATCTTCTGGGGAGGGAAAATGTGGTGTTAATAATTTCCTGTGCAATAATGACGTTATATAAATTATTTCAAAATTATTAAAAATGACAAATTGCCTGGTGAAAACCTTGACCATTTTAGTTGGGTCCTTCTTTGTGCGGGGGAGGGCCTCCCTGTTGTGAGAGGAGAAGTTCCAAGGGCTCTTTACAGTTGAATGGCAGATGGAGGGTGTTGCTGGCACCCAGTGCCAAGAGGCTGAACAACAGCTTGAGTTGGTTCGCTACCCGGTGTGCTACACCCAATAATCACAACGGGGTGGAGAAGCTGAAAAGTTTATTTGAAGTTTCAAAAAGGTACAGGGAGATTTGAATCTCAAATCCTGTACACAGAGCAGGAAGTTACACAGGCTTTTATGCATCCTTTTTCCTAGCATACTTATCCAATAGCAAGCTGCCCTAAGTATCCATATAGCCAGCCAATCCAGTTCCCAGCTAGTTCCCTGGTTCTCTGTATCATTTGTTAACCTATACATAAAGCTGCTTTATTCAGCATTGTTCTTCCATATCTGCCCTGTTTGGCCTTGCTTAGTTTCAGGCAGTTTGACTCTGCAGCATAGTGTTGCAGATTCTCAGCATAACTGCTGTGTGTGCCTCCAGGCGGGGGGGGCCAAGGACACCTGGGTCTAGTGCGAGGGGGCTTCATCGACACTCGTGGTCTTCCATCCCCTCGAGTTACCTAGTGGCCATGCCCCAGTGTCCCCAACAAGGGGATAGCAGCACGTGTCATTGAGCTTCATGTTACTTGGCAAAAACCCAGCTGTGAGAACTGGTCTGTAAAGAGCTAGTAGGTGAGACCTGAATGACTAATGAGACAACCTGCTCTCACTGTTGACTAGGTCACAGTTGAGGAATGTTAATGACACCTGATTTGCACTGCCATTGAGGGGTAGAAGATTGCATACTCTACTTCTCTTTATCCCATTCTGTTCATAAGCACTGAAATGTACTTAAACATGCAAGAAAAGAAAGGCCAAGATAATTTGAGGATAAAAGGCCCTTTCTTGCCTTATTGCAGTTGTAGCTTACTAGAGAAGAGTAAAATATTCTACATAAGAACGGCCATACTGGCTCAGCCAATGATCCATCTAGCCCAGTCTCCTGTCTTTCAACAGTGGCCAATGCCAGGAGCTTCAGAGGGAATGAACAGATCAGGTAATCTTCAAGTGATCCATCCCTGTTGCCCGTTCCCAGCTTCTGGCAAACAGACACTAGGGATACTATCCCTACCCAGCCTGGCTAATAGCCTTTGATGGACCTATCCTCCATGAATTTATCTAGTTTGAACGCTATTATTGTCTCGGCCTTCACAACATACTTTGGCAAGGAGTTCCACAGGTTGACTGTACATTGTGTGAAGAAATATGTCCTTTTGTTTGTTTTGAACCTGCTGCCTATTAATTTCATTTGGTGACCCCTAGTTCATGTGTTATGAGGAGTAAATAACACTTCCTTATTTACTTTCTCCACACCAGTGATGATTTTAGAGACCTCTATCACAGTGGTTCTCAAAGCCAGTCCGCCGCTTGTTCAGGGAAAGCCCCTGGCGGGCTGGGCTGGTTTGTTTACCTGCCGCGTCTGCAGGCTCAGCTGATCGTGGCTCCCACTGGCCGCAGTTTGCCGCTCCAGGCCAATGGGGGCTGCGGGAAGGGCGGCCAGCACATGGAACAGCTTCCATATGAGGAGAGATTAATAAGACTGGGACTTTTCAGCTTGGAAAAGAGATGACTAAATGGGGGGGTTATGATAGAGCAGTGGTTCTCAAAGCCGGTCCGCTGCTTGTTCAGGGAACGCCCCTGGCGCGCCGGACTGATTTGTTTACCTGCCGCTTCTGCAGGTTCGGCCAATCGCAGCTCCCACTGGCCGAACCTGCGGAAGGGCGGCCAGCACATCCCTAGGCCCACGTCGCTTTCCCTGAACAAGCGGTGGACCGGTTTTGAGAACCACTGCTCTATCATAACCCCCCCATTTAGTCATCTCTTTTCCAAGCTGAAAAGTCCCAGTCTTATTAATCTCTCCTCATATGGAAGCTATTCCATACCCCTAACTCATCTCGATTGTCCAGTGGCCCTACTGGTTGTTTAGCAGGTTTCCTGCTTCTGATGTACTTAAAAATTTTTTTGCCGTTACTTTTGAGTCTTTGGCTAGCTGTTCTTCAGATTCTTTTTTGGCCTTCCTAACTATATTTTTACACTTCACTTGCCAGAATTCATGCGCCTTTCTATTTGCCTCAATAGAATTTAACTTCCACTTTTAAAGGATGCCTTTTTGCCTCTCACTGTGTCTTTTACTTTGTTGTTTAGTTACGGTGGCACTTTTTTGGTCCTCTTACTATGTTTTTTAATTTGGGGTCTACATTTAAATTAGCCTCTATTATGGTGTCTAAAAGAATTTAAACTCTGTCTTTTGATTCCATCTTCCCTTTTCAAGTTCAAAGGGCTTGATCATTTAGTCCTTCCTTACTCAGGCAAAATATTGGCTCTAAGGGCTAGATTCACAAAGGGACTTACTTTGGTGTTGCAATACTCAACATTGCTGCGCCTAACTTTTAGTGGACTTCCAAACCCTTTGTTCGGTGCCTGGGCTCCCTATACGGTGCCTCGGGAGAGTTGGGTACCTAAGAATGGGATTCACAAAAGCTGTTTTTGTGTGGGTTTAGGGGTGCTCAGAGCATGCCTGCTGGATCAGACCCTGAAGACAAGAGAGGCAGAGAATGGCTAGTTTGTGATTCCCGCAGGGGCTTAGGTGTGACTTAGGTGCCAAGATTCTGGGTGATGTCAGAACTTAGGTGTCTGCGCACAAGCCCAGCCACTGAAATTTAGGTGCCTCGGGCCTTGAATGGTGGAAATGTAGGGTATGTCAGCATTAGACCTGGAGGGGTAAATTCCAGCTCAAGGAGACATACCCATGCTAGCTTTGATAAAGCTAGTGTGCTAAGAATAGGGTGCAGCCTTAGTAGCACGAGTGGAGTTAGCTGCCTCAAATGTGGGCCTAGGGTCTTGGACAGGTACGTCCTTGAGGTGGCTAGCACCTCTAGCTGCTCGTACTCAGTCAGAGCTTGTGGAGGTGTGGCTCTTCTAGCTGCAATTTACCTCTCCAGCTTGAAGTGTAGACACACCCAATGCCTACAGCATTGGCTGATCACTCAGTGGGGGGTTTTATGACTGCCAATGGTGCCTAAGTCCCTTTGTGAATCTAGTCCTAAAATATCTACTTCTTAACAGAAAGTACAAGATGAATTAGGTAGATAAGCTGTTTAAATGTTGCCCTTTATCTAATCTTCCCCTTAACGTATACACTTGTTTTTGCATTATGATTCCTTAACACGCTCATCAATGGCTGGGTACTTTACCCTAAGTGCTCATGATACGAGTTTCAATTTCCCACAAAATTCTTTATGTTCCTATTTGTATATTACTAAAAGTGACAGCTCCAATTGTGTAAATATCTTAGTAGTTTATATTTAATGTTTTGACACTATCAACACAAAATGCTTTGGTTCAGGAGAGAAATTATTTTGGAATTTTCAGTCCATGGGAAATTTCTAAATAAAAATAAAAAATAACTTGTGGAATGTCAGAATTTCCTGCGGCCTGGAAACAGTTTTTCAACCACTCTCTGTCATTAGGCTGGCCTAGAATTTGTGGCTATTCTCAAGAACCTGAACACAGGGAATTGCAGGCTTCATAGTGTGCGTGAAGGGAGTGGGAACGTAAAGAGGGAGGAAATTACATTGCTCTCTAAAAGGTTTTTGGCTGAAACAAAGGGTCAGTCCTTTCAACCTTTACTCCATGGTGGTGCTTTTTTTTGGTCTGGGTATATATTAAACTCCAAGATCATCAGCTGATCTAAATCTGTTGAAGATCCACCAGCTGAGGATCTGGTCCCCATGTCTGCAATGTTGTCGATACACAGTAGAATACGTAAAGAGGATGGCTTTGGCTTTGAAATTTTAACCTAGCATACGGTTGCTATAACGTTCTCAGGAAGCAGCGTTGTTTTTATGCTGTAATTTGTACCTAGGGAGATGGAAAACAAACACAAACCGCTGACAAATGGTAAAGCAAGGGTGCTGGACTCTGATGATGCTCTGACCCTTTTGCATCAATCCACTAATGGGACTCAGAGCTGAGAATTAACTCAACAGAAGCTACCATGATCAGGATTGAATCTAGCTCAGGATTCTTCTGCATAATTCTAATATTATTTCCAGTTTTGAAGGCCTTTCTGTACACCACACACCCACAGAAAGGCATGACTGGTTCCACTACGGGTAGGCAAACATCCTCCAACAATCTTTTTTTTTTTAAAATCAAGTACCTTCCAGCAAGCTTGTCCCTCTTTTGTGTCTTCCAGGAACATTAGTGATCCAGTTTCACTGGCACAAGTGTTGATGGAAATTAATTTAAAAAAAAAATCACGTACACAAATGTTCACACAAACCACATTTTCAATTCACACAAATACGTATTTGTTGCCAATTATTTGTTCAGCCTCAATGCTGCCTGAAATCTAGTGGTTCTGTAAGGTTTTGGTTTTTTTTTGGTGTCATATATCCTTCCAAGTGCTTCCAGTGGGCTGGTCCTAGCAGCCAGTATCAAGGGACATATGTGGATCCTGTTTCCTACATGCCTCCTCCCTCCTCCCCCCCGCATGTTAGGGACTATGAGGTGGATTGCATAAGCAAGAGTTCTCACAACAAATTTTTTGGTGGCCTCAGAGTGCAGCCACCAACTCTTGCTGGTGGCCGTTCTGACAATTTTTCCTAAAATACTTAATTAATTTTTGGAAAAACAAATAAATATGCACATATACATGACCAGATCATTGCAATTTATTTATGTCGGGGTTTTTTTGCCGAGTCAATAAAAATAATGTATCGATGTCTCTAATCTTTACTGGAAGTAAACAGAAAAGAAATACAAATAAAGTGCTTTGTGTGTTTTGCCTTTTTTGGTTGATTTTTTTTTTAATTTGCTAGCTAGTGAAAAGTGATTGTTAATATCACTTCCCACAGCAGACTTACTCATCCTCAGCAAGCTGGAGGGCAAATTAAAACGTGGATGGGCAGGTCTGTAAGGAGGGCCAGGTTCTGGGGGATGGCGGTGGGGGGCTGGAAGAGATCGCGGCGGTCAGGGCAATGGCAAGGTGAGTCCAGGACTGCATTCTGGGGCCCTGCTGCATGGCTGGGGGATGGAGGAGGCAGCAGGGACCAGGGGTGATGGGGGACCAGGGGGAATGAGCCCAAGGCCCTGTGGCTGGGGGTTGAAATCCACCTCTGCACGGCCAGAGCCTGCTGCCCACCACTCCAGGGCTGAAGCCCAAAGCCTAAGCCCCACCGCCCCATGAAGGTGGAGAACTGACTCTCACTGGCGCCTGCTCCTACAATGTTTGTGGCACTAGAAAGGGTCAGGGACCAACCCCTGCTGGCAGCCCCATGGGAGGAGGGGCTACTTGCTGCCCTGCTCCCCCCTCCACCCATCATCACCCAGGAGGCTGTGGCTGTAAGAAAAGCCCCTGGTGGCCTGCCACTACACTGTATGAGACTTCCCCCATGCACAGGGTCCATACATCTTCAGTTCCAAAAACACAGGTTCTGCCCTGGCAAGGAACCAGTCCCCTAGTTTATATTTTGATTCACTGTCACTGTACTACTTAATTCTTCTAGCTAGCCGGACCTGGTTCTGTCTTCTTAGCACCATACTAGGAGTGAATATAGGAGCAGCAAGCAGACTGTAGTGATGACAAAGGCCAAGGGCATACTGACAACATTCTTGCCAGCCAGGTTCACAAAATTCCAGCTCTGAGATTAAGGCTCCAAAAACATATTCCTTCCCAATAGGCTAAGGCTACTAGGTTTGCACACTAGTGTTTTTGTGCTACTCCAATAGTATAATAAATGTAACGAAATGTTTCACAAATGACAAAAATCAGTCCAGCTTTCCTGAGACGACCTATATTTGCTATTAATCACGGGTACTACTATTTTTGGTTTTAGTGTTTTCCTTCTGTTCTGATTGCCAATTATTGTTTGCTATATAGGGTGATAGGTACCGCTAGAAACTGAAATGATTTGAGTAGAGAACAATATATGCAGGGGTTACTCATTCAAAAAAGGTTACACTTTTAAAAACTATGAATTACACACCTTCAAAGCTATCCTATTTGGTTGTCTAATTGTTTTAATTCAAAAACGTCTTCCTTTTTGAATGGAATTGATCATTTGTAGTTTCATAGGGACAAATGAGTATGCCAAATACATTTCTTATGTTAACCAACCATTTTTAACAGTAATAGTCCAAGTACGGCCATCAGTTATGCCAGTGCAACCCACTGAAGGAATTTCACAGTGCAGAAGTTGGTTCCCTTATAAGTGGTTTAATAGTTGCAGAAAATGTTAAAAGTACCCTATAAAGCAGGATTTTTAAAAGCATCCAGCATTGCCTCAATTCTGTGGCCATTGAAATTAATGGAGCTATGTTAGGCTAATGCTCATCACTTTAGAAAATCCCACCCTTTAGGCACAGCCCTGAGCAAAGGGAAGTGCACCAGGCACTACTGTGATGCAGAGACCTACTTGTATGTCCCATTTCCTCCTTTGCGTTCTCTTTTACTAGTGATGGCTAGTAACTTACTGCTGACCTATACCAGAAGCCATATTACTATCCATCCTGTTCGGATGCACCCACTCAGTTGGTCTGCCTTGGGGAGGGTGGATCCCCCGCCGTCACCTACTCCAGGGAAGCAATAAAGCTGGTGAGTAGCCGCACTTATTCCCACACACACATAGTAGAGGTATGGAAGGTGTTCTTATTCCTTTGCACAGGCACCTAATCCAAGTCACAGTCTCTCAGACCATTTATTTTTGATGGTAAAAGGAATGGTAACTATCATATTAATATGAATAGTTAAGAGTAGACAAAAGGAATATAATGTGCGACATCAATGTTGTTTCGTCCAGATTTCTAGACAGAAGTTCTCTTCAATAGCACAAAATATATAGATGTGTCAGATTATGACAGTCATTTTGCTGGCTTGTGCGCTATTCAAATGAGCATCATTGTTGTCTGTACTATGCTGTGTGATAGTCAAAATTTTACTGTCACTCATGTACATTACCACCTCTACAGTTGCTTTCTGCACTCATTTCCTAACTCTTCCATTTCTACCTGGGTAAAATTCAGTATTGACCACTATAAAGCCTGTCCCCTGCTTATATTCCATGTATCTGCAGTAAAGGCATTATGCTGGCCCTCAGCATGAATTTCAGCTGCACAGAATTTACAAGTTTCAGTGCAGCTTCCAAAGGATTTGTGACATGAACAAACCATTTTCCAAAGTACCAGACATTTCTGTCGGTCATGTGTGACAGGTTTTCAGTACTGGAATGATAGTCCAAAAAGCTGATCACAGGTAGTTTTAACTTTAAGTTTCTAAGTAAAAAAATACTTTAGTGCAGCAGGTAGCATTTCTTAGTACTAAATTGTAAACTCTCTGGGTGAAATCCTGCCATTTTGCTTGAGGAAAGATCACTCAGTCCTTTTTCTGGCAAAACTCTGTTATAACTTTGCTTCCCTGTTAGTAAAGTTGGGAGGAAAGGATAAGAGTAGTGAAGTGGAAAAATGAGGAGTTTTATTAAGATATTTATTGTGTGTCTCTGTAAGGAAAAGACCAACAACAATATAAAAGCTTACAAAGATGGTTAACCTTCAACACTACAAATGTGTTAATGTGATGAAAGAAGCTCACAATTCTGCATCTTTGACTTTTACAGAGTGAGGAGGGAATGACCTCAGAAATAGTAGGCCAATCCTAATCTCTGACAGGAGACATTTACAATTGTTTTTAATCCTTTAATGGAAGTCAATAAACCTGTCTTGCAGATTTAGAAGTGAAAAATACATTAGCACCATCACATTAGTCTTTTACACTTCCCTAATTTTAGTGGTCTTGACCAGCAATGACAGGAAAGTATAGAAGCACCCTTGAAAACAGAATACCATAATTTTATTGTTGGATTGTAACATTAGGGTGTTCAAACTAATCAGTAAAGAAAAATACAATTGTATACCTAATAATTCCTTTGAATTAACCAATGGTTCCAATGTATTTTGATTTGGCTGTTTGGTTTTTTTTGCTGTAACTCATCAAACTCATCCCAGTTTCTGTCCATGTTGAGGTAGTTGAAACGGGGAAGTCTTTCTAGCTTTACGGACTGCGTCTTAGGGTAAACTTTGATGCTGGGAGCAATCAGTGCTGTGTAAATTGGCTTTCATTCAACTAATAGAAGACAGTATTGTTTTGTTGAGTGTTGAAGTTTTATTATAGCACCACGGAGACATGTTTTGAAGATGGAATTTGGTTAAAAAAAGCAAAAAGCATTTTTATTGTACTTTGTGTAATTAAAAACAATTAACCCTTTGTCAAATTACCTTTGTTTCCTCCAGAAAATTTGTAAATAAATAACTGGGATACAGTTGAGCACCTGTACCAGTTGACAAGGTTAAAACAAAAGGAGAGTGTGGATTTGCTTGCTGGGGTTTTAGAAAAAGCGGTATCCTTGATTTTATAAGAAACAGACTGGGCCAATGTCCACACCAAATTCCTGATTAGGACCACCAATATCCATGGGAGCAATATCCACCACAGGCAACCTCATTGTCTTCCGTGTTCTGTATTCAAAGACTGTTTTACCCCATTCTCCAGTGTGCTTCTGCAAAAATTGAAGAGAAAATCAGTTTAGAGAAATCCAGCGTAGTTCTACAGGGGGGTTATTTTACTTAATTTCACACCTGTTGTTCCTCACACCGATGTTCCATCCCCTGCACCATTGCATTTCCCTAATCATTATCTTCTTGGAAAGGCATAGGTTTAGAAGAACTCTTAATTAGTGTTCGAAGGCTGGGCTAGGTAGGGGGCAAGCATCAGATGGTTACAGCTCCCTGAACAGATCTCTGGCACACGCTCTAGGCTACACAGACACCATGTGTTTTTTTGCATGCATGCTCCAGCCTAGCACTGAGAAATGCTTCCCCCTCCTTGTGCAATGAGCACAAATGTGCTAGTGAGCACAGGAAAGGGAAACAGGAAAAAATAAGCTGCACTTCGCATTTGTCTCGTGCGTGCAAAAAAACAGCAGCAAGAGGTTGCAGTGTAAACCAGGCTCACACTACTTTAAGTTGCACTTTCTGTGATGTGCATGTGTATCTTTTGTGCCATTGAGACCTCAGATCACTGCAGCAGTGACCAGCAATTATGGACGCTGTTGTGCATTAGTTTCTGCTGTCTACACAGACTGCTATTATTCACATCAACTGGCATTCTTGAGCATAACTGCCATTCATCACTTGCTGTTACAACAGGCTTAGACTAGCTGCCTGCATGTTGCTATCAGATGGTTCCCTGCCTGTTTCTGGTACCTCCCAGCGCGGAGCATACTGCCAAAGAGTAGGGGGAGTTCCCTCAATTGTGGCTTTATCCTGGATGATGTCAGTCCTGCCTCAAGTGAACCCATCAGTGAGTAGACTTCATGGCATCAGTACCCTCCAGCTACATATGGTCATGGAACAGTGCTACCTGGAAACATAGGCCAAAGCACCTACCTCAAAGGGAGATGAAATTGTCTATCGGCTACCTCTGTCTTAGTGCATATCTTTTTCTCCCATGTGAATTTTTGCATAGTTGGGACAATCTAGCCCTTCATGTTCAATTCTTAGTTCAACAAACAACTCCATTTTGGATTGAATAGAATTAGGTTTGGGGTGGAATCAGAATTTCAGCGCCATGACTTGGATGAAAGGAGAAAGAAAAGGGGGCCTCTAAAAGAAGACCTCTGTAAAGCACAGTTTCAAATAGCATCTTACTCCACAAACAGAGCTGTTGATTTCAAAGCTGTTTTTAGCATGTAGCCTGTAGCAAGGGCCAGTGCAGAGGGCACGGTCCTGGGAAGTGGCATAATGCCTGCCAGTGCCTGTTCCTTGGTTGTGCTGGCAAAGGGTATGATATACCCGCAGTTGGCTCCACTTAAACCGGTGCACCAGCACGGATTCCACCTAGTCCCTGTCCGACCTCACTCAAGCTTCTGGAGTGTAGTGTCTGAGATATCTGAGCATCACAGCTGCAACTGTGTCCAGCCCTTGCAACGGGTGAGTGAGTCTTTGCTCTTTCCAGTGTCCCTGCATGGCTAGGATCCCATCTAGCCCTATATGTGGTGCTATCTTACAAAAATTCTGTGTACTTACAGTACAGCCATCTTCCAGAACGGCGTATGTGAATTTGCTGTTTCCTTCAGCCTTGAACTCGCTCTCAGTGGAACTCATCAGTTTCAGAGCTTTCTTAACATTTCCACTGGCCTGATCCATGTAAGCAATGCTGTTCTTGCAGTGATAAGTGATATTCTGAGAGGCACGGCTAGAGAGCAATCTAAGGAATGCCATCTGCACATCTGAAACATCTTCTGGAAGCTCTGGATCTCCATAGCTGAACTGTGGTACAACACACAAAACAGTCTTTTTTTTTTAACTGCTGATATATTTACTAGATTAAATTAATTCCATGGTATTACTTATCTGTGATGTGAATGAAATATAAGAATTGCTGCCTAGGCTATTAATTGAGAAGATCTAATATTTCTTACCTGGAAGCCACCATTCATAGACTCTCCAAACCAGATGTGTTTCTTTTCAGCTCCTGAACTGGTCCACCAGTTTTTACGTGGCACGCTGCTGGGATTAGCGTTGATGCATGTCTCACCAGTTTCCATATTACAGTATGCTTTTATTGCATCCATCTTGCAACCTTGGTTAGGATCAATCCAGTACTCTCCTAGAGGGACATAAAATAGCAGAAAATCAGGAGAGGAATTTGATTATTTTACCCATATGTTCTAAAGCTTATGTCTGTCTCAAATGCTTGCATTGAGTAAGAGGTATGGAAGTTTTAACTGAAGACAAGCCAGGAGAAGAATTAAGATGGCACAAAGAGACCATGTATGATCTCATTCAGATGCTCTAAGATGACTTGTCAGAGAAATTCTAGCTTTCTTTAAATTGTGTTACATATGGTCCGCAGCCAGCAAAGGACTTAAGCAGATATTTAACTTTAAACGTCTGAGAAGTCTTATTGAAGCCAATGGACCTACTTAAAAATCACACTTATACAAAGTTTCAGAGTAGCAGCTGTGTTAGTCTGTATCCGCAAAAAGAACAGGAGTACTTGTGGCACCTTAGAGACTAACAAATTTATTAGAGCATAAGCTTTCGTGGGCTACAGCTCACTTCATCGGATGCATAGAATGGAACATATAGTAAGAAGATTATATATACATACAGAGGTGTACTTATGCTCTAATAAATTTGTTAGTCTCTAAGATGCCACAGGTACTCCTGTTCTTTTTACTTATACTAAGTACTTTGTTCTATCAGGGCCCAAATCATTTGGGGGCAAACTTGTTATTGGCCTAAGACTCCACCGACGACAGTGGGGTTGCACTCTTTATATGCTGATGATGAATTTGATTTTAAAGTCAGCATTCAAATGTCAGTAGTTTCATTTCTCCACGAGTTTGTATTTAAGTTATTATAATGGAAGATATATTTACCATACTTTATACTCTTGGAATGGTATGCTGTAAGTCGATGACGACAATTATTTTTCAACAGATTTCTGCATTTTGAAGAATGCTTATTTTTGTGTGTTTGGATTTCATGGAAAACAGATCTTGATAAAGATTACAGCACCTCTAAAGCTTTTGATTAAGTGTAATCTTTTTGTAATTAGATTTTATGTTACTGCTTTTACACCATTTGTTACTTATTTGGTTCTCTAATGGACAATAAATTAGAAAATAAAGTTTTGATTCAATTTGATAAACCTATTACAAAACAACTTTTCAGATATAAAGAGAATCATTGCATGCAGGGTTCATATTTTGGTGTAAAACACCATGTTATATTATCAGGAAAGTATTAATAATAAATCTATTTCAATGAGGCTTTCCCACTTTCCCCGCTCCCACCCCCAAAATTCAATTAAAGTGCAGTTCTACTAAAAAAAAAAAAAAGAAAATTCTGACACCTGTAGAGGAGCAACAAAGTTTCATGGGTGAAACCAAGGGTATAATCTAAAGAAAATATGGTTGCACAGTTCTCACTCACGGCCTGATTTGCCCTGCTGTGACTTTGGGTCTGAGCAAATTCCACTGAAACCAATAGGAATCTTTCCAGTGATATCACTGTGCTTTGGATCAGGCCCTCAGTTACTAATGATGATGTACAAGAAAGAGAACCAAACTGGACTTTCAGATTTCAGCTTTACTTTGTGGTGCTGGCCGTTAGAAAACAGTCTTTTATTGACATATGAGAAGCCCAGCCATGACAATGCAACTGGTTCATATTCGTTTTTCAGAGTACAGTCACACTGCAAACAGAACAATTCAAGATCCAGGTGGTATTACCAATACTGAAAAAAAAAATCTAACATACCGCTGTTGAGTTCAGGATGGCAGAATTTCAGGTCTCTGCAGTTACGAGCTGGGTTCTTCCGGGAGCCATCAGGGCTAACGATGTTTTCAATTTGGTTGTTAATTGATTTCATTGAAGATAAGATGTCGTTCATATTGACCTTGTTTTCAGATGGCTGGTCTCCGTAGTAGTATGATGATGGTCCTTTTTCACCAGTTAAACCACCAATGCCATCACCTCCCCCACAGCATGGACCAGGAGCCCCAGGAGGTCCAGGGGGACCTGCGGGACCTGGGTGGCCAGGTGAACCCTAGGAAATAAAGAACATAATGTTGATTAAGGATTGCAGGCTCAGACCCAAGTCCATACAAGTACTATATGGACCATAAATATAAAGCTAAGGACAGTGCTAGTTACAGAAAAACCTTTATTGCTTTGTTTTCACTCAGCTCTACTGTTAGCCACTGTGGGACCAGTTTAGCCCATCCTCTTCCTAATTCAGTGTCAAATTGTGGGCCACCTTGTTCAAGTTGAGTTGTAGAGATGAAGAAGATGCTGGGAGCCCTTGTACTCATGCATGCAGAGCAGCCACAATATGGCTAAGGAACAAAGGCAATTAACTAAACTGAGAGTGCTAGCCTCCCCAGTTGGGGAAAGTAGGCTATAGTCCTGCCTCTACTTCACACTAGCCCGCAGAGTTGTCAAGGCTTTAAAGAGAAGAGGAGATTTTGCTCTCCCATATTAAATGGGAAATGTTGGTGCTTATCTGGGGCCTGAGCCAAAGCCTAATGAATTAAATGTCTCCATTGAATTCAGTGGACTTGGATCAAGCCCCTGGTGCTCAGTGGGTAGATACATTCTACATTAGCTGTCGTTCCAGCATGCACAGTGTTAGAAAGGTTCATCTTTTTAAAGATAGATCGATCAATAAAAAGGAGTTGTTCATTTAATGAAAGTTGTGCTTGCTGTCCACTTACCGCAGACCCACTTTCACCTCGATTACCACGGGGGCCTGGAGGACCTATGGGACCTGGGTAACCACTCGTACCATCCTTTCCGGGAGGACCAGCTGGGCCAGGGGGACCCTAGAACAATGACAAACACGGTTAAATATAAAAGATCGCATATGTTATTTATGCATTATTTCAAATATTAAAAAGTATTTTAAAGCATTTCATTCTTATGAATTATCATGTGCTTCCTGGTTCTTTAGCTCTTGCCATTTGACAGTTGCCATATTTTTAGTTCAAAGCATTTGTTCTAACACAGTTGGATTTGCTTAATCAGGAAGTGTTACTTACTCTCGCTCCCATAGCTCCTGGACTTCCATTTGCACCTTGTGGACCCAGAGGACCCTGTTAAAAGAAGATGGGTCATAAATATTCTCTAACCTACTGGATGCAGCAGGCATCTCTGTGATGTTTCTTGTGTAATCATTTTAATAGATAACTTTAAAGATTTTTTTTATGTAAAGCAAATAATTGAAAAAAGGTTTTTCAAGCTCAGACATGACAAATAAAACCTGGTCATTCTCTAAACAGAAAAGTATAAGGTCTCATCCAGTGCCCAATGGGAGTCTTCCCATTGACTTCTGTGGGCTCTGGCTAAAGCCCTAATTCTATTGGAATACACAAAACTATCACTGCAGCGCTGACTATGGTATTTGCAGGATTTCTTTTAAGGATTCTGCAAACATCAATTATTTTAAATAAATTAAGAGTAAATGACCATTTACTTATTGATGAATTGCCAAGGAATAAATAGGGCTAATAGCTTCCTATTGAAAAATGTAAGTTAATGGAATTCTGTCAAGATTTGACTCTGTCCATGAGAGTAGTGAGCCGCAGATCAGATGCCACAGTATGGTAAATTTTGGTTAATGGCTTTTTAATCATGGCCTCTACTCATTTAGATTTTACATGCAATGCCATTACAGTTGTGGCATTGCTATGACATTACATAACCCATTCGTTTTCAGAGAATTGCATGGGATTTGGTCTGTAGATTCTCTTTAGAGTCAGTGAAAGCTGTACCGTTAAAATTCCTTTAAATACAAATCTTCTTCATGCAGAATTATATGACTGTGAAGACAATTATGTATACCTAGGGTTGGATTATTTGTTGCTCTGTGCCTTGTGTAGTCATTAATAGCTAAACAAAATGAGTGCACAGTGCATGTAAAACACTAGAGTTCTGATCTGATAGCATTTCACACTCACATTGCCGGTGTAAATGACTACACAAGTTGCAGGGCAACAAAAAATTCAGTCTTCAGACTCTAAGGGTAGTAGATTTCAAAGCCAAATTAAGGATTTGGATATCCAGTTGCCATTAATTTCTAGCCAAAACTGGGCAGCCAAATCCCATAGGCATCTTTGAAAATCTCAAGAGAAAAACACTAGGATTCTGACAAAGTCACAGACCATAAATGTGAATATTATTTACCCTAAACAAAACCAGAAGCCGCATTCAAAGTGGTTTTCTCAAACCCAGTTTTGTGTCTTAGGAACCTAATGAATCCATTGAGATCTTTATTCATCCTTGTCCCCCCTTGGTGTAACATCGGGATCAAGACTACTGATTGCCTTTAATATTTAAAATACACAGATGCTTTAGTAAATTACATAACGCTGAATTCTTTTTCTCTGTTACCTGGCATTGAATCACTGTAATTGAAAGACGAATTATAGCCTTAGTATAAAATTTCAACATAATACTTACAGGGGGACCAGGGGAACCGGGGTTACCAGGAAATCCTCTATGACCCTTAATGCCATTGCTGCCACGCTCACCAGTTTCACCTTTGTCACCACGAGGACCTTGGGCACCCTTTAAAAATAGATTAGTAATAAAAATGGATATAAAAATAAGTAGGAGAAATTGTCAAAACCAGAAAATGGCAGAACTGATAGTCCAAGTGCTTTAAAGGGGGACTTACTGGAGCACCACGAGCACCAGAAGGACCAGCAGGGCCAACGGGACCAGAAGGACCCTAGGGACAAAAAAGGAATGAGAGATATTCATGATCAAATGCAATTGCCATACTCTTTTCTCTAGAGAGACAGTACGTGCAAATACTAGAGCTGGTCAGAAACTAGGGAGAAAGTCCACAAACTTAGTAACTGAGCTTAGCTTTCTGTTGATAAGTTTCTTATATTATTTGGTAACAAAGACTACAAAATCTACTTGATAGCCAGCTCCACTTAAACAATCCCTTTGATACATTAGACCAGGCCTCATGTGCAAGTGAATTTGGCTCCTGTAAGGAGGCACTTGGTGTCCTATAGGATTAGACCCAACATTTGGTGAGAGGTTGGGCTTTTCCAAAGTGTACAACTCCCTCAGCTATTATAATATTACTAGTGCTGTACAGGGATAGCATAGTTTGTAAAGAGAGACAGTCTGGTTGGCTTATTGACTATGTGGCATCAAAAAGTACTATATGGGTTTGAGCTTAAACTGTGCATAGCTACTTATGATTTAGGAAGGTCTACACTTATGGCAGCATGTAGAGTACACGGCATGCCAGGTATAAACAGAAGTGTAGACAGTGAGGCACTGCTTAAGTGAACAGAGTGCCCTAGACCCCTGATGCCTGGGGTATATTCCCTATATGGCTCTCTATTTGTCCAAGCAGTGCCTCTCTGTGTCTACACTGATATTTTTAGCAGTGTAGTATCTGCTGCTGGAACCTTTCCCCACCACAGTGAAAGACTTTCCCTGCTGCCTCTCCCCAGCCAGAGCCTTTCACTGCTGCAGACAGACAGACAGACACACACACAGTTTGACTCTTCCATACTCCTGTGCTCTCTGTTAGTGTATAAAACAGACTGCATCTGGTAAAACAATACAAAATGGACAGTAGGTGCTTTCTGTGGTGTTTGCACTTACCGGATGTCCTCTTTCACCTGTTTTTCCAGCTGGACCAACGTTCCCTGGGGGCCCAGGATGACCAGAGGCACCAGGTAAACCCGGGCCACCATTTTCACCACGATCACCCTGCAGAGACATTCACAACAGCCAGCATCAGAAACACATCTATTTATTACAACACAGTGCATATGTAACCAACACCTCACTGATGCCGTAGAGACAGCAGGTGCAGTACAGATCAGTACCTAGATACCTCAGGGATTGGCAATCTATACATGCCATAGATACTTAATGCCTCCTACCTTGGGTCCTGGGGATCCATCACGACCTGGCAAGCCATCTGATCCAGGGTTACCCTGAAAAACACGGAGAGGTAAAAGTTTAAATATTCGCAGCATTATGGCATAGCCAACATGTTTTAGACTTAATCAGGATAATGCTCCTCAAAAGAAGAAGAGAGACAGAAATGATTTAAATACAGCCCTCACAAAAAGGACCAGGTTGTAGGCAGCCCTTCTGCAGATTTTCAGGAAGACAGCATGCCAGGAGATTCATATTGCCCCCTTGTGTAGCCCTTATAAGGATCTGTCACAGCTGCAGCCCCTGCACTTGTAACAGTGAAGGGAGTGTTCCTTTGGTTGACACCAGTTAGGATAGAACCATGGTCTACAGAGAGGGTAGGCTGGACTAGGGGGAACTGGCTGCATCCTTTTAAATGAGAACGGTGTTGGGCCAGTTCCCCTATGCACCAGGCTTTTCAGGGAGGGATTCTAAATCAACTGTAGTTCCCCCTTAGACAGGCCTGTGTATAATTCACAGTCTAGCATGAAAATCTGAAATATCTGCTTACATCTCTGCCAGATTCTCCAGATGAGCCACTTAGACCAGGAGGACCTTGTAGACCTGGAGCGCCACGTTCTCCTGGGTTACCATTGCTGCCTGGTTTACCATCTTCACCCTGCATAGAAAAATGAAATGGGTTCATTACATATTGATTTTTTGTAATGTCATCAAATTATTCAGTTCTTGGTCTCTCTCTCTCTCTCTCCCTCCCCTCCCCTCCCCAATCAAGTGCAGCATCCTGTGCAAAAACACTGACCAGGAAGGAGTGGGTTAACTTCAGTAGAGCTACAATGGTGAATATCCAGTGCCACTCCACTGATTACTATGGAATAAATAAGAACAGAATCTGGCCCAACAGATGTGGGATGAACAGCTTCTGTGAGGGTTTGAAAGTGATGTTCTGTTTGTCTTATATTTTTTGAGCAAGGTACATAATGAAAATTTAGCAAATGAATAGCTGGTAATGAGTGACATTAACACCGATGAACTACTCATGAATTGCATGGGCCTTTCCATTGAATAATGAGTTAAAGAGAACAGAGAAGTGTGGTACAACTGGAGAAATGATGTGTCAGAATTCTGATGCATTTTATGAAGATTTACTAGTGAATTATTCTGTTTTTCAGTTGTGTGAGGATGTTCATATACTTTTAGATAATCCTCAGAACAATCCAAGAATATTAGTAGTAGAGACCAAAGACAACTCCAGATTAAAGTACGACTCAATACAGGGAAAGTTTAGTCTGGATAGTAACTTTATAGTTCGTGCCATTCTCTAACTACTGGAGCAAACCCAGAAGTCCCTACTTAATTTTCACTTAGCTTTGCCATCAGTCGGAATTTGCCTAAGTACAAACCAAGTAAGGACTTCAGGATTTGGCCTATTATCAAGAAATTTTGTCACATTCATTACATGTGGAATTCAGGATTGTCATTAAACTGTGTCTAATTCTGGGGGCCCACTCATTAGGAGAGATGTGGACAAATTGGTGAGAGTCCAGAAAAGAGTCACAAAAATCATAAAAGGTTTAGAAAACTTGACCTATGAAGAAAGGTTTAAAAAACCTGGAATCTTTAGTTTTGAGAAAAGAAGACTGAAGGGTGACCTCACAGCAGTCTTCAAATATGTTAAGGGCTGTTATAAAGAAGACTGTGATCAATGTTCTCTGTGTCCAGTGGAGGTAGGACAAAAAGTAATGGGCTTAATCTGTAGCAAGGGAGATGTAGGTTAGATATTAGGAAAAACTTTCTAACTATAAGGGTAGTTAAGCTCTGAAATAGGCTTCCAAGGATTACTGTGGAATCCGCATCACTGGGGTTTTTTAAGAACAAATTAGATAAACACTTGTCAGGGATGGTCTAGTTTCACTTGGTCCTGCCTCAGAACAGGGGGTTGGAGTTGAAAACATCTCAAGGTCTTCCAGCTCTACATTTCTGTAATTCTGTGAAAGGCTGAAACTCTACTAGATATCTACTGCATAATGTCAGCTGCATTATCTTTGAGGGTAAATTATGTCAATAAACCTCCATTTACCTTTGGGCCAGGCATGCCAGGAGCACCTGGTCTGCCAGCAAGGCCTGGCGGTCCCACAATACCACGTTGACCAACTATACCTGAGGGGCCTGGACTACCTGGTGGACCCTGTCAAAAATATTTTAAATAAATAAGTGTTAGGTACTCAGTTGAAACATGACTTTGAATCATTATCTTCTTTTGATGACATACTTATTAAATTCCTATTCACAGGTTTAATGAACACTGCAAAATAATTTACTTACCGTTTCTCCTCTTGAACCTGGTGAACCTTTTTCACCTGGTTGGCCAGGCTCACCTTTAGGACCAGCACCTCCAGGGCTACCAGACGGACCAGTGCTACCTGCCGGACCAGGACCACCATCCTTTCCAGGAGCTCCAACATTACCAGGTGGCCCTGGATTGCCCTATACATGAATTTTAAAGAGAGAAGACTCAGATACAATATCGGATATACTAGATGAGTCAACACTATATACTACTTCATCATGATCAATTTAACACAGACCATTTTCCATTAAAGTAAGTGGGAGCTGTGAGAGTTCAGCACCTATGCAAAATACATCACTTGTTTTGGTGTCTAAATGCAGACTTAGATGCCTAACTTTAGGCACCTACATTTGGAAAGGCTGGCCTGATTTTATATAAAAGCCTATCCCCTCACCTAAATCTAGATTTTTTTTCCTCTTGATATTTTAAGTCTTGGGTGGAAGTGGAACTGCATATTTTTATCCCAGGGCTCTGCCAGAGGGACTCCTACGTATTGATGGTACTGGTTGATTTCTGGAATCTCCCACCCAGAACAGATTCTAGTACTCTCGCTGTCACTGTATCATAGCCCTGGTATGGAGTGCCTGGTATCAAAGAGATGGAACATGTATGCAATGAAATCTTTTCAATAAAAGGTCAGATCCAAAACCCACTGAAGCCAATGGAAATACTTCTGTGGACTTCACAGGACTTTAGATAAGGCCAAAAAATGTGAACTTTATTATCCAGTATTTACTGGGGGTAGATTATATATACATATTCTTCTCATGGTCGTGATTTTCTAACTGTGAAGCAGAACTTTGATTTGGGACTGTCTGTGACTATGGAATATTGAAAAGACATAAGAATCTGTTAAGAAAAATCTCACGGTGTGACAGGAAGCAGGAACTTTTCTTATGTCATTTCTCACTTAAGACTGTATGGTAACTGTGGGTAAATGCTAATCTTTAATGGAATTTAGTTGATTTATCCAACTTTGCCACGTCCATTTTTCAGTTTGTTTAAAAAAAAAGAATCCAAAGTCATAGTCTAGTATTTATGGTGTAAGAAGGTGCATATGGCGTGAACAAGTGTAATATAGAATAGCTTTTCTTGGGACAGAGATGGTCTATAAAAATTTGGGAAAGTGTAATATGCAGGAAATAGTGATTATAATGGGATAGTGTAGATTTTCAGTTATCTGATCTTCATATTGTGGGTCACCTCCATAAGGGAATGATGCTCCTATGGACCATCTTCTTTCCAAATACCCCTCCCTCTAACTGCTTGGTTCTAAAATTGTTTCATTCTGCAGGCAGCCAAAAAGAGCCCAAACGATCAACTGTGATCTATGGAACACAATTTAAAATCACTGATAGAAAGAAAGGAGGATTTGGGTGAGAAGAAAACACTACAAGTCAAGATCCTAAATTGTACATTTCTTGCATCATAAAGAGCAAGAGAGAGAATAGGACATTTATGACCACCATAAACAGATAGATAAATAAATAATCCAAATTCTACTGGAGGTAATGGAGAGACCTCACTGAGTTCAGTAGGCTTTGGAGGAGCAAGCACAATGATTATCAGGACAATAAATGAAAGAATTGCCATCCAAAGCAAAGTGAGATGGGGATAAGCCCATTTTTGTGAAGTTAAGACAAAGAAGAAAATTTACTTTCAGTATACTTGTGTATTATTTATGCCAATGTACTGTAATAGTGATATGAGTTAGATATAACAGCAAGGTAAGTATACACTTACATTATTACCAGGAGGACCAGGAAGGCCTCTAGCACCTGGGAAACCAGATGAACCCTGAAATGCATAAGTAAGCGTAGTAGTCAATTTTAAAACATTGGCAACAAAACAGGAAAGAAAAAGGATGAGGGAATATCAGAAGTTTGATTGGTACCTGAGTTTTCTAACACAATACATCTCTGCTGTGGTTTCAAAATCATGGCAAAGGTGTTAGGCAAAGAACAGAGCAAGGCTGGGTGATATTTAGCCATTTTGTACAAGAGCTGAATAAATTTCCATGATAACTAAACATACAGTCCCAATGTTAACTTTTGACGCTGGAAGATCTCAGCTATATCTCAGGGTCTAAGAAAAATTGCCAAGGTGGTCTTTCAGATCAAAATCGCAGGTGACCTGGAGTAGGCCATAGATGGTTTGGCTTAGTTACTCCAGCCTACTCCTGTGCAGGAGAAGTTTGTTACGCCAAAGCCAGTCCAAGACCACCAATGCACTGTGCTTGCTGCAGATCGTGCTGGAGTTGTTGCCCCAGTAATAATCAGCAGTGTTGTCTATCAGCGATAGACTGACAGAAAAGGTTAACACTCACAGGGCTGCCTGGAGCACCACGCTCTCCTTTTGCTCCTTGGGAACCAGCTGGACCCTACAGTGAATGAAAAGAACGTTGTAATCTGATATGAAAAACCGTCAACAACAGATAAGATTCTAAGATGTGTCAATGCATTATGCATTTTCAACAGCTCAAACTAATATCACAACTGAAAGAAATTTGAAGTTGAATTTGGGTAACAATGAATACTTAATACTTACTGGTGCACCAGGGCCTCCTTGAGGACCTGCAGCTCCTGCGGGACCAGGCTCACCTCTTTCACCACCAGGGCCTCTCTCTCCTTTTCCACCAGGTTCCCCATTTTGTCCCTGTATTCAAATAAATTCTTATAAATTCTGTTTTGTTAAAAGGGCTATGAGACGGAAGGTAGTTGAGTTTCCTTGGATGTATCCACTTGTTAACTAAGAATACATGGCTATAAGTTATAAATCCATTGAAGGCAATGGATAATATAAATCCAATGTGAGATCAGAACCAAGACCCAGATACTCTTGTCTAAGGAGCTGACACACAATTTAGAAACTCAGCTCTGGTTGCAGACTGTATTGATAGGTGTCTCTTGCTCTAAATCTCACTAAAGAGAATTTGATAGGGAAGAGGATGGGAATCTTGAAGTATGGCTGAGTAAGTAAACAAAGGGAAATAATTAAAATACATATTAAATATAGAAGTGGAATATAGAGTTATAGTTTGCCATGCTGTGCTTGGTAAATCATTCTAAGATGGACACGAATATGGTCAGTTATTACTAACATGAATTAAAAATAAAAATTGAGTATCCAGCTTGTTTGGTATTTATACTCACGGGGGCTCCAGGGAAGCCAGCAGGCCCAGGGGGGCCCTGTTCACCTCGATCACCCTGCAGAAAAGAAACATATGCTAGATGTAAGAATGAGAAAAATATTCTTCACACCTCATGTGTGAGAACTCTTTGGTGAACATGGTTCATGTTACTCTATCATGCCCCTACTTGAAATAAATTTTAAATGTGGTTACTGAACTTTATACTTTCAAACTGTTTAATTATGTCACTCTAGATAATTATCAGCCTTGTGCCAAATCCTGTTCTCAGTTACGTCCGTGTAAGTCCTCAGTGGAGTTATTCCAGTTTCACCCTGGTGTAACTGAGATCAAAATTTGGCCCATTTTATCAATATGAAAAGGAACACCATGAAATAAGTGAATTTTGAAAAGTTTACTTAATTATTAAAATAGAAAACATACAAAATTAGACCATTAAACAAACTAATAGTTCAAAACTTTTAGGATTTCATTTTTATTTATTTATTTAGTGATATTTTCAACCAGAGATGAAAATACCAAGAAACTGTGCATCTCAGATTTTCTCCCACTTCTCTGGTATCTTTCATAGCTTTAACAATAAGTAGTCTGATTTTCAGAAGTTCTGAGCCAGAACAAATCTCACTGAAGTCAGTAGGAGATGCAGGTGCTCAGCACCTTTTGAAATCAGGCCCCATCTGTTCTTGAAGACATCACTTAACTGTAGAGCTGAATCTCACCCAGGTAATAGAATCTACAGTAGAGTTATGACTGAACAAAAAGGACGATCACTTACAGGACCACCACGGGCACCTGTAGGACCAGGGGGTCCGGCTGAACCAGGTTCTCCCTGAAAGAATGGAAAGATGTTTGTTTAAGAATTATTCCTCCATCTAAGGAGGAAATCTCATACATATATACACAACCCTCATTTCAACACAAGGTTGTAAACTACCTTATCTCCATGTGGGCCAGCTGGACCTGGGGGCCCAATGGGACCTGCAGATCCCTACAAAATTAGAAAATAATGTATTTAGTACAGGAGTATTATTTTCATGTATTGTGATCAATAAAACTTGCATCTCACGCTCAGTATATATATGGCTTTTTAGTTATTTTAATAGCACACAATCTACTTCTTTGTTACATTGACACTTCGATGGATTGCGTAGACATCTTGACTTTGTTTTCCCAATGTTCATTGAAGTCAATGGGAGTAATGCCATTGGTATTTACTGGAATTTATCCATTCACCTAGCTTTACCTCCAGACAATTTACCAAATTTCTCATGATTCCATAATACCTGATCCATTTTTATCCTCTATTATTGGCAGAGGGCTAGGTCCTACACCACTGAAGTCAGTGGGAGGTTAGAAACTTAGTTCAGTGGGCATATGATGAGGCACAGAGTAAGGAAGAAACAATCAAATGACTACATTAACAACAATGAAAATCTAACATACCTTGGCAATCATAACTTTCCCATAAACTAGTTTTTTATATTTATTGTGACTCATCATGTTGATGCACCATGCCTGGTTTATTTCATGTGTTGGATGAAGTTGCATATTTCATCTAGTTACTATATATAAAATGCTGTAGAAGTATTATTCATGGAAGTCTTTATATACTCCTTTCCCCCACACCTCAGTCTTGTCCTCTTCAGCCAGTTAACTTTGGAGAAACCAGCAGCTACTTTCATCTGGATGTTTTTCCCAAGTAACTGAACCTTATTTATCTGTAAGCTTCAAGTAATCAAGATTCTATTTTATACTATATCAGCATCCTGCACGATCAAAAATGTAAGTTATGAGAAACAAGGATTAAATCTAATTTTTTTTCAATATAAACCTGCACTAACAAAATCAGTTCCCCTGGACATGATGAGGTTTGCTGTTCATGTCACAATGATGGTCAGTCATTAGAACTTTACTTGCATTGTAAATGACTCTTCAACAGCTGTTGAAGCTGAGTCACATGTAATAAGAATGTTCACACAGTATGAGAGGTTATACTCACCCTTGGTCCATCTTTACCAGGGAAGCCGTCACCACCTCTGCCACCGGGCTCTCCCTGTCAAACATAAATCAAAAGGGATTTAGAAAATTACAGAGGAAAATGTTACAAGGGTATCGCGATAACTGGATTTTCTAACTGTGGTAATGCAAATCTGGCATTCAGTATAACATTCTGCCTAAGAATACACAGGCAGACATGGAAATCAGTTGTAACACTCAAAATGGATTCAACCACACAGGAGTAGAAAAAATGGGCCAGATCCTCCTTTGGTGCGAATTGGTATCACTTCATTGGCTTCAGTGGAGCTATGCCGATTTACACCAGCCGAGAATCTCTCAGCATTTTCACATAGTGTAGTCTCTTGAAAATATATGTCCCGATTTGCATAGATGCTGTGTACCTTTAGCTCTCACTGAAGTCAGTAGGAACTGCAGGTACTCAGCACCTTTGAAATTAGGCCAAAAGTGAACATATGACAAATCTGCTGCTTTGTCTGAAGCTAAAATGGTATTTTCACAAAATTAATAGGAAAAAAGGAGTAGTTACCTTCTCTCCTTTGGGTCCAGGACTTCCGTTACCTCCTCTCTCTCCTGGCATTCCTTGCAAACCAGGTGGCCCTGTACCACCGGGGGGGCCAGGCGCACCAGCAGGACCCTACAAGTGTATTGGGGAAATATAGATGAAATCTGAATGTGCACCTGAATGATTCATGTAACACAGTGAAGGGTTGAGCATAAAGTATGTACCTTGCCACCTTCTGGGCCAGGAGGACCTGTTCCACCTCTTGCTCCAGGGGAACCTTGAGCACCTTGTGGACCACGTTCACCTGGGAGACCATTTTCACCCTGCCATAAAGAAAAATGCGTTAGTTCTTTGTTCCCAAGGCCTGTACGATGGTTCTGCGTTTATTTACCTTCTCTCCTTCACATATTTAATCATAGAAATATTGTTGCAATGCTTACCTTAGTACCTGGGAGTCCAGGGGCTCCATTTTCACCTCTTTGTCCCTGTTTACAATGCAAGAAATATTATTAACCCATATACTTTACATTTTACACAGTAAACCTATCTCAAAAAATGGTGTTTGGCATCCTTCAAATTTTACCCCCAATAGTGATCATACAAACTACTCCTGTTTGGCTTCTGTTATGATCTAATTCTTGGAAATACCATTTTCAAGAGGATGGTAATTCCAGAGATGGATGTCAAAATATAGTGGCCTTCTCAGGTTTAAGAGTGCTGTCATAGGGTGTGTTTTCAGGTGGTATATCTGGGGTTGAAAAGGGAGGTGAGGCAATTGGATCAGCACTGTTAGCCCACATGTGCCCACAGTATGACAGATTTCATCATGATTTCAGTAGCCACAGTGTCTGCTCCACCCCCTTCGTACTCTGATAGGGGGTTGGCCAATAGATACGCTATAATGGATACACTGACCAAATCCTCATCCTTCTGGCTGCCAACCCACCCATCCTTGATAATGCCTTCAGTGCTGTGGCACAAAGACCCTGTGATGGATCACGGCTTCCCAGGACACAAAAATACAGATTCCTCTATTTTTAAGGTGTTTTGCATCTGAAAAGGGGACCTGAAAGGAATTGCTGTTCTTATATTTGTGTTTTGATTTCTTGATTTCGAAAAGAAGAAAGGACAACTTACTGGTTCTCCAGGCTTTCCACTCTCTCCAGGTGGGCCTGCAGTACCGGGTAATCCCTGTTTAAATTAAAGACACCACTTCATAAATAAATATTTTATATAGATAGAAATATCTGTATATGATTGATATTGCATGGTGATTTAGAGAAAAGCAGAATACGAACAACTGTCCTGAGAGCTATCTATTGTAATTTAAGTTTTCCAATCTAAATTGTGCATTCTCCAAAGTCAGAGAAAATGTGACACAGAAATAATTCAGTGAAAATAATTTTGTAATTGTATTTAATATTTTGCAAATGAGGAAGGTGTAACTGGAAAGCCAGGTATTCAGATATAGATAACCCACTGATCCATCACCATTCTTCATGGAGTCAGTCAGGCTTGCCAGATATTGATCAGCTAACTTACATGAAGATCTTGGTTGACCTTTCTCACTTCAAAACATGAGAAAACAAGCCCTAATTGAAATATTTAAGGTCTTCTTTATTTGTTAGCCTGTTTTAAAAAATTGCATTGGAAGCAATAAAAGAAATGAACAGTACCTGGAAGCCAGCTGGACCTGGAGATCCCGCCTCTCCTTTTTCACCAGGAGGACCCTGGAAGGAAACAAAAAAGCAACACAAAATTCATCAACATCATTCTTACACATAAAAGAATTCTTAACATATTCATATTGTAGTTAAAATGCCACATATTTTCTAAGTCACAAAATTAGACAAAAATGAAAACATAAAAGTGAACCATTAGCACCACTGAGCTTTTGTCATGTGACTATCAGACCCTTCTGATCTTGCTGACTATACTCTCATAAAACTATTAAAGTCAAAGGTTTTGTTTTGGTATTTTTTTTTACAATAATAAGGTCTGCAACATTAAGCCTACTGTGAAAGTTTTATAAAAAAATCAAAAATATTAAAACTTCCCAAGACATTCACAAGTTGCTTTATGGATGTCTTTCCAATACACAAGGGAATCAACTGTATGAGTAAGTCATTTGGAATGGAAGAAGAGATCACATAATGGCACTCCTTGTGCTCCCCTAAATGAAATTTCTGCTCTAGGCTAGCTCTGCTAGCTTCCACAGAAGGAGCAGGTAGACAAGGAAGCACGGCAGTGTCCCACTTCTAAAGGGGGAAGCCATCTTGTCAAACTCATCCATGCTCATCTTGCTGCATTCAAAGAGGTATTGTGAATTCTTGAGGCCAGTACCTCTGGGAGCTCATGCGAAGATTCTTTCCATCTTTCCTCTCTTACCATCAGCTAAAATTCCAGCAGAAAGGCTACCTTCATAGACATACCTAATACAGCACCCCGGTTACCTAACTTTAACACTGGTAAACTGCCAAAGGAAATTGTAAATTTCTCCAGTAATCCTTAAATTGGTTTAAATTGGCACAGCTCCATTCACCTCAGTTTATATGAACAGAACTTCTGTCTTAGTTATCTTTAACAAATTGAGTACTTATTAACAAACAAACAAAGACAAGTTAGTCCACCAGGTGTTTCTGTCTTCATAACTAATGGGAAATTTCTCTCTCCATCAGAGAAGAAAATGTTCTCTCTCAAGGTTCACACTCCCTTTGCAGACCACCAACACTAAGCAGTTGAAAAGTATTTGGGAAATATTAACATGTGTTTTTTACAGAAAATATATCAGCTGTTCCAAGATTTTTCTTTTTTGAGATGCTGGACATTGCACTTACAGCGACTCCTGGAGGACCTTGGATGCCGATATCACCACTCTTTCCAGGAAGACCCTGTCAAATCACAAAATTAGACTGATTATGGATCAGTGCAATTTTTAAAAGGATTAAAATCACAGAGGACATTGTGAATTATTACTAAAGAGAAGCTGATAAATGAAACTGACCTGTGTGCCAGGGGGTCCAGGGGCACCTCTTTCTCCATTCTTACCTGGCGCACCCTTTAAAAAGGGAAAGACCAGACATATTTAAAATACATGTTTCTAATTCAAACTCTAGTTAAAATGAGAGTTTCATAGGTATAGGGCCAGATCATCTGCAGAATTAGATCAATGTAGCACCATCAAAGTCAATGGAACTAAACTGATCTACAACTGCAGAGTACCTGGCCAATTAAGTATATGTTTTTTAAGTCAAGGAATTACACTAACCTCATTACCCTTAGGACCTGGGAAACCCATCACACCTGGTTGACCTCGTGGACCTGACTGGCCTGGAGGACCAGGTCGGCCAGATTCTCCCTGATTACCCTGATGCAGGAGAGAGATAGCGACAATTAGAAGAAACAAATGATTATGTAAACAATAGAGAAATGTTTTTAAAAAATCAAACGGAAGAGTTAAAAGGTGAGCAAAGACTATGTTATTTTTGGCTAACTTTTCATTTGAAATACACTTTTATGATTTTTTTTAAATTACATGTAAACTCCTGTGGAAGAGGAGTCAGTGTTTATAGTGATGTTAAATAACAAAGTTTGGACAGTGCCGTTACAATGAAAAACATATGGAATAGTCGGTCACTGTAAAATTAACACAGAATACAACTAATGAACTTGTTTCTGATCTCGCCTACATTTCACACCAGGACTCCAATGGAGTGATAATGGTGTTAAGTGAGATCAAAGGCAAGCCCAGTGACAGTACTATCATATAATATTTGTGCAATGTACGTACTGGAGGGCCGGGTTTGCCATCATGTCCTGGGCTTCCTGGACTTCCTGTCAAACCCTTCATTTGAAGAAAAAATATGTTAATTTTTAGTGAAAAAGCTAATGTTGTTAGATTACATTCTATAGAAACACCATTATTTACAGTTAGTTTTACAAAACCATTTCAGGCTCAGTAAAGAAATCCATTGGATTTACGAGGGACAAGCTGATCAATAATTCATTTCATAGGGATTCAGCCCATTCGGAGATATTCGATAGAGGGAATGAAGTTGCTTTAGGCACCAAAAAGCAATCATTATACTCTAAAATTAAAGTATGCAATGAAAGCATTTTCATTAAGTCCCTATTGTTTACATACAACTACATTTAATAGCACGTTCTTAGTAACTTTGGTTTTGCTCTTCAATTTACCAAATATATGATGTATATCACATTGTATGTCTGAAAATCACATTGATTTCCAATAAAAACTATTTTATTGTAAAATGTAATAACTCATAAGCCTGTATGGAAAAATCAGTGGTTGCTGACCTTTGAACTTACAAATATTGGTCACCAGTACCCACTAATTCTCAGTAGAGCACATTGTACTTTTCTGCTTTTTATGCCTAATGCCTTATAACTTCTCTCTGATTGAGTCTACGGGCATCAAATATTCTATGCCAAAGACCAAACAGCACATTTACTAAATGCTTCATAACAGAAAAAAATAATGTTCAAATTTTATATTTTATATAAAATTAGATTAAATATAAAATTATCCAATGGAACTTTATATAGGGTCAAAAACTATAAGAGCCAAGCTGTAACTTGAGCAGTTTGGTACCTCCTGCATCCTACGGAGTGCAGCTTCATATAGTCTTCCTGCTCCCAACTGTAGAGAAATGTTGTGGGAGTGGGGCAGGTCAGTGCTGGTTGATTTGGTATTATATGGTCCACTGACCAAATACACTTCTGTGGAAGGGCACGAGGGCAGCTTTGGAGGTTACTACAACCCTAAGTATGCAATACTCAGCTTCAGACACTCCCTAATGCACTGAGGAAAGGATTTAACTCATTGCTTTGAAAATCACCAAAATGTACTGAAAGGATTTTGAGCTAATTGAAATTCAGATATGGTAGCAAACAGTCAAAGGTTCAGGGGTTTAGCTAAGTACCCAGAAGTCTGAATACTTATCCAAAATTTATTCAGATTGTTTAATTCTCTTGAGCTTGAACACCTGGGTTGGAAATCCCATGAGAAGGAGTGTCCTTAAAGTAGTTTTTGCACTTCTAGTTCCATTTTTGACCACAACCACAAAGTGCACAGGGTGTACAATTAAATATAATTAATTAAATACATAAAATAGATATCGACATGGATTGAAAATCTCAAAAAGGTTTGATATCCCATTGGAAATTTGGCTCTGGTTGCTGAATCAAACCAGCTCAGCCACCTGTAATAAAGATCATCATCAAATTATCTTAATAGCACATTAAAAGAACATTCTCTCTTACTCTCATTCCTGGAAGACCAGGGCCACCATCGCGTCCAGGTTCTCCCGGAGCTCCTCTTGGACCTGCAATGCCTGGACCACCACGTTCACCAGCAGGACCCTTAATATTTTTAAAAAGGACATTGGACATTCACAATAAGTAAATAAAGCTATTTAAATGATCATTATTATAATGGATTTCATGAAATTGGGGAAGCATGTACCTTTTCTCCAGGAAGTCCATTACTACCAGGTATGCCACGGGAACCTGGGGTACCCTGCCAAGCAAGAGAGCAGACATTTTATTCCTGTGGATCAAATAACATGCAAAGTCTACCTATGTAGCAGAGACAATCAAAAACATCTGCTGGTTTCTTGAAAGATCGTGTGCAAAGTTTTGTTCACACAAATAGATCCAAATATTTTTAAATGTGGCAATAACAAACTTTGATGTTTCTCAACCAACCACATTTACTCATATTTTAGTGATATTCAGTGAAGGAGATACATGGAGATGACATACCATCCTGGCTGTACAGATTCAAGATCCTTTTTCTCTATGCACAGTGCACTTTGGGTCTAATCCAACGTCCACTGAAGTCAAAGGGAGTCCTATAAGTGACTTCAATGGGCATTGGTATAGGCCCTATTCTTTAGGATTTCCTTAAATTCATGCTAAAAAATTAACATATTTCTGCCTTGAAAAATGATTTTCCTTCTCTATCATTCTTTAAGAAGTCTTCTTGGTTGCAATGTTTTGATGACATTAGTTAATATTATCTGCATTGTTTTAAGACAGCTTTCCATTTGCAGTTCACTCATGCATTCAACCTCCTCCTATTTTGTTCACTGTGCATCTCTGATTTCCTCACAACTTTCCAAAATACTTTCCAAAGTTAGTGAATATAAAATTGAATCAATCTCAATTCTAATTTGTTTTAGGTGGGAACAGGAAATTAAAATGAGCAGCAGGCTGTCATTGTTGATGATGCTGGAACAATTTATTTCAATAATTATTCCATGATAAAACTCTATACAAACCAGTAGCATCTAATTGTTAAAAGACTGTTGGCAGAAGAATCAGCTAATTATCCTGAATATGGACGAATCAATCTTAATTTCACTTTCAAGAGCTGAAACTTTGTCATGTTCATTTGATCTGCTGGAATTCAATTTCATTGATGGAGTGTCATTCTACAGATTGTAGCGGGATTGTATTTGGCATCTTTAATACATATTATACTATACTTTTCTGTTCTTATTCGGTTCAAAATCTTGGGTAGAAACACCAGTTTTTTCAAGATTAATAACCCTCTAACTATGAAAAGAAGAATAACTTTAATGTATTTTAAAGTAAAGAAAGACCCAAGCCATGCAGAGCAGATCTAGATTAGGATTTGGATCTGAAGTTTTCCAGTATGTGGGATGTTCACATCTGGAAGTTTGGTTCAATATCTATTTGGATTCAAAGTTTGAATCCCAAGTTTTGGTACATGGTATGTGACGTATGATTTAACTACCCAATGTGGTAACTTGGAGTGACTTACCCTTTCTCCTGGTGTTCCAGGTAAACCATTTGTGCCTGGCTCACCATTAGCACCCTTTTTGCCTTCTTCGCCAGGAGGACCAGCAGCACCTGGAATACCATTTTCACCCTAGTGACAAAGCAGGAACAAGTGAAAACATATTGTGCAGAGGCAAAACTCTCACTGAGTTCAATGGAAGTTTTGCCTGGGGTAAGGACTGTATTTGGCCTGTTATTAATAAGCTTGTAAAACATGATGATGCATTAAAGAAATTAGAATATTTAGAAAATCACTTACACGCTCTCCTCGTGAGCCTGGCTCTCCTTTTGCACCGTTCTTACCAGGTTCACCCTAAACAGAACACACTTCCATTAATGCTTCTACATAACAGAATATTTCGGTAGGTTTGTTAGATAACAATAATAAGAAGAAATATATCTCTCAGCATTTAAATTGTCAGCTCATTTTTATGGTTTATCTGTTTACAGGAGTCAAACAGAAGTGGAAGACTCCTACTGGAGCTGGTTATACATCCTCTCTGTAAAAGAGATGATCTTGTAACCCTTACTCAGGTGAGTGCTTCCATTGGGTTAAACCCTAGGTTTCATTCTGGTTTTGAATCACTGGAAGTTTGATGTCAGTTTTGCTGGATGCCAATGGGAATTTGCATTAATAAGGTTTGAGGAATTATGGAGTAATTCTGTCAGGACACAGCACGTTAATTTCAATGTTAATACAATAATAAGTATTTTACACACTATGAATAGATTTCATAGGGGCAGGCCCAAGGAAATTTAGAAATAAAAAAGATGAAAATTTTTATATGTAACAATTAGAAATGGATGAATGGTGTGAGTTTAAATCTGAGTGGCCATCCAGATACATCCTCCTACCACCCAAAGATATAACTACTGTTTGTCAATTGAGATATGTTAAGACGTCAATAAGGTTCAACACTTGGAATAGTTAGGATGGATAAAAATCTGTAATTTTACTATGGCTTTGCAATATTATACTGTTACCAAAGTTTTTGCTTTGCTGTGCTTTTCTGTTTTGTTGGTTGGATAATTATAATAGACAATTGCAAAGGGATGGTAGAATTGACTAGGCAAGTTCAAATATATGGGAAATGGCTGAAGGCTCCTAACAGAACTCCCGAAGCCATATTCTTCCGTCACGTACAGGGAGTCCTCAGACTTATGATGCCTGAGTTACGTTGGATGCCACTTATGACGCTTTTCTATTGACTGCCCGTTTCGCCCCTACGATGCTTGTTTTGAACTTAGGACACTCAATTTGCATAAAGTTTGCTTGAAATCACTTCCTGTTTGCATTATACAGGTATGGAGCTGGAAGGGGTCGCTTCTGATTGGCTTTGAGGCAGCAGGGTAGGTTGTTGCTGGGTAGGGTTGCCACTTGTTTTTGATTGGCTCCCGGCTCCAGGCTCAGCCAATCAGAAAGCTTGAACAGTGATTGGCTGAGTCTCAGCATGTGTGCCATTCTCCTTGGCTTTCTGAGTTTGTGTTGCCAGCATTCTGAGCAGCATGTGTGAGTGTATATGTTTATTTGAATGCTGTTTACAAAATACAGTGTACAGTAAATACATTGATGTTGCAACATTAGTCATCTATAATTCATTTAGTACAAAAAACTGGGTTATTGTGGTGAAAATAGTATATCAAGCCTTGGTTCAGGAACCAATCCCCCCTTCCTACCATTGATTCCTATGGGAAAAGTGTTTTCGACTTACAACATTTCGACTTACAATGCAATTTTGAGGAATGAATTGTGTCGTAAGTCCGAGGACTTCCTGTACACCTGTGCAACCCAACTGGTGTTAATGGGTTTGCACTGTTGTAGGTGATGGGGAATTTATCCCCTTGTTTTATCTTAGTAATGAAAAGAATGTTGGTAACTCACTGACGGGCCTCTTTGTCCGGGAATTCCATTGATACCTGCGGGACCAGGAGGGCCACGGGCTCCACTCAACCCAGGAGCACCAGGAATACCAGCAGGGCCCTGTACAGGATTGAAGGACACTAATATGAATAAAGCATGGCATTACTGAATGCTGTGTAATCAAAACTGTAACCCCGACCAATAACATTGCAAAAAATGACAATTTGGTGGGATACTTACCGTTTCACCTTTACCACCTGGGTTTCCATCTCTTCCAGGATTGCCCTGGAAAGAAGAAATGATTAATCAAAGCTAACACAGTGTCTTTAAATCCAAAAATTCCATAGCACTTTGCAATCATCAATTTATATGGCAGTAATCATAACAATATGTTTGTATAACCAGCACAATACTTCCGAGGACTTATGTGATGTTTGCTACTTACAGGAGAACCAGCTGCACCAGCATGACCTTGTGGACCAGGTTCTCCTCTTTGTCCAGGGGTACCATCAGAGCCTGAGGAACCAGGAGCACCAGCTTCACCCTATGAAGAAGATGGTATGAGAGCAAATTGAACTCCCTCTAGTATTGCTCCCAATGGATAATATTAACATTTTAGCCTCATTACCTCTTCCTCAGCCAGTGCACCTTTGCCTGACCCAGGCAGAATGCTGACACTAGCCTATCCTGAGCAAAGTGGGCAGGTAACTGATCCAAGGGAACACAGCCAGCTAGAACTTGGCAATATGTGCTGGGCAGCACTTGCTGACATACTGCATATTGTCTCATGCAGTTCTAAAGAGTGATAGAAAGCACATTCCCCCTCATGCACTATAAGGCATTGTGTCTGCCTTGTTCCTGTGCAGGTAGAATGCATCAGAGTACCTTTACCTAGTTGCCAAAGCCCCATCCTGCACCTTACAATATTCCTTAGAGGAACAAGACTGCAATTTACTCCTTTTAACATAAGAAAAGAATAAAAAAGAGCACATCATTTGTATATTTAACATGGAGGAGCAGAGAGAGTCTCCAGAGAAGAAGGGCTAAAAAAGGAGAAGGATAAACAAATCAACAGCTGCTAGGACAGTGATGTGCACAGGTGTGGGCTTCACATTAGAATGGGTGACACACAAAATTAGTAGTACTACTGGATGATTGTATTACTTGTATTGTAAATGTGTCTAGAGGTCAGCATGAAA
This sequence comes from Chelonia mydas, assembly GCF_015237465.2. Classification (NCBI taxonomy): domain Eukaryota; kingdom Metazoa; phylum Chordata; order Testudines; family Cheloniidae; genus Chelonia; species Chelonia mydas. Next base: position 50,750,419 of record NC_051251.2, on the reverse strand, counting down.
GTATCCTGGAGAAACTTCCAAAACATATGCAGAAGTGAGAGATGTTACAGGCCTTGGGCCAAATCCTCACTGCATTCACATGCATTGGTTGCAATGGGAGTGCCTGTGAGAGTGAAGTGAACATAATTTGCCTAATTCTGTGTATGAAAATACATCAGCTATAGACCTCCAAGAAATGTGACAGCAGCCAGAAAGTGAGGAATCATCTAGTGAAAAACACACACCAGTATCTCTGAGGTATATATGTAGGCATATGTCATATGGTAAAATAGATCTTCAAATAGGTACCTTAGCACCTGGAGAGCCTGGAAATCCTGCAGTTCCTGGAGGGCCAGGGGGACCCTTAAATAAAGAAGGCAAAGTTATTATTAAAAGAGGTGAAGGTCATATGGAATGAATCTTAATTTGAAAATAAACCTGAGAGAGTTTTTTTCTGTCGTGAAAAAAAACATCTGGCAAAATATCAAGAAATATGAGTCATACTCTAGAAGATGAAATTTGGGTGGTTTTAAAATATCACACCTATACTTTAGTTACCCTTATTCAATGTACATTTTCAATCAGATGTGGATGTTTTTGTACCTGAATAATTTCAATTTGAAAAGTATGATTATCGAGATGATATTACACAAACTATTTTAACAGATCACTTGAATGAAAGCATGTGAGAGGGAAAAGAGGAGAATATGGTTGCTACTATTACAATGTCTAAGTAGTTGGAAAAATAAAAAAGTTGGGCTACCCCATGGTTTATATGGCCTATTGAGACCAAATGAGCCAGTGTGAAGCATCAAAGGACAAAGACTTTGTTGATTGCTCTCCCTCACATTCATGAAGAGGGGGCTTGCGTGTGAACTCATCCCATCAGCTTGAACTCTGGGGGAAGAGAATAAAAATGCCTGACAAGAAGGAACTATATCAGGATGCTGCTTGGAATTTGGAGAGGGCAATGTTTCTAAGCATAAGCAAGGGATCACCAACTGCTTGGCTTGTGCTAGCGCTAAAGGACATATAGAGCTTGCATATTATAGTAGCTACGATTACCTTTTGAAATCTAAGACTGTATCTCATTTGTGTGTGTCTGTTTACCTGCTTTAATCTTGTAAATAACCATCTTATTTCTTTTTCTTAGTTAATAACTCTTTAGTTAGTATTATAGGACTGGCTACAAGCATTGTTTTTGGTTTGAGATCTGAGGTACAACTGACCTGGAGTAAATGACTGGTCCTTTGGGACTGGGAGTAACCTGAATATTGTTGTGATTTTTGGGGTAAGGGTCAATCTATCACAAAGGCAAGATAGACTGGAGTTCACACTTGTTACTTGGTTGATGAAATCTAATTATAGAATATACAACCAGTTTGGGGTTTATGCCCTGTTCCTTAACAGTCTGCCCTGAGGTTGGCACTCTTGCTCGAGAGCTAGTCTAGACAGCTTGACATCATGGTCTAGCGCTAGGGCTGGGTGACTTATATGATGAAATCATTCCAAATCTGGCCCATATAAAGAGTTTCCATTATCTTTGTCAGTAAATAATTAGAGAAAAGCTTGGATATACATACACATCCTTTTTATTTACAGGATCATGATTTCTCTTATTTTCTTTTTATTCTTCATCAAAAATAAAGGTTTTATGTTTCAATCATAATAAGCATAAAGTTCTTGAAAAGTATAATTGCATAAGACACCAGTTCATAAGGCAAACCATGTCCAATTAATGGGTGGCGTTGTAGCACATCAAGCACATGGGCAAGAGAAAAATAGTTAAGCAATACAATAGTTAAGTGAAAACAATTAAGTTTCTTACAGGTTGTCCAGATGTTCCTGGAGTACCATCATTACCACGGGCACCCTACCAAAAGAATATAACATAATCACATACCAAACATTCTCTTTGGGGCTGAAAAGCCAAGCACTTTGATATTGGACAATGATATTGACTTTCAAACCATGTTTCTGTGTGTCCATGCATTCCTATATATTTTATTAAGGTACACACAATTCCTCAGGTATGGTGGCATACTATATTAAATAACAATCGTAGTATCAGCAGTAGTAGTAATATCCAAAAGGGGCCTATCGATTGTACATGCACTTTGCTGTAATGATACGATAGTGGTAGACAAGGAAATATGTTATTAGACACCAGAAATTCTTTAATGCATAGCGATCATGCTTAATAAAGCAAAACATAATGCGTGTGACCTGTAAATAAGACAGCAATAGATGTCATGCATTCTTGAATGACTATAGCTTACAACCACAGAGAAAGGATAAAATGTGGCACAAGAGAACTAACAATGATTTAAGGCCTGTTACCTCTGCTGTAGATGTATCAGACATCTTCATTGCTCAGTACATTGAGTACTAGCATAAACAGTCCCTGTTCTGTTATATTTTAGATTGAGACTTGTTTGCATTAGCTGGCGTTAATTACGACCTCCCCTTGTAGGCCAAGCTGGGACATCACAGCCTCACTCTTCTCTACAGCAGTCACTTCGTTTAGTCAGTCTTGCAATGCTGACCTCTACTCCATCCTGCCCACCCTGTTGGCTGAGCTTATACCCTCAAAGTATAATATATTAGCATACAATATAAAGAAGGACTCATTAAGGACACATGGCATGTAACAAATCTGTATGCCCTTTACTACAACCGTTGATCTGTGGCTGGTAAATTTTCATGATGATTTTGCAGAAACCATATATTCTGCCATATCCTCCTATACACTATCTGATGTACTACATCTCACTTAGATTGTAAGCTCTGTGAGTCAGGGAGCTTTTATTTTGTGTGTCTAAAAAGCATGCTGTACACCTGTTGGGTTGTGCAACAGAAATAATAGCAATCCTGTAGTTTTGTTCCAATTACTTACAGCAGAACCAGGAGATCCTGGTCTCCCTCTTTCACCAGCTGGACCTCTTGGACCCTAAAGAACATACGATTATTAATTTGGGAAATGGATTTCCAAAGACACCATGTAACAAACAACAAGAAGAAAAACAATTTTGCTTCGAAATGTTTCAGTGGGGCTGTCTGCATGGGTAAGTAGTACCCAGTGTGTGTGAAGGGTGGCAGAATCAAGCTCTTAAGAAATAAAGTCAGAAGAGAGCGGAACATAGTAAGAAATACTAAGCAGAAAAACTATCAGTTACCGTAACTTCCAATTAAATGATAATGAAAAAAAATTACCATTGGCCCAGGTGATCCATTTTCTCCAGGAAGACCATTTTCACCCTGTTATATAAAGAGAATATCATGTTTTGACAGCATTAATCTTTATTACCATATTTCATTAGTGATCTCTTGTAGGGATGACACACAGTAACAAGCAAGGTCCCAATCCTCTGAGATGCTAAACACCTCCTATGAGGTATTCAGTTTCTTCAACTTCTACTGAAGTCAATGGGGATTGAGACGTCTCGACAACCTCAGGCACAAAATATTAAAACAGAAAGGGTTGGGGCCCGATCCATTATTGTGTTACTTCAGTTCTACATGGCTGTAATTCCATTAAAATCAATTGAGTTACTCTGGCATTAAGCTGGAGTAACACAGAGGTGAACTGGGTCTGAAGTGTATCAGTAAAGCATCTTTTTAAAGTAATGAAGTTGAACAGACTATTCAGACGTGGGAATCTCTATCTTTTCTCTGTTACTGTTATAAAATCATATGAGATGTGCTGCAATTGCAGACAACAAACTCCCCTAGAGTAATTGATTATTTATATGGACATGATCAGCCAGGACTTAAAAAGCGTAAGTGGTTTTACAGAAGCAAATACACAAAATACAGTTTTGTTATTGATTCAGAGTAAAATTACATACTTTCTAGAGGCTGCACCAAAATCACTTTACCTTCAGACCAGGAGCACCACTATCACCTTTGGCACCATCTCTTCCATCAAAGCCCTAAGGGAACCAAAAATAATGTACATTTCATTTGTACTCTTGAAAACATGATAATCCTTGATCAATATTGAACTTCAAGTGCATCCTTTTTTTTTTAAGCCTGAAAAGCTAACACATCTTACATTGTAGGAAGATGGCTTATATTGGTTCAAACAGTAATACAACAGAAAATCAAAATAGTTTTAACAAATCCTGTTGTAAAATGTTTCAGGAACATAAAAATGCAAAAGACGATCAGTGCATGCTTAGAAATAGCCTATGAACTCCTTATTAGACAGATGAGTATTTAGTGCCACAAGTAGTCCCATTTATTTCCATAGGACTGCTCATTTGGGTAACTTCTCAACAATGTAAATACAGGGATCAAAATTTGGCTCGTAGTTAAGAATACATCCAGGTAATTTATTTTTGTCAGTATTAATGGCAAATCAAAATAAGCAGAGAAAAGCAGAGATGGGACAAAGGGACACATTTTGAATCCAGATCAGAACTTTCCCAAAGTATAGGGTGTTCATGGCCAGGGTTTTAGATTTTCAAAAGGCCCATTACTGAGAGAAGAGCCAGTTGTGGAGTTCAGATCTGAACTTTCCAAAAGTTCTGCAAAAGGGAGTGCTTGTGCCTGTTGCATAATGATTCAGTTAGAGTAATTCACTCAAAAATAACCTTACAATAATACTTACTCTGTGACCTTTCATTCCATTGAATCCAGGCATACCAGGGGGTCCTTTGTGGCCCTAAACATATAAGCATAGAAGAATATGTAAATTACAAATACGGTGGAGTAATGAAGCACAGAAACTAATATATATTAAGTAGCATAGTCAGTCTGGTGGTATAGTTAACAAAATGCAAAATCAATAACAAGTTGGTTTTTCATTCAGAAGAGCTCTCTTGGGGGCTCTTTCTTACCGCAGGTCCAGGTAATCCACGCTCTCCAGTTCTACCTGGTCTTCCAGGTTCTCCCTATGGACAGAATAAATGGTTTTGCTCTGTTGTTACTTCAGTTTTTGGCAAAGAACTAGTAATACAGGACTAAACACACCTTGGAATAAACTGGTGCAACTCTCATTTACACGAATGGGTGGAGGGGGTCACATCAGTTTATACCAGGGTGAAATCTGTCTCATAGCACAATTTTGTCTTTACATTAGAAGCCCATCGTCACAGCTCATGATCCATTCTTATCATGGAGTAAGTTCCAGAGTTAGCCATGCTATTCTTGGTAGAAATGATGGCATCACAGAAGCCTTGTGATGCCTCTGATATTTACCACACATGGAGAAACAGTCAAAAGGGACAAAGAGTTTTATTGACTGATTGTGTCTCTCTGTATGATAGCCATGCAAAATAGTCTATTTTGTTTTGTGAGCCAAAACTTGGTCTTTCATGACCATAGAACCCATTTCCCAAAGATTCAAAGTTAATGTGGCTCAGAACAAGATTTCAGGCACATATCAAAAGTAGGCTCTATCCTATTTTTATCACTGCCTGATTTATGGCCTGATCCAAACCCCATTAAACTTAATGGGAGTCATCCATTGACTGCACTGGGCTTTCGATCAGGCCCTTAATGAGTTCAGTGCTAGGTGTCAAGTTTGTAAGATCTTTGCATAAAATAGAGGTGACAAATATGAAGGACTGTATATTGGGATCTAGAAAAAAAAAATCAATTCATCTCCGTAGCACACTCAGGGGAAATGATCAACCCATCCAAACAAACATAAAAGCTTGGAACTACAATAGAAGCACAGACACCCTAAGCCAGGGATTGGCAACCTTTGGCCCCCGGCCTACCAGAGTAAGCCCCCTGGCGGGCCGGGCTGGTTTGTCTACCTGCCGAGTCCACAGATTCAGCCGATTGTGGTTTCCACTGCCCGCGGTTTGCTGCTCCAGGCCAGTGGGGACTGTGGAAAGCGGTGCGGGCCGAGGGATGTGCTGGCCACTGCTTCCCACAGCTCCCATTGGCCTGGAGCGGCGAACTGCGGCCAGTGGGAGCCACGATCGGCTGAACCTGAGGACGTGGCAGGTAAACAAACCGCTCGGCGGGCCACGTGCCGAAGGTTGCCGATCCCTGCTCTAAGTTGTTAACACACAAATGGTAAACTAAACTATGGTTTACAACTAAAACTGGCCAATGCAAAGAAATTCAGAGCAACTGCCAAGTCAGCCACTTAGTCCTGACCTCACTAATACATATTATTTGCGATATGTTTTATAAGGGGCTGGAGATTGTCACAACTCCTCTGGAATGGAGACATTTCATACCAAGTTTTAACCGAGAGCAAATTTTTACAGACATATTATGAAATCCACAAATCAAGGGATTACATGTGATAGCCTGAAAGATACTTAAACAGAGTGGTACCAAGGGACACTGCTTTAATAACACCACACAGTAATTTTGATCCTCCTCCATTATATACAGTAATATTGAACTTACATCTTTTCCTGAGGAACCAGCTGGGCCTACTAATCCTGGGGGTCCTGGAGGTCCCTGAAAACAAAATAAAGATGAATTTCCTTCCATCATGCACAAATAACAGTTGTATTAAAATGTCACGAAATATTCGCACAGCTGCAATACAGAGCTTTGGTAAATACAGTGGGCAGTCATTCAGGGTTAAATCCACCCAGTGGGGAGGTCTGGCCTAAGGCACGCTGCATCTCATGACAGTGGTGGGCAAGGGGGCATTTGACTAACTGCACTCCACAGAGTGGGCCTCTATATGGCTCCAAATCAGTAGCTGCAGAAGGGTTTGAAAGCAGGGCAGAATTGGACTAGAAGGCCATAATTTGTGACTATGTAGATCCAGGAATCAGAAACCTGCTGCCCATGAGTTGGAACAGTGGCCAAGGAGGGAATGCATTGCAGGTACACAGGCAACCCATAGATAGCAGGGTTAATTCCATCCCTAAACCCTCACATAGTTTACTGCTTAATGCCTACTCTCAGTGGAACAGGGAGACTTTCAGTTTTGGGGATTAAAAGTATTATTGGGCCAGATCCTTAGGTGTATATTGGCATAGTTCCATTGAAATCAACAGGATTTACCAGCATCACCATTTATGCCATCACTATTTTTATACCTCTGTTCAATTCTGCCTAGGTTTTTGTCCTATCTAGTATTCAGCTGACGTGGGTTTAAATTATTCCATAAATGTTAAATGCATCACAGATATGTTCTTCCTGTTACTATTTGTGGTAGGCTTATGAAAAGCAGTAACCAGCTAAATGTCATAGATTGTTTAATAAAGTTCCAGTCACTTTGGTGAGCCAACAGGAGTGAAATGAGAAATTCGTATCTGAATGTGTGAACCAATGGATAAATCTCAGCCAAATAGGAGAGGAATTTGATCAGCAAAGAAAAGGAGAATTTGCAATGGGTTTAATTGTTATAAGGGTTTCCAAAATTATCTCTATTTTCATGAGCAGTATTTGCAGCAAATACTGCTCATCCCTAATGGTTAGTGCACCATGGAACTGAATTTGGTCCATAGTGAATAAGTACAGAAAAAATTGCTTCTCTGTGGGTCTTCCTTTCATAAGGCCTGATCCAAAGCCCATTGAAGTCAATGGAAGGATTACATTTGACTTCAATGGGGTTTGGATCAGACCCAAAGTGAAGTAATTTTTTCCCACATGTATTCATATGGATTATTACCATTCTATTGAAAAGTCTGGTGTGACTTGTTTCTTTTTTTAAAAGGTTGCATAGACTATATTCCTTCTACGAATTCATTTCTTAAGGGATCAATTCTAACATCCTTACTCAGGCAAGGTGGGCATATGCCTATGGAAAGCCTGCAAGAGCATGACTTTTAAGCGAATAGTAATGTAGAGTGATACTTACAGAAGGGCCAGGTTGTCCAGGCTCACCAGGGGAACCTTGGTATCCATGAGTACCCTAATATGTAGAAGAACACAGCTGAGAAATCACTGTTTTTTTTTCCCCAGGAGGTTGCTACATATTGCAATACTCTCATAATCATAATAAATAATTCACCCAGAACAATTACTGAACAACCAGAGGGAAACAAACTGACAGGATCAAATAATCAATTGAAATAAGCAATATGGATTGAAACTACTCCACTAAATGGAGATTCATATTAAAAAATCCAGAGCCCATAGCATATTGCTGGACATGCACTGGAATTTCCAGATTCACTTTAGATGACTAGGGCTGTTAAATGTATGTATGAATTAAGAGGCTGGAGCATTATCAGTGGACCATAAGTAAAATTGGAATGTAGGCATCTTTAAGGGTCATAGTCTATGTCGATTTACATGCCATATAATTCCACTGATTTCAGTGGGAATGCATGGGGTCTAAGTAAGGGCAGAATCTGGTATTGAATCATTTGTTCCTGAGATATTACAGACCAATAAAAGAACACAACATATTCATAAAATTCTCAGCATCTAGATTTGTTGGTTGAAAACGTACCCAAATTCAAGGAGAGAGAATAGGGGCTGTATATTTCAGGGGGCAAGATGTACATAGCAAGGCTGAATTTTACTTACGGGTGGGCCTGGTTGACCAGCTGGGCCAGGCAGGCCAGGTGGGCCGGGGGCTCCTAAACCACCCTAAAATGTATATATAAAAATAGTCATTACATCAAAATCTATTTATAATCCTTATTAGGATCATAACCATAGACAGGAATGACAATAAAAGACAGTTCAGTATGGGTGCCTATTGCTGTAGAGCAGAAGTCTGCAATGAAATAGAGTGAAGATGGTGGAAAATTTCCTATCAGCAATGAGAGGACTGTAACAAATTTTAACCGTAGTATCTTAGAGAAATCCAGCAGAAAGAGAATGTACTTTTACTGTATGACTATGCAGTGTGTTTTGATTGTGGCTCATAATCTCCAGCATTTACAATCTCTCCAGGAAAGACTTAAGTCAAATTTGTTTGGTGTTTTGCAGTGGCATACTGCAGTCATACAATACAGGCTCTGACTAAACTGACTCAGAAGGGGGTCCTTCTGATTCCACCCTTTTACTCCAGGTTAATATTTCTTTCCTCTAGACATTTAAACCGCCAAAGGATGTTGTTATATTGCCTTTTGTCCAGCTAAAATGAAGGATAAACCACTTGCTCTAAGGCAAATACCAAGGACATTTCATAAATCTGCTGCAAGGAATATTCCTAGGGTAAAAGAGTATCAGCTTCCTTAATGGACCCAAGCACCTCATCTCCTCAACGCAAATGAGTTCTATTAGTCTGGACACAGTTATGTCCAAGATGGCGCCTTAACCCAGGCCCCAGTATGGCGGAGCCAAATGGTGCCAGTAAACCCACAGCTTATTCTACCTGTGCCACTTTTGGATTTCTATAACTAATTTGAGAGTAAAATCAGCATTTGTTAGATGCTAATTTCTTCTCTCTGTATGCTTGGTATTACATGCACATGTACAATCCATTAGGGCAGGATGTGCTTCGGCAACATAACCTTCATGCTGTGAAAAGGTTTCTCCCCTGTACACCTCTTCAGACTTCTAACTGTTTAATTTTATATTTCTGATACTTGGTAGGGATTCATGAATGTTAGCCAATGCACTGATTTTCTTAAGTGGTACAATACTACACCATAAAAATTAAATGACATCCGGGGTAGTCAAAGGACATAGTGGACTACATTCTGGTCTTCATATGAAATAACTCTTGTGAACTCAGTGGAGTTATTTCAGATTTAAATGGGTGCAAATAACAGCAAAATTTGTCCCAGAAAATTTTAAGATTTACAAGTATGTTAATATTGCATGTTAAATACCTATAAGTTAAGTAGCAACAAACAAGGAAGCATGCAGCAATGGAACAACATGAGGAAAAAACTGCAAGCTTTGCTTATGTTTTGCTAGACCTGCATTCAATTATTCAAATAAAAAAAATTTCTTCAGTGAAGCTTTAGGTGATGTGGTATAGTCAATACAGTGGGTGTATCTGAGTTACAACAGAAGTAATATATTCCACAGCATAGGAAATATATTCCATGCTTTACAGCATGGATTCTATATTATATAGCAGAGGAAAAATATTCCACGACGTACAGAATAGATAATACATTCCACAGCAGAGGAAATATGTTCCATGACTTACAGCATAGATAATATATTTCCCAGAACAGGTAATATTCCATGATTTACAACACAGGGAATATATTTCACATCAATTTCATTTTCACTACAGTAGATTAATCCAACCACTATAAATACTATTTCACATATTTGTCCAGATTTGATAAAGAAAATCACAGTAGAAGTTGTGTCTCAATCAGAAAGTATACCTAATGGCTTAGAACTGTGTCAGTCTACTTGCTTGTATCATCATATGTGTGATTATTAGAACTAATTTAACATGAAAGGAAATTAGATTGGTGCCGCGTCCATGCGTGGCTACAAACTGAACAAAACATGTTATTTTTCAAAGTACACACTGAGGAAATAAATCCATAGTTAAGAATGGCATTTGCTTGTTAGCAGTGTCTCCAAACTGTGAATAAATGGGAATTGTTTAGCTGTAAATTATGGCTGGTTCAGAGAAACAGTAAGTGAACAGTTATTATGTAAGAGAAATGAAAGCCAATGAGGAGAAATTGACATGTAAAGTTAAAAGACCAACAGTGTCTTTACATGCAGTGAAAAGACATTGTAATAACAATGGTGGAGAGATGTGTGGATAATGAAATACCACTCATGGTTAACCCCCTATAAGGAAAATATATTTGCGCTAAAGATAAGTCCATTAGCCATTCCAACTATTTGGATTAGGTATTTACCTGAATTAACAGCAAGAATTTAGTAAAACAAAAATCAAATGTTGTTGAGATTTATAATACATCACAGAATAGCACGTTTAGATGTGTCTATTATTCACATCACATCAGTTTATTCTATGATGCAGTGTAAAACAATTTGACAGGACACAGTATGGCAAAAACAGACAGCAAAGGATGTAGGCTATTCAATCATATTAAAAACATGCCCCGTGTCCAGTGAACCATATATAAGAAATCTAAGTATCTTTAATATAAATGCCAAAATACAGTGTAGCAACCATGTTTGTTGAACTGAAATGTATCTCTCTTATCTGTGTGGTTCAGCACATCTCATGTTAGGAAGCCAAGCAGCAAAATGTAGATGATACGATATGACAAGCTGTGAGTAAAATCTGTAAGGAACTGAAAATGAATGAATGAACGAATGAGTGAGGTAGAAACAAATGAGAGAAAACAAAACTGAGAAAATAATGAACTGCAGTTCAGTAAAAAGAAGTCTACCATTCATTCAATATGATGATCTGATGGAACACAGAGAAATAACATGTTTGTTTGGTGCTGCTTTCGTATGGTACAGCATGTGACATACAATCCTTGTTATGTAAACTGGGAAATAATGATTGTAGCCAATGAAGCAGCAACCAATTTCAGATAATAGTTCACAATGTCCATTAGAGATTGCACAGTATTCCATGACTCTGTCAGAAGGCACTTGTATCTATCAATGGAATATCACTCTTGTAAGAACACTCCATGTTAGCTGTGATGAATGACCTTACAAACCTAGTACATACAGAGAAAATTAAGCAGATATGTTTTCTAGATGCACTTTATGGAGGAAATAACTCATGAATATGATTGTTTCATCCAATGTGTGTTTGATCTAATTAAAAAAAAATTGAAAAGTTTGTGCCAGGCCTAATGGGCAGATTCAGCATCCTGAGTGCATAGGCGGAAGTGCTGTGGGTAGCAAAGATCACAGTCGGATGCTCTGGCTGCATCTGGGATGAAAGGAAGAAAATGAAAGGAATATATTGGTTTGCCATAGAGCAATATTTGAACTGTGGAAATACAAACTGGGATAGAGGATTACATTGAGCATGAATGGTCTTGAATGCTGTCAGAAAGAAGAAGGGGAAGGGAGAGATAAAAGCATTCAGGGTGGAGGAAAGAAAAGCAGTTAGTGGAAGCATAATGAGAGGTAGAAAATGGAAGAGGCAGGGAACAAAGGCGAGGAGAATATAGAAAGAAGAGATGAAAATAAGGAAAGAGGTATGTGTGAGAGAGAATCAGCTGGGCTGAAGGGCAGAGAGTGAAGATCCAGAAATGGGATGGAGAGATGAAGAGAAAACTTGGTAAAGGATCAAGTGATGCAGTTTCATATAATCTATCCATTTGGAGTCACCCTAGAATGATACTTCCAGGACAAACTCTTCCTTAAACTTTATTCCATTTGCAGTCAGCAATTCAATAAATAACCTTATTTGTTCAATAGGAAAGGCATAAATATCAAAGATACAATCTACAAAAGGAAAAGGTGCTCTTAAAAAAGGGAAAGAGAAAAGGTTACTATCTTACAATAGCATGTGGATATATGGGTCCACCACCACCAGCCTTGGTATCATAGGAGTCATACTGAGGAGAAAAATTCTGCAACAGAGAGATCAAAACAAGAGAGTCCATTATAAATCAAATCAGGCAACATACAGACTTCATATGGCACACTGTATGGGAAATAACTCATGTATATAAGCTGTTTCGTAATGTTCTAACACTTACAATTCTCCATGTTTCAAAAGTCATCCCAAATGGAAGCCCATATAGCATCTTCCTTTGCGCCCAGCCTGGTGGTCAGAATTACTTTAGCTGCCTATACAGCTGACCCTGTACTGTACTATAGATCTGCCTGATGTGAGGAACCAACTGCCCTTTTCCATCCTCTCTTCTCTTATCCCCAGACAAGTTATCAGGTAACATCTTAACAGAGCATGGGTCACTCCTTTTGAGCTTGTTCCCAAGTTTCCTCTTGAAACCACACCTCTATTGACCTAGTCCAACCGCCACTGAAGTCAATAGGAGACTTTTCCATAGAGGTCAAAGGAAGGTGGATTTTGTTTATAATCCAGACTCAAGAGAAATCATGGCTCACTTCTTAACTATTGCTAATGCCAGCACTAATTGGGTATATCCCCTGATCCCCTTGGGAATAATAGTTAATAATACCATAATGACACCCATAGATATCCCTAAGTGGGCACTCAGAGAGCAAGAGGAATATCACTCTGTCAATCTAGATGCATGTGTCTGGGAGGAGGAACAAGGATACATATGTTCCACAGAGGTCTATCAAGGACCCCATATTTGCCTTAATAGCAATCAAGGCAAGTGTCATTATAATCTGGAACCCCACTGAGGCAGCCAGTCTCAGGTTGTTGTGATCAACATTAATTGTTTGTGCATAAGAAGTTTTTGTAGGAAGTTCCTTGTGAACTTCTTTTACCCTGTTGAAAATTATCCAAATGTGAATCTCTATCTATGTTTTGCACTTGTTGTACAAGGATGCAATGTTATGCTTACATCTGAGAAGTTAAATGTGCAAACCATCACTATCAGCTGTATAGACATGTTGATCCTACAAACATAGGGATCAACATCGATGTACAACAGCAATTAATACAGCATCCAGAATTAGAAGCCTTAGTAAAAGACCTGGAAAAGGAGGGCAAGAGTTTACTAATATCAGTGCATCACTCCACTGCACAGATTAAAAAGAGAGGTAAAAAGTTCAAGTTTTGCCCATTGGCGGGAAACTCTGTTTGCCACTTCCACAGAGTTGTCCCAGGCCTGGCACATTTTGCTGCATCCTTTTGCGGTTATTTTGATTATTCAAGGTCTTACCCTTATCCTTGTTTTCATGGTGATAGGATGGGTAAAGTTAAAGCTTTGAAAGATGGCTAACAAGTCTAGATTTTCCAGAGTACCTGTCGCTTGAGTGATACAGGTGTGAAGACAGTTATTTGTAAATCAGTAACATCTTCAAGGAGGGGAAATGTTAGGTAAAATCTGTTTCTGACCTGTTTTATGTAATGTCCATCTTGGATTTGTAAAAGGACAGCTAAGCCTCCATCTTGGATACCCTTCTCCTCAGAGGATTTAGTGCCCTTTCAGCCTTTTTCAAATTAAGGCAGGAAAAGGTCAGGGCAGCTAGAATGGCAGCCATAATCTGCCTAGCAACAGCAGGTTATTTAGTGAGTGGCACGCCTGTCACTCAGGGCTGTCCATCTGAGTGGCAGCCAGTGTCCCACACAGTTCAGCTAGCTGCCAGGGGCCCCAGAGGGACCAGGACTCATAGGACTTTGGATTCTTGGTCTCTGTTAACATACTTGCACTCAACTGCTACCCACCATTAGTGAGCACATACTTGCACTGGACTACGAGGTCAAGCAGAGACCGCGTGGGCAAGCACTGAAGACCTATCTGAGGGAGAAGATCTTCCCAAGAGGGAGAAGACCTGCCCGGAGGACCTGTCCAGAGGGAGAAGAATACCCAGTTCTTGAGTTCCTGTTTGGTGTACAGTGCCCCTGATTTTAACCACTCTCCCTGTCAGTATCCTGAGTTTTTGTCACTGTGTCCCTGTCTTCAGGATATGGTATTGTAATACCCATTGTGGTTTTCCTCTGTTTTACATCCATAGGTTAAGGGAGTTTAAGGACTCTGAGCTTCACGCCCTGGTAACTGTTAACAACCAAGTGTGTCTTGCTTATGTTGTTTATTGTCTGAAGGGGGCCCTTGTCTAGTTTACTGACTAGTGGCATAATAAATATTTGTGTGTTACATTTTATTTTGCCTCCATCTTAATAAATCACTCGATGATAGATGCAGGAGGGGGTGGGATCTTCTGATCTGTGTAGACCATAGTTAATCTGTTTTGGGCTAACAGTGCCCGCTCATCTATGCTGGCTGATGTTTTGAGGGTAGAAAGAATAATCAAGATTTTTCCACTCCCTACCCATCTGTAGAGCCCATCCATGTCAAACAGAAGTATCAGCACTACTCAGGCTAGCCTTCCTGCTGCACAGAGACCCATGACGCAGGTAGGGTGCACAGTGGATAAGTATATTTCACCCCACATGTAGGGTGGGTGACAGTTTCATCTTAGAGCTTATAAGCAACACCTTCAGAGCTAAATGTAATAATTATGACTTACTCCTCCATTTATAGAGGGACATGACTGACAGACTCCAGGCTGGCCAGGAGAGCCGGGACTGCCTGGTTGTCCAGGGGAGCCAGGTGTTCCAGGTCTGCCAGGAGTTCCAGGAGAACCCTAGAAAGTTTAAAATACACAAGAGTTAATATTTGTATTTGTCTTTCAATATGTTGCTATCCGGTGCACTACGGACCAAATCCTGCCCATGCTGAAGTTAACAGATGTAAGATCTGGTCCCATATGGATGGGTACATGAATAGATGATAGTGTACATTGTAAAAGAGATTTTTTTTTCTATTAAATATAAATACAGTTTACAGTTCAAATAAGTAGAAAGAGAAGAGGAAGTACAAAAATACATACAAGGAAAAACATTTTTGCCTGTTGAGCCTGATTGTAGTGACTGGCTTGTACGTGCTACAAATATTCAAAAATAGATCGACAGCTCAGTATAAAAAGGAACACTGTTAATGAAACACAGAAGAATTCTTTCTACTGTGCAGAAACTTTCTTAAAAAGATTACAAATTTATATGCACCTTGGGCCAAATTTTCCTTTCTCCTCTCTGTTTTACTGGAATAAATCCAGAGTAACTCCACTGAAGCTAATGGCATTATCCTGAATTTACATTATGAGCAGATTTTGGCCAACAGAGTCCAATAATCTTAGGGCCCAATCCTTCATGACGAAGACATCAATGTGAGTTGAGGTTTCTCACCAGCTTGCATGAGACACACAGCACTTTGCAGGATTTGGCCCTTTGTGATTTTAAATTTATTTGAAGAATCTGATATCACTTACCGGGTCTCCCTTGGGGCCTCGGACAACACCATTGGGAGGACTAGTAGGCTAGAAAAACAAAACAATAAAACATACAAAGGAATCAAACCAAGAAGTATAGATAAAGTGCAGCATATTTAGCAGGTAGGAAAAACCATTTAAACAACAATGGAAATATAGCTGTTCTAAACTAAATTGGTCATTTCCACATCAACATTTAAAACTATGTTTCTACTGCCAAATTAAGTTGCATCATCACAGAGCATCAATAGTGTGACATACAGTGGCTATTCTTGACACAGGTGCTGTGGGTGAAAGCCTGACCTATTGACGTCAATGGGAGCTTTGCCATTGACTGCAGTGGGGCCAGGATTTCACCCTATGTGCTTTCACTATGGAGATGCATTGGGAATATATTTCGTGTTTCCTTTCCAATCCATTAAATTCACATATCAATAATTGAGACAAATCTTTTCAGCCTTATTTCCCAGAAAAAAAGTATTTATTTGATTTTCAACACATAATTATCAGTGACCCTTAACATCCTCATATGCTGATTATAGGACTCTTTGTTAGTGCTATTTCTAACTGTAGCAGTGGATACTGATCTGAATCTTAGACTTTACAGAGTGAAGTTTCATTATGCCCAATCCTGACCCACAGTAGCCTTATGACTCATGTATAGTGCAGAAGGGGGGTTGATGAGAGCCTCCTACATCTCCCTTATGGTCTGAAGCCACAGAGCTAATCAAGTAGGGCCCAAACCTAGGAGCTGCAGCACAAAAACCACAAGCTTCCACCAGTGGAGTCAAAGAAGAGCTCATGGTGAGAAATAGAAAGCTATGTAATTGCTGGAGCCAGCCATTCTTTAGTCATTTTAAGACAGTCCAAACTTGGAATCAGAGGAAATCTCCTGATAAAGTTCAATGAAATGTCTGCATAAGACACTTTCTGCCCTCATTCACACCCTTGTGAAAACCCACTTGCTTTCATGGAGTTATAAGGTTGTAAGCCAGGTCATAATATATCCCTATATATTAAAGTAATCTTTGTCTTCTTTCTTTCTCCGCTTGCCTTGGGATGCTAATCTAAAATGAACATCCAAATGTTATGTATGCACAACCCTCCATAATTAATTAATTTTACTAATTTAAGGCCCATTCCTTTAATTGCTACCCAGAAAATACTTTATTGCATTCAGCAGGAGTTTTTCTTGAGCCAGAAATTTAGGATGAGTTCCTATACAATTGTTACTGATTGTAATAAAAACCTTGCAAAACTATTAAATTTATCAACCCAAGCCTATTAAATTGTTGTTGTTTCTGCTTTTAAATAATGTTGTCTTCTAAATATGGGTTAATG
The DNA here is from genome assembly GCF_015237465.2 of Chelonia mydas. Classification (NCBI taxonomy): domain Eukaryota; kingdom Metazoa; phylum Chordata; order Testudines; family Cheloniidae; genus Chelonia; species Chelonia mydas. Next base: position 50,733,373 of record NC_051251.2, on the reverse strand, counting down.
ATAAGTTAAATAGGTAGGGCCTGACTGACCTCTCATTTACACTAGTAAATCAGTAACAGCAGCACTAAAGAAAATGGAGTTACTGTACAATGATGTAAAATTGGTGTGAGTAGCAAATTAGGCCTACAGTATTTACGTGTTTCAGAGTAGCAGCCATGTTAGTCTGTATATGCAAAAAGAAAAGGAGTACTTGTGGCACCTTAGAGACTAACAAATTTATTTGAGCATAAGCGTTCGTGAGCTACAGCTCACTTCATCAGATGCATTCAGTGGAAAATACAGTGGGGAGATTTATATACAAAGAGAACATGAAACAATGGGTGTTACCATACACACTGTAACCAGAGTGATCACTTCAGGAGAGTTATTACCAGCAGGAGATCGGGGGTGGGGGGAAACATTTTGTAGTGATAATCAAGGAGGGCCATTTCCAGCAGTTGACAAGAACGTCTGAGGAACGGTGGGGGTGGGGGATAAACATGGGGAAATAGTTTTACTTTGTGTAATGAGCCATCCACTCCCAGTCTCTATTCAAGCCTAAGTTAATTGTATCCAGTTTGCAAATTAATTCCAATTCAGCAGTCTCTCGTTGGAGTCTGTTTTTGAAGTTTTTTTGTTGAAGTATTGCCACTTTTAGGTCTGTAATCGAGTGACCAGAGAGATTGAAGTGTTCTCCAACTGGTTTTTGAATGTTATAATTCTTGACATCTGATTTGTGTCCATTTATTCTTTTACATAGAGACTGTCCAGTGTGATCAATGTACATGGCAGAGGGGCATTGCTGGCACATGGTGCTATAAACAGTGCTTAGTTTAGTTAGTTTGAACACTTAGGCTGTGTTTGATTTCATGCATGTAAACTGAGCATTAGGTCAAAAGTAGGTTGTTTGCAGAACTTCTGTGCATCACATTATTGGTGGTTGACTCAAAAGATTCTGAAGTTTTGTTTGATTCGAGTGACAGAGAAATGGGCCTGGATCAAAGCCTCCCACACCACACGCTGTGAAGATTTCGGTCTGGATCTAGGATCTGGATCTGAGCTTTGTATCTGGCAAGTGTTGTTAGAATGTGTTGAACCTGAACTCTGGATCCTAACAACATTGAACTTTGGGAAAGTTACAGCCCAAATTTTGTGGCTCTGCTTTATTACTAATAAGCACCTACCATTTCATTCCTTCTCTGAAGTTGATCAGAACTAGAGGGGATTCGTGGGAGTGGGAGCAGGCAGGGTCGGCCCCTCCTCCCCAGATTTGCTGTTTGGCTTGTACTGAGCATGCTCACACAGACTAAGCATACTTGTAACACTGCTGAAGCTGGCTGCCCTCACTCCGCTGCCCCCCCCTCCCCCCACTATTGGCAGGCATGGGTCGCCTCTGCTCAGAACCTTCTGAGTTTGTAAAATTAAGCAAGAATTCTTGTGAAAAAAAACTTTCTTATGAGGTTACTGGGACTTCTTGCTTTCAGTGGATGGAATATATGGCAACAACAACATTTCCACTGTACTTTATCATCATTTCTGGTTCCAATCCTCTGCTAGGATCAGGAAATACAGAGATCCAAGAAAATGAAAAGTAATGGGGGAAAGGGATTTTTGAACTTTATTAAAGGGTTGGTTAAGTTTTAGTGAAGGTTTCGGTTAGTTCTGATTTCATCCAAAGTGGTTTGCCCATCCTTAACAGTTATCAGATATTAAAGGCTTTAGGCTGAATAAAGAGTACTTAAAGTACATAATTGTATAGATGGACAAATGATTTGGGTAAATGTGGATTAAGGACAATTCATGTCTCAAATAAACGGTTTACACTTACTCTTTCAGGAGGTGACGGTAGCTGTGGACAAACAGGGCAACACTCTCCAAATGGAATCTCTGGGTTAGGACAGTCTAATTCCTGATCATCACAGATGATGTCATCACAGAGAACAGCTCCTGAGTCACACACACAGATTTGGCATGGTTCTGGTTTCCAAACATCCCTGTCAGCATATACTTGCCCAAGATGTGTACATGCCCCTAAAACTGGAAAAGGAATGAAAGAAAATGTAAGATGTGTAGCAACCACCAATGCTCAATAATACTTCAAATGGGATTTTGAAAATGAAAATGAAAACTGGAGGTTTTGTTTTAAACATGTCTTATTAATGACAAGGGGCCAAATTCTCCTCTCCTCCAACCACCCTAAAGCTTCTCTTTGGGAAATGCAAAGTCTGCTCTGGATCTGCAGGTGATAATCCCATTGACATCAGTGGAAGCTCTATGGGCCTAATCCAAAACCAACCGAAGCCATTCAGAGTCTATTGACTTCAGTAGCCTTTGGATCAGGTCCCCTGGGCAGAATGATTGTATAATCTGCAATAGAGCGCCACAGCACCAATAAATAGGAGAATGTGTCCAAAGTGTTAAACTATTCACTTTAGTGCATGTGCGCACACATGCATACACAAAGATCTGCAGTAAAAAGAAAAAATCTCTAGTCTCCACACACATTGAAAATGACATACAGTCCACACACTGGGACGCACTTGACAGGTTGGGTTTAGGAGAGTTTTTAAAATGAATATCCATCTTCACTGTAGCAAATAAGTGAAACTTCCTTTAGTTCCAGGAAAGTTTGTGTATAGAAAAAAACAAGGTACATTTTCGCTTTAAAAATGGAGTTTCTTGCTTTAAAAACTGTTCATGTCATTCACAGTCTTTCCAAATTAAGCCATTTCACAAATACAAAAATAAGTTAATTATCTGTCTGTGCATTCATACAATCCCTGTAATTGTAGTATCTGGAGAGATTATTGATTACAAATTATGCACATAGCTTTAGTCATACTATTCTGTCAACAACATAGAAAACCCAGCTGGAAATCTCTGTCAGGTATTTAATTTTATTTATTTGCTGTAATGGTTGCCCTCAAGTATTGCTACAGCAAAGGCCTGTCTGCTTTTGCCTTAGAACCACTGTTTTCAATAACAACTTTCCGTACTTACTTAGCACTACATTTCTCATAAATCCAAACTAACCCCACTTGACCATTTTAAATTTTCATCAATACAAAAAGTGTGTGTTGTCTACATAACTTTACCAGTATTCATCACCCTCTTATGCTACTTTCTCAATAGATTTGATAAGGACTCCAGATATATTTTTAAACATATATTTCACAGGTGTACCCTTGAAGTATCACTAATGTCACATGGACAACTTAGAATAGCATCAAATGTCGCAGTGGTCCTACTCATTGAGTGAAAGACTGAGCCAGAGTTTATGTCAACTTCTATTCCTACCCCATCTTCCCTCTCTCTTTCCCCCATACCTCTCCATCCTGGCTTGCATCCCAGTGTACTCTCTGTTCTCAATTACTGCCCACCCACCTTGATCTGTTTCTCTTCCCTCCAGTTCCCGCCTGGAGTTTCTCTTTCCCTCCAGTGCATTTTTGCCACTCCCATAACTCCCTTAATCTTCCTTGATGTCTGTCTTCCTCCCTCTTATTCTTATCTCCATAGTTTCTTTCTACCCTACATTCCTTCTGCTTTCTCACTCTCGCCCCCATTCCCATGGCTTCTCCTCTCAGTCTCCTTGCCTTCTATTGACTGACACTCCTGGTCTCTTTCTCATCTGCATTCTCCTATGACTGGTCCCTCCCCATTTCACTCCCTCTTATCCGTCTAGTCTTCCTGCCTCCATCTGTCCACCTCCCTTTCCCCCCAATGTCCTCCACCAACTCTTCTTTCTCTCCCTAACCCCTCCAGATGTCTTACTGCCTTCCCCTCCCTTACTACCATCCTGATCTCTCTCCTTTGTCAGCCATGAAGTTCCTCTCCTCTTGCTTCCCTCTTGTCTGCTTTAATACACAAAGCAGTGCACTGTTTTTTCAGGTACACAGTGTCACTTGCAGGCTGTGCTGCTAACTTCAGAGGATGGGGTTTGTAGGAAGGAACCAAAATCTTCTGGGCTGGTTGAATAAGGAGCTACCACCTGAACCCTGCCTTAGCTGCTCTTTGTGTTTTTCATAGGAGCCTAAGTTTCACTGAAAGTCAATAGGCCTTATGCTCTTAGTGCCCAAGTCACTTCCAAAAATTGGACTTTTAAAAAATTTACTTTGATCCTTTAGCTCAAGTGGTGCAGAAACTCATGCTCTTAGTGCTGAGGAGCTTGGTCTCAAATCCCATTGTTGCAAGCAAATAGCATCAAACAGAATTGCCTCCGTATAGAATATATTTCAGAACTGTCCACAAGTCGTCAGATGTTGCAGAAAGCTACAAAGGCTGGAGTAGATGGTTTTGATTCAACAGTAACGTTACAGATTTCCATCTGAATCCCCTTGGGCTCACAGTAAAGCAGGATTCAAGCACAGTTATATTATTTTTTTAAGTGACGGCATTGATACAATGCAAGTTCTTCCAGCAGTCATGATCCTTACTGGTGACAGATAAAGACAGATGCAAACTGGAAGCATTTATCAAACATAAACATTAAGGCAAAGGTAAGGTCATGATGTTTTTTTGTAGTGGCAATGAGGTTATTGAGGCAAAAACTCTTATTATTGCTATCATTAGGACTTTAAGCACTAATAATAGCATTGATCAAGGACCTGAGTATCTTATGTGCCTGGCAAATATTCCAGGTCAAGTGAGATCCTGATCAGAGCATCAGGAGTGTTCCTGTGCCCTGCAGAAGAGTGCTTCCTTGTGGTTGAGCAGGAGCTCCCAGTCTCTTCACACCAATCAACTGTTCTCATCTGGTGATAGATATTACTTCTTTTCTTGGCTAAGAACAGTCGAGATGCCAGATGAACCAAGCGAACAAGGTGGCTAAGGGAGTGAAGCCCTCCCCCCACTTTGGACCATGATAAGCCCTAGTTGGAAGGATGTTCATGTGGGATGCTTCTCTGCTTAGGATGGAGTGAAAATTTTCAGATTATTATTTGGGCTACCATGAACATGGTACCGGGGCTACTATCTGGACAGGGGCATTCTTGATCTGTTATTTCAGGGTGGAAGTTAAATTATATTGAGTCTTACATTGTTATTTACTGACAGCTACATCATTTCATGAGCTGGTTATTACCTCCACCTCCCCCAGCTCAGTAGCTCCTTTTCTTCCCAGTTTTACTTTTCCTAGTGAAACCTATGCCTGAGCATCAGGGATGTTCAACCTCTGTTACTGTGCATTGCCCCGTCCATTGTCTGTTAGATGTGCTTACTTCATCAGATACCACCAGCTCCCCCCCCCACCCCCTCCGGCCCTCCCCACTTAGGCATTTTGTTGACTGAATTTAAAGCAACCTGAGCCCTACCTCGCAAAATCCCTGAAATAAAACAAAAAAGTAAAGCAATTGCTTGAATTCTCTTGTCTCACAGAAGAAATCCAAGACGGCCCCTTTGCTTTAGTTTTAAACAGCTCCTTTGAGCATTATATGTAGCTAAAGAAGTTTTTTTGTTCCAAGCGTCTAAAATGGCTGCCTGGATTCCCACATCTAACATTGTAGGAGCCAATTCTGTCAGGACATTACAGTCAGCCACAAGGGGGGGAAAACTGGTATTCTCTTAGATAATTGCTGAATGTTTCCATAAGAAATGTTTTGATAAATGAGCTCATTCATAATTGGTTGTTAATGAAAAAAACAAAACATTTGCCAGTGGGCAATGGTGAACTCATTGCTTTCTCAGAAGACGACTGGCTGACAACATTTCATCACTAGGCGAGGGTTAATGTGTATTCTAAAATCAAGAAGAGTAGCATTCTGTAATGAAAGCCATTCTACAGTATTGCTAATGACTCATGCAAAGGGGCTCAGGGTTGCCTCTGCTAAGCGCTCCTGAGGTCAAGCAGGTGGGTCACTGTCTGACGCGTGTGTGTGCGCGCGTGTGCTATCTGGAGGAACAATGCCCAAATGAGGCATAATTTCCCCCTCCCCACCCCAGGCACCAGGGAGAGCAGAGTGAAGAGCAGATCTTGCTATACTCTTTAAAAGGGATAGCCAGATCTGCCCCACAGCATAGCCTGGTGGGCATAGAGAGCAGGGGCATACTCCCTTCCAGAGCTGTTCACCCCATCTTTGTACCTCCTGTCTCTGTAGCTATAGTATCTGCTTCCTATGCCACCTTGCTGTGGGAAGGGAATGGGCCCTTTCTCTTACTCTAGTTCACTGCCCAGGGCAAAACCATAATTTACCCAGGACTGTTTAATAAAAATATCATTATCCATAGCTAAAGGACATTGTGCTGATGAGTGCATGTGCACCATTGTGAGTGTATAAATGTGTACATATTTGTGCATGAGCATATATACATGCATGTACACACATTTATATATATAAAATATAAAACTAAGCATTTTAAAATGTCTTTGTTGACGTCACCTTTTTAAGGTTGAGATTTTCAGCTCCAAATACCTCTATTTGTCTGCTTTTTACCAACTGCTGCTTGTCTTTAACTACACTTGCTCAAGAATATCACTTTCATATTCTCCAGGAAGTTAAGTGCAAGGATTCACATTTTCACAGTTCCAGGTTTTCTCAAATCCTATTACATCAACATTATGTTGCTACTTTCGTCTCAGAAATTTATAAGGCCTGCTCCCGTTCCCATTGAACTTAATGGCACAGCTCCAGTGGAGAGCAGGATAGGGCCCATAGTTAGCATAGCCTATCACTGTTGGTGGAAAAATTCCCATTTCCAAATCAGCTATGCTCAACAGCTTCCACAAAATAGGGCCTTGTCCCAAAACACAATTTTTCATAATTAGTAAAACATGGTTTTCATTTTTTCCTCCATGAAAATAAATTGTATCAATGAAAATCAAATGAATTTCAATTGTCTTATAAAATGACTGAGATAATTTAATGGTAATAAATAAACCTGATTTCACTAAAGAGTCTTGTAACATTGTCATTCTTTTATTTTACAGTAGATGGCATGATTTAACAGAAAGAAGAATAGAGCACACAGACATCTGGCTATGATGACTTTCGTACTTGCTTCTAACTTTCTGGATTTCATTAAATCAGTTAAGAAATAAGCCTCAGAACAAATCTTTGAGGCTTTTGGCAGAATGAAAGTATTAAATAGGTTTTCCAGAGGAAAATTACATCTGGGTTGATTTAGCCTGTTCAAGACACCCCAGGGATACTCAGATGTAGATCTGTGTGTCAGCATGCTATGACATAATGCATCATCCATTACCCATAAAGACTAAAAGACAGCTCCAGAATAGTCTGGAAAGCTGATCTGTGCTAAAACATTCACAAGCGATACATAAAAATAATAAGGATATGAAAAAGGCTGACTCGTCTAGTTTTAAACTTGTGGCTGAAATAGTCAAATATTTGTCTTAACCAGATATTCTTGCTGGTTTTTACTTGTATATATAAAGACTAAGATTTCATAAAGTATCAAGAACAAATAGCCAATATCAAATCTGATCCCAGTTCTCAAAGCACTAGTTGTACTGGCTTTAAACAATTTCAGTTCTTTGAGAATGACTATGATGGCTTGCCAGTAATTGTGTAAATAAATAATAAATCCTTGAACATCTGCAAGACATTTTACAAAATAGAAATAGTTTTCTGTTGTAAAATGTATGTACCTTCAGAGTTTTTGTGCAACATTTCCTAAGTGTTCAGATCTTAAAGATTTCTATGCTTTGCAGTACCTAGGCTTTCCCCCAGCACTGAAATCACAACGTGTTATCCTGTCTCATACATTGATTCTGAGCTGGAGTCCAAAATTCCTATTTGCTAACCAGGCTAGCAGCAGGGTGGAGGCAGACCAGGCAGTGTTGACAGGAAATACTTCATGTTGCTCTGAAAGGATCCAATCTGGCTGATATATGGATGGGTTCAGACAACTACAGTAGGAAAGCATATCTGGACATCCTCTTGTGGAGAGAGGACAGCTGTGACACGGGATATAATCCTGACTTCTCTGAGGACTGGGGAATTTTGCTATTGAATTCAATAGCCTCAGGAACTGGCCTGTCATGTCGTCATTTTTTGCTTTACGTTTACTCAGACACTCTGATCCTCAGCTAACCACATATATATGAAAGGGGGGGAAAGATCTACATTTATTCTCCAAAACCACAGACTTTCTCCTCTTTGGATGAAGTGAAATCTCCAGGAGCTGCATTAGTAGCAGGATTTATAATTTGTTTTCAGACCAGCTAATAGAGGGTGAGAAAACCAAGAACATCTGAGCTGGTGTGATTCCATCCATCCCAATTCAACTCCAGGTTCCCCTGTAGGCTTTAGCACAAGCTGCTGACCTGAGTGAAAAGATGAGTTGCTATGTAATCACAGCTGATTTAACCGGAGTTAGCTATGGTAGGTCAGTAAACCCAAGTTAAGAACACACACTTTTTTTTTTTTTTTTGCAGTGAAGATATACTTGTAGAGGGCAGTCATCCATGTACACAAAAGCCAGTACGTTACATAATGGCTTTCAACCGTGGGTGGGGAAACTAAATTGAAAAAGTCTATTCTGTTAGGGTCTGATCCAAAGCTCACTGAAGTCAATAGGAACCTTTCCTACTATTTTAAGGGGAGTTAGACTGAGGCCATAAAGTGGGTGAGGGAAGATTTTTATAGCACCTAAGGGATTTAGGAGTACAAGACCCTTTGACTTTCAATGGGACATTTGCTCCTAAATTCCTTGGGCCTGATCCAAACCCCACTGAAGTCAAGGAGAGTCTTTCCAATGACTTCAATGGCCTTTGGGTCAGGGCCCTCAGATGCTTTTGAAATCTCCCCTTAAGTGTTTGTAATATATGTTTTCTTATTTCTCACCTATTTTGGGACACTAAACCTAAATCTAATCTACATGCTACTTAGAGTAGCTAATTCTAACATTGCTTTTATAATTCTTTTAAAATGCTCTATTTATTAGGTATTTCCTCAATGTAAAACAACATTGATTGAAAATGTGGATAAAGTAGAAAGGAAAGAAGTTGTTTAATATAGAGGGAAGATTTTGTAGTTCCTCTATGTTCTGGAATAGATTTATGGGAACATTAACAAGTTTTACCATCCCAGCTTTTGAAACAGCATTCCTTTCCACTTACTGAACAAAAAAGCAGAATGCCAAAATGCGTACCTTGTAGCAAATGGTATGGACTCTCGGACGGTTATGACGATGATGTTTATAAGAAAAGCAAACATGCTCATTCCATGCTAAGATCAGTAATGGAAACAAATGGGCACTCATAATGAACTCATTGGCTTGCTGGGCCAAAAATTTTTGAGCTGTTTTGAACTTTGTGCAATTAGATAAGTGCTAAGTACAGGAGAGGTCTGAAACACTTTCTGTTTCATAGGACTTATAAACTAGAGATGGAGAAATAAGCAGAGAAATATTTTAACTAGATGGGATTTTTTTTTTAACAAAAGACCTACAGACATTATCTCAACTTTAATTGCCCTCAAATGGTCATCTTCTAGAACTAATTTAATCCATTTTGATAAGCCATATTCTCCCATGTATACAAGCGGACAAGCTATAAACAGTAGGAATGTACTTCATAGAGGGGAATTGTTTAAAGCATAGGATTGGGAGTTAGGAGTTGTAGATTCTGCCACAAACTGTCTGTGCGACTTTGGGCAATTCACTTAGGCTGGGATTTTGGAAGGGGCTAAGAGGTTAGCATGTTTTTGAACTCTGTAGGATGTGTGGCATACAGATACACATTAACATTTGCAATAGTAAAGATAGGCCTTCTGACAGTTCACATATAGGAGTTCACTGAAATCAGTTTTTGTTGTGAGAAGAATAAAGAATTGAGGGCCTAATCCTATGCAAGTAAGTCTAAGCACACTGCATAAATTGGCTATGCACCCTGTTAAGCAGTCCTAAGGGGAGTCATCCCAGTAGGGAAGAGTAAGAAGGAGATCTGCAAACCATCTACAGACAGGAGACAACACATATCCCCGACCACGTCACTGTGAGTAGAAGTTATGTGGGAGTTACCCTGCAACACACTGTTCCAGCACAGAGAAACAGGTGAGACAGGGGGTTGGGATTGGAAAAGGGGGAAAATATGGATGGTTGCTTCCCAGCTTTTTCCCTCTTCCCCCCTCCCTGCTGGCCAAGGAAGATTCTTCCTACCAATGAGGTCCAGGATTAGGCCATTTTCAAGCATTTAGATAGTGAAGCGCTAGGAATTGCACACAGTTAATTAGAGGAGCAATTTCTGAGAGTGGAAAGAGATGCTGTTTTCAGAAAATTGATATAAGTTGATGTTATAAATAGTCATTTTTCCATTGTTTTTCATATTGTACCGGTTACTCATTAATTTAGGATCAGACTTTTCCATCCTCACAACACTGAGCAGTATCTTAATTCTGTAAGTGGTCCCATTGGCTTCAGCTGGAGTTTTCACAGAGTAAGGTACAACTTAATATGAGTAAGTGTGGCAGAAGCTAGTCCTAAATTAATGATTAGCTGGTATAATATGGGGGGAAAACCCAACCCTCTAATACATAAAGTTGCTATTTATAAGCAATTCTATCATCAATGAATTGTGATCCTACAAGCATGTAGCCTGAAGGAGGACTGCAGGACTGGGCCTACAACTGGTATTTCTCTTCCCTTTCTCTCAGCTAGTAAGAATAATTACATCAAGACGACATCTGCTTGATGACTAAAGAGTCCATCTGTGCCTGCCCATTATTCCACACCTAAAGGAATAATATTCTTTTTACAACACAGTTATGATTTCCAGAGCAATAAGTTCTGATGTCAGCTTACTAGTGAACATTATTAGCTGATTTAGGTCCAGGTCATCCTCATACAAAAGAACCCCACACACAGACTAGGAAAATCAATTAGGTTCATCTTGTGGTCTTTCCTTAGAGAATCCCATTGGAACAGGAGGGAGGCTGTTAGCCACTACATGGAGTGGGAAAGGGGCTAATTTCTCTAAGCATACAGTTGTCTTGAGATTGGGGGGGAAGGTGAGGGGGAAGAGGAGGGGTATCTTAGGACATCCACACAAAGCCTGGACATTTGGATGGAGGGCCAGTGCCAACCTGTTACTCTCTGGACTCTTCTATTTAGCCCTATGCTGATGGATCCCCTGCCAGCTGCTGTCCTAGCCCCTCACCCCACAACAGAGGTGCACAGCGAGGAGGGGGAGTAGTACAAAATAGTGCTAATAATGCTGCTATACCCTCATGAGTTTGAGATGGGATCTTATCCCAGTGAGAAGATGCACACAGCATCCCACTTCCATGACAATGCACAATAGAGACCAAAGGACATCTATTTGCTCAGTGGAAAGAATTGCATATCATGGAACTAATGTTCTCCCTTTTGAGATCCACCCCATCTGTCTCTTTTCCCTTTCAAGCCTTCAATCAGTGCAAATGTTTGCAGTTTAAGCTATCGTTACTCTTTTGTTTGTTAGAAACTCAAGATGTGTGTTATAATCACCAGATTACAATTTGTTGCTCAGTAAAATTTAGAATGCCTTCATTCTTATGCTCAGGCCTTGTCTACACTATGGAGGGAGATCGATCTACTTACAGCAGGGTCCACACTATGCTATGTCGAATGGAGACACTCTCCCATTGACTCCCCTTGCGCTTCTTGTTCAGGTGGAGTACAGGAGTCGACGGGAGAGTGATCCGTGGTCGATTTGGCGGGTCTTCACTAGACCCACTAAATCGACTGCCGATGCATCGATCACTGCAGGTCACTCCCCCAGTAAGTGTAGACAAATCCTCAGATTTTTGGCACTTTCATTACCTTTTTCAGTTGTGTTTGGATTAAGAATAGTAAATCTTGTTCTTTGTATTAAGTAAACTAATGATCTCGTTTGTCTCAGTGGTAGTGTGGTTTAAAACAATTGCGTCTACCTCACTGTATTTAATCTAGCCTTTTTATGTCATCCAGTCATTCTTGCATTTTAACATTCATAAGTGATGTTCTTAATAAAATGTCTGATGCTCGTTTAGCTATGTATGCAAGACTAGGTGTCATTCTGACAGAAGGACTATATTCTGCCTGTGATTTTTACAGTCTGGTTTCACTGGTTTCAATTGGTGTTCAACACATGGAATGAACACATTGCAAAATATTCCACTCATTTCTGAAATGTTAATGGGGTAAGCACAAAGAAATGATCACACTGTGCCTTCATTCATAAAGTGAGTATTTCAAACAATAAAACTTATTTAATAAAAAGCTACTTATTTTGATATAGGCTAAATACAGCAAACCATTTTTTTCCTAGGTTGCTCACAGAATTATGTTATCCATTCTTCTGAATTCCCTATGCCATTCTGATGAAAGGAATTAGTGAATACACGTATTGGGTGGGTTTTATGCTAAGATTTCAAATTTGTATATGGGTTTTATAAGAGGGACCCTAAAATGATCTTTAGGGTAGGAGGGTGAAAAGAAGCTTGGTATATTTTGATGTTTCCTCCTTCTCCATCTCCCCCGTGTCCCCCTCCCCCTCACCATAAAAAACACCCTGTTTATTCATCAGCCTACAAGTTCATCATTATAATTAGCATATTTTTGTTTTTAACTAGTACCAGGGCTGATTACATGTTAGGTCAAAAGCTGATCCATAAAATCAGTTGCAGTCACAACAGGGCTTTGAGCTTGTATCAGTTTGAGAATCTGTTCCAATCCATGATTGTATGACTGGAAATCAAGTGATTTCAGCCTGCTTCTTAAAGTCACTGACACCAAAGGTCACACAGGGTCATGTGACAAAATCAGAGTAATGTGGGAACATAGAGACTGGAAAAAACTCATAGACATTTACCCGTGTTAGGAAGAGAAACTGAAATATTATGCTATTGTCTCCACATAAGAAATTCTTAACCTCAAATTCAAAACCACCTGTTCTTGGGCATTTCAAAAAGCTCTGGTAACTTTAAAAATGTATTTCATTACCTTGTACCTCTGTACCTAGGGACCACAAATGGATAGGCCATAATACTGCAAGGAAGTCTGTTCTTGTGATATTTCTTACCTGTCTACAAGCAGGAATCGCTGGAAAGATTTTAAAACAGGCCTTTTTTTCTTGGGGGGTTGGGGAAAGGGGCCTCAGCTCCCACTGCGTTCAAGGTGCACTAAGAGGCTTGAAGGACAGGGTCCAATTATTACAATTTAAAAGCTTAAACCTGAACTTGTGAAACGGAACAAATATTATTTCCAATTTTTTATTGATTAGCTTTGCTGGTCATAACTAAGCAATTTCTATCAAGTAATTAAAATCCAAAATGAGGCATGGAAAATTATGTTTTCTAACCAAATGAGAGGGCTAAATATTTTATTTAGTGGCTGTTTCTAAGATCTGCCTGGAAGAACCTAGCTTAGTTCAATGCTTTTCTCAAGAGATGTCAGCAGATGGGAAATGTTTCAGTGCTGTGCAGTACATATGGTAACACAATTTACGTTTTCAGATACAATAGGCAAATTCAGTCCTAGTGTAACTCCACTGACTTTGATGAAATATATCAGAGATGAATAAAGCAGCAGGGGTCTGCACTAACATAATGCCCTGTGCAATTTCATTGACTTCAATGAATTGACATGGGTCGTAAATCAGTGGAGAATTTGGCTCTTGAACTTTATATTCAAATGATGTATTAAAAAGAGGTCCAGCACACTGTCCATAGAAAGAAATCATATCCATGACTGCAAATAAAGTACAAGTATCTGTAAGGCTTCAGAAATGGAACAGGTCAGTCAACGATGTGATTCTGTATGAACAGGACAGTGTCATTCTGTCCTCATTTGTAAAACAATTTGTGTTCATTCACCTGCCTCCATACATATTTTGGACTCTTAGTGGATATGTATGGCAGTGTCTAGAGTTTTCCCTTGAATCTCTTCTAGTCAAGATTAAATAGCTAGCTGTAAAACTCTGTTTTGGTTACAACACTATTATGTCAAAATTATAAAGTTAACAAAGCAAACCATTGTAGCTGTTTTATTACAGTTGGCAAAGGCATTTCCAATTTTTGGACCATCTGTTAACTATAAATTTGCTACATTGTTTTTCAGCCGCTGGCTTCTAAGTATTTCAAATCCTTTTTTCTTAACTAATACCTGTCCTAATGCTAGTAAGAGAGTACAATGCAGAAAGCCTGGTATTGCTAGTGAGTTCTGGTGTCTAAAGGGGGCATAAGCATTGTTGCTGACCTCAATCCCCCTACAGTTAAGGATGTTAGAAAAATGTGAATTCAAGGGCTGGGTCTGTGAAAACTGGAAAAGTGGAGATTTTGAATAGAAACAAGCCTATAGCAACTTTGTTTTCTTCAGCTAATCTAACCTGAAAAGATGCAGCTGGATTTAAATTTCTCTGTATAGATTATTTGATTCTTACTAAAAAGAGGGCTATTATACAGACGACCACCCTGGCAGCATCCAAAAGGACAGTAGGTTCAGAGTACTGTGTACAGATTTTACAAACATCTGAGCTGATTTTAAATTACTATGCTCAAATATCTGTAATTCCCACTACAATAGCCTTTTTGTTTCCTTTCAGGTGACCATTCTTCCATGAAACAACTGGCATGCAATCACAGTGAGTCTGTACAGAGCCAAGCAGGATATCCTAACATAGATTGACAGACAAATAGTCAAAAAGAGCCTCTCACTAATATCAGAGTGATTTCCAAAGAGCACAATTGCTGTGTTCACATGCATATAGTTCAAGGAAAACACGGGCAGTGTAGTTCATTGTTTCTTTGGGGTTCAGTGTAATAGCTACACTGAACTGCAAAGTAACAATGAAGCATCCCTCCTATATTTTTCATTAACTGTGTGCAAGTGAACAATTGTTTCTGTTATGTTTTTTGAAAGAAGAGCTGCAATTTTGTTCACACATCTCTACCAAAGAGAAAACATCAGGAAGAAAAAAATAGAGGATGAAAACCAAGAGATATTCACAAGAGAGGGCCCGATAATGCACCCACTGGTCAACGAGAGTTTGACTTCAGTGGGAGCAAGTTATGGCCCAGAGTGGAAGATAAAACCAGTGTTGGGAAGGAGCTCCAATAGTGCATTACCCTGGAATGTAGCTTCCAGCCACAACTCAGTCCTTAAAATCTACTACTGAAAATAGGCATCCATACTCCCGTGATACCACGTTGCACTGGACTGCTGGAAGATACTGGACCTAAAGCTGGCATAGGTGGCCATGGAAATATCAGTCCAAGGAAGAGGGAATCCTCTGATAACACAGAATCAAAGTAGTAGCATCTACAACATCTTCCAGCAGCTGATGTAGGGAACATTGATGGGGAAAGGCAGTCAGGCAGGGGCCGCCTCCAGACTGGTGATCTCCAGTTGCAAAATTGGTCTCTTGGGGCTGTTGGCAGTTTGATGCACACAGACAGCTCAGGCCTTAAAGCTACATTTGCATCCCACTTTATGGGTTGTGCTTGTGCCCCTTTGGCCATAACTAAGCATCTAAGGCACAGTGTACACTTGCCTTCAAAGTAGGAGGCTACATTCTACCTTAAAATAAACATCATTACTTTAAAGAAATATTCTTAGGTTGTTTAATGCCTTGTGTGTGATTCAGTCCCCTGGCAAACATCTTTTCACAGAACATTTGTGTGAAACAAAGTACGTAAAAAGTGCAGGTATTATTACAGTGCATGTCATATTCAGTCTCATTCTTATATTTCATTTATAAAACTACAGCACTTGAGAAAAATCATGGAAAATGGAAGTGGTTTCTTAGCTAATCTGAAAAGAATCTCCTCTGATGTATTTTCACTAAACACAGCCAGACGTCCCAGTGTCTGAAGTTTACCCTAACTAAACTTAACAAACGATTGTTGTTTGACTGGTTATATCATGTTTTCCATTGTCATTCTGACATGAAACAGGCACAGTTTCCAGCTCTGGAAACTTAGAGCCAGCAGGATTAGTACTGAAATAAAAAAAGGAATGCATGGGGGAGGTTGGATTTTGTTTTAAGTGAGAAGAGTTATGAAGTGAAGATAGCTGTTCTTATGAAACACTGTTTGTTCTAAAAGAGAAACGAATATTTGGTCTCATGTACTGTAGCCTAAGGATTGCTCTAACTTGTGTTCTTGCTGCAGTCTCCCTCTATGCACCATCTAGCAGCCAAGAAAGGCGGACCAAGGCATCATCTCTGGGAACTATTTCCATTCCTTTTATGATGCCAATGACACAAAGGAGACATACACAAAGGAAAATTAACCCCTAAACATTAAAAACATGTCTAAAAACTGGAGTCTCCTTCTACCAAACCAGGCAGCTTCTGAGCCTGGACCACATGAAGGGACAGCCAGAAAAATCTGTGAGGATCCCCTGACTGTGTTTCCAGGGAAACAGAGCCTCATGTGCTTTGCTCCCATCCCTTCTAGTAGCATGGTCCCTGAAGGAGAGGTGCGGTCTGTCACCTTGGGGCTGCTCTGTATCAGAATACAGAGAGGATACCATGGGTATTAGTGCTACCTTAAGTAGCGTTAATTTCAGTGAGAATTATACATGAAAATCCTGCGTTAAGCATGGAATGGAGTTGTGAAGAGTGCCTGTGGTCCCCTGTTCAACCTCCTCTAACAGTAACCTTGCCTACAAAACCCTTCAGAACTCTTGCACAAAGAGCCAATCTAAGTATTTCTGGGCACAGTATACTCTGGAAATAGCAGGAAATACAGAGAAATAGCATCTCACCCCCCTCCCTAAGAAGGATTTCAAGTATGTTAAGTCCCTTCCATTTGTGTCAGTGGAAGGGAGTATGCTGACTACTGTATACAAACAAACAATAATTGTCCTTAACCTTAGTGGGTGGGGGAATGGGGCAAATTCTGAAATCTTTAGAGAATGTTTCATTCTTTATTCCGGCAAAAGACCCACTGGACAATAAGAGTTTTGCTTGAGTAAAATTTGCATAGCTATTCAGTAGGACTTCAAGATCTATTCCATGCACTATAGAATTCAACTCCATATTGAATCATCAGGAATGTTTTGTATAGGATATATTATTATTATGACAAATGCCTGGGACGAGAGATAGATTGATGTAGTATTCTTGCAACTATTTTAAGGTTAAAATATTGTTAAAATAAAGGTTAAAAATCATGCATTTTTTAAAAAAAACTAAGCTAGGTTAACTTAATTATGGTAGCTGCCAAAGATCAAAACTAGAAAGTCCAGAAATTAGTCTTTAACTGCACTTTTAATGTGCTATATAAGAAATAGTAGCTGTCAAAGATAACATTTTGCCACCTAGTATTAAAGTGCTTTTGAATATTACAGAACTAAATATATTTTTCATTTAAATGTTGTATCCATGGAGATGCTTGTCTGATTATAGGTTTATAAACTTTCATAGAGGCTTTGGATAAGCAGGCAGTGGATGATTAGTAATCCTTTCACCTGGGACCAGGTTCTTGGTTGAAGCCTCAGCCACCTGAAGTATTATAATGTATAATTTACTAAGCCACCACTCGAAGGATACTGCATGGCAATGAGGTTAGGGCCATGGAGAAACCATGGGGCAAGTTTCAGGATGAATAACATTGATGTTATTCCAGCTTCTTTAAGGTGCACCCGCAGTTTCTAGGTATCGCTGGTGACAAATTTTATGTTACTATGTCACTTTGCTTTTCCACAACGACCTCAGAATCTAATCTAGTTACCTCAAGTCCCTCAACAGCCATTTGCCATTGAACTTCTTGTCACCCATTTTCTTCTTTTCCTTTGTTTGCAGTCTGTAGCAGACCCTTTGTTTCATGATCAAACACAACAAAAAGAGAACTCTGGAAATGAGATGACTAATGCACACAGCTATTGATCTAGCTCCAGTACCATAGGTTTTGAAGAGTCATTATCCCAAGCTGATTTTTTGGGAAGGGCATGCAATCATTTCAGTGGCTGCTGCAATTGTTGCTCTTCTCAGGGTCACTGGGTTACTGCTCAGTCATAAGACGACATCCAAGAACAACAGTGTTCATGCTGCCTGCCAGCCTGAGAAAACACACCACGCTATCAAATACCACTCGTGGCAGCCTGAGCCTCTGCATTCTCTCAATAGACAGCTGTTAAACCAAAATGCAGAGTTAGAGATAGAAAGAACTAAATGTCCACAAGCACATGTTAGTAGGTGAAACAGCAATGCTAGTTACAACCTCCATCACCCTCCAACCATGATGCATATCATCGTCTCCAGATTATCAAAACAGATGTGTCCCAAGTTATTTATTATATCTGTGATTAAATAGTGAGCCATAACAAGCTTTGAACCCATGTTAGCATTCCAGGCACCAGATTGAATAAGATATCCATGTCAGTATGGCACAGGGGAAAAAAAGGATGCTAATTCTTGCTCTTTTTTCTCCTCCATCAAGTGAACTGTTTAAAGCCAACAACTGTCTAAGGCTGGCAACAACTAACATTTGGCAAGAGGTGGTAACATTTGTCTAATTCAAGACCCAAAACTTCACAACAACTGGAAAAGAAGAGAGGATCTGCTTGTGATTTGTAACTCTGTGAGGAGGGTGGGTATTATAGCTCTGACTCAAATACTGAGTCTGTTAACAATAATATTACTGCCGCTGGACAACACCCTGAACCTCTGCTTCCTCCCTTCTTTGTAATAAAGCAGTGGATGTTTCTAATTCCACTGCCCTTTCAAAAACAGTCTGCTTAGCCTTGGTCTCAACTCAAAAACAAAATATGGAAAATTATGAAAGAAATCAAATGGTTTCACTCCCATAAGGCTAATGTCTGTGTGATCTAAATGGTGTTGAGAAATCACATTCTAACACAATCATGCACACTTGGTTGAAGGGCTGGATTCCCCCGACTTTAGTTTAGGCTCAGATTTTTCCAAATCAAAGTCACACATCACTCTTCCAAAACACAGTCTTGCCTGAGAGGTACACATTGCTGAATTTTTATTTCAAACTGTAAGTTTCAACAATTCGTTAGTTTAAAATTTGGTAGCCAGAAAGCACAGGCTAAGACATCCAGGTGCCAGATGTGCACTGCCACACGATCTCCTGGGCCCACTCTGCATTACATCAAGGTGCCAGTTTCTTTATCCACAATGTTTTGGGAGCTGGATCAACTTGAGAAAATTCTCAGTCAAGTTATGAGACATTTTTTTAGACAATGGATCCAAAAGAACATGAAGAGTAGGTAATGGCCCTTGCAGTATGCTCAGATTGATTGTGTCCCACATGGCAGCATGTTATTGCTGTCTAATAAAGACCACTGGAATAATTTTTTTACAACCATACCATTGGCCTTTCCTTTCACTTGCTCAGCTAAAGAAATCCTGCTTCTTACTGCCCTTCTTATCTTCCCTTTTTGTTATCTTTTGGTGTTCATCTGCTTCATGTTCGCTAAATGATGGATAAGATGTACGTGGCACAAACCCAAGTATATTTTCTTTGGGTACGAGACACCTGATCTCTTGTATTTGAACACCAAATAGATCAGTTTATCTCTACAGTATAGTTATCCGTGGCCCTGCACTGATGGTACCAGGCATGTCTCAGTCTAACCCTGCTTTTATCTTCACTATGGCAAGCTTGAGGAGATGTCTGGGTTGGTGATAGAAAGACATTGCTGACTGTCTGAAGTGTTTCCGTTTCACCAGCTAATTCAATGGATTAATCTACAATGAATGCACAGGTAGCATGCTGGCAAACACTAAAAATGTTGCTATTCTTCTAGAAACCATACATTACCGCTCTAACACTTTCCAGTTTAAAAAAAGCATAATCTTAAACTGGAGCTATTTTGTAGAAATAAAACTATTTTTGCAGCTATTCAATCAAATGTAGATGTTCAGAATGAAGAGTTAATGCAGAAGCAACAACATACTGTTACTGCAGCCTATTTACGGTGGCTACATTCCACTTTTTAAAAACTGCCACTTGGAATACCGTATTAATATGAAAGATCAAACATCATTCTCAAAGAATGGTTTAGGAGATGTCCACCTGTGCAAGAAAGAGGTGTGCTGCTGTAGCAAACAGTTGAGGCAGCATTTATACTATAATATAAGCGTGAAGCATAGAATTGGCTGCAAAGTATGCAGAGGGTCTGATTCTGCTGACATGCTCCTTTTTCAGCAGTGGAGTTCTGATCATTCCAGTGGAGTTACTCACAATTTACAGGGTGTAAATAAGAGAACAATCAGGCCCTAGCTCTCCAAAATCTCCTTATACTCATTGTGGGTATGGATGATCTATTGCTAGCAAAGGCTGGTGGGAAATAGTGTTGGCTGGGTAACAGTTTGAAAGCCATTTTAAGGAACTACTCAAGGGAATGAAAGCAGGGTCTAATAACAGTGAAGCAGAATTGTACTCAGTTCTTGGCCCCGATTCTTATAGACACAGAAGCTCCTTTACACCACTCTGGCAGTGTAAAGGAGCCTTCAGATAGGTGTAACCCAATATGTTTGCAGCAGTCTTTCTTAAAACAGGTTTCATTATAGGAACACAGAGAAAACTAGTCTCACTCCCTGCTACTTCTGTACTAGTAACAAAGTTTGTGTGTTACAGTGAACTTCAGTCACCTATGATATTGGTTAGGGTGACCATATGTCCTGTTTTTAAAGGGACAGTCCTGTTTTTTGGGACTTTTTCTTATGTAGCTGCCTATTATCCCCCACCCCCATCCCGTTTTTTCACAGTTGCTATTTGGTAACCCTATATAGGTGAATATTTGTGGCTTGAAGCAGGGCTTTTAGGATAGAATAACTTCTATTATGTTCCATATATTTTAAAATACCTTTAAATGGGTGTATATAAATTCTTTCAAAGATGTGTAATTTAAATATTATTTCTATAATTTGACTCTTTTCCAGGAACATGTACATACCTGACCAGAAGAATTGTATTCACAGGAGTAAGGTTTTAGTCTCAGATTTGTCAACACCAACAATTTTCTGCACAAATTATTTTCAAAGTTACAGTAACTTTGGGACAGAGTTGGCCAGAATGCAACACTTCTGTTTCATAATAATAAAATAAATAATAACAATAATTTATTATTATTATTATTTAAAGGCGAGTAAATGTTGCCCGATGTAAGGGTGGCAGAATTGGGCCTTGTATAATTAAATAGCTCCCAAACCACTGATTCAATAATGTAACACGTGAGTATTAAGTATTCATTTCTTGACTCTGAATCTTCATTTGTTGCAGGTGAAGCAGAACTACCAGTCACTAGATGGCACTTCATTATGAAAGAGGTTTGTGAAGATATCTTAAACTGATGAAACTTTTAACACAGATCAGAAAATCTACGTTTAGCCCATCTCAAGCGAAATATTTTTGTTCACAAGAACTCTAGCTAGATTATCAAGACATTTTATAGCCTGGATTAGTGTTAGTAAATGAACATTTCATATTCCATAATATCCATAACTTGAGCTGAGTAGAGGTTCGATCTTAGACTGTGTTTAAACTTCCCTTTCCGGTTATTACAGAAAAACTAAGAAACTCATAGCCCAGAGCTACATCTGACTATTATGAACACACTGTTTACTCAGCAGCTTCCTTAATATCTTTGCCAAGGCTTGTCTACTGACAAGATTTTCCAAGGAAAATTTTATATTGACTTGCTTTTGATACAAACCATATAAACATTCTTTTTGAGACAGCAATTCAGCATGTCTGGAAATTCTCTTTTCAGACATGGAAACATTAGCTCTCAAACCCATCAATGCACTGTACATGCATTAACAATATTAATGGTCAACTCTCTGAATTATCTTTGTATTATTCATTTTTTGAGTATGTCCATGGGATGCAGGGTGGGAGAAAAAATAGGAGCAATTTCAGAAGAGTGAACAGATTTTTAACCTTGTGGAAAAGTACTTTCCAGAGTAAGGACAGTACTCTATATTCTGAGCAAACCAAAAAGAGATATTCAATTTCAGTTGCATTTACAATTTGATTGACTGATGTTTTACCAGCTTCATCAAACTAACCATCTCTCTCTAACCCATATGGAAACTAGCCCAGTAAGGAAATGTTGCCATACCATGCACTTTGAATGTGCCAAACATTTCTTAGACATAACTGTTTCTTTCTATGTGCAAAATTGACCATTACTAGAACAAATGTGTTTTGTAACACAGTAAAGTCTGGGGACAACCAAAGTGAGGGGAAGGGTCTTGTCAGGGGATGACATGCAGGAGGGTTTTCTTGAAAAGGGAGATCAAACTGAGGGTGATTTTCACTGTGGGTGGCTGGTGGCTAAGGATCCCATTATCTACAGTGAAAAAACATGTTAATTAATTTTGTTGCTGTAAACAGAGAAGAGTCTCCACTGCATAAATTTCCTCTGGCTTTGCAATATTCTTTTTATTGACATTTGGAACTCATTTGGGCACTTCTTTGTTACAGATTATAGTACCTGATTTGCTCACAAAAGAAACATTCATCCTAGGCTCCAATTGTTCCATTGCTCAAACATCCTGTTAGAAATATAGTAAACCCTGATGCACAGGTTGCTTTCTAGCTCTGCTTTCACAGACAAGTTGGCCATCAATTTGTTAAAGTAATCATTTCTAATAGTTTCCTTTTTTTTGACCAGGGCTGGGTGTGTGTATAAAAAGTTTGGCTGCATTTGACTGCTCTGCATTTTATATTAATTTGCTGTCATTTATCAAATTATCTATTTTATTAGCTTCTTTCATGCATGAACATCTCTTTCACATTTAGAAGACAAAAGTATTATTTCACACCTTAAGAGTAAAAAGATATGAAACATAATGATGACAATGTCTAGGGAATAGTACAGATCCCCAAAGCATCAAGTGTTCTTATGGAAACTCATCTGTTAACTATCATAGTTATCATCACTTCAAGTTGAAATTGAGTGTAGAGTAATTTTTCACTATATTCCAGGTTCATTTTGTGTCAGTGATCTGTTGCATTGCACACCTCCCTGAGAAGATCAGTTAGCTGTTAATTGATCTTCTAAGAGTTTGAAATAGCCTGCAGATGAGTGATAGAAAAGCTTTTAGCAGAGTGAATGCATTCACCCACTTGCTGTGTGTGAAAAATAAAAACTCAACAAGCTGACAGATATTTGCTTGTGCAGCTTTACAAAAATGGTTTCAGCAACCTTGGTTGCAATTTCTAAGTTTTTTTTCTATAGGCTAAAATCTTTAAAGCATATTCCTACAGTGCCAAAGGAGCACTTACTGTATGGTGTAGAAGAGCAATCTAGCAAACAGCTGGAAACACAGGCTTATTACGTGAGACAAATAACTTCCAGACTACATAGAGCTAGCATTCAAAACAAAATCATTACCCCTCCCCCCCCCCAAAATAAAACTTTCCAGAGCCTATAATATGAACACCAGAAAGAACAAGAACAACTGCAGCTTAAATAGAGAAAAATGTACACAGGAAAAGCAAAACATTTCTTACATTTAGGAACCTTCTGGTTAGTAATCTACATATTCTAGTATTCAGCTAAAAAACTTTATCTATCTATCTCGTAATGTTGAATGGGTGAAGGAAAAGTATCCTGGGGAGACTTGGGAATACTGTTTTCTTATGTTCTATTAAGATGAACTGATGAAAATAAAAAATAAACTCATAAGAAATTTGAATTACTCACCATCTTGTTGTGCCAAAGTAATTGAGGGTTGAAACACTGCAAGAATGAGCCAAGTTACTTTTTGCACAAAGCTCATCATGTCTAAATATTAGACATGAGACTCTATGTGCAAAAATAAAAATGGGGGGAAAGAAAAATCAATTCAAAATAGCACCATCAATTGTTCCCTGCCCTTTCAGCACCGGGCCCTGCACAGAACTGAGCCACAGGCATTCCTTTGCTTTGGCCTTAAATAGGAAAAAGTTTGGCTTCCTTTACTTTCCAGCCCCTTTCTGAAATATGAGAGGAAGACCAATCCCCTTAACAGTAAAAGAAATTATTAATTTTTTTCTTGGCCTTATAGAAGAAACAGCCAACTAAACTAGATAAATAGCACATCTGGAGCTTTTGTATGTGTATGCTGTACCCACCCACACAAATGTGTACTAGACTATATGATATCTGCACAATGAGCGTGTATGTGTTTGCACTGCATGTAAGTGAGGTGGGAAAGAAGTTACCGTGGCTTTCTATGTGGTAATGCATTTTTTCCCTGTCAATTAGGACTCAGCCAAGATGTAGAATACTTGATGCTTCAGTAAAGTTCAACCCTGCAACTTCATAATGAAAATAAATAGTAGCTCTCTTTCATGATGGGAGACCACAGAAAATGAAGGCGTCCCAGAAGTTAAAGAAAGTGCACTTTTCATCCTCAGGAGTACAAGTCACACGAAATGAAATGGGGCCCTGAGTGCTGGCCGCTGAATTTCAGCGCTGTTACAGTGCCATCCTGCCATTGTCTCATCATGGTTGTAGTTTTGTAGTGATCTAGGGAGTAATGAAACATGGAGCATTTTGTGAGAAAAACAATGTATTCCAAAAATGGATACTGCTGACCTAAGATTAAAACCTTTCAATGAATTCACCCTAATTTCAGTACCTGAAAGGAATGCAGAACAGTCCCCTTTTCCTCAGTACACCTGCCCCTCAATGATGTAGCTTCATCTCAGAAAAAATCCTGAGTCTGTTGCATTTGTTTCCTTTTAACTCAAATTCCTTCTTATTCCCCATAACATAAGGCTTTATGGAGAATCAAAGGTTGGAGCATGTATATTCCATTCAAAATCAGATATCCTGAGAGACATTTGCTTCACAAAGAAAATTTATTATATAAGTGAACTTCATTTTAGGATTTGGGAGACTCCAAAATTAATGCAGCTATTAGTGTGGAAAGCTGGTAAGGCTTGAGGAAATCCCTCTATCATTGTTAAAACAATGGTCTGAACAGAATTAATTTCATTCTTTGACAGAGTTAGTGGCTTGGTGGATAGGGGAGAAGTAGTAGGCATAACATATCTTGATTTTAGTAAAGCTTTTGACACAGTGCCACGTGACAGTCTCATCAGCAAACTAGGGAAATATGGTCTAGATGAAATTACTATACAGTGGGTGAACAGCTGGTTGAAAGTCCATATTCAAAGAATAGTCAGCAATGATTTGCTCCTCAAAAGGGGGGAGCATCTAGTAGGGTTCCTCAGGGGGTCCGTGCTGAGTCCGATACTATTTAATATTTTCATTAATGACTTGGATCATGGAGTGGAGAGTATGCTTATAACATTTGTGGCTGACACTAAGCAGATGGGGAAGGACGTGCAAGGACAGGACTTTGGAGGAGAGGATTTGAATTCAAGATGACTTTGACAAACTGCAGAATTGGTCTGAAATCAGCAAAATGAAATTTAATAAAGACAAATGCAAAGTATTATACCTAGGAAAGAAAAATCAAATGCACAACTAGAAAATGGCTAAGCAGTAGTGCTGCTGAAAAGGATTTGGGAGTTATAGTGTACCACAAATTGAAGATGAGTCAACGTGATGCAGTTGTGCAAAAGGCTAAAATCGCTGTGGGGTGTAACACATGAGAGGTAACTGGTATGCTGTACACCGGTGAAGCCTCACTTGTAGTACTGTGTCTAATTCTGGGTGCTGCACTTTAGGAAAGATATGAACAAGTTAGAAAGAGTCCAGAGGAAAGCAACAAAAATGATCAAAGGTTTAGAAAACCAGACCTATGAAGAAAGGTTAAAAAACTAGGCATGTTTAGGCTTGAGAAAAGATGAATCGGGGGGGACCTGATAACAGTCTTCAAATATAAGAGCTGTTATAAAGAAGATGGTGATCAATTGCTCTCCATGTCCATGAAGGAAGGACAAGAAATAATGGGCTTAATCTGCAGCAAAGGAGATTTAGGTTAGAGATCATGAAAATCTTTCTAAATATAAGGGTAATTAAACTCTGGAATAGGCTTCAAAGGGAGGTTGTGCAATCTCTATCCCTAAAAGTTTTGAAGAACAGTTTAAAAAGGAGTGGTCAGGAATGTTCTAGGTTTACTTGGTTCTGCCACAGCAGAGGGGCTGGACTTGATGATTTCTTGAAGACCCTTCCAGTCCTACATTTGTATGCTTCTTTGATTTTATGAAATTCATTTCTGCTGGAACTCAATTAATTTAAACAGATGAAGTTAGCCCCATTTTGTGTATGTGGACAGGATGGAATATATGGACTCATTCACAAACACAATTTGTTCTTAAGTACTGTTGACTTTACAACAACGCAGCAGGATCATCACTCATATCAATATGGTATTTGTGTCAGAGTACAGACAGTTAACCTGGGAAAGTGACAAAGAGCTCTTGTGTGTGTTTATAAAAACATAATCAAATGGGCCTGCTGTTATCTCTTAAGCTCATGCACAGTGTTGGGTCATGATTTCCTGAGCAACCTCACATGAGCTTCTGACATGCATTTTCGCTTAAAGCAGAAGCTCCTCATCTGACGACATCAAATAGGGTTATGTAGGTGAAAGCAAGCAATGAAAGTACCTGGAATTTTTTGATGTAGCTGAGTGGAATCACTTCAACCTATTCTGAGGGACAATATGTGATGTTGCACTGAGGAAATTGTTGGACATTAAATGCGTATGTAGTGGAGGTAGGTAGATACATTTCAAAGGAATAACTGATTTTTTGCATGAATCATGTACTCTTAAGTTTTCCTAGTTGTCCACGCTGAATGTACTGTGTTATCATACTGCTTGAGGATTACATTACCAGTTTGTAAATTGCATAATAATCATGACCCAAGTGAGGTTTTGTTTGTTCATTTAAACTAGCTACAATAGAACGTGCACATCCACCTGTTCCATTGAATTTTCTAAGCATGGAAGAGCAAATGGCTCAGATATCTGTATTATCCATATGCACAAGAGATCCTTTTTTTCCTTTCTAAATTGTATACAGGCTCTTCATCGGAACAACAGTACATCTAGTCGCTGTACTGATTTGTCTGGCTCTTCTTGGGAAAAATATATAAATGTTCCAGATTATGGAAGTGTCTGATATCCAATAAGGATTCAGATCTCTTCAAGGAGTTGGAAACAAGACTTGTTATAGCTATAAGAACAACACAGTTGGGATAAACTTAGGTGAGTGAATGTCAGCCCTCTGCAAATACAGTGAAATACAGTCAGCTATTATTTTTGTCTGTTGGAAAACATGGTGTAACAGAACAAATATAAACTAATTACTATAGTTTTGTATATTTCTTGTCCTTTTTAGATATAGCTCTAGATCAGTCTACTAGATTGAAATATGGGTAAACTTGGATCCAAATTCAAAATTCTTGGTTCTGTAAGACTGATGTGAACCAGGATATTGGATCCAGACCATCCTTACCTTTCTGTGGTTCAGTTCCACATCTGAATTGATGACTTAGATCTATGTCTAATGTTACAAATCCTTTTACTCACTAGGGACTTAATTTTCTATGTCAATTTAATATCCACACACAGTAGTAATTTAACTACTAAGTCACAGAAAAACATACATAAAAGGGTTCAAAAAGAGCTACAAGAATGCTTACAGATCTGGTAAATATGCTTTAAAATGGAGATTTATGAAGCTCATTCTATCTGGCTGATCAAAGAGAAATATAAGAGGCAACTAGATCATGGTCTATAGGGACCTAAATAGAGAGAAGATATCTAATATTAGAGAGATTTTCTTCAGATAAAGGTTTACAAATCCAATGGCAGGAAGCTGAAGCTAGAAAAACAAACTAGAATAAGGCAAAAATTTTTAACAGTGAAGATTTTTCAAAATTTTATGCTTATTTTACAGCTAAAAAAATCAAAATCCAAAATGTTTTGACTAAATGTAAAATACAATTTACAATACATTACATCCTGTCAACACTGATAGATCAAAATGGCATGGTACTCCTGAAAGAACAAGGCTTAGGTGTGAAATTCACCCTGGTACAGAGGGGTACACATGGATCTATGCACAGCTCAAGCCCTATTGAAGACCTATGTTGAAGGTTTCAGTGCATCTTAAATAGCGCATGGAGTCATGTTCAAGTACTCTGCACTGGGGTGAATTTCATATTGACCAAAAAGCAGTATGGGCAAACTGGGTACAAGCCAAACAATATGAAACAATACTAATCAAGGCCCAGAGTATGACACCCCACCAAACACACACTGGTGAGCATCTATTCACATGAGTAGCCTCACTGAAATCATCCAGTCTTAAGTCCCATCTCAACTAGTCCTCTTGAGTTGGGCGTCAGGTTTTCTTGGCATGAGATCCACTGTTTTTTATATAGATATACCAATACCACCATTTGGATTTTTTTAAATTATTTTTTTTAGGTTTTTAAGTAGAAAAATATCCACTACCACTATCTACCTATGGATATTTCCCATTTACTAAAATAAGACACAGTTTCTGGCTAACATTAAGTTCTGCAGAGTACTGAGATAGCGTGTTGACACTCAGCAAATAATAATAATAGTCAGCTGTGCTGTAATGTCCCAGAAGTCTCCAAATAATGGTTGTTCCAAGAACATTTTCATAATTCCAGTGGGAGACCAGCAAAGCAAAGGCATTTGATTTTACATTTGTCTTCTTGAGACTGTAGCACCTTAAAGCATTTTGAGAGCCATTTCATCACTTCTGCAAGTAAGAAGTACATCAGGTAAAAAATTCCTCCCTCTCCTTCTCATCTTGCCTTTGTGAAACCCCTCACTCAGGTTGTATCCATGACATCTCTATGTGCCATGAACCTGATCAAATGACCACAAAAGGGAATATGGGTCTTTCTTTTGACTTCAGTGGCAGTTTCATGAGGCCCTATACACGAGGAAAAAACTTACTTCCAATATATTGCTATCATCTAGGATAAACAGATAAATTCTAGTCATGCAGTCAAAATAGTTTTGAGGATGAAAGGAAAACATTCTGGTCTTCTTTTGACCTGTGCTTCAAGAATGGAGATTCTCTATTTAAATCCACCAGATTAAAGTTCTGTAGTCACCAAAAAGCCATAAAAATAAAAAGAATTATTCCAATTTTTATTTAACATTCCATCATATACCCCAATATTAATCTTCTTCAGTTTCCCTGACATTCCAATTATTATTATACAATTTATTACAATATAGAGTTCAGTGACACACCAACATTTATGTGAAAAGTCTAATTGACTTCAGTGAATAAGGACTATGTGTTGTAAATAAAGGTCACAGGATTGGGCCAATAGCTGCAAATTCTTCAACATGTTTAGAAAAACACCAGAGCAATGACTGGTTCTATGAAAAACACACATTTTGTCTACATGCAATTATTTCTTGAATTTATTTTAATCAATTTGAATAATTACCTAGTGTTTCTAAAGTGCTTAAAATAGAAAACACTACATAAATATTATTTTGGTGCATGTATTACAATATTAGCAATTATGATTCATGCACAGGGTATATTACAAGCTTGTTACTATGCAAGCAGTAGTGATGTACTTAAAGAACAGTTTTAGAGAATTAATGTGCTGACCAAAGTTAATCAAATTGTTCAACTCCTCTCTCAATTTTCTGTTCAACTTATAACTATTCATTGGGGAAATTTATTTTTGATACGTGTCGTCTTGCTCATAAGAACTCTGTGTAAGGTCCAAATAACTTCAGTGGTTCCCATAACTGAAACTTCATCTTCTGCATAAAATCTAGTGTAGATAAGATTAAATGCAATGTTTCATGAGAGTCATGTTGGGAACTTGCTGTGGTGTCCAACACAGCTGCAACAGCTCTTAAAACAGAGCCAACAGAATGCCTGTACATGGGTGAAGCAAAGAGCACCCACAGAATGTTCTCTGCATATCATTGCAGACACAGACCAAACGACTTCAGTGAACTTTGGGTGTACCTGATGCTGGGGAATTGGAGATCTGTAGGTTGGGTGGGGGTTTTTGGAACATACATGCACTGACAGTGCTAGCCAGTGATGAGTTGGGTAATTTGGAACACCAGTCCGAACGGTTTCTGAAGATATTTACAAGGGGATGATTTTCTCTTTAATTGAGGAGTTGGCTTTGCTTTACAAGATATGCTTTCTATTATTTGATCTCTCTCTTACAAACCAGATGTGTTTGCATATAGTTCCATGGATCTGTTATGATTTTCGTTCCATTCATAGGGAAGAAAGCTTTTCCAAAAGAATCAAATTTTCACACTATAAAAGGATCTCACAAATCTGTATGAAGTGTAATTTACTTTCCCCAGTATTAAAAAAAAAAGCTTATTAAAGGGATATGGGAATGTTTGTGGAATGGTTGCTTCTTGTAAAGGCTTTAGCTCTCTCAATCTTGTGATGGCTATGTGGGTGTCATTTGACAGAGGGTAAAAGGAGACAGGGGAAAATATATGATTCCTAAAAAAGAAAGTTCAGTAATTAATTGGTTGCCTCAGCCCAATTAGTAATGGCCACATGACAGTAAAATAATTCTGTGAAAGCAAACAAAAAAGAACTCCCAAAACACCATTAGGACTGGCTTTCTTGTACTGCCTCAGCAGAGCAGCTAGAAATTAAATGGGCACAGGGACTAAAGGATTCTTTTATCTGTTGAGTTTGTATACATGCTACCAGTGCTGTAACTCATCTAAGGATATCAGACCTGATCCTAAGAGGCCTAACTAGGAGACTTTAGCCTTCAGAGCTACCAAGCCAACACCTTTCATGAGCACTAAATTTACTTAATATTGTTGTATAACTAAAAAGTCATAGGCTAAAAGCAGGCTTTTAAGAGAGTACTGTTTAATGTTTTTCTGTTCTCTGAGAATTTAAAATCTTTTAAAGTGGTTCTCAGTGGACTCCACAAGAATGCTTATAGGAACTTAACATTACTTCTACTAATAAGGCACTAAATACTCCTGTTTGATTTCACCAATAGACTACAGATTGAACCAATTGTGATACGACTCATAGTTGAAAGAGAGAGAAGAAAGAACATACAATTGTTATTCTCTGTTTTGTTCGGAGTAAAGTTAATTCAAAGGATAGAAGTAAATATGAGAAAATGACTGAATTTATTGAAATGAGAGATTAATTAAAATGAGTTCAACTGAAATTGCCCAACCAGGTGAAAGACCATTCCAGCGCTGTCCTCTTCTACAGAAAATCCAGCTCCATCCAGACTCTCCAACAGGCTATCAAGCTACTGACTTTGGGCTTGCCTGCACTTGAAATGTCTTCAGTGAAGACACTCCCTATGCTGACGGGAGAGGTTCTCCTGTTGGCACAGATAATCCACCTTGCCAAGAAGCAATAGCTAGGTTGACAGGAAAATTCTTCCATTGTCCTAGCACTGTCTACACAGGACATTAGGTTGGTTTAACTGCATTGCCCCAGGGTGTGGATTTTTCACTGCCCTGAGCAATGTAGTTATACCAAGGTAACTTCCTGGTGTAGACCAGGCCATTGTATCATCAGAACTAACTCTTACTGGCCTCCAATACTTGGAAGGTATGATATTTTCTCCAGCAATGTATACTCTTTCTTGGTGTCAGATTTACACATTGCATTTGTAATCATAGAGGGGATACAGGGCACACCTATTGTCCCAGAACAAATAGCAGCATCAACCCAGCAAGCCTTGCTGCCATTGGTACGGGTGAAAGACTCAGTAAAGAGACCCTCTGGGCTTCATCACACTGGGGCATTTCTGCTGGTGCACAACCTCTTCACTCTGCACTGTCCTTACTCCTCTCCCTAACATGTCTCCATAGGCCACATGATCCGGGAAAAGAATGAAGTGGTACACCTCCTCCTGATTGGTTCTGCACTGGTAGTACCCCATAAGCCTCACTTTCACAGGAGTTCCACATACACCACAAAAAGGGTGCATTTGCCAACTGACACCATACAATTACCAGATTCCAAACTGTTACTTTTACGTGGAAACTCTTGGCAAATGCTGATCTTGTTAATTGCAGTCATGGTTGGAGTGTTAGCTTCAGTGACCTGCGAAAACTCCAATCTGGGTGCCTGTAAATGCAGCATAGTATGAATGTCCCCCAGACTTTAATCGTTCATTATCATCCTGGTGCATTCAAGAGTGTTTAGGTCTTATTCTTGATTTCTGAGCTCCATTTTGCTCTTTTAGATGCTCTCTGTGGTCTCATCCTTTCCTCACTGATTTTATTGGAAATTGAGGGCACTCTGCTCCATTCAGTAGCAAACACCTATTACAAAAACACCCCAAATTCATGACTTTCATATGTGTGAATGATAAATCAATTTCATCAAAAATGTTCAAAATATCAACAATGTCTACTGAAGTATATTGAATTTTAGAAATTCACTTACATTGTGTGAACATATGTCCTGAAACTATTTCCAACCCAATATTTCAATTTTGATTGAAACTGTCACAAAGCAGAGCCTGGAGCAACACTGCTCTCTACTTCTGATACACTTAAGCTATAATCCTCCTTTCAGATCACTTATTATAAACTCTTTCTTTGCACCTTCTATAGAGCTATACCAGACAAGACCCTTGCCAAGAGACTATAATGTATTTCTGCAATTTTAATAGATTTACAACATATAAATTTCCAGTCTGTCACATTGTTTTATTTTCCAGCAACAGCAATACAGACTGATTTCTATTGCCCTGAGAAAATCTCAGGGTGCTGCCATGCATTCTGGTGGCACTGGCTGCACAAACATATTTTGTTCCAGCAAAAACAACTACACAAAATGTAAACCTCATCCACCATATAACCAATGCACGGTGAAGGCATAGGAAATAGGATTAGAAATTCTCATAGAATGTCCTAGTACTGTACTATATTTCAAAGCTAATGGTTTCTTTTCATTTTAGTGTGCATCCCCATAGCAAAACAAGAAGCAGGGCATGTGTGTATTGTGCAAGCCTCCATACACCACTCCTGCAGTGGACCTGATTCTTAATCTGCAGTGCTGCTACTCTAAAACCCACAAAACTCAATTCAACCACGAGGCAAGATTTGATTCCAGATGGGGTAGTATCTTCCATTTGGTATTAGCTCTGCACCCCTGAACTAGCTCATATTTCCTTCCTTACAGTTTTACTTTTGTTAGTGGCTTTGATCTACACTATCTTGTGAAGAAGAGAGTTCTTTGTTAGAACAAGAACTTTTGCTACCTAATTTGAGATCGGTTTATCCCTGCAATTGCATTCTGAAGATACAAGATAACTTCTAGCTGTGTGCCTAACAATTATAACTGGCATGAAAATGAGGAAATATTTAATGAAAAATGTTCCCTGTTTTTTATGGAAAAATGTTTTGACAATTTTTCTTAACAGTTGATATCTCATGTCATAATAGTTAATATCTCTACTTATTCGTCTCAATACAGAATTCCCCATACATATGCAAAATTCAGAAAAATATCTACTTTCATTACTGGATATCCATATTTGAAAATAAAGCCCCTTACAAAATGGTACCACAGTGAATATGCTGCCAGGTGTACGACACCAAAGAATATTGAAAATACAGGGCTAAATGCTGTTCTTGGATGTGCATTGGTAACTTCTGGTGTAGTCACTAAAGAGCATGGTAGCCATGTGCTTTGATACAAAGAGAGAATTTAGCATATTTTGGGCTTGGAAAAGGCAGAATCCCAGCCAGGGAGACTGAATTGACCCTCAGTAGGATTATTCCACAAGACAACTCCACAATGTTGAGATCAGTCAGACTACAGTGCCTGCCAGGAGGAGGACATGCCACCCCCACCAATATACAATAATGAGCAGAGGATGACGTCTCTCAGTGCTCTCACCTCTAACGCCATACAATATTTATATTTGTTTTAAGATTAGAGACCTGATCTTGGTCTCTTTCTCCCCCTAGTGGAGAAATTATGTTGTTTACTGCAGCCTTAGGTCTAAAGTTACCTCAATGGTCCTAATGGCGAAGGCAGAAGTACCTGGATTGCAAAGGGATTCCAAGAGGCTGGGAAATTCTCTGATTTGCAGAACCTCATTTCTCCACAATCTGAGCAGCTCCACACATTGTCATGGAATTCATTTCCTATTGCATCCTCCTCTTGCTCTGGCTCATTCTTTCCCCCAAGATCTATCAGGGCAGTGTGCAGCTGTCTGGAATTTATGCAACTCACAGTAACACACAGACAGGGCTGAAGATTTGACCACTGTTATGAGATATCTTGGGCTTTCTTGCACAACAGATTCCCATGTTCCCATTCCCAGAGCTTTCAGTGCTGTTTTAGATTTAGAAATTGCACTTCCTAATGATGAAAGTCAGAAGGGCAGTATTGTTATTGCAGTGGACTGTATTTTTCCCACAAGCTGATAAGATTTTGTGCCTTTTGTCACAGTGAATAAACCTACTTCGTGGTGTTATTTTTCCAGCCCTCTCCACTTCATCCCTCACTGTGAGAATTCAAAGAGACAGAGTAATACACGTCATCCCTAGATCTCAAAATGCTTTACTAAGGGGGCAAGTATCGTCATTTACATTTTATAGACAGGGAAACTGAAACAGAGAAGTGAAGATATTTGCCAAGAACACAGCAAAGCTGTAAATAGAATCCAGGTCTTCTGATTACTAGTCCAGTGCCATCGCCATTGGACCACACTGCCTACTGATAAATACCTGGGGAAGGCACAGGTACAGCCAATCTGATCTTCACCACTCAACTGACTGTGTGATAATGCTGAATCAGCTAGATTTATGTTTAGGATCAGAAAAGTAACTAACCCTAACATGATCCTATTTGATTCCAAATATCTTTGGAACTGCACATTCATGCCGACAAGAAGTGAAATAATATACACTTTTGAGATGCTAAACTGCTGATCCATTAGTATTCTGCCATCCTCCAAA
Source organism: Chelonia mydas (assembly GCF_015237465.2). Lineage (NCBI taxonomy): Eukaryota > Metazoa > Chordata > Testudines > Cheloniidae > Chelonia > Chelonia mydas. The sequence goes on along the minus strand of NC_051251.2, from coordinate 50,698,590 downwards.
CGATGCGGGTCACCAGTTATACATATCTTCTGCATTTGTGACTGAACTTCCAAAAACAAGAGTAGAATGTATCTGAAAATCTAAGGATTCAGCACAAATTATTTGTATTCTATCATCAAAAACAGAATAACCCAGAGCAAAATTTTTGAGCATAAATTTATTCCACACCCTTGTTGGAATAGCTAACACTCCTGAGTATTTGCATATGCATAGTCCATAAAGAGTTGTCTGAGTCAGCTTTTGTTAACAGTTGTTCAACTAAATCAGATACTGAAGTGCAAAATCTAGTACAGCTCAGAGAATGGATTTTACTGGATTGATAGAAAGTTTTTTATACATGTCAGATATAATCTCTCCCTAAACTTCTGCATATTATTTAAAGAATACACTCTCCCTCTAAATATTTGCCTTTTGTATTTTCAGATTGCTGGGCAGAGCCAAATAGATGCAGTTTTCATTGACCTGATTTAGAGAATGTGTGTAAAAGAGCACAAGTGAATGAGAGAATAGCTTATAGCAGAGTGGTATTTATATGTGGATGACATTCAGCAGTAACATATTTAGGAAATATTTGGTTTTTAGAAGGAGAGGTTACTTACCTTACAATAACTTGAGCTCTTTGAAATATTTTGTCTCTCTTGGTGCTCCACTATAGAATGCATGCATGCTCATATGCTCTCAACTGGAGAATGCAAAGCAGTGTCTGTGGGACCATTTCTGTGCAGAACAGCACCTCATGCCTCCAAACAGGGACATATAAGGAGGTACAGATCCACCACCACCAAAGCTCCTTCTCAACCATAAAGTAGATCCTGTACAATTCAGGGGAAGGAGGCAGGAAGTGGAGCATACACAAGGACAAAATATCTCAAAGAACTCAAATTGCTGTAAGGTAAGTAACTGCTCTTTCTTTTCTGAGTATATATCCCTTGGGATGCTCCACTGTAGGAAAGTCACAAGCAGTAACTCAACAAGGAGGTGGATGCTGGGGAGGCAAGTCCAACGCAATTTAGAGGACTGCATGACCCAAGGTAGTATCATGCCTGGAAGCAGTTAAGATGGTGTAATGCTTGGCAAAGGTATGAATAGAAGATTAAGTTGCAGCCCTACAGATTTCTGTCAAAGTAATGTCCTTCAGTAGAGCTATAGATGTGGACTGAGCTCTAGTGGAATGTGCTGTCACTCTGTGAGGGAAGCTATATCCCAGCAGATTCATAACAGGTTAAGATGCAACTCGAAGACCATTTTGACAGTCTTTGAGTGGAAACAGGTTGACCCTTCATCTTCCCAGCAAATGATACAAATAACCTAGGAGAGGCCCGGAAGGTGTTAGTCCTGTCAAGGTAGAAGGTGAGGGCTCTTCTGATACCTAGTGTATGTAGGCTAGTCTCCTTTTAGAGGCATGAGGTTTTGGGTCAAATACTGGCAGGCAAATCTCTTGATTATTGTGGTTTTCCCAAGAGAACTTTGGGAGGAAGCAGGGATGGGGGCACAGTCTAACCTTGTTTTTATAAAAGGTAGTATGTGGCAGGTCAGCCTTGAGAGTACTGAGCTCTCCCATTTGTCTAGCTGAGCTGACAGTCATGAGGAACAAAATCTTAAGGGAGAGTAGAGGACAGGTAGCCATTGGTTCAAATGGAAATATCCTCAGGGCCTTAGGAATCAAACTGAGGTCCCACTGGGGGGGGCAGGTTCAGGGAAAATAAATTGTATAAACCCCTGAAGAATCTAGCTTTATTACAATGGTCAAAGACTGAGAATCCTTTGATGAGGGAGTTGAAGGCAGCTATAGTGGCCAAATGTACTCTGACCGAACTCTTGGATAAATCTTGCATGTCCACTTTGGAAGTAAGTTTTGCGAGTACAAGGTTTCCTGCTAGATATGAGAACTTACTGGACCTCCTCTGAACAGGACAGTTCCATGCTTGAAAACCATGTAGGAACTGTGATCTCAGGTTCAGCGAAGAGGGACTGGGGTGGATCAGGGACTCAGAGATCTGTGACAAGAGATCCTGCCTGAGGGGAACTTGGAGAGGTATTGCCACAGAGAGGTGAAATAGTTTCAGTTACTACACTTGTCTTGGCCAGAATTGTGCTATGAGGATAACACTTGCTCCTTTCTGATGCTGTTTCTGTAAGGTCTTGAGGATTAGATGTAGAGGCAGGTAAGCATACAGCAGGGTACAGGGCTATGGTATTATGATGACATCATATCCTCCCTTGGAGCAGAAAAGACAGCATTTCACATTTTTTGGGGGAGGCAAAGAGATCTGCTCCTGCAGAGCCATAAGTCTGGCAGATGGCTGTGGAAGAAAGAATCCCTGAGCTCCTCTTCATGGTCCTGAAGGAAGTGTCTGCTCAGGGAGTCTGAAGTTGTATTCTGGAGGCCTGGAAGATAGACAGCGAAGATTTCTATCTGATGGGAACCCCATCAGTTCCACAGCCTTAGTGGCTCTGGGCATAAGGACTGGGATCTTGCTCTGACCTGTCAGTTGATATAATACATTGCTGTTCTGTTGTCCAGCATTTCCCTGATAGAGTTGCTGCGTTTGTGAAGGAAGTGTTGGCAAACATAACAAACTGCTCTCAGATCCAGAATTTTAATGTAGAATGTGATCTCTTGCACAGACCACTTGTCCTGGGCTGTGTCCCTTTGGAGGAGAGGCCCCATCCCAGAAGTTCAGTTTCTGTTGTGAGGATCTTTGAGGGGGAGACTAGGGAAAGAGTGCTGATGAATAGTCATATCTCATGGATCTAAGGGCATCTGGTGGGGTCCAAAAGAGCTTCTTCAGAATATTGGCTCAGCAGGATGTGGTGGTAAGGAGCCAAAAGAGAGCCCTGTACTGAGACCTCAGAGTCTGAAGAAGAATCATCCCCTGGGCTGAAGGGGGGCAGCTGGTACTGAAGGCTGGAGTTCAATCTGACTGGAGTTCAATCCATTTGAGCAGTACTGGGGAAGGGGCCTGGAAGAGGACCATAGTTTAAATTTCAGTATAAACAAGTCCCCTGAGGAAAGAAATGCTGGGGAGGTCTGGTATCCAGAAAACTCAGTTGGTACTGGGGTCTGGTGTTGCTGAGATGGTGAGCGTGGTACCAGTGAGGCTTGTAGAAGATCTTCTCTAACCTTGTAGCCTTGGTGTAAGGAAGTACCATAACACACATAGAAAGCCTGAGCACATCTCAGTGCCAAGAACTGTCAGTTGGTATCAAGGTAGGCTCCTCTCTGTGTTGTCAGCTTAAAGACGTGTCCACCTGCTACTTCTTGTGTGGTACTGGTGGCTCAGTACTGTGCTCCAATGGAGCCTCAGCTGTACCCCTTGAGGGACATGTGGTCTCCTTAGAGTGAGATTTAGGGGTGACCTACTCCTCTGGTTAGGCTCTCTAGAAGGGGCGAGACACTTCTTCTTTTCAGAAGTCGTAGCCTATGAAGATGCTGTTGCCACCCAGGGGCATGGGATATAGAGGACGATGTACCGGAGGGCTCCGCTGGGGCTGGTGAATGATCCATTAGAAGAAGCTTCAGTCTAGCTCTCTATATTTCTGAGACCTGCCTTTAAATCCCATATAGACCTTACACATTGACAGGAAGTGGGTTTCTTCGAGGCATTGGAGACAGCTCAAATGACCATCACAAGACCTATGGCTGGTCTGGCAGAGTTTATTCCATGGACAGAAGAAGGAGACACATGGGTGGTGGGTGACCTGCCCTTCTAAAAACAATTGTATGAAAATAAAGCAATAAAATAACTAAGAAAATAAAGGGAAAATTAAGAAAAAAACAGTATACTAAGAAAGGTGGGAAGCTGAGAATCAACAAACACACAAACACTCTTTGTAGAGCCATAGGCAGTTGAGAAGGAATTGGATGGCAGCACTCCTTGGCCATTCCCTGCCAACATCTGTCCTTTCCATCCTGTGAAAATCCAGGCAGCACATCTCTGTACTGCTTTCCCCTCTTTTTCATTTCTACCCCTTTGATGCTCCTATTTTACATTTCCTATTCGAACACCTCAAGCACAGGGCTTCCCCGGATTACTTTATATGAAAATACTGATAGAACACCATTTCCTTGATCTTGTAAAATGAAAATATCCCATGCCAGTTTTCAATTAGAAAAATATCAGTCTATCATCTGCTGAGATTTCTGGACCAATTTTTAAACTGGCTGCCTATACCTGCAAACTTAGTTTGTGCACCCACTGTATATGCAAAATCTGTGCTGGTATATGCAAATAGGCGCTTAGATGAACAATTACTTACTTTCTAATATTTATTAGAGCCCTACCATCCACTAAGATGTGCATCCCTTTGTTTGGAAAGGATACGACTAATTCATACCCCATGAGCATGTGCGAGTAGTTTAAATTGTTCCTTTCCATAATGCATCATTTTGGCATTCTCAACACTGATCATTGATTGTTTTGCCAAATTATCTAGCCAGCTGCTCCTCACAGTCTTGACTAAACTAAATAAACTTGACATCAGCAAGTTTTTGCTACCAATCCATTCATCTCCTTCCTCCAAGCTGTTAAATACCAAAAGTCCTAATAAGTGCTGGGCAGTCCATTAAAAAGCTCTCCTTCACGCTTATTTTTCTTAGGTTCTACCAAATGAAATTAAAGGCCATGGTTAGAAAATCTTACGGAATCTTTACAAATGTGTTCTCCAGCATTCACACCAAATGTTCAAGTCCTATCAGAGTAACACAAAAATTCTATAAAAATATTGTGGGCACACAACAAATCAAAAAGTTTGTATTCTCACTTCCCAGCAATTTCCATAAACTTTTCTTCTTGTAGCAAGTGAAGAATGTCTTTTGTCTCCTCCCCCATTGCATTTTGTTCCACATTTCATTGCTGTATCTAAAAACCTGCTGAATCTCCTGAATTTTGAACACACATGATACTCTTCAAAGTTCCATTTCACCCAGCAAAATTTCAAACTTAACTGAACCAAACAGTGTAAAATTTACAAAGTCCGAAGGAAATTGATATGTATGGATGTGTTTCTGTGAATTAGGTCCAGAAGATTTGTGTAGAAAGAAATTTGAATCTTTAGAGTTATGGTTAGCTGATATTAGGGTTTGGATGTTTGGTTTGTATCAGTCTGTGTTCATAACAGGTTTGTGGACATTGGATTAGATAGCAGAATGATTTGTAAAAGCCTGGGAAAAAATAAGAAACTGACTGCTTACTATTGCAAATCCCTTAAATTTGTAATTATGTTCTATATTTAAATGACCAATAACTATATATTACAAATGCATGAAGGAGACAAAGATTTCCAAATGTATATACTAAAAGCTTGTTCTTTCATAAATCATATATTGATGGGACAGCTTATTTGTGGGGGAAACAGACAGACAGGGAAGTTTAGTGGCAGTTGAAGCCATTCAGTAAGATGAGCAGAAAACAGAAATTCTGTTTTGCAAACTATGTTGAGGTTATGGCATTGGTTTCATTTGGCATTGGGCATGAACTAAGAGCTTTAGAATATTTTCATAGAAAAAGAGAGGGAAAGAAATCCATCCCAGAACACCCAATATAGCCAGCTGGTCAGGGCACTCACCTGGGAGGTGGGAGATTCAGTTTCCAGTGCCTGATCCAAAACAGGCACAGTAGGGACCTGAACGTGGGTCTCCTACCTCCCAGGTGAGTGCTCTGAACTATTTGCGATTCTGGCATGCGTGCCTCTCTCCCTCTCAGACCAGCAGTTCCATCCTGGACCTCAGTAACTTTCCTAACCAAAGTTTCATCGAAATGCAAAAGTTTCCGCAAAAAGTTTGCTTTGCTGATTCAGCATTTTCTGACAAAAAATGTTCTGTCAGAAAATTCCTGACAAGCTCTACCACTCACCAGGATCAAGCCCAGAGAGAGTTAAATAAGCTATGTTAAAACAAAAATATTTTAAACAGCAAATTCCAAAGATATTTGCATGATCTTCTATGTTATCAGCTGTAATAGAAATGAAGAACTTTAGCTTATTACCACTCTGAAAACTTGAGACTGAACCCTTTATCGACAGTATTTTTTATACATTGTGGAAATAATGTCATACTATTCTTCTACAGTTAGTCATGTTTATCTTTTCCTGACATCAGAGTAATACTGAGTCAGGGCCATAGAACTCCTCATGCCAAAATGTTGACGTCTTCCTACTCACCCTGCTACCTCACTATATAAGGGTCTGTCTTCAAGAAAGGGATGATTCTTTATGACACTGAATGATGTACAGCCACATGGGGAAGTTCCTCTTTCCTTCAGAAGAAGTTTCTCTGTCTGCATCCCACTCCGAAGGTGCATGCCTCATTCAGACTCCCTGAAAAAGTAAAAGGAACACCTGGCTTTTAATATTCAATCCTGACATTGTTTCCATTTGATCAAGCAAACAAACTTTGGACACAGCTCAATGTGAGGGCCTTCTCCCTCTTCAACCTCCATGGAACGGTCAGTGATAGCCACCTATATTGGCTGTTCTCGGTCTCTACCCAGCAATCCATAGGGAATCAATAGGCAACAGGCCAAATAGGAAATATCTGAAACCTCCCATATCCCTAAGGTCTCAAATAGGAAGCAAATTGCCAGAACAATGTACTCACTAGGTGGAGGAGGCATCCTCTCCATTGGAAGGGAAGCCAGTGAGCAAGGTCTTTAGCTTTCTGTTGACTATCTTCTGTAACATAGTGGTGAAACACCTTGAATAAAAACTGTAGGGGGTAGCGAGGACTCCCAATTTGGACTGACTGTGTGCATCCAACCTAGAAAGTGCAGCCATGTCCTACTGTTCAGGAAGATTGTTCCTCAGAGAAGGGAGAATAGGAAACTGCATGAAATCATGGTGACATACATTCAGGCCCCTTCCGAGGAGGCTTAATTACCTAATATTTGATCAGACTGGTAAAGGGTATACTCTAAATCAAGTCCAATTCAGGGGTAGAATTTCATTAATTTGGGGATCTTTTGTAAGTGATAAACATCAACCTTGGTGTAAATATTTCTGAATCAGGGGAGATGTTGTCATTCAGTGTTACCCTCATCCCCCAACCTCTATTACCCCCTGAATACACTAACAGTTATGTTAAGAGGGGCAGGGATTGTCGGATAGGAAAAGGGAGGGGTCTATACATTTCTTAGACCCTCTACATTTGTCTGAAAGGGTTACTCTATTACCAGCCCTAAGACCAAGCCACGCAAGGTCCAGTTCATGTGGGCCACATGAATCAGATCTTGCAGGGTTTAAATAGTCCAAGTAGCAGCCTTTTTGAGTCATGATTTATCCCAAAGATATTGGATGTGTTTTGAATTTCAAAAGAACCCTTCCAAATCCTTTCCCCCTTTCACAAACCAGCCAAAGTCAAGAGAAGGCACATGTAAAATTGACTGGTTCACAGGAATTGCTAAAGTGATACAAGTAGCATCTCTTGGGATATTGAAAGCTAGATTGGCCATAATACTAAAACACACACTGTAGAGAACAATCAGACACTGGCAGAACTGGATGACATAACAGATCCTTTTCAACCCCAGTTTCCATGAGTATGTGATTATACTCCAGAGAGAAGCAATTTCAAGTGAAAGCCATGTGAAGTGTTTGTTTGGACAACGACCGATTTTCTTCAGTCCAACTTATAAATTGTTGATTTAGGAGTTATTGGAGCCATGAGAATAGGTATTTTCTAAGGGTAGGGTGACCCAAAGAAGTTTGTGGACCATAACATTTGGCAATCTTGATAGAGAATCCCTCTCTATTTGCAGGGATAAGAACATGAGGTTCTGGAAGAAAAGACTCTTTTGGGTCAGTGGCACATGATATTGATTTTTTTCATTAACCAAACTTTTTCCATCTTCCTAAAAAGTTTGGTTCACCTTTTTAGTGAAGAGTCCATTCTTATTTGACCTAAAATGGTTCCCCCAACTTACATAGTTCCATCTGGAATAATTAGCTCTGGAGTACACTATAATTGCCACAGGTGGAGAACAATTGATATGAGAATGGGGTCTAGTCTATTAAAGCATCTATTTTTATTTTCTTTCTATGTAGCAAACTGACAAGCTTTTAAAAACACAGCCTTAAGAAAATGCAGAAGATTCATGCTGCAAAAACACTCCCTTAAGATGATTTATTAAATGACTTTCAAGATTGGGTTTGAATGGTCTAAAGTTAGATGAAATTAAGTTTATCTTTCATTGATAATCTTAACCAATCACGTACAATTCTAAGTTGATGCTTGGTTCATAAAAGTTAGTGTTATGCTAATTCACTGGTTTACAATGCATCAATATAGCATTTAAATCAGTACAATATGGAAGTAAAGTTACCGTTTCTTGCTTAGCATATATGTTCTGCCTCAAAAAGGAAATGTGTCTGAGGGTTTTTTTTTGTTTTATTTATTTTTTTTGTTTGGTTTTCTGAGAACTGGAATCTTGGCTTATATTTATTTTGGATAATTTTCATGGAAACGTTGTGAGTAAGTGCCATGGAAAACTTCTTTTTATTTAAGAAAAAGGGATTTTGAAGTTGTTCTGAGAGGGAAATATCTTCAACCTTTGCTTGTCTTCTGATTCACAAAGTCAATTCTGATTCACTACAGTTCAAGATATGACCTGGCCAAATCTACAGATGTGCTCTGTCTGGCACCTATCTCAATGTGAATTGGAGTGTTTACACATAAGCTGGAAGCCAAAGGTTTGCAGGCCACAAGGAGCTGAACAAGAAAAGTGGCAAGTTTTACAATATTATGAGAAGGGTTACTAAGTCATCAACAGTCTGTAATTAAATATGCCACAATTCTGTTCGCCACAAGCTTTGGATGTTCTGCGTCTTTAAAAGATTTTGTTGTAGAAAGCAAGACTCAAAGGTTCACAGTAACTGTTTTCTGAAATAGCCGCAGTATGTTACAACCGACAAGAGAAGTAGTTAACTTAAGGTTGCCCTTCATTAATTTAAAGGATTATGAAATATTCTGAAAAGATTGTGGCTCTTAGCCCACATTCACTCTTTGTACATCTGAAATGCTGCATAAGGGAAAATGTATTTCCTGATAGTGTGGGTAGCACTAGATTTTTTGGTTGAAGCTTTCGTACAGTTTTATTCCAGAGAAGCTAATTACATACACATTTTGTATAACTCTTAGTGGACTTCACTGGATAGTATTGGACCTACCCTGGCTGCTGCTTTTTGTTAGTTACTATTTCTTTATAAAGGATGTAAAATGTTTAAGAACCAAGGTTTTGGTAAATGCATCTTTTATGGCGGATCCCATCTCATTATTTATTGTTAATGTAGAATGTTAAAACTGCAGTTGCATACACCCATCAAGGTCCAGTGTGTTCATTAAGGTCCAGCAGCTAGTAATTAAATGAGCAAACAGCACCAGAGGTATTCAAAGGAGAGCTACTCCATCATGTAGTCTAAAGTGTATTACTTAGTGGATAGGCAGTACTGCAAAAGCAGCACACCATGAGTCAGGGCACAGGGTGTGGAAGGTGATGGCAGGAGAACCTTGCATCCCTTCTGAATCCTGGCCCCAGACAATACTCAGGTAAATGCTGATTGTCTCTGAGGGGAGGTACAGCCAAGCCTCAGAGTGAGGGTTGCAATGACAAAAGAGCTTGAGGATGGCAGAAGGGAAATTATATAGCGGAAAGCAGCTAATTATGCAAGAACCTCTCCCCCTAAAAAAAGTAACTACGATCTCAATCCAGTATTCCCAGTCTCAGTTATTTAGGCCACTTATTTTAATCATGAATGATTTAAACAATTTTAACCACACAGCCAGATAGAGAGAACCAAAGCAGAAGGAGCTAGTGTCTCCTGTGCAATGCTTGTCAGACACTGAAAGGAAGAATGACTCTTGTTCAAAGTTTAAAGGGAAAATATACAGCTTAACTGGCAGCTGCCCACAGGAAAAGTGTGTTCATGAATTAACTACGTCAGGGCATTTTTAAGGAGACAGAAGCCGTGGGTGGAACCTCACGGCTACATTAGTTTAAGGGCATCCTGGCACTGCAATATACTACTGTGGAAAAGTCAAGCTGTTGAATTCTAACTCTGAACACTCCTGCATTCTCAGATGCAGACCATTTCACCAGGACATTGGAAGGGAAAGCAAATGCAACAAACTTTCATTAGCTCTTTCCATTTAGACAGAATGAAGAAGATTATGAACTATCCTTCTGGGCCCAATCGGCCTTCAGACCCAGCTGAAACAACAAACTGATCTTCTTCCATTCATACCCTCTTGGATAAATCAGAATCTATTGTACATATTTGCCTGGGCTACTTTCACTGCTGTGTGTTCCACTGGCATGCACTGTGTTGCTGGGTGTTGTTGCTTAGCTCACTTTACAACCATTGTAAAACTCACTTGTGATCAGTTTCTGTGCAGACAAATTTCTTATTTGCTTCCTATGCTGATGATGCAAAGAATATGAAACAGCATTTACCTATTGGCTCTGCTCCCGCCTTAGGTTCATATCCTCCACTTATATTCTAATCTCTCAGAAACATATAGATGTGGAAAACATTAGTGCCATACCATGCGATTTCACACCTTAGCAACAAAGCACAGCATTAACAATCTTCAGCCAAAGAGGACTATATTTTTGTCATTATGTTCTACACTGTAGCCATTCAGAGTCTAAGGGGGGCTATGCCTAAGATCCTCCCCAAAACACACACACTGCTACACCATTTGAACTAAAGAATAATGGGTGAAATTCTGGCCCCTTTGGAGTAAATGGCAAAACTCACATAGACTTATATGGGACTCAGATTTCACTCCATTTCCATGAGCAGATAGCAATACGGGGATAGGGCTTATGATGTAGCTGGATAGGTCTGATTCCATCCAGCACCCGAGTGGTACAACCGAAAAGTAATCATTTAATTACAAAAGGATTATTTAGCAGACTAAGTAAATGTATGCTTTGAGACCATTAAGGGCTACACAGAAATGCTCCGAAGTAGTGTAGCAGTTTTCAGCAGGACTCCATGAACCACTTCAGATAAAATAATGACACCATTTGGAGGATCAACCCTGTGCCACACTTTTCTGAGATTCTGAAATGTTTGAATACTATGAGTCATTTTACCTTTCAGTTTCCAGCTAACAGAAATGAAAGGACTCCCAAATCTTCTGAAACAGCTTGTTCTCATAAGAGTTCAATACCAATTTTGAGAACTCAAGAGGTAGGGATGGTTTCACTAAGCTTCTGATATGCATGCAAACCTTTGAATGCTCTTGCAAACTCCAGGTTTTTTCAGGGTAACCCATCCCTAATTTTAACTTCCTGTGTCTGTGTGTGGGGGGTGGGGTGGGGGGGGGGGAGAATCTATATTCTCAAATGCTTTGCCAAACTCATTCAAAGGGTGAAATTTTGCCATTGTATGAATGTTCAATGGCTTTTCCCAGCGAAGTGGTATAATTTGATCCCTAAAGTCAGCAGAATTTTTAACAGGGAAGAATGACAGTGTTGTGAAAGAAATGGTGAAATTTTATGCACACCCTTCCCCTTGTGTGTGTGTGTCTCTCTCTCGCTCACACACACACACACACACACACACACACACACTTTTCTTTTTGTTTTATTTAAAAGCTTTATTTAATTAATTTATTTAATTAAATTTAAACTTTATTTAAAAGTTTAAATTAAAAGTTATGTCTTATTTAACAAGACTAGCTAGTGTGCAATATTGTGACACGTCTCTATAGATTGTCAGAATGTGGTGTGTGGGATATAAGTAGTTTTAAGTTAGTTGATTGCATTAAAATTGTACTTTGTTGGTGGCTCTCCTAAGTTTATTTCTATCATCTAGTGATTTGTGATACATGGTCTGGGAAGTTGCTACATTTTAATACTGGACCTTTCACAATGGAATACTATTTCTCCCATGACATGGCATAGGTCACCCTTACCTGATACGTCACACCACTGGCACTTCTAGGCAGTATATCACGTAGCAGTATTATCCCGCCGATGGGAGAGAGAGGAGTGTAACCTTCCTCCTGTGATCTGGCAACAGAGACCCCAATAGCAGCAGAGCAGCTCCCCTTCCTCTTCTCCCAACACAACTGAGACTGTCATTCTTTATGGTCTCTATTCTGCCTACAGAGACTGTGCATAGGACTAAAATCAATCAAAATCATATCATGGCTGGAATGACAATCACTCTGACTTTCATAAAAAGACCTTCTAACTCATTTGAACGAACAAGATCAACTCAATACAAGTTGGGACAGAAATTAGCCTTGCAAGAGAAAGAACAAGCCTGTATTTTTCATGTAGATTAACCGCACAAAAGTTTAAGAACTTTAATAAAGAGGGTGAGCATGACCTGTAATTATAGACAATTACTACTAGAATACTGGTAAAAGAAGAATATTTTTTCATGCAAGAGTCAGCTCTTTTGGTTACAGTGGTCAAAAATAATTGGTCTGAAAAGGGATCACCTGACAGAGTCGGAAGACATCAAGACATCAAACAATAATTCTAGAAAAGAAAATATAGTATCATCCCACAACTTGTGGTTTGTTCTTGCTGATAAAGTATGAGGACAACTGACAGTTATAAGATACATTATTTCAAAAGAAAAAAACCTAAAAGGAATATAAAAATATATTGTAATGCTCCAAACTTTCCAGATTTTGAATTACAACATGTGGAAGGCAATTGAATGATAGCTTTAAAAAGCATATCCAGTTTTAGCTAAGATAAATAGATATGGCTTCTTTACTTGGGGCTTGACCCAAAGCTTTAATAGGCATTGGTTCAAGTTCTATCTGTACAATTCCTTTTTACTACTTCTATTCTTACTAAGGTCCTTATTGGAAATATCTTGGATACTACAGATACTGCGGTTGTATAATTGCAAATACTGAAATTACTAGGGTACCTGGAATAAATTTAAGGGCAACCAGTCTTCTAATTTATGTTTCTTATCTTGCTGGATTTGTTTTGAGAAAGGAGGGTCAGAGGAGCTCAGACAGCTCCAGAGCTGCACCACTTAGCGTTAATATACTTACCACCTTTCATGTTTTTTTAAATGTTTTTTTTAAGAGGATCTATAATGAGTGCCAAACGATCAAGGACAAGTATGTTAGCACCCGCTCATTTTCTATTATTCCCATCAATGGATTAAAACTGCCCTTTCCTTGTTTTGTTCATGGATGCTTTCAGTAAAGTGAGGGGTTGAAGAGGGTTATGGGACTAAAAAGGAAGGCCAGTTTTAGAAGCTAATAGAGGCTCAGTGGACTTGTAACTGGAGTTGCCTGCTACATCTTCCAGTTTCCTGACTTTTCTTTGCAGTTCCTTCCTGTCATTCCCTCTGTACCTCAGAATTTATACTTGGGACCCAATTCTGGGCCAGATCCTCAGCTAATGTAAATGAGCATAGCTCAACTGACATCAGCCCACTGAAAAGTGGAAAGACCCCGATGACTTAATGGGTTTTGGATTAGGTCCTGTGTCTATGTTCTAAGTAGTCAAGTCAAATAGGTACGCACCTCCACTTTGAAGTACTGAGTTCACGATCGGATAAAGGCACTTCAAATCCCAGTCTCCTCTATTCCATCCTACTTCTGCATTCCAGACTCCACTGTATGCCACAGCACTCCACTTGCAGAGGAGTATTATAGCAATTGTCATAACTATAAAGGGAAGGGTAAACCCCTTTAAAATCCCTCCTGGCCAGAGGAAAAATCCTCTCACCTGTAAAGGGTTAAGAAGCTAAAGGTAACCTCGCTGGCACCTGACCAAAATGACCAATGAGGAGACAAGATACTTTCAAAAGCTGGGAGGAGGGAGAAAAACAAAGGGTCTGTGTCTGTCTGTATGATGCTTTTGCTGGGGACAGAACAGGAATGGAGTCTTAGAATTTAGTAAGTAATCTAGCTAGGTATGTGTTAGATTATGATTTCTTTAAATGGCTGAGAAAATAGCTGTGCTGAATAGAATGAATATTCCTGTCTGTGTATCTTTTTTGTAACTTAAGGTTTTGCCTAGAGGGATTCTCTATGTTTTGAATCTAATTACCCTGTAAGGTATTCACCATCCTGATTTTACAGAGGTGATTCTTTTCTTTTTACTTCTATTAAAAGTCTTCTTGTAAGGAAACTGAATGCTTTTTCATTGTTCTAAGATCCAAGGGTTTGGGTCTGTGCTCACCTATGCAAATTGGTGAGGATTTTTACCAAACCTTCCCCAGGAAGTGGGGTGCAAGGGTTGGGAGGATTTTGGGGGGAAAGACGTGTCCAAACTCCGTTTTTTCAGGAACCCAGATAAAGTTTGGTGGTGGCAGTGGAAATCCAAGGGCAAAGGGTAAAATTAATTTGTACCTTGGGGAAGTTTTAACCTAAGCTGGTAAAAGTAAGCTTAGGAGGTTTTCATGCAGGTCCCCACATCTGTACCCTAGAGTTCAGAGTGAGGAAGGAACCTTGACAGCAATGCATAGCGCTGATGCAACAGAGTCTAAAGTGCAGGTTTTACGGAAGGGTGGGATCACCACAGGCTGCAAAAACACACCCAAAGGTCACTAGGCAGTCATCTTTGCCATAGATAACAACATCATTCTACGTCTGGCAGATGGAAATGGAAAACAAGTTCAGTAAGTGTAAGTGCTTCCAAATACGTGAGTGGATAGCAGGCTCAGGTGTCTGCTTATCCATAGGATTTTAAACCTACATGTAAAATGTCTAAGAATGATGAGTATCAGCATTGTTATTGTTTGTTCTCCCAAGAATGACAAAGCTACACAGTTGTTTACATGAGCCAGTGCGCTAGCCTCTGAAACTGAGATTACTCATGATAAATTAAGAAAACCAGCCTCGTTGTTATAGAAACTGAAGAATAAGATCGACAGTTATATATGTCTCAGATAAAAAGATGATGCTGTGGGAGTCTGATGCATTGCAGAACTCTGAACCTTGCCATCTGAGATTGTAAATAAAAGATGTATAGGTCCTGGAAAAGTAATTTAGGGGAGGAAACATACTAGCTAAACTGGAAAGAGAAGGACAGCATATTGCCAGACTTCCACTTTTAAGTCTTCAATGGAACTAATTCATAGGAGTGAAAAGTTGTTCAAATTTACTCACCAATACAGAAATAGTAAGGGCCTGGTGGTTATGATGCATGAGTGCCCTCAGTTCCCATTTGTTTTAGAGTTGCTGGCTCCATGAGTGTGATGGTGTTTAGCACCTTACAGTCTTGGGCCCTAATTGTGAAGCAGAGTCAAAAGCATGCTTCAGCATAGAAGAAATTACACTGTCAATGTTTAATCAATCAAGACATTCAAAAATATACGTAATATAGTTATGCCCTTCAGGAGCCCACAATACCAGAACTCCTCAGATGAATTTAAACCTGCCCTTCACTTTTGAATGGGAGATCACAGTGTTCTGTTAATATATAAGTGATTGGGAAAATTCTGCTGATCTAAATAAAACTCTAAAGTTCTTTTTATTCCTCCCACATTTACCTACATCCTATACTCCACCACCCCTTTTCTATTTTTGTTATTCCTATCCTTTTACAAATATTTACATATAGTTGAGTAAATTTTGTTTGAGGTTAGTTTCTGTAAGAATATTATTTTCATATCTAGTTTCAAAGTTCATGCATATTTATTTAAAATATAGTTAAGTGTATTTACATAATTTCTTGATTTAGTTTTGTTACATAGCGTCTTTAAGTCTATAAAAGCAAGAAGAAAGGT
The DNA here is from genome assembly GCF_015237465.2 of Chelonia mydas. Taxonomy (NCBI): domain Eukaryota; kingdom Metazoa; phylum Chordata; order Testudines; family Cheloniidae; genus Chelonia; species Chelonia mydas. Next base: position 50,682,876 of record NC_051251.2, on the reverse strand, counting down.
ATTTTTTTTCCCATTCAAGCCAGAAAAGCATTAAGCACATGCTTAACTTTAAACATGAGTTATCCCATTGGAGTTGATGGGACAACCCACATGCTTAAGTGCTTTTTTAGATCACGGTCTCGATAGCCTACTTTTTGGATTTCCACCTAGCCTGATGATGACACTATACTGCTGAATCCTTGTTTGTTGATATCGATGTGAGACTCCACCATCATTGTGCCACTCTAGTTAGATTTTCTTGAGTGTAGTTAGCTAGTTTTCATTAAAATATGTACAGTTTGTGTAAGAAACCAAATTGTATTTGTAACAATGAATCAAACCACTGGCATGATGAAATGTCTGTGATTAAACATTTTGAGAAAAAAATGCCTGTGACATAATGTGTCTAATGAAAATACCTTGGCCCATGGGAACGGATTGCTTGCTTATGCATGCAATTCCTTGCCAGGCAATATGTTGGTGTATAAAATGGCTTATCAAGAAAGGAATCTAGCTCAGCCCATGCAACAGTTGTTCCTACAGACAATAAGCAATAAGATGTGAGGACATAATCTAAGCAGTAAAAAGTATCCTTTGACATTACCATTATTTATTTTCTATCATGGCACTCAAAATGTTTGTTAAGTGCCTCCTAAAACAGACGAAAGAACATGACCCTGGCCTCAAAGAGCTTACAAGCCTGTATTAGACAAACTGTATTGAGAGGATAATAATAGGGTAAGGAGGACATTGCGGGAAGAAGTAAAGGGGCAACTACCAGTACAATAATATGGTAACTCAGTGAAGGATAGCGCATAAAGTGGTGTATGGTTTTTTAAGGTTTTTTTTTGTTAATGGAATAAAATAATGCGTCTCAGTTGGTTAAGTACTTGTAAGCTTTGCAAAAAAGTTGCGGCAAAGGATAAACATTAAGATTAATTTACATCTGGTTTGCTCTGACCAAGGATTAGTGATGAGGGTGTAGGAGTAAAAAATTAGAATGCAGTAGGCAAGTCATCTTTCTTGTGCTCATACTCCAAGGTTTATTGGAAATGTGTTTAATAAACATCAGGGTTGCTGTTAGCAGAGGCCAGCAAGGAGTCCACTTAAAGATCAGTCATCTATGAGAGTGATGTTCTCTTCTGAGAGCCATCCCCTCTCTCTATATATTACTGCTCTGCTTCCTGTGACCACACTCTATTAAATCAACTCAGTTTAATCTGTATGGCTACCTTCCATACATTCTGGCTCTGCAGTCATTGGGATAGGGTTATCAAAGTTGTGAGCTGCAGTTCTGTGGGAGCTGTATCCAGGAAGTTTTGCGTCCTATATTATCATTCAGCTTTGCAGTAGCTGAGCCAGGGAAAAAGCTGTGGCCAAAACCAGAGAAGTCTGTATTTTTTCACTGAATAAAACCATGATATGTATGATGGAAAAGCTATGAGCCCATTATGGGCTTGTTGAAACAGAACTGTAAGTCTTTTTATTAGAGATGGGACGTTCTAGTAATCAAGATGGTAGTTGTCCAACAAGATATTGGCCTGTAACCTTTTTTCCCCCCATTGTAACTCCCTTCATACAACTTCCATCCATTGAAAAGTCAGGAAACAAATAAAAATACATCAACAGCAAACCATTTTATTCAATAATGTAATTAAAAAATCTGTGTAATATCTTCAGTCCTTTATGCTGTAAAAAACAGACTAATTTTGAGATCTCAGACCTCTCATAATGGTCATACTTTGCCTTTCTATGGTGTCTTCTACTTTAGGATCTCAAAGTGCTTTACAAACATGAATGAGCAAAATCTCAACAGCTCTACTACCCCATTTTACAGATGGGAAAACAGGCCCAGGGAAATTTAAGTATCTGGCCTAAGGCAACACAGCCAATCAGTGGCAGAACCCAAAATTGATCCTTTCTCCCAGTCTTCTGCTTACTAGGAACATATTGAAAAGGCAAAGAGCTAGTGGTGCTTAAAGGCATGCTGTAGGGACCGGCATTTTCCAAATGAAAGCAGGTGCAAGATTCATTGGAGTCTTTTGCGGGTTTTGTTTGGCTTTGCAGTTATACAGCAGCTCCAAGTTATTTCTTAAAGACTTTAAGAAAGAATTTAGAGCAGGTATTCCTGAAGCTCCCTTAAGAGTTTGTTCCATCTACTGACGTAAGGCCAATTTGTGCCCATCCACATTGTGCTCTCATTGGCTCTCATTGTTCTTGCAGGCCATGTGCGGGGGGAGCACAAAGATTCCACTGGCTTAAGTGAATACAGTAAAAGGAAATCCCACCTTCACCATGCTACAGTATGTATACGAGTAAACCAGCCCCATCATAATGAAACTCATTGCAATGGGAAGGAAATGCAGCAGGTTAAGACCTGAGCTTAGATAAACATCCTAAGATGTGGGTGAAATATTCAAACCTGGCAAAATCATCTTCAGCTCCCTCAACCTTCTTTCCCTTTATAAATCATGTTCCCTTCACAGGCCCTGTAACCACCCCTCTCCCGTACTCTGATCTGGTTCTGCCTTCTTGCAGGGGTAGGGCAGGAAGACCAATGAATGATGCAAATGGTGACAGAGGAAGATGACTAATCTTGGAGGATGTTAGGCTTGCTTCACTAGTGAAGTGTCTAGTGAGCACTTAGGTCTTTGAGCAATATGGAGGGACCCCATTCCAGTATGGCCTTAAAGGGGAAGCCGATCTCCTAACTGCACTGCAGTAGTGAGAAGTGCTGGTGGAACATGAATCAGCTGCCAGGGATGTGAGATGGAGACATTCTGCAGAAACCCATGATAGTGTCTGTGAGGGAAACACCAAGGCTCAAATCCCTGGAATTTTTATTTATTTATTTTGCCAGAGCAGTTCACAAACATCACACAGAGAACAGAGACACTCTCTGAGGAAATGACTCCCGAGCACATTGGATCAACCAATTAGGGGACCGGCATAAATGTCTCGTGGCTTCCAAGACCTCAAAGATCCCAGCTCAAAACTAAAAATTGGAAATATACGTGAAATGCTACCTTGCAATTTTCACAGAAATCCAGACTCGGCAATCATATCAGCCCAACACTGACAACATTTTGCACTGTTTCAAAAACCTTCACACAAGACACTACATGTTTGCAAGAATTCTGTGAACTCAAGCATAGGCATATTTACTGTCATCAACCAACCAGAGAATATGGTAATTCTTAGGAAACTATGCAGGTCAACAGAAAATAGTGCCCCAAATTTTTGGAACAAACTCCAAAGGGTGAATTTACTTAAGAGAGAATCTGAAACCAAAAGGATGATGAGTGGAAAATCCATATAATGCAGCGAGGAAATTATAGAAAAGACAATAAAAAAAATAGGCAAAAATATGCAGGCTAATTACCTTAAAGCAGCCACCATACATTTTTGGAAAAAATACTAAAAATTCCCAGCCCCTCAGTTAAACGCAGGTTTTGCAGATTTTCACTTCTACCCACTTATAATCAATCCAGAGGCCTATTCCTTGAAGAAGCCTTACATTTCCACTCTACAAAAACTTTGCCCTCACTCGCTTTGCAGACATAAGATATAGCTATAGATTCGGTAATACCTATAAAATGATTTAAAGATATTTACAATCAAAGAATCTGTATGCCTGTCTGACTATTTCACAGTATTCAAGATGCTTTGAGAATGCCAACGTGAGTAAATAAAACTAATGCAGTTCAGAAAATTAAGCACGTCCCTCTTTCTTTGAGCATTCAGTGTTAAGAACTGACCAGTTCTCTCAGCTCGGGCTGTAAAAAAACCTTAGGCTTAGTTTAAGCAGCTGAACTATCTGTGCTGAAGGAAAGAATATTTGGTCTGATCACAAGAGCTACTTTGTATTTGTTAAAATGAGGGCGCCTCGCCTCTCTCAGGGTCAGGCCCACTAACAGTAAAATGAAAGGGAGAAGCCTGTCATTTTGTAAGGATGCAGTGTGGCTGCAGCTGTGTCAGCCCCAAGATATTAGAGAGACAAGGTGAGTGAGGAATGTCTTTTGTTGGACCAGCGTCTGTTGGTGAGAGAGACAAGCTTTTGAGCTGTACAACACTTTCAAAAGATGAGCCTGGGAGCTTTAATTAATAACTCTAATAGACACTAAAAATCAGACTGAATTGACACTCTGGATTTATGGCTTATTTTAACCATCTATAACCCATTAACAACCACCCCATGCGGCCTTTCTCCCCACTTTCATTTCCTCCCTATTACTGGAGGGGTGTTAATGGGTCACTTTACCTTGAATGGTCCCTTGAAATATTCGTTAACTACTTTAGCTAAACAAGCTGTTCCATTTTGTGTTAGGCTGTGATACTCTCAATATGTTTCCCACACCTGAAGAAGAGCTCTGTATAAGCTCAAAAGTTTGTCTCTCTCACCAATAGGAGTCGGTCCAATAAAAGATATCACCTCACCCTCCTTGTTTCCTCTCATTTTAGAAGAATGACTGTCTGAAGTCTGCCTTCCCCTGCTGACCCTTTTATCCAGGATAAAGATTCCATGCTGTAACTTAGTGCAGGCAAAGTCTGATATTTATTCTTTTATTTTGGAAGTATTAGCCTCAGAACAGATCTTCTCCATATTTAGAGAGAAAGAGAGATTTTAAAGGAGTGGAAAACCTGAAGAGAAAAGCAGTAATGATGATAGACAGAGCCAAAGAAGAAGGGGTAAGAGAAATGTAAACTCTTCGTGGGCTCCTCTCCTCTTCAAACATTTATGTGTGTAAGTGTAGGATCAGGCATGAAGAGAGCAATACAGAAGAGAGTAATAAGAAAACAGGAGGCAAAAATATTTACAAAGATATAAGTTATCTACTTTAGGAATAACGGCATTGTGGAATAACTAGCACATATTACTTCTCATATAGTAAATACTGGACTAAATAAAGATTCAGTCTGGGTAGGAAGTACCTTTTTTATAAAGTGTAAAATATATGAGTGAATTGAGTGCTCATGAAAATGAGAACCCGATAGCATTGGTTCATGCCAGATACACTATAGAAAGATTAAGTGATGTGCAACTTTCCCCATGTAGCTCTGCCAGTGCAGCTCTGTCTCAGCCTGGCTAAGCCACACACTGTTACTGGAGTGCTAGACCTCTTGTAAGAGGAAACTAGGAATCATGCAGCGCTGCACTAAACTGTGTGAGGACTACAAACAGATGGAAACCAATAAACTCATTTTCACCCCAAGACCTGATATCTGATTTGAGGCCAGGTCTCTAGCACTGAGAAATGAGTGAACTAGCCAGCCCACTGCCATGTGTTGGGATTGTGAACTGTCTGCAGCTGAATGATTAAACAGTCTAATGTAAAGTTACAGGATGCCAACAGCCATCTTAAATCTGTCTCTCTAGAAAAATGATGGAATCCGTAATTCTGCATCGCTCCCATGGCTTCTATGGAGCCTTATGGTCACCCTTAGATCCTTGCTTGTGCATGGAGTCCCCTTGACACCAATAGGAGTGCGCATATAAGAGTCCATGCAAATACATCCCTCTTCAGGTTCTGTGATGAATAAAAGGAGTTTGTGTCTAACCAACATCTGGTTTGACTTATTCATCTGAGAGTCTATTAAAGTTTGGAACATAAAACTTTGACACTCAGCCCTCAGAAAGTTTTTTTTCCAGTGACTCATACATTTCCCTTGATACATTATGATATGAGACTGATGGCGTTGCCCTATGCTTGTACATACTACTAAAATATTAAAATCACTGCACACACACTGAAATAAACTCAGATTCAGAATCAAAAGATTTTGGAAGGAGAAAATGAACTTCAACTAATTAAGGATATTTCTGTATCTAGTCTTCATCTATGTAATCTGAATCCAGGAACAAATTCTAGTCTTACTGCTCCTTCCTGTATTATCAACAAAGCAGTAAATCAAGTGTGCTACTTGGAAAGTTTACTTACAAGTCTACAATATTTGATGATATTAGCAGAGATCTGGGTAATATGTCAATCTAGCGTTTGTCTACATTTAGTTTGCAGCAAGTTGAGGGGCGAATCTACCCTTCCATGCACTAAATATCCGCATAGACCCTGCTGACAATTTGAAACAGGAGTAAGTTAAAGCATACTAATGAACTGTTAGTGTGCATTAGCAGGGTCCACATGGACAGCTAGTGTGCGGCAGGTGAGTGTTAGTGTTTACACCCCAGTTTGCCATGAACTAAATGTTCACACAGACATGCCTTTGTGCTGTATATAAGTAAATGCTCAGCTATGAGGAAGACCAACATACAAGATTTCAGTATGATTAATGGCCCAATAAAGATTTTTATAGAAAGTTTTAAACAATAAATCAATTTTTCTTCTGCAATGTTCATACAAACCACTAAGTTCACTGTCCATTGGCATAAAAAGAACACACCATAATGTAGAGTCACGAGAATAATAATTTAGTACTCGCTATAATGAAACCCAGGGCATTTTAAAAAAAATGTATAACAAGACTGCTAATGCTTCTAAAAAAATAACATAAGGCCAGATCCTCAGCTATGCCCATGTATATGAAGTGAGGAATAGGGCCAAAGTCATACTTTCCCTAATAAGAAAAAGAAGCCAAGGTAATTTGTAAACCTATCCTACTTTACCCATACACATTTCAGAGGATGAGCTGTTTGCAAACTGTTCACTGTCAGTGTTTCCTATTTGTTGTGTGTCATCTAGGTGACGGTATTGTTTCTGCTTCCTCATTAAATGACTTATTTGCCTGTTGAAAAAGTTGCAAAGTGACAGAGGCATAACACATTTCTGGTATGCATGTTTGGATGAATCATTTATTCACAGATTTTAAGGCCAGAAGGGACCATTGTGATAATCTAGTCTGACCTTGTGCATAGCATGGGACTTCCTTGAATTAATTCCTGGTTCAAGCTCAATATTTGCCAGAGCTCATGAAGCTTTTGGGATTCAGACATTTTCACAGATTCTTGGTAGTCTTCCATATAACAACATGCAATGTGTTCTATGTCCTCACAAACAGCAAAGGTGTTATTGCACCCACTCTGAACCAGCAAGAGCTACTTTGTGTCTGAGTTGAGATTCACCTCTTGGGTACAGTATTCAGAGTTTACATGTCCTCCTTGTTCATGAGTATTTCCTTGGGAGGTTGGCTTTAAATCACAAATCAGGCTCCCAACCAATGTGCACCACCATAGCAATGATCCCTTCCTGGAGCAGTACAGGTTGTCTGCTAACCTCCTGGAATGTTCATGCTACTGTCTCACTCTCCTTTGTCCTACTGGTTGTAGAGACCCAGGTTGCCAAAGCACAACTCTCTGTTTTGTAAAAATATGTTGTTTACATTAGGCTCCTGAGCCAAGTAGACCTGTCATCCTCCAGCCACGATAACCGTTAAGAGTTGAAAAAAGCAGAGCACAGTTCTGATGGTTATGTTTGGCTGCTCCAACCACTCCCCCATACCTCCTCAACATTCACTCTATGTTGCTAAAAGGCAATAAAAGATGCAGCAAATGAGAAGTCAAAAGTAGCGATGGGCCTGAGTAACAAAATTCAGGCCTGGATCTGAATGTTAGACTCTCCCTCTGCAAAACTCAGGAGTGTTTGGTTTTCGATTCAATCCATTATAGAGCTAAGGGTGAGCCACGAAATTTGCATCTGAACCTGGCGGATGTGCAAGACTCTAAACGAAGTAGAACAACCACAGCTCTATAGCACTGTGTGTGTGTGTGTGGAGAGACTGAGAGGCCTCCCAGGGCACTCTGCTTTCCCTCATGCTCTGGACCTGTGTTCCACGGCAGTATGAAGTGAGGGGTAGGGCAGGCCAAAAGAAAGACAAGGGTGTGGTTAGTTGGTTCTGCAAACTATGTAGATCCACTTGTCAAAACCAGCATCCAGCCTGCTATTCTTTTCTTATTTCCAGCTCTGGAAGAACCAGGAAGTCCTAGAAATTTCATTCTACTTAACAGGCAGGGAAAGGGTAGAGTGACAAACTACTACAGTATAGAAGCAGAGGAAAAGAAGTGTGAGATATTTGTGTGGGGAAACCCCAGCGAAAAGGCATTTTTAATATCGATGGGGCTTTTTAACCTTCCCTTTTCCTTCCCGTTTGTCTATTTTAATGTAAACCCTTTAAATCATTGCTTCCAGGCTACTGTGTTTTCTCCTTGTTACACAGGCCCTGGGGGATGTCTACTGTAACATCAAGTGGCACGCAGAAGAGGAGTGTTTCAGCATGGCCTTAGAAAACACTTAGCAAGAATACACTGTTGTCATTGCTAGTTAGAAACATACAGGCTCAGATTCTCAGATGGTGTAGATTCTTAGCTGGACTTTTCAATCCAGCTGAATGACTTAGTATCCCATGTAACTTAGGCCTTTGGAAATTTTATCTGAAGCGTTTATGTATTAAACATGCAAAAATAGAGATAGGGCCAAGTTCACTACAGGAAGTGTAGGTAGTGAGCTATTGGTACCCTCTTCCATTGCTAGGATAATTATTGACTTTTGCTGGGGGCAAAGTTGGGAGAGGAGACAAGATTCCTTCCTCCACATTCTGCATCTTCAATATACAGTCCAGTCACAACTTCAGTAGCTGCATTCTCCCAAGAGCAGAGATCTCTCCCTTTAAGTGCTCCTGGTGGTTCAAACCACCCAAAAGGAGGCAGGGAGGAGGCATATACCTGAGATAAGGTGAGGAAAGGTAAAATATGCAGGGGAGGTCTGGGTAGCACAAACTGTCTAGTACATTATTGGAATGCTTTGGGGATAACTGTCTGTTTCAAAAGGTGAAGGAAGTAATTGGGGGGAGGGGAGCAGCCATTTTAGATTTGATTCTGACTAACAGGGAGGAATTGGTTGTGAAGCTGAAGGTTGAAGGCAATTTGGGTGAAAGTGATGAAATGATAGATTTCATGATTCAAAGAAGGAGTGAGAGCAGCAGAATAAGGAAAATGGACTTCAAAAACAGACAGACTCAGAGAATTGGTAGTTAAAGCCCCACGGGAAGAAAATCTAAGGGAAAAAGGAGTTCAGGGGATCTGGCAGTTTCTCAAGAGATAATATTAAAGACAGAACAGCAACTATCTTGATGCAAAGGTAACATTGGAAGAATAGTAAGATGCTGATATGGCTCCATCTGGAGCTCTTTAATGACCAGAAAATCCAAAAGAAATGCTACAAAAAATGAAAATATGGACAAATGGCTAAGGAGGAGTACAAACAAAAATAGCACAAGCATTTAGGGACAAAAATCAGAAAGGCCTAGGAAGAGACATAAAAGGCATTAAGAAGTGGTTCTTTAAATGCACTAGGAGCAAGAGAAAGATGAAGGAAAGTGTAGGTTCTCTATTTTGCAGGGAAGGAGAACCAATAACAGTAAGAGGGCAGAGATGTTTAATGCCTCATTTGCTTTAGTCTTCATAAAAAGGTTAAATGTGATCAGATACTCAACAATATTAACAACAAGCTGGAAGGAACACAGGCAAAAAAAAGATGTTAAAAATATTTAGATAAGTTAGAAATCATCAGGGCCGGATAAAATTTATCCTAGGGTACTTAAGGAAGTAGAGGAAGCAGTCTCAGAACTGTTAGCAATTATCTTGGAGAATTTATGGAGGACAGGTCATGACTCAGAGGACTGGAGAAGGGTAAACAGTACCTATCTTTAAAAAAGAGAATGAAGAGGACCTGGGGGATTATAGACCAGTCAGCCTAATGTTGATACCAGGAAAGATTCTGGAATAAATGATTAAAAATCAATTTGTAAGCACCAAGAGAATAATAGGGTTATAAGGAATAGCCAAAATGGATTTGTCAAAAACAAATCATGCCAAACCAACCTAATTTCCTTCTTTGACAGGGTTACTGCCTCATGGATAAGATTAAAGCTGTAGACGTGACATAGCTTGATTTTAGTAAGGCTTTTAACACAATCCCACAGTGTATTCTCATAAGTAAACTAGGGAAACAGAATTTAGATGAAATTACTATAAAGTGGGTGCACCATTGGTTGAAAGACCATACTCTAAGAGTAGTTATTAATGTTTGACTATCACCATGGGGAGCACATATGTAGGGGGGCTCCAATAAGTGTTAGTCAAGGGTCTGGTACTATTCAATATTTTCATTAATGATTTGGATAACAGAGTGGTGAGTATGCCTATACAATTTGTGAATGACACCAAACTGGGAAGAGTTGCTTCCACTTTGGACGACAGGTTTAGAATTCAAAACAACCTTAACAAATTAGAGAATTGGTCTGAAATCGATATGATAAAATTCAATAAAGACAAGTGCAAAGCAGTACACTTAGGAAGGAAAAAATCAAATGCACAAATACAAAATAGACAATAACTGACTATAAAGATTACTGCTGAGAAGGATCTGGGAGTTATATTGGATTAAAAATTGAATGAGTCAAAATAAGATACAGTTGCAAGAAAGGCTAATATAATTATGTGGGGGTATTAACAGGAGGGTCATATATAAGATATGGGAGTTAATTGTCCCACTCTACTCCGCTCAGGTTAGGCCTTAGCTGGAGTACTGTGTCCAGTTGTGGGCATCACACTTTAGCAAATTGGAGAGTCCAGAGGAGAGCAAGAAAAATGATAAAAGGTTTAGAAAATCTGTTTTATGAGGAAAAGGTAAAATAACTGGTCATGCTTAATCTTGAGAAAAGAACACTGAGGGGAGACCTGATATCAGTCGCCAAATAAGTTAAGTGCTATTATAAAGAGGACTGTGATTAATTGTTCTCCATGTCCACTGGTGGTAGGACTAGAAGTAACCAATTTAATCTGTAGTAAGGGAGATTTAGATTAGATACAAGGAAAATCCTTTTAATATTAAGGGTAGTTGAACTCTGGAATAGTCTTCCAAGACAGGTTGTGGAATCCCTATGTTTGAAGGTTTTTAAGAACAGGTTAGACAACCACCGGTGAGGGATGGTGTAAGCTTACTTGCTTCTGCCTCAGCACAGGGGAGCCAGACTAAATTACCTTCTAGCCCTACATTTCTATGGAGGATGGAGTGAAACCACACAGATTTAATAAGCTAATGGACTAGTGTTAGTCACCTATTCTACATCTGAACCTGGAATCCTTTCTATAATATTGAAGTATGAATGCCTGGAATAACCTGCATATAATGCAAAGATAAAGGCTTATGGAGCTAAATAAGGGTCATATCTAGCAGAGAATACTTGAATATCTGAATCATAAATGCTATGATTAAAATAGGAATCCAATCAATAGACATGATGTTTTCAAGAATGTGTAAATGAATTAAAAAACCACCATGGATTTATAAAATCAAGATCAGAAAAAAGTTTATTTGTTATTGAGCAGAATCTGAGAATGAATCATGGTCTCCTACATGGTTTGGGCTGGTAGTCACTAAGGGCTCATCTCCACAGCATGTTAGTCTGCACTAGAGAGGTTTAAATTCTAGTGTGCACTAGCATATTGCACAATAACTGGCCCTTGTGGACCCTGCTGGCACACACTAAAAATTCCCTTGTGGACGGTTAACGTAGTACTGTTTGAAACAGAATGACATTAACACGCACCAGGGAACTTTTAGTGCACATCAGCGGGGTCCCTGCAGGTTGTGGAAAGACTTAATTCCATAGGTCAGTCCTATAACATTGTAAGACACAGAGTCAAGATACCCTGCAGGGAGATATTTGGATATGAGCAACTATCAGTCAAGTCAAAGGTATCCTGAAGTGGGAGAATAAACTTGATATTTAAAAAGCTCTTTAAAGCATGTAAATCCAGATGCAGCTTTCAGTTCTACCTGTGTTCAGGAACTGGGGCATAAGTGATCAGGTCTAGTGGTTGAAGTAGTGGCAGGCAGGAACCAGGAGTCAGAGCCAAGAATCAGAGCTGGAGTCAGGAACCAGACAAGGGAGCAGGACAGGGCAAAGCAGAGTTGGGGGTGGAGCAAAGTGTGAGAAAGACTTGGGACAAGGGAGGCACAGGAGCAAACATGGTTGTGGCTGTAGGCATTGAGCAGCCACTGGCCTAGTGATGCATCTGGTTTTAAGAGCAGTCCTGGTAACACCTCACAGCCACTCAGGGAGTTCAGCTACAGGTCAACTAGCTGGTCCCAGGCTCAGCTGCAGGCCCTGATTCCTGACATCTGTAGGGTTTCACTTGGACTCAGTAGACGCCACTGAGGATAACATTTGACCCAAGGAGATAAAATAGCTTCTAAAAATCCATCCAGTTTCTAGAGTCCTATAGCAACTTACGTATCATATTTAGGATGCCAGTGTTATTTTTAACATATTTACCCTTCCATCTCCGCACATTTCATCAATGTTCCTTTAAAAAAAAAACAACAAAAACCAAAACCACAAAACCTTAAATGTACTGAAAACCCCTGTGCCTCTCCCATACTGATCTTTGGCTATTGATGGAATTTAATTTTGGACATGCCTGTCTGACACATGGAACAGGCGACATTTTTGAGTGTTTATTTTAAACAATGGCTTGAGTTATTTAAAACATCATTACTGCCTAACGCCACGTCACTTTACAGTGCAGTTCATATTTTTTTTTGCACACTTTATGTGTAACATTAAAAACAACTAAAATATTTATCAGTTCAACAACTATTTTTAAGGTTACTTTTAGACGTAAAGGGACGTTAATTACTCAAAAGCCTGCTCCTGCTTCCAGTGATGTCAAATTTCTGGTGACTTCAATGGGATCAGCCTTGCACCCAGACTCAATGGTTTATGAAGAAGGTCATTTCCCAGAATGATCATGGAACAGTTATGTCTGAATGCTGTAAAAGAGTGAACCAGTCTTAAGATAGGTTACATTGTCATCAAAGCTAGGCACCAAAATCAGTGACATGAATGGGATCTCCAGGCAGTGGAAGCTGCAGTGTCTTAGCATCTTTGAAAATCAGGACATTTTAATTTTAGTGTCCCTTCTGAGTATGGATTTTAGATGTCTAATTTTCGGATATATGGCCCTGATGCTTTGCTTTACAAGAGGCTGGTGGGTTGAAGGGTAGTCCAAAAATGGCTTTGTGTCCCCCTGATCTGGTGATTGTTGGGCCCACACTTGGTCATTGGCATGAAATATAGAGAAGCTGGGGATTGGGCCTCTAACCATGCCCTGTTTTCCCATACCTCTGTGTCAGATGGGAGGTGGATACCAGGAGAGTAGCAGCATAGATGCCTCCGTGATAGTCTTATGGTTCCGAAGGATTTCCCGGGGCACCAGCAGTGGAAGCCTTCCACTTGGACAGTTAAGCCTGGCTTACAGTGGTTTATATCATCACAGCTGCACAAAGCAGTCTTGCAGATGAGAGAATTTGTTTCATGGTCTTTAAGTATTACCAACTGTCCATAATTTATAAGCAGATGTGTTTCACATAAAATGTTTTAATTCGAGCACTGGAAAATTAATAGCATCATACTCTGACATGGCTGAGCATGATCTTCAAGCATTTCTGCATTTCCATGTACCACTGCATCGCTTTTCTATTTCAACTGTGGTTCTGTGCAGTGGAAGAAAGTGGTACTTATAGTAGTGATAGTGTGCACTGCAGAAGATTGGACTAGTTATACACATTGCAGAAAGTGAAGTAGGCTGAGTTAATTAGCTGGTTATAAAGAAATATGTTATTATCCTAGGATACTTAAGGATCTCTTTAACATATCTCCGAATTACCTATGAAACTGGAACTTATAGACTAAGGGAATTCCAGTGTCATGCTTAGACTAAGATTTGCTCCCATCCCGGGTTTAATTTTCACTGAAACTTGACAACAGACTATTTTCTCCTAGAGCAGACTTCTATAGAAAAGCACCAATCTCTCAAACCTTTTATATAAGCCTTAATTTATTTCATTTCCTGGAATGGTCCAGGCTGGTAGGAGTTCAGGATGCTTCAGAGGGTTTAACGCTACATGTATATACATAAAAATTTAGACCATACTAGGATAATCTGTTTTACATCCTACTCTGCTGATCGGTTATGTATCTTGGATGGAAATGAGCGTTGAGCAATGGAAATAATTTGTTGAGCTAGCAATTCTTTGCTTATGAGATCCCGGCTTATGTGCTAATGCCACAGCCGATACAGAATACAAAATATAAGAAAACAGAACAGGTCATAAGCATTAAAAGTCCTCAAATGTTTAGCATTTGCTTTTCAAAAACATGTCACACAGATAATGGTCTGATCCTCAGATTGCTGAGCCATGTCTTTAGTGTTCCGTGCCAAATCAACAATTTGCACCATTTCTAGCATGCAGCATATGAAACAGAGGGACGCAGATGTAAGCCTTGTCAGCTTTTCCAGCAACACTCACAAATATTTTCCTTCTGCAGCAAACTAAGCCCTTGACTCAGTGTCTCACACAGCAGACGTGATTCATTAAGACACAACACAGCTGTATTTCAGATTTCATGCACATTACCTTCTCCCAGCAAGTCAAATTGCACATTTAAGCAAAGAGAGCACCACAGGTTTATCGAAAAGACTAGAAAACCGCTTCTGGTTTTCAAGAGGTTCAAAAGATTACAGATTGTTTTCCCCACCTACCCAAGCATGGCTACATTTAATTTCAGATACATTAATAATGCTGTTAAGTTAAACAATTTACACTGTTTAGGCTTAGCGTTACCAGTGATGATGTACGGAAGTAGAGTTAAATGCATTACATTGCATAGCGAAGCATTCATTATCATTATGAAAACAGAAATGTTCTTTCCCTTTATTGCCTCAAGAACATGAACTAGATTGGGTGGAGAATTGTTTTGATTGTGTTGCTTTTGCCAAAAGCTTATAATAATATGTGGGAAGATGAAAACAACAGCAAAACCAGGAGGAAACAAGCCAGGCAGAATTTAGTGTGCATTTTACAGCACGATTTTTGCAGAGTGAATACTTGAGATCTACCAGGTACACTGGACACACCTTCACAAGAGTTAATATGATCCCGTTCGAGTTATGTTATAAGGTGCTCTTATCATGTTGGACAACAGATTTGTCTTTCGCTCACTTTTCAGCTGTTATAGCTGCACTTATCACATTATGGCACAGAACTTTATTTAACTTCAGCTCTGCAGAAGACTAAGGGCCCTTATCCCAAGGTCCTTTTCAGTTTTTACTCAGACTTTATTCAGTTAAATCTCTTCTTGAAGCCAATTGGGGTTTTTTCTAAGTAAAGTCTGAGTACGAACTGAATAAAGACTAAAGGATTTGCACCCTTTGTCTTCAGCTGACAATTTGTTCAGTGCAACTATAACAGCTGAAAAGTGATCTTAGGACAGATTCTGCTGCCCAACATGACATCAGCGTGTATTATAAGATCATATGAACAGTTCTTAACATTTTCATGTTTACTGATTTTATTTAAAAGCTTTTCTGTACCTCCATCCATGAGCCACAGAAGTCATATGTTCAAACAACAAACACATTGAGAGGGCATAAGGATGTGTCGTTATCATTCCCTTGTGCCAAGAGGAGCAGCTGTAGCTCAGAAAATTGAGGAAAATGCTCCAAAAAACATTTCTGAAACAATAAAGTATACACCACTCCCTATCATCCCATCAAATCAGCACAAATGTGCAACATGAGCAGCAGATGTTACAGAGTAGGAAGAAGCAGTGTTTATTCAAATGTTGTTTACACCCCTCTGGAGACCCAAGGCACTGCAGATTGCCTATACCACAGCAATCATCTCAGATGTGAAAGATTGCTATTATTCATAGTGCAGTTAGTGGCAGATGATATTGCCAATGGAAGATGTTCGACTGTATGAGCATATCAGACAAAGAAATGGGGACGCAGTCCAGACTCTAGGACAGATAATTTACAACAAATGAAGTTAATCAGTTGCAAATGTGCATGGACATCACGGTTATGAATCATATCTCAAGTGCTGATGTCATTGTGCAGGCATGTCAGCGCTGTAATCACTCTCTTTGATGCTGTAGGGATTACAGTATATAGTTACCAGAATCAATCACAGAAATCAACAACAGAGTAAAATTAAGAAGGATCACATCCACAGTAGCTATCAACTCCATTTGGATATCTCTGTCATGGAGACAGTGTCCCCTCAGCAACATATGTCTGAACAAAGAATAGCACTGACTGCAAATTACACAATTCCAACATACGCATCCCTGCGTGGACAGCCAGTATCCTTCCTCTGTGACCAGTGGAACTGCTGAGGGGAAAGGGAGAAGGATTCGCCCTTTATTTATATATTAACTGTATGCTTGACTTTTTAGAAATACTATCAACTCAATCTATTTATACCATTATGAGGCTACATTTATAAACAGGAATAAGTTTGGCTTTTACCACAGTGAATAGATTTCTCTTCTCAATCTAAAGAAATTCTGTAAATCAGTGAATCAGCATAAGATGTTTTTGTTTGTTTTATTTCAACATAATACACTGAGAAATTGTCTACATGGTGCCACAGACTGTTCACTGTGTGAATAAAGGGGTGTGAGTTGTATAGTACTCCATCTGTTCTGTGTAGATGCTGCTAGTATGCTTCAAAAAGTACCTAGTGCCCACTGACATAGTCCTATTTCAAACCCTTTAGAGCACACCAGCAGGGTGTACATGGGATAGTTAGAGCACAACACGTAAGAGCGCTTTAGAAATCACCCCCCCCCCCACTAGTGCGCACTGTGGTGCTGTATAGATAAGCTCTTAGTGAGTGTTTGCAGGATCAAACTCTTAAGCTTTTACTGCAGGCCCACTTCTGTAACAAATGAATGGCTTTGGGCCTGATTCATAGCCTATTCAGGTTAATGGAAAGACTCCATTATGTGCATGAGTACCCCAATGGCTTTAGTGTTTTATCTTGGAACTTCCGCTTCCGATTCCAGATACACCCCAGAAGTTCGAAGAGGCATGAAAATGAAAAAAGAGCCAACAATCAAATAAATGAATCCCTTAAAATAAAATTTTTAAAAAAGGGTTTAGGGTCAGTTTTTTTGCAATTTTGGAAAACATTCTGGTCCATTTTTATTTTAGCTGAACTCATTCACCCAGCGTTACCCCTGCAAATATTGTAAGTGCTGGATAGTGGAACAGATGTAACAACAAAGTGCCTTTTATAGCAAATTTTTGTGAGTCATGGAATTTCCTGCCTCTTAGCGCTGCACACAACACCAAAATACTTAAACACACGAAGGGTGATGGTAAGCATTACTCATGTAAGTAATTCCATTGGTGAGTGCTCAACATTGTGGGTTGCAAAATCAGGCTGAGGATGTATTCTGTAGCATAAACCAAGTTTTGTTAAAACCTATGAAGTCTTTCAGGAGGCAAACATTTTAAACTAGTTGAATCATTGCCCCAGCATGAAAAAAGCTTAATTGTGTGCATTTATTTTCAAAGACATACAGAGTGATGTTTTTCCTGAGATTGATGCTAACTTAGATAACTAAGGGTCTGAATGAAAAGGTTGCTCTGTTTCCACAGTGGGAAAACCAATGCAAGCAAAATAAAGTAAATCAGGCAATAAACATTTTTTACGTACAACAGCTTCTGGACAATAACCAAAAAAACAAAAGGAATTTCTGAAAGAGCAGGTTGCTTTTGCTATGTGGTTTATGTTGAACAAAAACACCAACCATATCAGTGTCACATACACTTAACCATATACAATAAACCCTGATCACGTACTCGGCACTGAGAGGACCACAAAATTAAAAAATCCCAAACCTCACCCTGAACGATATCAAAAATTGAATTAGTTGCAAGGGGAAGAGAACATTTTGAAGGCTCGCGTTGGCCTGACTTTTATTACTGGAGATGTGTATGAGGTGGAAAAATCTGAGCTTGACTCTCAGAACCTAAGTACAGGTTTTTGGTCCGACAGTCAAAAAATAATCTTTTTACTTGTAAACTGAACACGTTTGACTTGTAAATCACTAGATGGCAAATGCAGAATCTTATGATGATGTTTTACCCACTTATTTATCAGAACAGAACCACAGATGAAGCTTTGATATGAAGACTGGGAAGGAGTTTCTTTACCCTTAGTTTACTTTTTTGTCCTTGATCAAGCATGTAAGTGAGCAGGCGCTTATGTAAGTGAAGGACTGATAGCACACACTAGGGTCAACTAAAGAGAGGATATCCTGGTCCCAGTTTATTCAAAGACACATTGCCAGTAGTTTTAAAAGGACCAGAATTGGGGCTTGTAGTGCAGAGACCCATTGTGCAAATTTCCCCGTACTCTGCCCATTTATTATATTTGGACTGAAAATGAAATTTCAATGAAAAGCTTAAAATGTAAACTGTGAAAAAATATCTTTCATTCATTTCATGGCCAGCCCGACAATTCACTTTAGCTTTATGCTTCTGAATTACTGCTGTCCAGACGCTGGGCTTTTCCTGAGCAGAGATAGCTGGCTGTGCTATATTTTGTGTCAATGACTTCTGCTGCGTACTGATGCCCACCAGGAGCTAGAATGAAACACCAACTCATTTTCACTTGAACTCTAATTTGAACCTAAGCCTTAGTAAAGGGAAAGGCTAGGACAGAGGTGCCCAGAGTGCAGCCTTAAACTAAAGGCAGCACATGGAGTAATAAGTTCTTGGCCACTCTCATAACGTTTGTGGTCCCTTTACCTACTAGGCAACGATTTATATCATTTACTTTTATAACAGCTTAAGAAAGAGCCTTTGACAGGTGAACCATATTCTTCATTCTTGAAGAGCAAAATAGAGGAAATATAGAAATTGTTAAGACTTCACTAGTCTCCATCATGGAGTGATGTTGCTCTGCAGCATTTCCTTTTAAACTAAGAGCACTTTTTAAAATGGAATGCCGGTCTATAGCTTTATAAATTGCTAAGTAAATATTATGAACAAAAGTACCTGTTAGGACTGGATTTAGCCTTATGTGGCCTAACAGAAGGGATTTTTCCCCTCTGTATCTCTGGATTGTTTATCTTTTCTCAGGCTGCTTCTACAAACACAACGTTGCAATAGCATAACAAGTTCCAAAACTGGACTGTGTTTACTTCTCATTGCATGACCACCCACAATTTCAATCCATGGATTTGCCATAAATTGCAGGACACCTTCTGTGTCCCTAGGAACCAACACATTGTGGGAGTTCTCGTGGACTTGTTTTAAATGACAAAAATTAAGCAAACTTGTAAGATTTTGTAATGCTCCATCAGTGCGCAAGGAACCTCTCTGGCAAACAGGGATGTGGTATGGGAAAGAAACCCTGATGGTAGCAGAATGTCCAGAGATTAATCAAAAGGGAGATTAAGCGGATTTTTATTTTGGAAACTACCCTAAGAATCCAAAATCAACCATAGTGAGTTATTCTCTTCCTTAATTTCCTTTCCACAGAAGAAACCTCTCTTTTCCTTTACTTGCTGCCAGTGGCTAGCAAGAAAGTTAAACTGTATTGCTCTCTCTCTCTCTCTCTCTCTCTGTCCGGTGTTAATCTAGGTTAAATTTTAATCATCCATAGTTTTAGATGACAGTGTTGGCTCATGCCCTGAAATATAAATGTTTATATCTCTTCCACATCTTTTTTTCTTATTTACTATGATCATCTACATATTTGTGTTTCTTACTCAGACTGAACAGGCCAGATGGGATTTAAGGGTTTTTAAACAGAGCTGGTTGAAATTGGCTTTAAAACTTTTTTTAATGTAAAAAAAAAAAAAGTTTTGGGGATTTTGATAAAAAGTTTCAAGAATTGCGGGGGAAAAATCCCACTTCATTTTCTTAGCCCCCCTCACCCTTTTCGCTTTTGTTTCCAGTTGACCAGAAAAAGGGGGAAAACCCAGAAAATTCAAAACACTTGTGTTTCCTTTTTGCAAAATAACAATTCCTAAAAAAGTCATGAAAATTTTTGACCAAAACCTGTTAATTGTTTTCTGAAACAGAAACAAGATACCATATAATATATATGTTAATATATTCTGTAAAACTGTTCATTCATTAAAGAGAAGGGATTAGCCCTTATATATTACAGTTTCCCCACATTCCCTGGAACATGCAGGATCTACTCCAGGCCTTAATAAATAAATAAATAAAATAAATAAATAATTTACTGCTTCACTGATATGCAGTATAATGTGTAAAATATGCATCAACTCTCAAGATATGCATATCTTCATTTCATAAATGCATATAACAATAATAAATAAAGAACACAAATTGTTAAACCACCTGCTAAATTTCCTAGGTCAACTACCCTTAATCAGCACTTTCTTTTCTATTGCAGAAAATGGGCAAATCCATTGTGTCCCTGTCTTCAATATGTGTATTCTAGGGATAAATTTGGCCCTATTACTTTTAGGAGAGTTTTTAAGCAAACCCCTGGTCCTAACTCCAAAACACATGATGTGGTGGGAAGGGCTCTAATTCCCCAGGGCCTTCAATTTCGGTTACAGAGAAAGATGCTGTTGAATTACTGCTCTTCCCAGGCTTGGTTGATGGTAAAAAGGTAGGGAAGAGAAATGATGGGCTGAATTTAGCTGTGTCATACATAATGCAAGTTATATGTCAGGGGCAAATTGGATTCCCTCTTACAACTTCAAGTAGTTTTAAGTGGGTATAATTTACATGCCAAAGGAGAGGAAAGAGGATGGTATAGAAAGAAAACTAACTAGCAGCAGGGTACAACCTATAGCAGTCTACATCCACCTCAGTACGTAAGTTACACAACTTTACAATCGTTTTCTAATCCATTAATACCTGCATGCATCTTCCAGGATGATCAAACCCCTAACTGGCAAGTTGTATCACTTGAACTGGGCCCAAAGATGAATGTGAGATACACCTGCTTAACATGCTAGCTCTGGAAGGAAGCCAATCACACTAAATAAAGGTTCAGATGGACTTAGAACAGTGGAGTTAAAAATGACAATAAACATCGAGATGTGGCTTTGGGCAGCCCCTGTTCCAAGTGCCTTTCTTTGTGCAATTCTCTTGGCTTTTCAGTGAGTACTATTTCCATTCCAAAGCATAGGGAAATGCCAGACATTTGCTGAAAAGTTTTGCAATGGAAAAGAATAAAAATGAGTAATGAGTCTATTTTAAAAGTGCTTTGACTGACCTCACCAACGTTAGTACAGTGTAGATGAGTTGCCATCTTGTCAGGAATCCATTTGCCGTTAAATTCACTAAAGCATGAAAATTCAGTCTCTTAAAGAGGCTCTGTGTATTAAATGGACAAACCACAGATGCTTTGAATCAAGTGTGCGAACATGTTTGAGAATCTGACTGGAAAGAAAAGAAGAAATCATGGAGGGAGTGTTTGACTGAGGAGGTGGCAGTGGAGAAAGAGTGAAACTTTTCAAGAGCGATCTCTCATGTAAAAGTTCATTGCAATGTTCACTGCAGAGTACATTCTCCTGTAACT
Source organism: Chelonia mydas (assembly GCF_015237465.2). NCBI lineage: Eukaryota > Metazoa > Chordata > Testudines > Cheloniidae > Chelonia > Chelonia mydas. The sequence continues at coordinate 50,661,514 of NC_051251.2, read as the reverse complement.
GAAGAACTCTCCATATTCTATGGACTACTTTAAAAATCTCAGCAGAAGGTACACTTTCTACCATATGCCCAGATTCTTATCTCAGTTGCACTGATAGAAATCAAATTCACAAATATAAATACTCAGCACACAGACACACAAGTCCCTTAGTTTTGGAAAACTTGTATTTTGCACATCATACTTTAAATCTCTCTGATTCTAAAGCAAAAATGATGGTTTCAGTATAATGCCTGATGCATTTTTAGTCCATTTCAACAAAAACAAAACCACCCAATTAATTCAGGCCAATTTGAATTTTCTGCTAAAAGAACAAAGAGACTGATTGTACTGCTGAAGAGCTGATGCAGTCAATATTGACAATCTGTATATATATAAAAAGAAAAGGAGTACTTGTGGCACCTTAGAGACTAACCAATTTATTTGAGCATAAGCTTTCATGAGCTACAGCTCACTTCATCGGATGCATACTGTGGAAACTCAGTGAGCTGTAGCTCACGAAAGCTTATGCTCAAATAAATTGGTTAGTCTCTAAGGTGCCACAAGTACTCCTTTTCTTTTTGCGAATACAGACTAACACAGCTATATATATATAGGAAGTTCCAGCCCTTATCTATAAAGCTGAGGGCTAGTCAGTTTTCATACCCACATACTGTGTGCACACTGAATTAGAACAAATGAAAAAACATTAGTTTTACCTTTCCAAGAACCATTTTATCTCTTTAAGGGACAATCCTCCCCTACAGACTTATCCAAAACTTTGCCACTAACGTCATCTTCCTCTCACTCTGCTCACACCACATTCCTTCCTCCTCACTCTTTGAGGCTCTTCACTGGGTTTTCGTCTTTTACTGCCTCAAATTCAGTTTCTTCATCCCCATCCTCAAGATCCTACATGATCTTGCCCATACCTAAAGTTCTGATCTTGGCTCTACCTTCTCCACCCCTCTCTCTCTCCCAACTGCACCTTTTTTGATTTCATCCTGAGAGATGTTGAAATCAATTGGATTTGAGGGTTCTCAATAGTTCTCAGAGTCAGGCTTTCCAATTTCAGGGTCATGTTTTTATCATGGCGTCACCAATGCCTGGAACTTTAACTCCCAGTTTCTTGTTAGCTAACCACTCACTCTCTCCTCCTTAGAACTCATTTCTTCTAGAAATCCTTCCCACCTTGCTCCCTTCACCTATAATCTCTTCAGAACCTCCCATAACTGAACGTTTGGTCCTATGTTTTGACATTGGTTTGGTCTAATTTATCTGAGAGGGTAAACTCTTCGTGGCCACTACTGCATATACGTAAAGACCAATATAAGGGTGTGATGAAAAGATTCTAATTGACTTCAGTGGGTGTTGGATCAGGTCCCAAATGAAGGAAAAAAATTAAAAATGAAGTATGTTGCTGATTACTGGTTTCTTTTAGTTTCTATTTAGCTGATTATTTTTCTGAGTACTGTGCAGAACCGTTACGTTCAGAAACACCTATATATTCACATATTTTCCTGCAAACTATAATTGAAGAAAGACTATTTTGTCACATGGAAGATGCTCTGAGGTGGCCTAGATGATCATACTAAACTAGCATTAGAAGGAAGAAAGACTGTTACAGCATGCATGCTCACTCTAGAGGGCCCCCTTGGTTCAGCACTAGCGTCACCATGCACACCGCCTGGCAGCACAGTGTGGAGCGGCAGGTGTGTCCTTGCCTCAGTTTCCCCTTTTTGGCTATCAGTAAGTTCAATGAGTTTTATATTGTGAATGGTGCCCCTTTAGAGATTAGTTTATTTAAGCAAAGGCCAAACAGACATGCAAGCAAGTCTTCACCTCCAGTGGCCTAGCTCTAGCTCATTTCCTGTTGTTGCAATATATTAAAATACAGTAACCAGACATGTTAGCAGAACCTTTCATACATAGGCTGGGTGCCTGACCCCTTCAGGGGCCAGCTACCCTGTGACAGACTAACTTAAAGTTTTCTTCTTTGCCCTGCAAAGAAAGAACTGTTTTTTTCAGAGAATATACAAAATGGCTTTTATGAATAATCCCATTTCTCCCCCCAACCCCGAGATTTTGGACGGTCTTGGCTTTCATTTTAAATGTTTACTGGCCTTGTTTTACAAGAGATGGAGAGACACTGGTAAAGATTTTTCTCCAGGTTAATTTCCTCCAGGAACTATGGCACACATCATGAAACTGAATAAGATGGGTCTGATACACAACCCAGTGTCGCCAATAGGTCAATTCCACTGAATTCAGTGGACTTTGGATGCAACCCTACATTAGAAATATGTCCTCTAGAAAAAAAGGAATGTAATCAGCTTTCCCAACTTAAGTTTCCTGAGCTCAAGTTAATTTTCATAATAATAAATAACAATAAATCCTCCTCCAAAAATGTAGAACCTCCACTCCACAAATGTTCATTCCTTAGAGCAGCAGTTCTCAAACTTCATTGCATCGCAACCCCCTTCAGACATAAAAAATTACTACATGACCCCAGGATGGGGGACCAAAGCCTGAGCCTGCCTGAACCCTGCTGCCCTGGTGAGGAGAGGGGTCAAAGCCAAAGCCTGAGCCCTATCCCGTTCGGGGGAGGTGGGAGTGGGGAAAACCCAAGGGCTTCATCCCCAGGCATGGGGCCAGTAACCTGAGCCCTGGGCTGAAGCTGAAGCCTGTGCCATCCAGGGCTGGGTGGGTATGGGCTCAGGCTTTGGCTTCAGCCCCAGGCACCAGCAAGTCTAACGCCAACCCTGGCGACCTCATTAAAAGGGAGTTGTGACTCACTTTGGTGTCCTGACCCACAGTTTGAGAACCGCTGCCTTAGAGTAATGGGATTTATCCCCATTAAAACATTTCAGTAACAAATAAAGTCCCACAGAAGTAAGCTTTATGAACAAGAAAGAAAAATTCAGTCCTCTGGGAAAGGGAAATGTTTACATTGCAAAAGAGTTACATGTCTATTACAGTAGCTTTAGCTGTTCTTATCAGGACGAGACATCACTGTCTTAATGGATCCTTCACTCCTGTCTTTTTTCTTTCTTTTGTTTTTCTTTCTGAAATTGAATTTTGTTTCAGATCCTACAGCATATTAAGACTTCCAGCGCTGGTGGTGTTTAAAGAAATATAATCTGTATTACTATATTCTTAAAGCAGCCAGATTATTTTGATCAATTTATAAAATCAAATCTGGGATAAGACTTTGTATTCTAAACTTTAGGGGTGGAGTCGATTTTTTATGGTTGTTATTAATCAGTTTATAATGGAAATACTAGTGGACCCTTAAAAATGGTTGTACTAGCAGCACTAGTGTCTCAGCTTCTGGTGGCTCATAGTACATAAAGGGAACAAAATGTTCAGGCAGCATGTTAGCATGCGATATCCCCAAACACTCAATCTGGTTTTGGTTCTGAAAATGTTAGGACTTTCTAGAATATTTTTACAGCGGTTTATAAATAAAGATTGTTTCGTTTCTATGTAGAGAGATGGACGGGAATCAAGCACCCTGATCCAAAAAGTCTGGGGAAGTTTGGATCCAGATGTGATAAAATAGGCACATCAAAGCATGTGCTGTTGGTTTTCCATTTCCAAACTTCTACCCCTCAGAATATTTGCTAGAGGAGGGCCAGATTCTTTCCTACACCACTGCTTCAGGTGGCAGACAGAAGACAATAAAGGCTGGGGAATATAAGGTGACACCAGCAGATCCTGTGAAGACTGCCATCTTGGCTGATGTCAGGGAGTGTCCTGAAGACCTCCAGAGCTGAAAGCACAAGTCTCTGCAGCTTGAGATAAGATCCAGGCTCCCCAGCTAAGAACTGTAACAGATTCTTATTGTGTGCGTTGGGTACCTTAAGGGATATGTAACACATACTGACCAGTGATTATAATTGCAATGCATGATCATGGCTCTATATTTTTTTTGGAAGACTTTTGTTACACTTATACTACTGCATATGTTCCATATGAAATATGAATAGCCAATTGCTAAGGACTGATGTTAGACCCAAGGTATTCTTAACTGGTCTAGAATGACCATGTGTTCTGGAATTATTGGGACAGTCCCAATATTAGGGGCTTTGGCTCATATAGGGACCTATTACCCCCAACCCCAATTTTTCACCCTTGCTATCTGGTCACCCTGAACTAGTCAACATCATTACTATTACTTACACTTTTCAATAGTAAGGTGAAAATCTCTAATATTATATATGTTGCTTAAGAGGCATTTTTCAAAAGGAATGGCTTCCTTATATCCCATAAATATTGCTGGTATATTTAGGACATGTCCGCTCTGCAAGAAAGCTCGTCCTTCATATTCTTTCAGAAGAGAAGCTGAATTTACCTTTCACCACTCTAGCAATTCATAACAACTATCAACATTCTTCTGCTTCTTTATAGCTTTTTACACATTTTCAAAAAGGTATTCCTTCCTCATTCCCTATTTTTATAAAATATTAAAATACACTAACTTGACATCAAAAGTTGTGTCCACTGAAGTGTCGATAACATAGATGGAAATGATTTAGTAGTTTATTAGTCCACTACTGGATTGTTTTCCACAGTATTTTGTCGAGGGCTTTGGCCATTCTTTTCCATTGCTTCCTAGGGAAGACTATTCCACAATCCAAAAGAACTCATATTTTATTATAAATATGCTGCCCTCTATAGTCATATATCAGATTTTGGTTTGATCCTTTATAACTGAAAATAAATGCTCATGACACTTTCATAGTGCCCATTTTATCCTTTAAATACTCAAATACTCAGAATTGATATGTTGGGGTTTTGGATGACCTTGCAAGGTTTAGGCATCCAACATACTTTTCTTCTCTTTCTTTCAACAAACTGCATTCTAAAATCCTGGCAATTTTTTGACCACTATAACCATGCAATCAAGTTAAGAATATGCCCATGGATTTATGGGAGAACTTGGACAGCTTGAAAAACCCTTCCTGGAAAACAAACTACCTTAAATAAAGTTTGCTTCTCTTGCAAACTTAATGAGAGTTTAATTACAATATACAGTCACTGGTCATTTAAAGATGTTCTCTACTGTTATCATAGTGCTTCAGAAGTCATGTTGTCCCCTCGCACAAATACTTTTGTTAATCATCCCCTTTCCATTAATATCATCAATATATAAAATAAACAGTGACTATGTAGGTTATATACATTTCTACTTTATGCACATTTCTGATATTTTGCCCCAAATTTTGTTAAAGCCAACAGTTTTGGAAAGTGTTTTCATCTCTATCAGTGAAACCACTCCTGTATCTCACAAAAAAACCCTAACGGCCCATATTTGAATGAAACCCAAAGAACGTACCACAAATTGATGGCTGATTTTTAAAATGTATCTCATGCTGCGAGTTGAGTGAAAAGTTGGCTGGTTAGGGTTATTATGAACTGTTTTCTTCTGTTTCAGTTCATGCAGGAGTTGCTTTGAGTTTTGGGGTCAAATGAACCTGAATAATTCTGAGCAAAAAAGTCAGTCAAAAATCATTGTTTCACATGGTTTCCATAAAAAAATAATCATAATCCAAGAATCGGTTCCTGCCTTCTCAAGAAATGTTTAACATCTTGAGGAGAGGATTTACACCAAGGCATGAAATATACACACACACACACACTCCCCCCAGTGTACTTAGAGACTGCCACCTAGAGCTTGTTGGAAATTTTCAAAGCTTTTTTTCACCTAAACATTTCATGGGACTACCAATTTCAATGAAATGTTAATCAAAAAGATTTCTGAAGTCCAGGATAGAAATACTGGTCAAAACCAGATAGAGACAGATACTCTCACCCCAGAATAGCACAGTGGCGAGGGCACTCACATAGGATGTGGGAAAGCCAGATTCAGCTCTCTGCCCTGCCTGATTCAGATCATAGCTGTGGACCTGGTCGCCCATATCCCAGGTGAGAGCCCCAAACACCTGGCTATTGGCTATTCTGGGTGGAGCTCTCCCTTCCTTATTGAAGCTGTTCCATTTTGTACAAATAATTAAATATTACTGGGTGAGGGGGAGAGAGAGAGACTTTATGCTAGTGCTTAGAGCAGCCACCTGGCATGTGGGAGACCCATGGGCTCTCTGTAAAAACCTTTGAAAGGTTCCAGTTTCATCCCAAGCAAAGTGGGACAATTTTTGAAACCAAAATTTCCATGATACAGGAAAAGCTTTCCTGCCCAGCTCTACTGCCATCTGGTTTGCTCTCATCTTATGTCTTCATGGAACTGGCAAGGTTGGTTTCCTCCCCTTCTCATTTCTCTTGGAAAAACCCTCTGGAGAGCAAGCATCTTCTTTGTTTCCTGATTCAGCAGCAGTAGGGGAGGGAAAAGCTCCTGCTGATGTTGCTGTACTTATTAACATCTGGAGCATGCTGCACATTCTGCTGCTGAAGATTTCCGGGTTGATATTGGTGTGGGAGAGCAGGGCTAACTTGGCTACAACTTTCCTCTGAATACAGCATATTGGGCAGCTGGCAAGCCAACTTTCCCCTGAAAAAACTCAGGGGAGAGCCAGTAATTCACAGCAAAGACCTCAAAAGGTTTTTTGCAGGTCACTGCACTTCTCTTTAAAAGTAAATGAGGGCAAGCCTCTGTTGCACACAGCTGTGAACCCCCGGAGAGAAAGTGGGTGGCCTGAACTTAGAACCTGGAATCTGATTTACCAGAGTCTGGCATGAATTCAAGCAAGTTTTATTTGGTTTGGTTATCAAAGGCAGGCACAGCTCAACTCACATCCACACCTTTCCCCAGTCTGTAGACCTTCCATTTTCTAATGAGCTACAGAATGTCTTATTACAATATTTCAGTACTGGCCTGTCCAGGATGAATGCACTGCACAACAGCCAGGAGTTTTACCTTGCTTTGTCCAATAGTTAATCATTCCAATACAGCAACATTCCATGCAATGACTGCATGCCTGCAGACCTTGCACAGGCAGAACTCCCACTGACTTCAGTTACGTTAGTGGACATTATGCTGCAAGATTGTCCTTTAGTGACGTTCCTAGTGTTATTGTTCTTCTAAAACTTATTGTGGTCTGCGGCTCCTTTGCACTAATTTCAATTGACTGGTTAGTCAGTGATGAGTGATGTATGGCAGCAGCAACTAATGGTTATGAAAAGCAGTGAGCTAAGCTTGAAGGGGCTTGTTTGAAAGAATTTTGAACACTAGCAAACAGCCGGCAGAAGCTCTCATTGACTTGTATTAGAATGATATATGTATGTCCTTGTGTATTGAAAGGAGAAAAAAATTTCTTAGTTTAAAAACCAAAGTAATTCGTTAAGCAATGGTATTTATCTACACTTTCCAAAGTATCACATTACACATTTCTCTCTTGAATATTCTGAACCCTTAGACCACCTACATTTACCAGCCTGTACAAAATTTAGGAGAAGGACAGTATAGAAAAATTGAATGTATTTTAATTTTGAAGACATGATATTTTACATTTTGTGAGTGTATGCATGTGTACAGACACACACGTGTTATAGGCAGGGCTGGTAACATGTGTTAAGGTTGCCTACACTTTCCGTTATAAGTCCTTGTTTTCAGCAGCTTATAACTTTGCAAAATATTACCCTTGTGAGTTGAAATTTTCCAAGCCAGGTGTCTGTCTCAGGCTCAAGTGTCTTTGAAAATTTCAGCCAAAACAATTCACCCATTTCTGAGAATGAGGCTAGGGAAAATATATTGATTTGCCAATGTTGAATAAGTCTGGTGATGTTTTCTTTGTGAAGCTCCAGCACCCAGATTCTTTGGAGTAGAGGCTTGAAATTTGGCAAAGGGGGTGGCCTTTGCCTCAGGGATGTTCCTTTCACTGTTCCTGTGAAAATCTGCCCAAATTATAAGACTTTGAAAACTTTCAGTTTGCTCATGCTCAGTAGAGGCTTGCTAGATCTTCACAGCTAAAATCTAAAAAGGGTCCATCAACATCAGGCATGCTGCTGCCTGGTGGAGGACTTTCTCTGCAATTACAGTCTGGGCTGCTACTGGGCTGCTACTGGAATTGACTGGGATCCTGTCTCTCTTGTGTTTTCAATGATTCCCTCCCCCCCACCCCCGCCCCCGCTAGTCCCAGGCAGCATGGAGGAGGAAGCTGCTTGATTCAAATGAAGAGGGGGCAAGATCCATATTGGGAATTGTGGGGACTAAAGTGGGACAAGGAGTCTGGTGAGTGGGGCCTGGGACTGGAGGCTGGTAGGAGGCGGGAAAATGGGTCTGGCTGTGCAACGAGATTGGGGGATAGGGAGAGGCAGAGAAGAGTAGAATTGGTTGGGCAATGAGACTGGGAGCCAGGAAGGGAAATGAGGGAGGGACTGGAGCCATTGGTGGGATGGAGAAGACTAAGATTGGGCAAGGAGACTGGGACTGGAGACCAATGGGATGTGGTGAAGGAATTCAGGGAAGGGGAGACAAATCTGGTGAGAAGCCACAGTGTGGAGGAAGAGTTGTCATTGGCTGGGTAAAGATACTGGGACAAGGAGCCGGGAAGAGGTTGGGGAGAAAGACAGATTGGAGGAGGAGCCTGGAGAAGGAAACTGGGACTGGGAGCAAGTGGGGATAGGGAACAATCCGTGGACAGAGGTGGTGATTGGAGGCTAGTAGTGGGGAGATGACAGATCAGGTGAGGAACTGGGAGGGAGAAAGTGGAACTGGGACTGGCTGAGCAATGAGACTGGAATGAAACACCTGAGGAGTGGAGACTGGGACAGCCTAGGTAAGGAGACTGGGACGGGGTCAAGGAGTCAGAGATAGGGAAGAGACAGAACTGGGACTGCAACATGTTGGAGGGGATGGGCAGAAAGGATTAAATTTGGGCCAAGGTCAGAAGGGTCTATGCCCATTAGAGGACACTTTTCTTCCAGAGCAGGGAATGGAACCCAAGATTCATTCATCTCACCATTCCTCTGCTCTTGTGAAACTCACTGGAAAAATGAATGTCTCATCCCCCTCTAGTGCTGGTCCACATAGAGGGTGACAACCTACGATTGCTGTCAACTACTCTGTTAGCGCAAGTGGCAGGGGACTGCATGGTGGGATTGTGCTGGGCCTGAGTTGTGATTAAGCTCCATATCCCGGCTCTTGTATAAACACTGTTGTGCCCGACATGATTGTGTAACCTCACTAAAGGGCAATCTTGCAGCATAACATCCATTAAATGACTTGATAAAGGGGAGAATTCCTATGTGCCTAAGGTCTCCAGTATGGTGCTGCATACATTTATTCTAGAAGAAATATTGAAACTTCAGACAGTATAAGCCTGGCTTTGTACGTTCATGGAGCTGTTCTCCAAGACAAGTGAAATAAGATTTCCTGAAGCCATCCAGTCTTAGTCACTTTCTAACACTTATCAAGCAATACAGGGCTTTTCCCTCCCCCTACCTTCCTTCCAGTCCCATTTAAGTGAATCATCCACTAATCTTGATGAGCTGCAGCCTTCTGCCACCACCAAAATGAATTTCCACCGACTATTGCAGCTCTATACATTTCATGGAGGGAACCTAACTGACTTAATAAAGGATATTCCAAACCTCCTTTGAATAATATCTGCCCAGGTTTTAAAAGACAAAGGAATAGCCAGAAAGGACAGAAATAGGCTAGCACAGTGGCTCCAGTTAGCAGGGATCATGTATCATTTAGATCCCTTGTTATGGGGAGGGGATCGGGAATTAACTAAAACAGAATGGGTAAGATCTGGAATTTGAGCTTGTTGATGAGATCACACTTCTTTTTGATGAGATAGCAGGCAAAGAAGGTTGGATGATGAAGACTGCAGTCTTCTGCAAACCCAAAGATTGTATTAGAAGGAGGGAAGGGACTAGGAATTAATTAGAGTAAATGTACTAAGCAGAAATAGACACAGGAATAATACTGAATGGAAAACACTTGAATTATCCTAATAAAATAAATACGAGTTTGAAGGTAACAAGAAGAGAGTAGGAAGTCCTATGAAGCATTTTACTTTAACCTAAAGACCCTTCATCTTAATAACTTGTTTCAACTCACTACTGATAATAAGATCACTTTTACGCACTACCAGTAAACCATTTATTGCCCAGATATTAAATGTTTCCTCTATTTGTATCTCCCAGATATTAAAATTGGCAGTAAATTATATTTGCCTCTTTTTTAAAATATAAAAAAAATGGATAGCAAATTGTACTGTAGCAGTGGTGTAACAGGGTACGAAATAGCAGAGTTAAATATGCTAGAAGATTCAGTTTTCCATAAATTATAATTACTTATAAAAAATCTATTAGAATTGCACTTATTTCAGCTAAAATATACAGAATATTATTCTAAATCCATGTCCTGTGTAGTTTCCAGTGTTAGCAATTTCCCCAGTGACCTCTAAACCTCCACACCTCTCCTAAGTCACTGCACATCAGTTTGGACAATTACACGTAGGGCCAAATTGTACCGTTCTCCATAGGGGAAGGGTACAAAATCCTTCCCTCCCTCCCCCCTCCTCCCCTGCACTCCAAATGGCTCCACCTCCTCATACAGTAACATAGTTTACCAGGCATGCAAGGGTTACAACATGCTTCTCCCAGAAGGGTGTGACATAACATTTGGACTCCAATTATTTCCACTTCTTTATATTAATGGTAGAAGTTCCTAAGGAAGGCTGTTCATGCAAAATTTGATGTTTCAGCATCTAAATGTTTTATTGATAGATAAGTGAATGGAAGTATAGAGCATCCTCTACCCAAAAGTCCAAGTAAATAGCCACGTAACATTTGTGGCCAGGAAAAGGCTATGTGACCCATCCACATGCATTCACCTGATAATAAAATCTTTGCACACTGCAATGTATCTTCCCAGAGGCCTACGCTCTCTGCATTTGTTTATGGCAGCAAATTCTATTCCACGTGTTAATTACACTCCACATTTTTTCCAGACTTCATGTCTCTTCCTTTCCTGGTTTCAGTTTGTGCTCTCTAATTTTTCAGCTTGATTCCTGACAACTACCACCATGAAAGCCATATATTTAGGAGTGACATCACCTCTAGTCAGAGTCTACTTGCAGTGACAGTATAGGATTTGCTGGGATTAACACTAGAGAAAAGAGCATCCACATTGTTCGGTGAAGAATTCAACATACATGGTTACTGGGCTTATGTATGCCTGGTGCTCCAGGTTTGTCTCTGCTAGGATACTTTTTCATGGCGTCTCAGCCATAATGTTAAGGTTTCCATTCCATTCTAAGCCCTATATTTAACTCTTCCTGATTTTCCCAGGGAGACAACCTTTGGCAAGGTAACTCATGCTTAATCTCAGGTCCAAAATTACTTTGGAGAAAGTCTGAAGCTACTAAGTCATAGGGCTTTGAAAAATGAGCATGTTTTTGACTCTTCAAAAAGGGGTTACTGCATTAACTACTTTTGGCAAAGTCTGATCAAAGCAGTTACAATTATTACACCTTTATTTATGAATTATATGGTGATGTAAACTTAGCACTATTACAAACCCACCCCTTCCCACTTCATAGTAATTGTAGTGCCATTGTAGCGCCCACTGTGATTATTAGAGTTCTAACAGAGGAGGATCATGATCCACCTTGATTTATACCCTGTGCCACCCCACTGATTTTAGTGGGGTTCCATAGATGGAAGTCAGCTGGGAATTTGCCCTGGAGTATTTACTCATGTTCACTGCATAGGTGAGTATATGTAATTTAAATGTCTGCATCCTTAAATAGTGAAACTATAAATAGTAAAAAGGTAGGGAGGGTGTTCAGTGATAATAAGCAAGAAGAGTTGAAGCATTCAAAAACACGAACACAATAAGCTTAAAAACACTCCACCATGCTAATGAAGTCATAACAGGCTATTTCAGTTTTAACCACTGCAATTAAATATGCCTACTATATTGAGACTGAAATGTTACATCAGTACCTTGTCCTTTACGATAGTGCTGAATCCTCTTAATCCAGATCCTTCAGTAGATGGTCTTCTTCCCCGTTAAGAGGAATTCACAATTAACATATTGCACCGTTTTAATAGGAGAGTCATGTGAATGGATAGATGAATGGAATTGGCAGTGTTTGCACTAGGAACAATCAGCTGGCTGTTCAATGTTAATTAAGTGCACAGAATTCTCTTTCCAAGCATTGCTCTCCATCTTTGGGATCACCTGTCTCTGACATTCGGGCCCATGTCCGATATTATTTATTTGCATTATTGTAGTGCATAGAGGCCAGAGCCCCAATGGTAGGTGCTATACAGACATAGAACAGACAGTCCCTACCCCAAAGAGCTTGCAGTTTATGTGTAAAAGTATAGACCAGTGATGCATAAAACAGACAAGAAGGGGGAGCACAAGGAAACAATGAAATGAGACTGATAACAAGAAAAGCAGCCACCACAGGGCACCTGCTGTCTAACCATTGTCAAGTTTTTTTGTAGCAGTTTCACAGCAGAGAATGAATTATAAATATTCTTCATTTACTCCATTGTCCTGCAACTTGCACAGTTATTTGCATCAGTGCAAAGTGGGTGCAAAATATTGCCCTTTCTGATTTGTCATTTTACACCCACTTTGAACTGATATTTAGGGCTGCACGAGGCACATGGAAGTGGAGAAGCAGGCAGCTAGAATTTAACAGATTCCTGTGTTTCTGGCAGCCATGAGAATTTGGTTGCAGGTCAGTCACTGCTTGTACAGCTGAATAACTATTCCTCTTCAGGATGTTGGTTTCTAGAATATGGTTTTGGGGGCCAGTATTTTAAGAGAAATCAAATCTATGGAAACAAAAAATATCCTGTTCAGTAACCCACTGTTCAAAGAAAGAAGTTCTCCAAACTTCATTTTTTATAGGATCCCAACTATGCAGAGGTTAAGGTTCTTTGCCTTGCTCACCATACCAGCCGTTCTGCTCATGAATGACTTGTTATGCCTTATCAGCTGCCCGATGATTCTGTCAGAGTCGCTGTGCGTGTTATTCAGTGCAAAGACTCTGACCTAGAATTTTTGCAGCTGTCTGGAAAGTGTTTCATCTTTCTTATTACTATTATGGAAGAGAAAAAATATTCCTCTGGCTTGCCTGGGCTTCAGATAGTGTCTCCTGCTTGGGTAGGAGTTTATAGGAACAATATTTTGCAAGATTTGCTTTTACAAAATTTGTTTGCTCAATCAAAATTACATCATGTCTTGCAGCTCTCTTTGCAAATAACGAAGGAGTCAGACCTCCCTGGCTGGTACACAGATTCTACATAGAATTGCTGTGCTTTCCGATATTGTCGATATTTATACACACACACAATTCATCTCATGGCCAGAAAGTGAGAACTAAATATTTTTTAAAATTGATATTGATTAATTTAAGACAATAAATATTCTTTTAAAAGGTTTCAGTAGCCTAACGTTTACCTTCACATGGTGTTGCAGCTCATCATTGGAGCTACACTGAGCACTGAGGAGACAGATTGCTTCTTGTTTCATCATGGCTTCACAGCTACCTTTCCCTGCCAAACTCTGTGTTCCGTCTCCTCAGGAAAATTTTACATTTTGGAGGGCTCTCTTTGAGGAACTGGGAGCAGGCTAATTACTCCTCTCCTATACAGAAGTGATTATCAGGATTTTCACAATCCAGATTTTCCAGACTAATCCATATTATATGAATCTTAAATCACCCGTATATATATATATATATATATATATATATATATATATATATATATATATATATATATATATACGGGTGATTTAAGATATATATATATTTCCATGATGCACAAAATATACATATACTAGATTTTAAATTCATTTTCTGAGATTGGCTGCTTCATAGCCTGATTTGATGGATGGAATCCCGATTATTTTTTAACACTGGGAGCTAGAATGAGGTAGTTTTATCCTTTAGAAAAAGTTATTTTGAGATGGCTATTGAAAGGAATCTATAGATGGGATTTACATCATTACTTGACTTTATTAATGTAAAAGGTAAGGAAACAAGAAGCTGGAAGCCTGTTTTGTCTGCTAATGCCAGACGTAGTACAAATACATTTTTAAGTTATAAATACAGCAGAAATACTATTGAGTAGTTCCCAAAAGAAAGGAAAATTTACTTTGGCTTTAAAGTAAACCCTACAGTAAATGGCTTCAGTCATTCCCTGTTCACTTATTGCCTCTTGCAGAAGCTAAGCACCACATCCGACTCAGCAGCAGAAGGCAAAGCCATATTATTTATCTGTAGATACAGAAATGATCTTTGTCCATAAAACTGCACTGAAGGATCCAAATAACAATAAATAATCATTTAGTTGCCCTTCCCTGTCCATCTCACAGTCTGAGACACTACAAAACTTTTTCTTGCAGCTGACATGCAGAATACCGTTGCTTCCATTCCTGATAATGATTCATCTGCTAAAAAATTTCCAAGAGGAAGAAATATACTGCAGTGGAATCACAGGTTACTAGCACAAGTGAAAAACTTATCTTCAGGGTAGAAATACTGCACTCCATGACTTTCTGAGGTTGGAGCAGAGACATTGTGTGTTTTGGAGGTTGGGCCCATCTTCCTCAACAAATTCTTCGCAGCTTTTTGAAGCACTATGGTAAGAACTGATGATCTGCTTGTAACCTGTGTGCTCTTAATCCTGCAGTTAGTATTTCAAGTCCTCAGGCACATACACTGCAAAGGAAACTGAATTGGGGAGAAATAGCATTGACAAATTAGTGCTTGTCTGAAATGACAGGTACACAAAGGAGAGATTTGAGAATCCAATTACTTTCTCATAATGGACAAGTTCATTCATTGGCAAATCTCTCTCATCTCAGCACAAAAATGGCCTGTTACAGACATGCATACAGCATGTTTCAGCCTATATACCTAATGCCACTTCTACATCTACAGTAGCCTAATCTGCTCTCAGAGAATATGTCTAACTCCCATTGACAGTTATGGGAGTTTGTGTGCCCACATCATAAGGGAAAAAAATATGTACTGTTCAGTGGGTGTCTCCAGTTAATACGGTCACAAATTCACAGCTGTGAGTTTGCATCATGTTGTAAATAACGGCATCTTTTCATTATGGTGATGGGGAAAGAATCCAAATTCTCATGCACCAAGAGCACTGGCTGGCAGTACTGGGCCTATCCTAAATGAACAGTTCTGAGCCTGCCCATTGTAGCTGAGGGCACTGATTTACTTACACACTAGTCTGTTAATTCATTAAAATATTATTTGTGCCTATGAGTGAAATGTTGCTTTGCTACTTTCACGACCACAATAACATCTTTCACACAGAATTACCTGTTCTGAATGTTATCATTTGATACTCACAGGAAACAGCAGCAGAGCGAGATTAAGTAATTTGCCTAAATTTACACAGGAAGTGGGTGTGGCAGAGCCTGGAATTTAACAAAGATCTCCCAAGTCTCACTTTAGTTCCTTAACCACAGAATATCATTCTATATAGCACAAAAGCTAAGTGAAACAAACATTACATAAACCAAATACACGAGAGGAATGTGTGATAGGAGATATTTTTCATACATTGAGAATCCGTCATAATCCATTTGTGAATCTAATTTGTTCTACAATTTGCTATCTCTAAATTACAGAATGATATCTCAAATTTATGAAAATATTTATCACATTTCCCACCATCATGTATTTCAAATATGTAAACTCAGTAATACCCAGTACTCTCAAATTAATTCCATTATAATCTCATCTCATTTTAAGCTCATTGAGTGCTAGTTACATGCCAAATTGAGTCTTTTTGGCATTATGTATTTGATAAACCATCACAATACATTTTCACCCTTAGAGAACTCAGAAATGACTGAAGAGACTTCACTTAAACCTTTCAAAAGCCTTGAGCTGCTGTGGCAGCTGCTCCATTGTTACAAATGCTTTTCTATTATGAACCTGATTTTGGCTTTACCTTTGGGCAGAGACTAGGCATGAAAAATGACAGCCCCCAAAGTTACATTTTGCTGAAGATTTGACTTATATACCACTGTTTCATTACAGATTGATAATCATGGCTCTGTTGTTAAGCATATCACACTAAATTATGCAATGAAACATAGGGAAAGTGATAGCCAAGGGATCACTGAAACTCTCTAAGCGCCTATTCTGAACAGAACTTCAACAGAGCAAATTCTCTGAACAGTTTTTCCTTGGAGCCAATATATGTGTTGCACTTCAAAATCCATAAGTTAGTCAACTGAATTAAATCAATAAGTACTTTACACTTCTATAGCAACTTCTATTCAAGGATCTCAAAGCCCTCACCATGCCTTTGTTGGGCAAGTAAGTACCTGCATTTACAAATATGCAAAGATATTCAATATATATACTTTTATTCCTCTACTTTGGCAACAGTGTTTCCCAAACATCTAAGTAAGTTTTCATATTGAAATACAGTATTGATTACTAATGCTATTTTGTGGGGGATCAGGACTTCAGTTCATTTGCCGTATACTGAAGAAGACATAACAGGTTCATACTTCGGGAGAGTGCAAAAAATAAGTTTAAAGCCAAAAATGGTCCACGCTTTCTATCCAGGCTGAATCAGTATATCCAGAATCAAACGTGAACTAAACTTGTACAATAAAACTTTGGATGTGCTAATCAGCCCTGGTTTTGGAAGAGAACATAACTATCCTGTAACAGTTGCAAATCTGTGGCCTTAATTATTGGCTCAATGAAAATAATCCAGACATAATTGACAGTGGATTTAAGCCTGTGGAGGCTATTAAACTTCACAACATCGGCACAGATTTATTATTCACAAATATATGTGCATCCTGTGTTTATCAGGCAACATATGTGAAACTGAAGGCCCATTATGGTTTTATAATTCTTACTAATATCCTGGTAATGAGGTTCAGAAGCTGCTAGAAACAGTGTCCTCCTGCCTGCAAGACAGGGTCAGAAATGAGAGTTTGTTTTCATGATGTAATGCTTGCAACCTGGCTGGCCTTCTGGAATGTTTGGTGGGTGAAATTCCTGGAACCCGGCATAAGAGGAATAATTTCTTGCCTGCTTATGCACTTCAATTTAAATTAAGTTATTTCTCTAATTTGCATTTGGAATTTTAAATATGATTGATCACATGCTCTGGGTCCATACAGATTAACGTGGAAAGAGCCTGTATCCACGAAAAATCCATTCTAAATGTCTGGTTGTAAATTGCAAACTGTTATACCCTGAAATGCACGGACAATGCACATTGTTAAAGGATATGGAGAGAGGGCCACAAAATCTGTCTATTAAAAATTGAACACATGATATCACAAACGTGAATCTATGTTAGCACTATTCTTTGCATTTAGGGAGGCAGTGTTGTCTAGTCCTTAGAGCTGGTCTCCAAGTCAAAAGACCTGGTTTCTATTCCTGATTCTGTCACTGTGACCTTGGGAAAGAAATTTAAACTCTCTGTGCCTCAGTTTTCCAATTTTCCTAATGGGGATAATAATAATTATTCACCTTTGGAAAGAGTTCTGAGATCCGCAAGTTATTGCTGTCATTATTACTGTATTGTTCATTACTCATATACCACCCTCAGTGTGCTAGGCAGGATAGGTAACAGGATCCCAGTTATATGAAGCTTGCAGTCTAAGGTCCCAGTTGTGCAATGGGATCCACTAGCACTGACCCTTGCATCTGGCTGAAATGAATGAAAATCAAAAGGATGGGGTTCATGCTAGCAGATCCTTTCCTTCTGTAGCATCAGAACCCAAATGGACAATCCTTAAATAAAGGATGTGATCTAGTGGAAAATGGGGAAGCTGAATGTGTATTTTCCACAATTTTTTGATGGATTTTTTAGGACCAAACCTTACCCCTATTGGCATCCCATTCAAATCCACTGACTTCTCACTTGGGAGCATTTATTAATAATGCTGTTTTATAGAATCATACAACCATAGGGTTAGAAGGGACTGCAAAGGTCATCTAGTCCAACCCCCTGCCAAGATGCAGGATGTATTGTGCCAAAACCATCCAAGACAGATGGCTATCCAGCCTCTTTTTGATGGAGTTAGGACCTTTATTTCCTTGCCTTATACCATCCCTGAAGAGATTCTATGCTTGAGTTTTGCTGTAATGATCCCTTCTGATCTTAAAATATATGAATCTGTGTCTTTGCTCCATAAATACAAATCAAAACAAATTAAGACTTTAGGTCACTTGGTGACTTAACACTTTACTGCTGGGGCTGGGGTGGGGTTTATAGTCTGTTGAAGAAGAAAGGGCAGACCACATGGCAGACTGGATCAGAGATGACATTCTAAGCATGTAGTAGAGAATTCAAATGTAGAAGTAAAATTACAAAAGGAGTTTCAGATAATATGATGATAGAGCCACTCTGCACAAAATGCAAGACGCAAAACAACTCAAACTATCCCAAATATCTTTACTTTACCTTTCCTTTTTCGACCACTCTGATTGTAGATTATCTCTAGGTTACCAGACAAATTCACAGCATACAACACGTACCGTAACACAGAATATATCTATGCTTGGAAACAACTGTTATATACTGGTTTAGGATAATTACATTAGGTTTATTTTTATTTCCACAACACAGTTACCATTTTGTAGACAACCCATTATATTAAAAGGGGAAAGTCTGAGCCAAGAAGCTGAATTCCCTGCAGAGTTAGTGGAAAAAACAAGTGCTAGTCACCCTCCTCACTTGGGTTGAGAAGCAGCTCACAGTAATTTTCATTACCATCAAGAGACTAGTTCACAAGATAAATGAGGTGATCCAGAGGGAACACAACCACAGTTAGTCACTGAAATATTTTCCTGACTATGAAGGAAAAATGTGGTTTTACAATGTTTAACTGATAATAGTAATAACAATTTGCTGTTTAGACTTTGTATATTTCATGGGAACAAACATAATTATACTGTATAGTTTGATATAGATCTATCATTTTACACCACATATGGTAACTATGCAGCTGTGCAGCAACCTGTGCAAAAGAGCATGAGGGATATTAGAAATAATATTTTGCAAGTCCACCTATAAATGCTAAGGTTCACTTCTGATTATTACATGCATTTTTACTATCACAGTGGGATCTGAGCATTCTTTTCTGTTTCTACCTATTGATGTTCCTCACAGTCTCATTCTGTTTTCTCTCTAAGATTGATCCGACACCACTGGAATCAATTGGGGCTTTGCCATTGAATTTAGGGGACACAGACCTTCTCTCTCATCCTATCTCCTATAGTGACGTAACTACCACTGCTCCACCAATACTTCCAAAATCCCAACTGTCTAGCCATGCATTTCTAGTTGTCTCTCTGACATCTCCATCTCCTGACTAACTGATTCCCTCTAACATTGAATTTATATCTTATTCTGTGTCTACCTCCACCTTTCCCCATCTTTCTCTAAAACCATTGATACTCCGCTATTCTTCCTAATCACCAGGACCATAATTGTGATGTAATCCTTGACTGTTCTCTTTTCTTATCCCACATCTAGTAGCATCTTCTTTAAAATCTCCAAAATCTACCCTTTTTCCACATTGCCTGCTTTTAAACCCTTGACTGCAAGGTGGCCATTGTTCATTCTGATTTCTGTGAGCTTCTCCTGTGTGGATGTAGTGCATCTCACTTCTACCCCTTGTAGTCTGTCCAAAATGTAGCTGCCAAAGTCACCTTCCTCTCTTACCACTCTACCACTTTGACTTCCCCTCTTCCTTGAATCCTTCCACTGGCTTCCTGTGTCCTTCTACATCAGATTCAAACCCCTTGTCCTCAAAAATAAGGTTCTACTTTGTCTTGCCCACACCCACCTAATTTCCCCCTACTCCTTCTCTGCACTTTTCTCAATATTCTAGTCTTTCTCCTCCCTTAGTCATCTTCCTTAGCAGAGCTTGGTTCCTTCTCTCATATTTTTCAGCATGCATCTGTGAACACCTGAAATGTACCTCATTTTGAGAAACATCATTCTTTTCAGTCCATCCCTCAATTTTCATTATGGTTTACATAATTCGGTCTTCCCATGTTATTTACATGAGACATCACAAAAATTTATGTTACAAAAAGTTATTTACACTAAAAGAAGGAATCCCATGAAATTTAAAGTTTCTTGCATGATTTTTTCTCTCTTTCACATTTAGGGTTTTCATTCCATATGTGGACCATGGCAGGTTGAGAAGTATTCCTAGAATAGATTTACTGTATTAGTCAATAAACCATTTTAAATTCCTTTCTTTCAAACATCTCTTTGAAACCCAAGTGTCAAAGCAATCCTTCCTCTATGTTTTTCATCATTAAGAATCCTTCTATTTTCCCTCTTCCAAAGTGTGTGTGTGTGTGTGTGTGTGTGAGAGAGAGAGAGAGAGAGAGAGAGGAGGTGGAGGAGGGTAGGTAGGCATTCTGGCTTGTTTTCTCTGTAGTCTCTTTTTCCTTTTGGGGCAGGGAACATACTTGCTGTTTGGAAAATGCTATATAATATTTTAGCCCTGAATATATAATACAAAGTTTAGCTATATACTGTACAAGTATCTCTGTGGGTCTGCAAGGAAGCCCATGGGAACTGTAGGAGTCCTTTCAAAAATGTCTAAGAGTGAAATTCTGGCCCCTTTGAAGTTAATAGGAGTTTTGCCATTGACTTTAGTGCAGCCAGGATTTCACCCCAGGAGTCTCTGCAAGGTTTACAAACGATGCAGCAGTCCCTGAGGAGCTTTTATGTTTTGTAGGCTCCCAAGGGCTATTACCAGGCTGGATATCTTAGCAAATAAAAAAATATTCTTACAGTACAATTATAATCAGAAAAATGGTATGCACATTACTCAATATATCTGATCACTTTTGTGAGTTATATCTGCTTTATCTTTATCTGCGATATCTGCTTTCTTTCTTGACAAAGACACTGTTTACGTGATATCAGAGCTAATACATTGAAACAGTAGCAAACCCGATTCTATTCTGCCTTGAATATCATCAACCACATTGTCAGCTGACCAGCAGACTCTGTATTTTTCTAGAGATAATGTAAGCAGAGAGGACATACTTGATTTTCAGATCCCAGCTTGAGTTGCAGGGCCGACACTAAAAACTAAATTACCTAACATAATTTGACTTCTAAATTTAGAAACTGATCTGGAAGCCACCTGAGGCACAAAAAATAGGGAACCATACAAAGCCATATTCCTGAGTCAGTTTTCTGTCATGCTTTTCAAAGCACAATGCAGCAGTTGTCTTGAGATATATTTAGCCTCCAAAATTTATCTGTACCCATGACTGTCAAGTAATGTGTACATTTAATATAACAAAATATTTTGTTACTTTCCCCAGAGATTATCTCTGCTTTCACTTTATAAGTGCCACAATGTAAATCTGACAGAACATGTGTTTTGATCAGAAAGGATTTCCCCTTCAGTTAACGCCGCATTTAAGTGAACATTAAATACAAATACATTTTTAAGGGCTTTTCACATTTGTGTACATGCTGTTTATTTAACCTCTCTGAAATAATTTTTGTGGCTTTTTTGCATATGTTTTGTTCAGAATTGGAAGCAGATCCAGGGATTCCAGGTTTCCATCAATGCACATGCAGCATTTATCACTGACTATCAAAGAACCACACTCCCCTGATTAACTGTGACTCTGGAATGCAGGGTATTATTATATGATAACATTTTGATTGATCCTGTTCTTATATATTTCAGGGGCTATTTGACATAACTAGAAACAGGACTTCAAAGAGCCAATTGGCACAATCAATGTGTTCCTGCTTTAAAGTACTAATGAATTACCTCCTCTTGTGGATTTATAAATCATAACGCACAGTAGAGATTTTAATCTTTAGCGGGTGTTTTATAGCTTGCCTACTCCCCACACATTACTATATAAGAGTGAACTGCAAAGAAGATTTTTTACATGAATTAAAGAGAAAACAGTCCAAGATAGCAAATTATAAATACGTATATGCTTACGAATTCCACAAATGTATCCTGCCAAATTCTGAGTTCAAGTTCCTGTGTTTTCCCCCTTAACAGGTGATAACATCTCAAGCATATCACCGTCTGTAATTCCAACAACATATACCAGAGAAATGCAGGATCCTGAACTGTAAACTTGGTAACTCAGACTCAGCTAGGGATGAAAACAAAATGTTGAAATGCTGGAATTTCCTGTGACAAAGAAATTCTGGGTTGTTTTTTTTTTAAATCAGCTCTAATTTTCAAGCATAACCTTGTAAAAATTAGCCCAAGAACATCATGCAGAAAGGAGATGAGATAGGGGTTTGCAAACAGACAATTACCCTGTAGATATCCAAACAGACAACTGCTGATTCAGCTTCAGTAGAGCCCTGTATACAGACAGAACAGAATTCTCAAGGGTTTTAGGGTAAGCCCATGAGAACCTTTATGTCAGAGATATGGAATTTTTGCAGAGGGTTTATTTTTATAAGCTATGTTACTTGGCCCTGCTCTTAACATTTATTTTAATTGCATATAAAAATGTAACAAACTTTCTTAATTCAAAATACACACAAATCAGGAAACAACCCACAGATGATACCCATAAATGCTGACATCACCACCACCCTCACCCAGCCAAGACAAGCAGCTAGAGAACTCCAAATTCAAATAAGATGGAGGTGACAGTGGTGAGAAGAAGAAAATAATTTTAAGAAATGGCCCTAACCACATCACCCTTAAATCGAAAGCATCTCTGCTTTGATTGCCAATGCCATGCATAGGCTTGGGGTCCTTCTGGAATCTTCACTGCTCCCAGACATCAAAATGACATCAGTAGCCAGAATGCCTTTCATATCTTTGGCTAGTGAGCAGGCTGCATTCCTTCATGTCAGCTTCCTGCCCTTCAAAAGGCAGACTTGGCCTCAAATGACCTATGTGCTTGGCACCTCCGGGCTCAACTTTGCAACCATACACTGTAGCTAGGGGATGAATGAAAATGTCATGAAGAAGCTCCTGATTTAGATGACATGCAGCAAATCATCTTAAGACTAATGCAAGAGTTACATCACTAACACCAAGTAACACATCAGCCCAGTGCTCCACACGCTGCTCTGGCTCTCTGTCCAATAAAGGTCCTGAACCAGTGCTAGCGATCTCAGAGATTGCCAAGACCAAAATCTTTCACAACACTTTCATTCATCAGAGACACTGGAGATAACTGCGCCACAGAGTCAAGGAAATAGATCTGGCCCATAGCTATTGAACTCCCTTAAACCAGATATCAGAATGATCATGGCTCACATCCTCTCAGAAAGATCCATCTCTTTATGATTGTTTTCTCCAAATTGTTTGCCTATAGGTGACTAACGATACAAATAAATCAAAGACTCTACCAAGCACACACTCATGCCATTACATGGAGAAAGGGCAGATTTTCACCCTCAATAAAAAAAGATGAAGGTTACAGAGTCCTGATTCCCCTTCAATTTACACCAATGCTATACTGAGGTAAGTGTTACAACAACCTGGCCCCAAGTACCTTCTTTATAGAAGATGGATTACGCTGAAATACAAGAGTGTAGGGTATGTTTAACTGCCTCAATTGGCACACAGTCATGAGAAAGTTAAGGTTTTTTATGTATGGTATGTAAGCACTTCAGGGCAGGACTGTGTTATATACTATGTTTGTACAAAATCTGATACAATGGAAACCCTTCCTTGGGTGGGGCCTTTAGGCACTACTGGGATACAAACAAACAAACATAAATGTAGCCATATTATGAGTACGTTTTTGATTACAAGCTAATTCTTAACTGTATTCCTAAAGATGTACAGTTGGAGTAATCCTGCTCCCATTTAAGTCAGTGGTAACAATTCTGTAGAATTAAGTGAGAGTAGAATCTAGTATAGTATGCGCAAAGAAGGTAAGTTAATGTTCATACTCTTCGTTAATTTTTCATTGCCTGACTTGTTTATTGAGATATGAAATCTTACTTTTGCATTGATGTGGGGGGTTTTTTTGTATATGAGAAGGGCCTGATTTTCAGATGTAATGAACATCCTCAACTCCAGATGAAATCAATGGGAAATGTGGAATCTGAGACCGTAAAAAAAAATCAGGGTTGGGTTTTTTGTTTTTGAAAGGAAAAAAGTAAATTAAAGAGAAGGGAAAAATGTGCCCATATTTGGGTCTGATTCTCTTCTGTCTTTTAGCAGTTTTATAGTAGCCTTACTCCACTGACTTAAATGGACTCACTCCTGATTTATGCCAGAGTAGTTAAAAGGAGAAGTAGATGTTTTTGGTCAAATATTTTCCTCAGTTACATGAAGTTATTGGGTCTGCTTGCAGCCAAAGTCAGAACGGGGCCCTAAATTTAGCAAAACACCTCTCTTTCTTGGAAGACCAGCACTGGCCACAGTCTTTTTTCCTTTCCCTTTCTTTTTTTAAAGCTGTTAGAATGTACTCTTTAATTTTCCATATCTTAACAGTGCCTTAGATGACTTTTTTTTTATTATTTTTTTCTTTTCTAAAGAAGACACCTAGAGGCTGAGGTCAAGCATGGAAAGTTTTGTTACAAAAAGAAGATTTTGAAAAAAGTTATTACCAGGTAAAAACAAGACGCTGTAATATAACCATATCTATTGTTTAAATGAATACCACATATCATAAGAAGCCACAAAGATGGAAAATCAAATATTTATCTTCTGCCAGATGCTGTTCTTCATTATGCCAATGGTAATCCAGAGTATCCCCATTGACTCCACCCGGGCCCATCTTATTAAACTGAGTACAGATTCACAGGTAGGTTTATCTTCACAACCAGAAGGGCTATCCGTTTATAAATTTTAAGCTTAGACTCTGTAGAATATCTGAAGAAAAAGTGAAATGCGAAGACATACATATGGCCTTTGTCTAAGTCAGTGACAACTCCCATGGACTTCAATGGTCCCATATTCCTGATGTTCAGATGTTTGTACCTGATGTAAGTGATTTATTTAGTACACTTCATCCATGTGAAAATGTCATCCTCATAATGCTGCCAAAGCCAGAGAGTGTCTTCCCTTGATCTGTTGAGTAAGTGCTAATTATGTAGATTTAAAGTTGCCAGAGGACATAGTCTTTTATGGATTCTTTTTCCCCCTAAAGATATCCAAAAACTGAAAGGAGGATATATATAACTCACTCATCATCTGTTTAAGTCTCTCCCTTTTCTGCCCTTGCTTTAACGTGTACGGTCCCCTCTCACACAGGCAAGTTTCCAGAGAGATTCATTAAACTCAAGGAGGGTAAATAAGTTGTTGAGAGATCTTACATAATTTGATTGAGACAATTGCATAGCAACCATGTTTTGGTCAAGTTATGAGAAAATCTATTTTGAAAAACCTTATTAAATCTATTTAAATAGAACACTTTGCCAAGTACAACAAATTTTCATATTAAGTTTTTGTCCCATCTTTGCAAAGATTTGGCATGCGTATGTGTGTTCATGGAAGCGCATGGCGTGATAGCAATGGAAACTATCCCAGTAACTTCAGTGGGCCCATGATTAAAATAAGGAGGATTTTCCCGGAAAGCCCCTACTAAACGAACAGGTGTCATCAAGGAGGTGGATTACAAGCTGCCCTGACAAATACTTCCTCCTGGGTAAGAAGACAGAATCAACTCTCTAGAAGTGGAAGATAGTTCAAGCTCCAGCAGCAGCTTAGCAGTAGGTTCCATTTTAGCAAAGATTGCCAAAGATCCCAAATTCTTTGAAATGCAGACACCTGTCTGTTGCAGGCTATTTTGTCATGCTTATTGCATATAAGTCCTTAAAAGGGAGTTGAATCCTGGTCCTAATCTTAAAAATTAAACATTTTCCCCCTTGTGTACTATATTCCCACTTCATCTATTACTACAGTCTCTAAACTTTTAATGGAATTAGTTTGATACAATTAAAGGGTTGCAGCTGCTTTCAATTTTTAGTATAGCACCTTTCTATACTGTAATACACTATTGCCTTTTGCCGAATCTTGCTTATCGATTAGTATTGAAATACCATTACAATTTCCTGACAGGATGCATTGTGTGTGTGGGCCAAGGATTGATATAGAAATCAGTTTGGGGTGGCAACTTCCATGGTTTAAACACTGTTTTATTAGTATTTGTTCACTTAATGTAAATG
Organism: Chelonia mydas; assembly: GCF_015237465.2. Classification (NCBI taxonomy): domain Eukaryota; kingdom Metazoa; phylum Chordata; order Testudines; family Cheloniidae; genus Chelonia; species Chelonia mydas. The sequence continues at coordinate 50,635,450 of NC_051251.2, read as the reverse complement.
TGATAATATTTCATCACTTTGGGTAACAAGAAATTACTTGCTGATGCATAAACCTTCAAGTTTTAAACAGTATTAAAGCTACATTGGATGATAGGCAGCAAGAACTCTTCCTGTTACGTCCAAGTTCTGTCTACAAGTAAAATGAAGATGGCTTGGAATGTATAGATAGAAATTCACAGAGCCATTCAATGACTAGCAGCCATAACCACTTTACGTGCAGAAGTTCATAAGCAGCCTTACACATTAAAGCCTGCTTTAGCGAGATGGGGAGTTATTAAATTAGTCCTATTCATTTTTGCAAAGACCCATGTAAGCTCAGCTGTCCACACTGATGGTCATCTAAAACAAGTAGATGGGACTTCAGTTTTAATGTTTCCTCTCAACCAAAAGATGGTACAACTAGAAATATAGCATTCACCTCGTAGTGTACTGCGGTGTGTCATCATTTATGACAAGCTGGATATGAGTCAGCAGTGTGCCCTTGTTGCCAAGAAGGCCAATGGCATTTTGGGATGTATAAGTAGGGGCATAGCGAGCAGATCGAGGGACGTGATCGTTCCCCTCTATTCGACACTGGTGAGGCCTCATCTGGAGTACTGTGTCCAGTTTTGGGCCCCACACTACAAGAAGGATGTGGATAAATTGGAAAGAGTCCAGCGAAGGGCAACAAAAATGATTAGGGGTCTAGAGCACATGACTTATGAGGAGAGGCTGAGGGAGCTGGGATTGTTTAGTCTGCAGAAGAGAAGAATGAGGGGGGATTTGATAGCTGCTTTCAACTACCTGAAAGGGGGTTCCAAAGAGGATGGCTCTAGACTGTTCTCAATGGTAGCAGATGACAGAACGAGGAGTAATGGTCTCAAGTTGCAATGGGGGAGGTTTAGATTGGATATTAGGAAAAACTTTTTCACTAAGAGGGTGGTGAAACACTGGAATGCGTTACCTAGGGAGGTGGTAGAATCTCCTTCCTTACAGGTTTTTAAGGTCAGGCTTGACAAAGCCCTGGCTGGGATGATTTAACTGGGACTTGGTCCTGCTTTGAGCAGGGGGTTGGACTAGATGACCTTCTGGGGTCCCTTCCAACCCTGATATTCTATGATTCTATGATTCTATGATTCTGGCTGACAGATATTTACCGATCACTGAGCCATACAGCCACCTGATAAAAATGTTATATGAGTTCTCATCACAGAACAGTTCTAAACGTATACTTAAGGCAAGATACTATAGTGACGGAGCCTGTATCGTAAATTCATAGGCAATTCCTATTCCTAACAGTTCCTATTCTCTAGGTGTGCAAGTGGGCAAAAAATGGCATCAAGAACATATTCTCCCAGTTCACCAGAAAAGCAGACTACCAACATAACACCTCCAACTCCTGTGCCAAATGGCACAACACAAGGATTGTGCCCCAGCTTTAGTTAGTTAGTTCTCGTTATTCTATCTATAGCATGTGCTTTCCTGTACTGAGTGTGCACACAGGAATTGCAATACATATTCTCAGGTTTCAGAGTAGCAGCCATGTTAGTCTGTATTCGCAAAAAGAAAAGGAGTACTTGTGGCACCTTAGAGACTAACCAATTTATTTGAGCATAAGCTTTTGTGAGCTAAGTGAGCTGTAGCTCATGAAAGCTTATGCTCAAATAAATTGGTTAGTCTCTAAGGTGCCACTAGTACTCCTTTTCTTTTTGCGAATACATATTCTGAGGCGGAATCTACATCCTTCAAAAAACATGGACAGTGTCTTAAAAAATAAGTCTGGATTATGCAAACAGGAATTACGTAAACAAATTATTTTCTGATTATACTGTCTTGCTCATTGTCTATGGGGGGAATATATGTTCACTTCACGTAGGAAGATAATCATGGCCCAGTCACACTTGTTTTCAATATTCATTGCCAGAAAATGTATGGTCTCTCAGTGAATTCCTTTTGGGTCTCTACATTTGGGATAACGATGGTTACATTTTTTTATCTGTATAATATTTGTTTTCTCATTCTTCTGTGGAGCAAGCAGTAAGAACCCTAAGGACATGGGAACCATTTTTTGAACTGATGCCTAAAACAACATTGGTCAGCAGAAGATATGCAAACATTGTGTCTCTTTTTGCTTGTATTTTCTTCCATTTCTCATTTTTTGTTTTGTTTATGTCTACAAAGAGGTTGAAGGCTACAAGATACATATATTACCACTGTCCTGTTTGACCAAAACATTTGTGTTTTTTTCCCTTGCAATTATTTCATTATTTTTTTCCCTAGTATTTTCGCTATTTAAACCCTGTAGAAAAAAATGTTCAAAGCTATGGATTTTAGGAACATGTATAAACTCACACATGAGCTCTTGGACTGTCAGGTGTTTAGGTTACAATAGCCCTATTTAGTCCTCCTTGACAATAGAGTTGTGTTAAGAACAGACAGCGGATGGATGCTCAGAAGGATATCAGACACAAAGGACTACAAAGCATTTTCAAAAAGGCTTCTAAAACAGACACATTTATAGAGAGAAATCCTATAGCCATGTCCATCGCCATGTCCATCGTAGCCATGTCCATCACAGGATATTGGAGAGACAAGTTGGGTGAGATAACATCTTTTATTGGACCAACTTCTGATGGTGAGAGAGCCACACAGAGCTCTTCTTTAGGTCTGGGAAAGATACTCTAAGCATCATAGCTAAATGCAAGGTGGAGCAGATTATTTAGCATACATAGTTAGCACATATTGTAAGGGAGCATTCAAGGCAGAGTGGCCAATTAACACCTCTTCAGTCATAGGACAAAAAGAGGGGGTTAGTGGGTTAGATCGTTGTAATAAAAGCAACAAATCCAGTATCTCTGTTTAGTCCATCATTTTTAGTGTCTAGGACAGTTATGAATTTAAGCTCCCAGGCTTGTCTTTTGAAAGTGTGCAGGTTTCCTTTGAGAATGAGGGCTGATAGGTCAAACAGAGTGACTACTTTGTAAAAAGGGTTAACCCACAGGTAATAGGGCATTTTTGTCTTTTATCGTTTTCCTGTGAGAGTTCATTTGAGTGCACAGTGATTGTCTAGTAACAATGGCAACAGCAGTTCACCATACTAGATAACAAGAAATTACCCATTGCTGAATTATTGAATTTGCCCACTGTTTCCTAAATCAACTTTTTTTCCATTTTCTGCTCACATGGAAATGGCAATAGGCCCCCAAAGAAAGCCTGCAATCAGAATTCATAATATTCTGAAAAGGGTACTTGTATATTTATTGTCTTAATCACTTATGTACCAGATTTGTTCACCTTTCTGGTAAAAAGATGGCTTTTTTTCGCTCTCAGCACAAATACACACCACTAGGAATCTGAGACTCAAGCTGGGCTCTGTCAGCATCAATATAACAGCTAAAATTCATTTTGAAAGATCTCTAATCATTTTGTTGATGAAGAATAAACCAGAATAGAATCCAGCCTACTATCCCACAGCTGTGTTTGCTAGAAATCAGGGAGAGGAATATGCAGGTGACATGCACCCATAAACAATGTTCTATCCTTCTTTCACCTCTATTCTCTCTCCCTTCTACTAACTCAGAAGGCTAGAACTAGCAGGGAAGCAGGAGGATGACGTGATGGGCATTGCTGCCATCATACCTTGCTGCAGTCCAAACCACAACATCTTGGGACTGTTTTGTTTGCATCCCTCAACAGGGTGATTTGGATTTCAGCACTAATTTTGGAGACTGTCACAGCATGGCTGGCCCTACAAGGAGAGTTGGGCCCAGCGTCACTTGTCACTGATCAGCTATCTTCCAGCTGAGACTCATCAGCTGAGCATAAAAACCCAGTCAGGGGCTCAGCTGGTGTGGAGAGCTATTGTAATGATCAGTGCAAACAGTGCCTCCTCCAATAGTTGGTGTTCTATCTTTACCTTAGTGTTAAGTTATTATTTTGGTTTGAGTTGTCCTGCTTTGGGAGAGGTAAGTTTAGGAGGAAGGTAAGTCATGCCTGTGTGTGCTGGAGTTGTTACTTGTAATGTCCCAGTAAATTCTTTAATTTCTATAAGTGAGTATTATACTATAAAACAACAAGCTGGGGCCTGTGACAGACTCTGGAGCTGGGTAACTCTCAGACAAGAATCTGGTAGATTAGATATGTGCCTTGGGTCAGAGGAAAAGAGTAGATTTATATGTGGAACATATGCTTAACTGTTTTAGTGTGAAGAAATAAAGCTGAAGCCCTGAACCAGACTCCGGACCTGGTGTTTAATCCTTTCTAGGCTAGGGAAACAGGCCAGCACCACACAGGCTGATATGGAGGATGTGTAATAAAATCTTAAATTAAGAAGCTGTGGTCAGGAATGGAAGATTTAGTGCCCAATAGCCTTGTGTTCCTGACATATCTGAGAATTATAGAATAAAATCTTACTCCATGAAATTTAAACAAATAATCACCCCTCTTTCTTAGTTGCAGTAATGGACCTCGAAGGGTTAAATTTAGCTGCCACAGAACTGAGTTAACTACAGGAACACAGAACCCATACACATAACTCATTAAACTTCATTTTTACTTCTGCACATCAGTTTTCTTTCCATTATTCCTATTCCAGTTCTCTTTTTGGCCATGTAATTTACATTTCTGCATTTGGTATAGCCATTATCACATGTCCCATGCTTGTATTTTTTTCATTAATACACATCAGAGCCCTTTGTGTATGTAAATGTACTACACTGTGAGAAAAGGACAAATAAAAGAAGCCAAACTACTTCTAAATCTCTGATCTACACCAGAGCCTTAGAGAAACATGTTTGTTTTTTGGTTTATTTCCTGCCTGGAGGAACAGACACTCTCTCAACAGTATTTGTTGGAATAATTAGACACACAAGTTAGAGTGGGTTTAAGAAATTCCACTGAAGACTGGCACCGTATTCTCAAGTGGGATCTCACAGGAAGTACCTAGATTCCCAGCAGACTGATCGCAATCGATAACATTGCATTGGGAAAACTACACCAAGTAATTTTGGCTTTAAGTTGTGGGGGAGGACTCCCCTCCCGCCAGTTCCATTTGGTGCTTTCCACAGCACAGGTAATGTCACAAAGGGCTACATTTTTAAACAGAATGGCTAAAATTTTCAAACTCGTATGCCTAGTCAGTATAGCTGATGGGAGGGGGATAATTTTGGTTCGTGGCAGCTTTTGAGGTTTCAACATTTCTTTTAGCTCCACATTGGAACAAAACCAAAACCTTTATAACTTTTTCTGTGAAAAGAGACTTGTGTCAAAATGGACATTTTCAAACCAAATTCTCAGGTTTTTGGTTCGAGAAGAGGTGTTGAAATTTCAGATAGAGAAATTCAGCCTGATGGTTTGGGTACCGGCCTGGGAGACCCAGCTTTAAGTCCCTGATCTATCAATTCAAAGCAGGAAATTTTCATCCCAGACCACACACTTCTCCCCTCCCCCAAACCAAAACTCCCTCCCTCCCCCCGCAAACATTTCCTTGAAATATTTTGGTTTTTGATGAAATTTTGTTTTGTTAAAAAAGTGTTCTGAGCAGTTCTCATAATCGAACACCTAAATAAAAGAGGCTTGATTTTTAGAGGTTTGAAACAAAACTTCTAATGAAGTCAGATTTTCCTTTTTGACCAAGTTACTTTTTTTTTTAATAGTATTCTGATGATCTGCCACATTCTGGGCCCGATCCAGAGCCTATGAAAGTTAATGGCTCAGAATAGTACTCAATTTATCTAAGGCAAACCCCCCCCTTTTTTTTTTTTTATAAATTGTGGACTGCGCAATCCAAAAACATTGTGTCATAAACCTATACTAAATGACAGCAATCAAGCACTTCAGCTTTCTTACTTATTCAATACATGCAAATAATTTCAAATCCAGCATGGTAGCAATTCAAAACGCTTTATTAAGTAATGCAGAAATCCACTGTAGGAACTTGTTTCCTTTTTTCAATTTTTTTAAGTCTTTCATTCATATTCAATACTCTCTAAGCAGCAGAAGTTGCATACCTCAGATTGAAAACCTCTCAGAGCACTCTATTTGTTGCATTTCCCATGGAAAGATTATATATATTTTTCTTCTTCTTGCTCTTCGCTGTGAGTGTTAGATTGATGAACAAATGCTTATTCTGTGCAGCTCACAAAAATCTCTTCATCCCTCAAGACTCTAGAGTTGGCCTAGTTAGCCTTGTTGGTGTTTCTTTTACTCCCTAAATGTTTCAGAGTTGAAACTCAGTTGTTCTCCCAGCTCAGAAAATGCAGCTGTTGTTCTTCTTGTTCCACATTTGTTTGCATGGCTTTTTCCGCACAGACTGGCACTGACAACATAGTTTGTATGCCAGAACTTCAAGTCTTATTTCATTCCATGTTCTTGGCAGCATGTACACTTTTTTATTTTTGGTTACAGACATGATTTCAACCAAGGATGTCTCCATTTTCTACATTCATCTGTATACAAACTGTATAAACCAGCATAATCATTTAAATTTTTCTTGCTAGACTTCTTTAGATCACTCAACTTAGTTTTTGCAGTCAGGTTAGCATGGAGAAACTTGTATCACATTGCACTGTTCCATCTTAACATCTTCCCTTTTGGATGTACACCAGCATTTTCAGTCATCTGGATGTCAGTAACTTATAACTGAAGGGGCAAAAATCAAGGAAATCAGTACCAGCTGTGATGGCTGGCTGCTGAAATCCATACAGCCATTTAACAAAAGGTAAGAGACATTTACTTGCTGAGAAAGTGACATCATCTTCCCTGTGAATGAGATAAAAAAGGCTGCACTTCTTTAATGCTGTAACTGGAAGTCAGTGCGTCGTTGCACAGATTTTGTACACGTCAAATAAGTGGCATCAACTCAGGTGCTTTCTCAGCATTCTCTAATTTATTTATTCGTTCATTCATTCAGCTCTGGCCCAGCTACTGTAGAGAAGTCAGAGATGTTTCTAGTGTCACATACTTTGGGTTCCTCATTTCAAACTCGAGTAGTCTAAACAGCTCCTTTCTCTCCTTTTTCAAGGCATTCCAATACCCTGAGTTTCTGTGACATGTCTAACAAATCTGCATTGTTTTCCCATTGAATAGCAAATGGAAAAAAACCAAAGGCCCAGCAGACTAATAATTTTTCATTTCTTAGGCTACATCAACACTACAGCTGGGATCGACGCTCTCAGATCAATCCACCGGCAATTGATTTAGCCAGTCTAGTGAAGACCCACCAAATGGACAGCAGATCACTCTCCAGTCAACCCCTGTACTCTACCCCCAATGAGAAGAGTAAGGTAAATTGATGCGAGTGTTTCTCCCATCGACCCCGAGCGGTGTAGACCCCGCGGTACTCAACCTAGGTACGTCGACTCCAGCTACGTTATTCATGTAACTGGAGTTGCGTAGCATAGGTCGACTTACTGCGGTAGTGTAGACATAGCCTTAAAACACCAAGGTGCTAATCATGCAAAGTGATTCATGTAGGCATAAGGGTGCATCCTCATTAAATCACTCTTCAGATTTAGGGCCCAGATTAAGCACTAACAAATTTATCATGTCAAATTGCTCTCCTCAGATCATGGGATCCATTATTATTTGTATAGTGAGGCATTTCCATCATAGGAGTTGCTTTTTATAAATTAAGAATAGCAGAACTTGAGTACCACACATTTTAAATTTCTCTCTCTTTCAAGCCATTTCCCCCTGTGTTTTCACATTGTAACAGGGCATAGAAGTGTTCTCTGAACATTTCTAAAGGAAAGACAATTAAAAAAAATCCCACTCCACTGTCTTTTAGACACCACTATTGTATATTCAATTTGTGCTCATCCAGCTGTGCTGGCAGTCTTTTTGCTAACATGAGTCATTGCCTGATGTTCTCAGAGTTGAGCCTAACAGAATGTCTTTTCTATTCCTTTGTTTTCATGTTACAGGCTGGAACCTGAGGCTGAACTTTTTTGTGTGGGGGGGTGATTGTCACGAATATCAGCCACCTAAATATAAAGATGAACAGATATGTTTCTGATGCTTATAAAATCATACGACTGGAAGGGACCTCGAGAGATCATCTAGTCCAGTCCCCTGCACTCATGGCAGAACTAAGTATTATCTAGACCATACCTAACAGGTGTCTGTCTAACCTGTTCTTAAAAATCTCAGATGATGGAGATTCCACAACTTCCCTAGGCAATTTATTCAAGTGCTTAACCACCATGACAGGAAGTTTTTCCTAATGTCCAACGTAAACCTCCCTTGCTGCAATTTAAGCCCATTGCTTCTTGTTCTATCCTCAGAGGTTAAGAAGAAAAACATTTCTCCCTCCTCCTTGTAACAACCTTTTATGTATTTGAAAACTTATGTCCCCTCTCAGTCTTCTCTTTCCCAGACTAAACAAACTCAATTTGTTCAATCTTCCTTCATAGGTCATGTGTTCTAGACTTTTAACCATTTTTGTAGCTCTTCTCTAGACTTTCTCCAATTTGTCCACATCTTTCCTGAAATGTGATGCCCAGAACTGGACACAATAATCCACAATTGAGGCCTAATCAGCACAAGTACAGCAGAAGAATTACTTCTCGTGTCTTGCTCACAACACTCACGCTAGTACATCCCAGAATGATGATTTTTTTTGGGGGGGGGGGGGGGGGACAGCGTTACACTGTTGACTCATATTTAGGTTGTGGTCTACTATGACCCCCCAGATCCCTTTCCGCAGTACTCCTTCCTAAGCAGTCATTTCCCTTTTTACCATTTTGTATGTACCCCATTTTATGTAGCCTGAGAGTGGAAACATCTATGAAATCTGGGGGCCATAGGCATATTAATATCCTAAATCAGTCCCCTGTTCCTAAGAGCTAGAATGTTATCCGCGCTGGGAGAAATATGGTGTAATGAGTAGACCAAACTTAATGAGATAGTGAAACCCAGGGAAGACCATTACAATTTGCTAAAAAGTGCGCTACAGTATAAAACAAGGCTGAAATAATCATATACTTCAAATAGCTAATGCATGTACACATTGTATTTGCTGTCTTCTAGTGCTGGTGTCTTGACTTCCTTAACTCCTCACGCTGTGTTTTCATTTAGGGAGGGTGGAAAGAACTACCAGAAAGGACCCCTGTCCATATGGTCTTCTTGGAAGTCAGGAAGCAGGCTGAAAATGAATCTTTGGAATGGTTACTCATACGTCTTAGAATTGCATCAGAGGACTGAACTTTCACTTAGTCCCCACTTAGATTTACAAGATGTTGGAAATCCTCAATCCACCACTGCTGTCAGACTGAATTACCAGTGTTCCACATTCAACACAAAATGAATTATTAATATAGATGAACAGAAACAGCATTACAAATTATGGGAAAATATGGTATCCCTGAACAAAATGGTCTTACAGATTTCTTACCTTTCTCCACTTTTCTGAAAACAGAATAGAAATGTCTCTCTTTATACGCTGTTATAACACAGTAAAACTACTGACAGACAACAGCAAAAGGGAGTGAATGAATAAATTCACAATGGTTTCAGGGGACTCAGAGCTATAGGGGAACACATTTTTGCCCTAGTCCAAGTCAGGATTTGCTCATATTATTTAGTTGATCACATCTGGAAAGTGGACGAGTATTGCTCAAAATACATTAGAACAATTAATTAAAATCCTCCTTATTGTAACTCTGTTGACCTTAATGGAATCACAGTACGGTTGAATTTGACCTCGGATTACATTTTTCTGGAACTCATTTCTGTAATTCAGTACATCCTATAAAAATTAACTCCTTGCATGGTGCAGGAAGATCATGTAACTCCCTCTGATTATAGTTCTTAATTTGGCTTTGTTGCAAGAAAAAGATGATAGACTTGTATGGACTATAGCAAAGCAAAGTAAATTACATTTTAATAAGTCATAGCAGAGATGAGTAACATTTTTTTGTTTAGAGTACAGAAAAAATTACTGTTCAATATTTATGTATTATCAATAATGTCTGAGAGTATTAAAAAGTATCACTGTATTACAAAATCTCACCAATTCTATTTTGGACAAGAAACTATATGTGCTTATTCACTAGCTATGAATAATGCTCCTGGTAGGATTACATAGGACGTGTCATACCACATCAGTTGAGTGATCCAATCCAGTTAACAGGGGCAATACCAGATGTTTCAGAGGAAACCCCTTAGTGGACAGTTATGGAAAAACCTACTCCAAGGGACGTTTCTTCCTCACTCTGGCAATTAATAGCGTATCCTCCTCAACATGCCACTCTTCCAGTTCAGCTGCAATTGGCCATATCCTTTACTGGATACAGGAATACCTCTCTATTACAGACACCCTAGCAACTATCTTCCTGAGCAGAGTAATTTCCAGTGCTAATTGGCTTTCCCCCAGTTTAAATAATCCCTCAGTCTCGTTAAATCTCTGTGCCAGCCATCTGATTCTACTTTGGCTAAGGTAGAGACCTACCCTTTTGTAGGCTGTGCATTTTTTCCCAGAAGTTCTCTGATGCCTAAAAATCCACCGTCTTCCCCTAATTCACTGAGAGTCTGAAATGTCTCCACTAGCCTGCCCTGAGAGCAGAACATGAGAAAAAGCTACCACAGAGGTTTTGTGACAAATTACAGCTAAACGTTATGTACGGTTTAATATCAACATTTGGGTTACGTGAAATGAAAACGGCCAAAAGTTTGGTGGAATGTGGCAGATTAGGAAAGGCTGAATCACATCTCATTTTTTATCTCCATATGAACTCATATGCAGTTAGTGAATCAAATTCTATAACAATGGGTTTCTTTTTTAAATGTATGTTCTTTACATTAGTATTCATGTTTCATTTGTGAGATATTACAAGTGTCCTACTGATACGGGAAGTTACTGTATTAATAGTATCTTACAATTGTTTAGTGCATGTGTAGGAAAATGTCACATCCCCAGGTGTTTCACTGAAGTTTCACATAACTGTATGTCACATCACACTTCACTCAGAATAATGTCTAGAAAGATGCTTAATCATGCCACACCATCACTGGTGTAATGCCTCAAAAATTGTCCTGGTTTATAGGTAGTTAAGAGAGACTCCTACAATCCCCTTCCACACCCAGAGGGTTTTTCATAAGTATCCCATAAACCACATCTAGCTTTCTGGGTGCCTAGGGATTATTGAAGGTACTCAGGAGGCAATGCTGCAAGAGTGGATTAGAGTGTTGGCATGATTAAACTGAACCCAGACAGGATGTCTAGGGTGGACATGTATTATTGGTACTAACACCAATGTAATCCTGGGCTCAGATTATCTATCGTGCTGAGCAACCACAGCTTCAAGTAGAATTAGGAATGCACTGTACTTCTGAAAATCAGTTACCACAAGGTCAATCCTGTTATGCAGATACATCCATGTAATATTAGTGCACTTTTCTACAGTCTTATTAAGGCCTGTCTGTTTTAAAGACTGTAAAAACTATTGCTTCTGTAGTCAGAGAAGGACAAAGAGCTTTGTAGAGGATTTTGTCAAAGTCACTGCAATAAGGAAGAAAAATATTCTTTTCCATATAAAGGAGTAAGGACCTAGATATACCATTGTGCACCCTGCACATCAAAAGGTGACCCTAAATGGAATTGCAAAGGTTTGTTTTTTTATTGACCCATGTTTGTCATATTAGTTCACTGAAGATAAGACAAATATAATATCTAATAGAACTAAGAAAACCTCTATGAAGCTCTACCAGGTGGATTTTAAATGGTAAACTGATGCGGCAACAGCTGTGGAGGAACAAATAACTTAAATCTGCTGGGATCATGATATGGTTTTAATTTCCACACTTTTTCTCCTGTTATTCATGTTACTAAGTCTCAAAATCCTCTGTCTGATTTAAAACTGCAACATAGGTTCAGAAACATTGTATCCATATATTTTGTTTTACTTCTTTAGTTTTTTTAATATGCTCTACGAGAGCAATTTTTTAAATGTTTAAGTTGATTGTTTTATTGCATTGATTACTACTGTGTTATTCGTACTTGTCTGTATTGATACCTATATACACACATGTCAAGGTTCCTTCCCCACTCTGAACTCTAGGGTACAGATGTGGGGACCTGCATGAAAACCTCCTAAGCTTACTTTTACCAGCTTAGGTTAAAACTTCCCCAAGGTACAAACTATTTTACCCTTTGCCCCTGGACTTCCACTACCACCACCAAACTTTATCTGGGTTCCTGAGAAAACGTAGTTTGGACACGTCTTTCCCCCCAAAATCCTCCCAACCCTTGCACCCCACTTCCTGGGGAAGGTTTGGTAAAAATCCTCACCAATTTGCATAGGTGAGCACAGACCCAAACCCTTGGATCTTAGAACAATGAAAAAGCATTCAGTTTCCTTACAAGAAGACTTTTAATAGAAGTAAAATAGAATCATCTCTGTAAAATCAGGATGGTAAATACCTTACAGGGTAATTAGATTAAAAACACAGAGAATCCCTCTCGGCAAAACCTTAAGTTACAAAAAAGACACACAGACAGGAATATTCATTCTATTCAGCACAGCTATTTTCTCAGCCATTTAAAGAAATCATAATCTAATACATACCTAGCTAGATTACTTACTAAGTTCTAAGACTCCATTCCTGTTCTGTCCCTGGCAAAAACATCACACAGACAGACACAGACTCTTTGTTTTTCTCCCTCCTCCCAGCTTTTGAAAGTATTTTGTCTCCTCATTGGTCATTTTGGTCAGGTCCACGAGGTTACCTTTAGCTTCTTAACCCTTTACAGGTGAGAGGATTTTTCCTCTGGCCAGGAGGGATTTTAAAGGGGTTTACCCTTCCCTTTATATTTATGACAACACGGTTCTTGCTATTTAAATTAGGGTATATTTAATAGATTAGAGTGGACTATTTTGCTTCTTACATTGGTCATACATTTTATTGCTGTTCCAAGCCTGTCTTGAGGGCAGGATAGCTATTAATTTTTTATGCATTTGTTTCTTTTTTTAAAGTCTCTTGCTGTTTTCTTGTGTATTTGCAAACAAACAAACTTATACGTGAACACAACCAGTTTATTCCCCTCCTACTTAAATGAAATCACGAGGTTCTCCTCAGAGAGATACCGCTACATAATTCTGTTTGAGAGCAGTGTTTGCAGCTAAGCAGAAAAAGGTGTGAGCTCATCGTGACACTTGACAAATCCTAGGAAAAGCCGAGGACACCCCCGTGGTTCTATACTAGCTCTGGCCCCAGATGTGCAACTCGAGTGGATCCATTGCAACAGGGACTTCCTCTAGTTACAGCAGCCTTTAAGCCCCCAGAAGATGACTCTTCTGGGGATTTAATGCAGTTTAGGGCACTATAACTTTTTCAGGGGGATTATCTATGGAGTTGGATAATGCACTTCCCCAGCGCCTCACTACTGGCATTCCCAGTATGCATTCCTTTCCCTCTGTGCAACCTGGACTATGAAATGAGTACCCCACAAGAAAAAGAAATGCCATGGAAGTGGCTCAAACCCCTTCCACTAAGAGAAAGAAAAGATCCATGGTTGCAGCGTCCGCACCCTACACAGATCTATTTGGCAAAGAGTCCTGTGGCACCTTATAGACTAACAGACGTATTGGAGCATAAGCTTTCATGGGTGAATACCCACTTCGTTGGATGCAAAAAAGTGGGTAGTCACCCACGAAAGCTCATGCTCCAATATGTCTGTTAGTCCATAAGGTGCCACAGGACTCTTTGCCACTTTTACAGATCCAGACGAACACGGCTACCCCTCTGATACAGATCTATCTGGGACAATCCAACCCACCAATGTTAAATATGGTGGTGCTATATGCCATCGTATACTTCACAGGCCAGAAACTTCAGTTGTTCTATAATTGATTTGTGCCACTCTGCTTGTGCAATGCAGCTACAAAGCTGATCTAGCCATCTACTCAAGGACTCCCAGCACAGGGGTAGGTATCTGGAGACTAGTACGGTCAGGCAATGGGAGCACAGTCAGAGCAATCTCCAGCCCTTTAACTTGTACCAGAGGCCAAAACAACCTGCCTCAATATAAGGAAGTGTAAAGTCTGCAGGCAGCCACCTTTGTCCTCTTATTTAGGTCCTGCTCTGAGCAGAGCTGGGGTAGATCTGAAGACTGAGTCCCACATTGCCGAGAGATTATAACTGCCTATTGGAAGTTAGAAGTACAACACACATTTTTTACATGATAAAAAGGCTTGAATCTCCATGGTAGTGAGATTTATATCCTGCAGAAAAATGCACAGGTGCTGGGATTAGGGGTGCTGCCGCATCTCCTGGCTTGAAGTGGCTTCCATTATATTCAGGGTTTACAGTTTGGTTCAATGGCTATCAGCACCCCCACTATACAAATTGTTCCAGCACCCCTGGGAAAATGGTTATTGATGAATAAGCTGCCTGTCACTTTTCTTCACAGCTTCATTGGTTTGAATATGCAAATATAGATTTTTTTATTATGGAGCAAAAAATTAATATTACTTCCTAGAACAGAACTGGTCTGAACAGAAGATCTGTTTCAAGGACAAGAATTTTTTTGGTTAATCTATTCCAAGAAACTCATCTAAATGGTAAAGAATTAAAAAACAAACAAAACCAACCCAACTCAACCTACTAACAAAATCTTTTAAAGATTGGGATTTTAGGTGTTATTTACTCAAGAAGCAAAGTAGGGAGTGCAGCAGGGGAAGGTGCAGCTATCCTATTTTGTAAAAAATGCAGATCGGATATGTGATTGACTATTGCATGAGCAATTATGGAATAAAGTAGCAAATGTAAAAATTGGATATTATGGAATTATTGATTTTCTTTTTACATTTGAGATATCAGAGCAGCCTTATCCCATTCTTAATCAACTATAAATCAACTATAAAGCTGTAAAATATTTTAAAATCTTTAATCCACTAAGATAATTAATCCACCTGGAAAAGAATTTACCTTCCACTCAATGCCACTTCAGATCCAGTAAAAGAATGATTTATTTTTAGACTGTATACCTGAATTAATACAGGATCAACTTTAGAAGGGATTAAGTCTCATATTGTGATCCATTTAAAATTTAAGGCCCCAAACCTTCACCTAATTTGTAATAAAACTCCTATTGATTTTTACAGGAGCTGGATTGGGCCTATAAAAGTAATGCTAAAAACAACCCTGTAAGGAGATGAAGTCTGAGGCTTGATTCTGCTTTCATTTAAACCAGATCAAAACGTAAGTAATTCAAATGTAATGGACTACCTTACTGTAAAACTAGTGAAAGAAGAGAATAAGGGTCAATATGCTTCATTGTTGAAATATCAAACATATTTTGCTTCCCAGTAGCTCTGGATGGTAGTTTCCAAAAGTGAACCTTCATGAGCCCATGTTTTCTTTCAGCTTTAATCAGCTTTGCAAGCTAGAAGAAAAATAAATCTGATAAATAGCTGTCTAGTTAGGAAGAAAAAAAGTTTTTTTTTTAAAGGAGCGGATGAGCTAATCAGCACCTAGAATAGTAATGTTGTTTCTAAAATATTTCAGCTAAAATATAAATATTCTGTAATGAATGGCAGAGCAGTCTCCTATATTCAAGCCAAATTTTAGACAGATATTTATTCTTCTCCACATATTTCAGCAAATTATCTAAAATTCCAGGGAATCAAAAAACAAGTAATTAAACTGAAAAGTGTAAAGGACGAATTCAATTGATTGTAAAGCACATTGGACATGTATAATGATATATAAATATTAGTGGAGATATTAAGTAATATTCAGTGTTATATAAAATTTGTGTATTGCTAAGAAATGCAATGAGTTCTAAATACTATTTCTCTGAAACTTCATGATTACACTTAGAATTAGAAATCTTTTTAATAAGATGAAAAAACTAGAAAAACAAGCAAAGAGCATGACACAGCTGGAAAAGCTTCTGAGAAAGGGCAGCTGATGTTGTTGCAGCTACCAATATACCAAAAAAATGGAAGGCATTTAGAAATGATTATGCTGTTGAACTCTAAAAATTTTCAGAGTCCACCTGGCTCTCAAGTTTTGAACAATTTTGTTATGTTATTGGTAAGGGCAGGGCGGCTGCTAGATTATAAAGAAGTAGGTGATGTGCTTTGAAGTTTTCATTACTTTCACTCAGAACCTGAGTCCCAAAGTTGCACAGTAACTATAGACCAGTTTTCATGATTAACCAGGATTGTAGGATTTATGAAAAGATCATAGCTACCAGATTAGGAAAAAAATGGTCAAAAGCATGATTATTTGTATTGTGGTAACACATAGGGATCTCAGTCATAGACCCCATAGTTCTAATCACTGTAGGAACACATACGAGAAAGACAGCCCCTGTCCAAGGAACTTACAATCTGTATAATGTAGGATGTACTCAGAGCAAGCAAGGTCTGGGGTTATCCCCCACCCCACTCAGAGTTGCCCATGGGGGAAAATTTTGCATACAAATCTCCACCTTTTCATGAAGAAGGGGGGTACATACAGAGGTTCGCTGGGGTTAGGGCATTAGGGTACATACTTAATTCCCCTCCTGCCCATATGGAGATTCCCTCAAAGAGATGATATAGTACAGTTTGTGACTGTATTTTCTGGGAGCCCCCTTCTTGGGAGCACTAGGGTCAGAAAGGCAGACATGCTCTACATCAGGCACAGGGCTTCTTTACATCAGGCCCACTAGACTCTTTGGTATCTGCCAGATTAGAGATGTGATACCATGGCCATTCCTATTACTGCTCACTCCTGCATGCTGCATCCCATCCCTCCAGTGTAATGACTGTGTGGAACTTCACAAAGAGATCCTTTCGGAGAAATAGATAGCACCCAGAAGTTAAGTTTGCCTGTAGTTTCTCTATCTTCAGACATGGCGGGAGGATGGGGGGGAGGGAGGGAGGGAGGATATTTTGATTGAGCTTACAGTCCAAGTAAAGTCTTGAGAACACTATAGGTTGACAGCTATATCACTGGCAATTTATTATTAAAAAAGTGTCTTGAAACAAGGATGACCCTTTCCCCCTTTGTTATTTTTATTAACACTGTAGAAAAATGCAATGAGATCCTTGTAGAAAAGTTCAAGGAATGACGGTGAATCATAATCAATACTAAACTATCTCACTATATACTGATGATTCATAATAACTCTGCTAATCCCCATCAAATGTAATAAAAAAAAGCCACAGTAGATTGGGTCCCCAGTTATACACTCCTGGTGGCAAAGGCTGTAATGTTTGGTCAAAGCCTAAGGATATTGCCATCTCAAGTGCATCCCAAAAGATAAACAAATGGGATCAAGTTGTATAAAAATAGGAGGAGTCAACATTCTATCAGGCAAATATTAGGGCTAAATTTTCTTGTAAATTATTCACTACTTTGTCCCTCAAATTATTGTCATGTTGGATCTACTTGATGATGGGGAAATTAACATAATTAAAAAAACCCTCAAAGCTAGCATCTGGGTTGGTTAAATTCTAGGCTGAAAAAGATAATTCCCTTGCACTGGATGAGTTATATTATTCACTCTAGGGAGTATCACAGAAGAAGAACATATAGTTATTCTTGTAACTAATGAAAACAGATTTACCCTACCTGCTAATTCTTATTTCATCTGCGGAGGACATATGGATCTTCAACATAATCAATCACTTGTGTTATCAGCCCTATGAATGGCCTGGGTCAGCTGACTCAGGCTCATAAGATTCGGGCACTGGGGCTGAAAAGATGGTGCAGACACCAGCCCATGCCTCGACTACACAGCGATTTTTCAGCCCCGGAGCCTTCGCCCCATGAGCCCAAGTCTACTGCCCCTGGCCAGCAGTGGGTTTTTTATCCCTGTGTAGACATACTCTTAGGTTTCAATCCTTCAGTGACATCCATGTGGAACCATAGTGCTGGCAATGTTATTGGCCCTTTGATATCAATGGAATTCCACATTGATCTCATTGCAGGATCAGAGCCTTAGATTTATTTGTTAAGCACTGAATATTTTACCGAGGTGATACATCTGGAACTATTGTCTGAACTAATCCAGAAGGCCACTACCTTCCTTCAAATCCCACCTCCAGACCCATTTCTGCCATGACTCCTATGAGAAACCAGCACTCATTGCCATAGCATCTCAACCTCAGATACATTGAAGTAGTTAGTCCTCACAACCTCCTTGTGAGGTGGGGAAGTAAGACATTTGAGGCTTCTCTGAGACATCTCTAGGCTATGTCGCATATCTGAGAAGAGTGAACATATGGCAGCAGGTTAGGATAGGTCATATTGGGGCACTTATTAGAGATTGTAGGATATTTTTGACTGCTGTGGGAGGTAATAGTCAGAGAGCTTGTTATATTAAAATGTTAAGGAGGCTTTCAGAACTTGGAAAATTCAAAGGCAAGTGCCCTACCAGGACCCAACGCAAAGGGAGCAAGTGCCATATTAATTTTTCAATGAGGATCAAGGCAAGGTTATGGCAGACACTCTGCTGGGAAATCATGGGTAGAGTACGTATTGGAAATGTGACAGAGGTAGTATCAAGAAGCGGGACCCTGTGTACCTGAACACTTGGCATATCCCTAGGGCCAGCTCTGCATAAAGCATCATCTATTTATCTTCTGAATGCTAGTCCATATTGTTTCTGAACTAATGGACAAATTTCAGCCTAAAAAGATAAAAATTATGCATATATTGTGGAATTTGGATTTCACTTATCAGTATTCATAGTGTAGTGATAATATGGCTATACTGAGGGGGGAAAATATTTTCCCAGATTCATAATGTCGATGATGTCTTTTCCACCACTTGTTCTGATAAGTGAAGCATTTAGCTGTAAAGATGAGAATGGAATTAATTTATTTGAAGGTTTCAACATTTAGAAATAAATTCACTTAAATGTAAATAAGGAATGTTACAACTAGTGGGAGTGCCAGTTACAGCCAGTTATTCCTGACTAATCTACCTTGCCATTCAAAATGCCTAGCAGAATTTATTCTGACCTTTTTGCCACATAGACATGGAGATGTTGCTTGCATCCATGTCTTATTTTGGAGAGTGAGTACTGTTTTAGTTGTCTGAACAGGGTGACCAGTCAGATATATATCAGATGGTTATTAATCCATTTTTCCCTCTTGGCAGGAATCTTGTAAGGATGTTTGATTATGCTCTATCTTTAAGAAAAAGATCACTGAACAATGTTCAGAAATTTGACTGAGCCACTTTTCCAGCTCTAAAAAAGAAAAGGAGTCCTTGTGGCACCTTAGATATTAACAAATTTAGTCCAGCTCTATCTCTGAATGATTTTTTTTTTTTGCTTTTAAATTACACTGAAAGTCAAACACAACTGGTGCAACAACAAACTGGCCTCTTAAATTTCATTTTCAAAGAGAAAACATTCTTAAGTTATCTAACTGGACTTTTGAGGATACGTTTGCCAGTAAGAAGACCAGAATTTATTGATACCATGTGTGATTTATACATTTTTTTGTTGGAAAACATTTCTAAGCTTCACTCAATTATGGGGAAAAATTTTCATTAAAAATGCATACTAACACACTGTGTGAAATAAAATGACCAAATGATTCAAAGTTATCATGTCATTATACAGCTAATGGACTTATAACTTTAATAGATCAATTAATGAAACACCCCATAGCAAGTATTATCAAGTGCCTGTACTAGGAAGGGTGAAGAGGATGTAACACCATAACAATTAACATCTTAATAACTGGATCAGCTTTTCCAGTGTCACAAGATTGATTCCACTGAAACATATCCCTTAAATGCTCCTTCCTCATGAAAGGCATGGAAATTTTCCTGTCATTTAAAATCCTATGAATGGCATGTCAGCACTTTAAGAAAATCTATACAATCTCATATGGCCAATAATCCACTATATGATATATTTGCCATAAAGTGGGGCAAAATCTTTAACATAAATGTATTCATCATGATCAAGCCCACCTTTGCAGACTCTGTAACAGCAATGCCCCAGTTGATTATATCAAAAGGTTGTCAAGGACAACGTAAATAAAAAGGCAACACACCTTACCACCTACAGGGACTTGGAATAGATGTAGTTTTAAGCAAGACACATTCCTTCTGGCTTCATTGACCAGGCCTCATTCCAAAGCCAAGTTATACATTACAGCAAGAAAATGACATTTCTATATGGCAACTTTTAAGGAAGGCTGCCTATAACAAAGAAATGTTTAGATACAACCACACTCTATTAAAGTGTCCTTATTATACAACATCCTGATGTGAAGTTACTGCATTCTGGCTCTTGTCTTCATTGAAGCCCATTTATAAAAATCTTATAGGCCTTTACATTTTTTAACAGCAACATTTTGGCTGTGATTATTGGCTTTTTGGATAGAATTTTGTTCTAGCAGTTGTACAGAGTACTCTCACAGACATGTGGAATGGACCTTCTTTGTATAGCATGCACTCCAGATTAATTATGAACATATGGCTGCAGTTTAATTTATAAAAAGGATCATCATCTGCTGATTGTTCAGACTTCTTAAAAAAGAGCCAAACTTTGGATCACAGATCCATGGCCCAAATTTTTATGATCTGCCAAAAACTCATTAGGGTTTTTTGGCCTTTTATTTAGGAAAATATGAAACAAATTGGTAACTTGAAAGCACAATAAAACCTAAAAACAATAGTCATACGGTGTTTCATTCTCGAATGAGCTGTGGATGGTTGTAACCATTTTCTTTTGAAAATCTACCTATATACTGTTAAGGAAAATAGGTGAAAATTTACCATAAACAGAACACCCATTCCTTGAATTCTGCATATATGAGAACTATATGATAAACACTTGGCTTTGAATGTGCACACTTCTCGCACCCATTCTGATCATTCAATAATCTCACAGATCAAATGACAGTTCAATATGAATCTATTCCTAATTTTAAGTTTAGTCTGGGATTTTCAAAAGTAGCTGAAGGGAACTGAGGGAAAAACCAGCATAACGTAATGCCAATAAATTCAGCAAGATTCATAAATGTGTGGAGTCCAAGGCCAGAAGAGATGACTCTGGTCATCTCGTCTGACCGCCTGTACAACAAAGGCCAGAGAACTTCCCCAAAATAATACCTAGAGCAGATCTTTTAGAAAAACATCCAATCTCGACTTAAAAATTGCCAATGATGTAGAATCTAGCATGTTCCAATGGTTAATTATATTCAGTGTTAAAAATGGAGAGGGAGCCTGAACCAGGAAGAGCAGGGACTTGAACCTGAGTCTTCAATATCCCAGATTAGGGGACCAGAGAAACATTCTCCATATAAGCTTAGGTTCCCCTACCATTTCAGCTGGAGTTCCATACTGTGGAAGGGAAATCCAAGCACAAACTGCCCACTTTGTTAGCATTTTCTTATGCCATTTTGTCCTTTAGATAGGTATTTTAACAAGGAGTGAAAGTTTTTCATTCTCTTCTCCACTCTTCACACTCCAAATTTTTCACAGGAAATGTCAATGACCAATAAATCCATTCATAATTAAGTCTAGATGATGGTCTCAAGCTCTGTGAAACTATATAGGCATTCCCAGACTTGTCGCTTGTATGGAGAAAATCTGCTGAGATACCAGCCAAGATGGGGAGGGAAAACAAAACAAACAAATATCTATAAAATGGCAGTTCACCAAAACATTTCTGGGTATTCTGAAGTTACCAGTTAAACACAGTTGTATATGCACTAAACTACGGCAACAGGAAAATTCATATTATATGGAAAAGTGAAGACCATGTGTGTAACTTGAGAGATCCCAATTTTGTGAAATTTCCACACCAGAATGCTTCTGATAACATGAATCCATATTAGGGATTAAAAAAATCTCTATTCCTGTTTGTGTCACATACTTTTATTCTGTGTATCAGACATATATATTCTATGTTTATTCTGAGATTTCTAAAGTCAGTTTGGTACTATATTACCTTGACATTCACAATATTCTTTAATTTTTAATTGGATGTCTATTTCACATACTTTTCCTGTTCCAAATAAATTATGTAATGCATCCCAGAAGGAGACATTTCAACAGTATGTGTCTGCCAGGAAATCTTGAAAATGTGGTCTTTCACAACTTTGGTTGGATCAACATCCAGTTGTAAGGGAGAAAAGTTGACATTTTTAACCATAAATTAAAAAAAAACCCAAAAGGTATTCCGGTGTTATATCTGATATCCATGCCTTGAAAGCTTGCACTTCTTTAGCTACTGATTCTCTGCACTCATGCTAGATATACGAGTATCAGATATTTCCAGTCTGCAATGACATCTCAATTCTAAATGTGAATGAACTATGAAACTACGTGAGGTAAAATGAGTAACTCCCTCCCCCTTTTCATTTTCAACACCAGTGATGAAATCTAGAAAGTTTTATCAAGTCTATAAAACCAGACTAGTCTGGGGTCTCATCCATCCAAAGCCCTTTGAAGTCAAAGAAAAAGACTCCTTTTGACTTCAATGGTCTTTGAGTCAGGATCTTAACAGGTTCTTCCTCCTCTTTTATTTCTGTGGCCCCAGTCCTGATACCCTCCTTACTCACATTGAGTACCACTTTACTTCTCAACCAATTCTGCTGAAATAAAGGTATTCCAGGAGTAAGGTACTACTAAGTATCCAGGCAGGAAGGAAATCCAGCCCTACGTGAAAGGAGGAAAAGAGTGATGAGGAAGTTGCTCTTTTGCTAAGTCACTGGATTTCTGGAGGGGCTAATGAGGTAATCTCTACTGCATTTTACCAGACAAACATTTACAATGGAGAACCTCATAGTCCTATGCATTTTCCAACAGCAACATTTGTCTGTGATTGTTGGCTTTTTGATCAGAATCCTTTCCTGGCAGTTGTGCAGGCCATCTTACAGTCAGTGGTCTGCTTGGAATTAAATTGTAGTTCCTCAATAAAGTTTGTTTTGAAAGTGGGATGCATTCTGATCTCACTTACGCAGAGGGATACCCGCTCTGACCCCACTGAAGACTGAAGAAATAACTGGTATAAATGAGAAGAATCATTGTAAACAAGTAACACCCAGTCAGGCTGTGATGATTGAGGAAATCTGTTTGTACAATTTATAAATTCTGTGCAAAACTATGAACTCCGTATGTATCTTTACTAAGTTGCAAACTCCATTTTGTAAACTTTTGTCTTCTCTGTTGTCTTTTCATTTCCATGTTGGCAGAAATTCCAACAGCAGTAAAGCCAAAGGCCTAACACTAGAGGTTTGCTAAATCTTGCTGTTCCTCTATTGAAAGAGGAACCACCCCTAGATAGAAAGCTGGACTCCAATCCCTTCCTTAGGATTCTGGGAAAAGCTACATAGGAAGACTGAGGAGCCAGCACTGGTTCCAGAAGCCAGGCAGCTGGGCTGCATGCTCTCTCTCAGGAAGGTTAGCTAGACAGAGGAGCTGCACTCACTGTGTCCCAGGGATCCCATGATCGGGACAGTGACTGGACTCTATCCAGTCTGCAGAAGCTTAAAACACCTGGGCATAACCCAACATCTCAAGTGGCTAAAGCAGGATGCAGCACCACTCAGCTTTGACCCATCCGCTCCCCATAGATGGAGACAAAGGGGTGGACGGGTCAAATTTGATTGACGTTGCACCAGCAGTCACATTTGGCCTAGGTGCTCCTCTGTAGATGAGGGGCCTTCACAAATGAGGGGCTGGGGCAAACTGATCCTTTTTCCTCACACTCCTCCCATCCCTTGCCCCGTATGGGGGAAATGTTAACTGCAACCAGAACAGGAGGTTTGGGGGATTCAAAGTAGGTCAGTCTTATGAAACCTGGGACTTGTGAGGAGGTCTGCTTGGGGATCCAGAGCCTGAATTCCCCTGCACAGCAATCTGGCGGGCCACCAGTAGGGGGGCTTTCAACCTGATCTGTGGCTTGCTATGCAGTCATTTTTAGGCTATAAAAATTACAAGCCAAGCCAACACCATTCAGTCAGGGATTTCACCATACAATAGAATGCTTGCTTACCTAAAACTACCCCACAAAGTATTCCACTATGGAGCAAACCCTGGTCACTTTGCCTGGCTCTCTCGTATGAGTCATAAGGATTTGGCACATGCTGGAATATTGTCAAGTCTCTGATGAAACATTTTTATTTTGTCATAATTTTATTGTAATAGGTTAAATGTAAGAGTGACAGGGACAGATCCTCACGGATGTAAAGTCAATGGACATATTTGGATTTACTTCATATGCAGAACTAGCCCATGCAGTGCCACTGAAGTCAGTGTGAATTTTGGGAGGGGAAGACATGTAGGATTTGACCTTACTTTCTCTTATTTTTAATGCAACCCAATTTTCAAAGGAAACCCCTCAACCTTTTTAATCAGAACATTTCGACCAGCTATATTAAAAAAACCTAACTGAATCAGCTGTTAACTGAAATAGGAAGAGACGTGCAACTCCAGGTGCATGGAGCTACATCACAGCCTTCTCTTATTAGAAAAGGGTTCATAAGAGCTTAAGTTCACATTAAAAGATTTCTAAAGCAACTAAATGGGTGTAATTCTCCTTCTGCCAGTTCCATGACAAAATGATTTAGTAGGACTTAACCCACCAGGAAGGTTTTCTCCTTTTAAATTTTTGCATAAGTTTACTTTCATTTTTTTATTTAGATTTCTAAAAACTGTGTCTTGAAGTTCTTTGGTCATGGGATATTCATATTATTCTTCCTCCACAGGTTTTTAATTAAAATTGACATTAATTAGTGTTAAAATAGGTTTAATTTAATTTCACTAGTCATGTTTCATTGAGATAGTTTGCTGTTTGAAACTTATGTTAAACCAACTCCCTTCCAAGTCTCATAATATTTTATACAACTAGTCTTGGCAAGAGAGAGAGATTGGCTAATTCATTATAGTTTACATTTATTTTGAGAAAATACAGATGTGCTAAATAAACTTCTTATGGAAGGAATAACTCCTGGGACTAAATCCTCTCAACCACCAATTCATCTTTCCATTTTCTAAACAAATTATACTACAAATGTAAATACAATTAATTGCAAAAAGAATACTGAAATATTAGGGACCCAGGGCTCAGATCCTCAGCTCTGACAAGGGAGTGCTTAGTTTAGCTGAGGAACAGAGGGTGCAAAGCTTTTGTATTTTGGTACTTCCTCAATCTTGGGGCCACTTTCCCCAGACAAGTTAGAACAGCCTGAAGGATTGTCTATTACTGCTCACCATGCATTATGCTGAGAATTTTTACTTGACCACACATATAGTTCTTTGAATTTTCTCCCATTTGCCCCTTACACTTGGGAATACGCTTGCCCCATTTCAAATTTTCCAAGATCATCATTTTATCCTCTTAAATCCCTCCTTAAAATCTACCTTTGCTGTGATGTCAACAAATCACTGAATGGCTCGCAATGGTTAGAGTGGTGACCACTTGCAACTACAGAGGCTAGGGTTATGATTACTTTATGCATCCACATCTGTTTCTACTATACCCCTTGTCCTCTTGCACCCCATCCTTTTCTGCTTTCTGTTTATTCACTTGTCTAAATCTTAGATTGTCAGCTCTCTGGAACAGGGGCTGTCTTTGCGTACCTTGTTTGTATAATGCCTAGTACAGTGGGGTCACGATCACTGATTAGTGTCCTTAGATGCTATTGCAATAGATATTTTAGGTAATAACATATGGACAATTTAATCCTCCAAGAATTTTTTTTAAGTAAATCTAAAATAAAGCAATGAAGTGTGATATTCTTATCTTTAGGTATTTCTCTATCTTTCTGGAATGTTGAAAAAATAAAGGTTTGGTTGGTATTATGGGCCATCTAATCAGACAGCTATAAATGAGAATCACAAACAAGCATCTAGTGATGGCTTTTCTTAGTAATAATGATGTTGCTGGCACAGGCAAAATTTATCTGCTATAAGCCTGAACGGTACAAGCTAGACACCGTCATTTCTTCTAAAGTAGCACGGTATTGCAGATACCTGACAATTCTGAAATGTCTATATCCATTAGCATCTCGCTTCTATTGCCAAGGAACTTTATATATATTTATTCAAGAGTCAGGCCCCAGCTCAGCTGCTAACAGAATGACAGGAACAGAAGAAGGATGCTATTTGGGTCAATGAAAATGGACCACAAACTGTACAACATGTGAACAATGAGTCCTAAGTGGAACATTTGACAGATGCCTGTGACAGTCACACCACAAATTTGTTTATACAGTCATCAAGACTGATTAAAAATGCATGTTGAGTTGAGGGAATAAAAAAAAAATCATGTCTATCATCATCTGGAAGTGATTTGCAACAAGTTTCTGTGCTCACTAACAAACTAAGTTCTCCCAAATGTGTAAATCCATCTCTCCATATTCTTCTAGGTTGAAGTAATTGGCTTTGACTTTCCGTTTTCTTTGGACAGTTAAAAAATACTTGTCACATTAAGTAGCTTCAGAATGGAAGAATTATTACACATCTTGGATATCTATCTATTCATAGTGATTATTTGTTGTATGTGGCACGGGTGAGATTGCATGTAGAACACATTGTTTGACCAGACACTCCTAGCTACACAATATGTACACGCTGTTAATTGTACAAATCTTTCCCTTGCCTCATGATCTGTGATCATTGGAAACAAAGGTTTAGTCTAATTAGAATCAGCTTTCGGCACCTAAAGACACTATAACCATATGAGGCGTGTATACAAGAAGGTGGATGGAGACCAAAGGAAGCAAATTGCTTATTTAAAACATAAGGAACAATATGTTCTAGCTTTAGATATATAGGGCCAAACTTCACCATTATAAAACTCCACTGATTTCTGTGGATTGGCATCAGGGATTAACTTGGCCCATATACAGTATTAAGACAATCTTGACAAAACTGCACTATAAAAATCACTATAACAGATGTTCACCTGTTGTAATGTTGGAGGAAACATTTCAACAGTTGCCCCCTAGGAGTTTAGATAACAGTGATGAATAGAAGGGGAATATGCTACTTCCTAAGAGTTAAAGATCTCATGGCACTCTTTAAAAGAACATTGAATGTCCTGGCCAAATTCCAATGTGAACAATTACATCTTGTTTCCTGAAATTCTCACTGCAGGTTAATAGGATGTGATATTTTTCTTCACACCCATGTCACTAATGTTTGGGCATTGTTGCCATTCACTTTTAAAACATATTTGCAGTTGCAATATTCTATCAAATAAATATTTTATTTTATGTAGTACAATTATCCAAGTACATATTCTCATATGCTACATCAACACTGATAGAAGAGCTTTTTGCAAACACTTTTGGGATAGGTTCTTTTGGAGTTCATGAACTGAATTCAGTAGGATTTGGGTCACAAATGCATTGGTTATTGTAGAAGTCTGAGTACACTCCCCCCTTCTAGTCATGATAATTGGACCGTGTATAAAAGGTTGTATGCTCCATAGTAATATGCACAGTTACACATTGTAATATATGCAGCACAATCCTACATTTACATCAGGGAGTAAAGCAAATTGACACTGATCAGAGGAAAACATTTCTTCCCATTTACTTTTTCTGCAAATTGTGCAAATTTTAAACACAATATAAAAAAATCATCCTTTTTCCATTGTAAAGATTTCAACTGTAAGCAAATGTGCTGCTTCCTTGTTTACCCAGCCCTCCAGAAAAGGTTAACAATAGCAGCAAATGCGTCAACGCTCCTTCTCTAATTTATTCACTTCAATGAGGTGTGAATTTCAAAACCATCACTGACCATTTAGAACTTGACAGTATTAATCACAGGCAGTTTATTCCTCCCCTGCCCCCCTTTTTTTTTTTTAAAAAAGGAAACAGGAAATTGCATGCAAAAACCAACCGATGCAAAAAAGCAACCATATTTTAATCCAATGTTTAGAACTTTTATTTAAATTCACAAAATCCATGAACTAAAAATGTATGTTTCTGTGATAACTCATTCATGCACATTACAGATAATGTACATATCAAAATATACTTTTTAACAATCTAGTAGTCAAATATTTTATTTATGCAGCCTGAGTGATTTAATAGAGCACTGGGGACCTGGGTTCAGTTCCCTACTCCACCACAAGCTTCCTGTGTGACCCTGAGAAATCACTTAGACTTGGTCTACAATAGGAAATTAGGTCGATATAACTATGCCACTCAGGGGCGTGAAAAATCCATACTCCTGAATGATGCAGTTAAACCAACCTAACTTCCAGTGTAGATAGCAGTAGGTCAATTGGAGAGTTCTTCTGTTGACCTGGCTGCCACCTCTCAGGGGGATGGATTACCTATACCAAGTGGAAAACCGCTCCTGTCAGCATAAATGGTGTCATCACTGAAGCCCTGAAGCTGTGACACTGCGGCATTTAAGTGTAGAAAAGGCTTAGTCTTTTGCTGGCATAGATATTCTGGTTAGGAGAGCGTGTGCGCACATGTGCAGAATCTCCCCTCCCCAGCTGAAATAGCTATGCTGGCAAAAGCCTGAGTGTAGGCAGATATACTGGTAAAACAAGTCCGTTGTCAGTATAGCTTATTTCATTTGGGAATTGGTAAACGCCATATCAGCAAAAGAACTATTTTTTGCATATATACCGTGCGTCTACACTAGGAGGATTTGCAGGTCTAGCTCTTCTAGCAAACTCTTTAATGCAGGAAAGGCCTTCGTCCCCCACCTGTAAAATTGGGATAACAGTACTTCCCTACCACACAAGGATGTTATCCGGATAATACATCAAATATACTATGGAAATGGGGGCCATAAAAGTACACAAGATAGATACGGTTATGAAAACTTTACAGTTTTCATTTCCTGACTTCAGTGCATGAGTTCATAAATTTACCATTGAATTAAAGGTGACTAGGGCAAGGAAGTTCTGTAAATCAGCTTCAATGGAGCTGAGAGCCAACATTCAGTAAAATCAGATCAGTGGCCACCCTATAAAAAGGGGCTTTAAATGCAAATGCACATTTTTAAAAAAAATGTTAGAAAGTAATATTTCCAAAGACTGACGGTACAAATGGTCTTTCTTCTAATAATAAACATGCTAAGGATCAGATTCTATTACCTTTACTTGCAGTGGGTAGCACCTTACTTGGCAAGCAGTCTCAAATGGTTTCACTCAAGTAACTGCTGTATACTAAGAGTAACGGGGTCACAATCCTGGCCCTAAAATTCAGCCTGTATAGTAAAAAGGAGAAGGAACTGCCAGCAAATCCCTTAGCACGTTTTCAACTTTAGACACGTTGGTAGTTCCACTGATGTCAATGGGACTAATGTTGCTTGAAGTTAAGCATGCATGTAGCAGTGCTTTGCTGGATCAAGACCAGCTCTTGAAGGTTGGGAGGGGTTTTGTCTTTTAGGTCAAGCTTTTCTTATATTTTCTATTATTTATACTGCATGTTGTATACACAGAAAATCAGGGGAGTACTAAAGTTGATGTTTTAAAATTGGGGCAGAAGGAACACCACACTCTTGATGTTCAGTTCTCCCCAGGATACTAGGAAGTCTTACACAAGACAGGATGAGACATTGCTCTTTAGATAGGAATTTTTTTGGTTGGGAAAGGTGGAGTCTGTTCCAAAATAATGGAAAGGTTTTCACAATGGAGTGAGGGTAGTGGGGTGTGGTTCTTATAGAAGCAGACCTTTTTCCTCCCCACAGTTTCTTGGGGCCTCCAACTATTGATTGACATTTTTGCTGTGCGGCACAAATGTTTTAATTCAGAGGTTATTTAACGTTTATAGCCCTCAAGTGGGGCATGCCGAGTGCAGTGTGTAATTCTTCAGATCATTTTGGCATTTCAAGTTAGCCTTGTAAACCTGAAAGGAAGGCAAGCTGTATGATTATCATGAGACAAAGCCCCTAAAAATAGCCACAAAAATTTACTAAAGAGGGCAAAATGTGCATTGTTTTATTTCACTTCCCTTTTCTCATTTCATTTACAAAAACTGTGTGTGTGTGTGTTTTGGGGGGTATTATACACATGCACATCAGAAGTGGTAGTGCATTTTTAAGTGCAACCTTTTTCCAATCAGAAAATACCTATTTGTTAAAACAAAACGTTTCATGGAAACATATCCACTTTGACAAAACTTTTATTGGGAAAGTTTCTCAGCTCCAGAATGGAATATCTGATCAAAATTTCTCTTTGGCCTTATATATTTGCAAAGTGGAACAGATCCAACAGGAGACAATGAGTGGGAAAGTTCACTCCTGCATAGCAATGTCCTAGTGGTTAGGGCACTCCCCTGGGATGTAGGAGACCCAGACTGAAGTCCCTGCTCTGCCTGATTTGGACTTTGTTCTCCCTCATCCCAGCTATATGCTCTAACTACGTGGCTACAGAAGCAGTCTGTCCTTCTCCTCAAAAGGAGCATTCTTGTTTTCTGGCCAGCCCGAAGACACACATAGGCATGCACACAGAGGAAAGAAGGCAGAAGGGATAGACGGACGGTTCGGATGGGAAAGAGAAAGCATTCATTTTTTTCTTGAAAGAGACTCACATACAAAGCTAAATGCTAGATAATACTAATGAGCTTACATTTATGTAGCATCCTAAACTGTGTAACAAACCAATACGTAAGCTATACAGAGGGATCACTTCAGTTAGCACTGAGATCCAGTTACCTCCGCGGTGAGGATAAGCAACACATAGTATAGACTTCTCCTTATTCCAGAAACATACCTATTTCATAGGTCCTTTATCCACCTAGCACTAATACCCACAGTATTACAGAATAACATGCTGGTAGAAAGTTATCTTTAGAGTGCAGGGGATTGAAGACAATTTATATACACATTGTTTTGTAAGCAATGTTCCAAGTAATGTAATTGCTGAAGCATATACTGATTTTCCTTTCCTTGGGCTAGATTGCAGTGTTACATTAAAAATAAGTAGTGTAGATGATGACAAATTAGGGCTCAATTCTGAACTTTTATTCAGCTCAAATTCCTACCCCACCATTAGCGTGACCATTCCAGAAAAATCTGTACTGGGCTGGTCAGGCTAGTGGCTGGGCAGGAATTTGATCTGAGTAAACAGTTCAAAATTGAGCCCTACTTTGTTATAATAAAAAAAATGTTTTTGGCTTTAAAATGGTGTTTTAGGACTAAATTTCCTGAGTGGCTGATTCATCTTGGTAGAGCTCCATACAAGTGTTGAGGAGAGTTCCAAAAACATCTTCCCAGTATATACAAGTGTTGGCCAAAAGTGTTACAGAATCCAAACTTATCCAAGCCGTATTCAGGAAATGTTTTGCAAGTCTGAAACATCGTCATGTAAAAATGAACATAAAAACACAAACTGAATTGGGCTTTGTATCGGACATATAAATGCAAAAAGTGTCACATTTTAAAAATATGGGGAACACTTTCCCTGCTCTACTCACTTTGTACCAAGTAGGTGACACAAAAGGAATAGAAACTGCATGCATCTCCTCTACTGAAGATTCTGCAGCATGGAAGAGTTCTCAACAGACACTAGGACCCAGCCCTACACCAACCTTTACTTAGGGGACAAAGAACAGGAGTGTAGCTGGAACATGCTGCATGCAAGCTGCCTCGAATTGGCAAATGCTTCCTTGTGGACTGTTGCCCACTGAAGCATGTTAGAGAACACTCTTGGTTGTTTTAGCCTACACTGAGGTAAAGGTTGGGGTTCCTCTGGGCAGAAGATCATGGAGTCATAATTGGCTTCATGACAACTTCTCTGCGATCTCTAAGATTTTGCTGCACCTGAGAATCTAGCCCAGGAAGTGGGGGGGTGAGGGAGGGAGTTCTTAACTGTGGGCAATCTCAATAAAACACTGGTAAATTCAGTGAGCATTGCAAACCTTAAAAATCCCAAAGTATGGCAATAGAGAGAGTTTGAAATCAACAAAATGCACCCAAAAGTTGTACCACTGAGCAGCCTGGAAATTTGAACCATTTCAAGTATGCCATTCAACAGATCTGCTTAAAGTTACAGTAAGGTAACATTTAGATTTTGACTGAGATACCATGCAAGGGGAGAAGGCATATAATATGGTAATCATAACCTTGATAATCCATATGTATGTAGGAAAGAATCATGTATCAACCACAGTAGTTAACCATTTTTAAAGATTCCTGTGTTTCAGGGCCGACCCACAACATTTTGGTACCTGAGGCTGGGAGCTCAAATGATGCCCCCTCGCTTGGGCCAAAACTTTGAAAGGTCTCAATTCTGCCTTCTTCCTGTTCTACTCCTCTCATGGTACTACTGCTCTGCTACCTACCCCAATAAAGGAGAACTAACAACTTAAAATGCCTTGTTCAAAAATTTTAAGAAACACTTAACTTTCAAACGCCTGAACTGCAAATGTAACTTTTCTTTTCTGCATAGTAAACACTGGCATTTTTATCTGTTTGAATAATCTAAGTAGTGCTTTCCGTGCCTTCTTGGATGCAAACATTTGAACTGCTTCCTGAAGGTCCACAGTCTGGGCCAGCTCTTGCTCTATTGAGATGGTTGCAAGGCCGCCCAGCCTCTCCTGTGTCATTGTGGAGCGTAGATGTGTTTTTATTAACTTCAGCTTGGAGAAGTTGCATTCTCCATTGGCAATTGTTACAGGAAGTGTTAGAAATACGCGCAGAGCAACAAAAGCATTTGGAAAGAGGGTGGTTTTCTTATTTGTGCATATATATTCCAGAACAGCCTTTGGAGTTGATCCTGCTGAAATGTATCTTGAAAGGGCTTTCAGTTCATCACCTAAATCACTCGCATCAATATCGTGCATGTCATCATGTGTCAACACTGTCTCTAGTGCCCTGCATTGCTGGTGTAGGTCTTTTTCAAGTATAGTGAGGAGTTTTGGAATATCATACAACATCCCAAATATACTGCTGTGTTCCTTGAGATGCATGAAACGTTCTTCAGTTGACTGTATTGCACAATCTAGCACCAGGTTAAAGAATTCAACTTTGAATTGTTGTTTGGGGTCTCTTATGGGATTATCCCGTGCCTCGTAGTCAAAATGTCGTCTTCTTCGGTGACTCTTGTATTCTTGAATGGGTGGGAAAATAGCTTCAGTGTGAAGTTCCTCTGCCAACTTCTGTGCACTCTTCAGAACGTTTTGAAATCCCTTATCTGACTGGTAAGACTGTAGGTATGACTTTGCTTTGTCCAGTTGTTCCATTGCTCCAGATATATCAAGGTCAACACCTTGGAGTCTCTTGTTTACAACATTTATTTCAAACAGTATGTCATGCCACAACACTAAACCACACAGAAATTTGAAGTTATGTATGTTTCTGGTGATTCCGTTTCCCTTTGCCACTGTTCTCCCACGAACAGTTCCTGTCATAGCATTATCCTCCATAATGGCAATTATGACATCATCTGCCTTCCCAATTTGGTGTTTGATAGGCTTTATCGCCTCCACTCGACTTTCCCATCGTGTGGCACTCAGTGGTTTCAGTGTCAGAGTGGGTGTTCCCAGATGTTGCTTCAAAATTTGCCATTGATGAGTTGATGCAGAGAAAAATACATAGATGCTTTGAATTACATTAAAAAATTCAGCAGCCTCACTAGAAACTGATGCTGCATCACTGACCACCAAGTTCAATGAATGAGAACTGCATGGAACAAAAAAAGCTTGAGGGTTTAACTCTCGGATCCATGTCTGCACTCCTCTGTTCTTTCCTCTCATGTTGGCACCATTATCGTAGCCCTGACCTCTCATGTCAGCTATCGCAATTCCCGTATCTTCCAGCTTTTTTAAGAAGCACATTTGTCATATCAGCTCCTGTAGTATCATCAATGTCAATAAATTCTAGAAAATGCTCTCTGACAGTCACCATTGCAGGGACATTTTCACTAGGTTCTGTTGTTGTTACAAAACGCACCATTGAAATCATTTGTTCCGTATGGCTGATATCAGGTGTGCAGTCCAGAATAACAGAGTAATATCTTGCTGACTTCAGATCTGCCACAATCTTCTGTTTGACTTTTGTTGCCAGTAACTGTATGATCTCATTTTGAACGTTTTTTCCAAGGTAGTGGTGTATGTACATTTCTTGGGTAGTGACTTCTTAGATGCTCCTGGAGTACAGCATCAAACTGCGCCATCAGCTCCACAATTTTAAGGAAATTTCCATTGTTTGGCACATACAGCTGATCTGAAGTGCCACGTAGTGCTAGGTTTTGGGTAGCAAGCATTCTCACCATGGCAATGAGCCTTTTCAGAACATTTTGCCAGTAAAGAGACTCTGATACAATCTTCTCTTGATGCTGATCATCTACGGGGGCCTTTAACCTTAGTCTCATCTCAAACTCTTTCCACCTATGGAATGCTCTCTGGTGATTTTCTGCCTTCTCATGGCATGCCAGATTTCTAGCCAGACTTTTCCAGCCCTTTGTTCCTATAGAACCCAACGTGGCTGGAACATTAGACTGGAAGAGTTTGCAACAAAAACAGTATGCAGCATTCTGGGTTTTTGAGTACATAAGCCATGGCCTCTCCACTTTGTCACCATTGGGGATTTCACACCAATAATGTGTTGGATGGAAACTTCTATTTTCATTGTCTTTGGGAAACATGAAGTTTTTCACTTGCTGTGGCCCATGCAGTACAAGGAAGTCCCTCAGGCTACTGCTCAAGTGGGTCCACAGTCCTGGATCATCTAGACTTAAGGAACTAAACTCAGCAGCAGTTTCTTGCGCCTCCACCACACTCTTCTCTGATCTACACTGTTCTTCAGGAATGTGCATGGTTACATCCATTTGAGATGGAAATATGGATGCTGCAATAGCTGCCAGGTCACGTGCACTCTGACTAACCGGAAGATCAGGCATCTCCTCACCGCTCTCATCCTCACTGGGGCCGGAAGGCTCACCATGAACATTTGTGTCTATGTATCTCAGGACTGCTCCTTCCTGCTTAGATAGAAAAGCTTCCTTTGCTTGCTTGCTTTTTCTGAATGCTGCCCCAGAGGGGCGTTTTCTTCTTTCAGTCATGACTGCTGTTCTGTGCTAGCTACAGTGGCTCTCAACATTCAGTTGAAGGGGACAAATAAGCAAGCTGGTAGTAGGGCCTGAGTGAGGGAAGATATCAGCGTCTTAAGGGCCTAACTGGCTCCTACTACTTCAGTTGACTGCCTGTTCTCCTCAAGTGGGTTCAGGGAAGCAGCAGGAAACAGGAAACTCCCTGAGAAGCTGGTGTTAATCAGTCCAGGCTCCTGGGGGTGCTAGAGAGGTACATAAGAGGCTCCTCCTCCTCTCTCTCCCTACAGCTCCTGCTGCTTTCTGTTATTCCCTCTCATCTTTTCTCCTGCCTGCCTGTTATGTCTCTTGTACCCGCCTTCCTCCAGCACAGCTCTCCACCATCTCTGTGCATCTAGGGCAGAGAGAATACATATGCACCAGCAGCAGACACAATTTTCTACACTCTGTGTCCTAGTGGTGTCCTCCCACAGTCTGGCACCTGAGGCGGCTGCCTCAGTTCACCTCATGGTAAGGCCAGCCCTACTGTGTTTCTACGTAATAGTGATGTGTTTTGAAAACATTTTTTGCAGTGAAGTCAGTTAATGTTATCAAAATTATAAAACTGCAAACTCTTTGCAAAGTTTGCAGTAATTTCAAATATCATCCAAAGCCATTTTGCAAAATGTTGTGAAGTTTTCAGAGATGTTTTCTTGCAAAATATACTTTTTGATCATGAAAACACTTGAAAAATAGCATAGCTGGAAAATGGATTTTTTTCATTCACAAACAAGTAAAATTCACTAGCTTCATTATTTGTGTTATATCTCCTGCCTAGACATAAACATATCTAGGGTGTATGTTTTTATTTGAACCACTGTACATACAAAAGAAGAGTTCCCACAAGTTCCAGAGACTTCTGTTTCCCCAATTCTCTATGTTACCTGATTCATTAACTAAGAAAATAGTTTTACAAAGAGAAAGCCAGATAGCAATGCCGAGACAAAGAGACACAATGAAATCATTTCTAATAATAGTATTTGTTAGTTAAATACCAAGACATTTTATTCTTCACATTATCAGATACCAGGTTTGGAAATGGCTAATGGTGGACTAAAGAGGGACAGAATGGCAGAGAGTTGAGTGAAAAGAGGCAAAGTCAGAAATGTTCTTAATTTGAGACACTAACTCAAAAAATTATGTTCCTATCTATGATTCACTTTTGATTTCACTGGTCCTTATTTCATTGAATTTTTTAAACGGTCAGTCTCTAATCAAGAGTGGTCCCACTTTCTTCCAACTTGCATTCAGGATGTAACTTCATTTCTAAAGAATCCTTCAGTCAAAACCTTCCAGGTCTCCAAAACTCTTTAAATGTCTGTTCTCTCCAATGAAATATTATCAAAGTAAATTTTTCTAGGGTGCAAGTCTATCAGTCAAACAGAGGACTATGTTGTATACTGGGAATCATTTTATTTAACTTATAGAGAGACTTGGGTTTTTCTTTTCAAAAGCCCAAAACAAAACCAAAAATCACATTATCAATATTAATAGCTCTGTTCAGAAATGGCGGAGAATGGGAGAAATTGTGCAAGTTTACAGAAAATGATGTTATTTTTAATCAAAAATATATTTATAGAAAATTCTGATAAATTCTTATTTAATAACACAGTTTAGCACCTCTTACTGATGTTGCTTCTCTCTCATTTTTCCTGTCACACTCTTTGTGTCATCTTTGAATCTCTCATCCCCACATGTTAATTCAGATCACGAACCTGTGAGAATCTTAGATCCACACCGAAGAGACTGACTTATCCAACAAATGTCAACACCATACCATTATATCCTATACATGGCATTGACCTCTCCATGAAAGATGAGTGCACTATTCTTGCAAAGAATGAATATTTAATCTTCCAGCCTACTCTTCTCTACAGTATCCACATGCTTTACTTCAAAGCATGTAAAAAGTTCCACTGAATTGAGCAGGAAAACTAACATGTTTGAAGTTAAGGACAAGTATAAGTGTTTGCACGATCATGTCCAAAATATCTTTTGAAACTATCAGAAACCTAAAGACACATGTATATAGTAGAAAGTAAGGCACTTCATTATTGATCAAACACACCGGTGAGCATGAACAATAGAACTCAGAACTTTCTCCAGAAAAAAATGTGGCCCTCAGCTATTTGAGCTACTGGATGATCACCATAATCTGTGAGTAACAGTAGGACGTTGGTAGATGAAGTTATGATCATTAGAAAATTGCATACCAAACATTCATCATAGAAAATCTTCTTAAATCTTCAGCAATGCTAAAATTACACAGATGTTATATTTTTCTACTTTTGTTCTTCTGGCTAACTGTATAGCTCAATATAGGCCCTAGGCAGAAAAATTTATATCACAAAAGAGAGGAGTTCATGTTATCATTAGACCTTGATTTCTACATTTCCTTGCTTTTTATTATATTTTAACTGTGCAATCTTAACATTGCATGAACACAATGTTTTAAGTTAAAGGTCCTTTTAAAAAAAAGTTATAAGTGCACACTTTTGGGAAGGGAAGCCACATTTGGCTGTATTGTCAACACTGTAAAATAAAGTATTCTTATGTCTGACTTGGATTCTCTGCATTTAACCTTCTGTCCCTTGGCTTTTCCCTCCTCACTTGGAAGCACCTTGCAAAAACATCTGTACTCATGGCAGTTGCTTTTACCATTGGATAAAATCAGGATAAATTCAGCTTCTTTAACATTTTAATGGCTGAACATTAACAGCCCTATACTTTTTTCTTTAAACCAGCAGGGGATTAAGGAAGTTACTTTGTGAATGCTGCACTCAAGGGCTGAACAAATGGGGCTATTACTAAAGATGTGACTGTAGGGCTTAAGTAGGAAATAAGACTATTTTCCACTAGTGGAAATTGGTATTTTCTATTATTGTACTTCCCACGGTGGGAAAGCAGAATAGGGCCCATAAGGTTTACTGTCTCAACAAGATAAATAAATCTCATTACGATGTTTAACCTACGACTAAATGCTAAAACCACAAATATGGTATTGCCACAGCATTTGCTTTGAAGACATAAATGTGTCCAGCCCCACTCTGGAAGAGCACATACAGAAGGGCACGGCTATAGCCTTTCCACCTCAGAGGTGTCTAGCATCTCTATAGGGCCGTCTGGAGCTTGCATAGCAAGACTGTGCTTGGCCCCTACATTATTTTAAAATCATGGTTATTTTAAAAAGTCATATGGAATATGCAAGTAGAAGGGGAATATGTATTTATTTATACATGTAACAGAACACAGCACTATACTTCTGTGTGGAATAGGGCATATTACCCCATTATAATCTGGGGCGATTAAAACAAATTGACATGAATTATATAAAGATCTTGAAAGGCCCTGAATGGTATAGGCAGCAGCAAGATCAGCTGTGAGTGGAAGCTACATCTGTACACAAGTAAAATCAAGGATTCAGTATAGACCTCTGCACAGAGTGGGAGCTTGAAGCCTGTTGTCTGCCTGCTCTCATACTTTCAGGTGCTTAAGATATGAGGGCAGGCTGTAGGTATGGCAAAAGAAACATAGCTCCAGTGTGATCCTCAACATGCCAATGAAGCACTTAGCTACATGTGCCCTTCTGCTATGCAGAAGTAACTTGACAGATGTGGAGTAGCACTCAACACAGAGTCAGGTTCCCTTGCACTCTGTGTCCTTCCCATCTATCTTTTAACCTGGCACTTTTGGCCTGCCCCAAACCTCTTGTCTATTTACAATTTAAAAAACTTGAAAAATATTAGCAATCACTATTTATTACTTAATGACAACCCTTTCTAGTTAATCAATATTTCACTGGAAGAGAATTTCGTTTCTGATTGGAGATGCACTACTAATATTTATACAAAATAACCAATCTACACTGTATTTCTGAAGAACAGAAGGATATATGAAAAATGGAATCTAGTATGTGTGAATATGTATAAATCGAATATAGGGTAAGCAAGAGAAACATTCTATTTAAAAACAGAGCATAGGGTACTTTCAACATCCTGCTGTATTAGGGTAACAATCGTTCAAGTCAAGCATAAGTGAAATTAGCTTGGTGCTTTGTGCTAATTTTCCAGTAATATTCAGTTCCCTACATACTACGATCATCAAATGAGTATACTGTCAAATTACCCAAATTCCTGACATATTTCAGGCAGGAGGAGAGAATGAATCCTCTGGAGCCACTCATAATAATTCGCTCTCTACTGGCCTAGAAACTGAATTACCTCACATCTCAAAAATCCAGATCAGGGTTGAGATAATGGGCATGCAGGGCTATGAAAATTACATGATGCATAGTTATGTGAAAGTGTGATGTTCTGGGAAAAGCCTAGAGAGAAAGAAGCTTCTTTTGAATGTATATATCTAAATACAAACCCTGAAAGTCGTTGAAGTGCTTATATAAGGATCAAGCTACAGGTTTTAAAATGTCATTGGGCAGAACTACTAAACCATTGTTGCCTACAGAAATTCCCACAGAAAACGAAGATTTCAGTTTTCTTTCTAAAAGATTCTTACTTCATGAATTATTTAAATTCTGTTTACTGTAGGCAGCATAACGGACAAGGGATTATTGTGGAAAAATCCTTGAAAGTTTTAGACAAATGATGCGGAAAAAAATAAGCAAGGAAAAGGCTTCAGATACAAAGAGATTAATAAAAAGGTGGTATTCAAAAAACCTTGGTGAAACTCCAAATTTGAGTTGAAAACTTTTTGTTTTATACGCTGTTCTGGTCACCACAACATCAGATGTGTTATTGATTAGAGAAGGCATCATTAAGTACGATGGGATTCTCCTTGGAACAGATGACCTGATAGAGCTCTACCAAATTATAACGGAGATTGATAAAGCTGATTAGGCCAATTTGCTGACACTACTGAAAGATTAAAAACAGGAGAATAATCTTAACCAAGTTTTTCATTGTCAAGCTTTAAAGAACACATTCTCTAGAAGCTCCGTAGATAATTCTGTAGAAACGAATTTGAAAAACAATTCCCATTCGAATCCCTATAAGATGTTGGTAGAAATTTCTGTCTGACATATTTGCTTCCCGTGTGTCTTTTTTTTTTTTTTTTTTTTTAAGATTTACAATCTGTTTCGGATGGAGATGCCAACAGCATACTTGGCTTGGAGATAAGAGAGTCAGGAACATACCTATGTGGTTAAACATTGCTGTAACAAGATAAGGACACAAACAAAACCCCAGGATCAAAATGCCCCCATAACCGGCTAAAGCTGGCAGACTCCAGAATGTTAACAAGTCTGGGCTCTGGCGGACCACAATGGGAAGCAGATTCCCAAGTGAAGGAATCTTGATGGAGAAATGCCCTGTTGACAGCTTCCTCTCTTCTTTATCAAATGAGTTTCAGAGTGAAGATCTCCAATGACTGCAAACAGCACAATATGCAACAAGGAAAGAAGTGGTCTCTCAGGTGACCCAAATCACTTAGGACTATAATGTGAAAAAACAAACAAAAAAAAAACAAATCACAGCCAGTACAGATCAGAGCGGGGTGCTATGCACTTCCAGTGAAAGTGACACTTAACACACAGACTTCCACATTGTGCACTAACTTTTGCTTCCAAATGTCTCAAAGCATTGCCCCAAATAGAGTGCTTTACAGTGGTCTAATTTCAAGGTGACAAAAGGCACGGATAAGCCTAGCAAGGTCCGCATTTAAAACAAAAGACGACTAGGGTCTAACAAAACCCGTAGTTGACAACTGGATTTACAAATAATGGCTGCCTATCTTTAGAAATTAACAGCCGTGATGAAACCCTAGCCAGTTTTTCCAGTAGCTTCTCTCAGTCTACTAAAATTATTTCAGAGATTTTCTGGACTGAGCTTCTGCCCACAGGCCTTCATCTAAAGTCCAGTTTCTAGCCAACAGCGGATCATCTGTTCCATTGTATTAGAAGGATCAGTCGTATTGGAGATCAATTCCTAGTTTTGGGGTAAAACATTCCAAGAAAACCCCCAACCTTAGGAGCTTAAGTCTGATTCTCAAAAGTGACTTAGGCACATAGGGACTGACATTTCATTTACTTTCAATAAGTAGTTGTCTAAAGGTCAGATTTTAAAAAAGGTATTGAGGCGCCTAACTCCCACTGAAATCCAGCCCCAAGTCTCTTCTAAAAATGGCATTTGGGTAAAATGTTCCAAAGTACCTCAGGTCTGCATACTGTGGCTACTGTATCCCATGTCCCCTTACTAGCCCTCTTTGCACCTTATGTACACATTGAAGAAAAGAGGAAACAGAACAGAATCCTTTGATTTACCTCTAGTTTGCTCTTGTACAGTGTATGAACACTAAACTAAATCCATCCTCTGGCTCTTTCTGTATAAAAAGGAGTGAAGCTACTTCAAAGCATGGCCACCCACTTCTGCAGTCTAGACTGCTTCATAGTCAACTGTGTAAGAAGCAGTTAACTGATCTAACAATCTGCATAATCCTCTTCCACAGCCAAGAGAAGACCATCATTGTCACAGGGGCACTTTTAGTCCCACCCCAGCTTTCAAAGCAGACTGATCAGGATCAAGAAATCTGCAGAATACAAATATTGCCATAGATGACTGGTCAACAACTTCTCAACAGTCTCCTCCCACATAGGGCTTCCATAACGAATCTAGAATTAAAGAGGTTACCCACATTAATGTTTTGTTGAGTAGAGGCCTTATCAGTGGTGCTTTGAGAATACCTGACATCCTACACCGAAGCACAATGGCACAATGAAACTGTTATTTAACTTCTAGCCTTTATTAGTCACTAAGTACACAGGTCTGCTGAATAGATTGGGGGGTAGTGCATCTCCAGCACTTCCAGAATGTCATTGAGCATCACTGGCTCAAACTGAAGCAGAGAAGCTCAGCTATAAATCCACGTGGAGTAGCCCATGGCTCTATCCAAAACTGAATGATTTTATCTGAAAAGTAATAGCAAATCTTTCACAGCAAGAAACACTTAACTGTTTCCATTTGGAGGCAGCTTTGATTAGCCACACTGTGTATGTCTTTGTAGGTACTATGTTTGAGTAGGCAAAGAAAATGGTATCTTGAACAGTCATGAGCCCAACAGAATCAATGGCACTGCTCAAGTGAGAGATTTGGCCTTGGCCTTGTCTTTTAATTTATAGCACCATAACTTTTCCACTATTAACCTCAACCACCATAGAGTATGGCCCACAGTTTTGAAGGTAAATTCTTGAAAGTTCTCTGGATCCTTTATAAAATCAGCACTCTGGACAAATTAAAAAATTCATACTTCTTACCCCTCAAGTTCAGGTTTCCACACCTGCTGGCTAGTTCCCCTGATTTAGAGGATATCAGCCAAAATGCCAAAGGCGAATGAGTTCTGGAGAGACAGTGTTTGAGACCTCTACAAATCTTTACTAACACTAACAGTCCTACTGATTGTGAGCACATACTACTCGGGAGAAGTTTTGCCAGATCAGGTATATGGTAATGAAAAAAAAAAGGATGGAATTTTTTTTTCTGGACTTAATATTTGAAAACTCAAAGAAAAATTAGCTGGAAGATGAATGATTTCATCACTTTGTGTCTTATAGATATAAGGATCTTACATCTTGAGTAAAGACATACTATAAAAGGAATTTGGCAAACTCTTTACTGTCTGTGCCTTGTTAAACTCTGCTGACACTTATACTTTAATTGTACATGTGAAATGGAAAAGGTCAGATGAATCCTTATGCAAAAGCTATGCCAAAATTTCTTTTAGATAAATCTGTGAACATCAATTTATGCATACAATTTATTTTGTTGCTTGTTCTCTGAATTGTTGGAGTCAAATTCCCATTATATAAACTATGCACCCTTTGTTTTTAACCTGTTCACTGCAGAGCATATAATAGATATACACCTTAACGAAATGCAAGCTGGTTTTCAGATAGAAGAAATAATATGCTTAGGATTTTCTTC
The DNA here is from genome assembly GCF_015237465.2 of Chelonia mydas. Classification (NCBI taxonomy): domain Eukaryota; kingdom Metazoa; phylum Chordata; order Testudines; family Cheloniidae; genus Chelonia; species Chelonia mydas. The sequence goes on along the minus strand of NC_051251.2, from coordinate 50,592,580 downwards.
AGTTCTGTTTATTTTTACCTATTCTAAGAACAAGTTTATGTAAGTTGTAGGACATTTCTTTTGTTATAACATTAATGGGATTGTGATTATCATGCATGTTTCTAGTGAATAGTTTGTTCTTCCCTCTCCTTGAAGTTACCATAAGGAATTGCATTGTACTATGAAAAAGTGCTAGTGAGAAAACAAGGTTTTGTTTTGTTGTGTTTACTAGATTTTTATTTATTTTAATGCTTGGAATACCAGGTTCTCATTTCCCTAGGTTTGTTGCTTTACCTTGACTATATGTTTGGACCCCCATAACAAGGTCACATGAGCACAGCTCTTCTGACCTTCCATCTGGTGAAATAGTCCAAATAGTTTTTCTGAATACAAAAAGCCCTTTGTCAGGGGCAGAGAGTTAATTTATTATAAAAAAAGCCTCATACACATAAGCCATAACCCAAGTCCCATAACCATAGTACAGACAGTATTTTAAGTAGAACCCCAGTGTCCCTCACTCTGTCTCAGCTCTTCGGTATGGCTCCAGCATCCCTCACTACACTTCACTTCAACCTTCTCTGGCCCTCTGGCTTTAGCTCCCCAGCTATGAGAGCCAGGTTGCATCGTCTTCTGCTGTTCTCAGCCTTCAGGCCCCTCCAGGCATGGCTTGACGGCTCAGGAAGGTCAGCAAGCCAGCCCCTCCCTTGGCTCCTAGGTCTCAGCCCTTTTCATCTTCTCAGTGCTGGCTTTGGCTCTCAAAAGTCAGCCCTTCCACTGGCTTCCTGATAATTTTTCCCTCTTTCCAGGGAGGAGCTGCAGAGAGCATAAAGCTTTCCTCTCAGAGACTTCCTCCAATCTCCTAACTCCCAGGTATCTCTCACACAGGGTCCCCTCCCCCTCAACCTCTCCCTGATCATTTATAGCCCCGAATACTGCCCTGACCTCTTGATTGGCCAAGTGGGAGCACCTGTTCTGGCACAGGGAGCTGGACCTACTTAATTTAGAGGGGCCAGGCACCTGTGACATTCACTTTCCTTGGTCTTGAAATATTTACTCTACCTGTTAACCTATTTCAGGCAAAGGTGCACACACAGAGAATAGGTTAGAAATAGAGATTGAGGGTAGCTGCACTTTATGTAACATACTTAGTATGGAAATACTTTGCTTTTCAGTTTGACATAGAGTTGCTGTAAACATCCTTGCAGCATTCAGTACTCCTCATATGGTGATTTAAGCCTGGAGTAAGTAAGGATTTAAATCCCATTGAAGCCAATTAGTGAAATCCTGGCCCCATTGAAGTCAATGGAAGTTTTGCCATTGATTTCAAAAAGGCAGAGAGTTCATTCAATAGGTTTTTAATCATGTGTTTAAAATGCTTTGTTGAATCAGGACCTTAGTCTCATGTAAACACACTAGCCTAGAGTATAAACAATATTTGAAATGAAGAGATGTATTCCTCAACACTGGTATAGTTCATTCCCCTCAATAGATACTGCTAGACAATCATTACCAGTGCTTTGTCTCCTACATTTAGTGTCCTCCTAACACAGAGACTATCCCAAATCCTCCAGAAAATTATACTCGTTCTGTTCAGTTAAAGAGCAAGTCACCACAAGACCCTGTTTGACCTGAGTCAATTGCAGTTTGCTATAGACATGCCAGGAGATAGTACAGTTTGTGCTTGTTTCCAACAGAATCCATTTTTCTTTCTTTGCTACTAATCAATGGACTGTGATCAAAGTTAAATGCTGACTTTAAAGGACACTTCAACTTCAAAATCCCAGTTCTGGCTGAGATTTTTTTTAAATTAGCATTGTTACAGATTATGCCAAACATGGTTATAGATTAAAAGATTAAAGCAAAAATATTTATCTTTCAGTTTGTTTATTTATGAGATTTGGCAACACCTTAGTCACACTTTTGTTGACGCTCAGTTGCACTTCTGGTCTCATGCATTGGTATGAGGATATTACTCTGATGCACAGATATGGGAGGGGAAATTCAGTGGATGCACTTTCCTGGGATCAATAAGAGTGCTGCTTTTTCTGAGCCTGAGACCAAGAATAGAGCTGGGCAGGAAATGGTTTCCACCCTGGGAAAATTTGAGAAATAAAAAAAATTTCCCATTCGGAATTGGGACAAAAAGTTGAAATCTCGAAAACAAAACACTCCCCCCCCACCGATAATTCCCCCAAAATGTTAGTTCAGGTGAGTGAAAACACTCTTTTGATATCATTTCAATGTTTACTTTTTCAGTTAGTTTAATTTTCAAACAAAAAGTAATTTCAATCAAAAAATGAATTTTTCACTTAGAAAATGTAGAAGTGGAATGTTTAGACAATTTCAAACTTTTTCCAAAATACATTCAAAGCAAGAAATTCACTGAAATGGGCCCTTTCCTGCAAACAGTTTGGGTTTCAATAAATTGGCATTTTCCAACAAAAAAAAATCATGTCGTTAAAAGATTCCCAACTAGCTGTAGCCATAAGGGTGTCTTTCTTTCCTCACAGAATCAGTAGAAGCCCCTGTCCTGTGTTTGGGATGGCATAATTCCTGGTGGAAGAGAGCAGGGGGAAAAGCCATGGGGTACCTGAATACGATGACACGAACCCTCTTTAAATCTAAGGGGATTTTCCAGCATCGGCTTTAACAGCAGCATCTACTTGTTCTCTCTCTGTGTATTAAATGGCACCTGCCTACCCAGGGAATGTAGGGCACTAACTAGCGAGAAGCACACGTGGAAGTATAGCTTCTAAAATAGAAGAATTTCCATAGAGGACAGAGCCTCTCCGTGACAAAGATGTCCTGAGATCTAGGAGATTGTTTTCAAGACCTCAAAAGATCTTTGAAGTTAAGATCATTGTGCCCATTGCCTGTTCTGCAGGGGAGACAAACAACCCAAGCCTCACTGGTGACACACCTCTGATGATTGTAATTCATAATTCTCAGAGGTCCTTAGCCCTTTCATGGATATCTCTATGAAAAAAAGAGCTCATTTGGCCCTGAGTATACAGCATGACGACACTCCAGCTAAGGTGCTTTATACCTATAATTATTGAATCAGTCAGGTAAGCAGTTTAACCCATAAAAAGTCTAGACTGGAGAGAGACAGATCTGGTCTCCCTCCCAGCAAGCTCCCAGCTGAGCTGGGCTCTTCCCCGTTAGGCTCACCTCCAAACCTTGCATCAATTGCAGGTCTAGTGGGGTGGCACTGAGTGAACCCCCAGCAGCTCATTAACATTTTTTCCTGTCCACTGTGGGGTTTGTCTACCCCATCCCAGACCTGTATGCCAAAAATGGTAAAAGCAATTCTACTTTGTCTAATTCTTTAAAGCAAGATGGGTTTCTATCCAATGACATTTAATATTTTCTGTGCAATGGTCTTATCCATTTATTTTTTTCGTTACATAAAGGGTTGAACACTGCTAAATATAATAGCATCTTATTCTGGCTTTCTGGCTCAAAGCCCTATCCATCTTCATACCACAAAAAAGAAGACAGAGCCTCTTTTCTTTACTTAACAGTAAGAATTTGGAAAAAATATTTAAAAATTTACAGTTATAAAGAAAAAAAGTCATCCATGACTGCTCCCAGTGTATTCTTATAAACAAAAGGAGGGATTGTTAATTAGTAGAGCTCAGAATTTAAATGAAAAGTTCACCATTTTGTGTTGGGCTTCATGCTGTAGCCTCAGACACTCACTATTGATTATCATGGTTTTATGCTCAGCAGTAGGAAGCAGTTACAAAAATTCCACTACTTTGAGGTACACATTCCCTTGTTATTACACACTGCAATAGCTTCACTTAGTACTGTAACTTCTCCACTAACACAGCGTTCTACTTTTAACTTTAACACTCATGCATGCACGTTCCCAGTATTCCTTTGGATCTTGCACACAGTTTCATGGTGCAATAATGCAAAACATTTTTCTCCTTGAATATCATTCAGTACCAATGAAGATCAGAATTGCAATACGTCACCTAATCCTGGCTACTGTAGGTGCAGCAGGATTGTGTTGATTGGAATTACAGGTGTGATTGTGACAGTTACATTTTTCTGCAAAGACAGGCCAAGGGAAAAACCATACTTGTAAGATATGTGAAGTTTTTTTTTAAAGTATATCTTAATTTACCATGCAGCACTCCCTCTTTTTGTAATTCCAGAGAAGAGAGAATTTGTGATCAGAGACCCTCAAAGGAGTTGGAGGCCCTTTGAGTCTGCAGCTGAGCTGGAAATGCCACGAAGACAGATTTCTAGCCTAGTTTTGATTTCAAAAGTGCTGTGAAAAGTCTGACCACCAGAAAATTTAGGCATTTCTGCTTCCACCTAGGATCAGAAAATGCACAGGGACTCTAGGGAGAAATGTGCTACAGGGAAAAAATTATCCACAATTTTTAATCTTAGTGAAAGCTTTGATTCAGATTAGATTTTAATGCAAGGCAAAAAAAATCAATTTGTCAGTTCTTATTTCATTTGAACTAGATCACCCATTGCTACTGTGAGAACTTCTTGAAAAGTCTAATTCCTGCATACGGCAGCAACAGTAGCCTTGGTTGAGTGACTGATGATAAATTAATTTGATCATCTCCACTTCATATGGAGAAATTAAAGAGGAGGGAACCCTTGGTTGCCAAGGGATTAGTTTTTCCAGACATCTGACTCTCCTCATATTTACTGGTCCCAGCCACAGGGCCATATTTGCTCACCTATCGTAAGTACATCCTGCATCAGGCAAAACTCATGTTTACAGTCTCCTTGGTAGGAGTCCAGGCACCAATGTGGAATCATTTCAGGACAATTAAAAATTCATTCCACCCATCATTATTTTGACCTTTTTGTAATTTCCTCTATTATACATTTATTTCCCCATGGACATCAAGGAGAGAGGACAAAAGATAAATAGATATTAAGGAGTGAAGTTGTGGATTAGGTCCTCAAGGGAATACAGACTCCAGAGAGAGAGAACAAGGAAAAGGCTATTTCCGTCTATTATTTACATAACCTGATTTTTGCCCTTGGAGTGGAAATTTGTTTCATTGTGATCAACTTTGATCACATGAATTAAAGTGATTACCAGAAAAATTTGCATTAGTGACTACTGTATTAGGCATTTGAAGGCTGATTTCACTGAGAGAACTGGAGAAAAATCTGGACTATGTGGGGTCAGTGTTACAATAATTAACCCCTCAAAAAACTAATGGAGCTAACTGCCTAATCTTGTCTCCTCAAGCAGAAGTTACCTGTAAAATGGTGAGATAGCACTTGTATAGACACAACAGGGTTTTCCCTCTTGAGTATAATTATCATGCAGAGAAGATAGAGCCTTCACTAAAAGGAAAAATACAGTATAGCAGGACCTTGTCGCATCGCTAAAAGACAACAGCTTTCAAAACTTTTTAGAACAAAAATGCAGAGACTGATTAAGTTGTTTACCCACAAAATTTACCCACAGTATTAACTTTGCAACATTGAAAATGCAGCTATGACAATTTAAACCAGCTGAGAATCTGGCCCAATAAGCAAAAGATCAACAGCAAGTAAATTGCTTCCACAGTTTGAAGAAATGTTCTAATTCCCTGAAGCATTTCTCTTCACTACTCCTTCCTTCCCTCTCCTTACTTTTAAAAGAGTTTACTAGTAAAAATAAGTGAGCCCAATTCTGATTTCCCTTACACTGGTATCAATTGATTGACATTACTGCAGATACTCCAAATTTAGACTGGTCTATGAGCAGATTGAGGCCAAATGCATATAGAATTTATTTATGTTGCTACTTTTATGGTTATCACGAGCATTGTTTGAAACAGGTTGCTTGGAAACTGTCACAGGATGGCCTCATGTCAACCCTTCTCCAGGTGCAAGCTCAGTCCAAATTAAAGCACTTCCCATCTAAGGGCTTGCCTTCACTGCACAGGTAACTTGAGTTCCAGTGTGAGCGTTGCCCCTAACTTGAGTTCTGTCTCCACACAAAAACCTTTAACTGTGGTGGTGCTTTTAACTCAAGCTAGCTAGGCAGTGAGGAGGTATAGCTTCAGCCTGAGTTGGCACAACCTGTCAGTTGCTAATCCAACCACTTTGAGCTGCTAATACTAACATTTGAGCTACATGCAACACTTGTTTGCAGTATGGCTGCTCTTGTTTGAGCGCTAGGCTAACTCCACGGTAGATAATTGAGATAACTTTGCAGTGAGAGCATAGGCTACTGTACAAAGGCAGTTCAAAAGAAAGCACTCCCTTTGGACGGTGAAAAGCTCATTCAAAATACAGTCCCAAAGTAAACAGAAATCATCTTATTTCATGTTTCCTGACCCACAGCCCTCTCTTCCTGGGATCAAGGTCATAATCAGCACTTTCTCCACCAGCCCCAACACCACTTCCTCTTCCTCTCTCCAGCAGCTGGCTCTGATTGCCTGATTGTTTCCAGCTGCCTTGACCTCCCACCTTTTTAACTCTTTCCTCCCTGATGCCCCCACAATCCAGCACAAAAAGGAAGGTGTTTTCTCATCTATACTTCCTGAGTGACCCCAAATCCCAGCCTCAGGGTCCTTCCAATATCTCAGTAGCTACTATATCACCACAACAAAATGCAGGACAAAATTTAAAGAGCAATCTAACTGGACATTGTGGAGTGGTTATACTATTCCATCTCTTCCACAATTCACAGAGATCACTAGGATGTATTGCAGCAGACAGTTTAATAAACACAGGCACTTCCTGGTCAGGGAGATTGCTAGTTGCTACTAGAGGCATCACTCATTGAATTTGTCCTCTCACTGGAGGTGCCAGAATGGGGGAACCAGAGGGCCATGGCACCATCACTTTTAAAAGTGATGCCCTCCCCCGCTTTTACCTGCCGTAAGGAGAAGCGACAGGGGGCGGGGTCTTCAAGGGGAAGAGGCGATGTGGGGGCAGGGCCTCAGGGGAACGGGCTACGCGAGGGTAGGGGCTCAGGGAAATGGGGAGCAGGGCCATGGTTCAGGTGCCGGTAGCCCCCCACTTTTAGGGAGCTTCTGCCACTCCTTCCTCACACTATATGAGGTCAGAAGTGAGTTAATCCCTCTCTCTAAAGAAGGAATGAGAGAAAGAAAAGAGACACCCCTTCTCCCCCAGCATTGTGAGTGAACCAGGAAAACGGAAAATCAGGGAGGAGACCTGTGAAAGCTGCAGCAGGAAGGAGGCAGAGTCCTCACTCAGTACAGCTATGGAGCCCATAGTGCGAATGGCTTTGCTAGAGAAGTCTGATTTTGGCAACTCAGGCAGCTGGCCTTGCTGGATCTACAGATTAGAGTGATCTCAAATGGCTTCTAGTTTAGCAGGGACGAGCACAAGAATACCAGGTAAATGTCCTGATATTTGCCGTGGGTGATGCTGCTGCGGCTGCTATCTTGTGTGCCATTCTGACTGAAGAGAAAAGAAAGAATACACCAGAGTGAAAGAGGATTTTGAGGCCCATTTCATAGGCAGACAATTATATACAGACTGGCCAAATTTAATAGGAGGCACTAGGAACATAGGGAAACAGCAGAGATTTATTACTGAAGTTCAGGGTCTTGCTGAACATTGCCAATATAAAGCATTAAAAGGAGAACTATTAAGAGACAGGAGAGCTGTTGGCATAAAAGACACCAGTTTTTCAGCACAGCTTCAGTTAAGACCCCATTCTCACACTAGCAAAAGTCAGAGTGCAAGAAACCACAAAGAAACTGCAATGTGACTAACATGCTAGCAGCATAGAGGAGACGGCATCAGACAACACAGTAAAAAAAAAAAAAAGACAAACGTGAAAGGAGCAGTCAGACCAAATTTATAACCTCAGAACAATGCACAACTAGCTAGTGGGAGACCAAACAACCTTAATAGGAGGGTGCGAGATAGAGGTTCCTTGGCAAATGATCCCCTGTTCTTTGCAAACTTACCTCAGACCTCACAAATTCACTACACGGAACATTTCTTACAGAATATTTATCCATAAAGAGTATTTTGTAAGGTATCTACAGAAAGTTTGTAACTTATCAAGATTCTCCATCATTGTGAGATATATGTATGGATAATGATTAAGGAATAAGGTAACTACATTGAAAGTATGCTTTATGGACTTGAAGTAAAAATTAGTCACCAGGGGATAGATAGTATGTCTCGGTGATGGCAGGGAGGGTAGAGTTGTCACCCCTCGCAGGCATTCAGGCAGGGTAGAGTTGTCACCCCTTGCTGCTTAGCCAGTCAAGTAATGCAATGCTCAATTGTTTAGCCTTGCTCAGTACCAAGACTTTCAGGAGGGGCAACTGCAAACAACCAAAATCATTCGAAGATAAAAAAGTGACCATTATGACTAGACTGTTTCAGTATAACACAGAAGGGGAAGAGGTTCTCTTAATCCTTTCACTGAGGAGACATCTTGGGGAGTGGGGATGTTCTCATTAAAAATTGGATCCTGGTTCCTCTGAAGTCAGCCAGCACTGCAACAGACTGAAATTTAGGGGAAAACTTACTATATTAAGATAGTTACCCAGATTCAAGTTTTATGACTTTTGTATTGTAACCATTTGTTTCCATCATTCTTGCCATGTTCCTAGTTAACTCTGCATTCTTTCTTAAATAAACCTTTTGTTTTATTATAAGCGCTCAGAAGTGCTACGTGTTTCATAGGAACCGTGATTTAAGGTAAAGCCGCAAAGTGGGGTACACTGCATCTTTAGGACAGAGGATCTGTCCCTATCGGTGAGTAGCCAGTGTTAGAGTTAGGAATGTCACGCTGTTTAAAGTGGCTCACAACTGTGAATGCCTTCCTCAGGGAAGACACCCCAAACTGGTGGTGTAGTCTATAATTAGATTTCACCAAACTAGTAACAAATGTGAACTCCTGGACCACTATAACAGTCTTACCATGGAGTCATGGACAGTCTGCTTAGATTCTGCAGTCTATCTTGCCACCCAGACATATTGGACCACAATTAGGTTGCTTCTAGTCCCAAGAGACCAGTCACTTACCCCAAATCAATTGGTACTCTAGATTCTACACCAAAGACAGACAATGCCTGTAGCCAATCCTGTAATAAACTATCTAAAGGTTTATTAACTAGGAAAAAAAGAATAAGAGGGTTATTTACAGGTTAAAGCAAGCAAACATATACACACAAATAAGTTACCATCTAAATCCTAAGAGTGACAGAGTTGTAGAGATCTGTCAATTCAAAGGGTCTTTCAGGACAGACACAGGAGGCAGTCTGTGGGGATCTCAGGCTTCAGTTTAGAGTCTCTGTCTCTTCAGAGTTCAAACAGCCAAACAGGGTGATTTCACAGTCCTCAGTATCTTGAGAACTGTCAGAAACACAAACTTGGAAAAGCTATGGAAGATGTGGCAAGACACACAAAGCCACAACTGGTAAGAATGTCCAGCAAGAGGCAGAATGTAGAAGATGCCACAAAATGGGACATTTTGCTATGGCATGTAGGTTCACTAAGAGTAGTGGAAACAATCCAAGAGGGAGTGGCATAGTATAACAATGCATCCATACTTCTAGGGACTATATCCTCAATAGAACAGACAACACACTGGCACACAAGCATGAGTCTAAATGATTGAAAGCTTAAATATAAAACTAGTACTGTGGCAGCAGTCACTACAATTCCAAACACGGATTATAATCGATCCCGGATAGAAATTTGTAAAGATCAAATAAGATTCTATGTGGGGATAAGTAACAATATGTTTGTGGCCAGTTCCTTGGGAAAGTGGAGAAAGGACAAAGTTCTTCAACAAATTATAATATGTAATACAAGAACTGACAAGTCCCCTCCAGTGTTGCCAGTGATACAAGGACTAAACCTGGTGGAGAAATTGGAATACATTAATGGCAAAAAGCAAACTAATGAGATGTATCTATACAACTTCACAGGCTCAGGGGAAAGCTACAGGGGAACACAAAATAAAACAGGTGCCATCAGTGACTCTCAGCCCCATGCCATATCCTTATATCCTTACTAGGCAAAGACAAAAGAGGAATTAAATAGAATAAAAGATATCAGGGTTATTTCTCAGATAGAAGATCCCATTGACTGATATGTAGGGATCATTGTACTACTGAAGCTCAAAAGCAAAATCCGGACTTGTGTGGACCTTACTCACCTTAAAGTATGTGCAGAGAAAAACATGTCTCCCACAGTTAACAAGACATTAGCTCAGTTATCAGAGGCCAAGGTCTTCTCAAAGTTAGATACACACTACAGCAGGCTTCTGGCAAATCCCATATTAAAGAATCGATACCATTAACTACATTCACCACCCCACTTGGAAGATTGAAACAATATCTTCCATTCAGCATATGTTCAGCATCAGAACATTTCCAAAGAGAATCTCTCAGATTGTGTTAAGTTTGCCAGGCATCTTTTTCTATGCAGATTATGTGTTGCTATACAGCAGAGACAAAAATGAACATAATGAGCGACTGCACACAGCGCTTCCAAAAAGCCAGCCTCACCCTGAATAAGAAATGTGAATTTCAGTTTTCATGTATGGTTTCTTTGCTAGACACCACAGTGTTCTGATTACATATTTATGACAGCTAGTATTAATTATAGAACATGGATAAAATTAAATGTCTTATTTATTTATTTGTGGAAGGTTAAGTTATCCCCTGGGTTGAAAGCTTATGCAATCACCCATGTGCTAACAGATATATTATTCAATAGTGATTACAGATTTATTATCTGATATTCTTAGCCTACATATTGTTAGCAAGCTCTCGGGTGATCAAATTTTCACTGGATCAGGTCTGATAGTACTGCAGTATTTAACCTTACAGCTGCACTACTTGCTACAGTGGTAATTGTGGTGTCTGCTGAAAAGTGGTGTCCAGTATTGTAGGATTTTCTTTGAAACTGCGGAAATCTGCATTAAATAAATTATTCCTTGTAGTGGAAATTCTCAGCAAAAACATTTTTCAGCTGTCACCGCAGAATATAAACAAGACAGATGGGGAAAAAAGAAGAGAGCCAACTGACTGTTGAGTAAATATGCTTGAAATTATTCCACACATTGCTAATGTTCAGCTGTATTGTTTTAATATTTCGGTAACTCCTTTCTAGCTAAACTTGAGTAAAAAGGCTATTTCAAGAGCCTGAACTTTCTCAAGCTGATGGCCCTGAATCCTTTTTTCTTTTCCCTGAACCATACAGGATTGATCTAGAATTCAGCTCTAGATTATGATTTGAAGGAAAAGTTTAGGGTATAAGGCCCAGATCCTCAAATCTACTTAGGCTCCTAACTTACATTGATTTCATGTTCTGGGCCTTAATAACAGACAGATGGAAGTCTGACTCTCAGTACTGCTAAATACAGGTTACTTTTATGTTCAAAGGAGCAAGAAGCTGAGGAAGATTAACAAGGAAACAAAACAACTGCTAATGAAAACACCAGGCTATCTTCACTTGGAGAGAAGAATAGGAAATTAACATACGGAAATTCTGGCAATAAAACAATATTCTGCTCCCTGCAAAAATCACACACTAAGAATGCTATACCTCCAAAATGTCCCCGAATCCCTCAGAATTTGAATCAGTCAAATATACAACCACCTACATTCAAATCAGGAACATGCATTAGAGCCTAGTTTTCAGTAGGGTTGAAAAGTTCATCTCCCATTGATTTAGCCTAGAACCTTTCCAAATAAGGCACTGAATATCTAACGGCCTCTATTCCAACTGGCCATGGGATGGAGGGGCAAGAGCTGTTAAAATGTTGGTAAACAAAGTGTCTGAGGTTTCGGTTTCTCTAGATGGAACAGATACGAGAAGGCTCACAATAACCTGTCTTTCATAAATTAAAGCCAATGCAAGGTTTTGGTAGAACTTTATCCCTGAACCTGAAGAAGCCATTGAGGTTACAAACTGTTCATAAAGGTCTCACAGCATACAAAAACTCAGACCAGACCTAAGTTATTTCAAGATCCACCTCCTACTCAATTCTAGCTAAAATATTAAGTTGATGAGATGTCTTTGTGACGATTTAAAGGTTTCAGAGTAGCAGCCGTGTAGTCTTTATCCGCAAAAAGAAAAGGAGTACTTGTGGCACAAATTTATTTGAGCATAAGCTTTCGTGAGCTACAGCTCACTTCATCGGATGCATGCTATTTAAAGTTAGCCATAACAGGAAATCCAGGTGGCATGGGCGCTGATGAATCTTAGATCTGGTCCATTCACTGGCTGTGGATGCTGGCTCCCTTGGAAAACAGGAAGTTAGCAACTGTCCAGCTACAGGGGAAGGCCATTTTCCTTCTCTGTCAGCTCTCTTTAGTGCTGAATGTGAAGGGAAGCTCTTTTTAAATGCAGGGTGCTGTCTTGGCTAAACTTCTGCATCTAGGTTCACTGTGACTGCTCTTGCGCTGTGCCCACCCCAAGATGGCTCCAAAAATCTACCCACAAATCACCTCCTGATTTGAGGAAACTATTGCTTCAACACTTTTCGTCCCTCATTTGAAGCCCAGTGTGATCAAGAAGCACAACAAGGAATTTAGGAATTAGTATGTCCGCTTGTTTGAAAGCTGGAGTTCTCCTGAAAATAAAATGCCTGTCATTAAGGAATTTTCTTCAAGCACCTGCTGCTTGGTGATAGCATGAGTAAAGTTTCAAACAGTAACAGGAGCATCTGCAGATGGGAACAACATAAGGAGTTTTCGCCTTACCATATGATACGTTTTATATGATTGTGTTCGCACCACTTTAGAACAATTGTTTAGTTATTTAGCATCTGCCACAAGCCCCATACACTACATTGGTTCCACAAACCATTGAAAATTATGGCATATTATCTAGCTAATTGAATTAATTAAAGAGACCAGCTGCTGCTGACTCTGTATTTTTTGAATAATACACATGAAAGGATAGATTTTTCATGAAAAATTAGTACTGAGTATTTTGAATGAAATAGGCAAGTTAGAAATGTTTTTAAATCCTCAACTGGAATTTCACAACATAAAATAACATTCTAATGATTAAGACATTTATATAGCTACCCTCATAATCATTACACTTGGGGATTTCATAAACATGAAAAGTGAAATTGCATAGCCACGCTGGGAATTAGTTTATAATCTATCACAAAACCACAGTGACAACTCCTATGCAGATGCAGTCCACAAGTAGGGATTAAGAGATCTCAGTTATCAGGCTAGATTGCAAGGAAACCAAGAAAGCCAATGGTTAACCTGGTATGTTTAAGTATGTTTGACCTATATATTGTGGAAGACTGCGACTCTGAGCTACTGAAAAAAAGTGGATGGTTATTACATTCCCACCCACATTAACTGATGTACAGTCTGTGCACTCCTACAGAGCCCTCATCTCAGAGGAGCCCCCCCTCGACCACTGCGGGGAGGGGAAAACAAAAACAGAAACCCCCGAGTGGCACTGCAACCCTGAGCATGGGGGCACACTATCACTCACTCAACTTTGGCCTGTCCATCACTCTGTTATGACAGAGGGGTGCTGTGCCAAACCTGAGTGGCATGGGGCCCCATGAGTGCCAAATGAGTGGTCCTGGGCCGTTGGGATTGGAAGGAGCTGCCCTCGCCTGGGATGGGAATGAGTGCTGAGCCAGGTTTGTGCCAGTGAGTGGCCAGGAAGAACCTGCAGACCATGGATAAGGAGCTGGGGATGAGTTCTTGGTACACTATGAGGCGAATGGGGAATGCTGAGGGATTGCAGGATGAATGGGGAAAATTGGGGGGATAGTGGGGTTGGGAGCGAGTGGAGGAGGTTGGAGGCTGTGGCTGGTGGAGTTGAGGTGTTGGGGGCTGCTGTGAGCAGGATGTAGGTCAGGGATTCTGGGATGTGAGTGAGGATGTCAGGATAAGTGGCAGCTGGTAGAGAGTTGTCAGGGTATATGAGGTGTGGGGTGTGTTTGTTGGGGAGAGTGCAACAGTCTAGGGTGTATGAGGGTGGCAGATGTATGGGGAGAGGGCCCTATGCTGTTTAGTTTATGATAATACGCTCAATTTCCATAGTGTAGAAGGCCCCCAAAATTATTTAATTCAGGCTTGACCAGATTTTAAATAAAAGGGAGAATAACTGAGGGTGCTGTGTTAACTAAACAGGAATGAATATGATAGTAACTTTCCTTCATAGCAGACTAAATAGATCCTATCCAGACCTAGAATCACTGGAAAGCTGCACCGGGGCAAACCCTGGAGATGAACTAATAGTATACATTGGCCACAGTAACTCTTTCCTGGCTTGTTTTAAGTCATGTTTTTGTCACAGATGTTACTAATGATACGTGAATTATTGGAGTGAATGTGGAAAAAACTTCATGCAAGAAATATTATACTCTTATTTCCCTTGCCAGGCATGAACTGATACCACGTTGTCTTGCCATCACTTTTGTGAATTCTACTCCTTCCTGTGCGGAACCGTAGCTTGATGGTATTGACATTCTATGGTCCAGTTTTATTGATCTAGTTTGATGTCACAATTACTCTTCATTCCTAGTACTTTTCAGAAGCATAGAGTTCCCATGACTAAAATGAAGGCTTAGACTATGTCATTGTAGAAGCTTAGGCAAATCACCTCAGTTTACCTTTTTTTGGTTTGTGAGCCTTTACTTCAATTGAAAGGATAATCTGAACTCTACTTTATAGGTATAGGGCCAGTTTGACAAAGGTATTTAAGTACCTTGTCAGTCTGGCCCTTATTTCCACCTCTTGGAAAAATCCATAGTTTGAGTGAAAATCCAGCCATTGCCACGATACTTCAGTTATAATGCACACAAAGTGGGAAATGCCATAATTATTTGAAACATTTTCCTCTCTACAATTATTATTGCATCTCCAAGGCCGCAGTTCAGTAGAGCACTTAAACACATGCCTAAATTTGTTTTAAGTATTATGCCGAATAGTGATGGGCTGTTCAATCAGGGCCCAAAATCCTTAATGCTGAAGGCTTGACCTCACTACTTCAAATGGGGGCTGAACTGACTTCTGGCCTCTACAGATTTAGAGCCACAAAAATAGTAAAAAGCCACCTTTGCTCTCCCCCCTTCTTTGCCTTCAGGACCTGCATAGATTCCACAATTGACCAGATATTCCTCTAACCAAGTCTCAGCAATTGTATCTAACTCCCAGAAATTCTTCCTGAACTAGGTTCACTTCTGATGAATCATACGTCTGAGAATTTTTCCAAAAAGTAAACTATCGGAACTTTTTTTAATGGTTAACTTGGCGGCTTTATAGCACAACATCTTTTGAAGAGATTAAAGCAAAGGGAGAAATGTAAGAGGAGTGGTGGGAATGGATTGTGTGCTTGTGGGTTCCAGGAATCCAGAAGGCATTTCTCTGTCAATTACACTGAAGCCAGAGTATAAAGTTAAGGCAATTTACCTCCAAGAAGCAATGGTTAATGACATTAAGAATATCAAAATCTCCTCTTTCACTCATTCATTTAAATAAATTGTACTTCAAATCAGTGATGGGCAGGCATCAAAAGGCTCGATCTGAAATGATCATACTTTTCGAAGCTATCACTTTAATCACAAACACTTTCTTTAACTTCTTTGTCAGGCTCTCAGTCTTGTGCTAGGAAGATTTGGTGTAATGAATAGAGGGTGGATGTAATGGACAAAGAAAGAAGACCCCTGGGTTCAACTGGTAGCTCTGCCATTAACCCACTCTGTGATGTTAAATAGTCACTTAATTTCGCTAGAGAGTAAGTGGGTGAGGTATCTTTATTGGACCAGCTTCTGCTGGTGAACAAGACAAGCTTTGAAGCTTCACAGATCTCTTCTTCAGGTCTGGGAAATGTTCTCAGTGTCACGGCTATATACAAGATGGAACAGATTGTTTAGCTTAAATAGTTAAGACATATTCTAAAGGACCATTCAAGGTGAAGTGGCCCATTGACATTCCTTTCTCTGTTGTTCAGTTTATTCACCTGTGAAATTAAGGAGCAAAGTATTCTGAGAAATCTGAGTCAAAAGCTGCTATTCATATAAATGCAAAATATTACTCCCCAATAAAAACCCACCTGGCTTATTGGAACCCACTTACCTACAAACCTCTGCCTCCAACCACACCAGGCTCCGACTGCCTGTGAATTGAATGCTAGCAGTCCCCTGCTTTCTCTGGAGCTTGATATGTCCTTTGCTTTATCGGATATCATCCTTTGCAAGAACTAAAAGTGAAGACTTGAGCTCCAGGCAGAGCAACACCTGGAACCCACCATTTTTAAGTATAAGGAGATCCAGAGGCCTGAGGGTGGGGTTTACAGAGGGATAGAAGGAGGCATCACCTGAGTGACATGCAAAAAATGATGTTGGTGGCTGGTAGTGAGAAGAATAGAGCCTTTTGGTCTGAGTGATATGGGATGAGAATGCCACTGAGGAGTCGCCTGCATTTTTCAGGGAAGGAGCTGAGGGCTTGATTAAATTTAGAGATGGGTCCTTCTCTTGAACTAGCCCCAAACTTCAGACCAATCTCAGGTTTGGTTCAGTCACAAAAGGCCCCAAGTTTAAGTGAGTTTTTGTTTAAAAAAATTAAAAAGCTGTTTCACTTCTCTGTTCCTACTATAAACATCAGCATCCCCCTCATCTCTCAAAGCATAAAAACTGACTTCAAAACAGGAAAGTCAAGACTACCAATTTTTTCTAAATATCTAGCCGATACAGCGAGTCATCAGGAGTTTCCACAGTAATGGGATGAATAAGCGTATTGGGTAAGGGTTAGTAGTTCACTGTGTCTGCTTCCGAGAGAATCAGAGTTTTATTTTATTTCAGAAACCATAGTTTTCCACATTTAATAAAACACAGTTCACTGCTATGAGGACATCTGTCCTGCTGATGATAAAGTAATAATGTTTGGACAATTTAGGGAATTTGTCTTAAGAACTCTGTTTATCTGTGTCAGACTGCAACTCCATTTTGAATGTGAGCTGGTTGCCTTTTCACATCCATTTCAAATGGGGGAGGTTTAGATTGGATATTAGGAAAAACTTTTTCACTAAGAGGGTGGTGAAACACTGGAATGCGTTACCTAGGGAGGTGGTAGAATCTCCTTCCTTAGAGGTTTTTAAGGTCAGGCTTGATGAAGCCCTGGCTCGGATGATTTAACTGGGACTTGGTCCTGCTTCGAGCAGGGGGTTGGACTAGATGACCTTCTGGGGTCCCTTCCAACCCTGATATTCTATGGTTCTATGATTCTATGATTCTATGATCCACGTTGGACTGAAATTCCAAGGGGTGGTGACACAAGGCTAACAATGGAGAGTTGTTAACCTGAACAGCTCCCATTCAAATGGAGCACCCTTGGACAAAGAGATGGCTGCCACACAGAGCAAACCAATATTTCAAATTTGAATTGGAGGGGGGTGACAATCAAGCAACAGGTCACCTGGTAGAGGACTTGGTCACCTGCTGAGGCTGATCAGGGAGTCACCTGACAAAGGGAACTGGGGGGTATAAAAGAAAGAGTCTCTCCCTGGCCATTTTAGAGACTGACTTCCTCATTCCACCCGAAACTGGGTGACTGGGCAACAAAATGGCAAATGAAATTCAATGTTGATAAATGCAAAGTAATGCACATTGGAAATCATAATCCCAACTATACATATAAAATGATGGGGTCTAAATTAGCTGTTCCTAAAGAAAGATCTTGGAGTCATTGTGGATAGCTCTCTGAAAACATCACTTAATGTGCAGTGACAGTCAAAATAGCGAAAAATGGTGGGAATCATTAGGAAAGGGATAAATAAGACAGACGGACTATTATATTGCCTCTGTATAAATCTATGCTATACCCACATCTTGAATGATGCATGCAGATGTGGTCAACACATCCCATAAAAGATATATTGGAATTGGAAAAGGTATAGAGAAAGGCAACAAAAATGATTAGGGGTATTGAACAGCTTCCATATGAAGAGAGATTAATAAGACTTGGAATTTTCAGCTTGGAAAATAGATGATTAAGGGGGGATATGAGAGTGGTCTATAAAATCATGACTGGTGTGGAGAAAGTAAACAAGGAAGTGTTATTTACTCCTCTTTGTAACACAAGAACTAGGGGTCACCAAATGAAGTTAATAGGCAGCAGGTTTAAAATAACCAAAAGGAAGTATTTCTTCACACAATGCACAGTCAACCCGTGGAACTCCTTGCCAGAGGATGTTGTGACAGTCAAGACTATAACAGGGTTCAAAAAAGAACTAGGTAAGTACATGGAGGATAGGTCCATCAGTGGCTAGTAGCCAGGATGGGCAGGGATGGTGTCGCTAGCCTCTGTTTGCCAGAAGGTGGGAATGGGCAACGGGGGATGGATCACTTGATGATTACCTGTTCTGTTCATTCCCTCTGAAGCACTTGGCATTGGCTACTGTTGGAAGACAGAATACTGGGCTCGATGGACCTTTGGTCTGACGCAGTATGGCCGTTCTTATGTATGTATATCATTCTGGAGGTGAAACCATGTGCAGGAGGGAGGGAGGATCCTGGGCTACTTAAAGGACTGACCTAAGATCAAATAATTCTCAAGAGGGGTGAGGAAATTGAGGAAGGGAAATGCATATTGGTGAATATTGTCTAAATCTATATAATTCTTATGCTAACTAAATTAAAGAGTAACTGTGTTTAGGAACCCTTACAAAGTCTGTGTGCCTGTTGATGAAGAGTTAAACTGCAAATCCAGAGGAACCACAACATGGAATTTTGGAAAGGATGTTCTTAAACTACTGGGGAGTCACTGTTACTGAGCAGCTTTGCCACATGATCCCATTTATGTGAAGGGGTAACAGACGGAGAGCCAGTGCTGCAGGAAACACATAGGAAGCTTAAAGACACACGGGTCTAGCATATTGGGACCCAAACATAGTCTGGTGAGTGTCCAACAGAGACAGCTTTATCATGACTGTGTGTGACAAGCGCAGTTTTCAATCACAGCTGAGAATTCTACATTCTGAGCCTATGAGTTAACACAGCTTTTTAACCAAACTGTCTTGTAAGCATGATAGCATCTGTAGGATGAAGATGAAAAACAGCTGCACCACAGAGCTTTGCAAAATAAAAGCTTGTCTATACATTTTAAAAATCTGCACAGGGTGGTCCAGACATATTTCACAAATTACCCCAAACTCCTGAAAAGTCAAATGCACTGAGCGCCTTCATTTGCTTTCACAGTGTTTTAAAACTAAAATATGGAGTATGGTACATTAGTTTTTATTAGAGGCATAGATACAGCAGGTGATGAAAGTCCTCAGAGCTATTGAAGTAGTCACAGGAGTTCCCTAGCTGGCAAGATGTTCTGTGTATCATTTTGTGTCAGCTTATCAGTGGAAGCTCTGTTTCTATTGGAAACAATGACAAGTTGAGATGTTAACTCCCATTACAATTTATCTCAGCATAATATGGAAGTTAGCATGGCTCTGCTCTTCATAACATAACTGTTTTCCACTGAAAATTACCTCCCACCAGCCCTCTGATGATTACATCTAGAAAACTCTTAGCTCAAGCATCTCAGCTGATTGCAACTGGCATGGCAATGCAGAGGGAGGGAGGTGATCTCATGTACCAGGAACCTAAATCATATAGAGCAAGTTTCTAATGATCCAAATCAAACACTTTGAACTGCAGCTGGAAATGAACCAGAAGTCAATGAAATGTATGAAGCACTGGTGTAATATGCTCTCTAAACCAACCCTGATGAGCAAACAGCTCTTCATGTGTAGTCTCATTTACACCACTTATCTGGAGGTAACTGGAATATAGAAAATTAAATGGGATTATGATTTTCAAACTTGAACTAGTTTTGCTAACCTTTTCAAGCCCCCTCCACGCCTCCAGCTTCACAAAACCCATAAATCCACAGGATTGACATTCCCCTAGAGGGCTGATATAATAATCCAATACCACTGATTGATTTCTAAGACAAACCAAAAAAGAGTAATCCTAGACACCCCAGTGACATCTTATATTCACCTAAGCAACATCCTATGATCGTTCATTTCAGAGTGGAACCTACCCAGGAAATTACTGGTATCCAGGTCCAAGATTCCCAGTTTCATCTCATTTTGTTATTTGCTGCTGATACACCTACCCTTTCAAATCCCTTTGTATTATTGTTCACATTACTTCCCAAATCAGTATTATCTCTGCATTTCATTATCAACATGCTGTTTATTCCTAGTTCCAGAAAATTTATGAATATGTTCAAGAAGACCTACCACTAACCTCTTGTCACTTTCTTCTAGTCTGATTCAGCACTATTTATTATTACACTTTGTCTGTGATCCTTCAGTTAATTTTCTGACCTCATGACTTTTCATAGCCAAACAATTTAAATTACTATTGGGAGTAAGATCTTACAAGGCACCATATCTAATGGCTTACTAGAATCTAAATATATTAAATCTATAATGTAATACATAAAGTTTATATATACAAAATTTCATTTTAATATATTGTATCCAGCACAGAGGTAGCAAGCACTAAATTATCTCACTTACCACATTCCCTTCATCCATTAATACTGAAATTCTGTAAAAAAGCAATCATGTTTGTCTGGCATAAATTTGTTTAAACCCAGGCTATGATTCATTACTCAGCATCCTATTATTTTCTAGAGGTTTAGAGATTTCCACCCCACCCCCACACACTTAATATTTGCTTCATATCACTAGGGATTGAAGAAAATGGTAGAAACTACATTGGTTTCAACTTTCAAAATTAGACTCAAAATGCTGTTGAGAGGATGAATTAGTTGACTGAAGATAATCTTCATTTCTACTTCTATGAGCTTTATCAAGAGCCCCTTAAAACAACAGCTTTTGAATCTCCTGGCTCTGGTACATTTTAAGTTCTCACCTTTATTGTTAGGTTTTATTTATTTATTGTAGATTTGGTCCTATGATTATCTGAGAACAGCTATCCATTTTGTAAATTCCGAATTTATTTATAAACAGAAAACTTCCATTAATGTTAGTGAAGGCTGCTCTCATCAATATACAAAGTCAAGGATTAAACAGGATTAAAATGTTGCAAAATTAAACTCTCTCAAATTAGGAAAACTCAGCATGAATGTCGTCCATGCAACCTTACTTTGGCCCCTCGTATTTATGTATTATGTTGCAGCCTTTAATTGTATGATTAAAGTCCATCCCCATCCCTCACCTCCGAACCCATCATTCAATCAATACACAGGATGGATCTGCTCTGGAGAATCAGGGTTGCGTACTATTGTCTGCAGGACACGTGCAGAAGGCACCTTCCATTTTCTGCAACAAGGATAGGTGTGTACCTATTGTGGGAACTGGGATGAGTGCACCTAGGCCTGCCCAGAAATAAAAGCCCACCCACTGCACCAAGGTGGAGGGACCATAGAACCCAATCCAAAAAATAATTCTTGGAAATGAGGAAAAATGGAAAACAACCCCACACAGGAATAGGAGTGAGGTCAAAGATTAAAAATCAAGGAACCAGAAGCAGACACCAAGCAGAGAACCAGACAGTGTCCACTGCTTTTCAAAAGGTGTCTCAGGAGTCAGTAGACACCAAACGGAGGAGCTCTGCCTGGAGGCATGAACAGAGGAGGGACTGGAAATAGGTCCCACTGGCACAGAGCATCCTCCCCACATATTCCTCCTCTTGGTATGATGGATGGCCATTCGGGCCAGCATCAGGAGATGGTTGACAAGGGTGTCTCATGACTTTTGAGGCCACAGATGGGGTGTGCAAGAATGGAGGAGGTACGGGGAAAAGTGCAACTAGAACATCAATAAGAAGTTCTGGAGGATCTGCAAGAGGGGCGACAGTCTGACACAATCTACATTGATGTGGTCCAGGGTCCCCCTCTTTCCTCAGAAAGGACAGTATCAGGGGATTCTGTGAACCATGCCAGATACATGCCCATGGCTCCATGGAGGAGCCACCAACTAATATTCACAGCAGCCCATAGAAACAGAGTGGAGATTGACTAGCCCACAAGGGCTCCTCAGCCTTTGTAGTGGCAGCAGGTCCCCACCACCTGGTGTGGGGGTAGGAAGGGGAATGTCTTCCAGCAGTACCCTCCAGTTAAGCGGGGGGAGGAGTCAAGGCTACCCTTACCTAATGGAGTACATGACAGGGGACACAAAGGCTGAGCACCATATCTCTCCATCCAATCTCTCAGATTGTAGACTAGGTGGTCTCCAATTCTGGTAGCAGTTCAGAGAAGTCTTGGGGAAAACATCTCAGGTGAAAGTGAAAAAGCTCACGGTCGTATTGGAAACCTAGGAGGCGGTGGAGAAAAGCATGCACCAGCATGTTCCAGTCTATGCACACCATAAAGGACTCTCTGCAAGGCCTAAAGGTGGAAGACATGGACCTGCCTGTTGATACAGACCAGGCCCTGTCCATCCTCCCGACAGGGAGAAGGGGATGGGGGTTCAGGACACCTGCAGAGACCCAGTACAGTCCCAGCCAGAAAAAAACTCCAGGATCCTCTCTTGGGGGCTGTCTAGAGGCTCTTCAGGCAAGCTCAAATTGTTGAATGGGTGGCAGAGCATGGACAAGACTAGCTGGTTAATTACCAGCACCCTCCTCCCCAAGTCTCCCAAGTCCTGGGCCCCAAAGAGCATGTCATCAGCAGATACCTACAGAACCATCTGCAAGTCTGGCTCTCAAAGCACCAACCCAGTCATCATCTTACAGAGGAGACAAAGGGTGGGCTTGATAGCAGTGGCAGACAACTGGCCAGAAAGCAAGCAACCAGGATGCATCCTTCAACCAGAGGTGATTGGTTCAGTCAAGGCCCTGTTGAGCTTGACCAGACACCTGGAGAAACCCCATGAAGCAGGGGCAACACTGAATGCCTGCAAGGTGCTCACGAGACATCTGTGCTTCACTTGATCATCTGCCTTCTTCTGGTCCAGGGACAGGCAGGCAAGTGACAAACCATCCCTACATGCCAGATGGAGAAAGGTACAGACTGAGAGATGGTCTGGCCAGGGATGTTGTAGGTTTGGATGGTTTGGACCATGTTCATCAGCATGGACTTCACTGCAGTGAGATGGCTTTCACTATGAGTTTGCAGTCTGTGCTGAGGAGTGAAATGGTGCCAATTCCTTAGACCATGGAGGTCCCCCTTTTGGGGCAGCAGGAAGAGCACAGTCTGCCTTCATAGCAGGGGGAGCACTGGGTTCCCCAAGGACTTGGCCCAAACAGCAGCAAAGTGTGAGCCAAGGACATCCCAGAATGTGTGGTAAAAATCCACAGACAGCTTGTCAGTGCCCATTATACACCCACAATCAAGTCTGCATGACTCCTCTGGGTCTTAGAGTAATGTGGCCTAACAGGCAAAGTCAACCTACTCGCCCTCTCTATCAGGGCGAGGTGGTCTAACAGTCAAATCCCTATTGCTGCCCTTGTGCTCAGGGCCATGTAGCCTAGTAGCTAGAGTCAGTAGAGCTGGTGAGGTGGGCCGCCATTCCAGGATGGGCGGTGGCCAGGATGGGGGACTCAGGGCCTCCCTCTACACTGGCTCCTAACCCAGGGCCCTGTCAGCTCAGCGGGGATCTGGCCGAAACATGCCAAGCTAGTCTCCGGTTCTCCAACCACCTCCCTGCAAAGACTCCCTGGGTTACTTCCAACCCACTTCTCTGCAGCTTGTGGTCTCATGGTTCCCCCGGTCTCTCCTCCCTCTGTGGCATCCGGAGCCTGGGGGTCTGGGGTCACTGCCATCTGGCTGACTGCCACATTGTGAAGTGCTGGCGGTCTTTCAGCAGGAGCCTGCAGCACACCTCCTTCCTCTCTGGTGCTCAGCCCCAAATGAACTGGGCTGCTCCCTTTTATACCTGGCCTCCAGCCAGAGCAAGCCTAGCAGGATCGAAGAGGCATGGCCTCCTCGGCCCAAAGAGAGGAATTAAACCCGCAGTTCAAGTGTAGGGCATGCACACCCCATCACAGAATTCATCTGGAAGTGTCAGAATCTGTCAGGTCCAAGAAGAGGAGAGGCTGTTGTAGGCAGCCCTGGCTATTTCCTACATCTCCACCAGATCTGCAAGAGGGTGCCATCCTTCACCAGGAGGCAGGTGATGTGCTTTGTGGCATCCCCCTTTTTCCGCAAGAGTATAGAAAGGGGAGCTGTGATCCGCCTCGCAAAGAAGCTGGATGCAGGATCCAACAAAAGTGCCCCAGGCCCGATGGTCATCAAGGGCGTGAAGCTCATTCTGCTTCTCGTGACAAACTTCGCAAGGGATGGATACCAAGGTGAGTGGCCAGGTATCTCTCCAGATCCAAAATCTGCCACTCCAACTCCTCCATTGCTGCATCCCTCCTCCAACTGCCCACCCCAGGGGTAGTCACATCAGGTCAGCCATGACTTCCAGAAGGATGCCTCAAAGCCCACATCCTCTGACAGGCAGTTGTTAAAATGCCAGTAGGTCAGTGCTGGTCTCTTGGTGCCAGAAAAGCCATCATGGTCACCAGATGGTGGCCCAAGAATGGGAGCGGCCTGATGGTGGTGAAATAGGCCCATAAGATGTTAAATGTGGTTCAGCTGGGAGTGGTATGATCAAGTGTTGTCCACTCAAATATAAGTATAGATGATAGAGTCATCGGGGTTGGTTGCGCTAGATATCCACAAGTGAGTGATGGTTGCTGATCACCCTGAGGACATCCACGGTGGCCTGGCATTTCTGTCCCTTAAGGCAGTACCATACATCCCTGCTCAAGGCCTGGTCTATCCGGGGGTGCGGGGGGGAGGGGGGAGAATCGATTGAAGTTATGCAACTTCAGCTAGGTGAATAACGTAGCTGAAGTTGACTTACTTAGATCTACTTACTGCAGTGTCTTCACCATGGTGAGTCAATGGCTGACACTCTCCCGTCGACTCCGCCTGTGCCTCTCACCCTGGTAGATTACCGTAGTCGATGGGAGAGCACTCGGCAGTCGATTTATCACGTCTAGACTAGATGCAATAAATCAACCCCTGCTGGATTGATTGCTGCCCATCAATTCAGTGGGTAATGTAGACAAGCCCCAAGACTAGGCATCTGCAAGAATACAAGGTGCCAAGGGAGGTGGATGCCTGGTAGAACTGCACCCCCTCTGCACCCAGTATTATGGCACAGATGTAAAGGTTGAGGATCAGCCCCTTCACACCAACCAGAGGTGCAGCAGGCATCCCACCACAATCTCAGCAACCGGCAACACCTCAGGCTGTAACTCCAGGGAGAAGAGGGTCATCACGCTGCCCAAGAACTTTGGTGATGGGGCTAAAGTATGCCCTGATTCCCAGCCTCCAGTCACCAGGCGGCTTCAGAAGACAGCTCGGTGAAAGTCTCCTGCAGGAAGACCACGAAGTACCCTCCTGCCTGAAGGAAGGAGTGTACTTGGCATCTGTGGGGAGGCACCCTATAGACCTTGATGTTCAGAGATGCAATGGAATAAGTCTCGTGGGGGAGATCCTCATAGAAGGACCACAAAACAATCCATGATCAATCCCATAGGTAACAAGGGAGTTGTGGAAGATGGGGGCTTGCTGATACACTACAGAATCCCTTTATCTTCCCCCCACAAAGCCCTCAAGCCCTGGAGGATGAGATGAAAATCCCCACCATCACTGGAGAGTGAACTACACCTTCCTGCTGGAGCCTTTCAAGTCTACCATGAACTAGTACAGCTCATCTTGGCATGGTCTGAGAGATCCACAGACTCATCTGAGCCCATGGACTCCTCGTTGTTCTCCAACAGCATTCCCAAGGCCCTCAGTCTGAGGCACATATGCCTCTCCCTTGATAGTTATGGAACCCCAGCACCACACCACCAGCACCACATTGTCCATCTCATCCCCAGACTAAGGAGTGAGCAACAGAGGGAGCACAGCAGCCCTCTGTGGAGCAGGGAAGGGGAACACAATTACCACCTCCCAAGAAAGGAAGGACCACAGCCCCGGGGTGGCAATAGGAGGTGCAAGGGCAGGTTCTGGGAGTAGATTGGGATCCCCAGCAGCTGAGCCGCCAGGATGTGGCACAACCCCACCAGGCACAGGAGGGGGGCAGGTAGGGGCAGGGAGGCCATCTATGGCACTGGGCTTGGGCACTTTGATGGGCTTGGTGCCCACAGCCTTGGCATCAGGTTGGACACTGATTGAGTCAGTGTCCCCAAGTTGCTCCAGAACAACTGCCGCATTACAGGAGGGGTGCCTTGGAAAGCTCTAATCCCAGCTGCTCAGCACCAGTCTTTGCTTCAGTGGGCTTGTCAGTCTCAAGTTCAGTGCTATCCGTAGCCAGGCTGGTGGAAAGGGCAGGGTATGCCCTAGAAACAAGAGTAGAGGCAGTGTCCTGGGCAGCAAGCTGGGGAAGTGTGGGAGGTGGAAGAGGAGGCACCACAATGGACAAGGGCCCCAGATCAAGGCCCACTGACAAAGGGTTGTCTTCCCCCCCTTAGCTACAGGGGTCAGATTTAGGGCCCAATTTCCTGGAAGATGACTTGGAGGCCACCAACCACCAGAAAAGGGTCCTTTTCCTTCAGTGACTGAGCCTGGTTCCACCTTGGTGCCAAGTGGGGAAGACAAATGAGAGAAAGGCTGGGGAAGGTCCCTCCAAGGCCCTCTCTATAAGGGACTCCCAGGATACCATGCCTCTCCATTGCCAAAGCCTCTTTGGCAAGCTCCACCTGCTTGAATTTCTTAGGGAGGCACAGACCCAGGCCCAGTGGCAGCCTTCCTGAGTTACTTATAAGGCCTCTTCCTCCTCAAGAGGGAGGTGCTGGGCCCATGACTTACATTAGCTTCACTTACTCCCCATTACCATGCCCCAGCCCTCCTTGGTGTTGTACAAGAAGTGGCCAGAGGGAGTGGGTTCAAAGAGCAAGGGCAATTGGATCAGGGCAAGGGGAGACAGGTTGGGGCAACAGACGAAGGGGTAATGTCTCCAACTTGGGACCTCTCCCAGGCTTCATGATATCACTGCAACCCCACCCTCCGCACACCCTACCTGCTGCCTATCAGCACCTGGGCATTTCTGCTTAGCTGGGTATAATAGGAGTCATCTCCAGTGCTCAAGTGGGGCTATTGGCTGTTTTGGGAGGAAGAGGATGGTGGGGGGAACCTGGCAGGTAAGATTGCAGGCAGTGGCAGGACCAGTGCCCAGCATCTCTCCTTAATGGGCAAAGGGACAGTCTCTCCAGATGTGCCTCAAAGCATGGCAGAGGAAGAAATGAACCTCCCCCAGTGAATAGGGGACGTGCTAAAGAGAGCCCTGATAGGGCAGAGGGAGCTTAAAGTGGTCCTTCATGGTATCCTGTGTTGCCAGCAGCAGCAGCTGGACACTAACTTGCAGGTGGAAGGAGAGCACATGACAGAGAGGGGGTCCTTGCAGGCCGGTGCTGATGGTGAAGGACAATTTCTTGGGGGCTGAGAAACAGAAAATCAACAGGCACTATTGGGAAGGAAGGGCAGGACTGAGCTAAGTACCAGCCCTCTGTCCAGGTCCTCCAAGTGCAAATTTCACTAACAGGTGTTTGTCAATATCCTTAGTTTAATAGAAAGCATCTGTATAAAATATTTCTGTTTCAATAATATACGTACACATTAATGTTCTTTAGTGTATATTTTATTGTCCTTGTTATCTTTATGGAGCACCAAGTTGCACCATGTTGACCCATATACTGAAACTGTATTCACACAAAACAATTTTACAAGAGGCAACTTCAGTTTTGCTACAAACTTTTAAATGAACAACACAAAACTGAGTCAGGACTCAGCTCTGATTTCCTGCTTTTTTTTAACAAAGGTAATCATTCAGAAAGTCATAGCTCCTAATTTGTAAGTAGCACATAAACAATATATGTAAAAAGGAGCTGGAGTTTTCTATTTTATTTTCATGTGATCCTTTCAGGAAAGTAATAACTACCATTTGAAAATAAACAGTGTAACGTACCCCAATACAAACACTAAAGGAGTACAGCAGGATTTTATCCAAACCCCAGTCTTCTTTCATTACAGTTCCTCTCCTGACCCTTCTTTGTCATAATGTTTGATAACTGTAGTAAATCAGTTATCAAAGGCAGCTGTGGTCATGACAACCTGAGCAGTATGGACTCTCCCCAAGCATGCAGATAAACTGGAGTGAGAGAGTGGCTGATTATCTCCAATGCCACAAGGTTACTGCTCAGACAGTGCTTGTGTGCTGGGGGCAGGAATCTGGTTTTCACAAGTTTCCTAAAAAACAAACAAATATGCAAACAAAATATATACTGGAGACCATTCCCCACACATTGATTAGTGGCAGAAATGTGATTAAAATTCCCATGGAACATTTACCAAAAGGGGTAAAAAAAATCATCACACTGGAGGTACAGACCCTGGAAAACAATTCTGATACAATGTTAACTATGGTCTCGCTACTACAAGGCCATAAAGCAGCTGTTGTTGTTCCTGCATTAACCTATATTTTAGTTCTCTTCTTTCCTTCTCTCTGACTTTGGATAATCAGTAATTGTCTCATCAACAGAAGGGAACTATTGATTATTTTTATTACCACAGTTGCCTAGGAGCTCTAGTCATGGACCAGGACCCATTGTGCTAGGCACAATAGTAAAAACAGAACAAAGTGTCTCTGCCCCCCAAGGAACTTTCAGATAAAATAATTGTCTCGTGATCCAGAAGGAGGCTTGCTCTTCACAGCTAAGATAGAAAAGGAAAGATGCATTTCCTTTGAGGCGTAAAAAGGTATAGTTGGAAACAATGCATAAACTGCATTTGTGTTTTCCCCCTATGGTTTAGGTGCTCCTTGCACGGCCAGTGGAGGGGAATGTTTCTTTTTTTCTATGCATTTTAATCTGCTAAATCTGCTCATGAGAATTCATAGGAAAAGCAGATATTTTGGACAAAAAACATGTCCGGTATGTGTTGGGAACTGAAACAAGCAAAGCTAAAAATATATATAGGCCAATTCTGCTCCCCCGGTGTCTGCATCTTCTGGATGAGGCATATGCATCTGCACCTGTTTGAACTGGCTGCATAATTGTGTATGTTCCATGAAATGTAGAATGGTTTCCTGTCTCTGGTAGCCAACCTCACATTCCAGGGACGCTTCAGGATGATCTTGGTTAGATGCTTTTCTGTGCAGCATCTGCTGCATAAAATCTTGTAAAACATGATCCCCAATACAGACATTTAATATTTGCATTTTGGAAATTGTCAGCGTGTCAGTTCAGAAGATGAGAAATTATATGACTTTATACATTTGGAGATGTATTCTGGCAGGATTCCGCCAGCCTTACTGATGTTGAATAGTCCTTACTCTCGTAAGTAACTCCTCTTCATCTTCACAGGAAAATTCGTGAGTAAAGACTATACTCAACTTCAGTCAGGTTTGCAGAAGTGGGCCCCTAATGTTCTTATGTCCTGTAAGAACATAAATAGTAAACACAACCCTGCATATTAAAGTTTTAGTGTTTCGAAAAGTATTAGAGCTTAAAGTGTACATATGTGCTGTCAGATACTTATACCTTGTAGCTTGTGTAGTGCACTTATCCTCTCTAGGGAAAACGTGTCAAGGGTAGTTACAATCTTAGTAGGAAACAGCATATTCCCAAACAGTGAATAAAATTAAAATCCAGGCATTTTTGCTCCTCTATATAAGGAAAAAAGCAGCATGACAACCTCAAATACTTCCCTGGCTTCCCCCCTACCCGTGTCTGTACCCAAACCTACTCATCAGTGGACACTAAACTTTTGGGAAAGGCGTTCATTTTAAACTACATATTAAACACACAAAACCTACAGTAAAAGAACATTAAGGTTGCAAAGTCAAGCTTCACGTTAGGAAATGCTACAATTAAGGATGCTTTAAATTGACAATGGACCATTGGGCCAGGGAAAGAGTGAGAATCACTCTATAGCCTGGTAGTTAGGACACTCATTCAGGGTGTGGGAGACCCAAGTTGAAGTCCCTGCTCCAATGGCTGACTAGTTATAACAAGTGGACCAGTTTCAATAGGAAAGTCTAAAGAAGCCCAACATCAGAACAGACCGTAGCCCAGTGGCTAGGGCATTCTCCTACAATGAAGGAGATCTAAGTTCAAATCTCTTCTCCACATCAGGCAGAGGTGAGCACTGAACCCAGGTCAGTACCCTAACCATTGGCCTAAAGTTTATAAGGGAGGTGGCAGCATCAACAGCACTACTACCTCCTTCTGCCGTTTTGTGAATCCTGAGCTTGCTTTTCTGAAAATGCCTCAATGGAGTGTTTGAAACAAAATGTCTTGTTCCAACCAAACATTACCAAAACCCTGACTTGTTTGGTTTGGCCGAAGCTACTTGGAAAACTAAACCATACTTTTGGTCAACCCCAAACTGCATTTTTTTGACAAAAACTATTCATCTGAATAATTTTGCCCTGCTTTAATCATAATGCATATACACACGGAGGGGGGAATTAAGACTGGACAGGCATCCTTAATACCAGCATTTCCTAATTTGAGTACTTGATTTAGCAACCTTAAAAAGAGGAAGAGGAGGAACATGCCCAATAGATCCTCCCCAGAAGGACCTGAGGAATGATAGAACCTTGGCCCCAATTTCCACATGCACTATGCAGCAGAGTGGGCTGGGCACATGCCACGACTCAGAAAGAAGATACATGCTCCTTCCTTGTGGCAAGTGGGGAGTAGGGGAAGAGTGAGTCACAGTGACTTCTTGCTGGTTCTCCAGAGGTGGCACAGTTATAAACCATCCCTTAAAAATGGGATGAGTCTATAATTAACAACTGTATTGATGTTCAAATATATTAACTGAGTCCCATGAATATTAGCCCCGTACTCCCTGGGATTTGTGTTCCTAAATATTTCCTTTCCCTTCCACAAGACAGAAGTTCCTATTATTTCAGGTTACCTCACCCCTACATCAAGAGAATGTTAATTCTCTCCCTCGGTCAAATTTCTGGATAAGCCAGTAAGGAATTCAAGGTCAAGATTTAAACAGTAAAGTTTACCCCCATACTAAGAAAGATACTGATTTCTGAGGGAGGAGAGGAAGGTAATCATCAATTTAGCATTTGACAATCTTATTGCATTTGTAGTCAATTGAGTTACTCCAGACTTGCACCAGAGGTGCAGATGACACTAAACTGGGAGAAGAGGTAGATACACTGGAGGGTAGGGATAGGATATAGAGGAGACAAATTAGAGGATTGGGCCAAAAGAAATCTGATGAGGTTCAACATGGACAAGTGCAGAGTCCTGCACTTAGGACGGAAGAATCCCATGCACCGCTACAGACTAGGGACCGAATGGCTAGGCAGCAGTTCTGCAGAAAAGGACCTAGGGGTTACAGTGGACGAGAAGCTGGATATGAGTCAACAGTGTGCTGTTGTTGCCAAGAAGGCCAATGGCATTTTGGGATGTATAAGTAGGGGCATTGCCAGATCGAGGGACGTGATCGTTCCCCTCTGTTTGACATTGGTGAGGCCTCATCTGGAGTAGTGTCCAGTTTTGGGCCCCACGCTACAAGAAGGATGTGGAAAAATTGGAAGATGTCCAGCGGAGGGCAACAAAAATGATTAGGGGACTGGAACACATGACTTATGAGGAGAGGCTGAGGGAACTAAGATTGTTTAGTCTGCGGAAGAGAAGAATGAGGGGGGATTTGATAGCTGCTTTCAACTACCTGAAAGGGGGTTCCAAAGAGGATGGATCTAGACTGTTCTCAGTGGTAGCAGATGACAGAATGAGGAGTAATGGTCTCAAGTTGCAGTGGGGGAGGTTTAGGTTGGATATTAGGAAAAACTTTTTCACTAGGTGGGTGGTGAAACACTGGGATGCGTTACCTAGGGAGGTGGTGGAATCTCCTTCCTTTTGAGGTTTTTAAGGTCAGACTTGACAAAGCCCTGGCTGGGATGATTTAGTTGGGGATTGGTCCTGCTTTGAGCAGGGGTTTGGACTAGATGACCTCCTGAGGTCCCTGCCAACCCTGGTATTCTATGATTCAGGGTACGTGAGTTCAGAACAGCTTATAGCTTTTAAAATTATAGGCAATAATATTATTCAAGGGTTGCTTATGACAGAGGCTATAATGACTTTTGGAAAGGATCACAGGATAGGTCTCCTTGTGATATGGAGGGAAGTCCATCATTTTGGAAGCTCATTGTAGTGGTTATTGGCCTGTGAAGGCTTCGACTGGCTGAGTTTCCCAACACCACAATATTTCTTTTGCATCAGTAATAGAAAAAGATATTTTCCTAAAACAATTATTCATAGTTCAATTGGTAAAACTACAGGACATTCTAGATTTGCTTTCTTGTAGTTTGAGACTTCTGTTAAAAGTCTTGCACCTGTTTCCAGCTCTACATACACTGAAGTTAGGGGAACTTGAAGCCATTTAGTTGTACTAAGAATTATATCCTTTTTATCGTTTGGATTTTACTTCCCATGTTGGCTGGCCTGGCACAGGTTTTTGAGCAAGTGCTCCGTGCGCCTCATTAAGTGGAGCAAGAAACATCTCATGGCCAAGACTTTTAGTGTGGGAATCCTGAAGGAAATTTTCATACTCTGAGCCCTCAAGGCATCCTGGGGAGCCTAATAATATTTCTGCAGGTCCTGAACAAGCTGTTCCTCAGTCATCAAGCTTCTCTAGTAGATTATACAGATTTATTTAAATCAGGGCTCTTTCTTTCCTACTTTGAATATGAGAGTCTGGCCCTTGTTTCTGTCAGTCACCAACTTCCCTAGGTGATCTGGCTGTCCTTAAAGAATCTGCACCTCTTTAATGGGGGATTGTGCTTTGAGCCATTCAGGAAGGGAACACAAACTTTAAACAATCTGCAGTTTACTTTCTCTACTTTACAGAGAGAAGAGCCATGCTTATCCTAGAAAGGCACGGTGAATCGTAAATATGGTTTATTTAATCTGTCTCCTTAATCTCCAACTCCTACGATCACTCCAGGATGACAAGGCTCCAGGGGCCTGTCCTCATTTATTGTCAAAAGTTAACAGCTGGAGGAAGTCAGACAATTTTTACCAGAGCTGGGAGGAGAGCAAAACTGCATATCCATTTGCAGGCACTGAACCCCACTCCTTTCAATTAACTTCATTCATGTGCCATGATCAGGAAGTCCCTTCATTCCAGCCATATGGCTCCAAAATACCAAGGCTTTTAAAGCAATTCATTTGAGGCATACCCCTCCAATGTTTCTAGAGATTTTTCTGCATCCCCAGAGTCAAAAATATATGGGTTTTCCTATTGTTCATTTTTAGTTCAATTGGATACAAGGGTTGCTTCTATTTTTTCTTTGGCATTTGTGAAGACCTAGGTGATAGTTTACATCTAGAAAGAGTATAAACTTTTGATTTTGATTTATACATACTCTGCTCTTCATTTGTTTTGTTACAGAAAATGTTTATGATGTGGAGAGTCCACAAGGATGCTGGCAGTTCTATGCCATAGGAACACATGAATGTTTTCCTCACAGTAATGTAGTATGCACACCCTGAATAATTTTGCATTAGCAAGGTATTTTTCAGTTCTAATTTCATGTACTGAGCTTCAGAATCCATTATGGTTTCCATTCTGATAAAGAAAATTGTGTTGATACCTCCTAATCTGCCAAGGCTCAAATGTATTATGCACTAAATTGCAAAGACCCAAAATGGGAGGGGTTGCAGGTGCCTGGTTTTTGACTGGAAAGTCCAGTCGAAAAGGGGACCTGACAGTGACCAGTCATATCTATTGACTGGACACCCAAAGTCTGAGGACTTGGTGCCTCCCCCACCTGCAGTAATCACCTGCGCCAGCTCCTACTCAGCTTCCAGTCCTGCAGGCGAGTCCCTCCTGACCTGGGAAGAGGGAGGGAGAAGGGAAATGCAGAGAGTGACTGAGGGAGGTGGAAAGAGGAGCAAATGGGGTGGGCAGGTCTTGGGGAGTGGGGAAGGGAAGAAAAAGAGTTAGGGCGGGAGAGGTTCCAGCACTACTGCTGGAATGTCTGGTTTTTAAGTATGACGACAATGTTGGCAACCCTAGGGAGAAAATAAAGCTACTCATATAGGAAGCTTAAAATGCCATGTCAATACATTCCTATAGCCTCTCCCCTGAATTTCACTTCCTGGGATAAAAAAATTTCAAACAACAAGTGAGGGAATGACCATATTTATGAGGCACATTCACAAAACTGCCTATGAGTGATGGTCCTCAAAACAAGGTAAAGTTCATAGGTATGCTGAGCTTCCCTTCCCCTCAAACACTCCCACCTTTCTCTTACTGGGCCTTCTGCCTTTCTTTGCCAGTACTTCTGTCTGATCATTAAGTCACTAAGAGCCTCGTACCAAGAGATGCTCAGCTGCTGCAGCTCCCATTTGACTAATCATTAGGTGCATGGGCTCAAACTCTCAGGTCAGACCAGGGATCTTTAACGAGTTCAGGCCCCCCGACAGCAATTCCAGGCCCCAGGGCTGTCCATGATGGGGAGGGGAGTGCCTGGGCAGAAATGACAAATCTGTCACTTCTGGGACTGACCACGCAGGCCAATCGCGCCAGCCCATGGGGCCCCTCAGAGCTTGGGGCCCGGAGTGGTCACATGCGCCTAGGAGCCCTGCGGTCTGCCAGAGTGATTTAAAAGGGCCTAGGGCTCCCAGCTGCCATTACTGCTACCACAGCTGGGGGTCCCTGGGCCCTTTTAAATCTCGTGGACCCCTGGGCAATTGCCCCTCTTGGGCCCCCGTCAGCGAGCCTGAACTAGCTCCATAATTAAGATTAGTGATGGATGTCATTCATTTTCAATCTGGTCAAATTTGTGAATGTGGGGATTTCATAGTATGCCCTGCCCCAGTAGTTTTCCAGGCAATTAAATTTGGCCATTTAATTTCACATTAATTTTAGTACATCTTCGCATGCCATACTGAGACCTTTGTAGTATTATAATCTAATTCAAGGACAATTTCATAGCTGGCCCAATTAGTGTACCACCAGCAGACAAAGATGACGGCATGCTGAATGCAGTTAGAGTTCAGTAGAAGAATATGTTCCGTGTGGCTTTGGTTTAAAAGTCTTGAGAGTTCCCCCCCAACATTTTAATTTTGTGCCCAGAATTTTGGCATGTTAACTGGAGACAAAAAACTTCAAAAAAAATCAGTGGGGGTCGGGGTGGGAGGAAAACAAAATGGAAAAACGCATCAGAGCTCCGGCTGTGTACGTCCACTTCCAGCATAGTTAACTCCACTGTGTGACTAAGGAGGGAGTACTTATTTTAACATGAGTTATTCATGCAAAGGTTTTTAAATGTATTCCCACATGTTACTCAAGCAGTAATGGATCTACTGCAATATTTGTGAGCATTAAAATGGGAGTGATGCTAGAAATTGTAATGCATCAGAATGCATGTTGGCTAAAATAGTATTGTGTTTCTCTCTCTGAAAATAAAAGCTTGAGGGCTTTTAAAAATGTCATCATGTTTGTGTTAAGAATACTTCTGGGAAATTGTGTCAAGTCCCCTCCCATTATTTGCAGTGAATCACTTCACTTTTGAGAATCAGCTCTCTTTTTTTAGGCAGATGACTACTGTGAAAAGTCTTGAAGTACAACGGCTCAAATCAAGGCTTTAAAAGGGCATTCCTTGCAGCTTTACAAAGGTCTGATTGAAAATTAATGCCATCTACATCACTCCACATTTGAGTTATATTTCAAAGCAAAAACACCAGTTATTGCACTAAATGTGTCTGCACAGATATGTCAGACTGGCTATTGGCCTTCTGGTTGATTAGTGACCTTTTTGACAGATTATCCATGAATTTAACAGAGTCTGATTATTTTTGACACAAGTATGATCTCTATTGACTTTATTAAAATGTCTGAGGTGGTGTAAATGGATTACAGGAAAAGTGAATATTTGGCATTTATTTTCTGTCAAATGAAAAATGCCATATAATTTAATACTTTTAAATAAATGTTTTAACAAATTTATACATTGAATACAAAACACCAATCTGTTTTGAGACTTGCTAGTGTTATTTTAAAAACAGACAGCCTCATTATATATAAGTATTTGAATATATTTATACTAGGGCCCAAAAACTCCAAAGAAAAAGAATCTCATGTTCTTTTACTGAATATATAACAGTCATGTGGGAACTGTGATAAAGGAAAACAGGAATGGCAAGTTCACTTAAAAAGGTGTCTAAGTGTGCTACAGTAGTGAACAGAGACAGTGTAGATAAAAGGAAATGGAGATAAAGTCTAGCGATTCCACAATTCTTTTCTTCAATCCCTTTCTCTGACACATCAAGAGAGAAGTCACTTTGAAGTATCCGAGACCAATGAGCCTAATTTCAATACCTGGAAAGATGCTGAAAAAAAAATTAGGAGTACTTGTGGCACCTTAGAGACTAACCAATTTATTTGAGCATAAGCTTTCGTGAGCTACAGCTCACTTCATCGGATGCATACTGTGGAAAATACAGAAGATGATTTTATACACAGACCATGAAAAAATGGGTGTTTATCACTACGAAAGGTTTTCTGGGTGGGGGGAGAGAATTAACAGGAGTGTTGCATGTAAGACATTAGAGTGGGACAATTGACTCCACTCTGCACTGGTGAGGCCCCAGCTGGAGTACTACATCCAGTTGTAGGTGTCACATTTTCTCCAATTTCTTCACATCTGTCGTAGAGTCCAGAGGAGAGCAACACAAATAATAGATTTAGAAATTCTGATCTATGAGAAAAGGTTAAAGTGACAGAGCATGTTTAGTCTTGAGAAAAGATGGAAGAGGGTGCACCTGATAAGTCTTCGACTACATTAAGGGCTGTTAAAGAGGATGGTGATCAATTGTTCCCTGTGTCCACTGAAGGTAGGACAAGTAGTAATGGGCTTTATCTTCAGCAAGGGAGATTTAGGTTAGATGTTAGGGAAAAGCTTTAGAACTATAAGAGTATTTAAGCACTGGGAATAGGCTTCCAAGGAAGGTAATCTTCCTATTTTATGTCCACATCTTGCAAAACAATCCACCTCAATGAACCATCATGCTGAAGTTGGAGGCAATGGGTGGCAGTTGGTTTGGATGTGTAGACATTCATATGGAACCCTTTCCACAATGGGACCTTAGTGATTTCTAACAGTCTAGTTGTGAAAGAGTTCAAAGCTACAGCTGTGTGTCATTCAGCAAAACTTAAATTCTGAGTCTAAACATTCCACTGTAAGCGCCAATAGAGATTTTTAACAAAACATCTTTTTAAAAAAAATCATACTTTTACAAGTTTTATTTCCACTCATTGGATTTCATTCAAAAATGGATGTAAATTTCAAAATCTTTTAAATTTTAAACGCTTTTCTGGATCAAGATCTGTTTTCTGACAGCAAAATCTGGAAATTTAAAATTTAGTATGTTTTGAAGCAAAATGATCCATTGTGTGAATGTTTTGCAAAAAGATTTTCAGGTTGCAAAGTGGCCACCTTCTGTGTCACTTCACTGGATCCTGATCTCAAGAAAGTTTGCATTTCTACTTCATATAACCATCCTGATAGTTTATCATTTTTCCTGCCCCCTTTTTTCATGATTAGCCTATTGAGTACATTTGTACTTGCCACGAACAACAAGACCATCTTGTAACTGTCTAACAGCTTCCCAGCAGAAGCATAAGGACTCTCTGGAGCTTGTTTCTGAGCATCTCATCTGTGTGATGTTAATTGGAATGTGTAGGTAGTTGCTGGACACAAATTTATGTAACAGATTTTTTTGGGGGTGGGGGGTTGGCAAGCACACCTTGAAAATGTGTTTTTATAGTACATTTATCAAAAAATGAAACTCCAATGTCTATGCAGTATTTTCATCATGAAAATCCTGTTTTCTAATGAGAAAACAAGATAGATGTAAAGTAAAAACTCCAGGGGTTGCATCTTCCAAAAATAGTGGTCTATGAATATTCTGAGACCATTTCTTCCAGCAAATATTGGTTTGATAATAATGCTACAGGAATATCTAGCAACTCATCACATTTATGTTTAGTGTATGGTAATCTGAATAGGAGATTTGAATTGAATCCTAGCTATGCATAACGACTAGCATAGGAGTAAGAACTAGAAAAGGACTAATTTCAACCCACAGATACATACTGAAGCCCAGAGGAAGCCAAATGAACATATATGGAGGCATAGTCTGACCCACATTTAATTTGACTGGGGTTTTTTGTTGGGGTTTTGGGGGCAGGGGAGCAGAAGGACAGGGGAATTTTTTTTTTTTTTGCACACAGACTTTGCAGGATAGTCACTGCTATTAAACATCTTTATTTAATAAGAGACCTAGCATTGTATGTTTAACAGCTGAGGCATGAACTTTGGCTGCTGCAGGCATATTGCTTAATGGATACTTCCAATGTGGGTTTGATTCTGTTTCTCCATGCTGACTCAACAAACCCATCCAATGAAACATTTCATTATGTAGGCTTGGTAGGATATGTGGAGACAGCAACGAGAGAAGGAAGGGGGTAAGAAGACTCCACTATTATTTTCTTGTTATTTTGCGATCATGGAAACTTTGGCAAACAATGGCTCATATACTTTCACAAGGCAAGTGATGTAAACTGGGTCAATATGACTTACATGGCTGCCAAAGAGTTGTTTAAATATAGTTTCATTGTTTCCAGTTATCTGTTCAACAAAACAACAAAATGGAAGTTAAGGCATCCTGAAGTAATCAAATCACTTGGAAGGAAGGCATGGGAGGAGTTTCTAAGACATTCATCCCCTCCCTGCAAAAAAAGGCTGCATCGCAAATGTTCTTTAACAGAACACTAAATGAAGTCAGATTAACTGATATAAGTGAAACAAAACTAGTGGCTTGGGGACTGTGTTGTCCTATATATGGGGCTAATTTCTCCCATATATTCTGATCATAGCCCCCTACAGTGAGTAGGAGTCTGGCAATTGTCAATTTCATGGGCATGTCAAACTCACCACTGTTTAGTTTCTTCTCAAGAGATGAGGTTTGGAATGGCGAGTGTGTTGTGTGTCAGGAATGAGTCGCATTGGCAGAGCTGTGGGGAGAAACTGACAAAACATCTGCACGTATGAGGTTTGACTCTAGCTGCTTTATACCAATATCCTAGTGATTATGAAGCTAGTTATCCAATGTCTGAAATAAATTTTAAAGTCATAGAAATCTAAGGTATTGAAATTAAGTTTTTCTGGTCCGAGTTAAAGCCTTTTATAGCGTCAAATGATAAAAAACAGCAGAGAAGTTAGTTGATTAGTTAGCAGGATACTATTTATTGCTGTCCTAATCTCACTTTTTTGTTCTCAGATAATCAGAAATACAATTCTGGAGATGCCCAAGTATGGAATTCAGAAGCAAAAGAGTCATATTAAGAGGCCCATTAGACCATTGCCTACTAATTGTTTGTTTCAACACTTTGAGTCTTTAAGTACAATCACTATTGTTGCCCTTTTTTGACCTTAGCAGATAGTTAAAGTTTGGGGCCATGAGGATGTTCCAACTGAGAGTAGAAATTGGTGGTAATCCTATTTCTTTGCTGTAGGTTTGTTTATTTACAAGGAATGTACTCAGAGTCCGGCTTCTCCAGACACAGGAAAAACCAAGAAAAAAAAAGGTATCAGTTTCTTAGCTTACAGCATCAAGCCTCTTTAGCCAGTACCAAACTGAAAAGCTCTCTCTAGATTGTCTGGGTTATGCACCATTCTCTCAGTCTACTGTGTGACTTTCTCGCTTTTTCCCCCCTGTCTCCGTTCTCAGTTTGCGTGTTCTGCTTTCACGCACACAGAACATTCAACAAGACTCCTCCACCCACTCAGTCCAAACTCCTGGGCCGCTTTACAACCCTCTTTTGTCTTATTTAGGGTTTTTGATTCATTATCTTATCATGTTAATTGAAGAGAAAATTCACACCCAATCTCAAAGAGGTTAATCCAAAACAGTTTCATTTAGCTCGTAACACCTCCAGCTAAGGCTGTGCTTTCGCTACGGACCTTACAGCAGCACGTTGTACTGCTGTAACTGTGCTGCTGTAAAGCCGCTCTATGCTGGCGGGAGCGCAATCTCCCTCCAGCATAATTAAGCCACGCCCAATGAGCAGTGGTAGCCATGTTGATAGGAGACGCTCTCCTGTTGACATGGCGCTGTCCACACCAGTGCTTTTGTCGATAAAACTTTTGTCAGTTGGGGGGGGGGGGGGGTGTTTTTTCCACACCCGACCAACAAAAAAGTTTTACTGACAAGAGTAGTGTAGACGTAGCCTCAGCTTCACTCATCCTCCCAATGAGACCTCAAACGGTGACACCCAACAATCCATCCCACGCAGAAAGAAAATAATTTAACAAGCGAAAAATACAAGATTAACTATGTATGTGCAATGTCTGTAAATGGGATTTCACCATAAAGACAGTTCAGATTCTTCACCCTCCTTAAGGATTATTAGTAGTATTTACTATTTGTATTGCAGTGGGGCCCAAAGGCCCTAGTCAGAGTCAAGGTCCCATTGTGCCAGGCATTGTACACAAAGGAAAAATATGGTTCCTTGACCATCAGCAATGGCTTTCTTCTTTTACACATAGAGTTAAGATCCTCACCTCACAAACCATTAATTCCCACTTAAACCTGCTTGTTATTTATAGGAGGAAACACTCAAGCACCCGTCTTGACCTGGCGATTAGTTTGCTTCTGGGGACTCAGTGGCATCCTGCACTTTTGTGATTAAAATAAAAATGGAAACTGAATTCTATCAGCTTTCCTTGAAATGTGAGGGTGGCTCCTAGAACATACTGTAGTCATCAACATATCTTCACTGAAGAGTCACATTTCACAGACAATGTTAAAAGTTTCATTCTTCCTTCACTGCACTGAGCACAGGGATTATTGCCCACTAGCACTCCTTGGAGTCCATGCTATAGGGGCAAGGGGAGCTGATCTGACCTTGCACAGAGGAGAACACAGACTATGCTCCTTAGTGATAGTGTGGCATGCATACTTCCCCAGTATATTAGACTTTTCTAGGAGGCAATATGAATATGAGACAGTTTTCTGAACAACTCCAAACAGGCCTCTAACTTTATGACACACTGACCCATATATAGAACAAAGGAAAAGGTTTAGTATTAATGTGCATTGGGGAATGAAAGAGGAAAAATCAGATCTAAAATTCTGAAAGGCATAAACATGAAGGAGAGCAATTACCTATTGGGGAACAAAATGCAGACAGTAATAGATGAAATTAAGAGAAGGAAAAGTATAGGCTAAACAGGGAACACGTCTCTACAGTGATAGCTAGTAGATTGTGTAATATCCTCCCCAGCGAAGTGGTGGAGGCCCTGTCATTTAGGCCACTTAAAATTGGGCTGGACACAACACTGGAGAATATCTTGTATTGAAACTATCCTGCACTGCAGAGTGTCTGGACTAAATGACTCAAGAGGTCTTCTCCATTTCTAAGTTCTCCACACCTATAATAAAACAAGAGTCCATTGGGATGAGAAAGTGTAAGATGCTCCATTCTCTGAAAAATGATCAAGGGCATTCAGTGTATATTTTTGGGAAATGGAAGGAGAAGCAAACCTGCTTTGGGCAAGTATAAAAGTGTTATTGTGGGGTGGTGGAGGCAAACTAATCCCACCTATGAATTTAAAAAAGTAGGAGTAGAGCTTCTGTCTCAAACCCCCACCCCGCTCAGTTGGCAGCATTAGTGCCACCTCCCTTGCTATTCATAGCTATCTTTGGGGCAGATTTTTAAGGGTGTTTAGGGGGCTAAAGATGCAGCCAGAGGTTTAGTGGGATTTTCAAGAGTGCCTAGATGTTTAATTCCCTTTGAAACCAGTGGGAGTTAGGAGCCTGGGTGCTTTTGAAAATCCTATCTGCATCCTTAGGCACCTAAATACCTTTTACAGTCTGGTCCCTTTCATCAGTCAACACTGCAGGTCATCCAGAGACATTTTTTTGGTCCTCAACTCCTCAACTGAGGAGAGTGGCCAGATAGAAATATCACTCATTCCCAAAACCAAGTTTGGATTATTTCACCATGTCAGTCCCCTTGAACATGCCCCACATTTCCTAGTTAACCAGAGGCTAGCAGCAGAGTACATCTGACTGGTCTGAGTGCTGCACCTTCAGTGTTATAGTGGGAATTGTCCATTAGTTTCTCACTAAGGTGCATGGGACTTTCAAGTGACCTGAAGAGCAGCTCGGTGTAAGCTCAAAAAGCTTGCCTCTCACCCCAACAGAAGTTGCTCCAGTAAAAGAGTAATATTCTGGGACCAGCACAGCTCCAAACACCAAACTTTCAAGCCCCAGGGCCAGCAAATCTTCAGTGAGGTGCTGTGAATTCTGGGGTTTGTCTAGAACTAAGAAGTCTGAGTACAGTAACCAGAACAGCAGTAGGGTCCCTCAGAGACTACTCTATCTTCTTGCCCCCATGAACAGACCAGCATTTGCTGCTGTCAATGGGAGGAATGAAGTGCTTCCCACAAACTTGAGCTGTCTCAAGCCATGTGATCTCCCATGAAAAGTTGCTGCTAATTTGAGGTGTGGGAGGAGAAAAGAGCTGTGTTGCTTTCTCCAAAATATTTTTCTGCTCTAGGAGGGACAGAGATCAGCTGATGGTAAGGGGAATTCAGGGCCTATTGCATGGTTCAAGGAAAGAGTTAGGAATCTCAGAAAGTTCACAGATTGGCATCTGAACATCGATTGTTTCTCCAGAGTTCAGCAAACCCACAGATGTGCCCCTGTCATCACTTGGGAGATGAAAGAGGATTGAAGCATGGAATCAGGGAATACTTTCAGCTACTTTGAGACACTGGAGTGTTTGGAGGAGTTGTGTCATCTGACCCGTCTCTGAACTAGTATTTCCAGACATCACAAAACTGGCTGACAACGTGGTGTCACTCCCAACAGTGCTGCTCTTTATGGGTAGCATGTCTAAGTCTGATGCGACAATCAGACCAGTGGAAAAGCAAGGTATTGGAAAGTTCCACTCAGCAACCCAATGAGTTTCGGAAGCTCATCCCATGGCTAGCACAGTACATTTTCCAAAACTGGACTGAAGGCCTGAATATTGTTGCTCCCAAAACACCTCTTTCAACACTATTTCCAGGTCCAGTCTCCAAACATCATTATATTTAGGAAGCTGCTTGGCTCATTTTTTTCAAGACAATAAAAATAGCTTTTTTTAAAAAACCACTTACTTAGCCCAGCTTGTTCAGATTAAAGCTTTTTGGGAAACACACCCAGAGGCAGAACAAAATTTTCTCCTTAACTCAATAACTCCAAAGCCATGCACATATGGTAGACTTCCCTGCTTTCTTCAATTGAGATTGTATAGGAAAGAGACAGATGTAAGCTGACAAAAGAATCTTGGTTTTGCCTTCACGAATAATACACATTTAACAAAATGGTAGCTGGGAGGGGGAAAAAAAATCAATTTGTCCTAAAACACAATTGATGTTTTTTCTTGATGATAATACAATGTAACTACTTTGAAAAGCTGTGCAGAGAAGCAATTCAGTTGCTGGTAAGGCAGCTTTTCTCCATTAGTACTGTAGCATAATTGGAAATCTGGAAAGGAACCACACGGAAACCCATTTCCTAGGTGGTTTATCATTTAAAGATAAAGAAGGGCTAGTTATTTGAGCAGGATGGAAAATAGGTTTCCTCCACTTAAAAAAATGGAGTTCATTGTGATACTTTTTTTAGTAGACAATT
Source organism: Chelonia mydas (assembly GCF_015237465.2). Classification (NCBI taxonomy): domain Eukaryota; kingdom Metazoa; phylum Chordata; order Testudines; family Cheloniidae; genus Chelonia; species Chelonia mydas. The sequence goes on along the minus strand of NC_051251.2, from coordinate 50,548,950 downwards.
GACATTAAGTTTTTACAGATATCTGAAAGCCTAAAAACCCATTGCTAAAACCTCTTTTTAAAAAAAAATGCTGAAATATTTTAATTAAAACATTGTGAAAACTTGTTTAGTTGTTAAGCCATTTCACAAAGTTTCCACATATTTTGACTAATGTATCTGTTTATTAGATAAGGAACACTTCAGTGTTTTGTAGCAGCCTGTAAGAACCTGTTTGTAGCAGGACACAGTCACTGCTTAGTAAATGCCCAGTGTGGGGAAGTCTGCAGGGTGGGGGCCAGAGGAGCAGGAACACATTGTACATCCTGGGAAGAATAAGTGACCTCCTGCCAGATTTGCATCTATACTATTTCACACTGCACTCTCTGGCTGCATCACCCTGGCCATTGTCTGGGATTCCCAATGGATGAGCCACAGAGAGGATCTTTAGGGAGTTAGTTCATCTCTGAATAGAATCTGGCCAGTCTACAGGTAGTGGTGCTGTTGAGGGGGCAGTTCTGTGCTGCACCCCTTCTACTTCTTTTCCATCCCCAAACTCAGCAGAGCCAGAACCCCTGGATAGACTGTCTGCATGGTCGCTGGGAGTGGGGGTGGATGGTGCTGCACAACTTGCACCCCCAACCTTTCTGTGAGGACAGGGAGAGAACCAGTTCCCTCCCAATACTCAGAGGGGAATGTCCAGGCCAGATTTACAAAAAAAAAAAAAATTAAATTGTATCTATCTTGGTAGCTCAGACAGGAGCCCCATTGGGCTAAGTATTGTACAAGCATATACAGAGATGGGCCATAGACTGAAGAGTTTATAGTGTAGCAGGACAGAATAGATGTAAGGAGAAGGAGTGGGATTCAATGTACATTAAAAATGGGCATGGTGCTGACAGATCTTGTTAGTTCTGTTTTTGCACTATGTCCTGTTTTGGTGTTCTTTGCCCCCAGAGAGGCAATATAGAAAGAGTGGGAGGCTATCAAAATATGCATAGTATTTACAGAGGAAACTTTAAAATTTCTACCAGTTTGAGAGCTATTACCCATTCTAGGTGTATTTTCCATTTTAAGAAAAGGAATATTTCTCAAACCAGTCAAATTTCTTGAGAAAGAAATTTTGTAAGTACAATCACTGTACACACATTTTTATAAACAATAGTCTATTTTTAACTCAATCACCTATCCATTACCAACAGGCCAAGTTCACCTGGACCTTGCAGAAGACTTGAGGGGAGTGTTGAAGGACATGTTGGTGATTTTACCTCTTTAAGGCACTAAGCTATTCAGTGGACATACAAGTGGAGAGTTGATGTTGCTATGAAAACCCTAACTTTTGCATTTCCTGATTTGTGTGCATATGTGCACACATGCCTGGGCCCTCTGGGCAGGCCATATCTCACTCCACTCCCTTTTGGGGGTTATCAGAAGGTGAATCTTATCTGCGCATAATCTAAAGAATATTAGTCCTTTCTAGATATCGATGGCCAGCATTGTCAAAAGTTAAGCACCTGACTGGGCCAGGTTCCTTGAGTTAGGACAAGAATCACCTTCCTCCCCTCTCTTGGCTGCATCCCGAACTAGCCATTCTAGCAGAAGCAGCCATCCCTTTTTATCTGGTGTGGTGGTTCCTGATTGGCTTGTGCCTGCTTCCAGCCCTTATAGCTGCTGGAGAACAAAGTCTGGCTGGTTTCACAAGCAGTTGATCCTGGGAGGCCTTTCTAGGCAATTCCTGGAGGTCCAAATGTGCTGCCCTTCTTTTCTTAAAGGGCTGCCTCCCAGGTCAGGAGGAAGTGGGGTCTGCAGCAGGGGACAGCAAATGCTTGGTCCACCCAATCATAAGCAATTTTATACATTTGCTTTAAAATTTCTCCAAATAAATATATTTTTGAAATGGCTTCAGAAGACTGATTCATAATTTATGAAATAGTAAAAAGACACAGAAGTACTAAAACCAAAATGGATAGAAAGTATTTTCTGCTCAGACTTTCTATTTTATTTGTTTAAAGCTCTCCAAGCTGTTGAACTTCAACAGGTATTCATTTAAATGGCTTGCTACTTCAATAAAATATGCATGCTCCTTCTCTCACGCCAAGTCCAGCTATTACTTGATATTACCTTCAGGGGCTCCTGGTTTTCTAAAGAATGTTTTGGGTGCAGGAGGAATTTAGAAAGTCTGGAGTCCCCAAAATTTCAATAGAGATTTGATAGCATTTGTTTTATGCTCACTTAAGTCAATGGGAATTCTGCATTCTGGGATTGCAGGATTGGCTATAAGGCAATCAAGGTAGGAAATTGGACTCAAATCTTAACAAAAGAATAGACTCCACTATTATCTGAACCATCTTTTGTATGAACTATATCGATTACATTCTTATGAATTGATTTAATGTCTTTTGGAGGACTTTTCTGTGATAGGACTCATTTTACAAAAATCTCATGTGACTAAAGTTACCCATATGCACCTTTGCAGGATTGGGTCCTCACAGTGAAAACTAACACCCAGTATGTGCCCTTATGCATGCAGGGGTAATTCCCATAGACTTCAATGGGAACAATGGCTTTTACACACAACTCTTTATCCTATTCCTACAACTTGTTTTATAGTTTTTGATATTTAATATAAATCAGTGTGTAATTTCAGTCTCAAGGTACTATTTTAAAAAGCAAAAAGATTCTTAAACAAAGTGAAGGGTGTTTTCACCATGAATAAGAGAGCACATGTGATAACACTGAACAGTTTTGTCTCTTCCTTTAGCTGTTTCTAAATGCTGAGGCTAGCTGTCCCGGAGAACATTCTGGATATCTTTGGCATTGGTGAGGTTAAACCCTCAGAGTGTAGATTTATTGACTGTTGTTTTTTTTTGCAAAGTCTTCATGTAAGCCAAAATTAGTCATAGTATTTACTGTAAATTTTGAGAACTGATGAGGATTCAAAAGTGCAGAAAGACTGCCACATTATTCTGATTGAAAGCAATTGTAAAAAAAAAATCAGTGTAATTAAATTACATGTTTTGCAGCAGATGGACTTTGCTGCCTTACTGATCAACTCTCCAGTTTGGCTCAGTTTGAGTGTATTTCACAGACTATTTCATGGATTAACATTGCAAAAAGTTGGCTTTTGTGTCATTAGTAAAATATACTTACAATTGGCCACATAATGTGGAGCTCCTTTTTTAGTGGTGGAACTATTGACTTAAAAAAATTCTCCTTAAATCATTAAGTCTAATCAAATGTGAGGCTCTAGACTGTGCTTTCATCGATTCACATAGCTCATGCCAGTTTTTAAAATGGATTTGAAAAATAATGAAATGGTGCATCATGAGTATCCCATGCTACTGGAGGGTAATTGCATAATAAACAATGGGACACATTTTGCTAATGAGTGAATGAAATGAAAAGTAGTTATACTAAGAGAACATTGAGATGCTCCAACTGAAATGGCACAACGTAAGGGTCTCTGTCCTATAAAGTGATTTAAGCCAGAGTGCTCAACAAGATAGTTGCAGGCCCAAGTCCCACCCTATATACTTAACCATAAAAATGCTGGGACTTACGTATACAGTTACTTGCAGACACAATATACAGGTACAATTTCACACCTGCCAGAAGGCCTCCTGATTCCCAGCCCTATGCTCACCTAGCACACAGTAGATCTCCAAAGTTGCTCCCTATGGAGTATTTAAACCCAAAGTTTAGTACTATGCATATCACATTTCCAGTGTTATAGTAGGCCTTTGGCCACGCTGTGTTAGGTTTGAGAGTTCCAACTCCCCGCCCCCTCCTATTTTCTCCACTTGGGAATAATACTGCTTAATATAACACAATCGGATTTTTCCCTCACACTGCTCCACTGAATCTCAGCCATTATGAAAATGTAAATGTTTGCTTGCACCATAGAGAAAGCACCATTTACTGTAGCAATCAAGTCTACTTCTCGGTTAAGGGCATTTTCCTGTTGCACAGGTACACACACGGTCACTATAATGTATTTGTACATACACGCATATACACATACTCTTCATTTTAAAAATGAATTGAGAATAGTACTCAGCCAGATCTTTCAATACATGCATGAATCTCTCTTCCCCCGCCCCCCGCAATTATTAGTCTGGGAGTCTGGAAAATTTCAGTTTCATAAGGGTTAAACCATAACAGCATAACGAGGATAGGTCTATCTTGAAAGTAGATCAGGGTATTCTTCACAGGGTCATTTGCACGCTACAGAATTACATAAAACCCTCATATGAGCTAACATATGGGGGCTGGGGGGGGGGGGGGCACCTAACTGAATGCCAGTTGGAAATGTGAGAAAAGTAACAATTTTGATGGCTGAATCTCTCTGCAGGGAGGGAACACTGATGAATTTCTTGAAACTTCAAGTCTCACGGTTGTGTTTTCACGCCAGGCATTATACTGTAAGAAAGAGTTTAGCCAGGTCCCACAAGATAACATCAGGCAGACTTTTATTAAGTATCAGAACTAATGTGCTTGTATGAATGCCTGAATCATTAGCTTAGGTCAGCTACATATGGTGGTGTTTGTAGCAACTAGAAAAGCAGACCTTTTACTAAATCCCGTCCAATCAATTTTAGACAAGTTGAAGGAAGAAACTGTTCTGAAACATTTTAAATGCCAAAGCAGACTTTGATGTATCGTGAACTTGCACTTATATTAAATAGTGGGATTGAAAACCTTGAACTCCACCCAAATTAATAAATGTAGTCCAGATTCTGGGTTGTGTCCAAGCTGGACTTGGCACAGTTCAGAAAGGGGCTGATATCAAAGAAGCCACCTTTATGTCCCACCCCTGCCTCCAATCCTGGAGCTGCCAGTTCATTTCCAAGTTTAAAGTAACCTCAGTATTGCTCTGCTTTATTTCTGACTGTTTATAGTACTGAGGGATCATTCTGGTAACTACCACCACCAGGGCATACACACATCCTGGACAGGGCATGTTTGTTCCAGGGATACATCCCTATGAGTGGGGCTAGGACAGAGAGTGACATAGGAGTAGCTACTGCAACCCTATACTACAGGGTAATTTCCTTCCTCATGGGGCAGGCGCCGTTTGATAATCAAGCTGGTTTTAAGATACTTTGTTTTACAAGGGCTTGGCCCTGTGTGTTCTTGTGGAATCTCTGGGTCTATTTATTGGTGCAAACACAAGTTCATTAAACCAGAGTAGTACATCTGTCTCTTACTGGAGGAGGAGACTCATCCTGTTACTGTTTTTGTAACATGGATTCTCTCTTCCAGGAACAGGAAGGGACACTATTCAGAATTACTTCCTGAACCAGGGATCTTTTCCATAGGTGAGTACCACACCTTTGGTGGCAAATGAACACTCCTTCAACTCTCCATACAGCAACTGTTACTGTATTTTAATGGACAGTGCCTGCTATCAAGATGCTTCATTTAATTTTGTAAATATTAAGCAGAAAGGGGCTAACGCCTTCCATTGGCAGGATCTTGGATCCAAAACTACTGCAGACCTAATTAAAACCAATAGGGATGACAAGCACTCTCTTTTAGGCTCAACAGAAGTAACTGAGCCCCTATTTATATAAATAAAGACAGCTTCAGACATTGGGGGCTACAACCCAAGGCATTAGGCTGCATGGACAGCCTTACCTGAACACCAGGTGGATTAACAGGCATTTGCCTGGTTACAAACATGGGGTCTAGGACATTTATTACAGGCTCTGAGTGCAGGGGCAAGACAGCAAAAAAAAAAAAAAAAAAAAAGTCAAGTGACACGCTGAAAGGAAGTAAAGGGAAAGAGCTGGTTGGGGACAGAGCTCTCTGGAGTGGTAAGCTTGCGGATGTTTGAGTAGAGCTCTTTTTTGCCTGTCAATCTTACCACATTCACATGCAATTTCTTCATTCCAACCACAGCAAGTTGCCATGGGAAGCTTACATTCCACTCACCCTCCTACTCAGGGCTTACCAAAACTTGACTCTTGGCTAGTCAGGGAGCCACATCAACCAGGCATGAAAACATCTGATTAATATTTCCATAAAATTCATTACAAATGGTCTCTCTCACATAAACACATGTCCTGAATCATAATTCTTCTTTTTAACTAGTCCTTTTCTTTCTGCAATCTTTAATCCTTTACTTGTCTTATTTATTGCAATAGATCCTGGTTAAGTTTAACTTAACATACTCCATTTTCCCCAGTTATGCTCTTAGATGGCAAGAAAGTTTTTAAAAAAAAGTCACACTAAAAGAATGCCAAAGAAGTCAAATGAATTATTAGGAAGGCTGGGCAGCAATGTAATTATTATTGTTAAGCATGGAATCCAGCCACTGAATATATTTTAGTGGCATTTTGTTTGTTCAATAGGAAGCTTTTAGGAATACAGAACTGTGGGAAGCTGTATTCTTTGGCTTGTTAGAGTAAAAAAAGTGTTTGGTCAGTCTTCAGTCAGCTATTATACACTTACAACTCTGCCAATGCTGCATGTAAGAAACGAATGATTCATAGGAGTGCTGATGAGAGACAACTGAACTTTACTTACTAGCCTCAGGACCCTGATCAGGGTCAGGATTACAGCAGCCAAATTTAGTGGGTAAGAGGAGACAGTCTGATGATCACAACAAAGAACTATGAGGTGTTCTGTGACATTCTAACAAGCTATATATGGTTTTCCCTAACATAACTTTGATGAAAAAAATACAAAGGGACAAATTCTGCTCTTAGGACTTCCCACCCCATTAGCGTCATTGAAGCTGCAGGGCAAAAACAAAGCACGATTTAGCCCTGTAGAAATTTAGGCCAGCCCACTAGTCAGTTTAGCCAGTATATACACAAAATTAAAAAAAAAAAAAATCAGCCAGTATAATCCGGAATCTGCATACATTCCCCTTAAATACTTTTTTCCATCTGTGGTATAGGAATAGTTCACCTAGGGATTTAAGGAGCAAGCTACTGGCATGCACTACACGTATCTGACATCAGCAGGATTGTGTGGTTTAATTGGAAACAGAATTTTGTTCACCTACAAATTCAGTGGTCATCCAAAACTATTGGATGTGTCACAATTGTTTGGAATGTCTCAGTTTTGCAAACTTTCATCAAGTTCAGTATCCAAAGCCAAAACTTTCAGATAAACAGCACATCTCAGATTCGAGAGGTCTACAGAATTTAGCATGTTTTAACAATATTGTTCTGATTTAACATACAGGGCCTTGATCTTAGCTTGTGTTTTTTAATCCCGGCAGGTCATATAACATCCTACATACATACAGTCATCAGGCATTTACTTAGGTCTTGATAACCAGTGTAACACCTAGTGAAATATATTAAGGGTTTGTCCTGTGGTCACTAAGCCTGCTGCCTTATTTTCTCCTTCTTGGCTCCCTGATGAATGTGTCCTCCTCCCACACATGGTTCAGGTAATATTACTCAGCATCTGTTTTCTCTTTCAGACACACACAGGTGCTCCCCTTGTGCAGCACGATGTTCACAGTCCATTCCCCTTCCACACTGGAGCACAATCCCTCCCAGGGTCTGTAATCCATCAGCCCCCGGTTGGCTCAAGTAGCATGTCATCCCTTGGTCCAAGGCATTCTCTGTTGTCATCCTCAGTCTGCAGTATACCTCTTCTGCTTCTAACTGATCACCCTTTGCCTAGCTGTTATGGGAAGACCTGCACTAGGATTTCCCTAATCCTTGTTCTCTCTCCCATCTGAGCCGCTTTTGTCCTTGTGGAGAGAGTCTCCCTCCCCAACCTGGGTTCCTTGTGTCTGCTGCCTCTGCCCCACAAGCAGAAAGTCTTATATTTGGTTTCCTAAAGGGCACATACTTATTCCTAGTTGTTGAAATGGCAACTTTAAAGTGCCAAGCCCACAGATGCAGACATGGCCTTAGTGTAAGACAGAGACTGTAGCTACAGAGCTACGGTACCATAGCTATGGTAGCATAACCCCATACACTCAGCCTACAGGCCAGATACCACACAACAAAAACACTAACCCAGGAACCTATCCTTGCAACAAAGCCCGTTGCCAACTCCGTCCAAAGATCTATTCAAGGGACACCATCATAGGGCCTAATCACATCAGCCACACTATCAGAGGCTCGTTCACCTGCACATCCACCAATGTGATATATGCCATCATGTGCCAGCAATGCCCCTCTGCCATGTACAATGGTCAAACTGGACAGTCTATGCAAAAGAATAAATGGACACAAATTAGACGTCAAGAATTATAACATTCAAAAACCAGTCAGAGAACTTCAACCTCCCTGGTCACTCCATTACAGACCTAAAAGTCGCCATTCTTCAACAAACAACAAAAACTTCAAAAACAGACTCCAATGAGAAACTGCAGAACGGGAATTAATGTGCAAACTGGACACCATTAAATTAGGCCTGAATAAAGATTGGGAGTGGATGGGTCATTACACAAAGTAAAAATTATTTCCCCATGCTAATTTTTCCCTCCTAATGTTACTCACACCTTCTTGTCAACTGTTTGAAATGGGCCACCCGGATTATCACTACAAAAGTTTTTTTCTCCTGCTGATAATAGCCCACCTTAACTGATTAGTCTAATTAGAGATGGTATGGCAACATCCATTTTTTCATGTTCTCTGTGTATATATCTTCCTACTGTATTTTCCACTGCATGCATCCGATGAAGTGGGTTTTAGCCCACAAAAGCTTATGCCCAAATAAATTTGTTAGTCTCTAAGGTGCCACAAGTACTCCTCGTTCTTTTTGCTGATACAGACTAACACGGCTACCACTCTGAAACCTACAGGGAGAGACTTTTTCTTTTCTAGTCACTGTAGGAACTCCACCTCCCCAAGCAATGGAAACCTTCTTCTAGTAACTGAGCTGCAACTGCCCCGGGGTTTAGAGCAGCATAGCTGGATTTTTCAATAGTTGCATTGATGTATGTTTTAAGGGTAGACCAGGCCAAAGGCGCATGCATTTGCCCAAGGATGGTGCTCTATTACAGGTTTATAAACATATCTTTCTTTAAAGATATATGGTTAGTCATCATTGGTCCCTGCCATGAGTGATTTTAGTAGCCACTGAAGGCCCCAACTCAGGATTGAGGCCCCATTGTGCTATCTCCTGCACAAACATGTCCACCCCAAGATTTTGCAATCTAATTAGGCCACACAGATAAAAGGTGGGGTGGAGTGGGAGGGAGGAATGTAACACCTAAGCCAAGAAATCAGGATGATGGGTGACAAGTAGCATGTTTGGAGGGAGTATTTCAAGTTTGGTTTTTCTTTAAAAAAATGCTAAATTGTGGGAGCTGGTGGGAGGGGAGGAAGAGATGAAAGGGTGGGGGAGGATAAAGGACAGAGACACTGAAAGGTGCGAAGGAATTGTAGAAGTCAAGACAACAAATCAGTAAGGAGGGGAAAAAGGGTCCAGAATCAAGATCTAAGTTAAAAATAAAAAAGTCTATCAAATCCTAAGAGGAGCGATTTTTCCTGTTGCTTCCACCTGAGCACCTAGCTCTTGCTGCAGGAAGGGAGTCCCTGCAGTTTGTCTCCCCACAGTCCATGGGACTAGAGGAGAAGGGCAGGCATGAGAGCTGCTGCTATTAATTCTGTGCCTGCCTCAGCTCCTGTGTGGGACAGGGAGTCTCTTGGCTCACAGGAGAGCTGACTCCATCGGGAGCTTTTCCCACCAACCCATGCAGTGGGGAATATGGGGCTGCATGAACACTGATGCCCTCCGTGACGCAGGGATATTTAAAATTTGATAATCCATTTAGCGCTCCCTCTCTTTTCCAGGACTCCACCTAGCACCATAACCCATTCGTTTTCTTTAACGACTCTCCATTACTCTTATTCTGATTATTGTATTGGCCTTCCTATCATATCAAAAGCCTCTTCTCTAATCCTGCTACCAGATTTTAAAAGCAAAAAATGATACAAATTTTTAGCTGACATTTTAAATGGTCTGAAGTGTAACTGACCAGCAGCCTGTACTCTCTCCCTTCTGACTCTAAGATCAGTTTATTTGCTGATTCCTGAGATCATTTATTGATAACACAGGGAAAGAATAAGTCACTTAAGATTCCTCCCCACCCCTTACACCAAGATAGAAAGTCACTCAACACCTCCCTCTCTTGAAAGATACTAACAATTCAGTCTATACCAAAATTTGTGATTAGAATTTTAACAAACGCATGCCAATACTCCCACCTTTCAAGTGAGACAGAGTAGAAGTCAAGTAATAAGTAATTCATTTCTTTAGCAAAAGTTATTCCCAGACACCACAGGTTTCATGACTGTACATTTGTTGTCAATTGACAACAATGAAAATGAGCTAACAGCAGATTTGTGGGGGATGGAGATAAAAGGGGGGAGAGAGATATTTGACATTGCTTTTAATTTTGGTGCCTTAATGGATTCAGCTCAGTTCCTGCACTCTCACCAGTGATAGCCAAACTGGCATTTTCCAACTTCAGCTAGCCAAGAGACAGTAACGCCTTTTCCACTCCAAGGCAGACCTAGCTTGGTACCACTCATGCACCTTCCCAGGGTCACTTTCCACCACATTTCTAAGAATCATAGTTCATTGAGCTTCGGGATTCCTGGGCTGCCAGCATGGGTGATTCCCTCCATCAGCTGCAGCCCTCCAGTCTGGCTCCCAGGGTCTCCAGTTCCCACAGGCAAAGGCTCTTTGTGATGTGATGGCTCTTCAGCTGGAGCCTCCACCCAAAGTCCTTCCCCTCTGGTGGTCAGCCTAAAATGAGCTAGGCTGCTCCCTTTTACACTGAGGCAGTAGTTGGAGCATGCTCAGCACGGTCTGAGGGGTGGAACTTCCACCACCCATAGTGTGGAGTTAACCCCCTCTTGTCCATTGCGGGGTATGCACACCCTGTTACAGCGTGTAATAGTAATACATTATTTGGGTCTCAAAAACCTTTTTGTATTTATTCATATTATAAACATTTCCCCTCTTCACCTTCAGAGGAGTTCTGAAAACAGTTACCTTATTTGTACAAAGGCCTCTTTAAGAGTTGGCATGTATTGTTTTATGAACAATGCCTAATTGTGGGAAAGTAAATGGTTGGTGCCCTTTTGACTGTGAGAAAAAGTTTACCAAAACTAGAGCAGCAAATGTAAAGCAGAACAAATCTCAATTGCAATATTTGCTGTCAAAAGGTTCCCCTCCATCTCCTTGTCTTTCCCCTAAGATGTATTTGCATACTTTGGCAATCCTTTTAATCTTGAAAACACCAGGAATGTGTCTTTTGACATACATCTTCATGACCTACCTGGAAGAAAACAGAATCACATAGTTTGCAGATGTCAGATCAGGAAGTGGTAATTAACGAAGAAAACAGGTCACTGCTCCCTTAGTAAATTGGATACAAGCAAAAAATGCATTTTCATACAGCTAGCTGTAAAGTTATATTTATTTTTAATGTAATGCAGGGCCTGCTTGCAGAATGGGGGGACTATCCTGGGAAGCAAGGATTCTGACAGAGACTTGGCAGTCATGGTGGCTAATCAGCCTTGCACGAGTTCCCAGTGCAGTGCTATGGCAAAAAGGGCTAATGCAATCCTTAGAGGTATAAATGGGAAATCAGAAGTAGGCGCAGGGAGGTCAGCTCAGTATTTAGCACTGGTGTAACTGGTGCTGGAATACAGTGTCTAGTTCTGGTGTCCACAATTCCAAAAGGCTGTTGACAAATTGGAGAGGGATCAGAGAAGAGTCACAAGAATGATTAAAGAGTGCAAAACATGCAAGTGATGAGCTTGAGTCTATTTAACTTAAAGAGAAGGTTAAGGGATGACGTGATCACAGTCTGTAAGTACCTACACAGGGAACAAATATCTGATAGTAGTCTCTTTAATCTACCAGTACCATGATCCAATGGTTGGAAGTTGAGCTTTATTTCTAGTCTGAATTTGTCTAGCTTCATTTTCAACTGAGGCTAAGTCATCATTGGAACAATTTACCACAGGTTGTGGTGGATTCTCCATTTAACAGGAGTTTGGAAATGATTGGATGCTTTTACAAAGATATGCTCTAGTTTGAACTAAAATTTTGGAGGAAAAGTTCTATGGCCTGTGTTATACAGGAAGTCAGACTAGATGAGACAGTGGTTCCTTCTGGCCCAAAGTCAACAAATCATAGTGTAAATCATTTAGTGTAGAAATGACGAGAAATGACACCACTGGACTTCTGTGTCATTCACTTTTATTCTGTATCTAGCCATCACTCCTTCTCATGGGAAGATTATGACTTAAGCGTCCCTGTGGTAAAACATTCTAATTTTTACAATTTACAGCATAAACAGCATGTAAGTGACATTACATCTGTCAAGGTCCTCTCCCATCCCATCGAATAGTGAAAGTACTTCCATCTTAAGCACATTGGTGGAAATTCATATCTTGTGCAAACTGTTGAAACTCCCATTGACTTAAAAAAGTTATTTAATAAGTTCAGCAAACAGTATGAATGCATCCTAAAAACTTGAACAGAGCTCTGTCACTCCCCCAATGTGGAACTAGTCAGGAAAAAACACGACAAGCATATTGTTAGTTTGATACTAATTAACCACACAAAAATCATATCTGAAGCATGGCTACTTTTATTTTCTGCCAAATATGATCAGAAGAGAAGATTGGAACAATTGTTCCAATCTATGAAAAGCACAGACTGTAAGCTGTCTGGCCATGATTCAAATTGTTCTGGAATGAGTAAAGAGCAGTATGAAGCCACATGAGGCCAGCAAACGGAGAGGGGGAAAAGTTTCAATTAGAGGCTTCCTGTATGAAACATCTGCACTGTGACAGGAGATTTTGCACTTTGGCTCTACATGTGAGTGAAACTGCACATCCTGGGCTGAACCTGCATTCTTTGCTAACCTAAATTTCCCAACACAGGTTTGGGTTATCCTGTAATGCAAAAGTGAGGCTCTTTCAAATGCAGTTGGCCCAATTTAATTCAGGTACTCAGACAAACAAGCAGAATTTTTATTAGTTAGACTTAGTTCTGACCAAAAATGAAATACAGTAAGATCATTTAGTTTTACAATACAGTACTTGCTTCCAGAAGGTTTAGTGTAGTCATCACAATGGTCTGAAGTTTCTGTAAAAGATGGTCTGGAATTGACTAGCTAACACTGTGGCCACAATGTATGTTGTTGATGGTGGCTCTTTTTGCTATTCCATACTTGGTAGAAAAGGGAGAGTCAGGGGTCAGTCTAACATAGCACGAGCGTAAGTTTGTGGGTAAGTGGGTAGGAACGTAGGGTCCTCAGGAGGACCACCTAGTCTAAAATGAATAAGCAGTGCTCCCTCTTGATGTCAATGTGAGGGAAACCTAGGCTCCCTGCCCAATGCCAACAGGAGCAGCGTTGAAAGATCAGCCTGCAGGAATGAAAGGGCAGGACCAAGCAGTCTCACACCCTAAAGACCAGCAGTAATAGGCAGCAGGGTAGGCACTCAAACTGTGAACCCCCAAGATACCAACAGACAGCCTCTAGGGAATCAGTAACCTGCTCAGAGGTAATCAGGTGATGAGGGAGGAAGGTAGACAAGTACCCCTTCTCAAACAACCACCATCAATGAGAGGGAGAGTTGACATTTTCATTGATCCCATCTCCCTTGAAGAAGGGTTGCCATAAGCCTCTGATCATCTCCCATTATGCTGTGGGGAGATTAACCAGGGGCCTGTAACTGACCAGCTCCCTCCCCTCCCTACACAGCCCTACCAGGAGAAAGAGGAGGGAGAGAGAGAGAGAGACAGTCCAAATGTGACTTGTCAGGAAATGGTGCCTGTTGGCATTAAGAAATTCCTTTTTCAAACTTATTGCCAATCAGGGGCACCACCATAATTTTGCTTGGGAACCTCTGCTAAACTATTTCCTCATTAACAGGATACCTCTTTACTGTTGCGAGACGCTATATGTATATGGGGTTTCCCTCATATATCCTTATAGAGCTGCCATCCCTTCTTCAAGAGCAGGTCTGGAAGTGGAAGAGGCAGAGGAAGCAGCATAAGGAGATAGCAGCCAGGGGTTCTGGGAACAAGAGAGCCAGGTATGGTCTAGGACCAAGGTGGGGACTGGGATCCCCTCTCCATTCCCTCCCTTTTTGCACCAATTGCCAATGATCAGTTGACTAGCAGCTTCTGTAGCTCATCCAGTACTAAAAGACTTTTATGATTCTGAATGACTCCGGTGTGCTCGGAAGTCATTTTATTCATTTTAGCCATTTTATTGGAACAGGATAATGCAGTCATTAAAACTCAGTTTATTGTTTATTTTATTTAATTTTTTTCTTATTACCTCAAGGCTTGTTGGCAACTCTCACTTCTACTGTAAGCCCTTACTTTCAATTGCCTATCATTTTGCATCTGTTTTGAAACTAATACACGTGGTCTTAGCCTGGGAGCAACTGCTAGTCAAACTGCAGGCAAATTATAAAAACAGAAATCATTTTTGGCTCCCCCCGATCAGTATCTCATAAGCAACCTTGTTGCTTGAGCAGTTTTGAGCAATGGATTAATTCTTATGAGGACACTTCATCTTGCCTGTTTGGGATGGGAATATATACATTAAACCATGGCCAGAGGATGCAGAGCATGACATTTCATGTACATTTTTGGTATTAGTGACTGAATGTGAAATTCCAAAAGGGAGAGATCCATGAAGACTCACTCACATTTTGAATTTGACATTGCCCTTTCTAGGACAAAGGCACAGAACCTGGAAATGCATGGTCACATTTTCTTGACCATCAAAGTGGATATACATTGTGCCAGAGATGGAGAAAGAGAGAACCTTGATACCTTTCTACATGAATCACAGCCCATGCTTTTACACATCTAAGTAATTCTGTTCAGTCTTCCTATCCTACCACAGCCTGCAAACCTAGGAGTAGACAAAGCAGGGTGCATGTGCAGACAGCTCTATGCTCTTCCTTCCTACAGTTAACCCCACTGAACCCTGTGCACCAGCTCTGGACCTCCTCCTTTATACTGCAGGCTGTGCATCACATGGCCAGAAGTCCCTTGGTAGCAGTTGGGTCAATTTCAGCCTATAGGGGTTTGAGCAGCACCAACCCCACCACAAGTCCCCCACTTGTGGCAGGACAAACTGCATCCTGCAACACAACCAGACTAGACACTTGACACATTATTGGTGAGGCTCAGACTCATCAGCTGTAGTGATCAGCTGCCCCTAGATCAGGGGAGCGTCTGGTGTTACAACTAATATTCGTCCCTGAATCTGACCAGGCCTTCTTGCTGGTGAGAAGAAGGGGACCAAATTTTGTGGGAATGAGGGGTGGGACTTCTGAAGATGAAGGGAGAAAATTTCCTTAAGAAGGAAGAAGTAAAGAGAGAAATAACCTGTAATATGCCTGTAAGAACCCTAATTTGTCTTTAGTCATTAAATACTATGTTTGACAGGAAGAATGATAGACAATATTCTTTTCCTGTTTCTCTGATACATGGGAGCATTCAAAGAAAAAAATATTCCAAACTGTTTTATGCCCCTATGTCTATTGAAAATACACTGATTGCTAACTGATCTGCTTTTGTCTGCAACTCACAGAAGAAACTTCGGAAGGGAGACTGCAGTTCAATTGCAAGTTACCAGCAGACATTATAGGAGTGATTACTTGTGATCTAGGCACAGAGTTGGCCAATTCAGCATGGTCATGGACTACAACATATTGGGGAAAAAAGGATTAAAAATAAAAACAATTTTTGGGCAAACTGGACTCATCTCTTAAAGAAACTAAACTGTCTAAGTTCAGAATGGTTGTGATGAAAATTATGTCAATTATTCCTTAGGATTTACTCTCTCAAAGCAGTCATTAAATGGTTATTCTCTTGCTGAACCTTTGTTGTTTTAATATCACTCAAAAAGGAAACATTCGCCAACTGAGACATAGAAAGTTATGTGATTAACTGATGGATTAGCTGAAATCTTTTCACACATTTAACTGGGTACTTTTACCAGTGTTGAGAAGAGTGAAGGAAATGGAGATGACTTGGATGATTTGGTTGGGGATTGGTCCTGCTTTGAGCAGGGGGTTGGACTAGGTGACCTCCTGAGGTCCCTTCCAACCCAGATAGTCTAGGATTCTATGACTCTAGCAGAAAGAGCTAACTATGAAAAACCCAGGGGAGAAAACATGAAAAAAAGCTGAGAGGCTAGTCGTCAGCCTATGCTTGACCAGATCATTTAGGGCAGTCTCCAGATGAGAGCAGGGGTCAACACTCGAATGCACAGAAGACACACAGAGAGCATACTTGCCATCTGACGGGCTTTAGGAAAGTAACAAGAAGGAATGACTGATTTCCCTGATACCTTTATACAATATCTTGTCATGAGAAAAAAAACAGGGGGCGGGGCCCAAGTGTCACTTACTGAAAGAACAGCACAGACACCAAGACAGACAGCGAATGCAGCAACTCATCAAGAGGTTTAAAATAGCAATTCAGATGACTGAAGGAATGGGAAGTTTGTTAAGAGCAGGATAATCTCAGAATGAAGATTTTTGTTGGTCTCCCTTTGCCAAGCAGTGGGCAATTAAGGCAGAGAAAAGCATTTTCCCCTCTGCAACATTATGGTTAGGCTTGGAAGGATTAGATTTAAGCTGGAAAAAATGTCAATTTCACAGTACACACATGCAAACCAATGAAATATTTCCATCAATTGAGATTTACAGCTAGACAGAAAAATGCCAATGGGGAACAGAGATTTAAGGATATTTTGTATGTTTTGACATGTGATATTGACAATTTTCAATGTTAAATTGTTATAAAGCTTTAACTTTTTGAATATCAATTAAATTCTGACTCCCCCATAACTTCTTACAACTGAATTTTAAATAGATCAAATTATAAAAAACCTCGTTCTGCCAAGCCCAATTATGCCATTGATCCTGCAAGTCTGTGTACCACACAAGGCTGTTACATCCCAACACAAGGGAATACTAGGTCATGGTATTGTCCCATCTGCACCTGCCATGTTGATTCAGCAGCACTAAAGGTACATCTGCATGGCAGGTGTGATTCCCAGCTTGCATAGGAGTACCTGCACTAGATCTGCTTGAGCACCTAAAGACAGCAGTGTGTCTACAGCAGCTCAGGTAGCTGCTGGGGCTAGCCATGCCTAGTGCAATTCCACCTGATTGCTTACTCCATGGCAGGAGCTTGGGCTAGCCATCGGAGACCGCTATTTAGTCACTAGCAGCATGGCTACTGTCAGGGTTTCCTCCCCACTCTGAACTCTAGGGTACAGATGTGGGGACCCACGAGAGACCCCCTAAGCTTATTTCTACCAGCTTAGGTTAAAAATTCTCCAAGGCACAAATTGTCCCTTGTACCTTGGATTAGGTAATGCTGCCACCACCAAGTGATTTAGACAAACTCAGGGAAAGGATCACTTGGAGTTCCTACTCCCTCCTAATATCCCCCCAGGCCCTCACACCCCCTTTCCTGTGGAGGCTTGAGAATAAACAAGATGAGCACAGACCAACCTTGGGGTTTTTTTAAGACACTAAAAAAAGAAACCCAGATTCTAAAAGAAAAAGGGTAAATGAAGCACCTCTGTAAAATTAGAATGGAAGATAAACTTACAGGGCAATCAGATTCAAAAACACAGAGGATTTCCCTCTGGACCAAATTTTAAAGTTACAAAAAGAAAACCAGGAATACACCTTCCTCTCAGCACAGAGAAAAATCACAAGCCAAAACAAAAAATAAGCTAAAGCATTCCCTTGCTAGTACTTACTAATTCTAATGGAGTTGGATTGCTTGCTTCCTTGATTGGTGTCTGGCAAGCACACAGAACAAACAGACCAAAACCTTTCCCCCCCATTGATTTAAAAGTACCTTGTCCCCTTATTGGTCCTTTTGGTCAGGTGCCAGCCAGGTTACCTGAGCTTCTTAACCCTTTACAGGTAAAAGGATTTTGTGCTTCTGGCCAGGAGGAATTTTATACTACTGTATACAGGAAGGTTGTTACCCTTCCCTTTATATTTATGACAGCTACTTCTACAGTTGAGATGGGCAGTGTAATTCCCAGATCACATACCTGCAGTCTCAATTCCAGTGAGTGCCCACCCCCGTTATTTGCAATGGGCAAGGTACAAAGAGGCATCAAATGGTATCACTGGAGAACAGTGTGTCTGAGGAGAGGTGGACTTAAGCATAAGACTCTGATGCCATTGAAGGCCCCAGTCAAGCAAGACACAAAAGTGTTTTACTGGGTTAGGACTGAAGCATTTAGTACTGGTTGCCATTTGAGGCCTTCCTCCAGCTCAGACTGGAGTAAGATGGCAGCAGCAGTACATAAGTACTCTCACTACTGCATGCCTGGATTCCCTTGCACTCCATTGTGTAGCTAGTTTTTGTTCTTAAGTGCAACTCTCCTTATCAGTGCTTTGCAGGATCAAGCCTGAAGTCTATTTTAACATTTTTGTACAGGAAAAAACAGATGCCATTTATCAGTCAGAGAGTATCCATAATTCTTTTGTAGACCATCATTGCCTGGATAGCATAGTCCCAAAAAACTAAAGACAAAAGCTATCCCATGTTTCATTAACTGTCCCTTTTCTCTGGTCTCATCACTGCAACCAGCTACTTGTGTTACAGTAATCTCATGCCCTGGTGTTTTAGGGACACTTTGTATTTCATGATGGGCTCCTCTACTGAAAATACAGGCACCAGAAGGGTAGCTATATTGTGGTCTATAGGAATAGCTTTACAGTAGTCTCTACAGTGTATGGTGTCTTGATATTCCATTAAATCTGCCATGTGAATTCAAATTAAAAATCCAAGGTTTTAACTATATTGATAAAGCAGTGTTGTATGTTTCTATAAATCACACTGGCTTTTTTCAGATGGGAGCTACAAGTATTCTCCTGAAGTATTGGAGTTAGGACAAAGCCACTGCTGACTTCCTTGGTTTCCTGTAGATGCAAACAGACTTGGCAACAACAGTTTATCTGGATGATCTACATCTGCTTTTTCTATCCTATGCTTTTCCCAGTTTAGTCATTACTGAGGGAGAGTTTACGTAAAGCCTCTGAAGATAGTATGTAAAAGTGAAGAGTTAAAATGGCCTGCTTGAAGAGAGGTTACATCAAGTTGCTTCTATGCTTTGGCTGGGCCAATATTTTTCTTGTCCATTCTGTCAAAGTAAAGCGTCTACACTTTAAATGCTAACCTTTAGTGTTTTCATTAGAGCAATTTTTCCCCTCAGTGGGTCATCCAAGTTTGGGAAATATAGAAAAAAACATGATGCTACTTGTTTGTATATAGTGTAATATATCACCATTTTTAATTGTGTGGCACATTATCTAATGCAATAATGCATGAGTTAGCCTCACTCCATATCGGTTTTGCAATTTTGACATCAAACTGATTTATCTTGGTGGTTCAGAACAGCTAGTTTTCACTCTGCTTGATCTTTGCTTTAGAGGTAGGCAGTGAAAAGTGGTCAGACAAAAGGATAAAATAAGATGGCATGGATACGGAATTGACTATTTTGCCATTAGTCCAACAAGCATCATTTTGTTCATAGCCATGATAGCCATACACATAGTCATGGTCTACTGCGCAGTATATGAGGCAGAGTTTTTGGGAGATGAATGTATTAGTAACTTGGAATGCACTAGGTGGTGCATAGCTTTGCCCCCTTGTTGGTGAACCACATTTCCTTGGGCAACGTAGTAGTGTGGAGTAGCTGGACTGCACCTTTTAACATCATCTTGAGCATTAGATATACACCCTGTACTTGGGGAAAAGCATCACTACACCTTATTCTGGCCCTGAAACTGCCTACTCCTGAGAACTCCCAAGTTATTGCTTTTGTTAGGTAGAACACTTGGTTTCTATTGTATTAGTCATTAAACTACCCTAATCATCCAAGGATCCAGGATTGTTAATTCTCATCCAATGTGTTCAAATAAATTCACAACCTTCTACCAAATTTTTTTTAATAAGGATTAAAAACTAATCAATACTTGGGCATTTTTTTCCTGAAGCTTGAGGACATGCGATACACTGTACATCTTAAGGTCATCAACTGCTGCTTATCTACCACATACCACCACTACTTATGACATTAGAAACAACGTGCTATGGAAGTTATGAGGTCACAGAAAAGGAAAGAAAATGAGGCAAGAAAAACAGAACACATGGGGCCAAGTGGTACCACCTCTCAACAAATCTTAAAAATCTGACTTTGGGTGGAATATTTTGCCCCTTAGCCTGCTGGGTTGGCATGGAATAGCTGAACTGGTGTTCTAGGCGTAGAGACAAATGGAGTTCCTATACACCTCATACATTGGTTGTCAGCACAGATCTGTCTAGTGGCTACACCCACAGCCCTCCATTCTGTTGCAAAGAAAGGCAGGACAGAGTCCAAGGGGCATAGAGACTTCTCAGCACACACCCTGCTTTCAGCACAGCTTAGCTATTCTGCCTGTATTCTGGTTTTGTATATAAACAGAGGGTAGGACAGCACGTGTGACTTAATATAGTGGCTGATTAGTTTCTAAAATGTTTGGGAGGTTTTCTACTCTAGGAGGTGTCAGCTTTCATTCTTTTACACAGCAAATCTGAGCCAAATTGAAGGACATGTAATCTGATTTTACGAGGTCTTGCCCAAGAAAAGCAAGTATTTCTTATACCACTTCACTTATTTATATTGTAGAGACAGTCTCCCTTTGTAGTGCTCAGGGATATAGCAGATCTTGTATCCCGAGATGCAGGACTGAAGGAGATAGGCCTGGGAAATACTTCTGTCACTGCAACATTTTCAGTGCATATATTTTCCTCACATAATGTGCCTGAACTGTTTAAAGCATTTTGCTCAATTTACACAAGGTGGTTAAATCTTTACAAGAGGAAATAGGACTTATAATCACAATGTAGCATGTACAATATAGAGTAAGTGATGCTTCATGACCCATGCAGTGTTATAACATATACATACATGTGGGACTCAGTTATGGCTCTAAGAGTGGGAGTGGGAGTTGCACTGCCTGAATATGGAGGCTAAAGACATTCCTAGTCTTGGGAGCATACGCTCACAGTGCCCTGAAGGGGCAATTGCTGCATCTACAGACCAACAATAACACATGCTCTCTTTGGTGCAGGCCTACATGCAATGGCCTGGAGGGTTACAACCCCCCCCCCCACCACATGTGTATATAAGGGGTGTGTCTATGGTCATGCTCTTCACCCACTGGCCACACATCACCCCTCTGTGGGGCTGATGGATATCAACAGTGCCTTCCTTGCACTCAGGCCAAGTCTACATTATGGGCACTACAGCAGCAGAGTTATGATACTGTAGCTACGCTGCTGTAAGTGTGTAGTGTAGACAGACTACAGCAACAGAAGAGGGTTTCATTTCCATTGCTGTAGGAACTCCATCTCTGAGCAATGATAGCTAGGTGGACAGAAGCATTCTTCTATTGACCTAGCTGCAGCTACACTGGGGGTTAAGTTGGCGTAGCTACAGTGCTCAGGGATATAGCTCTTTCGCACCTCAGTGCCATAGCTATGCTGACCTATTATTTTAGTGTAGGCCAAGCCTCAGTCAGTGTATGCAGACATATTATGGCTGCTCTCTCTACAGAAACTATGGAGAAGGGGTGCTTTCACCCCATTCACCACTAGAAATACCCATGCTGTGTGGCGCTGCTATTGTTATGTAAGGATGAGGGTGCAACTGCAGAGATAGAGGTCATCCTACATCCTGAGAGTCAGAACAGCAGACCATAACTGCAGGCCCTGGTTACTGTGTTCCACTAGGTTTAAATACAAGTAGTGTATTAAATACAAGCTCTCCCTGCCTTGCTGTGAAGTGCCCCACAAGCAAAGATTACCATAATTTGGCCCTTATTATTTGGGCTAATTATACTTCCATATTAGTTAAACAGCATTTCGTCAATGGAGTTGTGTATACTATTGGGTGAAAACATATCACAATGAGAGTCCATGAAAATGTTACATTTCTTCTGAGAGGATTAGATCCTCAATAGCTGAACACTTCTTTATGAAACTGTATTAGACTATTTCTCTAATCTCCTTTAAAAATTCTGCTGTGGAGTATAGCATGTTTGTTTCTTGCAGCTAGGCTATACGCAATGTTCCCCAAGATAAATGGGCTGGCTGAACTAGCACATAAGGTAACCATTTTCCCCCAGAATTTAAAAATAAGCTCAGATGTGTTGGTTTGCCAACTGTCCACAAATTATGTTAATTGAAATGGATGAGAGACCAGGGGTAGGATGCAGCTGCTCATGTGATTCAATGGCTAGGGTTCAAAGCAAACAATTATACAAAATGTCTGAGTTTAGTATTTCAGTCTGCTACTGAAGCCCTGCTAAGTGTTTGAGCAGAATATTTCCTTGTAAGATACAGTCAGAGCCATATCCTGCCTTCATTCCATGTTTACACCAAATGAAAGTAATAGGAATGGCGTCTGAAGATCAACAATGGGCTACAACCTTATTTTTAGTACTTACCCTATAAAAACATTTTTTACAGTTCCACATTCTTCAGCCCTGACAAAATGCTCAGTTTAAAATACAACTTGGAATAAAAGCATTTCCAAAATGTGACAGGTAAATAAATACTACCAAGAGAGGAGGAACCCAAAGCATAACAAGATCCAGTGACCGGAAATTGAGATCCTAGTTCACACTGGAAATAGATGCAAAGTTTTAAGATAGAGAATTAGTAGTTGGAATAGAAATTAATGGATCTGATAACTTATCCCTTGGAGTCCTTAAATCAAGACTGGATGTCTTTCTAGACTATATGGTATAATTCAACCACAAATTGTGACAGATACAGCAATCACAAGGTGAAATTTTGTAGCCTGTGCTTTGCAGCTCAGATTAGATGGCCATAGTGGTACCTTGCATGTTTTTTTAAATTACATTTATACCTAGATATTTGGGGCAAATGACCAGTAGCAGCATTTTTGAAACAATACATTTGGGATGTCATTACATTGTCACAGTAGAATCCTCTTATTCACCCCACAGCTTTCACTTACCCTGTAAAGAGTACATTGCAGGAACTGGAAACAAACCAAGATTATGGTAAATCTTTGTAGCATGTATTGTCTATTTCAATCATACCCTGCATCGAGGAATCCTGGAGAAATGACAACTCAGGAGATTGGAATAGTATCCTCGAGAGCAGCACCATTTCCATTCTCACTATCTCAACTCTACTGGCTGGTGAAGGAGATGCAATACCATGTTCCCACCCTCAAATCCACAGTTTTCAAAATATGTCTATCATAGATTCATAGAATATTAGGGTTGGAAGAGACCTCAGGGGGTCATCTAGTCCAATCCGCTGCTCAAAGCAGGACCAACACCAACTAAATCATTCAGGTGGTTAGTCAAATACCACACTCTGCTCAACCAATCACCTGTGGTATCTTATTGATGATCAGACTGGTTTCAAGATAAACCCTTTATTTAGAACAAAAACCATGTGCAGGAGTCAGATACCTTATTCTCTAGCTGGAGCCAGTGACTGTCCTATTTCTTACCCACCATGCAATGCGTCACAGGAAAACAGAATGCATAGAGAGTAGTATGAAAGTATGGCATCTCTACACATTGAGGGGAAGTTACTCAACCTATCCTCTTCATAAGGAGAGCCTGGTAAAATAGATATCCTCTTGGCCTTCAGGGATCATTTCATTGCAAGCCCTGAGGCTCAATCAGACCAGGTAGAGAGCAAGTTCCAGGGTCAGTAGGCTCCAAAGAGAGCTCTCGGCCCTGTCCCCTGACAATTTCACCCAGGAACTGTAAGTTCCAGTGTCAAAGCTGATCATAAATGCTGGGGTTAAAAACAATAGAAAGTGTTTTAGGTACAAGGGATCCACTTGACTTTATGAAGTTGTCCTATTTTCTCTGCACTGTTTTGTATCAACTACAGTACTAGCTTTGCTGTGATTAATTGCTTTGTTCCTTCTTATCTTTCGGAAAATGAGTCCCCAAATCTGTGTAGCTTCAGGGTGCCCTGCCCTTGACAGCTGGGAGCCTGACAAAGGTAAAACTTCAGTGAGCAAGTTGGCTGTAACCTCCACGCCTGCTGGGTGGGGAGCATGCAGCCAACCAGTGCTTGCCAAAAAAGTGAGTAGTTCTGTCTGGGGAAGGGGTGTGTGTAAATTGGCCATTGAATGATATGATTCAGTGTATCCTGACTGCAGCCTCTACTGGTAGAGCTCCTATGAAGTGCATCTGAAGAAGTGCCACTGGACTCCTCATTGTTTCTGTGGATACAGACTAACATGGCCACCCCTCTGATACTTGGACCACCTCTGCTGCTTTACTGAAATTCTGTGCATTGTACCACAGATATATTTTACAGGCTGCGGATATCCTTGCACCACTTTTCCTGGCCTGACAATCATTATCAAGACTTTGTTTTCCAAGTAGTCATCATCCAACATGAAGTGCTCACTCTAAGAATATGCGTTTTCCCCATCACTTATGTCATTTTAATGTTTAACATATGTTCTGCACTGAGCCAATATTATACCAAGACATGAGACTTATGGAATCATTTTGCATTATCTAATTTCAGTATTTTTCCCCCTATCAAAACAGTTTTTTGTATTATTATCACATACAAATAACATGCACTGTAATATTGTATGTTTGATACCAAACAAACCTGTAAAGGAACATCATGCCTCAGTAATCTACTAGAATTCTTTGAGAGGGTCAACAAGCACGTGGAAAATGGCGTTCCAGTGGCTATAGTGTACTTGGACTTTCAGAAAACCTTTGACAAGGTCCCTCACCAAAGGCTCTTACGCAAAGAGTCATGGGATGAGAAGGAAGGTCCCATAATGGATCAGTAACTGGTTAAAAGATTGGAAACAAATGACAGAAAGAAATGATCAGTTTTCAAGGTGGAGAGGTAAATAGCAGGGTCCCCCAAGTATCTGTACTGGGACCAGTGTTGTTCAACCTATTCATATATTATCTGGAAGAGGAGGTGAACAGTGATATGGCAAAATTTGCCAATAATAAAGAACTACTCCAGAGTTAGGTCCAAATCAGACTGCGAAGGATTACAAAGGAATCTCACAAAACTACATGACTGAATGACAAAATGGCAGATGAAATTCATGTGATACATGCAAAGAAATGCACATTTGAAAATATAATCCCAGCTATACATACAAAATGATGGGTCTAAATTAGCTGTTACCACTCAGAAAAGATCTTGGAGGTAAACACCTGTTTAATGTGCAGCAGAATAAAAAACAGCTAACAGTGTTCGGAACCATTATCAAAGGGGCAGATAATACAGAACATATCTAATAACACTATACAAATCCATGGTACACCCACACCTTGAAGACCATGTGCAGTTCTGGTTGTCCAATCTCCAAAAAAAAAAAAAATACGTAATAGAAGTGGGAAAAGTACAGAGAAGGACCTCAACGTTTATTCAGGGATATGGAACAGCTTCCCTGTGAGGAGAGATTAACAATACTGGGACTGTTCAGTTTAGAAAAGAGACAGCTAATGGGGGATATGATAGAGGTCTATAAAATCATGAACGGTGTTGAGAACGTGAATAAGGAAGTGTTATTTACTCTTCACATAATGCAAACCAGGGCTCACCCAATAATTGGCAGCAGGATTAAAACAAATGTAAGGAAGTCTTTCTTCACACAACTGACAGTCAACCTGTGGAACCTGCCACCATGGGATATGGTGAAGGACAAAAGTGTAACAGAGTTCTAAAAAGAATTAGATAAGTTCATGGAGGATAGGCCCATCAATGATTATTAGCCGGGATTGTCAGGGCCTGCTCTGGGTGTCTCTAAGCTTTTGACAGCCAGAAGCTGGGACTGGATGACAGAGGATGGATCACTCAATAATTCTCCTGTTCTGTTCACTCTGTTTGAAGCATCTGGCAGCGGCCACTGTCAGAATACAGATACTGGACTAGATGGATCATTAGTCTGACCCAGCATAGCCATTCTTGTGTTCTTTGACTTATAGTAATAAAGTTAGTACTTTTTATCTGAGAATCTCATCTCTTAACAATAGTGGGCACATCTTCTTTGATTTTACACATAGGGAAAACCAAAGGACAGAAGAATGGCCATACTGGATCAGACCTAAGGTCCATCTAGCCTAGTACCCTGTCTTTCAGCAGTGGCTAAAGCCAGGTGCTTCAGAGGGCATGAACAGAACAGATAATCATCAAGTGATCCACCCTATCGCCCATTTCCAGCTTCGGGCAAACAGAGGCTAAGGACACCATCCCTGCCCATCCTGGCTAATAGCCATTTATGGACCTATCCTCCATGAATTTATCTAGTTCTTTTTTTAACCCTTTTTTGGGCAGAGAGGCTACATGATTTCCTGAGGAAATTAGGACAATACCCAGGTCTCAACTCCCAAAACATAGCTACTGGACCACACTGGCTGTCTACTAGCCATTATGCAGCTACATTTCAAATGTAATGCATTTATTTGGCAAAACATTGCTTTTAGTACTTGGGAGAACAAAATTTGGAGGTGGTCTAGACAGGAAGCTGACCGTATGTCCCAAGCATTGGACCAGCTACCCCAGGTCAGTAGAGGCTGAGAGAGGGTGTCCTTACATTGCATTTCAGCAATTCCTCTCTAGCCAAGAGAGGGATGCTCTGGAGGGAGCCATACACAATCCACATATCCATGATGTGGGCCTTGAAGGAACAGGGAATGAGAAGGGCAAATGGAGAGCTCCCAGAAGAATCATAACAGCTTTGGTTTCAAATTGTGGCTTGTTTTTCGGCCCAAACTGTTTGAGATTGATATTGAAGTATTTCTAGAGAAAGGTTCATTTATTTACCATTTGGTAGCACAATACTTTCATCTGGTTCTCAATAATTCCAGCACATTTTGGCTTTTAGTGATTTTTGTAACGATAGTGAGCGGCCAGGTGTGGAGCACTTTTGAAGTCTGGCCACTTCACTAAAGCACCCACATGGGAATGGAGGTCCTGAAAACGTGGCAACAAGGGCTCAATTCTGCTACAGCACACACTTTTAGTATCTTATTAGTAAAGTTTCCCACTGAAATCAGGGGGATGACTCATGGAATAAAAGTACTGCTCAGTGAAAGTAAGGAGAGAGGAAGCCAGCCCTTAATGCATGGAATGTGCCTTTTCTAGTTTGGAGTTTATTTATTGTTCTAAGGCAGCACAATCTACGTAGAGTTAAAAAAAAAAAAGACACAAATTTGGGCTAGGATAGGAGCTAAAGTAAATTCAAATCTTAGCAGCACAATTATGTATATGACTTACCAGCAATGCTTATCCCATCCAAAAAAGAAGTAGGCAATCTTTGATTTCATTTTGGATTAAATTTCTTCCAAAGGACTTATGGAATATGGAAGTAAAGATTTCAAAAGCAAATGCAACCTGGAGTGATTCCCCCCACCCTCTTATATCCAATATGGACAAAGTAAATCACTTCATGTTAATTTGCTGCTGAAAGAATCCCTTCTGCAGATCGGGGTCTGGCAGCACATGTACTCACGCAATATAAAAGTGGCCAAGGACAGTCAATCATTTACTGTTTGCCAAAGGTGCGATCATCAGTGAGACTGCCTTTGAAGGAAGTAAGAGCTGGATGTAGACTAGGGCTGAGATACAGTTAGGGTGACCAGACAGCAAATGTGAAAAATCGGGACAGGGCGTTGGGGAGGCGGGGGGGAGGTAATAGGGAATAGGAGCCTATATAAGAAAGAGTCCCAAAAATTGGAACTGTCCCTATAAAATCAGGACATCTGGTCACCCTAGATACAGTGCTTGCCGTGAGGTATAGGAAAAAGAGAGAGTGGACAATGAACACTACAAAAATATAGTTGTTTCAGACATGCTGCAGCTAAAGTAATGTAAAGAAAAAGCATTGTAACAGGGTTTACTCACCACTATGCACTTCCTCATGGCCAGGCATGGCATCACAGTGTCCTTGTGGGGTAGCAGCCCTTGTCACCAGTCACTCTGGGGCTGTGGTGGTTTCTTTCATATAACTCATCCCTCCAGCCAGGGCACAGTCCTTAGCCCATTCCTTCCCGGGTCAGCTATCCAAACTAAAGTTCAAAACTATCTGAACAGAAATAAAGAGCTTCCACCCTCTCCACAGCTCTTCTTCAGCACGGTCACATTCAGCCTGCAGCCCCCTCACTAAGCTCAGCTACCCTTGTACACCACTTCCTTGGGGCTGGCAGGGGAATCCAGTCCCAGCCTCAATTCTGGGTTATAGCCCAGGGCCCTGTACTACACAGCTACGTCAAATCCTCTACCCATATTGCAGTTTTCCCTTTCTCACCTTTTTACTTCCCTTCTGGGTCTCCCAATCTGTTCCCTGGTTATTCAGGGTGCCTTCCTGCTTACTGAAGGCCCTACAGGCACCTTTTGACTCCCTGCATTCTCTTTCCTCCAGCCCTTCCTCAGCTGGGCACATTCAGTAGTTAAACTTGGAATCAGCTAATTTCTCTCAGGTGGGGACTATTTGTAATCAGGGCTGGCTTAGTCAGGGGCTTGCTATTATTATCATCTCAGCGCTCTGGATGATCTCTGAATGTTGCTCTCTCTCTCTCTCTCTCTCTGTGTATATATATGAATTTTATTGTCAGGCTCTGGCTTTGACCCTCGTACACCAATCACTGTAACTGACTTCTACTTTGGGTTATCTAGATTCTTCTAATGATATTGGGCCAGCCAATAGTGCCATTCTGCATTCCATGAGCTGAGGATGTGGCCCATTGTTCTCATGTTGGGACAGATTCTGCCACCCTTACGTTGACTAGTACAATACCCCACATGCAAGCCCCATTGAAATCAGTGTTAGTAGAGTGAAGTATTACTCAGTGTGAGTCGGGGTGGCAGAATCTTGCCTATTATGCAGAACTATTCTTTCTACAGGTAGCAATGTAAATTAAAGGCTGTTTTCTAAAAGCTACACTTTTAAAAGTAGATTTTCTCCTTGCCTAATGCAGCTGCCATCTTGTCCTTAAGATGCAGCATGTTACAGTCACTGTGTTTTCTCTGTCACAGAAAATTTCTATTTGTTCAGGCTTTGGGCCCAATTCTGAGAAGGGCTGAGCACCTACTATTTCATTGGGAGTTCAGGGTGCTCAGTACCTTGCAGGAAGCGGTTAGTGCCTCTTAGAGTTAAGCCCTTTCTTTGATGTTTTCCTTGACCTGAAATGAAAACAAATCTAGACTGAAGAATAGGTTTTACTCTGTGAGTATGAGCATGAAAAACATCCTTTCTGTGACTTGAAATCACCTTTGCCATAGCCTGTGAAGGTTCTTCATCTTGTGTAAGATTTTATGTTTAGGTAACAACTATAGCATCTCTGTCTTGTCTATTTATGTCCTTCTGCTTGTACGTCAGTCTGTCTTGTGATCCTGTGTGTCATATCAGTGCACTTAGATTTTCTCATACATTATACAAAGAAGTATCTGACAGATGTTCAAGAAGCAGATTTATACCACACAGATTTATACATAGGGAGAATTGATGCATTCTGACTTGTATATTTAGTATATGTTTTGAAAGTCATAAAATTTCAGCATCAAAGATAGTTTAACATTTTATTATTTTGCAAATGTCAGTTGCATACATGCTGCAATTATCTGTGCTTAAGACCATCACCAGCATGAATACACAGTCAAGTAACTGAAAACAATCACCCCACTAGATAAGAAATTGTTCTTTTGTGAAAGGAGTTGTGCTGAAGGGTGTCACATTATTAGAAGTTCAGACGAATATAGGCCAAGATGAGCTTGTCTTTTAGCCAAAAAGCTCCCCAAGATTGGAAAGCCTCTCAAGGGAAACTAGGATTCAACGGGGTTATTTCATTATCTAGCACAGTTATTGGTCTAACAGGGAGATGAAGCTGTCCATAAAAGGAAAAGTACAGGCAAGCTTGACACAGACCGAGAGAGGAAAAGGAGGAGAAATTATGGGGGAAATATGCTATGAATTTTGTTGTGGTGCCATAATTGTTAGATGAACAGTAGGAGTAAGGGAAATATAGAAGATAATTATTTAGACCTAGTTGGAAGATCTGTTATTTTCTCAAAGGTATTTATGGACTGGACAACCCAACAGCCTGTGGCATTTTATAAAACCTCTAGCTTTGTGAAACAGTTTTTATGATGGTTGCAGGACAATAAACATAACAGTGTCTAGTAGAATGGAGAAAACATCCTCCCCCCCAAAAAATGGTGGAACAGTAACCTGGGTGCCTGGTATAAATATACAGGGATGAACATGAAGAAAAAAGACAGTAAAATTTGTTAAACGAAACCACCACAGGAAAAATATGTATCTCACTTTCTGTGTTTTTTGACAGGTGGGATATGAATTTGATCCACGGTTAAGAATCGAAAACAGACCCAAAAAGCAGTAGGTGTGCTTCTTCCAGGTCCAGTTATAAAGTAGCCAAAATCTCATGAGCGGGTCTAACAGTGGAATTTTGATTTTCATGAAAAAATTATTTTTTTGTTCAGAAATTTCCAAATCTGCCAGCTCCAATGTTAATACTCTCATATCCCACTCAAACCTTAGCCCTGCAGGGCCTCAGATGTGGATCCCAAATCTTGGCTTAAACCTAACTGAAAACAGAACATGACTGCTGAGCCCATCTCTCATTTTTATAGCTTTTCTTTCCTCTTCCTTTGGGTGATAATTTTTTCAGCTGTCTCTCCTGCTCTGTGACATTCTTTTCTCTATGCACTTCCTTTTCTTTAATAGCTTTTCACTCTTGTATTTCTCTGCTGTTATTTTCTATTTCCCCCTTATTTTTAACTCTTCCTTCCCTTCCTCTGTTCCTTTTATATTTTTACATTTCTCTGTGCATTCTTTCTGGAAAAAAAAAAAGACATTCCTCCCAAACAAATGAGGCCATCATATTGTGAGCTGTGTCCATAGTGTATCAGTACATGTAATGATGAAGATAAGTAATAATAAATCAGATTTCAGTCATGAGGCCTAAAGGTAGGTAAGCATCCTTTTGCTGATTGGTGTGTGATACCATTTTGAATCAGGAACCAGATCATGAAAGGAATACTTTTAAAGTAATCACTCCACATGGGATAAGATTAACAATGGGATGTTAATGCCTGTTGCTGAAATAGCCCCTTGCCAGTTCAGTCAGAAGCTTTTTAAATTAGAGAAATGATTGAGCTCCAACTCAATATGAATCAATGGAGAGTATATTTTAAAATTATATTGTTTTTTCACTCTGTTAGATCAATGACAAAGGGACAAAAACACTGCCAGGCTTGCTGTTCAAAGTTTTTTGTACAAAGAGATTGAAGTTTTTTATTTCCTAGGTCATATGATGTGAACAAAATTAATACTAATATGAAGCTGTCAATTGCTAGGAGAGAATGCAATTGAATGTCTCACTCTTATTAGCAAGGAATTATATCAGAAGTAAATTAGCATTCATTAACAAATGGAGGAAGTCTGCAAGAAAACCAACGATACAACTTCATATAAGGGGAAAATTTGTAATAGTGACCTAATTACCTCTATGCAAAGCAATGACCTTTTAGCCTGAAAGCATGCACATATGCTCTGCACTGATTATGGGCTGGAAATTGGCTTGTAATTTCTTTGAGTTGCCTGTTGCTTGTTTTTGAGCTTTTTCTGGTTCTTTAAGTGGTTTGTTTCTTCTTGGTTTGGGCGTCCTGCTTTAAGTGGCTTGAGTTGCTTGTTGCTCGTTTTGGGCTTCCAGTCTGGGAGTGGCTACTGCTTTTTTTTTTTAAATTTCCCGCCGGACAGCATGATTGGCTCCTGGCTGCAAAATCCCTAAACCAAAAGAAAGTCTCCTCAAGATCCTGACAGTTCCCAGGACCAGTGGGGAGAGGCCAATGCTCCAGGTCATCCCGATTGACAGGACACTATGGGCCAGTGAGGGAAGGGATTCAGGGAACAAAGAGCCCGGGGAAACTCTGACTCTTATTCCATGTGCTTTGGATCCCCCTCTCAGCATCAAGCTGCCAGGTACCCACTCTCTCCTCCATGCCTGCCTTTAATATGTATTCATAGAATCATAGGATGAATGTCTTCCTTCAAACCCTAATCTTCCCAGTAACAAAATGTTAGTGTCCATTCCTCTGACTTCCCTCCCAACACATGCTTTAAAAAAATTAGGGAACTAACCAGACACTGCACCTTATTTTGATGTTCATAGATTCATAGATATTAAGGTCAGAAGGGACCATTATGATCATCTAGTCTGACCTCCTGCAGAATGCAGGCCACAGAATCTCACCCACCCACTCCTGCGATAAACCTCTCACCTATATCTGAGCTATTGAAGTCCTCAAATCATGGTTTAAAGACTTCAAGGGGCAGAGAATCCTCCAGCAAGTGACCCATGCCCCATGCTACAGAGGAAGGTGAAAAACCCCCAGGGCCTCTTCCAATCTGTCCTGGAGGAAAATTCCTTCCCGACTCCAAATATGGCGATCAGCTAAACCCTGAGCATGTGGGCAAGATTCACCAGCCAGATACCCAGAAAAGAATTCTCCGTAGTAACTCAGATCCCACCCCATCTAACATCCCATCACAGGCCATTGGGCCTATTTACCATGAATAGTTAAAGATCAATTAATTCCCAAAATCATGTTATCCCATCATACCATCTCCTCCATAAACTTATCGAGTTTAATCTTGAAGCCAGATAGGTCTTTTGCCCCCACTGCTTCCCTTGGAAGGCTATTCCAGAACTTCACTCCTCTGATGGTTAGAAACCTTCATCTAATTTCAAATCTAAACTTCCTGATGGCCAGTTTATATCCATTTGTTCTTGTGTCCACAATGGTACTGAGCTTAAATAATTCCTCTCCCTCGCCGGTATTTATCCCTCTAATATATTTATAAAGAGCAATCATATCTCCCCTCAACCTTCTTTTGGTTAGGCTAAACAAGCCAAACTCCTTGGGTCTCCTTTCATAAGACAGGTTTTCCATTCCTTGGATCATCCTACTAGCCCTCCTCTGTACCTGTTTGAATTCATCCTTCTTAAACATGGGAGACCAGAATTGCACACAGTATTCCAGGTGAGGTCTCACCAGTGCCTTGTATAATGGTACTAACACCTCCTTATCTCTACTGGAAATACCTTGCCTGATGCATCCCAAGACCACATTAGCTTTTTTCACGGCCATATCACATTGGCGGCTCATAGTCATCCTGTGATCAACCAATACTCCAAGGTCCTTTTCCTCCTCTATTACTTCTAATTGATGCATCCCCAGCTTATAACTAAAATCCTTGTTATTAATCCCCAAATGCATGACCTTATACCTCTCACTATTAAATTTCATCCTATTACTATTACTCCAGTTTACAAGGTCATTCAGATCCTCCTGTATGATATCCCGGTCCTTCTCTAAATTGGCAATACCTCCCAGCTTTGTATCATCCGCAAACTTTATTAGTACACTCCCACTTTTTGTGCCGAGGTCAGTAATAAAAAGATTAAATAAGATTGGTCCCAAAACCGATCCCTGAGGAACTCCACTGGTAACCTCCCTCCAGCCGGACAGTTCACCTTTCAGTATGACCCGCTGTAGTCTCCTCTTTAACCAATTCCTCATCCACCTTTCAATTTTCATATTGATCCCCATCTTTTCCAATTTAAACAATAATTCCCCATGTGGCACTGTATCAAACGCCTTACTGAAATCTAGGTAAATTAGATCCACTGCGTTTCCTTTGTCTAAAAAATCTGTTACTTTCTCAAAGAAGGAGATCAGGTTGGTTTGGCACGATCTACCTTTTGTAAAACCATGTTGTATTTTGTCCCATTTACCATTGACCTCAATGTCCTTAACTACTTTCTCCTTCAAAATTTTTTCTAAGACCTTGCATACTACAAATGTCAAACTAACAGGCCTGTAGTTACCCAGATCACTTTTTCCCCTTTCTTAAAAATAGGAACTATGTTAGCAATTCTCCAGTCATACGGTACAACCCTTGAGTTTACAGATTCATTAAAAATTCTTGCTAATGGGCTTGCAATTTCATGTGCCAATTCCTTTAATATTCTTGGATGAAGATTATCTGGGCCCCCGATTTAGTCCCATTAAGCTGTTTGAGTTTCGCTTCTCCCTCAGATATGGTCATATCCTCCTTATCCTCATTCCCATTTGTCATGCTACCATTATCCCTAAGATCCTCATTAGCCTTATTAAAGACTGAGGCAAAGTATTTGTTTAGATATTGGGCCATGCCTAGATTATCCTTAACCTCCACTCCATCCTCAGTGTTTAGCGGTCCCACTTCTTCTTTCTTTGTATTCTTCTTACTTATATGGCTATAGAACCTTTTACTATTGGTTTTAATTCCCTTTGCAAGGTCCAACTCTACTTAACTTTTAGCCTTTCTCACTTTATCCCTATATTTCTGACCTCAATAAGGTAGCTTTCCTTGCTGATCCCTCCCATCTTCCACTCCCTGTATGCTTTATGCTTTTTCTTAATCACCTCTCTGAGATGCTTGCTCATCCAGCTTGGTCTACAACTCCTATCTATGAATTTTTCCCTCTTTCTTGGGATGCAGGCTTCCGATAGCTTCTGCAGCTTTGACTTAAAGTAATCCCAGGCCTCCTCTGCCTTTAGATCCATAAGTTTTTCAGTCCAATCCACTTCCCTAACTAATTTCCTTAATTTTTGAAAGTCAGCCCTTTTGAAATCAAAAACCCTAGTCGCAGATTTATTTTTGTTTATCCTTCCGTTCAGTTTGAACTGAATTCGCTCATGACCACTTGAACCAAGGTTGTCCCCTACAACCATTTCTTCTATGAGGTCCTCACTACTCACCAAAACCAAATCTAAAATGGCAGTCCCTCTAGTCAGTTCAGTAACTACTTGAGGAAGGAATCCATCAGCTATCGCATCTAGGAAAATCTGAGCCCTATTATTATTACTGGCACTTGTCCTCCAGTCTATATCTGGGAAGTTAAAGTCTCTTGTGATCACGCAATTTCCATTAGTATTTACTTCATTAAAACATTAAAGAGGGCTCTATCCATATCCAAATTAGATCCAGGCGGTCTATAGCACACCCCAAGGACTATCACAGGGGAGGCTCTAGTAGTTTTCTTCTCCAATGTGATTTTTGCGCAGATGGACTCTGTCTTATCCATTCCATCGGTTCTTATTTCTTTACATTCTTCCTCATCATTGATATACAATGCTACTCCACCACCTTTACCTTTATTTCTGTCTTTCCTAAAGAGCACATACCCTTCAATAGCTGTAGTCCAGTCATGACTACTATTCCACCATGTTTCTGTTGTCCCTATAATATCTGGTTTCACCTCCTGCACCAGAAGCTCTAGTTCCTCCATTTTGTTACCTAGGCTCCTCGCATTGGTGTATAAACATCTTAATTTTTGCTGTTTGGCCTCGCTCACATTCTTTACCCGATTAGGCACGGTCATTCTACAGCCAGTATGACCTATTAGACTGGTATCCACGCTGCCCTTCCTCCTTATGTCCATTCTCCTACCCACAGCTGTATCCTTTCTTACTTTGTTTTCTTCCCTCTCAATGCTAAAATCTGGCGTGGAGATTACCTGGACATCTCCCAACCATCTCCCCCAAATTCCTAGTTTAAAGCTCTCTTAATCAGTTGTGCCAGGCTCCATCCTAGAAGTCTATTTCCTTCCCTACTCAGATGCAGTCCATCCCGAGAGAACTGTCCTCTGTCCATGAATGTGGCTTTCTATTGCCTTCTTTCCATCTCCCTGCATTGGTATGTTGCCTACCTACTGTAAACTCCTTGGGGGCAGGGCCTGGGTCTCATTACCCTTCTAAAGAGCCTGGCACAAAAAACAACTATGCTTGATACAAGATAAATGATGGGAGAAGGTAGCAGAAGACACTCAAATGTATGCAGAAACAAATGAAACGAAGTTATTTGAAGTTAGTCTATGTACATCCAAAGGTGGGCACAGGTTCGCTCATGATCGCTGATGGCAGGACAGTAATCAAAGACAAACATGGCATGGAACAGAGATGGGTTCAGCCAACCTCTGAACAGACCATCCTCAAATGAAACAAGTACTATTAATCGGATATCTCAAAAGCCTATTCAGCACCACCTTGACTCACCACCCTCACTTGAAGAAACAGAAAAGGCAATCAGTTTGATGAGCTCAGAAAAGTCCTTGGGCAGAGATGGAATACCAGCAGAAATATATAAATCTGCAGGTCCAAAAGTGGTAACAACACTCCAGAAGATCCTTATTGACATCTGGGAGCATGAAGAAATGCCACAAGACTTCAAAAGATGCTGCACTTTTCCCTTTATTTAAAAATAAAGGCAGCAAAATGGTCTATGATAACTACTGTGGGATATCTCTCCTATCTTTCGCTGGAAAAATCTTTGCTCATGTCCTCCTGAACGAACTGATTTCAGCTGTCTCAGAAGCCAACCTACCTGAGACTCATTGCCGATTCAGACCTGGTCATAGCACCATAGACATGATTTTCAGTATCAGGCAAATACAAGAAAAATGTATTGAACAAAACATGCATCTGTTCAGTGTTTTCATCAATCTGACAAAAGCATTTGATACAGTCAATAGAGAAGGATTATGGATGATCCTCAGCAAACTTGGTTGCCCACCAAAACTGGTAAAGATCATTTGTTTATGTCATGAGGAGATGCAAGGTCAGGTACTTTTTAAATGGAGAGCTCACTGACTCCTTTTCCATTTCAAATGTAGTCAAACAAGGTTGTGTCCTTGCCCCTGTACTGTTCAACCTCTTCTTCATCCAAGGTCTCAACCATGCTACAGATGGGCTCAACAGAGGCATATACATCAGATATAGACACAATGGCTCAGTCTTCTATCTTACAAGGCTTAAAGCAAAAACAAAGGTAACAGACTACTAATATGAGAAGAACTCTTTGCAGATGATTGTGCCCTCCTAGAGCACACAGAGGGAGATCTCCAGTGCATCATAGATTGCTTCGCTGAAGCATCAAAATTGTTTGGCCTCACAATCAACCTGGAGAAAACTGTGGTGTTGCACCAATCTTCTTCACTGCTCTGTGCCATATCCCCTAGCATATCCATCAGTGGCAACGAACTAAAGCAAGTTGACAGTTCTACCTGTCTCAGCAGCAACATCTCCCATGATGGATCTCTTGACAAAGAGATCGAGAACAGGATACAGAAAACTTCTCCGTCATTAGGAATGTTACATAAGGAAGTCCTGAAATCCCACAACGTAACCCTCTCAACAAAAATAAAACTTTATAATTTTTTTGTGCTCACATCTCTCCCCTACGGCTGTGAGACCTGGACACCATATAAATGGCATGTCAAACAGCTAGAGGTCTTCCAATATGCAGTCTCTACACACCATCCTTGGGATCCTCTGGCAAGACAAAATTACCAACCTGGAGGTTCTCCAAAAGTCAAATGACATAAGCATCGAGGCCTTGCTGATAAAATCCCAACTATGCTGAGTTGGACACATCATTAGAATGCCTGAATATCGACTCTGTGGGACACTCTGATTAGTGCCTTTGGCAGGTTTCTAAATACAATTAGAAGGGGCCAGTTTACTTCTTCCCCCCCCCCCGCCTTTTAAATTAAAATCATAGCACTTTATCTGCAGGCCATGTGTTTAATTAGCACTCCTGGAGTGGTGGGCTGAGGGGGTGCAGGGAAGCAGAGAGAGGATCGAGCCAGCAGTGGGCAGTTGGGAGTGGAGTGGGGAACCCGGGGGCGGCCGGCCAGCCTGGGGAGGAGCTCAAGTCACCTCTTACTGAGCTGCTTGTTTTGGAGCGGCTTGGGCTTGTTTTTGAAAGGCAGGGTAGCATATTTATCTCGTGAGACGTGGCAACTGTCAACCTCCCCACATTCAAGTCTTGAAAGGAAGGAATTTAATTAAGTAACAACTTTATACAATCTTATGATAAACATAATAAATAATTTAATTTTTACAACGTAACATGGCTATTTTATAACCCACATATATTATATTCAATTATACATAAACATAAAGAAAAATGAAATCTAAACAGGTCAGTTCCCCCCAGAAACACAGTGAGAAGAAACTCAGAGCTCCCAGAAGCTTAGGTTGATTTCACCTGTGTCTCAGTTAGAGTCTTTGATCATCAAATCTATACAGTCTGCGGAGTAAAAAGTAACATCTTCCTTCCACTTGCTTGTAGGAACCTTCAGCTGGAGTCTCTTCCTCTGCTGAAATCACTGTTAGTCAGTCAGCTACCTGATTAACCAACCACTAAGAATATTGATTTTAAAAAAAAACCTGTTACAAGAAAATACAAAACTGAGAATAGCAAAATATAAACAACTCTTTCCCCATTATCACATTTAAAGAAAAGTTGGTGAACCCTACTAGTTTAGCCAAACTGTGTTAGTTAAATTGTCCCAAATCAAACAACATTCAAAGTATGCAATTAAAATAGAAGAAACTATTTTTCCCTCCCAATTTCCCCTGGCTATAATTAGCATTGCCCATGCTTCCCTGTTGGAGGGTTACCAGTATCACTAACCTGCTGCAAAATGCTTCAGAACTGGGGGAAACAGCCTGCTTTCGGCCCACGGGCTGAGCTTCTCCCAACAATTTGTAAAGCAGCAGCCCTAAGTGCTTGCTTTCATGGAGCCTGACCCCTGTAACCAGGAAGCAGACCCAAAATTACCACACACACACAATTACAGAAGCTTCTGGCTGTGGAGGGCTAAATCTGCCTAGCTACAATGACCCAGACACAACTCACTCCTACCCTCCCCCCCATAGGTCTCTTAAAGAGATATCTCCCTATTAGGCACCTGGGTTACACCTACATTTAACTTAATGGCATTCATCTTTTTGTCTGCCTGTAATGCAATAATTTTTGAAGGCAGCAACCAATCAGTTCCCAGGTTTCACTGACTGTGCAGTTCACCAATGGGCAGGACCATACTGCTTTTGGGGGGAAACCGAAAGGGGGAAAATTGGTTTAGCACCTGTTTAGCAGAGCCACAGCTTCAAGCACCTCTGCGATTGCCTAGGGCTCAAAAACTGGTTGATAGCAGCTATTAACAACTTTCACATAACAATACCCATCCCACCCCGCTACCTTTTCCAGACCATAAGAAGAGCTCTATGTAGCTCAAAAACTTGCCCCTCTCGCCAACAGAAATTGGTCCAATAGCAGATATTACCTCATCCACCTTGACTCTCTGCCAGTCCTCCCAATAGAGATTTACGTGCTTGACTTATCTCCCAGA
The DNA here is from genome assembly GCF_015237465.2 of Chelonia mydas. Taxonomy (NCBI): domain Eukaryota; kingdom Metazoa; phylum Chordata; order Testudines; family Cheloniidae; genus Chelonia; species Chelonia mydas. The sequence continues at coordinate 50,509,681 of NC_051251.2, read as the reverse complement.
GAGACAGCAGAGAAATGATAATGGCAGAGGGAAAAGGGCCATGGGGGGAGGAAGGGCTAGCACAGAGCCTCTGGCATGGAGGACAGAGGGAACGGGGGTTTGGGTGAACAGAGCCCCTGGAATAGAGATGGGAAGGAAAAGATGAGAACAGAGCATGGCAGGGAAGAAGGAATGGGGGACACAAAAGGGGGGAAAGGTAATGGGGGGAATGCATTCCCTGGCGTGGGCGGGATAGGGAAACACAGAGCCCCAGGCATGTGGGAGCAGGTGGAGGAAGTTGCAGGGCATCCCTGAAATGAGGGATGGGAGGGTGGCATACAGGGAGCTTGCCCTGTGGGTAAGGAAAGGATGCAAGGAGCCGCTGGTGTGTGCAGTGAGCTCAGCCTACACAAGCTATGAAGTGTATGCCCCTTAGTAGGAACATAGATTCATTCAAGCCATACAAATTTCAGAAACAATGTAAACCATCCTAATCACACTGCATAGGAACCTCCGTATCTATGACAGGCAAAGTTCTTTTGATATACACAGGTACCTGATTCAGGTGGGCAATTGAATAGACCTGGAACCCTCCAGGCTTCAAACCTCAAAATCAGATAGTATTACCATACTATGACCCTTTCTCTTCTTATAGGGAGAGTCTAATTCTATTAGCTGAGGTTGGCCTACCCTCTTCCTGGGATGGAGTTACAGAATCTGCACAGCATGGGCCCATGGGCAGCACTGAGGGATATAATGTCCATGAATCCCCCACATCCCATCACTGAAGCAAAATAGGTTCTTTTAAGTGCTGACCATGAAGCCTTATTACCAAGGACTCCTGGGAGTGCCATCTAAGGGGCGGGGGGGCAGGGGTTTACAGCATGTAGCGGCTCTTGTGAAAAGCTAATGCAGCCTCAATAAAAGGGGGACATACATAACACACCTTCCCTCTCCTGCCTCTGGCCCACCACCTCTCCATGTACAGCATCCCAGACCCTGACTCAGTGGAGGGCTCTCTGCTGGAGCCCAAGGACAAGAGGGATTCTACAGTGGCAGGAGGGAAGTTCACATGCAGCCAATAATCTGGTCATAATTTATCCTGCCATACAGAGAAAGCAGGGGCACTGGACCTCTATTGAAAGAAGAGTTTAAGTGGATACTTTGCTGAATTATACACATCTGAAGAGTATAAAGAAAATCAATGTTACAAGACTTCAGTGGATGTCAAATTCAAGAACAAAGAAGATGGCTGAGCCTCCATAGAAATTTAAGTGACGTTTCTTACAGAGAATAGTTAGTACAAAGCCTACAATAGGGCAGCAAGAGGAGGAATTGGATGGTAGAAAGGCATTATGGTTAGAAATAATAATAGAAGTGTGTATTACAACTGCTGATGCCAAAGGAGTGAGAGTTGATATAGCATTTATTTCTTACATGAAAACTCTGCTTAAGACAAATGAGGAATGTGGATGGGAATCTGCAATCCAAACCAGGCAAGTATCCCCACAAATCCTGTGCATCTGGACCCAAGGACAGATAGCCAGAGTACAAAGGGAATTGTTATAGCCCTGACTGGGCATGTAATCCAAATCACAGCCCTTGGTTACTATTTTGGGGTAGCAGCAAGGTTTTTGGAAGCGCTTGAGATCATGTAATGAATGAGAATTGTTAAAAGCTACGTGTATCCTGCCATTGATTTGTGTAGGCAATGCCATAATGAAATCAATGGAGAGTCCTTAAAAAAAAATCAATGACAAGATACAGCCTAAATTAAGACAGCAATAATGGATGCATCTGCCTTTCCCACCAGCAATGAGGAGCGTGGTTCGTGCTCTCTATTCAATTCTATTTCATTCTATTCAGGGTCTTATATTGTAACCATCATCATGGTATCTGAGCATCTTCCACCATTGAATTAAGGAAGTGACTAGCATCTGTCTCATGTGGCTCTTTCCTTCTTTCTCCCTTACTCTCCTTCAGGGGATAGCTGTGTGTGGATTTTTTAAAATGTGTTTTTGTATATGAACGGTGGGCTATGTGATTTGATTCCAATGAGGCACACGATTAGCATAACACTGATATTTTCCATGTCCCAGAGTCAGCAGATGCTGGCTTTTCCATGTGGAGGTTACATCCACTGAAATATCAGTTTTACTTCCTATTGTTTTTTTATTAACCTTCCCTTTTTTTCACTTTCAACAATTTTTTTTTAAAAGCCAGATTCATTACTGGTGCAACCCCATTTACATCAGAGCAGCTAACAAAAAGGAGAATTTGATTCATAGATTTTAATATGCACCCAAGAGATTCTCACATTTCTATGACAGAAGATTGAACAGAATAGTGCCTAATTAGCCACTATTGCACTGAACCTAATTAGCCACTATTGCACTGACAATATCTTTTTCTGAATGAATTGAAAGCTAATGCTGAACTATCCAAGTTATTAGCAACATTTATAAAATTAAAATATGTTCTTATAACATCTATCAGTTTGAACCATATTTACTTCAAGACACATTAATAGTAAATCACAAAGCAGAGCAGTGTAAAATGAATAACTGTGTAAAAACTGAAAAGCAGGGTAAGGAAACATCGGGGCCAGGTTGTGTTCTGCAATCGATCATGGAGGCCTTCTCCTCCATACCCAGCTGTCCCTTACTCTATCTCAGGGGTTCTCAAACTGGGGGTCATGACCCCTAAGGGGGGTCTCAAGCTTATTATTTGGGGAGGGGAAGGTCATGAGCTATCAATCTCCATCCCCAAACCCCGCTTCACCTCCAGCATTTATAATAAAGTTAAATATAAAACTGTACACACAGGCAAACCAATGAAATATTACCATCAATTGAAATTTACAGCTAGACAGAAATATGCTACTTGGGAATTTAGAGTGTAAAGATATTTTGTATGTTTTGACATGTGATGTTGACAATTCTCAATTTTAATAGTTATAAATGCTTGAACTTTTTGAAACTCAATGTCAATTAAAACAACGAGGAGTCCAGTGGCACCTTAAAGACTAAGAGATTTATTTGGGCATAAGCTTTCATGGGTAAAAAACCCACTTCTTCAGATGTATGGAGTCAATTAAATTAAATGTCAATTACATTCTGACTCCCCCATATTTTCCTACAACTTCAGAACAGCTAGTGTACACTCTGCTTGATCTTTGCTTTAGAGCTGGCAGGGAAAAATGGTCAGACAAAAGGGATAAAATAAGATGGCATGGATATGGAATTGACAATTTTGTCAGTAGTCAAGCACATGTCAAACAAGCATGATTTTGTTCATAGCCAATAAATTGTTAGAAGACGACGACTATGGGGCAGCCTTTTTGGAGATGAATGTATTAGCAGCTTGGAATGCACTAGGAGGTACATAGCTTTGCCCCCTTGTTGGTGAACCACGTTTCCTTGGGTAATGTAGTAGTGTGGGGTACCTGGACTGCACCTTTTAATATTATCTTCAGCACTAAATATGTACCCTGTACTTGAGGAAAAGATCACTTTATTCTGGCCCTGAAACTGCCTAGTCCTGAGAACTCCCAAGTTACTGCTTTTTGTTGGGTGGAGGACTTGGTTTCCATTGCTATTAGTCATTAAACTGCCCTAATTATCCAAGGATCCAGGATTGTTAATTCTAATCCAATGTGTTCAAATAAATTAGAAAAGTTTGGTAGAAGGTTGTAAATAAGGATTAAAAACAAATCAAGAGGCTTCAATTTGTCTGTATCGAGCTTTTTTCTTAAACTTGAGGACATGCCATACATTGTACATCTTAAACTCATCTATTGCTGCCGATCTACCACATGCCACCACCGTTTATGACATTACAACAACTTGCTATGGAAGTTATGAGGTCACAGAAAAGGGAAGATTATGGTATGAAAATATCCTTAGCAAGAAAATGAGGCAAGAAATACAGAACACATGGGGTCAAATGGGGCCAAGTAGGGTAAGGAAACAATGGGACTAGGTTGTGCTCTGGAATCGATCCATGGAGGGCTTCCCCTCCATACCCAGCTGTCCCTTACTCTATTGTGACCCCTCAGGGAGTCGCAAGGTTATTACACAGGGGGGTCATGAGTTGTCAATCTCCACCTCCAAACCCCACTTCGCCTCCAGGATTTATAATAATGTTAAATCTAAAAAGGGATTTTTAATGTATGGTGGGGGGGGGGTCACACTCCGAGGCTTGCTGTGTGAAAAGGGTCACCAGTACGAAAGTTTGAGAACCACTGCTCTATCTGAAAACACCAGGCTGCATTTTTTTTCCATGTGGTTTTTCTGCATTGTGGGACACCCTTTAAGGGTGTCGTGAGTAGCTGTTGCAGCCTGGGTATGGTCCTTGCTGTGTGGCAAGGATCAGGTTGTGGTGGTACTGAGAGGGCACTGGGGCCTCAGAGCTGGTGCAGAGCAACTGGGCTTTCATGTGGACAGGCCTGGCCTCCTGTGAATCCTGGAGAAACTATGGGGTTAGTCAGTGGAATTCTTGTGCATTTTAAATTGGAGCCAAACATCTTCCACCAATGGAATGATTCAGGAGAAGCTCTGTCAGGGGAATTTCATGCAGGTTTCTTCCCCATTTGTCCTTCCTGTGGATTACATGGTTGAAGAAGGAGATCTGGCTCTGTGGAATTACTTTTATTGTATAGGATAGAGGGACAATTGCAAAACTAAGAACAAAGTTAGATAAAAAAGTTATAGTTGTAGTTTTCTACACACAACAACCTCTTTAGTTGCCTGCAGAAATCCTTATGTTTAGTTCCTTTGCCAGTTTTCTCTAAAGCCAGAGCAGTAGGGCAATTGCTGTTTGATCTACATCCGAGATGGAACATTATTTTATTAAAGCATTATTGGATTCAGGATTGGAGAATAATGGTTTTGTCTGATAATGATGTCTCACACTGAATTGGCAGTGTGTTTTACTGAGTTGTTGTTTGGGTGGTAATAGCATTTCATGTAAACACATTTCCATTTATTTGCCTCATCCTTTGAGCAAATGCTTTCTCTGCTTGGTCTGATCCCCGATGCATTTTACCCTTGGGAATTCATTATACAGTTTTGTTAGATATAATTAAAGCTGTAGAATTAAGTCTGTGGACTTCTCAGGGTCAGCCTAGGGAGAATGAAGGCCATAATTTTCTTCCTTAATTCTGAATTTCAAAAGAGATAGAGCTAGTGAGTTTAAACTTTAACTTATGTGAGTAGTACTCACTCATATGAGCAGTCCCCTGACTATTCTATTAATAAGGCTTTATAGGATCAGGCCAAGACTGAAACAGAGAGTTCAAACTGATCCATGTGCCCAAGATGTGAGCCTCAATACTCTAGATGACATCACCAAGAGCTGTGCCAGTGACTTCAGTGGTTGGAAGTTTTGGACCATGGACTAAGGAGAAAACAAATCAGTAATACCAAATAATTCAAGACAATAAACATTAAACATAGACAAAAACAATTAGAAGCATATATGTTTTCAAAATATTGCTCTCCACTAATGGGAAATCTGGAAGCCAGCTGAACCCAAGAAGGGGTATGCCTTCTGCGATGGGATAAGAAATCCATGGGAAAGAAAATAAAAGTCTGTAAACAAACCAAACAAAAATAAAGAGACATCAAGTCAGTCTGTGGCGAAGACACTATGTGACCAAGAGCTTGTCAAATTAAGGTCTGAAAATTACGTTGTAACAGGGGTTTGGGCAGCCTAGTGCCTACTGGTTAGAGCACAGTAGCCTCAGTCTTTAAGGCCAGGCAGGTGGGGGGCAAAGAAGGACACGGGTACTTCCTCTCCACTGGGTCCCAGCCCAGGGCCCTGTGTATGTCAACCTCTGAATTCGGGGGGAGTGGGCGTTTGTGTCACTCCCAGTAGGGAGTCAGAATCAACTGCCCTGGGCTACTTCCTACCAGTCTGTTTAGTTTGGGGCATGGCCCCTCTAGTCCAATCTACTGGGCTTCCTGTGGGGTTCAGTCTTGGGTCCAGTGAAGCACCTTGGTGCAGTCCCAGGCTCCTTTGGGCAGGGCAGCTGCAGGCTGGTGAGGGCAAGCCCTACAATGTCGCTGGGGTCCACCCAGTCAGTTACCTCTGGTGCTGAGGGTTCCTGAGGAGCCCACGCTTGGTTCCAGGTGGCTGCCCTAGCTTTCAGTCCAGTTTTCATCCCATCAGGCAATGGAACAGCTTGTTCCTGCCCCTTCACCAGTCAGCTCTGAACTTAGTCAGGCTCTCTTTTTTTCTCCCCCCTCCAGACCTGGCATTGGCTGCAGACATAACGGGGTTGGGCCCAAAGGCTATCCTTAACCTCTTCCATGCTGGTAGGTGGTTCCCCTGCTTCACCACACATGTGCATATATTTCAAAACGGCTCCATAAACTTGCAAGACTTTGGGCATTGTAAAAAGGGATACGGCAGTCAATGCTACATGGAGCCATTAAAAACATCACCTGAGCCTGTGAATACATCTCAATATTTAGATATGTTTCAGGACAAAGTTATTTGTTGGGAACAAAGGAAACAGATTGTGATGGAAAAGGACAAGATGATAATTAAGAATATTTGTTGATTATCTATTGCAAATTAAATCAGACTTCATTTTTATAAGGCTACAAAATGATTGGTAGTTTCACACGATGTAGCCATCCATTTACTCTAGAACTCAATTTACTACTGAAATCATTTTTAGAACACTTACTGTAAGTATCCCTTTAGCATATTGAAAATTGGTGTATATCTTTGGTCAGACTGCGACTGTGTCCAAAATCATGCTGAAATCTTCAAATGAGAATATTTGTTATTCAGACTCCCCATGTGCAGATAATGAGATATTGCAATGAATGATCAATACACACTATAAGTATTTGAATTAATTGTTTGATTTTTAAATGTATGCTTTTTTCATTCTCTTTTTTGCAAAACTAGAGGGTACTGCAGCAGTGGCCCTCCTGTAAGATCCTGTATAATATCCATTCAACTAACCTATAAGGCAGATAGAGAAGACTTTGTGAGTTTGATTTTGCCAGTTGAAGGTAGCTGTATCTTGGGTTTGGTTTATATTAAAGTGTGAAGACCTGCTCTTGCCTCACTTATCCACAAGAGTACTAGTGGGAGGGCCAAGGAGTCTTATTTCTTGTGCCCCTTCTAAGCAGGCAGGCACAAAGGCAATTCCTCTAGTTCTGATAAGTTCAGGGGCATCTGCCTCCATGCACACCATAGGCAAATGGTGGGGAGAGATCATGGTCCCATCTGTCCCATGAACCAGCAGGTAGAGTTTGCTGGATATTTAGAGGGAAGAGCCTGTTTCCTGAAGGATCTGTGGGTGAACTGTCATTGCAGTTCAGGCTCAGTTTTGCTTTCATTATTGAGTACTTCTTTGTTGGCACCTTTTCCTGCCTTCTGAATTCTGGATATTAGAGTATCCCTAGACTCCAAATGCTGGCTTTTTATTTTAGGCCCCTTTGAACATCTGGGACCCTTCCTAGTCCAGCTTCTATATGGTCAGCCTTGCTCCCTATTGTTTTATACAGCATCTTGGAAAAAGAAACTTCCTTCCACCAGCATCATGTCTTGGGATTCTTCCAGATTTCTTTTTTTCTCTAGCGTCTTGACCTCAAAGCTGTTCCCACTTGCTTCCCATTTCTAAACATGGACCCTCTCCAGTTTCAGCTTTCATCTAGCTGATAGGGGTCTCTCCCCAAATTCCATAGCTCATACTTGTGGTATAGAGCAGAGAAAATGTTAATTTAAAAAGCTCTTGCTTGGTGGCCATAGGCCATTGTGCTGAAGCATGGAAGACTCTAGTTCAAATGCCAGACACAATATAGAGATTATCATTACAGAAAGATGCATCTGCCAACTGTTACCACATCGTGACATCTGAGGTATCACAATTTCCCGTCCATTGGGAACAGGAAATGACTGTGGTATCTCAGATGTTGTGGTGTGTGAAGCATTGGTAAATGCTAACTTTTTAACACACTGTTGGAGCATTACCAAAGTGATACATCCATCCTTGGGGCAAACCACAAACTATTCCTTCACGCTGTTAGACTCATCATCTTGCTAGTATGGAGAAGCTCAGAAAAACTTGACAAACACCATGTCCTGTACACCCAAGTTGATGATGTTGCTTCAGTGTGGACCTGAAAGAAATAGAATCTGGGGATAGTAATAGATTGAACCATACCACCTAGTACGTTTATGTATGTCTTTCATTTATCATGTCTATATTAATATAACAGGAATAACATGTGGACACAGAGTATTACATCATAGACATGAGGTCTAGGCCTGTATTTGGTGAATTTTAAAGTTGTGTTACAAAAGAGTGTGCCTAAATGGAGGATTTGTTTTTAAACTTTCTTTTTTCCTCATATTTCTTGATTTAACCAGCTTATGCAGATATGGTGGTATGATAACATTGAATAAGTATAGCACTGTTAGTCTTTTAAACCACCTGGTTCATTTATAATGCAGGCAGTTTATAATTTAGGTCCTGACTCTGCAATTGACTCTGTGTGGGTAGAAACCAGTGGAAAACCTTATTAGTCAACAAGGCTCTGTCCACATGGCTTTTCCTGCAATAGTTTAGGGCTTTATTCCCCTTCACGTTTCCTTATCTCTCAAAAAAGTATGGATGATAGGGGTGGATGGGACTGAAAAAATGGTGGCACTGATATGTATGTGTGTGTGTGTGTGTGTGTACACTTCTCTCTTTCCATCTATGTTAGGTTTCTAAGGCATCTCTGGCATCAGTTTCTACAAGGTGAACAAAACTGTGACACAGTTTATACGATTCTCTCCCACTCTCCATGCTTTCAGGGTGTGTAAAAGTTTGTATGTTACCATTTTTTTTGTTATGGACATCATCCATGCACTGAGGTGCATTTCTTGTTATAAAACTTGGGTGTGTCCATGGATGGAATACTATGTGCAATATGTTTGCTGCATTTTCAAAAATTGTTTGCATTTCTATACTTTCCCATTTTGTTCACTTTTAATCTCCTGAGCAGACATGATAGCATAATAACCCTAGCCCCAGCTTGCTTCTTGCTATCTAAACCCAGTGAGGTGCAATGACTCACACACTCAAATCTCCATCAGATAATCTCAATCAACAATCATCGGGAATGAACACACAATTTTAGTTTAGGAAGGTTCCCAGACAGATGTTCAGGATAGACAGTTTCTGTTTTTCAGTCACTTCCTCAGTCTTTGCTTGGAACGCTGCTTTGAAGCTCACTATTGGCCAATAGAACCTTGGAAGCGGGAAAAATGCCTTTAAAGAAGTAGTGCAAGCCAAGTAAAGTGTTTCTTCAAGCTTATGGTTTGCAAAACTTGTATGTAAAAGAGAGAGGATGACAGATTGGCTGGGAAAGGGAGAGCATGGGTGCTAGGGTGGGGTTAAAGCCTCAATGACAAGAGATACAAAGATTGCCATGAGCAAACTGGAGGGAAAAAATGATGTATTGGTTGGAGTAAAATGTATAGACTATCCCAGAGATTTTTACCACTGTGTTCCAAAATTTGGAGTCTTTTGTGCCGTGTTCAGTTCCTGCAAAGTGAAAAGCAGTTTCCATTGGTGAAATTGTCTTTTATTACGTGAGGAAATGTATTTGGGATCTGAACATATAGTCATTTTATTTTTACCTTGTACCTAAACTGAAAAATGAGCCAAAGTTAGTTTTGCTTTACATATAAAACTTTGTGCACAGTTTTTTCAAATAATCTGAACAGAACTAAAACACAACTTAGTATGAAATTATATTGTTTTTGAGAAACTTATGTGCTCTTTTTGAAAAATTAAATCTTTGCTCTTAGGACTCTGAATAATTGTAAATGAAGCATTGTGTAGTAGCATTTTATATGAGACAAGAATGCCTCACTAATTGCATGAAGTATAATGATGAAAAATATATGCTATGAATTGGACTGCAATCATCACATATTCAGCATTTCTCTCTGCTAAGTTTGCTAACTTAGTTTCAGTTTGTAATCACTTTCTCTATGACATGAAATATAGTGCAAGAACTATTCTGAAAAATCAATAACTGCCTTTAAAATACAGCTATATAACAGCTTTTAAAATAGTTGCTTTCATTATTTCAATTACTAATATTAACTTGTCTTCTTCTTGGGGCTGTCTTGCTAATTACAGAAACTAAAATGTGCCTAGAGAATATTATCCCCCACATGTTTGGGTTTTTTTTACTTAAAATAAAACAGTAGATCTCGTCTCATCTCCATATCTCAAATAGTGGAAGACAAAATTTAACACCGAAGAGGTCAAAGAAAAGACCTCCATTTACTTTAAAGGATTTAGGTTTAGCCCCGTTGCCCCCAAGCCTGTAAATATTTAAGCACTTAACACTCATTGAGTTCAATGGGACTACTTTTAGGGTTTAAATTATGTTTAAGAGTTTGCAGAGTCAGGACCTGATTTAAGCCTGAATGTCAGAGATTGTTATGTGCTCCATCTGGTTTTGACAACAGTTTATGAAATCAGTCTCGCAAAAGAAGATGGAAATTTTCTCATGCCTACTGAACTTAGTCAAGGTCAGTTTACAGTGGGTTTGCTACTACATGATACTGCTTTTTCTGATTCGGCTCATTTGGCAAAGTTACTTTGGACAAGCCCCAGATGAACTGGTCCTTCCAATTTGCAGCAACATCTTTTGTGTAAGGGTTAAGGTTAGGAAATAGGCCAATGTCATACAGGCTGTATTTGAGCTCTCTTCGTGGTATCAAGTGTATAATTAATTATGCATGGTTCTTTATCTTGCATGTGATATGTTCATTACGATGAAACATGTATTGCTTAATGAGACATTTGGCTTTATTATTTTTCTCCAACTGTTCAGGGAATTTTATATTTTCAAGTTTAGAGCATAGCCAAATACATGGTAATAGACTTTTTGGCATGAGTCATTTTTTCCAAGATTTAATCCAAAACTATCTTATTGAAAACAGCTGCAAAACTCATATCTTACAGATGGTAACCACAGTTCCCTCAGACTGGAAAGCCAAGACATTTCTGCCAGCTTATAACCTGAGCCTCAAACAAGGTACTGAGATACAAAGAAAGGTACAAAGAAAAGCCATATGGCTTCTTTATTGGGCTTTAATCATAAATAATTTACTAAAATTTTAAAAGGGATCTAAATAGTATAATACTGATTTAATGGTCAATATTTCTAGACATGAAAGGAAGACTGTGCTGTTTGAATCCATATATGGAAAGGAAGAAAAAGAGCTTGTTAATGATGACCACATTATTGTGGGGAAAAGGGAAGGCAGACAATTTCTGCTGGTGAAGTTTAGGGCCCTATTGTATTTTTTGTGGCAAACAATAAGAACTCAGATCCTTTCATTCATATGAAAAGATAAATATTAGTCTGATTTTGTGTGAGTATATTTTGTGGGAAAAGAAAATCAAGCTGCAAACCACAAAAACAATGGCACCTTTTCCCCTCTCTGGTGGATCCTTAATGTCCGTTGCTATGAAACATGCTCACATTTCATGGAAGAAATATATCTTATCATAATAATGTGGAGCAGTGCCACAACAGGTAAATAACAGTGGAAATCATTCAAGATTTCTGGTTCTCTTCTAATGTTCATAGAATGCATTTTCTCTGCTTAAAGAGCCATCCACATTTAGAGAAATTTTGAAAATGTATTTAGAGAGTGCTCCGCCTTTATCATTTAAAAATGAATTTTATTTCTTCCACTCATTTGCAGGAAAACAGTATGTAGGGCCTGATTCAAAGTCTATTTAAATCAGTGGGAGTCTTTCCATTGACTTCAATGGGTTTTGTCTCAGACCCTTGATTTATAGTTTACCTGCTCCCACTTCTTACTTACCAGCTAATATGATAATTGGTTTGTGATGTCACAGCTGGTTGCAACATGGAGAGGACTGTGACACTTCACAGGTAGGGATAAATGGTAAATAAGAAATGGAAGCTTCTACACAAAGAAGATCCTATTTTCGTGCAAATGTCCTTAGTACTAAGCAGTAAAGAAGGATGAGAGACAATGTAAAAATGATAAGTTTCAGGGTAAAATTGTATCTCAGTAGAATGTTTTTCAACTTTACCCTGAGGCATCAGCGCCTCTGTGAGGAGGAGGAGAATAAGAAACTTGCATGATATTTTGGACGTTTATATTGTCTGAACTGGGCCTGGGACTATCAGAATTCTAGATGATTCAGCTGACAAATATGTTAAGGACATGCCCCTCTTCTACATCTCTGTGTAACAAAGCAGAACTGGGTTTTGGCACAAACTGTCCATTAGTAGGCTTTATTTCAATATGATAAAGTTAAAAGGGTTTTTTTTTTCTGCCGGGCAAAACTTTTTCCAAAATAAAATACTGAAAACTGGAATAATTTATGAAACATTTTGCACAAAGCAAAATTTGTACACTGTGGATATAAATGTTGTTTCTTATATGAAGCAATGCCAGTTTACATCAGCAAAGAATATGACCTATGGTTGCATTATTTTTCACTTGGCACAGATAGGGGTATGCAATATATCAGAGGTGTTTATCTGGCCAGTGAATGCTTTAAGCTGTTGCAGAATTTTTCACACTTGGCCATCAAGTTTATTCAACACTGTGAATAAGTGTCCTACTTTTCTCATTCCCACCAAGGACTATATTTCCCTGAAGGCCACCTTATTTTCCTCTGCATCAGAAGGTAGCCTTGTCAAGATAAGAGAAAAGGACTGTTGCTTACATTTGGAGTGGACTTGCTATGCCTCTACCATAATATTTCAGTAGGGTATAGATTTTGAGGAAAAGAGGATGGTCTGGGGAAGTGAAGGGATGTGGAAACCTGGAGGTAAGGATAAAAGGCCCTTAAGGAGTGACAGAAATGAGTCCTGGAGGGAGGAGAATAAAGCAAGGTAGGACATTCTATTCTTATGAAGAAGGTAGGTCTAGAAACAGAGAAACATGTCTGGCATAGACATGGAGACATCCAGAAGTACCATACACATACATATTCTGTAATACATTTTTTTTTCTTAAGGAAGTTCCCCAAAGTCATGTCAGCACCCCAAAAGCCTTTCTTTTTCTCTGCTTCATACTCTCTCTCCTTCTATCCCCATGTCCCTGTTAAAGCCTGTTGTTGCAAAGAGCACCCATCTGCCAGAGGAAGATTGGTGGGGGGATACAGGCCTCTGTTTTTTAACTGGCCAGCAGAGTCCCTCCTATGAAAAAATCCATAGAATTTAACAGAAGATATCTTTCCTGTAGATATCTTGAAGTATCTTATGGAGTTTAATTGATAAATATCCCTGCAGTATAATTCTAGATGATGGTTGATAACCTTTCTGTAGGTTCTGTATTCTCTGTAAAATTCGCTAGGCTTGGAAAGTAAATTCTATAGAATGCTATATAACTTCTGTAGAAGCTCATTACCATTACAGAAAAAGCCTATAGGATTTATTAGGAAATAAACCAACAGAAACCTGTAGAATTGTTATAGGGTGCTACAAAATTTATTTTGAAAACCTATAGAATTTTGCCAGGTGCATTTTTTCTATAGATATTCATTATGTATCACAAAGTTATGGAAATAAGTTGTGGCTCAAGTTCAAACTTCATATTCAGTAAGGGAACTCAAGCCTTTAGGTTAACCTAGCCACAGTTACAAATTTTGTGTAGAAACAGTTAGTTTACTCTTACTAGTTAAACATTGACTGGGAACATGAGGTGAGATTCTCACACTCTGGCCACTTTGTGCTGTGTAAAAGATCAGGAGTCACACAAAGAGGCCCTCAAAACCCTGGTTCCAACTGGGACAGTGTATTGGGGTTAGGTCTACACAGAACACAGTGTTGTGGAGATTCTGGGCTCCGCAGTGCCCCGAGGGAAGCCCAGAGTAGCTGCCATAACTTAGACAGGCCCTCAGGGCTGTTTAAATTACACCAGCCTAGGAACAGAAACCCATAAAAGTGGCTTAAAGCCACCATCTGCCCCCTCCCTCTGGACTGGAAATTCTGTGTCATGCTTCTTAGTCTCCCTTTCGATGTTTTCTTTTGCGCAGAGAGAGGTGCCATCTGAGCACAATACTGGAAGCCAGGAGCTCCTGAATTCTAATTATGGTTTTGACAGTGGGTGCCTCTGTGGCCTTAGACAAGTCACCTCATTTTTCTGCTTCAGTTTCTCCCTCTGTAAAATGGTCACACTTATACTTGCATACCTCCTTGGGAAGCAAAGAATTAATTAATTAATTAGCTAGCCTCAGATTTTCAAAGGGTGTTAGGTGCCTAATTTACATTGAAAGTAAATTGGATTTGGGCATCTAACTCCCTAAAATGGCTCTGCAAATCCCAGCCTTAAGGTTTGCAAAGGACGTTGAAGATATATCAGGGTAAATGGTAAGCAGGGTTGGAGTTATATTTTGTATTGCAGTTTTTGAATTTCAAATGAGACAGACTGGTAAATATGAGATCCAATAAACAGAGAATGTTCAAAATGTTTATATGTTAGAGCAATTAACAAGAAAAGGATATGGCTTTTACATGTGAATGTTTGTTGTTTTTATTAGTATAGGCAAACATACAAATTCCCATGTTGAGTATAAATTTAAATTGTGGATTTTTCTTCAAGAGCTAAAATACCAATCTGATTTCACTAATATGGGGAAAGGAGATGATTTTGTATAAAAAAAAAAAGATTGTAAAACGAACAAACAAAAATACAATAAAACAAATATATAAAACATTATATTAGCAAATTGTTTAAGCTTTTTCCTTTTGCGATGTAGGTTCACTTTCACCTTTGAGATGGGATGATGTTATGACAAGAGTTCACAGATATATGCAAATAAATGCTCCCTAAGAGAAACAGCTGTATGTTCTAGCAATTTGCCTGGCTTACAGTGTGGTCAGCGATTCACCATGCAGAGTCATTTTGAAAGGATCTTATGAAACAACATTTGGGGCTTCTGCTGTGTTTGTATAACCATGTGGCCTGCAATAGTTGTTTAAAATTATAGACTTGTAATATGACATATTAAAGAGAAATGCATCAATAGGATTAGATGAAATACACAGTGAGTCAAATATATAATATATAATGAGTCAAAATAGCAAAACAAGCAAAAATTGAGATGAAGAGCCTCGTGTAATGGGTTGCCTGAGTGTCTGATAGGAATACTGTTAGTGGGCCCTCCATTCCCTCATACGCTAACTTTCACAGTTGTATGTGGTCTGTTACCTGATGTACAGTTGAATTTCTTCATGAGAATGAGCTGAGCCGAGATTGCTCATTACATCTGGGATAGATATTTAACATGGCAGTAGAATAAAATTGATATTTTGCTCGAGGAATATAGGAACAGGAATTGCAAAACTGGATCAGACTAGTGGGCCCATCTATTCCAACATCTTGTCTGTGACAGCAGCCAGGAGGTGCAAGAAAACACTTAATGGGTAATTATGGAATAATTTTTTCATAGAAGAATTTTTTCTTACTCCTTGGCAGTTGGCAGATGTCAAAAAGCATAAGAGCTTATAACCCTGTTTGAAAACAGTGTATAAATAAAATTGAGAGCATACCTATTATTCATATCTATAATCCTACTGAGCTTTTGGCTTCAATATTGTGTGATAATGGGGGAACTCTCTACTGTAAACTCCTAGGGTGCCAGCACTGTGCCCAGCATACTGTGTCTCAGAGGCAAGCACTGTAGGTGCTTTAGCAGCTAAGCCTTGTAGACACTAGCCCTTGTGGGTCCAATAACCACTCAGACACATGGCCAAGGCCAAGGGAAAGGTTTGTATTAGGGCTGGCAGGAAAGGGAAAGGTTGCCAATGCCATGAGTACCGAGAATAAACAGTTATAGTTCAAAGTGAGCAATAGCAGTTCTTGTTTGGGTCCTGAGGGGCAGTCCCCTTGAGAGTCAGGGCTCTTCAAGCCTAGTGCCTGGGTGCCCTCTCCAGTCTCTCTCCATTCAAGCAAATAGGAGCTTGCAGGTTTCCAGGACAGTCTCAGTTAGCATTGTTCATTGGGTCTCCTTTGCACTGGTTCCCTGCCCAACTGCTGCTGCTCACCTGTAAGTCCAATATAGACCTGAATTCAGTTGTGATGTCCAGCAGTCACAGCCCATTCCACATGCAGCTCTGTCCACGGTTCTTAAGGCTTCTCTCCATTTCCCTGCTGCCATGTGGCTCTCAACCCCAAACAGAGCCTGGCCACTTCGTGGTTCAAGATCTTTTCTCTTACCTGACCACGGCAAAGGGAAGTGCAGTGGGGAGGGCACTGAATGGAGTTGTAGTCCTCTGTTTTGCAGCTCCACCACAATGGCATTTAGAGCTATTGATTAATTACATGTCAGGGTGATTTCAAGGTACATCTCACTTAGAGTACTGCTGAGAGGTAGGGCCATGTGGCACTGCTGGGTTTCCTTAATTATGTCATATATTTTCCTTCTCCAGCCCTCATCTTCATATCCCTGTCGTCATGAGCCAAATGACCACACTCTCCTCAAAACTCACTTTTCAGTCAGCCTATCATCTCTAATGCTCCTTTGTTACGTAGCTCATCCCAACAGGCATTCTATTAAACGTGGAATTCAAGTTACACGCTGCATCTCTCTTTCCCTCACTGCAGATTCCAAGAGGGCTGTGCCCACTATCCTACCTGTAACCATCCATGCCTGTTGTCAGATTCTTTCACCTCTAAGTTTAGGGTGCATCTCTTTAGGGCAGAGGTCTTGTGCCTAATTCTGATTTGTGACTGTGAAAGCAATGAAATTACATTGGTGTAAAACTGATGTAACTTGAGACCTTTTTGTAATTATAGTTCCCTATAAAGCACTATGCACATAGTAGTACAGAAGTAGTGTAGGTGGTATAGAAATAACAAACAAGAGAATAATACTAATAAGTAATAGTGACAGAGCATCTGTCATGACCAATGATTTGACTTTAAACTAAATGGATGAAAGCCAGTCTCTCTGCCAAACAGGTGAAAGAGTGAAAGTTGACAATGACATAAAAGAGAAATTCATCCCTGGTGTGACCCATTTAAGATAGTGGAGTTGCAACTGGGATGAATTTGTCCCAATGACTCCAAAATTCAGCATGGTAAAATCTAGTATTTTGGTAACTACTATGAAACAGACAGCTGATTTTACAGTAAAGCAGTGTGAGACTTGAAAACCATACTTTTGGACTTAGATCAAAGCCACAGGACATGTTGAAATTTAACTTGGACTTGAGCTTCTCCAGAAACAACGGAAATATGATATCACTTCACATCAGGGAACAAATAAAAGGGGAAACAGCACTTTGCAGTGGAGAGTTCAGCCTGTGGTCAGATCATGCAAAATAAATAAAATAAAATAAATACAAATTTCAGGTTACCAGTGACACAAAGCTTTTCCTCCTTATACATAAATAAATAGTTACTGACCTAAGCAGAATTCTTTCTGTTTTTCCAATTCTCATTAATATCTGAAAAGTTCACGGCATGATGGTATTAATAACATGAACTGTATGTAAGGTTTGCTTTGTTGGGGAATGTATCATTACTGATAGATAAATAATCAATCTAGTCAAAGAAACAATAAAACAAAACAAATGATTCAAGTCAGAGTAAATACCCTAGGGCGTATCATGACATCCATTTTTAAGCAAAATTCTCCATTGTTTTAATTAGGGTTTATGTTTTAGAACATTTGGCAGCATGTAGACTATCTAATGTCTTTAAACAGAAAACATCTTAATATCATTCCCCCATGGCAAATCGCTAAGTTCAGAAAGCACACCTTTTAATTATAGTATTTTACTGGTCCTTCATATACCAGTTGCAAGAACAACTGACACGTGCACGCACCAAAGAACACACACACACATTTTCATGAGACAGAAAATAAGTTATTAAGGGAAAGGGAGGATATATTTGACAAACATAGGCAATACTGAAGGAACAATTGTTAAAGGGTTTGTATTCTTTGGATATTTCTATTAAGTTTGATAGGGGTTTTCCAAGTTCAAGCAAAAGAAAATCTTAAATGTAGTCCTGTTGTTTCAGTTGCTGGTTTTTAATAGTTTTATATTAAACTGGTTTTACAAAACCCCTAGTGTAAAATAGAAGAAACCTTCCAATCTGTGATCATATTTCTTTGGACCACTAATATGAAAATGTTTGTTATTAATTTTTAACATCTGTGGCTGCACCCAATGCACAGGGTTCATTTTAGTAGGAGATTGCCTGTGTAGCCAAAGGCAGAACTTACCCTTGGTTTTAGAATTACTGCTATAGATTAAGATAATGATGGGCTGTCAAGGTCTAGGAAGTTGATGATAAAATCACAGTAAACTTGTATAGGGCTCTCTATCCAAGCGGCCCAGCTGGTTGTTCAAGCCATTTTCCCAGTCACCGTACCAGTACAAGTATTATCCCAGGTTAAGTTTTCCTAAGTTAAGCTATTAATACAAAACACCATTTTCCTAGTTATGGTTAGGTGATGGATGGGCTATCCACTAATTGAAGCAATTGCATTTGAAGTGTTTATATCTTATGTAATTTTTAACTGGCATTTGAAAAACTGTGACATTGGTGGTGAAATCATGGTACTGCATCAGGTTGGGAAAGTCTATCATGTCCAGAGATGTCCCTCAACATTCCATTACCTTCATTATGCCATTTGAACCACAGATCGTATTCATTTTATAATCACTGTTAAAGAAAGGATTACAAGATATAAGAAAGTAGATTTAGTGATACATCGTGGCTGCTTCTGGATGATTGTTCAGGATAGTAGAGGGCCTATTAGAGACCTTTACACCTCTGCTTCCCATGGGGTAATAACAACAGCGCTTCAGGTGCTGAGGAGACCAATCAGGGCTCTCGAGTGCTACTGGCAGGGCAAAGGCTGCAAGGTAGCATTTATGTGCCAGCAAGGTGGCTCTATGGCTCCTGCTCCTGCCCCTCCCTTCCCCCAGGTGGTTGTGCTGGGATGTGCTTGGAAGAGGAGAGGCTATTCCAGCTGGTGTGCTTCCCTAACTTGCACCAGGGGTTGAACCAGCTTCCAGCTCCTGCCCACGTGTGTGTGTATGTGTGTGTACGTAGGTGGCTGAAAGCTACCTAGATCTCTTCCCTCCTCAGGTGCACTGCATGGAGCTCAGCCGCATTTAAGTATTTAGCCATCACATTGCCCAGTGCCATAATGCATCCAGGCACTAGTGATAGCTGTTAAGTGCACAGCCTCCCTTCATCAAAAAAACAGAGCAACTCTGAGTCACACAACAAAAGTCCCCAATGACACTCTTCAGTCAACAAATACAGAACCATTTAAAAAATATCATGAGGAAAAATGGAGTTTAAAAGTTGGGCCAGAAAGAAGTTAGTTTTAGAATGTAGCCTAAGTGAATATTCATTAATAAGACTAATGGTATTTTGAAACATCTGAGGTCCTGACACAACTTTACATAGTAATGAAATGAAATAGGACTTCCTTGAAATGCTTTGGTGAGTTTCCCCCATGTTAGAGCATGCTGTAGCTATTTTTAGAGTTATGTAAATAATGAATTGGCACTGATCTGTAAGATGTGATTAAAAGTACTTCCAGCCAGCCCCACCGTCTGCTCTAAACATTCCAAGAGGCTGCTGGTCAATGGTGTCGAAGGCGGCAGAGCAGTCAGGTAGTACAGATATGGAACATAACCCAGAATCAGCCTGCAGCAAGAGATTAGTCATGGCCAGGGTCTTCCCCTTCATGAGAGTAAGGAAGAAGAGACTGTCCCAAACAGGAAAGTAGTAACTGTACCCAAACCGCCTATAACAGCCACACGTGTGGCAGTGAGTTTAAAAAGGTAAAGGATCCTCCCACCAACCTATATAGGAGCAAAGGAGCCAGACAAACTCTCCCCACCCAGTTATAATTTTTCAAATGCAATATTGAAGTCCCTATATAGTTGCATAGACCTATATACAAATAACTGTAGTGGTTAAATATTTACCAAACATGTATATTAACTGGTGCTTTCTAATCAGTATATTCTGAAAACAAGCTTGGTTAAAGGAAGACATGCTCAAGGCATCTAAAAATAGGACACTTTCTTAAAAGTGAAAGGTCACCAAGGGAAGAGGAATGATTTATAACGAGGGGGAAAGAACTGAGGGAATGGTCTGCATAAATGGATAATTTAAACATGCAGGAATGAAAGGTGCTGGAACAGCCAAATATTTCTTCCGTCTCCATGATTTTGTGTTGCTTGACCACGTTTGTTCAAGGCTATAATTATAACGATCCACACTTCAAATGTATGAAACATTAAGTGTATATTTTGGCTTATTTGCCTTGCATATGAAATAAACAGATTTTTCATTTCAATATATGCTGCCACAGCAGTTGTTAAACACACAGTTATTCATATCTCTTCATTTTGATAATAAACTGAAGGGAGAGAAGCTGGCTGGAAGCTTACATGAGGATTATACCGTATCTATCCTCAGAAGCCCAAGGTACACAGCATTAGTTCAAAATCCTCTAGTCAGATCCTTGAAAAATTGAATAGGGGTTCTGTGAGGAAATCTTAACCACACTGTCATTTTAGGATGATAGTTTATTAGCTAGTGAAAGGTTTATCTAGTATAGATGGACAACCCTAGCCTTGTGCAAACCTTCTCTATAAACATTGAGCACTTTGTGCCATCAAGGTACTTTTTATTCTGTGCTTCAGGTGTTTGTTAGGAGAAAAACTAGGCTGGAGTTTTCAAAGGTATGTTGGACATATTGCTACATACAGCGCCAGCCCAAGACCAAATGGTGCCCCAGGCGTGGAGCATCTTCGGTGCTCCTCCTCCCCGCACTCTATTTGTTAAACTTTTGAATACCTTATTTTTTCTACAGCACCTTGATTCTGGTGCCTGCCCCCCAAGCCTGGCACCCCAGATGGTCGACTGGGTCTCCTGCCCCTAAATCTGGCCCTGGCTACATACAAAAACAATGAAATCAAAATGACGCTAATGGCTTCCTGTGAAGTAAATCCACCAGCCAAGAAAAATTAATAGGTAAGGCTTCTTGAGCCATCAATAATTCTAAATGTATAGCATCAGAATTGGAACAATAAAAAGCTAAATTCTGACCTCTGAAAAGAATAGCTCATGCAACAGCTCTTTTCTGCTGTGATTGGGACTTCTAGATCCACCTTAATGGCAAATTCAAGCAGTGTTTCACCTTTACCTCTGCTTGTGTATGAATTTGTACTTATGCATTTAGGAAAACATTTTCAAGTGTGGATGCCTAAAATACTGCACCTAACTCTATATTCAGGTGCTCAGTACCGCTGAAATAATCAGCTCACATATTCAGGTGCTTAATTATGGATTTAGGCGAATAAAGCACATGTGTGAGACTATTGGTTTTGTTGAATGCCAGGTACCTCCTTATTTCTGTCCAATCCAAGGTGATTTACTTGCGGTTACTTTCCCAGTCATAACATAGGACAAGAGAGTACCTCAAAGAGGGGGCAACATATAAAATTTGGCGGCAGCATGGTGCGACAGATAAGGACTCAGGAGACCAGGTTTACCCCCGACCTGGTGTGTGAGCACAGGAAAGTCGTTTCACCTGTTTCCCTTCCTACCCTTTGTCTGGCTTGTCTGTTTAGAATGTAAGCTCTCTGGGACGAGGTCTGCCTCTTAGGTGTTTGAACAGTGCCTAACAGAATGGGGTCCCGGTCTCTGCCTTGGAGTCCCTCGGCACTACTGTAACACAGACAAGCAGTAATAATTGAAGATGAACTGCTTGTAGTTCCTCTTTAATTGAATCCCTAAGGCTGAGCACGACCAGCTAACGCAGTTTTAAGAGAATATTAAATCCTGCCTGCACTAGATGTTCAGCTGGGCTTAGAAATGTGCCAACATGTTTTAAAACACCACCTAGTTTTTCTAGTTTAGACAGAGCCTGTTGCTCCTTTGCCTATTTTTCCTTTGCCATGATACTTACAAAAACTTAACAGCTGTTAGGGTGCTTGTACACTGAGACCACTGCCTATCACATTTCCATGTGCTTCCCCATTGTCTGAACAGACTGTCAGTATCATCCTGTATCGGCCTGTCATCTCTTGTTTTATACTTAGATTGTAAACTCACGGGGGAAGGGGCCATCATAACAAGTGTTCCTAACAGCTAGCACAATACAAACAACCAGTAAAAAACAAAATAAATGGCAGGTCCCCAAATGCTTTGGTCTGTTGGAGAAGATGTGCTCTCTCTCCCAAAGTTGACCCAGAAGTTTATTGACAGTAGCCGTTACTTGGTCAAGCATTCACAGTCATCACTATTCCTCCCAGAACATAATCCTTTTGGAGAGCTTATTCTTGACAGGTTTTTTTTATTTCCCTCCCTTCTTCTGTGCCATTTTCATCTGTCACCATCTTTTTACCATACTTTGTACAATGCCCATGGAGACTGGACCCATTTTGTTGGTGGGTGACTGACAGCTTTTGGATTCCCCTTTGGATGAAGTTACTTTGAAGATGTCTGTCCATGCATTTGGCCTGGCTGACTTTTGCAATTTTGTTTTAAGTTGTATACGGTGGTTTTGTTTATGGTGTTTAGATGGTTGATAAACTCATGAAGCACTCAAAGATTAAAAACCCTATTTGAAGTGGAAAGACCCCCCATCTCCACCCCCAAACAAGTTTGCTTTTTAACCCAGCCATTTCATGTCTTTGAGAATGTGCCATCCCGTTAGGAATAAGAAAGGCAAAACATAGCAGGAGTTAAGAACAACTCACCAACTGGAAGAGAGGTAGATGATGCAGGCAGCTGCCACTGGCAAATGGCTTCACTTTAGAAGTAAAACTGATTGGGTCTACCAAATTTAAAGGCCAGCCACTGAATGATGTGCTGGGAAAAAAAGTCCTTCCCAGAGGACAACCTTGTATCAGGGAGAGAGAGCAGGAATCAGGTAGTCCCAAAGGAATTGGCTTCTTAGGTAAGTAGTTGCTTCTTTATGTTGCATCCCATCACTGTGTCACAATGTGGTATAATCAGAACATCCAATCTAAAGGGCTTGGTCACAGAACTATTACAGGAGAGGACTTTATTAAATAACTCCCCTTACAGTGTAATAACAACCCCACTACTGGGATTAATATATTTTGCAAACATACACAAACAGGAGGGATCAAGAGCAAGCGAGCAATCTGTACTCATCTATAATCATTTCCATCCCATGTAAATGGGTTGGTTATTTCCCATGACAACAGTCTTTGGGATATGGTTCTTATTTTGCCATATCTACTATGTCACAAAGATGACTAGTGTGTCATGTTAGGTCTTTCATCATCCTTTTCTCCTTGTGAATGTAGGACAATAGACTGTTCATCTTTCTTTCTTTTTTAATGTACTGTTTTAGACACCACTTTCTGTTCATGCTAAAGTAATTGCACTGATACAATATGCGGAGAAAACTGGAAACTGCACCAAAAGTGACATTTAATTTATGGAGAATCTCAAATTGTAATCATTTCCTTAAATGTCTCCCCTGAATTATACAGCAAGTCATTTTAATGAGAATTCAAAAGATATATAATCCAAGTGTTATGAGACATTGTTACTGCCTTAATATCCCCAAAGCAAAGTTTATAGGCTGGACTGCTCTATTAGCTAAGAAAGAAATTTCCATGGTAAATGTATAGATTGCAGTCAAACTATGGATAAACTGTAGCATTTCAAGCCATAAGAGTCATAGGGATGTTAACCCCTGATCCTGAAAACAATTAATGTACCTGATTAGATTGACATCTATGGCACTACTCATGCTTAAAGATAAGTACATAAGTGTTTCCTGGATCAGGACCAAGAGCTGGAATTTAATAAGATGTTTTAATGAACTGTTTATTGACATATCCTTTCCTATGATACTCACCCTAGGAAAATCTTCATATCAACCATTTGAATAGTCAGTTCTCTAAACTGAACATATCTTTAATATATATCAGTGCACATGTTGTTACTTTATTATTGTGAATATTACCCAAATCCCTTTCAGATCCTCATTGCACAGGGGAACATAGGAGCTAAATTTAACTAAGAACCTGCTGTCATGGTATGATGACAGAGATATCCATATATGGGGAAGGGAATTAGAAATCAGTTCTGCTAGCCACTGTAAGAGAAGTACACCATGTTTTTATACATTCATACCTATATACAGGATGGTCCTAGGGGAAAAATCAGTGTCACGTTTAAATCAATCTTGGCACTCTCTAAGCAATGCCAATTGAACTATAACGTGTGCTATTTTTTGTGCTTAATTAACCATTAACACATCTTACCAATTAATGTGTTGCCAGAATACATATAGCAAGAAATTCCATGTTCCATTAACGAAAAAGTTTCAAGCTTGCAGAATATAGTATTTCATAATAAAGTGCTGTTCATGCTAAAAATAGTCACAGATTAGCATTTTTAAAAGTGCTTGAATCAGGTTAAAATAATAATATGGACATGCTGCTATGCTTGTGTGTACAGAAGCAAAATGACCACGCTAACTTGGCCATAATTAATTATCAAATCCAGCATAATGCAATGACCTAGAATTACAATATCACACATTATCTACAATCAGGATAGTAATCATGAAGCTGCTGTATATTCTTAGGCCCTAATCCAGCATGCACATAATCAAATGTTTAACATTAATCGCATGAATAGTCTCATTAGCTTCAGTGGAACTACTCCTATGCTTAATGTTGAGTACTTGCTCAAGTGCTTTGCTGGATCAGGCATTAGAGTCCAGCAAAAGTTTCCTCTTCCTGAAAGTGGAATACAATGTCATGTTAAAGAAAAAAGAAAAAAATCTGGCCGTAGGGCCTTATTCAACACCCACTGAAGTTAATGGGAGCATGTCTATTGACTTGAATATGCATATTGATCAGGTTTATATAGACGAACACTTGCAGTGAAACAATCGTGGATATGAAAAATGCAATTTAAGTTCAGAGATGACAATTGTTTACATTGTTTCAAAAACTGTCATCCTCAAAATTATGTTAATGACTCTCTTTTAGCCCCCAATTTCTGTTATTTTATCAAGATAGAGGCCTGATAGCATGAAACAAAGTGTTCTAGCTTATTTCTCATACTCTCAGTTGCTGATAGCTGGTATTGCAAAGGCAACTGGGCAAATAGTAGGACTATCTTGAATCAGGAGTGAAAAAGGAACCCAAACAATTGATGCAAATAGCCAATTGAAATATTTGACCAAATACTGAACAACTGAAAATAGTGAATGATCAAAACTCAATAAGAAATGAAATAGTAGATAGAGGAAAAGATTTTACATTCACCTGTATTATATATGATAATTTATTACAGCAGAATATTGGTAATGAGAACCATTAACTACAGACAGCCTCATTATCTGACAAATCATAATATGCTGAATATCATTTTCATATCATATTTGGTTAATAATTTTCTATAGTCACCATCATTTTATGAAAGAAATTATGCTAATAGCTAGAACGTCTTCTGATTAAATAGATGTTTGGGTATTTCTGAACACAACAACAATTAGGCATTATTTCTATTGTTATATATGAAGATATTTTGGCTCATGAATCCATTCTGAAAAAAAATGGACCTATTCTTTTATAAAATGATTTTTGTTTGTTTCTAAAAAATAAAAAACTATGGCACTTTGAAGAAATTAAGTTACTTTGAATGTTCTTTTGGTTACATATTGACCGGAATGGGTTAAGGTTGTGGACTTGATTCTGGTCTTGATTGATGTCATTTTTACTGGAAGGTAACTCCACTGATTTCAATGGGACAGTCTAGTCCTCTCCATCTTTCACCTGGTGCCTAATCGGTCTCCCTGCCTCGCATCATCTGGAAACAACAGGTAATAATTTACACAGGTAGCAACAGCATCACACAGCCAAATCCCTGAAATATGCTGAAGGGACAAGCTGCAGGCATTGAAGACAGAGGACAAAGCTGGGTGTTGAATTTACTTACCTCGAGTATCTCGTCACTTATTGCTAACGTGGAATACAGTTTCTGAAATTTGAAAACCCTCAAATGCCATGATTCATCCTTAGTTAGCCTTCAGAACATTTGGAGCCTGATTTTCCATTGCCCTGCATTTCTTTGTTGGCCCTTACACCAGTATAAAGCAAAAGCAACATGCTAACATTCTGAATATTAGATGAAATCTACGTACTTCAGAACACAACTTTTAATTTCCACTGTACCCACTCACTTTACAAGATGGATAATGTTCTCATCAGGACTCAGATAATTATATGTGCTAGAAAGGGTGTAAATTGTAAGTGTGATGATGGATTGCTAACGGCTCATATCACAGCTGGCAGCCTGCACACACCTTTTTTGTAAGGGAAACCACAATGTTTTTGATATAATTTCTTTGGCAGATTTGTTTAACCTTAGACACAAATGTGGGACTTGTGATCCCAGTAAAGGACTGGATTTCAGGGGTTTTTTTGTTTTTGTTAAGTTACCATGCTTTTATCTTTAGGCATTCGGAAATCCACATAAAACGTTTCAAACACTTTTTTGATGTAATAAGAGAGTACATTTGCAATCCCTATTTAAAATTTAAATAAATATTATGAAAAAGCACAGAGCTGTTCAAGTCCATAGACTATGGGATGCATTTTGTGCAACCTTATTTAAAACTCTTCCTTACTTTTAATTAATGACCTACAATATGTGGTTAAGTTGTTTTGCAGACTGACTGCATTGATTGAAAGATATCTCTTCGGTTTTGAAAATTTGGGCTTAGTTTTGATAGCCAAGCATCATGTTGCTTTCTGTGTCTATTGTTATGATCAAAGGCTAATGTCACATAATTGTTCTGGATATTTGGTAATTAGAGATGAATGCACATAAGAAAACCAGCCACCTACCTGCCAGTGTTTATCCATAAAAAAATGGCATCAGCTGCCTGACATCTGAAGTCATTGACTGAAAAATCTCTCATTCAATAGGAAAGTAAGAGGGGAAATAGGTTTTGGTTTTTTATTAGCCAAGATTCCTTGGCTATAAATCAGGCTCAGACTGAGATTGATCTAGATGTAAATTGAGGAATGATGACTTAACACATTTGTAATAACTTGCAGCTGGGGGGCAGGGGGGGTCACTTTCCGCATGGATCACATATGGTTTGAAGTTGTTTGCATCAGCCTGCAAGATCTCATCATGGTGGACTTGGCATTCTTACAAGCTTACTGGGCGGTTATTTGTTTCTTTTTGGAGCAATCTTGTGAAGCATCTCCCGTTCTGAACACCCTCAATTCCCCCTGACTATGCAGGAGGTTCTCAGCACCTTAGGTTTATGCACCTCCAGCATAAAGAGCTGAATCTTTATGTTGTAGCAGTTTAGTGGATTAGCCTGGTACTGCAAAGTGGATAGCTACAAACCATGGCCTTCCTCTTCAAGATTCTAGTCGTAACAGATTGGTTGTTGGGTGAATATCATCTTGGATGTATGCATATAATCACTTTGTCCAGTGAAGACTTTCTGAAACAAGAGCCTATCAGCAGCTCTGTGATATGTTGTTTGGTATTTTTCCTAAAGGTTCATAGAAGCTCACAGGCCCATCTTCCCTCTGTGTTAATAATAGAAAAAATCTATAGGTGATGTGTTGTCCAGTGCTACTATCTAAGCTGTTCCGTGGCTCCTTGAAACTTCTGCCACTTGCATGAACGTGATCCTTGCTGAAACCTCATTCACGTTAGCTTGTGCTGTCCTGTTTTCTGTCTCCCCCATATGATTGCTCTGGATATCCTGCTGTCATCCTGGTCTCTCACAAAATAAAAAATATATTGTATAGCTCCTTGTTCTAGGAGCAGGACAAGAGCCCAAACCTCTGCACTGAGAGCATATATAAAATGATCTCACTATTTGTATTTCAGAATAGGATTCCTAGGGTTGTAATACAGTTACTATTCTTTTAAAGCTATTCATAGGAGAGCTCCTCCTAAAAAAGCTGTGCTTATTATGCCACCAATGTTGAACTATGGGATTTGTCTTCTCTTATACATTTTGCAATGCACGGTGGTTCCAATTTATCCCTGATATCAACCCATTCACATCAATGAAGTTTCCCTAGGTCTGAGATTTGCCCAATGTGTCTAATGGGATTTTTCATTTTCTTTGGCATTCTACATTGCGGAGGTCTGGGGGAGACTGGATCTGTGGTTCTAGTGAAATCCTTTTTGTTTTCTTAAGTTTAAGCACATTCATATTTTAGATGACTCATGTGGTTTTAGTGGTCCCGTTGACTTGTTTTTTGTACTGCCCAGGAGCAATTTATTCAGGTTCCTGCCCACATATTCCTAACTTTTCAATAATAATATTTTTAGCAGTTAAATGGTACTTTACATGTTCAAAGGGCTTATAAATCTTTGAACCTGATTCACCACTACATTACTCTAGTTTTACACTGGTTCAATACATCAAAGTGTTCCACAGTGTCAAAGTAGGATAACACAACAATGAATCAGATTGCAAGCCCCAGGGAGAGACCCCACCCCTTACTTGAGCCTGTAAATCCTACAATATAAATAATATTAAAATTAATCCTCATAACACCCCATCAGGTAGACACCCAAGTATTATCCCCATTTTAGAACGGAGAAAACTGAGAGATAAAGTGATTTGTTTCAAGCCACAATTTTTATAAGTGGGAAAATCTCCAGGCTCCCAGGCCATGATCATCCTTTTGGTGGTGATAGTTGGGAAACAGTGTAAGGCTGCTCTGGCTATGTTCAGTATTCCCAGTTGGTCTAAGAAGTAATGTATTGGACCAACAATTGATGTTAATTGAATACTGTGTTCTACTTCTAGAAACACAGGAGTTGCCACAGCAGATCTGACCATCAAGTCCATTACTCTGTTCCAGACAGCAACCAGTAGAAGATGCCTTAGAGGAAACTGTGAGAAACCCCGCAGCAACCATTTTATGGCACAACCCATCCTAATGGAAAGTTTCATCCTAACTGTGATGGAGTGTGATTCATCACCATGGTGCCTCCTCCTGGCTGTCTTGGGAATTAGCTCTGCGCCCTCTTCTGGTGGTGCCTCGTCAGTATGATGTCTGCTCTGGTACTCATGTCACTCCCAGGACCATGGTGTCCTCTTCAGTGACACAGCCCTTTGGCTGTGTCACACTTCGTTCTCCCCCATTCTGGGGGAACTGCAGTCAACTGTCCAGCTACTTCCTTCAGTGGCAGCCACAGCCAATTGTCTAGCTACTTCCTCTGTGGTGAGGAAAGGAGGGGGTACCTGGTCCCACCCACTACTCTGGGTCCCAGCCCAGGGACCCTGTAGGCGGCTGCCACATGTGGTGTCCCCTCCAACCTCTCCATACCTTTCACCTCCCCATGCCCCCCAGCACTTTTTGTCCTTACCTCAGGTCTTCAGCCTGCCTGTCTTAGCAGCTAGCCAGGAGCTCTTTCTAGCTTTCCTGGTTCCTGCTGGAATCACTGCTCTGTCCAGGGTGATGGCACTCTTTCCTCCTGCTAGGAGCTTGATCTTCCCTCCTCAAGCTCCAGGCAGCTACTGAACTCTGCTCTGCCCTGCAGCCCTTCTTTTATGAGCTTGTCAGACCATGACTGGCTACTCCTTTCAGCCCCTTTCTAATTGGCTGCCTCCAGCACAGCCTCCCTAGGGCTCCTTTTAGCCCCTTTTCTTCCAGTGAGGGGCAGCTGCCCCATCACACTAACCTCCCCAGTTAGATATTGGCTTATGCCCTGGGAGCATAAAGATTGACATCCCTTGTAAACTTCTGAAAGTGGAATAAAAATAAAATCTGTCTTTCAGCCCCCAAATGCACAAACCAGGCACACAAACATACATAGGCTCAGATCCTGGGCTGACTCCAGGCTCTTTGTGCTACTCCACTTATATAAAGGTTATCATAAACCTGGATGACCTGATCCCTGGAAGACATACTACATATGCGACTCCATAGTTGGTTTAGAGCTGCCACAGCAGCTTGTACAGCTGCCATGCACTCTTGTTAATCCTGTAGAGAGCATGGCCAAAAAAAAAAAAAAAGGGGTGTACATGCGAGAGAGAGAGGTAGGTGTGTGTGATTTCTGTTACAGTGGAACTACAGTGCTGAAAGGGTTAATAATGGGTATGGAATGCAACTTTTTATAGTCCCACTTAGGGCTGTATAGACAGCTTTCTTTAAAAAAAGAAGAGAAAAGAAAAAAATAAATAAAGAGATTTATCTCGTTAGACTGACCTCACACTTGGTAAAGCCCCCCATCCTTTCATGTATTTATACCTGCTCCTGGATTAGTATTGGGGAAGTTAATTTCTCCTTACTGTTACTCACACCTTCTTGTGAACTGTCTGTAATGGACCGCTCTCTTACCACTTCAAAAGTTATTTTTCCTCCCTTAGTTTCCTGCAGTCTAATGAGATAAATCAATTAACAGACCTCACACTTGGTAAAGTACTCCCTCCCCCCGCATCCTTTCCCGTATTTATACCTGCTCCTGGATTCTCACTCCATGCATCCGATGAAGTGGTTTCTAGCCCACAAAAGCTTATTACCAAATGAATGTTAGTCTCTAAGGTGCCACAAGGACTCCTTGTTGTTTAGACTAAAGAAAGTTAGCGTGAGAGCCAAACAGTCATTCTGGCTGCTGTGTGAGGCAGAAAATGATTGAGAAAACTGACAAAATCCTCAAAACAACTTAGAAATCTTACTATTCCACAGACTGGTCCTGTGTGTTCATATCAGATAAATGTCATAAATTGTCCTCTCATTATGTTGTGCACAACAGCTACATGAAAACCTGCAGTGTCAAGACAAAACCAGTAATTTTTTTGTCACGAAACTTCATGAAGTTGTGGTTGTGTTATAAACAAATGGTAAAATTACAACTCCACATGTTCACAAACCTTCAACCCACCACACACAAATTTTGTGATCTCCATTAAGTTTTCTGTTATGAGTGGTAAAGAAGTGTGTTCCTAGGTCCAGAAAGCATTTCAAGTCCAATGAAAACATTTGGATATACAAGTATTTTTAGTAAGATGTGACATAAAATAAGTCTGCTGGTGTACAGACTAAAGAATTTTTCTTGTGAATTACAGATCACAGTTGCAGTAGCACTAACATTTGACAAAAGTTGTCAAATACCTCCAGAAGAATAGGACAAAATTAAATAATGGCTAATCTGGTTCATATTTAATTGATGAGAAATACTGTGTAACATTCGTGTATTAACATAATATATCATAAAAGTCTTTACCTCTCATCAAAAGGAATGAGTTTATTTCTCTTAATGGGGAATTATAAAGGAGGACAATTATCCATAACAGTCTGTGTGCTTTCTTTGGCTGAACTTTATGTAAGCAGAGTCTGGATGAGCTCTCCCCTGACATCTAGTGGTGAGCTGTGGAAAAAGACTTCAGAAGCTGATCTCATTTGCATGGATACACCCACCTTGCCTAAGTGCTCAGCATGATGGGACCGCTTGCCCAAATGATCACTTGTGATTGGTGTTGGATCCCCAGTCTCCTTTTTATTGGGGCAGGAGTAATAAAGTGTTGCTATCCTTGTTGTGTGAACTGAGGGCAGCAGAACTGTACCTGTCATATCCCAATGGAGGGACTCACCCTCAACTGAACAGCATTTGGTAGGCAGGGGACATGGGTTCCAAAGCCCAATGAGTTGAAAGAAGGTGGGGACAAGTACTTGTACCTGGTGGTGTGAGGGGCCTTGTTTAAGGGTCCTAGACACTATTTGACCCTTTCTTTTTCCATAGTATAATAAAAGAGCTAATTTAGACTCAACTGAGAGTCTTGTTACATGCTGCAGAGCTCAAATCACCGATACCTAGGTCTAAGTATTAGACCTACTTTAGGACAGTGTCTCTATTGCAAGAGACTGCCTAGTGTGCACCAGCAGTGAGGCTCCCCCACTAACAGCTGAAATCACTGAGAGCTGTGTTAAGTGTGTGGGTGGGCCCTGAAGACATTCTGGTGAGCAGGCAGCAGGATGGCTGGTGGAGAGGCATGGCAAGTGGCCAGCAGGGGGTCTGGTGGAGAGGGCCAGAGCAGAGCCCTGCAGTGGCGTGGCAATCGGCCATTGGGGCGATGAGCAAGTGCCCAAGCAATGCAGCTTGTAAGGTGCCTCCTTACCCCCCGCCCCACCACCTTCCACACAGGGTGGGTGGTGAACTCGCAGATGAACCTCTGAACTCTGGGGCTGCACTGGCCAAGGACAGCAACTGTGAGTGGGGTACAGAGAAGGGATGGGCATGTTAAAGGGACTTTAGGGTTGCTGGACTTAAGACCCTGAGGGGAAAAGGACACTAAGAGGCAATACTTCCCCTCAGAGGTGCTCCGGGTGTGGTGTGTAATTGTCTCAGGTCAGTGGGTGGGGGCTCAAGCTGGTTTTGTGTTGTATTGTTGAAAAGGAACCTCTAGATACTGAACCCGGCCCTTGTTGCTGCTGGCTTCACCTGGCAGAAGGGTTACATGTATAGGACATGACCTATTGGAAACAGACATCTTTGGTTGAATTTTAAAATGCCTGGACAGCTATTTAGATGGATTTTCAAAGTATACGTCCTCTGAAACATCCTTCCTGGGTTTTTTGTTTGTTTGTTTTTAAGAAAAGCTCTCACTGTCTTACTGGCTACAACGAGCATGAAATATCAAAGAAATGAAGTTGATCGATTGCCTGGTGCCAATTCTGGCAAATATAAAGGCCAGAAGAGAACTAAAAATGTCTTCCTGTGCTTTAAAAAAAAAAACAAAAACAAAAAAACCCCCACTGTACATGGGTAAAGATTTTTTAAATGGTTGATAGGCTAGAATGAAGATGGGACCCTTTCTTGTTTGGTTAGAGAGGTCTTAGGCAGAGTACTCTTTTCATGTGCAGCAGAGACTTCTTTTGTGAAATAGAATCCACTCTCTGGGAACTAGACACTGCAGAGTCGAGACAACACAGTGAAAAATAATTATAATAAACTTCTGAGTCAAACTCCGTTTCTTGGCAATTACAGAATCACGCTTACTTCTGCAAGTGTGAGAAGACTCCAGCCACTTTTTCCCCCAGAAATGAAGCCAAAAAGGCTTCACTACAGGAAAGAACCAGTCTTTGGAAGTAGTTCAGGTGATCGAGACAGCTATTTTGGCTGTGGCAAATTTCCTCTGGGCCTTGGAAGGACAAAACAAGACAACTTGCAAACCAAACAGACTAGCAAGAACTGCAGCAGAAGGGAGTGGGTTACAACTGAGAATAGCCCATAACATCACTCTGTTAATCCATCAGAAAATAGAAAGATCCTGAACAAGAGAAAGAGGAAAAGAGCAGATCAGTTAGCTAGTAAAGTTTCTCTGCTAAGATATATGTGAACCTGAGAACACGAGTTAGGCAAGTTCAGTTAGATCAACCTGGTCTGTGCTGTGGAAATACAAGTTCAGAATCTTATTTCCAGGTGTTGGCATAACTCAGAAAGGTGCATTAGCCTGGCATTCAATCAGCTGACAGATGAACTTAGAATATAATAATGCACGTGGAGGAAAAGGGTTAGTCACAGCTGTGTAGTATTATAAGTCAATAACAGCACTTCAGAGATCCAGCAAGGGAAAAAAAAACATTCAAGAGAAAGAAGGAAAAGAGCAGACAATCTGGCAACTCCCAGCTGTTACAGTATGTTCTTTTATGCTTGATACAGCACAGACTTCCGGATCCAAAACACAAACTATTAAGTGAGCCTCACTATCCAAGTATGAGGTGGGTAAATGTTGTTAATCCCATTTTAGAGCTCAGCAGGCTAAGGCTAGGTGAATTCCCCAAGGTCATTCAGCGAGATAGTAGCAGAGCCTGAAATTAGGACAAAAAACCTCCAATTCACAGTCACCTGCTCTGAGTCCTAGACAACATGCCATGTCTTCTAAAAAGACCAGCAGAGATCCTGAAGCATTGGAAAATAGAGCATGCTTTTAAAAGAAAAAAAACTGACAAACTGGAAGTACTTTTGGCAATTGATAAACAAGTTCTGAAGGCATGATCCTGCTCCCATTGAAGTGAGTGGTAAATTTCCCATTGACTTCAATAGGACAGGGTCAACTACTGAATGACCGTGCTGCACAATGTGAATCTACAATATCTGAAATGTGCACTTACATGTTGCTTTAACAGATTGAAATTAAGAATAGACACTTTTAGAATATTGATAGAAAGGAGTAAATGCACCTGGCTTGTGGGAAACAGCAACAGGTGTGTTCACATTTCCAAATTTTATGGAGATTATTAAACATACCCATTCCTTGTTAGCACTTGAAGGGGCCGGTCAAGGTTCCTTCCCCACTCTGAACTCTAGGGTATACATGTGGGGACCCGAATGAAAGACCCCCTAAGCTTATTCTTACCAGCTTAGGTTAAAAACTTCCCCAAGGTACAAACTTTGCCTTGTCCTTGAACCGTATGCTGCCACCACCAAGCGTTTTAAACAAAGAACAGGGAAAGATCCCACTTGGAGACATCTTCCCCCAAAATATCCCCTCAAGCCCTACACCCCCTTTCCTGGGGAAGGCTTGATAATAATCCTTACCAAATTGTACATGTGAACACAGACCCAAACCCTTGGATCTTAAGAAAAATGAAAAATCAATCAGGTTCTTAAAAGAATAATTTTAATTAAAGGAAAGGTAAACGAATCACCTCTGTAAAATCAGGATGGTCAATACCTCACAGGGTAATCAGATTCAAAAACAGAGAGAATCCCTCTAGGCAAAACCTTAAGTTACAAAAAGACACAAAAACAGGAATATACATTCCATCCAGCACAGCTTATTTTACCAGCCATTAAACAAAAGGAAATCTAACACATTTCTAGCTAGCTTACTTACTAACTTTACAGAAGTTGTAAGGCTGCATTCCTGATCTGGTCCCAGCAAAAGCATCACACAGACAGACTAACCCTTTGTTCCCCGCCCCCCCTTCTCAAGATTTGAAAGTATCTTGTCCTCTCATTGGTCATTTTGGGTCAGGTGCCAGCTAGGTTACCGTAGCTTCTTAACCCTTTA
Source organism: Chelonia mydas (assembly GCF_015237465.2). Lineage (NCBI taxonomy): Eukaryota > Metazoa > Chordata > Testudines > Cheloniidae > Chelonia > Chelonia mydas. The sequence goes on along the minus strand of NC_051251.2, from coordinate 50,474,640 downwards.
CAGGTGAAAGGGTTTTGCCTCTGGCCAGGAAGGATTTTATAGCAGTGTATACAGAAAGGTGGTTACCCTTCCCTTTATATTTATGACAGGGCCACAGCCGCAAACCCCCCATGTGCAGAGTTCCATCTGAAGTCAACTTCCGCCAGTGAAAGGCTTGCAATTAGTTCCAATGTTTCCAGATTTAAAAAAGCATAAATAAGTTATAATTCCAGTAAAGAATCAAAGTGCCCAGTAATGTTTTATGAAAATTAAAAAAAGGTTAGATTATTTTTGATCAGTTAGTACTCATGAAATGACAGTGCTCATCAGAATGACAGCCTGAGTGACTAGTGTCCTCTCTTCATGACCAGCTTTACCACCTGCAGCAGCAAGCCTACTTCATTGACTTCATGGGTCATAGCTACAGTGAAGTCAATGGCACTGTAGCAAAGCAAAGACTCACCGGTGCAGCATCTCCTGCTGGTCATCTTGGAAATTAGCTCTCCAGTGTATGGGACACCTCTTACTGGCCAGTGTCTCGCCTGCTGCTGGCCCCCCTGTCCCTCCCAGACCCCGGTGCTCTTTACCTTGGGGTTCTGCCCCAGCAGTACTCTGGGTCTTCCCTCCCTGGGGAACCCCCAACCCTCTACACTCACCTTGCCTCCGTGGCTACTGCCAGTAATCATCTCGCCCCCTTTCACTGGGGCAGACCGCAGTCTGTAAAGGCCACTCATCATTGGCAAGGGGGTAGGACCTGCTGCCTTTGCCTATCCCCATGCTGCCCCTCTGCAGCCCCAGTACCTTTCGTAGGTCTTCACCAAGGCCTGCAGCCTGGGGGTTTATCAGGCTGGAGCTCCCTTTGCCCTTCCCCAGTACTGCTCCACTTCAGGTACCTTGCTCCCAGGCAGCTAGCCCTTCTCACTCCAGGGCTAGAGTGAGACTCTTTTCCCAGGTCCTCCCTCACAGCCCTCTTAACAGGGCTAGCTGGACCCTGATTGAGCTGGCCACACCTGTGGTCAGCTACTCAGTCAGCTTTCCCCAGCTGTTCTCTCTCCTCTTATTTCAGGAGTGGGGTAACCACCCCATTACAGGCACTAGAAAATTTAAACAAGATAAGGATCAGTCCCCCTATTATTAGTATTTTTGGGTGACAGGCAAAGAATGAAAACAAGACTTGTGATTTGGGGGAGCAGAGCATATTTCTACTTACCTGTATGAAATATCAGGATGTATGGGACATGAGACATCTCTTATTATTGGAAACTTTCTCTAACCCGTGAAGAAGAGGTCAAATTCCAGTAAGTAAGAGTAACCTTACAACAATTTACACATGCCGAGGATCTCCCACAATGTGTAAAGCTAAGCACATGTGTAAGACTTTCAAGTACTGGATCCCTTGCCACGCAATTCTTGGCTTATTGAGATGGTGTTCATGTGCCTTTCCCACCACTGAGTTCTGTGTATTTTACTGAATTAATAGTATGTTCTACAATGCAATTTATTTAAAAACATTTATTTTAGGCAAAATTAAACAGACAATTGAGATTACATAGAAATACAATTTTGAACCAGATCACTAACCATTTTCATTAAAAATGCACTGTTGATTTAAGTATTTTTGTACTGATCAATTTATATAATATTTAATCATGCCGTTTGCAGAGTCAATTGCCATAAAAATCAGTAAAGAAAAAGGTTTCTTAAAATGTGCAAATATCTTAGTATTGTGTTACCATTGATAGTAAATGGCCACTAAATATATGCTTATTACATAAAGCTTTTTAAAGTACAATAAAAATACAAATTCTATTTGTTAAAAAAAGCCATTGATATGGCTACTAAACATCCTCATTATACAAATTCCAAAATACTATAAGACAAACAAAATTATAAAGACTTTTGCTTATGAAACATATACTACTCTATTTGTTAGTGATTATACATATGTGTGAGTGCGTGCGTGTGTGTATATGTATATGAATGTTGAGCAAAGAATAAGAGAGGAAGACTTACATAAAGTAGAACATTAAGATCCCAGTTCAGCAAGTTACTTAAGCACATGCCTAACTTCAAGCAAATGAGTAGCCTCCACTGATGCTAATGGGACTACGCTTATACTTAACATGACATATGTGCTTAAGTACTTGGTTGAATTGGGGCCTAAGCATATATGCTTAAATGTAATATTGCATAAATGCATTTTTTTTCTGTGTAAACCTTAAGACAATAAGCTCAAAAGCAACATTTCATGAACCATAATGTACCAAAAAAGTGAGTCTTTCTGGGGGAAAAAAGACCCCAACCAACCCTACTAAAAATCCCCTGAAAGTTCTTTCTCTACTTATGTGTGTTGTTAAAGGGGGGGGGGGGGTTAATGAGGGTTTTATAGATGGAAGGGAATATCCTTGGCATAAAATTTGGGCATGATTTGTACATACTGAACAAAATCATGGCAAAGTATAAACATTAAGGAACAAATTCGTGGCTGAATGCAAACATTCACAAACCAAATGTTCACTTATTGTTTATGTTAAAGGGTAACGAAAAGTATGCAAAGACAAGTCAACAACATACTAACACTTAGCAGCAATATTTTGTGTGTATGATTATTCATCATAATGCAAGAATCTTACTTTCTTTAAATATTTTTAATATCTAGCTCTTTGTGTGACCTATTTATGGGTATTTAAGGTTTCATTAGTAGCTGGCACTGAGTTGTTGCTGTAAGCTGTAATGCAGCATGACATTTGACAGTAACACTACACTGTTTCGCAACATATGAAGGCCCCATCCCCGCAAACACGTTAGCATGCGAGTACTTTTACACACGAGTAGCCCCAGTGAATGCAGTGGGGTTACCACATGTTCTTTAGGATGAAGGTGTTAGTTTTCAGAACATTAAATATAGCTGTCATGTAATGAATTCCAAATTACAAACATGATACAATATGTGCAACTAGCTTAGCTGTAAAACATCAAACCAGAAATGCATAGCATTAAGTTTGTCCATTTTACAAAATAACTGTAACATGTATACTAGACCTCCCTAATGCACTTATCAAACATTAGCTAGCATATTGACAATTAATCTGTTATATTTACTTTTTAAAATGTGAATTAAAGGCCTAAAATATTACAGCTGTAATAGACTAACAATAACATTATTCATATAGTATAGTGATTGTGTATAGTTAACTCGAATTAATTACATGGCATCCAGATTTAATTGTTATGTACATACTAATTTTCAGTATGTTTTACTTCCTTAATTGGTATTTAAAATTTTTACTGTACAATACTCATCCTATTGACCTGAAATTAAATAGTGGCTTGAGGTGATTAATTTTAAAATGTCACCAGGCAAATATTATGCAAAAATTATATTGTCTTCTAACAGAAAGGTATCTATGAGTTCATTAAAGGACTTTCCCAGCTTAAAGTGAATACTCATTAGGTATTGCAAATGTCTGTCCAAGTATGAGAGCGAGAAATACAACAGTGTAATTTAATTCATATTTCATATACAAGTGTGACTTTTTACATTTGTACAGGGAAATACTGAACCTAAGTTGGAGTTTTACAGAAGCAAACCTCACAAGAGTTAACATGTTTAAAAATATAATTTTTGGCACATGAATAACATCTATAATACTTGTTTTGAATTAAAAATAAAGGATCATATAAGAATTTCCAACTTCTGGTCTTGGCATCAGCACCTGCTGTCTAGCGGGTCCAGACAAAATACTGTGCCTTCAAGAGTTAGTCCCATTTTGAACCCCTCCTGTAAAAAAAAATCAGATATAGTTAATACAAAGATAGTCTTTTTCCACATATATAAACCCCAATCCTGCAAACTCCTGAATGCACGCTTATCTGTAGGCATATAAGTAGTCCTCATAGGCTCCAGTGGCACCATTCATGTGAGTCAAGTTAAGCAATTTTGCCTGAACAGGTCCCAAGGATGCAAGATTTCAGTGCCAGAAAGTCAGAATCTTTTGGCTTTGTGCAAAAATGCAAATTGAATTTAATATGAACATCACATAGTGAATCATGCATATTTTTAAAAAATGGTCATATTCCAAGGCTGAGTTTTAATAAGTTCCTTTTAATCAGGGTAGGTGCAGAAGAAAAAAATGTAGCACAAATACATAAATGTCTTAAAATACTACATGAAACAGAGTGCAAATACACAATATGCACCTAAAACACAAAATGAATAATATCAAGTGGTAAAAGAATGAAAGAATGGTTTGTAGCTATGCTAATGTGAAAAACTTCTGAAGATTTAATGGCATATAATGGCATTTTTGGTATTTTACATGTTTACTAAACTGATACAATTTTTCAAAAAATTCACCATGTGAATCCTTACTAATACTGCTATATTTCTCCAGGGATGGTAAATCCCACAATATATTAAACTCCTTATTACAATTTTAATAGGGATATTGCTGGGAGATTATCACTTTCAGTTACTGCAACTTCCAGGAGTGCGTAGCTAAGTTAGCTGCCTCATCCCCTGAATTGGATCTAAGAAATGTTGACCTCCTGGTTGAAAAACAAAACAAAACAAAACTACCCTGAATGCTTCAGGACACTGGTGAAGCACTAGAAAACATTCTGTTTCAACAAACTTACTCAGGGGAACTACCTATCTCCACATGGTTCACCAACACTACAGGCTGGAGATGTATGGGGAGGTGGAGACCTCCTCAACTCAAAAGAAATACGGATATAACAGCCCCTTTTCTCCATTTAACAGAGAGGCTGCAAAACGTCCTAGATCCCACATGGATCACACAACAGTAAAGAAGGCTTCTTATGCCACCTCCTTCACTCTTCACACATGAAATCCAGGCACAATTTGGCCTTGCATTCTTATATGACATAGCTTATACAGAGGAGACCTCAACGTATAAAAAGTCTAAGTTAATATATACTGGACTGTTATAACAATTAAAACAGTGTCAGTGTACGAGAAGGAATAAAATATTCAAGATGTTACACCTGTGTATCTAAATTTGTAGCAACAACTATACCGTTATCATATTGTTTTGAGAAACAGCATATGATCATACCACTAGGTTGTAGCAAAATCCATACACACAAGCAGTCAGCATTAAAGTTACATAAGCAACCTTAACTTTATTGTTTCCTCACTTCTCAGTGTGGAACCATGGAACTCTAACATTCTCTTTCACCTGGGTCTGTTACCTTTAACAAACACTGTGCAGCTAAATCAACCGTGCAAGTGCTGCACAACCTACCTTCACTCAAAGTGCATTGCTAAAAAGTGAAAAAAATCATACCATATTCAATGTGCATGTTCAAGGAATACATTTTAAAGGCACATAATTTGGTCAAATCAAAACTGATTGCTATTAGAAAATTCAAAGATGGTTCTCAGGACTATTCTTTATTTTCATGTCAAATTTCAACTTTCTCCTTCTGTGTTCATGGTAGAAGTGTTTAAAAACAAATTAAAGGCCAGATTCTGCCACCCTTTCATTGAGAAGTACTTTACACCATCAGTAATCCCACTTACTCTAGCAGGACTACTTGTGAAGTAAGATACTACTCAATGTAAGTAAGGGCAGGAATCTGACCCAAAGCATTTTGTTTTTATGATGGAGAAAGTGTTTTTGTTGTCTTTCCCCACTCTCCTCATCTTAAAAAATGCTGAACTACTTTGGCTTGAACTTTAAAAGAAACATCACTTTTGAGCAGAGACGAAGCCTGGAAAATTTCATTCTGATAAGTGAAAATATTGCATTTACGAGCAATTGGAAGAAAAGTAGGGGGCTGAATGGAAAGGCCAAGATAATTTTAACCAGAGTAGCTCCTGCTGTAATGCTCATTTCAGGTTTTTCCTGATAGTAGGATGTACTTGGGAAATGTTGCTGATGCGGTATGAAGTAAACAGTATGTGGTTTTTATAAAGCATCTAAGACAAAATAATCATTTTGAAGTCACCCTTACTGTGGTTAGATATAAACTCAAACTCTGAAGATATAGTCTCCTATTTATGTACAACTCTCATTAGGTTGTCATGAATAAATAGCATGCATGTGTTGTACATCAAAAAGATACCTTTTAAAGATAAAAGGAAAATCTCAGATTCAGCTAGCCTCAACTCATGAAAAAATTCAAGTCACATGCTAGAATTTAAAATGTCAAAATATTTAATAATCCCACTTGGGATTATTAATGGCTGGAAAATAATATTAAGAGAAATAAAATAAAGCTCAAGGGATTTAATTATAATGTGGTCTGGTGTAAGTGGGCACGTCTCAATTAAATGCAATGAATGGAGTTGTGCCCACTTACACAAAGGCTAATGCCCTGACCTTGCACACATTACCAGTGTTGGTACAACACATACTCTTCATGACTTCAAGGGGAACACTCTGATGAGTAAGGACTACTTACATAAGTAAAGCTTACAGAATCAAGCCCTAAATTTGCTCTGCTAACTTTTAAAACCCTCAGTTAAATATGTATGAAACCTTTCCTGAGGTCTTAAAACATACAAAGAACTGATTCATTCCTGATGTTGCAAAGGGGAAAATCTGCATGCTCTCCAGGGCTCATTGGTGCAGGTACACCAGCAGAGGGACTACAGAGATTCATCTGCCATGGAGGACAGCTTTAAACTCCTGCTAGGGCCATGACAAAAATGGTACCTGAGGAGACACACTGAAACCTGTGTATTTGCAGGGTGTCCTGTCCTTGTCACTGCACATTGTGAGAAATGGCACACAGCACAGGGGAGTAGTGCTTTCAGGTGCCTCAGGCCAGTGTGATCCCTGCTGTAGGTGGGGAAGGAATGAGCCAGGCCCTCCATTTTTGAAAAGCACTTTAGGGAGATTTTGGAGACTGTGCTGACAGTACAGGACCCTCCTCTTTTCAAGCTTTGTTTTTGGGCTCCAATCTCCCAACTCTTATTGGTCATCAGAAACAGAACAGCTGTTTTCACTTATTCCTGTCTTTTTAGTCCAAACTGATGTTTTGTTACTTATCACCTGTTGTGTGCAGCATGTTTTGCCTTTTACATATTTCTAGCCTATTTCTTGCCTGACGAATTTATTTTGTTTTTGTTTCCAACCGTCTCCTTTGTCTGTCCCTCTGTGACCTGGCTCTACCCTTTCCATCACAAAGTTTAGGCCTCCAGTCCTTTCTAAACTTTCTCCAATATTCTAAATTTACAAAGCAAACAAAAATAACTCAATGTTCATATGTCTATAATATGAATGGCAAAGAGAATGGGATATATTACACAAAGTTTGATCCATTCAAAGAATTCATGTACCATATTGTATCAGAGTTTTATTAATATGTCTTTTGTCCTTTATGATTGTAATTAGCAAACTTCAGGACTAAAGGAAAGTGCTGGTTTATCTGCCAGATACTTAACTAATACCATACATAAAAACCAGCTTTCTTGAATAATAAGGATTTCCAAAAAAGGCAAGATAAAATATTATTATAATGCCAGGAACTACAGTGTTAACATGAATAGACTTAAAAATCATCGGACTCAATAGATTATCATAGTGGCCCTTTCTGGCCTTAGAATCTATGACAAACACAGGAAGTAACTGTCCTGCTCCATTCAGCATTGGGGAGGCCTCAGAGTACTGTGTCCAATTCTGGTCACCACACTTCAGGAAAGATCTGGACAAATTGGAAAGAGTCCAGAGGAGAGCGGCAAAAAATGTAACAGGGTTAGAAAATATGACCTATAAGCAAAGGGTAAAAAGACTGGGCATGTTTAGTCTTGAAAAAAGAAAACTGAGGGGGCATCTGATAACAGTCTTCAAATATGTTAAGGGTTGTTATAAAGAAGATGGTGATCATCAATTGGTCTCCATGTCCACTGAAGATAGGATAAGAAATAATGGGTTTAATCTCAGCAAGGGAGATTTAGTTTATATATTTGGAAAATCTTTCTAATTACAAGTGTCAGTTAAACTCTGAAATAGGCTTCCGAAGGAGGTTGTTGAATCTCCACCAGTGGAAGTTTTTAAGAACAAGTTGAACCAACACTTGTCAGGGATGGTAAGGTTTACTTGGTCCTGACTCTGCCCAGGGGGCTGAACTAAATGACCTCTCAAGATCCCTTCTAGCCCTACATTTCTATGATTCTTAAATAGAAAGAATAGAAATTCCTTCTGTAAACAGTTGTCCTTATCAAGAATGCACCATTTGGAAGATATGCTTAGATAGGACTGTTAACCCTTATCAAAAGCATTCTATCAACACCAGGGTCAAATCCTGCTCTCCTTACTTACCAAATTCCCATTGAAAGCATGGAGTAAAACTCAGTAAGGACATCAGGACTTGGCCTAAAATCTGGCTGACAATGGCACAAATAAAAGTAGTAGAATGGCATAAAACTTCAATCCACTTAGTTCCTGACTTAAATGAACTACAGTTTGGAATGATGGTTATATTTCACAAATTATTACCTTTTTCAGATTTTTCATTTTTATACATTTTGGCAAAAATATGTGGGTAGAGTCAATATTTTCCTAAAAGTAACAAGATGTTGATACCAATGAAAAAAGGAAAATTTAACATTTTTTCCCTTTATTTAAAATGCAAAAACTATTATTTGCATTAACTAAAAAGGTGCTTATGTCTATCTAGTTTAAAGCATCTTCCCCACACAAATATTGATGATTAGCTTTACGTATTATTCACATATTTTTATAACTATTTTACATTTTTTAAAAATTTACAGCAGATTTGTAAAGAAAGTACATTCCTTCCTCCTTAAATCACATCCTGTCTGCCTTATTCACATAAGTAATTCCACTGGCGTCAATTAAACTAATTGATTAATGTGACGAGTGTCACATAAATGTCAAACAGCCCATGGATTGCTTGAAATCTCTCCCATTTTACTTTTGAAGAAGAGGAGCCCTCAGAAGTGTATAAAAATTTAGACTGACATTTTTCAGCTTCTTTCAAGAGTTCTCTTCTCTCAAAAGTGGGCTGAATTTAATCTGACAACTCTTTGTTTGGTGTTTAAACATATTTTTTGTTTTTTGTAATCTGCAGATCCAAACTGTCAAGCACAGCACTAGCCTTTAGAAGTTTCCATGGGCATATCATGCTCTTGAATGTGATCTTAGATTCATAAATTTGTTTTTCTTTTTTAAACCTGCTTATAAGTTTGGCCAGCAGCTTTTTAAGGTTCTATAGTTCACACCAGCTTGGCTATGATATTTCTTCTGTCTAAGCTTCATGGGGGAAGAGGGGAAAACAACAGGTACCCCCCTAGCTTGCTGACTCCCGTTATCCTCTGTAGAGTCTAGGTAACAGGAGAAGGGGTGTTAACTGTGCTGTGAAGTCAGATGAACTCCCTTTTGCAAGGAAAGGGGATGATCTGGGTGATGAGAGTGCCCTTTGTGTGCATCTATGGAGGGGAGATGATTTATAAAGCCATGGGATACTTTTACTTTAATAATTTCTCTTATCTGTAGCTCTCACAGTTAACTCAGAACAATCAAAGCTTTGTGCAGGCTTTCAGGCACACAATTCATATTCACAGGTTTTAAGAAATTATATGGGTTAAGGTGCTGTATATTATTATGAAACCCAGATTGCAGTGTGTATATCTCCCTTCACCTTTCACTCCCAAAGACCAACACTTTCAGCTGTAATAATAATGATGTCAGTTGAAATGCCAGGGCTGGAAAAAAATGGATGAGCATTTATGCTTTGTTTCATTATTTTTGAAAAGCAGGATTATTTTAGAAGTCAGAATATTCTTTTTAAAATAATGATATTAAATATGTTATGGGCAGTCAATAATATATTTTTCATAATATTTGTTGTACATAAAATAGTATTTAATATCTATAATACACAACATTTTTTCATTGAAAGGGAATCATGTACAAGCACAACACATTGAAATATATTATTTGTATCATTATATATATGTATTTTAGCTTCTGCAAACGGGCAGGATTTTTTTTTTTTTACTGAAGATGCTGCTGTCAATGCCAATAAAACAGCATGGTCACCATGACTTTGTAATTTCTTCCTGAATTTTTAAAGTGCAAGCAGTAATTGTGTCAATAACCCTGGAAATCACTCCCCATTGGGTCTGAAATAGCTCAAATCTGTTGATCTCAAGGGCACCCAACCATGCCCATCTCCAGTCTTTGGGGAAGGATGGGTACATTGAAGGCTGCGATCTGTGGCTGGGATCATGGTAAGAAACTCCCCTTATTAAGCAAACTGCATATTCTGCACTACCTTCGATTTCCAAGTTGAGTCAATGAGAGCCCCAAATTCAGCATATTTTAGTGGCATAATTTGAAGTGATGAAAGCATGAATGACAATAGCAATGTCCGTATTCAAACATATGGTTTCAATTTCTAGGAGACACAGAGTAGAAAAAGCACTGTCCTGGCCAGGGTGGCCACATGACTGTTTAACAGCAGAAGAGGATCAAACAGGACCACCAGCTTGTGAACTTTAGTACCAAATGGTGGATAAACACACTCAGTTAAAGGACAGCATATTTTTCAGTCACTTCCTTCATCCAACCACTGTCATTTCAATCTTGTCCAGACTCAATTTCAGTCAGCTAACCATCATCCATTCCCTAATAGCTAGTACACATTGGGTAAGTCATTCAGGAGCCCTGCCACAGTCAGATGAAACAGAAACAGAGATGAGAGCAAAAAGCGTAATGGAAACACTGTAGCTCATGGCCTCTTGATTATGCCTCTTAAGGGCCAATTATACATACAAAAGGCAGGGAGAGAGGGAGAACTCCATGTGATAGATCCTTGATGCAGAAAAGCAATTGCCCCAAACTACCTTCTGGGATGTCTCTAAGAGGTAAAAACCCAGGGCTGGTCTATACTAGAAAGTTAGATCCATTGTTGCTCAAGGAAATGAAAAATTGACACCCCTGAGTGATGCAGTTAAGCTGACCTAAATGCCAAAGAAGCTAATGCTAGATTGATGGAAGAATTCTCTCAGGAGGTAGATTTACTACAGTGATGGGAGGGGTTCTCCTGTCGCTGTAATAAGTGTCTACGCTGAAATGCTACAATTGTGCAGCTACAGAGCAGCAGCTGTGCTGCTGTAGCGTTTTAAGTGTAGACATAGCTCAAAGCCACTGAAAGGCCGCCCCCTTTCAGAGCAGATCAGCATCATCTCATGACAACTGGTATTGCACACATTGGCCAGATTTACCAATCTGAGTACAGACACCTGATCTACAACGTTGAGAGCAGAGGATAGGTTACCAAACCAACTAGGGCAGTCTTGGGGAAATACTCAGGCCTGTATCCACTTTGGAAACCTGAGGAATCTAGATGCTTGACCAGCTCTAGCAAGGACACACACTATTGATTCCAATCGTTTTTCAGTCATTCAATGGCCAGCACTGCAGAGATGTAGCACAGTCCTGAGCTCAGGTAAATGGTAGAACTTTCTGTTTTTTAATCTAGTTGACTTGTTTTTCATTGTCAGTCTGACTGCACCCACTGGGCTTAAAGCAGCACAGACCCAATGATCCAATGGCAAATTTACATGTATTTGAGCAGATAATGATCTCTATCTAACTGTGATTGATTTCAGGAAAAATAAAGTCAAGCCTCTTATTGCATTAGGAAGAGAAAGAAGAATGGCCACAACTTCTGAAAGCTGTATAAGATCAACTGAAGTGACTTTAAAATATATAACAGCTGCTGCTGCTATAATTTGTGAAATGGGAAAGTTTCCATCCATGTAACATCCTTTAAGAAACTTCAAATTCAGGAAATTAGAGAATATGGAAAGACTAATTTGATTTATGTGTGAAGTATGGTAAAAACACAGAGGGATGAAAATGTTTCAGCAAAACAGAGGGAATTTGTGTCATTCTGTACCTTGGGGGAGTGTCCTGGAACCCCCATATTCCTCATTTTCATATAATCATGATCTTACATATAAAAGCATACCTTGTAAGGTATCAGGGGAAAGGTTATGATCTGCTGAAAGTCATTTCTCTATCCATATATGTGTATCATTAATGCATATGAAGTTATGAGAATTGTGTTGTATGGTGGTCACTAAAACATGCTGTAAATTGGGGAATCAGCCAAATATTAGCTCCCCAGAGGCAACAGCAAGGAAAGTAACCAACACCAGATCGGGGTATCAATCAACCCATCAACAACCATTGTCCAGCAAGGGAGCTACAATGCAATGACTCACCTGCATGAGGCCACACCAAGGGAATTTCTCAACTTTGCCTGGAAACTCAGCAATGCACCCAGACATGCCTGGACTTGTGTTTTCCAAGCACATGGACTGAGGGTATAAAACAGAGAGAGTGGCCATGTGCTGGGCCCTTCTCCTGCCCTCACCTATGCTGCAAGCACCTAAGACACTGAGAAGAAGACAAGACTCTAACAGAAGAGATTGGCCAAGGTTTAAGGAACAAACCTGTATCTTAAGGACTGCAATATCCAGTGGGGTGAGAAAAACTGCTTAATCTAGCTGCTGCCCCGTCTGATAGGATTGAGAGTTTAGACTGCATGCTTATATTTTATTTCTTTTGGTAACTAACTCTGACTTTTTGCCTATCACTTAATATCACTTAAAATCTATCTTTTATAGTCAATACATTTGTTTAACTGTTTATCTTTACCAGTGAGTTTGTCTGAAGTGTGTGGTAAATCTGCTCAGGTTTGACAAAGGCTGGTATATAACCACTTTCCATTGTTGAAGTAGTGAACCAATTAATAAATCTTCACTGCCCATCTTGAGCAGTGCAAGATGGTATATTCCTCTGGTATGGTGCTGGGAACTGGGGGGATTTGGCTCTGGTGCCTTTCTCTGGGTGATTCATGAGTGGATCTGGAAGCATTCATGCAATCTAGCTGGGTGTCGGGCTCCACATGCTGTTGTGCTGAGTGATCACAGTGCCGGGGGGGTTTGCTGTGGTCCCACAGTCCCAGGCTACACCCCCAGAGGATCCTGTCACAGAATGTTTACCAGAGATGTGTCTGAGCACATGTCTGGATTTTGATCATTCCTAAAAGGTCGGGTTCACGGTGACAGTGGAAAGATCATAATTGTGAAATATGGACCAAAATTAAAGTTGGATTTGGAAAGATACCCAAAAGTGCAGAGAATTTAATTTGAGCCCATCTTTTTTTGGCAATGCTGACAGTAATAACAAGCAGCAGCTACTTAGTGCTTTTTTATCACCTGTGTTTTACTGATGTTCTTGTTATGCCTTCACTCTTTGTCTGTCTCACACAGTACCTGCTATAAAGATATACTAACTCTGTTTACTGGAAATTACTTAGAAATTCCCCACTTATATCAATAGGTTTATGTTCTCTTGAATGATCAGCTGTTCTAAGTTGTCATCTTGCCTTCACTGCTGAATTCTATGTAAACTGTCTCCCTGGACAGACAACCAATAAATAACAGTATTATGTATTATTAGATCAAATACACACTTATTGAAACTCAGAAAATCTATATTTTTACAAAGTGAATGAGTACAAACATGCTGGCTCTACATACATGTCTACTATAGAGAATAAATGAGGCCTTCAGTTTTGTCTCATATTCCCCATTACTGCCATATTCCTCAGAACATGTGGTATTTGGCCTCACTAGGTTTCTTGGAACTGAAACTGCTTATGTTTTTCTTCTTCCTAATTCTTTTCACATCTTCACTGACTCCTTAGATAGGCTTGTGGGCCCAAGAAACCACCCATGACTTTTCTAAGATGCCAAACTTGCCTATCATGCACTGTTTCATATTTCTTTCCATTTAAAAAGAGGCGAGCAACTGACTGATCTTAATCAAGAACTAATTTATTATATAGATCTTAGAATACAAAAGCTTAATGTCAACAATTTTGCCTCTGAAGTTCAAGTGTGAAATGGAAGCAAAAAAATTCCACAGGTTTTTCAACAGCCCTATATTTTCATATGCCAGCATGGAAGATGCCTCATATTGTGTCAAAAGATCATGCAAGAGAAATTAACACGAACAGCCAAGACAGAAACATCCTCCCCCTCCAGATACATTTGGGTAGAATAGATTGATAAATAATATTTGCCTGAAGAGACACTTTCACAAGCATTGGTCTGATGATGAAAATGTGAAAGTTAACTTATACAATACCAGTGTAAGTGCGTAAGGAAAAAGCAACCATATTTAAATAAGGAAATGAACAATTGGGAGAAAAGTCTATAAATTATGACTTGAAAGACAACTCCCCCGCCCCAAACCACCAACCAACCAATCCCCTCTTAAAAATAACAAAGCCCCCCAAAAACATTTGCATAAAAATGGTCGTGAATTACAGACATAAAAGATAAAAGATGTCAATTATACAGCATGCCCATTCTTTAGGATTTTAATTATAACAAGTTGATTTAATATTAATATTAAAATACGATATACCAACCATCGCTGACGCTAAACACCCAGGAAAGCACAAGAAGATAAAAGAGATATTAGAAATAGTATAAAGAAATATAAACATGTTTTAGGGGTCTTTTTTGGCCTAAACCATTGATTTATGCTAGCATTCTTTATAGGATGATATCACATGCATTATGCAATCAAATTCAACCCCCTTTGTTGGAGAAATTATTTAAACAATGCTGTGGAAATTCCACAGTAGAACTGTTCTAGCTAGGTTTTCCTGATGCCGAACCTCTGAGTGATATTTCACATGTCTTATTAACTTTAGCTTTGACCTTTTTCTATGCAAATATTAGTACTAGTGCTAGTCAGAAACTTGAATTCCCAGTCCGCAATAAATTTCAAAATGAAATAGTTATTACAAAATGGAACGATAAATGAAATTTCAACATTTCCCATCAAGGGGAATTCCAAAGTTTCACTGTAACCTTTTCTAAACATTTCCAAGTCTCCCCGAGCTGCCCATTACTTGGGAGCCTCCAGCTGCCGAGGAACCTGGGCTGCCAAGGAGCCAGGCAGGTAAGCTGGCAGAAAACTAGGCAGGCTTCTACTGGAAACTTGCCTAGTTTCGCTTAGAATTTTGTCAAAATCAGGATGGTCTTGCAGAACATTTTTATTTCAACTAAACATCATTTTCTGACAGAAAATATCAAATGATGTCAGAAAATTTCCAGCCAGCAATAATTAGTACACTTAAGTGCCAAATGCATTCCTTCTAAAGACACTGAGAACATTCAAGATTGCCTCAGGGAGTCAAATGTTCAACTCTGATTGAAGGTCAGTGGGATCCCTCCACAAAGATCAAAGTTCATTCTTCTTTGTATAGTAAAGAACAAATCCTTAACAGGCTATATAACAGAAAGACAGCTGTATGATGTATACTTTACCCTTATTAGGTAAGTGTTCATATGCTAATGGAAACCATTTATTGAAATGATAAATAAGTAATTACCTGCATCTCATCTAGTTTGGACTGAATGTCTGGAGGGAAATCTCCTGCTCCACAGCTAAAAGGGTCAAATGGTTCTGCTCCAAAAAGGTCTCTCTCTAGAATGAAAAAAAAAAACATTAAGTCAAGAGTTAGTGACATAAGGAAGGAGTAGCATGGTGCATGGTAAACATGTCTCCCTACAAAATATCCTGAACAACATTTCCAGTCATCCATTTTGTGAACAGCAATGTTTAAATATAAACTTGGAAGCTAGTCTGATTTAGCTTATTTTCCTCCCTTTCTAAGAATGCTACCAAGCTGACGTTTTCACTTCTTCACTTGTTTTCGGTTATCTCTCTTGCATTTTTTTAGGAATGTTCAGTAATTATCATATCATAGCCTCGGTGAAGGAAGTTCAGGCCTTACCCCGGTCTCTGTGAGCTAAGTTCTAATGGCATAGTCCTGCAATTATTGTGTGTGGGAGTTTCACAAATGAAAAAAGGTGCAGAAGTGGGCACCAAGCATTCATCTTTTTTTATTTATTTAATATATGGCAGAAATAGACTCTTGAAAACTATCCAGGTCACCTGTTTGTTGCTTCTTGAGATCAGGTCAGAGGGTTTGGATAAAGACAAATGGCCCTCTCTGTACACACCAGGTAAGGCCTTGACTTGTGACACAGTTCTTTTAGAAACAGCTGGTATTAATAGAAACAACTATTAGCCCACAGGCATTTTAGTTTACTCTTACATAAGATTAACATCAAAAAACAAAAGGTAGTGGACCATGAAAGATCAGTTATCATAGATGTCCAAAGAACCTGGATCTGAAATGGAGCAATACATCTGTACACCTCTTTCTGTCAGTGCCTTACAGCAACTTCTCACTATTCATTTTTTCTTCCTAACTAGTCTTTGTTTTTCTTAATTGTGTCACTGTCTATTTTTAAGGTACAGTCAAGATCCAATATCTTCAATATCACTCTACTGTATTAGTTCAGTATTCTATTAATCTTATTTCATCCGATTTGTAGCCCAGTTCATTTATTTTTTCTCTCCCATCAGGTACAGATGTTTTTTTCTCCATAAAATGAGTGCCATGTAAATATGCTATTCTTATCCAGACTGGAAGCCAGCTAAACTGGTTTTGATAACAATTTTGCTAACACAGTTTAAACATATTGGTTGCATCACTTGCAAAATTAGGTAACTACATCTGCATGGCTGCCAAAAGGAAAGTTCAAACTATATCTTATCTTTTATCCACCAAATCTGCTAACCATGCTATCCAATTATAAAGTGTATTAATTTATGAGTAAAGAGGGCTATTGATACCTGTGATACTATTAGCCCAAAATATGACCTGCAACATTAGAGTCAAAAGGTGGGAGTCAGCAGTCAATTACGTTACACTGAAAAACAAACTACAAAGTATTTTCTAAATCAAGAGACTGCATGTTACAGTATTACTGTTCATGCAATCAATGTTGAAAGAAATTGCACAGGATAGATACAGAATATAGAATATTAATATATTAATTCTGAAATCTGTTTATAGAACAGTATGTCTAGAGAGCCGTGACTTCCATGGCAATTCTGTGTTTGTGTGTGCATGTGTGTATGATTCACAGAAAATCACAGGTTGAAGTCTTGGCCCCACTTACGTCAATGGCAAAACTCTCTTGACTTCAGGATTTCACCAACAGGCTTGCTAGCCCACTACTGAACAAGACTGTTCCTTGAAGTTTTATCCTATATGTCCATTGCAATGGAGCATGGGTTTTAAACTAACAATTTAGTATTATTACATGGTTTTAAGATATTCTGATTTTAAAATAAAGGATATTAGAGTTCTCATAATGTCTCATTACAAACAACTTAAATTATCATGTGCCACAACATATTTAACTAAAATGACTACTTTTGCATTTTTTCCATGACAGGGCCATGACTTTTCCTTTTTTTTTTTTGCCATGATTAACAACTAACATTAGGTATGTCAATATTTGTTGTTTCAAATGGATTTTAAGAGGCTATTTTAATGTTTCTGTCATACTTAACATTAAAGTACTGAAGCAAACTGGAATTTGATTGGTTAACCAGAACCTTACAAACTGTGGTCACATTATAGTCCATGTGGTTATATGATGTGATCTCGAACCTTAGGACCATATCCTGGCCCATGGTGCAGCTCCTTTATGCCACCAGAAAGCTGTCCATTGTACGCAAATACAGACCACCTTGGTATAGCAGAATCCTTGGCTAGCATAGAGCTGATGTAACTGGCCTCTGCACCTCGGCTTTCTGTACAACAAAGAGGATTTATCTGGGGTGCACTGAAGAGATATGGCTGGAGTACTCTTCAGTTCTGACGATCCCCAGCTGGTAGCCAGCATACGTTGAGCAGCTGAGGGATGCTCTAACTGACAATGAGCGCAGAACCATCATTCTTCTGTAATGTTCAGGAGATTATGTATATTCATACTATAGATATGAGTTATTCTCATTTTTATTTATTACTTCAATTTCATAATACCAAGAAGATGATACTTTTCAGTGTGACTATTACCCTTGGCAGATAGCTGAAGGCAGTCAGTTTTTGATACCATGCCTTACCAAACACCTAAGGCATACATCAGTGAAATAAAAAACCCATGGCTTTTGCATTTCTTAGGGCTGAAATATAACTTCACATTATTATTAAAAGGAAGTTTCTGAACATTTGACTGATATGGAATATTTTCAGTTATTCTGGAATATTTCTCATTTGGGCCCAAACCTGCAAGAAGCAGTTCTGCTCAAGTTAATGGAACTACTCACATGAGTAAGGGTTGCAGGTTACAGGGTTTGATCAGTAATTTCCTCCTTTCAGGTGAGGAAATGATTTGTTTCTACTGTTATTGATTTTATGCAACTTTATCCTTCAAAACTAAGCATAGAAAAACTTATTCTAGATGAGGTAAACCATGCCATACATCAGTTTAATTAACGTTCAAAATTAATTTTATAGATACATATCCAGTGCCATATTGAGTAAACTTTCCAATGCAAATTATGTCTGAACACATTCAGTTTCTAAATACCTGTTTTAGGGTTGGGTTTGATCAAATACTATTCTTTGGAGAGGGCTGAAAATTGCTCTTGTACTTTCACAATCTCTCTGCTGTACTTAAAAATAACATTTATTTTTCATGACATGTTTGTGAGTGGACGTAATACTCCGAGTTATGAGAGAAACAGACAACGCTGCCTAGAGCTAACACAATGCCAGGCAGGTGTTTTGCAAGCTTCCCCACACATTTTTCTTCATACAGCCTTGTCCTGAGCAGCCACATTATTGTCGCTGTTCTCCTGAACAGAGGCTGACAGCTGTGTGGTAACTTTGGGCTAGGTAACAACATTTAGGCACAGCTGCACCCTCACCAGGGGATCACCACAGGCTTGTCTCTCAGAGTTCTTCACCCTGCATGAGGAGTGAACCACTACACCCCTTTAAGGGATGCAGCTTCCCTGTGTGACCATCCCACTCTGTGACTGTGAGAAGCCCCTCTGGTCTAAAGAAGTGGAAGACAACATTTCAGTTTGAATGTGCGGCACTTGCCCTGTATGAAATGCAGCCTAACAGCAGGTTAAAAATCAGCAGATACTTAACAAGGAAACTAGTTTTTTGTTACAAAAACAACTATATTACACATATGCATTACACTTAGAGAGAGAAAGGTATAAAAGCAATTTTCAAAACAGGATTTAGAAATACTGCACCTGTCTGTTGTGTTATCTCCATGACTGAGAACAGTCCCTCAATGAGAGTTACCATTGTAATAATACAGTATTTCCCATCCTGATTATGCAGATTAGGATAGAGGTAACACAGATCCTTTTTGACTATCTATGACATGACAAAGCAGGTGATATTCAAATTTGTTGTAAGATAAATTAAAACATGAGAATTTCTCACCTGGAAATTCCTTTTTGCCACTATATAAATCCATTATACACCTACACCTTGAATACTGTGTGCAGTTCTGGTCACCCCATGTCTAATGGATACATTAGAATTGGAAAAAAAGTACAGAGAAGAGGAACAAAAATGATTAGGGGTATAGAACAGCTTCCATATGAGGAGAGAATTAAAAAGACTGGGAATGCTCAGCCTGGAGAAGAGACAACTGAGTGTAGATATGATCAAGGTCTGAAAAATCATGAATGGTGTGAAGAAAAAGTGTTATTTACCCCTTAACATAACACAAAAACCAGGGGTCACCCAACAAAATTAACAGGCTTCAGGTTTAAAACAAGCAAAAGGAAGTACTTCTTCACACAATGCACAATCTGTGTAACTCATTGCCAGCGGTGTTCTGAAGGCCAAAAGTATAACTGGGTTCTAAAAAAATTAGATACATTCAAGGAGGAGAGGTCCATCAATGACCAGTAGCCAAGATGGTCAGGGCTGCAACCCCTATGCTCTGGGTGTCCCTAACCTCTGTCTCTCAGCCAGAAGTGGGGACTGGACGATTGTGTGCATCACTCGATTAATTTCTCTGTTCTGTTCACTCCCTCAGAGGCATCTGCTACAAGTGTCTGTCAGAGACAGGATACTCTGACCCAGTGTGGCTGTTCTTATAGACATATCAGAGAGACACTTTGATGATTATTTAAAGGATTCTATATTGTTTATTGGAATTTTCACAAAGGAAGTAGCTGAACTCAGTTCTTCATTGGTAACTAAAATAAGAACTGAATAACTGATTTTTCAACCCTTGTATTTGCAATGTCTATATATTGTGGAGGTGAACTTGAAAACTTAATTTAAAATTGAGTTAAACTGAGATTTCTGTGCTCAATAATCCCACTAACCAGGCTGATGAGACCCCTCTGCATTCAAACAAGTTTTAATTAACTTTTTAAATATTCTTTTTTGGCCTCGCTCTTCCTGGTTTGCTGAAGATCTTTCATAATTTCTCAGTTTGTGACAAAGCTGATAACATAATACTGCTAGAATGAGACTTGTGGTATCGGCCATACCACAGACATAAAGATTCTGGATTATTTCACAAAGGGGAAAAAAAAAAACATTGGCTGGTGGAAGCACTCAGCAAACAATCTGGGTTTAACTATCTTTGCAATTCACCTTGAAGAACCCCATCTTGCATTCTGAGCATTACCTTTCATAGAAAATTTCTAAATTTTTGGTTTGTTTTCCTAATTGAAACAAAAATAAATTTCAAAGCGTTGCAATCCTTCGTGAAACAGAATTGTCATTCTCCACATAGCTCTATCCCATACATAATAGTGACGGGTAGAGCCAGCGACTGAGGCCCCACGAGCCTGGAAGCCGGGGATGTTGAGGAGCTCAGCTGGCATGCTGGCAGAAAGCGAGTCAGGTTTTGAAGGCTATCTGCTAGGCAGGGTTCTGCTGAAATCCTGCCTAAGTTCTGGGGAAGCATCATCAAAACCGAACTGTCTCTGTGAAACATTAAATTTAAACAGATCAGTAAATTTTGAGAACAAAATGCCTCCTTGGGATTCTACTGACCAGCTCTAAAGGGAGCCATTTTTGGGTGGAATGGGAGTGTGGATGGGACATCTATAACTTTCACCAGGAGCCAGCCCCATGAATAGAGGAGGAGGAAAGGTGGCTTAGAGCTTCCTTTGTATCCTTTCTTGAGCTGTAAAATCCCAACTTGAATATAGATTAGTCCATAACACAAATTTATACAGATAAAAGACCCAAATCTGTCCTTTCTGTGCATCCCAAATTACACTGAGATCAATGAGATTTTGAGAACATAAAGAATATTGCAAGAATATCCCCTATAACTGAAGCATACCAGGCAGCAGAAAGAGTTCTAGGCTATGTTTGAAAAGATTTCTACTGCCAGACTACACTTTTTCTACTGCCAGATGCTTAGGATCTGATTCTGCCAGTCTTTGGTGCTATCAAACTACACCAGCTGTCCCACTGAAATCAGTGGAGTATAGCACTATTCAGTGTCAACAAGAGTGGAAACATTAGGGCTATTAGCAATTGTAAAGACACTCAGGAATACCTCAATCATTCAGTGCTTCTTGACATTTCTGGTATATGCACTCTTCTTACCCACTTTTCAGAACATTTGTCACCCTCTGGATTGAAACTAGGTATCCAGGTTATCAGTTCAATTTAAAATTACTTTATTTTCCAAAATTAATTCAAAATGGTTTGTCATTAGTCAGATCAAGACTAAAATATATTTTCTCTATATTCTAGCAGAAAAACAGCTTATTCATTAGAGTAATGGAATTTACAGGCAGACTGGTGCTACTCATTGAACAGATGTTTTCAGAGAACTATCCACAATGACTCCAAGATCTCTTTCTTGAATGATAACAGCTAATTTCAACCCCATCATTTTGTTTGTATAGTTGGGATGATGTTTTCCAATGTGCATTACTTTCCATTTATCAACACTGAATTTCATCTGCAATTTTGTTGCCCAGTCACCCAGTTTTGTGAGATCCCTTTGTAACTCTTCACAGTCTGCTTTGGACTTAACTATCTTGAGTATTTAGTATCATCTGCAAACTTTGCCACCTTACTGGTTAGCCCTTTAGCCAGGTCATTTATGAATATGTTGAAAAGTACTGGTCCCAGTTCAGATCCTTGGGGAACCCTTCTATTTAACTGTCTCCACTGTGAAAACTGACCGTTTATTCCTACCCTTTGTTTCCTATCTTCTAACCAGTTACTAAGCCATGAGAAGAGCTTCCCTCTTATCCCATGACCCCTTACTTTGTATAAGAGCCTTTGTTGAGGGACCTTGTCAAAATATGGATTTGGTATTTCCTTTATGGATATTTATTCCTTAAGCAGTTAATGAAATCATTAACACATGCAACACCTGACCTCAATGGTAGATGTTAATGACATCAACTACTGCAGTAGTATCATCTCGTGTTCAAAACTCAGGAGTCAGTCCCCCAAAATTATGAGACTGACTTTAAAATCATGAAATTTTAAAACAAAACTAATGTTTGTTCTCATTATCTATTTTCTGGTTTTTGAGCCTTTGAGGTTTACATTTTCAAGATTTTCTTTTCAACCATGAGGGCTAGAAATATACTTTTAAAAAAAATGAAAACTGAGATTATGTTGTATGCAGAGGACTCAGAAGATGGGGCTTTAAGAAAAACACCAAATATGATAAAGCTCTGTATACAATTGCACCACGGCTGTTCAAAAGAAATACAAATACTTTCACCAACTATAAACAGCCTTTCAGTTCACCGTTAAATGGCGAATTCTCTTGCAGTGTTTTTCTGTTAGGTTAAAGAAATTAAAAGCAGGAATGATCTTAGTCTCATTTACACCACTTTTCTACACTGAGTTAATGGTTAACTTAATTGGAGTCACTCCTATTTTACACCAGTGTAACTGTGATAAGAATTAGGTACCATTTCTGGTACCTGGTACTTTTGGGCCTGATTCTACTTCCACTGAAATCAATGGACTTTTGCCACTCACCTAGATGAAACCAAGAAATGGCTCTTCATGTGTACACTAGGTGGGAAATGTGCAGTGAAACACTCTGCAAGGTCTGCAGATCAAATTGAACCTTGATGTGAGCAGGCAAAACACCAATGACTTCAGTGGACTTGTAGTTGGGCTGAATTGGGTACTCTACTTTATTTAGAACATTCTGGGGTCAAAATCTGAGAGCTCAGCAATTCTCAGGATAGGGCTTCTAGACCGTGCCAGGCAATAAAATGCAATATTCCTCCATCATGGCAAAATGCTGGAAACAAAATACACTACTTTCATACTGAGATTTTGAGCTTTTATCTTTGTTTCTCATGGATGACATGAAAAGTAACATGAACACTATTACCCCAATAAACTCTGAATATTCAGTTGTGAATCCAACTCTCCGTTCTATACCATCACCACTCTTTCCCCCCTTACCCCCCACCAAATGGAGGTTTTCAAAAAATATTAATGTTGAGAGCAACAATAAAGAAAATGTAACTGGAAGTCAAAATACTTCCTGGGTTAACTTTTTTAAAAAAACTATACTATAAAAAGTAAGGAAGTTTTAATTCCCAACCATCAAATTGTGAATATGATAGTTTAATCAACTAAATGAATTTATTCATTATTTAACTTGGCAGGAACTGCAAAGAATTTGGTTCAGATGGCATAAAAATGAAATGGCATTATCAGACATGTGACTAACAAAAAACAGTAAATGGCTTGTCACGAAAATGTCAGTAAACCATTTTAGATGCTTTATTAAAAAAACAATATAAGAAAAAATTAGGTCAGTCATTACAAAACTTACTGATCTCTGCAGATCTACTGGGTACTGGAGGAGGCTGTGTGCCATTGCGAGTAGGTGTTGATGACTGAGGGGATATGGGAGAAAAGGGAACCATATCAAAGATGTCAGTGGAGGGTGATTTAGGTGTCACACTGCCTGCCTACAATAAGGACAATAAATATTAGGGTAATATTTCACATGAAAAAATCACAATACTGTACTTTTCAGCATGCAGAAGAGCTACAGTATCAAAAATAACAGCATGCAAAAACCAGCTCCTGACACCAAGCAAATGGCATTCACAACCAAGAGTTTATGGGACATGCTAAAACCCGAACAGCATTGTAAATTTCACATTTTCAGTAAATCTGAGATAGCCAGAAATAAATGACATTTAGACCTGAAAGAGCTGGAAAGAAACAACTCTAAATTAATAAGAATTTGAATAGAGGTATTATTCCCAAGACCCATTTAAGATAACGGGGCAACAGCAATAGGCTATATATTTGAATGTACAGAAATAGTGACTGAAATTAAAAGATATAATTCCAATATTTTTTTCTTTACTAATTTCTCCTTATATAACATGAGTATTTATTTGACAGCCTATGAGAGCTGCTGTCCTCAATGCATGGAATGTATGTTGTGATAAGCAATAACCTGGACATCTAAGACACTGACAAAATGTAATATTAAAATCCAAAATAAAAAAAAATTATCCTTGAATGGGGAGCAGAAAATATTTCATTATGAAAGCCCCGGATTTTTTAGCAGACTTCAACAAATACTGGATAAGCAAATAAGTTACTATGGTTCCAAATTCACATTGAAATAAAAAACATGAATCACAGCTCATACAGCAGTTCTACCATCACTCCCAGGACATAGAATACAGCTCAATCTAGTCAATACAGAACAGACGCTAAAAATAGCTTAAAAATTCAGAATGACAAACCAAACTAAGGCAAAATATATACCACTGATATGGGACAGAAGTATGCAAGTTCAGTTTTACTCACATTATAGAAAATAAGCTTCCGCAAATACTATAATGCCAGATGAAAAATGTACTATTTCCTAATTATTTGGCAAAATAATTCCCAATTTGCTCAAAATGCTGACATGAAAGAGGTTGTAACCAAAGGATTAAGACAAACTGATTTAGGCAGATTATCTCAATGCTACAACCTGTGTGATAAGCAGCCTTAACAGATGCTCGCTCATGGGAGTTCCACAGCCCTCTTGGGCCATGCAGCTGTAATAGGAATGTTGGAAAGGTATTTTCCTTTCTTTAGTAGTTTCTATGTAGCTCAAATTGTCCCATCACAGAGATGCAGTCACAGACAGTTCCACTCCAGAAAAGAAGGGCAGAGCTGGAGATCGGAATGTGATTCCTTAGCAGCACATTCACTCTGTGCAGGATCAAGTAAAACCTTCTACCTGTATAACTAGGTTATTATCATTATTATTTTTAATATAAAATCCATATACAGGCCAAAACCAGCCTTCTCTGCTTCTTGAGACCACACAAATATTTCCCTCATCCACAGCATTCTCTCATTCAGCATCACTCCAGGAGGTGGTGGGGAAGAAGGGGAGATAGAGCAGAGAAAGGCTCTGGGTAAGAAATCAGTGGAGGCAGAATCTCGTTTTCAGTACTTCTTCCTCTCTCACTAAGATGTTCCTCTACTCCCGAGTGTGCAGGGCTTTTTTAAAGTGGTGTTTTCTGCAAAAAGCTAACCTGTTTCTTGAATATGTTGACTCTCTCACTTCTACAGACTGTGCAGCTTGGAGAGATTTTATGTATTTATAATCTGTATATTAAACTTGGGCTGGAGAGAGTCCTAAAGTATTTATTTCCTGTATATTCATCTATATAGTCGTTATTCAATAGCCTTTTGTGGTATTGTTTTCTCAAAACCACATTATTTCCAGCTCATTAATTTGGAATTCATATTTTATATATATATATTGTGGGATCTGGAAATACTCAGCCCCTCTGAGAATTGGGCTATTTTTAGTTACATGTATTGACATGCCTAATGTAAGGGCTCCACATATAAAAATTTTGGCTTGTCTTTTTACTTCATTCTATTTAATATAAATAATTCTCATGCATGTTTGTGGTAAGATTAGAATTCAACTTCTTTTTTAAAAATGATTAATTTATATGGAACTTTTCACACACACACACACACACACACACACACACTCTTGTTGACATCAAGAGGCGTTAGCACATGCACTTCAGAGAAAGCCTATGGGCCAATGGTTCTTGAGAGCATATTGTTTATGTGCAATAGACTCTTGTTAATCTGCACATGGAACTCCCATTAATATCATGGGAGTTCTGTGTGTAATTTTCAGGCTGTGTAACACAAACAACAGTAATCAAAAAGTGGGCAGATCTCACACTCCTCGCGCAAACAGAACTCCCAATGATGTGAGAGGGGGTTTGTCTGCATCAGGAGTATGATATCAGGCCCTGCACGTATTTATGAGCCATAGATTACCCTAGATTCACATGCAGATTTCCCACTGATGTTCATGGAAGATTTTTGCGTGAATTGTGGCTAGTAGATAATAACTGAGAATTTAAGGTTATAAATAGGTCTGCAGAAGCTAGATAGATATGTAAACAATATTTAAGGTCAGTCTTAAATGAGTCTTTTTGATAAAAGCTTTTCATTCATATTTTGCTGTTCAATATTCCAATTTCTTGTCGTATTCATTGGGCATTTTGATAGCATTAATACAACTAATTTTTATTAAATTTGATAATTAGTGATTAATTCAAAAAATAAATGTGTACTATTAAAATCTGGATGAACATGAGAAGCATTTTTATTCAGTAAACACATGCAGAAAGCCGTGATAATGTTTGCCAAATACAGCCAAATGTCATTTGCAAATGGAGAAAAGATTGTGAGTATTGACAAATTGTTATGAGAAGGCAGTCAATATGCATGTTACAGATCATTTTAGAATAAAATAATTTGCAGCCTTCATTTTGCACAGAGTTCATATAAACTATAGTAAAACAAATATAATGGCTGATTGTTCTTCTGGCTAATCAATACTTTCTCACTTACCCAAGTTCTCTTTCTACTGAAAAAATTAAAGCCCTCCAAATCAGACTTTTGGGACACTGTCTTGAATAACGTAAATACCTATTATTAGTGTAATTACTCTACCAAAATAGCAAACTAGTCCAATAAATATAGCACATACAGGTAAACCATTAGAACGTAAAGAAGAAGAAATGTTAAGAAGTTGGAAAAATAAGGTATTATCTTAAGGATATGATGCAGGCACCATAAAACATCTCAAAAATCTCCATATTTTAACAGTACCCATAAAAAACCTACAATACATCTGATCTGTCCTTTAACCACTGTACAAAATGTATATTTTAATACAATCAACACACAACAGAGAACATAGGAAAATAGAAAAAAAAAGTTTTTGCACAGCAGGATTACACGAGGTCTTGGGATGCTGTATTCATTGACTGGCTTTGGAAGACCACTTTTTGAAGGTGGTGGTGTTAATAGTCCAGATGATAGTCTGGAGTCAGGAGAGCTCATAGGAGTAAGTGTAATGGAAGAGATATCTAAACAAGGAGTTGAATCCTCATTATTACACCAGAAAAAGGTGGAGGGTCTTTGAAACATATGTTGATCATTACCAGACTTTATGTGCAGCAACTGTAAAGGAATCACAGAAAGAGAAAATATTCTAAGGAATAGAAAGTAGTAATGTAAGGGAAAGAAAAAATTCACATTTTATATTTTAAAAAGTTGTTTGCAAATTGCTGTTCAACAGAACACTAAAGAATTTTTTTGTAAATGAAAAGAGAACCTTAAAAACCCATAGTCATTAAAAGTATTCCAGTATTGGTGGGAACAAAGAAGATTCATATATTAAAAATTTAATAAAAATACAATGAATACATTTTCTATGTGGGCACAATGGGTTGCACCCACAAAAATCTGCATGCAACAACATACCTACAAAACCCCATATTTGCACATGCAAAACAGTAGTTAGGCACATAATTAGGGAGGAAAGTTGTTGTGGTTAAAGTACAGGCCAGAATCTGGTTCTCTGTCATGTTAATACACAGTTCCACTGACCATTTCCCCCCCCCCCAACATAAAAAAAAATTCATATAATAAAATCCTCATACAATAAAAGCCTGCTATGTAGGCAGTTTACGGGATTTGTTTTATTTTGAATAGGAAGATTGTATTGGCTTCTTTGGTTACTCAGCTATAGAATATGAAAACTATACAGTTCCTACACAGAAATATATATCCTTATGACATTTTTGGTACAACAACAACTAATGCACTTTTGAGTTGAAATGAGATGCGTTTAACTAGATAATTCAAACAGTGTCTGAGATCTTCTATCACAAAGGCTCAAATCCTCTTTCCCCTAGCACAGGTAAACAGGGTTCATGACACAGTAGACCTGCTAAAACAATGAGGAGTCCTGTGGCACCTTAGAGACTAACAAATTTATTTGGGCATCAGCTTTTGTGGGCTAGAATCCACTTCTGTGGTTGTGCTGAGTGGGGAGCCCCTTGCACGTGAACAGTCCAGCATTCTGGGGACTTCTAGCAGAGCAATTCTTTCCAGTTGAAGAGGGGTGAAGCATGAAGGTTCTACCAATTCCCAAGTCCTTCCCACACAATGGCCAGAATAGCTACTGCAGCCTTTGAGTAGCATCACTGGGGCTGGTCCTTGTCTGCTCTGTGACCTGAGGAGAGGATTTCTCCCCTCCCCACGCCCAAACGCACAGTCAGCAGGGAATCATGTTTTAGATGTGGTGGGTGCTAAGAAGTGTATTTATTCTCATCACCCAAAAGTCTGACAGTAAAACCTTACTTCCCCGATTTTATTTCCTTTCGTTTTTAACTTGTTACTTCCTTTTGTTTCCTTTATCTATTTGAATTTTAAGGTTTAAAATAAGTTGTTTTAAAATTATCCTAATACTATGTTTTCATTTATAATTCTATAGACTTCTAATTTCAAAAACAAAACACACAAGCATTATTTGAAAAGTAAGTGGAAAGGTTTTGTCTGATTTTCCCTGCCACGTCCTGAGTTGAGGTCAAGGTTCTGTGTTTCTCATGAAAAAAATGATGGCTTTACAAACAACTAAATCAGACCAGGGAGTTGCACTCCATCCCCTGCTTTAAGTGTTTGTGATGTCATCATTCTCCCCCCCCCCCACACTCCCCGGCCTCCAATTTGTCCACATCCTTTCTGTAGTGGGGGCCCCAAAACTCGCCGCAATACTCCAGATGTGGCCTCACTAGTGCCGAATAGAGGGGAATAATTATTTCCCTCGATCTGTTGGCAATACTCCTACTAATGCAGCCCAATATGCCGTTAGCCTTCTTGGCAACAAAGGCATACTGTTGACTTATACCCAGCTTCTCATCCACTGTAATCCCCAGATCCTTTTCTGCACAACTGCCCCTTAGCCAGTAGGTCCCCAGCCTGTAGCAGTGCATGGGATTCTTCTGTCCTTAGTGCAGGGCTCTGCACTTGTCCTTGCTGAACCTCATCAGATTTCTTTTAGCTGAATCTGCCAATTTGTCTAGGTCACTCTGGACCCTATCCCTACCCTCCAGAGTATCTACCTCTCCCCCCATCTGAATGTCATCCTCAAACTTGCTGAGGGCGCAATCCATCCCATCATCCAGATCATTAATGAAGGCGTTGAACAAAACTGGCCCCAGGACAGACCCTAGCGCACTCCGCTTGATACCGGCTGCCAACTAGACATTGAGCCGTTGATCACTACACATTGAGCCCGACAAACTAGCCAGCTTTCTACCCAACTTATAGTCCATTCATCCAATACTTGCTTTTTTAACACAATGAATCAGAGGGGGTAACCAATGTCCAAGGTCTGCAGGATACTTCCCTCTCTGGTTGTCTCTGGGGTGGGTCCTCCCTTCCCTCAGGGAGGGCCCCTTTGGGCAGCTGTGTCAGTGCCTTAAACTTCCCTCTGCTCTGCGCTGCTGGGGCTGTTGACTGCAGGTCTGCTCACCTCCAGCTCTGCCACCCAAATGAGCTAGTTCCCTGTCTTTTAATTCCTCCAGCAGATGGAGCATTTGCTGCAGGTGTGGCGGGGCTGGCTGAGCCCAAAATAATCCCTTAACCCCATGATGCCCAGTGTGGGGTTTGTACACCCCATCACAAGGTGCTACAGATCGCTTTTAAAAAAGAGATGTGCCCAGAACATCCATGGGCGCTGTCTTCTCTCTTCAGCTAATTTTGAAGCTCTTAGCCAGGGCCGGTGCTGTAACAGGCATGCATTTCCAGGGGCAGATGTAAGGGTTAGAGCAAGGTCACCCAACATGCAGCATGAGACCCAAAGGTCACATCACCTTAGGCTTTTTAAAGATAAAAAGTTAAAAAGAAAACCCTTAAAACAAAAATACAAACTGTCGTATGCTGCCAACTACTGGAATCTAGCACCACAGCAGCACCTTTCCTTGGCAAATTGTTCTATAATGGTGTCCAGCTCCATCCTTGCGGTCTTGTCTTCCGCAATTGCAAGGAAAGCAAGGTCACTGAACCATGTCCATTTTCCCCTTTTGGTCAAACATCATCACGAAAACTTGACACTATGAAACTCAAGTAGCTCTGGATTCCAAGTGACAAACTGAACACCTCTGTGCCCTCTGTAAAAAAAATAAATAATACAGCCAGAAGGACACAATCTCCTGAATCAAGTCTGAAGAAAATTATGAGTATTTTCCCATGAAATTAAGAACTTCCTCTGTTGCCTTTTCTAAAGTTATATTTTGAAGTCGCTTGGGATGGAGGAAACCAAACAGGGTCGCTACCTCTTGAAATCCTTCACGTTGAGATTTTAGTTCCCTGTTCTGTCTAAAACTTCAAAATATTTCCTTCAATGGTTATCCTTTGCTTCAAAGACAGAATTGTGTGCAAATTCATCATGTGCAGCATTCATGTCTCTTCCTGTGGCTTGATTCCCACCTGTTCTGAGATTCTTTTACAATTTCCTTGTACTTTTCTTCAGATCAGAATTTGCTAACCTCATTCACTGTGCTCTCAAATGTCCTGGCACAGATCAATTTTCTTTGACTGAAGGATTCCAGAGGCTGCAGCCATGATAACAAAGATCCTATGCCACCATCACAGATTGAGGTAGCACATCCAGGCCATCAAAGACAAGTTGTTTTTTGCTCTCGATGTGTGTCCTCACTGCTCCTGCATTCGGCAACAGTTTCAGCTTATAGGCATTCAATTGTATTCTGAAAATTTACTGTCATTTCTTCAGTGGATTTCATCTCAGCTGCCCATCTAGTCTTGCGGATTGTCTTTAAATGTAAAGATCTCCTTCATTCTTCAGAAGCCTGTTCAATTTCATGTGCTGCATCTATCCTGCCAACTTCTTCAGGGGTCTGAAGCACATCATCAAGTTCCTCTTCCCTTTGCAAAACTTTACTGTTTCAAGCAAGAGCGTGACGGTAACAATCATTTTGGACTTAATCACTTGTTTTCCCTATTGATGGTTAAAGTCTACAAACTATTTATATATTTCCTGCAAAGTTCAGAAGAAAACCTTCAGATCTGGACTGATCTTATCTTCAGCAGCATGCACCAAAAGTATGTAAATTTGATGTGCTGAGCAATCAATGTCTGATGCATACACTTTATCTCCTCTGCTGACAGATATTCTCTCATTTTGCTCACAGTCCTCCACAAGCTCTGGCCATAACACTGGCCCCATCATATCCCTGTCCAGACATGTCTTTGGGGTCTAATCCATACTTGCAGAATACAACATTAGTTAACTGGTCACACAAGGAGGCAGCATCTGCCTCACTTGCTGCCACAAAGCTTACAAAATGCTCTTTAATACCTACTTTTCCTTCAAAATGATCAGTATTAAACGGAAGCAAAATAGTCATCAGATCAACATGGCTAATATTTGCAGCTAACAGCTTAGCTTTTTTGCAGCTATTAAATATGCATCTCCTGGCTTCTGATGCTAAAAGACTTAAGTTCATCAGTAATTGTCTTGCTTAAGTATTTGATTTCCCTTAGTGTCACTGATATGTTGGGAAAAAGTGATAGTGAGCCTTGCAAGTAGCGTAATGAAGTTCAACTAAATACCACCATTGTTGCTCTACAGCACTTCACAGTGGCCATGAAAGGGAGACCTAAACTAGTTAAAGTTTTGACAGCATCAAGCAATATTTTTAGTACTTCTTGCCATTTCCTATTATGTTGAGATGCTTGTTTATCAAAATGTGCATTGATACTATGACCCTTCGTGAACTGTAGAGCTGCCACACGTGACTACATATGTTGTTTGCTCCTGCCATGAACAGACATTGACTTTAGAGTATTCTTTCAATCACGGTTAACCATGCTGATTTTCAAGCATTTGTATCCTTGAACAACCAACAAATTTGACAGCATGCATAATCTGAAAGAGATGAGTATACTAGCCACTTGACATGCAAATCTTCAACGTGGTGCATTTTTCATTCTGTAAAATGAAGATGAAAAATGGTGGCCTATATGACAAAAAGGAAACTGTCCATATGGCACATCATTCTCCGTGGACTGGTAAGGACAATCTATACAACAGCTCAGATGATAAAACAATCTTGAAAGTGATTTATCAGATGGGAATGTCAAACCTATTTCAGCAGGAAGACTGCTTTGACCTGCTTCACTGTTGACCTGCTCATCTACAGGGATGTGGGCTTTTTGGTTTTCTATCATTTATGGGATCTTTGGCTTTGTAGCTCATCTACAGGTCATCAGCTGTGCTTGTTTCAAGCAAAGTTTCTCTGAAAATATCATCAGCTACTACTATAGGTGCAACTTCAATGGTGCCTCACAAATTGTGTTCCTGACTTAAACCTTGACACAATGACAGATTCATGCTTATTGAACTGAGATGCAGTTCTTGACTTTCTACTTCAGATTGCAGGAATTGATCATAAAGTTTACAAAATGATAGTGCCTGCTGCTTAGCATCTTTGGAAACAGTTTATAACAAAATCTCCTTTTCTTTTCATTTGCTGAAACCAGACTTTTATTTGTATTTATGGTTGTCATTGTCAGGTATCTTCCACTATGAGAATAACTACATTGGAAATATATGCTTAAATAAAGTGTATTTTTGTGCTGCTTAATTTGTCCTTCAGTTGTGAAGGTATCCCTTCAAAAATGTTGACTTTCTGTGTGCAGAGAGAGAGAGAGAGACAGACAGACAGAGCTAAAGTGGAGCTGGCTGGGGAGAGTCCTGAGCAGGCAGACACATACTTCTCAGGTTTCAGAGTAGCAGCCGTGTTAGTCTGTATCCGCAAAAAGAAAAGGAGTACTTGTGACACCCACAAATACTTCTTTTCTTTGTAAGTACTTCTCAGTGTCCCAGAGCAAGAGGAGGATAGGGAGTCTATGGAAATAAACTTCATTTTCAACAGCAACCTGTTCATTACTGGAACTTGCCCAGGGGCTGTGACCCCTGTAGGATGGGGATAGGAAACTTCTGCTATCACCAGCCACTCTTGGGCATGCTCAAATGCTGTGCAATTTTGTAAAGGCATTGCAGGACATGTGGTTGTAGGTTCCTATAAAAATGAGGGCTGGTGGCCAGGGGCAGTGTTAGACACATGCGACTGATGCAACTGCAGTGAGGGGGCCCCTGGCAATGTTGCCTGTCTCAGTTACTTGTGAGGGAGGGGCCCCAGAATTGGGTGGGGGGCAGACGACACAGGCAGAGGAATAGCAGGTTCATTTGCTTAGGTGTCCGTGCACTTGTACGGCTCCTGCAGTTCCAGGGCTGCTCAGCTGCACAACATATACCCAGCTCAGCTTCTGCCATTGTTTGTGGCCTACTGGAACCTCTAAAAAGAGCAATGTGCTGGTCCCCACTGCCCACATTTGAATTTGCCCAAGGAGGGGGCCTCCACGAATTCTGATTGGTAGGACCCCCAGTGGCAGAGCCTCCATTTTGGTCAAAGGCTCTTCCCTCCCATTGCCTGGGGAAATTCAAATGCTGGCAGCAGGAACCAACGTGCTGCTCCTCCTAGAGGCTCTGAGTGTAGCTCTGGTGGCAGCATCAGCAGCAGTAGTTCGTAGCTCTGGCTCCCGCAACAGCAGTTTTGGCTTTGGCAGAAGCAATGGTGATAGCTCTAGTGGCAACAGCAGGGCCTGGGCCAGAGGGGGCAGATGGCACAGCATGGAGCCGGGAGGTGGTGGGTGGGAGCAGAGTAGGGATGCAGAGGAAGGGAAGAGTGTAAGGGGGTGAGGCAAGTGAGAGTTTATTTGAATGTGGGACATATGATGGCATGTGGGAGCCCACAATAAAAACTTGCGCTGAGGCCCATATCTTTGTTCCTCTGCCACGGCACACAGGAGAAGGAAAAGGGGAAGGGGCGGGGGGAACCAAGTGAAGCCCAGTCAGCACTTGCTGACCTTGCTGATTGTTACATCTGTCGCTGTGCATGGCCCTTTTGTTGTATGGTCCCATTTGAGTGGCAAACAGCTGAAAGAAACCTTACCAGGTAAGATCTCAGAGAGACACTGTTTATACTCAGTGGTTTCACCCCCAGCACTCAGTGGGAGGCAGAGAATTCAAGGACTCTGCCCCTGGCCAAGAGGAAGGAGTTATGCAGGCACATGAGTGCTACATGACGGATCTTGGGGAGAAGAACTGCTCCCTCAGAACCTGAGTAGGATATTGGAAATGGCCATGCCATGCATGATAAACACGTCAAGGAGGCTCCAGGTTGACAGGTTCCAGGACCCTGACCCTTAGATAAGAAATTAGTCAAGGAAGAAACAAAGACATATTTTACACTAAACAAAGGTAAGGTCAGGCCAGGAATCAGCAGACACCTGTGATGCAGTGAGATCCAAAGGCGCGCATATCTTTTCAGTCTGTTTTTCTCTCTCTGACACTATTTTCCACTTTGATTGGTTTCTTCCTCTACTCTTCTGATGGTTTGTCTTTTACTATTTCCCTTACATTGCTCTTCTCTCACACACTGCCCTCCTTCCTGACTGTTCCCTGTTATTTATTCTCATCAAGGGGGTTCTGTGGCTGTCATGGCATTTCCTTCAGTTTTCTTTTTTTCTCATTCTGGAATTCTGGTTAGTCAGATACTGTAATGCTTGCAGATGCTCAAGGAATGTCTTGAACAAATATCCAACATTTGAAAAAAAATCCTTCTTGTCTCTAGATCAAAGCCTGTTTGGCTGGTCTGGTGAGATGTTCCTTAGCAGTCAGCCAGGGCTTGGTATACAACTTCCTATGGAAACAGATAGAGTCAACGTGGTTGTGAATGATTACACTTTCAATCAATTGTATATCCCCAGGAAGGCTGGTGTGTAGAGCTGATCCCCTTCTAGATTGCTTCAGGCAGCAATAGTGAAAAAAGGCACACCCAGATATTTTAAATAATGAAAATAGGTTTATTTAAAATAAATAGATGCACTCAGGGATCCATTAAAGTTGTGTGTGCAAGTTCTCTCAAAAGCAGTATCTAAACTCTTATTGTGATACAAATGTAAGCCGCACCACCATATGAAACCAATAAGGGGAAAATCAGATTGCCCCCCACATAATCAAGACCAAATGGAAGAACGACCAGTGATTAATGTACTGCCAAACCACTAAAACACAGAGGAAAAGTAAACAGCACATACACAAGAGTAATGGAAACTTTAGCTGTATATCCAAGTGACTGATTGCATGAAACAGAGAACAAAACACCAAAAGCCAGCAGCAACACCCCATGCCAACAGTTCAAATGCCACACACGAGTATAGCTTTACAGAAACTCCAAAGCTCTATTCCCAACTAAGGAAACCACATCTTTCTAACCACGATACAGTGTTACTAATACTTCTCACAGACTTATTCGGGAAGTGGTAACAAATGTGTTAATCTGTTTTGCATAAGACTTCTCGACTGACAGTTATATATCATATTGAGCAACTATTTAAGCTTTTAACATCACTACCAGCTTTGATAGAGATCATTCTAAAATAAAATTTAAAATAATATTATGCAGAAACTGATTTAATTTTTTAGAAATGCACTGAATGAATATAAATTCAAATAGTAAAAATAATAAAGTTACAGAATCATAATGGACGAAACATGCATGCAAAAGACTTGCTACTTGATGGTTAACTTTCTCTTTCATTCTTTTGCTGAACAATTTGACTGCATAATCAAAATTCCTTTTGGCTTTCTGCCTTGGTTCTCATTACTTTTAATGCCTTGGTGTATGAATGCAACTAAAGATATTTTATTTTGAAAGTGTTTTCCCCTTTCCAATTCAAGTTCACTTCAGGACATCGTAGCTTTATTAGGGTGTTAACTTGGATAGTATTGCAATCGCCATAACCATGTATTGGTATAGATATTGATGAAATAAGTGAAAACAAAATTTCACAGAAGGGAATCAGAGGTCATATATTCACTGCTAAAAGCTTAGGGCCAAATTAACGCCAGGTGTAAACAGGTCAAACTCCATGACTATCAGTGTTTCCCACCCATTTACACTCAGGATGAAACTGGGCTACATGTAAATTTGAAAAATTTAAACAATTAGAATTTACAGCTCTGTAAAATCCTAGGCCAAAAGAAATAGCTTTCAAAAATATAATTTGGAAAAAATCTTTGTCATGCAACATAGGACTATATCCAGTTTTTTTACACAGTTCTTTCTCAGTCATACGCCACTGGCCTGTAGTTTATTCTCATGAAAAGCAGTATCCTAGCTGCATAACTTCAGAGCTGCTCTATTTAAGTCCCTCAGACAAGCCTCTTTAAAGCCTCAGGGAAG
Organism: Chelonia mydas; assembly: GCF_015237465.2. Classification (NCBI taxonomy): domain Eukaryota; kingdom Metazoa; phylum Chordata; order Testudines; family Cheloniidae; genus Chelonia; species Chelonia mydas. The sequence continues at coordinate 50,438,104 of NC_051251.2, read as the reverse complement.
CTCCATACTGAAATAATGCTCCAAATATGATAATGAATCTGCAAAGTAATGTTTTAAGAATTCCTTTGAAAAGGTTACATAGTAATTTAGAACCTGTAAATATGAGGTTCTCCCATTCCTAGTTACACTTTTATCTATATATTTAAACAAATTTCTTACAAATTGGTGTTCCATCTCAGAATAACACATGATCTCAGATTTCTTAATAATCTGCATTATCAAAAGGACACAATGTCTTGTGTGCCAGGAACTTCTAGTGAAATGCAATAAATGCATGACATTATGGTATGGTATGCATTCTGTTAGCATTTGCCATTACTGCAAGTTATGTGGATGCCAGGTTCTATGTCATTTCATTGGGTTACCTATATCAGCAGAGCATATGCTGTGTAATTACAATACCTGGTTCTTATATAGCGCTTTCCATCAGTAGATCTCAAAGCACTTTATAAAGGAAGTCAGTAGCATTATAAATCCATCCAATCACTTACTGAAACTCACTAGATCAGTGGTTCTCAACCTATTGACCATTCTGGGCCACATATGTGGCCTGCAATGTGTTATGTGGGATGCATCCAATACTACCTGTATGGCCCTAAGGATGTCACATGGCCCACCACTCTGTGGTGACTGGGTCACAAGTGGCCCGCGGGTTGCAGGTTGAGAACCACTCCACTAGATCATAGTTTGAGTTGACTGCATTGTTTAAGAAATAATGTGCCCATATCAAACCCATTTTCCACTGTTTTTCTACATTTCTGCTCTTTTAAATAAATCCATTTAAAATGTATATTTTAGTTTCCAGTTGTTTAGTTTCCAGTTGTCTCCACTTGACTTGCCTCTATCCTTACTTAAAATATTTAGGGAAGTCTTGTTTCTATTTTGTTTTTTATCATCAAATTAACGATTTTGCATTACATTTCACATGTCCATGCCATGTGTTAAAACAAGACTTGATTATAATGGACAACTAACCTACCATTCCCACTTGTTTCAGGGACTCTAGATAAGAGAAGGAGGCACGAGTAAGATTTTGCCCTGTCATACCATGTGATCTTTTCCAGGGTCCTCAATAGCAATTTTTTTTGTTCGTTTGTAAATTTCAACTGCCAGGCAGTTAACAAATAACAAATTTTAGTTTTTAAAAGTTTACATGCAGAATGCCACACAATATCACCCATGCATAGACATACATCTGTCTTCCCTCACAGAGTAGAACTCTTGCAATAAATTCAAGCATACATAGTAGCATCCTTTATTTGAAAAGAGAAAAAGTAATATATGTGAAATTTAGTAGAGTACGGTCTTTTCTCATTTTATGCCTAAATGTACTATATCCCCCTGTAGTGCACTGGGACCACAACTTGCCATCTCTCTTTGCATGGGAATTCTGCAGGATTTTTACATAAATATCAATGTCAAGACTTAGTTCTTGTAATTTAAAATACCTTTTAATGATATTAAACCAATAATAATCATGGTTTTAGAATATGAATATCAGTAACTGTCTTTTGTTTGAATAGGAACCTTTGCTCCTGTAAAAAAACTGCAGCTTTACATTATATGGCCAGCTAAAGGGAAAACCTTTTACTTCTATTGCAACACTGAGAGACTCTATCCGTTTTTTAAAATCTAGAAAACCTTTATCACAGTGAGCATCGCATTCTCACAAGTATTCTTCATATCTCTGAACATCACCAGCATTAATTAGAAATAGCAATTATACACAATCATAGTTGTACAGATGTAAGATAAAATGTTTCCCTCAGATCTGTTCTATAAATCTTAGCACCAAGATTCAGTTCTCCCTACATCCATAGAACAGCCACTGAAATTAAAGTGAGCTCTCCACATGGAAGAAGAGCAGATTATGGGAGTCACAATCTACCTTGAGAATCTGAGAGTGAAATAATCTCAGTCACTTCCCAATATCACACTCTACAAAGAAAGCAAAGAGACTGAAGGAATTAAATTTGAGGGGCTGAAAAGAACCTTTTAATATGCGATACAAAGATCACACATTCAATTCCTGACCACTGAAATTTACCATGAAGGCCAGAGTCTGCTATTTTTACTCCTGCTGAGTAGCATCTCAATCTACAAATAGTGCCAATGAAATTAAGAGGATTATTTAATAGGACTTCATATGAGAAAGTACATCAGAATCTAGCCCAGAATGTTTAATATATCTCAGGCCATTCTTGAGAACTAAATATACATATACTTACAACCTTTTGCATCCCTCAGATATACTACAGGCAAAAAGGAAATATTTTAAGAAGTGGAAGAGGACTAGTGCTTTGAATCATGATAATAAAAATTAACACTCATATTCTTAATATTAAGTAAAACAAATGGTTTTAATGGAGCATATGTTTTTACTTTTCTTTAACTATCATACTGATTTAAGATGATGAAGACAAATCAGAAAAAAAAAACCAAAAACAAAGTAAATGTGACATGGATGACAGATGAAATTATACATTTGTATCCTTAAAGTGCAGTTAACATATTGAGTTGATCTAAGACAAATATAACATATCTTTTTATAATTGTAGTGTTTTGTGACTAGGCCTTTTTAGATGCAACTTGATGGAAATTTAATCCTACATATTCCATATAAAATTACAACCCCTAAGCTCAGACATTATTTGATTAGATACTGTTTAGTGTATCCAATCACTTTTGAAGTTAACACAGCTGTGTTAAATTCTGATTGTCAGCACTCCTCTCAAAAATAAAACAATGTAACAACATTCCATTTTATTTACTCTTTTACATTGTATCTTATACATCTATCACAGCGAAATCCCCCATTTTACTTGATATGCGGCCCTCCAGTCCATCCATGGGTAGGGCTTGCTGGGATGGGCAGGAGGAAGAGCTGGACTCATGCTACCTTGACTACCTGCTCTTACTGGACTGGAATGATGATCATATTCAGGCAAGTTATGTATCCCCTATATGGAAACTTGTCACCTAACAACTCAAGTTCATGTGCTGGGCCTTCAACAAAGATGACTGGTTTTGCTCAATTATTTTTCATGCTGAAGAAATCCTTAAACAAAGATTAAAAAAATTGTTCCTGGGAGAATTTTCTAAGAGAATTCAGTATTCTTTACTGAGGACATAGGAATCTGGATTCCACACAGCATATGTACCCCATAGTTGCCGAAAAAATTCCTCAAGAGGTAGAGCTGAGTCAGGTCATCAGTCCAGTCAATACTTTGCCAAATCCATACCCATGCCTCTCCTTGGGAGAGGTCAACAAGATAGAATCAGGTTAATATTTGGTAATTAAAGAGGCAGTCTGGTCCCGTGGATAGAGAACTGGCCTGTGAGTCTATGAATGCTCCACACCTCCTGCTCAAAAGGATATTCACATTGAGCTCAATTGTAGCTTTGCCAGAAGCCCCGCGCAAGAGACAGTGCATGGTTGCACTGCCCCAGGAGCAGATGTGGAACTAGAACAATTAGGAACCACCCCTCATTTCTTCCCAGTCACCTGTGCGTGAGAGAACTGTTGGGGAATGATGATTAAGAGGACCCAACATTGAGATACTCCTCAAAATGCAATGCAGGGAAATTACTAACAAGTTGAGGTTTTTTTGGGTAATAATTCACAAACATAATGTTGGACTTTGAGTAAAAGATCTCTGAAAACCCATGTTTAAAGAAGATAAGAAATGCTGACATAAAGGGTCATCAGCTTTTCCATAATTCTCCATTCAAATAAAACTTAGTTATGAGGATACATACTAAATTTTGATATTGAAATATAAAGATGAAGAATTGTTAAATTATAATTTTTGTTAGAGCTTTGTTAATTCAATAGTTTATAATTTTGGATAATAAATAAGTTTGCATGGGACAATACCAGTGCCAAGGCAAAAGGAGGGAAAAGGACAGCCAATAGAGCCTCCCCTGCTACACCTCCATCAGTGTCAGGTGTGGACAAGGGGACTTAAAAGAAGGAGACCTACCCAGTTGGGGGCTCACCAGGAAGGAGAGCAGAGCTCTGCTACTGCCTCACTGAGGGTAGGCTGGCTCAGTAGTAGCACATGTGGTATTATAGCATTGCACAGCAACAGTTAAAGTATTAGGTCTCAGTCCCGCAGTCCCTTAACATGTAAACACTAATTAACTTAAATGGGAACTCCATGTACAAAATGATTGTACGATAAAACCGATATATACCCTATTATGAATGTATATAAATAGTAATATCCAAATGATGGAAAATATGAATAGATCTAATTATTTGATATTATGTCCAAAAGAGGGTCAGAAACCCACCAGACACTGGCACCTTTAAAAAAAAAGTTTTTAAAATTATTACTACAAAAAAAGGAAAGAAAAACAAACCATAAATATGTATATTTACAGGCTCAAGTCCTGCCCACTTAAAATTCACCTAGTAATGTTTGTTTATTGGATTCAGATGTTTTAATCTCCTCTAAAAATAGACATATGTATTAAAAATATTAGTAGATCACTAATATACAATGCCAGCTAGTTTCTTTCTGTTTTTTTTAAAGGAAAAAATTGACAGTCTGATGTTTGAAGTTTTGCTAATTTAGATGTAGGACTTTTCATAAGGATATTTCCTATGCATTTCTTAGTGTGGATTCAAATTATTTTATACTTAAAAAATTAAATATAATTTCACAGTGTGACACAAGAGGAAATAATTATGATACATGCTGTGAATTTGTATGAAGATTAGTACCTCTGAACAACTACAAACTCTTTGTGTTATTGAGTCATACTAGGAAATGCCTAATAATGTGTATTGAGAGCATATCATCTATCATACTTCACTTATAGCATATAAAACACAGTAATCCATCTGCTATTTTAAATGTGAATGAACAAAACTAGATTTATATTTTTCTGACTGAATACAGTAATTCTTCTGTGTTACATCATCACAAGACTATATCCTTATGAAGTTCCCTGCACATATCTCAATCGGGAATGAGGACAATTAACAAAAAGAAGCTGCATTTTTCACACTGATTATTAGAAGTGGTTAGCTGGCTATTGAGATGTGATAGTTTTCTGAGAAAGGTCCAGGCTTTGAAATATATTTTGCCCAGAAAGTTAAATTTTCATCAAATTGGAAAAATGTCTCTGCTCATTAACAAGTAACACAAGAAAGGTCATACATTTAAAAAAACAAAAGCAAAAAAGAGGAAGCAGATTTTCCAGTGGTTAGATCTGTGAATTTAAAAATTCCTCTTAAAAAAGTGCATTCAAGTAATTTTAGCAAAATCCCGCAATTACTTTTTATTACCATTTTTAGTAACATCACACATTTTCCTCCCAGAAATGTATAGAATATAAGAAAAGGTACATTCATTCTACTTTTACTTTTGTAAAATGTAGTAATTTAGATATCCTTGTTTGAATAAGCATAATTTAGCCTTAAACACATACCCGTCCACATCCTGCAAAGTTTTTAGTGCCTCTTCTAACTATAATATGCTCATCGCAACTGAATGCTGTGGGACTTTGTCTGGCAAGGAGGAAGAAAAGGGATTGTAGGTCTTGAGCCATGGGGGAACCAGAAGTGTCTGGTTTAGATGGGGACACTGAACCACCAGGTACACCAGCTGGGGGGAAAGGGGATTTATATCCAGTGTCACACAAATTGTACCCTCTTTCTTCATGAACCAGCAGCGCCCTCTCTCCCACCCATGGGATCAAAGTAGGACCAAGTATTTTATGATCTACAGTGGACACTGTGCTAGTTGCCTTTTTCCTTTAGGAGCTGGGAAGGAATTTTCCCCTCACTACCATACTGGCCCAGGTGCTGAGGATTGTTTCGCCTTCCCCACAGAAGTTCAGAGACCCGTTGAGTTAGGTAAGGAATTTAGGTCAAGATGTCACAAATTAGGCAAGTGTCCATTGCAGGTACTCATTTTATGGGGTGGCAAGGAAGGGAGGGGGTCTGGTTTCCTAGGGAAGCTGGAAAAGGGAGTTGGGATTCTTAGTGTCTAACACAGTGGGGAGACAGCCCTCTTTTTCCAGGCCCTCTGACCCTCATGACCAGCAATGGGATAGGACCCGGTTGGGAAGGGAAAGGGCTGATGGCAGCCCTCCCAAATAGATGGAAATGATTAAGAAAAAAATGGTGACCAGCGCTATACAATTTACTGCTGGGTGATCCCAGATAAATTAATAAAGGTGCAGCCTTATTTCAACACATCCATTGAATCTTGTCTTTGTTCCTGTGTGTGTCTGGGACAATGGGAATTGAGGTTTTGCAGACTCCGGGATCACACTCTCTTTGCAGATAATTAAATAAGTTTCAGTCATGGAAAATAATAGTTTATGTAAAGCACTGATTGTCTATTATATTTAACAATTTTTTTCTCATTCCATACCTGTCTCTTACATGTACCTGCTCATTTTATTATAATGGTAATACAAACAGCTTTGGCCTATTCGAATGACCTTCTGGGCATGCTGCAAAAGCTATTTGTTTGATAGGGTTTTACGGGAAGGATCAAGTTATGTTATGAGATAAGATATGAGAATGAGAAGTTTTCCTGGAGTATTTCTTTTTATTGCTGATTAGCTGCGATACACTGTTATCTCTCTTTGATTACTTAAGGCTGCTGGCAGGCAGAATTAATTTATATATTAATATTTATGCTGCTGAGTAGTTCTTACTGTAATTCTAATTATTAGAATGAACAGAACTTCTGTACGGTAATTCTTTCTTTTTAAATATTCAATCTAAAGAAATAACAAATAAATTAGAATACGCTTATATTTGAAACAACATTTTGGAGATGATTTTTTGAAAATATAAGAATTAAATATGTTATTCTTGTAATGAATGGGTATGAAATGTAAATGTAACAGCTGTGTGTCTTATATTTACTAGCAAATAAAATAAAGAAAATAATGCGCAAAAATGCTTTAAATCAGGACTTTTAAGACTGTATTGCAGATTTCCTCACAGGCATTCTACCACACAAAATAACAGCTATCCTAAGGGTCAAATTCTGTTCTCAGAACCATGTGCCAGAAGTCACATTGAAATAATACACAGAAAGCATATACACATTGCTACCACAATGCCAATAATAATAATACCCAATCAGTGAAGCGCATAATTTGGCCATTATACAATTGCAATCTACAATCTCATATGTTATTTGTACTGTTTAAGTGTCAAGAGGCCTCATCAGGTACCTGGGTCCCATTGTGATAAACCCTGGATGCACACATAATGAACACATGGTTCCTGGACCAAAAAGCTAAATAGGAAAATATTGTTTTTTGCTATTCTTGTTTCTTTTATAAGAAGAATGTATCTATCACAGGATTACTATAAAAGCTGGTTTTGCTCTTAGACAAATTGAATGATTAGGTTTACCAATAAAGGATCAACTCTTACAGTTTTTATTAAGGAAAATATCCTGAATAAAGGCTGAGGATTTGGCCTGAGGGATTAGTACTTTTGATTGAATGCATAGTAAGTGGGAAATCATATACAATTTACAGTTTTCACTGAGTCCCTATGAAAGAAAGACCTTCATATATACAATCATATCCATTCCAGTCACATGTTACTATCACACTTGATGACATTATGGAGACAGACCTCCACAGAACTTAATTTCAGTATAGTGATAATACTGATAAATTATCATTGCTATAATAAACAGACTCTGGGGGCCTTCGTGGATCAAAATGTAGATATCCAGTTAAGGCTGATGCCAGGCTGGGAACAAGATGAAAAAACTCACATTTTCAAAATATGTGGTAGGCCCAGATTTTAATTTACACAACTGTAAATATTAAAGAAAATGCATTGTAAAATGTTTGGATACTTCTGTAATTCAAAAAAATACTCTGACTTAAGAAAATAAAAAAATAAAAATTGGCAAATTATTTTTCTGCTTGGACAAAAATATAGACTCAAGGGATGTAATTCTGTCCCAATTGACTTCAATAGGACCAGCATTTCACCACTGATATTTAGATTAAAAACTAATCTAAATATCAGTCTCTTTTCGTAAAGACTTGTATATGCACATCAACTGTTTTTTTTTACAGCTATGTAAATATATTTGAATACAATAAACTATAACTGCTTTAGAGCCATTAGGGTCAGTCTGCTAAACAACCTATACTTTTAATAATAGTTCACTAACACTAACTAAATCTGCCATTTAAAAATTCCATAAAAATCGACTGATTCTGAAGAAGGCAAAATATTTCCATGAATAAAGGATCTTCATTCGCTTACAGTCATAACTAGTGAGCCAATCCTTTAAGTACTTATTTGCGTGAAAGATCATAATGGCTCTTGGGCTATGTGATTCTACTAGGGAATTGCAAAAGAACATAAAACTTGTTAAAACAAGAAGTAAGTTATAGACAAAACAATAGATGTAAGTAACGATATGTTTGTGACAGAAAGTTATTAAGAAATCCTGAGTTACAAAGCGCAGGGTTGACACACTGAACCAGATCCTTGGGACACAGGACTTTGCTCTTCATCCTTAGGTAGTCTGCTTGTGTGTCTGAGAAAAATGAGTTTGCATATATACAGCAACGTTTGGGCACAACAGGCTGAGTTAAGGAAACATCATTTATTGAATATAACTTTAAATTTTCCTACAATTGTTGGTTTGTCACAATCTTACTGTTACTTAAATATAGGATTATAGTGTGTTAATAATAATAATCAGAAATAGTGTGAATACTGTATTTGTTATCAAAACACAAAGATGGTGTTAAATAATTTTAAGTTATACCAGTCGTGGCTGGAAAACATAGTTGTATCCATGTACTTACTGGAGATGTATGTATTTGATTTATTCTTAACTGGTTTTCCAAATCTTGTACCTTATTTTTCAGTTCTATATTTTCAGTTTCTAGTTCTTGAATCTACAAAACAAACAGTCATTGTAAAGATACTGGGAGACTCATTCTCTGACGTATCTAATTTTAGCTATAAATCATGAATAACATTTTTATTTCTTTATTTATTTGAGATCTGCTATTCTTAACAGTATACTACAAACTAATTACCAAAAAACTAGTAATTGGGTTTAATAATTGATCCAAATGCCTCATTTTATTTGAGAATGAAATAAATTTCTTAGCACTTGTGAATTTTCAGGATGATGGAGAGATGCACACTGTTTTTTTCATAAATGCACTATAATTTCATAGATTATTGTCCTCTTTTTTAGTGTTTCTGGAGTCTCTTAATAATCTTCTGTCCTTAGTATAGTATTGAAACTTATGCTCCAGCATACTTCACAGAAATTTGTAAAAAATTACCGTAGTATATAATTTTCATGAAGAGAAGCAACAAATATGGATGACTTACTCTTTTCTGTAACCCTGCAATCTGTTTTCTTGTTTCAACATCTTTTCCTCCAGATTCCAGAAATTTCCTGTAAGCCAGGTCAAATGCTTGACCAATTGTTAAAGTTATCTCTTCAGCCTTTATACAAGTAAAATATTGGAATTAGCACATTAAGAGTATCTTATATAGTATTTTTCATTTCACAGGAGCACAAAACATATTACATAATTAGGGTCCTACCAATTTCACGGCCGTGAAAAATTTGTCACGGACCGTGAAATAAGCTCTTCCCTGTGAAATCCGATCTCCCCCTTGCTGCAAGTCCTGGCTGGGCTGGGAGAGGACTTATCCTTCCCCTGCATGGCTGTTCTCGCTTTCAGGGGGAGATCAGAGCCACCTTGGAGTGCCTCCCCCTGCTGCAGGAAGCTCCAGCACCGGAGGTTCCTGCAGCAGGAGGAGACTTGTGGAGGTGTATTCCCCTGCTCCTGGAAGCACCCTAGCTCTTAGCTGTGAGTCCCTGCTGCGCTGGGGAGAGACAGGACTTGTCCTTCCCTTGCATGGCAGCTCTGAGGAGAGAGTGAGGGGGGGAGATTAGACCTACTTCCGGGTACCTTTTGGGTTGGGACCCCCACGGTTACAACACTGTGACATTTCAGAAGTAAAAAGCTGAAAACATGAAATTGACCAATTTTAAATCTCTCTGTCCATTAAATTGATCAACATTGATCCTGAATTTGGTGGGGCCCTATACATAATATACAGTATACCTAGATACTGCTTCACCTACCACTGAAATGAATTCAGCTTTGAAAAGAAACATGGCAGCCAGGAAGATAACTGAAGAATAATTGATGCAAATAAACTACAGGGGAAACTGCTGTAGACAGAATGCGATTATCTATGTTGCAGTGTACATTATGCTACTTGTACATTATGCTACTTTAATATCTATAAACAATGTGCTTGGGTCTGTTTTTGTTGCATTTTCATCCCTTGAAAGTGGCTGATGGCTATAACTTTCTTTTGTTAATGAAATATTTTTATTGAATTCAATTTTTTCTTTCGTTGCTTTTAGTTAGGTTTCAAAAGTCTATATTATAAAAATAGGGTATTGATTTCCATAAGGTCGATATATCTATATATCGTATGTCTGTGCTTAAGTATTGAAGACCACAAGTGCCAAACCAAACCAAATCTGTGGACGTCCATGCAAATAAAATAGTTTCTCTCTTCATATTTGAGAACTCCATACATAATGTTTCAATTCCTTTTACATAGGAAAGATTTTACTTTGGATAACTTTTGCAGGGGCAAAAACCCAACAATACAATACATTCATTAACTGTTAATATTTTTGGAAACTCGGTTAATCCCAGTAATCACCATTACATGGTCAGCATTTGTTCAGTTTTCTCCTTGTACTTAGAACAGGAAAAACTGTAGCATATATGTGGTCTGTTTGTTGGAAAACAGATTTTTTTCTGACAACCACTGTAACAACTGGATTTATGTCAACCGGATTAGACTATTGGTTTTCTTTGTCATTGAAAAGCAAAGAAAAACATGGGAAAATATCAAGGCAAGACTGAGATTTTAATTTTGAAAGGAAGTAGAGACTTACCCTTTGATAACTTTCTGTAATACCAAGTGCCTGATACAGGTTTAATCATTTTATCTGCTGCAAATTAACACAACAAAGTGACAGTTGCTCAGAATTACCATTACCAATCAGCTGCATTTTGACTATTTTAGAGAACAGACCTATATTTACCACTAATTAAATAATGGTAAATTGGCATTTGGGAACATGCAATGCTGGCACTATGGGCACTTTCCAGGAAATGTGTGTAGATTGGAAGGGAAGGCACCAACTTGAATGAGCTTCTTTGGATGCTGAAGGAATTAACGGACTGGAAAGAGGGAAGGGGCAAAACTCACTTCAGGGACCACAGGGGTAGACAGAAGTGTCAGAGAAAGAGCAATAGTGAATGAGATGGGAAAGATACGGTCAGGAATCAGGGCCTGTAGCAGAGCCAGTCTCCAGGCAACTTAACGAGTGCAGCTAGCTTGTAGTAGCTTGTAGTAGGCTGTCTGATTGGCTACACTGCCTGACTGGTGGGAAGAGAGTCAGCAGATTAGCTCTTGAGCCCAGCAGCAGCAACAGTTTGGCAGCTGCTCAGAACATTCACCCATGGCTGTGATAGCTTCTGCGTTTGCTTGTTCCCAGCCTTGCTCTCATCTTGTTCCTAACCACCAGGCCTGACCCCTATTCCAGTTGCTAGGCATGACTGCCATGTCCCAATGTGTGACAGTTTGAGCAGCCAAAAAAATCAGGGAACTAGAACTCATATGGTGAGCATGGATCCTACAAAGGCCAATACCTCTCTAATGGAAATAATGGGAGCCCTACAGATCTTGCAGGACCAGGTTACCACTCTGAAGGCATAGAACACAATCCTGCAAGCTCAGGCCATGCTTTCAGCTCCAACCCCCACTCCTCACGAGCCCAAACTCCCTCTGCCTGACAAGTTTAATGACAATCAACACATTTCATGGGCTCCTAAATCAGTGTGGGCTCCTATTTCGGCGACACCCACAGTCGCACCCCACTGACCAAGCCCAAGTGGGACTGATTATCAGCTTGTTTACCTGGGAGGCCCTGGCTTAGGCATCTCTGCTCCTGGAAAAATCAAGCCCACTTCTGGGCCACTTTAAGGACTTTATTTGTGCGATGGTGGTGATTTTCAATTACCCAAGTCAGGAGCGTACAGCTGAAGCCGCACATGCAGTTTTGCAGCAGGGAGGCTGGCCAGCTGCTAAATGTGCAGCAGAGTTCCGATGCTTGGTAGGAGACACCTAGTGGAACGAGGCTATGTAGTGTTATCATTTCTGGCTCTGCCTAAATGGCAATATTAAAGATGAACTGGCACAGGTGGAATCGCCATCCTGCCTTACTCAACCTAGTCATCAAAATCGATGAATGCCACCGAGAAAAAAAGATGGTCCTCCTGCCTCCTGCCAGCCCTGCTGGCTCCAGCCCCATTCCCCCATCACCAGTCCCTTCTCCATTGCCTGAACCCATGCAAGTCAATCAGGTTCAGCCCCGCCTCTCTGACACAAAGAAGAATCGACACTGGGCATTGGACCTATGGGGTTCAGGGCTGGGTTGGCGTCTTTCCCCTCACCCCAGCAGTCCACGCCTATTCTCATCCACCAGTACCTTGATGATGGCCAATCTGCAAACAACACATCTTCAACTCCCTTTCCAGTTCTGGCACTCTGTGATGCCTGACACCTAGAGTAGGTGGTGGATTCAGTGCCTCAGGCAGTTTCATGGATCTGGAATTTGCCCAAGCACACAATATCTCCATCCAGCACAAGGACTCCCCCAAGTTAGCAAAGTCCACAGAGCTCTCATTTCTTTTGTCATGATCAGATAGCTCCCTTAGAGTTAACTACCCCTTGAGGCTACCCGAGAAGTCCTCCAGTTTGAACTAATTCATTCACTGCATTCATCAGTTGACAATGGCATCCTCTGGCTCATCTCCCATGACTTGTACATCTGCTGGCACTCAGGCATGGTGTGCTTTGAGCTACCATTTTTCCAATAGTCCTGTTTCCTGAGAGCTAACTGGAGATCAGAATCCTTTTGTGGCTTACTTGGTCCTTCAAAGAATTCAGAGACATGAAAATAGGATGCAAAGGCGACCCCAACAATCACCATGACCACACTCAAAAGCTTCACGGATTCCTGTTAAATAGCAACACTATGTCGATGTGTTCAGCAAAAAGAAAAACAACGGCCTCCTGTCCCCTTGGAGCTATGACTACCCAATCAGCTTCTAGCCGAGAGCAGAGGTTCCCATCAGGTACATTTTCTTCCTCTCTGAACTTGAACTATAGGTATTTCGGAGCTATCTTGAGTAAAACCTATAAAAGATGTTCATTTTCCCTACCATACCCCCAACAGGAATCCCAGCCTTCTTTGTGGTGAAGAAAGAAATACACCACATACTTCCAGCCTTGTGTGGACTACTGGGCTCTGAACAAGATTACACTCTGAAACTGGTACCTCTTACCACTTATAAGTGAGCTGTTTGAAAGTTGAACCTCCATGGACCTTATAACCTGGTAAGGATCTAGCAAGGAGATGAATAGAAGATCATGATGTTTGGGTGCCCCAGCGATCTTCCAGAATTTAATAAATGACATATTAGGGATATGCTGGACCAGTTTGTCATCATTTACCTGGATGAGATTCTCATTCTCTCTGAAAGTCAGGGCTCCACAATCATCATGTGCGCATTGTCTTGGAGAGACTCCACCAAACCACCTATGCATGAAGCTTGAGAAAAGCTTGATAAGACCACAGTGATATATCTTTTCACCTGAGGGATACACTGGGAACCCACATAAAGTGGTGGAAATATCCAACTGGGCTGCAGCCAAGGAGGTATGAAGGGTGCAGCAATTCCTGGGGTTCACTAATTTCTAAAAGCAATTTATTAAAGGATTCTCTAGCCTGGTTGTACCCATAACAGTGTTCTTGCACAAGGGGGCTCAGTTTCCCTGGTCCACCCACGCTCAGACAGCCTTTGATCAACTGAACAGAACATTCATCTCAGCACCCTTCCTGATTCACCCAGACCACATTTACAAATACTCCCATACCATGAACCTACACTCAAAACCGCTAGGTCTCCTCCAGCCTCTGCCCACACATCTGCAGCCTTGGTATACTATATCAATGGATTTCATTGCAGAACTGTCATGCTCACAGGGATACACATTAATCCTGGTTGCATTGATCTGCTAACAAAGATGGCACACTTCATCCCAAACTGCACCTTTCCTACCACATTTGGACTCAGCTTCACTCTTCCTAGAAAATGTTTTCCATTACAATGGGTTACTGACTGGCACTGTATTGCACCAGGATCCCTGTTCATTTCCTGATTCTGGTGGGAATTTCTCAGACTGGATGAGGTGAGAGACTCACTTATCACCCAAAGACCAATGGGCAAACAGAGAGAGTCAATCAAATCTTGGAGCGGTATCTTTATTGTTTTCTCAGTTACCACCAGGATGATTAGCCTTCCCTGATGTGCTACTCCAAATTTGAATATAACAATGCAATCTACACCTTGACCTGTTAATAATTAAACCACCCTACCATAACTAAGGATACGATTTAGTTATGGAGGTCATGGATTCTTTAACGGACTTCTGTGAATTCTTCGGCTTCAGCTGTCAGTGGCTGTAGCTGGGGTTGAAGCCAGGTCTGTGCAGCCCCATCCCACAGCTCGGGTCGGGGCTGTGCCCCCTCCCTTGGCGGTGGAGCTCAGACTGTCAGTCCCCTCCCATGAGGCTCCAGCTGTCATTCCTCCCCTCCGCCCCCGGTTATTTTTAGTAAAAGTCGCAGACAGATCACGGGCTCCTATGCATTTCTGTTTTTTGCCTGCCACCTATCCATAACTTTTACTAAAAATAACTGAGATAAAATCTTAACCTTAACCATAACCTGTTGATTCTTTCTAGATGAGCCAAAGTCCCACTATACCTTGTGTTTATAATTACATGAAAAGAACGTCATAGTCAATAGGTCATTTTTTTCTTGGTCTATAAGTACCCGTTGTATATAAAGGGGTGCCTATTATTATACATGTGGATGGTAATGGACAAAATGACATAACTGTTAAGGGATACACATAAATGCACGGTAACTGAAAAAATTAGTAACTGACAAAATGGACAAGGAGCATTTGGTATAGCAGATGTGTTCTGGAATCAATGTAACAGCAAACCATTAAGTTATGTGTTGACTAATGTCCAAGTCATTAAGAGCTAAATATGGTTACAGACGTTATTAACTTATTGATTAGGTCAAGCTAAGAATATTCAAATAAGCAAAATGTCTGCAAAACCAACACTGGGGAAAACATGAGGATTTTTCTGGGTTCTGAATGAATATATAAAGGGTGATTTTAAGGAAGTTAATCAAAAGTGAACTGAAGTACACTGCCATCACGTCTCCATTACAGAGATTGGTATATACCAATCTCTGTAGTATATATATATCTCCTTTTTCTGCACAGTGCTGTATTAAATATTACTTGATTGTCTTACTTAAACAAAACATCAACTGAGTTAGTTATTTGACATGTTTTATTGACTACAAACACATAACAGACCCAATATAGCCCCTTCTTTACAGACTATAGCTTTCTCTCCCACTTTCACAGAGTTACCCATAAATTCCCCAGTGCTAGGCACTGTGGATTTAGCCCCCAATATGTATTGGGTGCACCAAGAGCTCAACAAACACTTGAAGCCTGCCAAAGAAGCCTATAAAACACCACATGGATCAAGACCATCAGGCTGTCCCCAATCTGGCCACAGGTGTGGTTCTCTGCCCAGAACCTTAAATCAAACTACCCACCTGCCAAACTAGATTACCAGTGCCTGGGCCCCTTCAAGATTATAGAGTGGATAAACCCAGTGACCTTCAGGTTACAGTTGCTTGAGTCCTCAAAGAGCCACCTTTTCATCTCACACTTTTAAAGCCCTACACCTAGAACCTATACCCAAACCACTCCAATCTATAACAGTTCTCGGACAGGAGGAGTATTTGATCCACTGAATCCTCAACTCAGCAAGTTAGGGGAAGGCTCCAGTACCTGGCAGACTGGGAAGACTACAGTCTGGAGTAGTGGGCTTGGGAATGGGCAGAGAACATGCACACTCTGGACCTATTGCAGTGTTCCATCAGAAGTACCTGGAGAAACTGGGCCTGGTTAGGCGGCAACCTCAAGTGTGGGTATTGTCAGGTATCAGGCCCTGCAGAAGAGCCAGTCTCCAGGCAACCTAACAAGTGCAGCTGGCCTGTAGTAGGCTGTCTTACTGGCTAAACCACCTGATTGGGAAGTCAGAAGACCAGCTCTTAAGTTCAGCTGCAGCAGCAGTTCAGCAGCTGCTCAGAGTATTTGCCCACAGCTGTGATAACTCCTGTGCCTATTTGTTCCCAACCTTGCTCCCATCTTGTTTCAGTCCTGCTCCTGCCTTTGATGGTGGACTCAGCCTTTCCTCTGCCTTTTCCCACTCCGGTTCTGACTCTTGAATCCAATTGTTGACATCTGACTCTGGCTCTGACCTATGCTCTGAGCTTGGGTGCCTTTTCCTGGCTATTGGCTCCTGTACCAACCACAAGGCACAACTGCTCATATTCCCGTCGCTGAAAGGTACCAGCATAAAGAGATTATCGGAAGGGGAGAAGAAATGCACCTGAGATCGAGAAGTGATCTGTGTTTATTGCTGCCCTTCCTAAAAGAAGAGAGAAAGGAAGACAGACAAGAAGGTAGAAGCGAACACAAATGTACAGTGAGTATACACATTGTTACTGTATTGACACTGAACTATTGCAGATGAATGACAAGATCACCAAACACACTCTATAAGCAGTACGGCAAAAGTTTATATAACTGTATCTAATGTTATAGAGGAAAAAAGATGTAATTTTTGTCAAAGTCAAGAGTTTTTTTTTATATTCTTCTAAATGAGGCATGACATAACAGAGATCCTGAGCAACTGTGAATATTAAACATCCCTTGTCATTTTTCATATGAATGGGTGCATTAGTGCCAATGTCCTAGTTAAATACCGTTAGGCAATTATTTTCTGCCTATGTAAACTCCTATTGTTTCAGCTGGACACAGTATTCTTCACTTCCTGTCCTAAACTATTCTTGAATATAACTGTACATTGTTGAACACTTGCCATGTTGCACCCCAGAAGTGACTGCATTTCAGTGGTGTGTGAAATGATTCTTCTTAGTGGTGTATCAGCACGTGGGTGACCCAGCAGAGTGGAGGATGCCTACTGTGCAAATCCCATAAGGATATATATGTGTACTGCACAATAGTCCATGTGGCTACTTCACATAGTGTGCGGCAGTAACCTCCACATGGCAGCTTTGCAAACATTCCAGAGCCTGGAGGGAAAGGGATCCTCTCCCCATCTTGTGTATAAGCCTGGTGGTTGGCCCAGGTAGTGAGGCTGGGTACTGGGAAGAAGATTTGCCTCAAGAAAGAACATTGTGACCTGAGGTGAAAAAGTATTAACAAAACGTTTAATTTAAATCTGTAATAAACACAAGTACAATTTTAAAGGCATCTTGACATGAAACAGTACATCAAGCTGACCCTATATAAGGGGCTGCCCAGCTGCTCGTTTTATCCTCTTCCTAGTACTAATTTCAAAACACGCCATTTGAGACCCCCCAAATCACTGTAAAACATCTGACATACTTACACACTTTTCACTGTCAAAGACATAGCACAAGTGTTTATTTGACTCAGAATCTTTGCATATGAAGGTAAATATCCTCTTGTCAGTTTTATCATCAGCACAAAATGATATCCTATGAAGCTGGCAATTGTGCTGGACTTCCTGCAAATGACAATAGAATGATCACATTTGATGAGTTAATTTTTTAGTATTTTATTCAAAAAATTAATACTCTACACACCTAGATGTTATAGTAACATGATGTTTACTTTATTGTGACAAATTTATTGTGACCTTTCCCTCTTTTTAGGAAATGATATTGCACCATTCAATGTGCATGTAGTTACAAGGGAAGACCCCTCCCCTGCAATGAACTTTGTTCATATGGACCTGTGCACCTGTGTGGAACTCATTGCAGGACAGCTACCTAATTTTATCAATTAAACCTTTATTGTAGTTTGAAGAATTCAAAATTTGTTTAAACTGTTAGTGATCATTCTAGCTAATACTGAGTGCATCTGAGGGCTGGTCTTCACTACTGCAGCAGGGATTGATTTAGTGGGTCTAGTGAAGACTTTCAAACTCGATGGCAGAGTGCTCTCTAGTTGACCTTGGTATTCCAGCTCTCCGAGAAGAGTAAGGGAAGTCGACCAGAGAATGTCTCCTGTCGACACAGTGAAGTGAAGACACCGGGGTAAGTCAACATAAGATACGGTGACTCCAGCTACGTTATTCACGCAGCTGGAGTGGCGTAACTTAGGTCGACTTACCCCCTAGTGAAGACAAGCCCTCAATCTCTTAAGAAACAAACCTTAAAAAGCAGAATCTGCAAGACAAAAAAGGCTTACAAATGAGAATGGATACAGACATCTGGAATTATTTAGCCCTGAGAGAAGTAACTAAGCATTTAGATTAGATAAAGGTGGTTGTAAAATTGGGTATTGGAAAACAGCAATAAAATTCGTTAATGGTCTAGATGGTTATTCATTTTTATTTCTAGTGTAAAAGTGGTGAATCAAAACCAGCATCTTACACCTATAACTGAAGGGGGGAAAATAAAACATACTAGTAACTATCAGAAGACACAAGACAAAAGAACAAGAGTATACAAATGTGCCTAAGAAACATCAGTGTAGAACTTTTAGGTTTGTAGCAAACGTGATAAATCATGTGCCTAGGAGAGTAGTGATTTTGAGTGTCAGACCAGAATATAATAACCTCAGGATTTAATATGTTTGGGAAAAGAGTTAACACACACAAAACACAGGGCATCTGGGACACTTTTTGCGAGAACGAGTTAGTTGAGAACTTGAACACAGAGCTTTTTCTTGGAGTTCTGATGTGCTATGCCTGAGAGTTATAAATTGTGTTTTGCTTTTTCAGGTTAACATTTCTGCTCAGGAGTGTTTCTACGGTAATTATACTTTGATATGACATCCTGTACCCAGCAATTAATATCTCACCCAGCAAAGAAGTAACCTGATTATGGAGTCCAGACCTTCTTGACACCTAAAAGCCAGGAGAGATTTAATTTGGAATAGTACCCAGAAGAAACTCCCTACATGTTTGTAGTCTGTGTGTGTCATGGCAGAACCATCTCAATTCACTATTCTATTGTTAATATCAAAGAAAAAATTTCTGCAGAAACTATGGCTTTTCTTATAGAATGCCTTTTGTAATTCTAAATGTTTCTGTTGGCAACAAATGGGGTGTTTTGCAAATTCCTTCATGTGGTTTCTATGAAAAAAGGAACACATCCAAATCCTTCCTCTTTATACAAGACATATATTTTAAAGCACACACAAGTTATACTGTGACAAGGGCATGGCTTCACTTCTGTCTTCTTGCCTGCAGAAACTGAGCAAACTCCACCTGTATACACTCAGTGACCTTTCATTTTATGTTCCCTCCACCAACATTGTTACAGTCCCGATGGAACAGTCGATTTACAATATTCACAGTGCCTTTGGTCTCCCATCTCTAAGACCTCTGTGTGAGTGAGCTCAGCTAGCCCTGTTCCTCTCTCTCACCCCCTCTTGGCACTTCCTTCCTGTGCCTCTTTCTCAGACCTGGGCTGAGGCGCTAATTAGATCTTTATCCCACCCAGCCCACAAGCCTGATTAGATAATTACCCCAATCAGCGTCCCCTGGGGAACTAATTAGCATCTAAGTGAACAGAGTACATGCTGTCCTGCACTCTCCCCGCCTCCCCTTCCTGTACTCTGTCACACACACTTAAAATACAATCTTGGAATGAGACATGTGACCATGTGAACCATTGTTTTTGATGAATGGGACTAAAAATACCCCACACTACTGCCCAGTATTTTCTTATGGCCTAACTGTTTAAAAGGTGGCAATGAGAGTGTTCTTAATTTATAAGAGCCTGGCAAAATTACAGAAATAGAAAGAATATTTAAGATGCTAGTATTTTGTTTTTCTCAGTAACCCTCTTGGTGTTTTATTTCATTTGGCCGGTAGCATGGGAAAGCAGTACCAGTTATGAAGGAAAATATTGCAGTTCCTATGTGAGCTATTATCTACTTTAAAAATTGTGGATTCCTGTGCAAGGATCGCAGATGGCCGTTATCTCAGCAGGGGGGCACTCAGCATCTCCAAGAATCAAGCCTCACATAATGTGCTTAGGGCCACAGACCAACAGCAGAACCAAGACTATAACACAGGATTTAAGTCTTTCAAAAATTTCTCCATGTTTTCACTCTCTCTCTCTCTTTCTCTCTCTCTCTCATGTTCCCCGTTCCCAGTCTCTACACTCTCTTCACATCCATCCTCCTGCGCACCTTGTCCCCCAATAAAATGTCTCACACACACTGAACCTCTCTCTCTCCTGCAGCTTGCCAAAAAAATCACACATGTTAAAACTATTTTCCTCATTTACCTCCTGGCCAAAAATCTTAGTCACATTCTTTTCCATCCATGCTGCTTGCGCTCTCTTCACCACATCCCTTAGGGTCTCCCTCTCCTTCCAAACTGGTCTTATTCCCATCTGTTTTCTCTCCCCCATCAAAAGGCTCTCTCCCCTTCCTATTTTCCGCATCTTCCCAATGCTCTCTCCTCCCTTTCCCATGCTCTAGGCTCTCTTCCTCTCCCCTACATCCCAAGACACTCTCCCAAACTCCTTCCCTCTTGGCTTTCTCCCATTCTTCACTCTCTCCACAAAGCTTGTTCAGCTCTCCAAACTTTACCTTATACTCTCTCCATCCACCCCTTTAACAACAGATTGTGTTTCCTCGTGTTCCCCGTGCCGCCTCAGTGTGCAGCCCAGAAGCCTTCTAGGGGAAGAGGTAATTCTGTGCAGCCACTGCCAGCTGCTCTCAGCACCCCATTTAGGAAAGGAGGAAGCAAGTCTTCCTTGTGTTTAGGGAGATGGGAGGGAGAAAAGCTCTTTTATGTTTCCTCTTCAACCTTTGGGTCAGTAAACTGGAGGGGGAAAGAAAATGTTGAGGGGACTGTGCCAGGCACGACCATGTTCTAAACATGTTTCTTTCACTGATTTCCCTAGGCAAGTTACTCTCAGCCTGACAGCAACTGGGAGCCAGGATGTCCCTGTGTTATAATCTTGGTTCTGTTGTTGCTATGTGGTCTGAGCAAGTGATTTGGGGCTTGATTCTGTGAGATGCTGAGTGCCTCCTTCCACATGGGCTTGGCATCTTCACCTTTCATTGACCTTAGTTAAATCACCTCACTGAACTGGGCCCCAACCTCTCCGTTTCCCCACTTTTAAAGTCAAGGGTTGTTCAACACTATATAACTCCTACATTATTTGGGCCAGGGGACATCTTTTGTGTTTGCACAGAACCTCCCAAAATGGAGATCTGATCTATGACTGGGGCTCCCAGGAGCTACCACAATTAAAAGTAATAATAATATTAACAACATGCAACCCAGTTTGGGGGAAAAAAGATTTCTTCAGCTACCATGACTCACTGTGGTCAGTAAGCTAATTAAAATGAATTATTCCCAACAAAAACAAAAAGAGAAAAAGCGATTGTTATAACATCTGAAAAAGATATCCATAAACATCTATAAAAAAATCCCTCCACACTGATTAAAAGTGAGTTCAACTATTTGTACACATAGTACAAAGGGATAATGTGTTTGTGTTGGAATAAGCTATTTATCCTCTATTTACAGAAAGCACAATAAATGTGTTCCTGTTGATATTGTCATAACACTGCATGTATTTTAAATTTGCTTTTGCTGAATTGCAAAGGAGGGCTTCATTCAAAAACTGCTCCTAGTTGATTTCTACTAAAGCTTGTTACAACATTTTCAAGAGTTTAAAATGTCTTGTTGCCTTAGTAACTTGTGTCCCACCATTTTTGTAAAGCTCCTTATAATTCTTTCGGCAAGGGATTAACATTTTTTGGCACGTGTTATTTTTAAAATGGCTGTAGCTAGGACAAAGATTTGAAACCACTTTTCATCCCACAATGTCACAAGGAGGATACAGAACTACAATGAAGTCAACTTAGTGTTGCTGGGGTTTTTCTACCTACCAACTTTGCACCCGCTGTCACTTAAAGGGTCTCAAGCAGAAAGGTTTGCAAGTAGAAATGTCCTAGAATTAAAATTGGCTTATCTCCAACTACAATATTATACTAAATTGCAATATTCATCTTAAAAATAATAATACAAAACACAGCAATGTATAGTGCTTATTGCAATTCAAAATTTAATACATGTATAAGAGTTTAGTAACTGTAGAATGTTGAAAATTGTTGAATAACTAGACCTACAATACTTTTAAAATCTGTTTATTGGCATTTAAGTCATTATTCCTCTTTGAATTCACGGGCAGATTTTTTGTTAAATGTAAGTCAAATTACATTTTCAACCAGCATAGGGAGACAATGAACTACAATACTGTAGAAATGCCCACAGTTGAGGCCATATTTCACCAAATCAGTAGCTGCCATTGTTACAAAGCCATACCTATAGCACAACTGGAATTTCAAAGCCTTCTGAGGGGGGAAAACCCAGAAAAACAAGTAGCCCTTTCAAAATAGGGGAAGAGAAGACTCACAGCAAATATAAATGGCTTATAAAGTCAGCTACAAAAGTTGATATGCAACATTAGTACATATTTAGTTATCCCCCTTAATTAGTCAACATCTGCCAGCACATAACTCATAGTTGCCACAGCTATTTCTTATTCCCATGCTCTCAAACTGGAGGACACAGGAGGATTGGAAAAAGGTGTCAGAGGGTCGTGGCCACTCTGCCCTTCTTGTATGGCTATATGGAAAGTCACTCCCAGTTTAGTTCTGTTACAGAACTGTGAGCATCCCTATGTATTTTATATTTAGAAAACCTGTGTTATCTCACATACTTCCATGTGGTAAATGTTGACAAAAATGATTATAGTAACTAGCATAGGTATTTTTACAGTTGTTCCATCAGTAGGGAGTTTTTCACTACAAGAAATTATTAGAAGAGTGGTTTATAAAATAGAATTTCTAAATCAATGTTGAATTAACTACTGGTGTAAAAAACAAATATAAAGTTAAGTTACTAAGTTTCTTACCTTTGTTTTTGGATCTAGAATTTTTACACCATAAATTGAGATTTGTAATTCAACTTTCGGGGTTTTCTGGCCTTCAGATTTCTTGATATGTCTTGCAAACTATAAGAAGGGGAGCAGAGATGCAATCACTATACCATGTTACCAGTTGTCCAGTTTAAAATGGCACTGGGTCATTAATTACTGAACAATCTATCATCCATATTAGTACCATACTAATAAAATTTTAGTTTAAAGAATACTCATAGATGTAGACGTCCTCTTTCAATTGCAGCAGCCAGGACTGTGATAATCTTTGGCAAGACTTTTCTAAGGTGGCTTGTAAGAGGATGACCACAGCTAACCCACTGAAAAAAAGCCTATCTACTTAGCTTCCTGTAAATTGTCTAAACCCCGCCCCCCAACAGATAGTTTAAATAACTTCCTTTTGCCTCCTATGTATGTCCTGCACACAGTTCTTAAAGTATAGGCAAGCTTATTCCTATTCTCTATTATACTGCTGTATTTATACATCTAGCATGTAACTCTCCAAGGCCTTTCGCCTTGTGTAGTCTCCACTTGCACAAAGTGGGTGTAAAATGCTGTGATTGCAATGTGGTAGCAACTTACAGGTTTAAGGCAGCTTTGAACCAGGTCATTAAACTTCCAATGTCCTGATTCATTGTCCAGGTAACATATTTCATAAATCTCTTGTTAAGCACAGTTTGATGAAGACAGCTACCATTCCCTCTCAACTAGAGCTGCTCAGAAAATGTTTCCCTCCCCACCCCCCCAAGGAAATTTTTGACAAACATTTTTTGTTTTCGTTGAAAAATAAAACCTGAAAACCAAAAGATGTTCATGTTTTGGCCCAAAAGTTTTTGGATTTTCAATGAAAACTCAAAAATTTCCACAGAAAATGGTTTCCTCCAAAAACGGTGTCAGTTTTCCATTAAAAAAACTGTCATTAAATTTTTCATGCAGCCATACTCCCAGTTCTTTACAAAGCCTGCAGGCCTATCACTGTCCTTGTTAAAACAGGCATCTCATTAATATAGATTTTTTTCTAGGCCTTTATTAAAGCTTGATATTTTCTATTTCATTCCCATATTTTCTTATTTATCCTCTTTCCTTCCTTTCACCACTTTTTTCTTATATGAAGTTTAACATCTTTTATATTGTAAACCTTCAGGTGCAGGAGTTGTCTCTTATTATATATTTGTACAACACCTAGCACAATGGGTCCCTGGTCCCAACTGGCTCATCCTATGGCAATACAAATAAAACAAAATTATAATAAACTAGCTTAACTGACCTGTTGGGCAATTGCCACAGACCCCCATGCGTCATAGGGCTCACATAGCCAGCGTTGGTCCACCACCCACTGCAGCCTCCCAGAATTGGGGTTGTGGATTGAATATATTTGCACTTCAGTCATTCCTGGCTCCTGGAATGGCACTTTGGAGGCCATTGCAAGTGGTACAACTTAGAGCATTTCTCCCATCTTTGTGTCCCAACCTTACCCATCCCAAAAGCATCACAGGGTTCCAAACAATTGATCCTGGTGCAAATATTCTTTTCCAAATATCTACCCCTTTATTTTTCTTCCCTCTCTCTCTCTCCATTAGTTCCCTATTCCTTCAACAGACTGTGCCTGGAAAAGGCCATGTAGCTCAAATGTCCTTACAAACTCTGTTTTTCTACTTTCAGCATGTATTTAAGACAACACTCCCCCACCCCCGTTTGCAGCCTACACACTAATAAAATTCTTTAAGAGGGTAAACATGTGCAGCCTTATATTAGCATCAAAACAGAAAGTGGGAAGAAATATTGGGAACTTGGAGAAGAACATGTCGACAGATTGAGCCTTGGAGCTAAGATTGGCAAGGATCATAGGTTTAGAACATAAAGTTAAATTGAATCACGACATGGCTTGGGAATTAACACAGTGGGCCAATTTCACAGGCTCTTTAGTTTTTACCTAATCCTCACTTGGGCAAAACAACAGATTTTAGCTCAATATCATGAACAGAAGCCCATTGGGTAGAATCAGATCTTAACTAACTAGTCACTGTAAAGGGCTGATTGACATTTGAATTAAATAGATGAAAATTTTTAACTTTCCTTTTTACATAGCTTTTGGAATGGACATTTACAATGTCATCAGCTGTAAGTGACTTTTTAATGGGAAACCACAACATATATATTTAAACTGATTTTCTCTGGTTTCGTTTAATTCAAAGCCTCCCCCCCCCCAACACTGTATATATGCATGTATTTCATTAATCTCACAACAGTGTTTGGGAAAATTGCCTTCTTGTTTGGGATTATTAAATTACATTTGAAATGCTTATGCATTAAGTATTAGCAAACCACAATCGGAGGGTTAATCAGGAACAGAACTGTATGAGGACAAAAACAGAGATTTTAAAATCTGCACAGATGATCTACTTAGAGAAGTATTGGATTATACAATGATTAATGAACATCAAATGCCAAATCAAAGTTATATAAGTTTACTTAACATTTATATTTCATTTTATGGATTTAACTGTATTCCCTATAGCCTCATTTTTTAAAGAGAAGATGGTTCAGTTGTTAGCCTGGGACCAAGGAGACCAGAGTTCAATTCTCTGCTATCACAGCAACTTCCTGTGTGAACTTGGGCAACTGACTTAGACTCTTTCATGAAGGCCATGAATTAAAAACAAATCCTGTTCTCACTTTGATTTTAGCTTATCTGGGGACCGCCATCCAGTTCTCACCTTCTTTACCTAAATGTGGGAAGATGCTTCTCCCAATCCTGCCATGATAACATCAGCAGAAGATAGAAGAAGAGTTTAGCCAGACTGCAGCTGCTGCTTCATTTTATGTATCACCCCCGAGCAGGGCCCCACCATGCTAGGTGCAATAAATGCATCTAAGGAAAGAGGGTCCTTGAAATTTAGCCTTCAAACAGCAAGAACAAAGAAGAGCACTCAAAGAGAAGAACATTTGGATCCCTTAAGATACAGCTGGAAGGGGTAAGTTTCTCAGAATTGTACCAGCTAGGGTGGGTAGAAAAGAGAGTTACACTAGGCCTACCAGGCTGGGAGGAAGCCTAAACAATCTGCCAGCTTTGGTAAGGGGTTTCACCACTGAGTCTGCATGGGAAAGTGCTGTAAGGGACTCAGTCCCATTTTCTCTCCTCTCCCCTCCAAGTGTACAAGACCCACAGGATGGCAGCCCAGCAGGCATGAGGAGCTAAGGGGCAGGATGGTAGTGGAAGGCAAGGAAACAGATGAGGCAGTTTTCTGTATTGCTGCTTCCTTCGCCTTCCCATTTGAGGGTCTCTTAAGGGCTGCCAGGTATATGTGTGCAAGTAATCTCCTTAGGCTCTCAGCAGATGAATCTCTTCCAGGTTGATGGGAGGGTTCTTTTTCCATGCCCCACAGTCTGGCAGACACTATAGTGGGTCGTAAGTCGGTGTTCCTACCCATGTAGAGTTGTTGGATGGGTCAAGGATACTTCTTTCAAGCTGACTTTTGGGGGTGCACTGAGGGGCTTTTTTGCACTCCACATAGTCTTTTCACTGCCCCCCACTTCTACCAGCCCTCATCTTCAGATCTCATGTGCCCCATTTTTCTCCTGTGATTACAACATGTTGGGTAAAACGACTCAAAGTGTCCTCTGGAAATCCACCAATGTAGTGAAAAGGAGGAAAGGGTGGGAGCTCAGCTACTGGCAGGGCAACACAACAGCTTTTAAAGCACAGAATAGAAATGGTGCCTTTGATCATCCCTCTAGTCTATTAATAACTGCAAGAGGTGGCTACTTCTCTTGGGTAGTATGTGCAGACAACACACACTGGATAGTATGTACAGGAAACACCTTATTTTCTACATCCTATCAAGGAAAAGAGGATAAATTGAGGAATGAACTTGCTGAAGCCGGGCTCCAAAGTGACTGGTGCCTCTTATGCTCTCCCTCCTAATCTCCATCTAAGGGAGAGTGGACTTCAAAGCAGCTTGATGACTGGGAGTTGTCAGACACTGCTGCTGGACAACAACCAAGCTGGGAGAAGGAGAACAGAGAGCAGCTGTGATTCCTGGCCATCAAGATCCCTTCATGCAGGCCTTCTTCCTTTGGAGGCTGCAAAGGAAACAGGCTCTGAGCCTAGGAATGAAATACTCACTTGCAGTTCCTCTCTGTCCCCTCCAGGTGGTTTCCCTGCTGCAGCAGCAGCCTGGCCACCCTGAAATGCCACTTCTCCTCGGCAAGGCAGAGGAGTGTAAGCAACCTGAGTCATTTTGAAATAGGGTGACCAGAAGTCCCGATAAAACTGGGACTGTCCCGATATTGAGCAGTTTGTCCTGAGTCCTGACTGAAGTACGGTCGGGACGCCATTTGTCCCAATATTTTGTTTCAGGCACATTTTTTTTTTTCCCCCTTAGGCGGCGGTGACAGGCAGGGGGAGCGCTTTTTCAATTGTTACACTCACCCGGCACTTCGGTGGCGGGTACTTCTTTCTTCTCCAGCAAGATTTATTTCCCCCGCCACCTAACGTGCCGAGTGAGTGTAACAATTGAAAAGGCGCTCCCCTGCGGTGGTCCCGATATTTTGTATTTAGCATCTGGTCACCCTATTTTGAAACCCCATATTAGCATGGTTCTTCCCCAGTCAATCTCTGACTAGAATAAGTATAGTAGATGAGGGTAGCTTCCTTCTGCTGCCCTTGGAAGGAGATGCCATGGGTCAGCCTGACTCAAAGGCTCCCTCCTTCATTGCCTGGTCTTTTTGCTGTCCAGATGCCAAAGCCCTTTCAGTGGCTGACCTCCCCTTCCTTCCTTATTTCTGTCACCCCTGCACTGACTGTTGTATTGAAAGGTGCTCACTACATAATGCCACTGAAGAAAGACAGAGGGAAGGGACGCTTAATCAGAGATGTATATCCCTTAGTTTCCACATACATCTAGTTACACGTACAAGTACTATAGATGGGCTTGAACTAGAAAATTGCAGCTGAACTCCTTCAAACTTTGGGCAAGTTCAGATCTAATTGCAAATTTCTTGGACCTATCTCTACTATGCCAATTTTCTCTCCTAGATGTTCATTTGACTAGAATTCTAGAAAATCCAGCTCAGAAATGTTAGAGGCAAGTGTTCCCATTATCCATCTTAGAAGTGTTTACAAACACATGCTGTAAAACACTACAGTACCAAATTTTCTCTATTCCCTGCATAATTATGATTCTCAACATCCTTCACTTGTGCCCTAAAATAATCTGAAAACAAAGCAAAGTTTAATAACATTCTGGATAAAGAAAATTGAGTAGATCTGCTCAGTAAATGAGACAAAGTGAGAAAGTGGCTTGGTGTCTTCTAACAATCATGTCATGGTTAAAACTGCAAATGACCCAGTAAAATAACTGAGCATTTAAAAAACATGAAATTAGTATATGAAATAAAAGTGTGTGGGGAAGTATTAAGAAAAAAATACTTCAATTATTGTTTTGCTGTAGAACATCAGCTCCACCTGCTGGTAAAAATCAAATTCTAAATAGTTGTATACTATGATTTTGTACCATGTTGGGGTTTTTTTGGCAGGAAAGTATTAAACTCTTCAAGCTATGTGAGTTGGGAACTCCTAATTCCTAGAATCAAGGAAGTAAGAAATAATAAATTATCATTAAACACTTCATTCTGACACAGACTGTTGTGACGATGGCTCAATAATGAAAACATGACACACCAACATGGTTTATACCAGTCTAAATACGCTAATGTTTCAAAATGAACTAATGTGGCCTGTCATGGGAAGTCCTCAACATGCCTCAGGAGTAGCTTAGTATCTTGCTGGATCCAATCTTTTGTGCAAGACATTAGTTTCATTTTGATTAAAACCAGAACTACATGACCAAAAAATACAATACCAAAAGCTAATCATAAATCATTTAATTAATAACAACTCTTCTTTCATATGGGTCTAAAAATTCTTTAAGCATATTTTTGTCTTCTCTATATAATGGAATCCTTTTTGAAACTATGATTTTACTGTAGTTTTATTAAATTTTAACGGACATTCCTATTTTTTAAAAGCAAACTAGAGGCTATTTTTCTGAATAAGAATAAACTCAGTATCTCTGTATTTCATGGAATTCAGATTCAGAACACAGTCAATGCTATGTATTGGAAGTGATGTTGAAAGGGAGGTTTTAATCTACTGAGGATTGTTTCTACACAGAGCCTTTTCATTAATCTATGGTTTTCTTTCTTTCTTTCTTTTGCAGGGGAGGGGAGGAGTTCTAAAAATTTTCAATTGTATCCATAAGTTTTCTCATCTGGATAGTATGTCCTCAAACAAATTTAAATGGAGGTAGTTCATGTAGAGCAACTATAGGATTGGGCCATTAAAAACTATATAAACTCATACATACTAGATAGCCTCCAAAACAGTTTGAAGATCTTTGTGTAACTCTGACAATGGCTGTGATTCAGAAGCTTATGTACATGGAAGAATTGGTTGTGATTTTGAAAGTGGAAGGCAGCTTGGGTGAAAGTGATTGTGAAATGGTAGAGTTCATGATTTTAAGGAATGGTAGGAGGGAGAACAGCAAAATAAAGACAATGGATTTCAAGAAGGCAGACTTAAGCAAACTCAGGGGGAAAAAAACAATAACAGAAAATGTGGAAATGGCAGAAGTGCTTAATGACTTCTTTGTTTCAGTTTTCACCAAGAAGGCTGGTGGCGATTAGAGGTCTAACATAGTGAATGCCAGTGAAAATGATGTAGGATCAGAGGCTAAAATAGGGAAAGAAAAAGTTAAAAATTACTTAGATAGGTTAGATGTCTTCAAGTCACCAGGGCCTGATGAAATTCATCCTAGAATACTCAAGGAGCTGACTGAGGAGATATCGGAGCCATTAGCAATTATCTTTGAAAATTGATGGAAGACAGGAGACATTCCAGAAGACTGGAAAAGGGGAAATATAGTGCCAATCTATAAAAAGGGAAATAAGGACAACCCGGGGATGTTACAGACCAGTCAGCTTAACTTCTGTACCTGGAAAGATAATGGAGCAAATAATAAAGCAATCAATTTGCAAACATCTAGAAGATAATAAGGTGATAAATAACAGTCAGCATGGATTTGCCAAGAACGAATTGTGCCAAACCAACCTGATAGCTTTCTTTCATAGGGTAACAAGCCTTGTGGATAGGGGGAAGCAGTAGACGTGGTATATCTTGACTTTAGTAAAGCCTTGATACTGTCTCACATGACCTTCTCATAAACGAACTAGGGAAATGCAACCTAGATGGAGCTACTATAAAATGGGTGCAAAACTGGTTGGAAAACTGTTCCCAGAGAGTAGTTATCAGCAGTTCACAGTAATGCTGGAAGGGCATAATGAGTGGGGTCCCACAGGGATCAGTTCTGTGTCTGGTTCTGTTCGATATCTTCATCAATGATTTAGATAATGGCATAGAGAGTACACTTATAATGTTTGCGGATGATAACAAGCTGGGAGGGGTTTCAAGTGTTTTGGAGTATAGGATTATAATTCAAAATGATCTGGACAAACTGGAGAAATGATCTGAAGCAAACAGCATGAAATTCAGTCAGGACAAATACAAAGTAATACACTTAGGAAGGAACAATCAGTTGCACACATACAAAATGGGAAATGATTGCCTAGGAAGGAATACTGCGTAAAGGGATCTGGGGGTCATAATGGACCACAAGCTAAATATGAATAATAAAAAAAAAAGAAAATATCATTCTGGGATGTATTAGCAGGACTGTTGTGAGCAAGACTTGAGAAATAATTCTTCCCGTCTACTCTGCACAGATTAGGCCTCAACTGAAGTATTGTGTCCTGTTCTGGGCGCCACATTTCAGGAAAGATATGGACAAATTGGACAAAGTCCAGAGAAGAGCAACAAAAGTGATTAAAGGTCTAGAAAACATGATCTTTGAGGGAAGATTGAAAAAATTGGGTTTGTTTAGTCTGGAAAAGAGAAGACTGAGAGAAGATATAACAATTTTCAAGTATATAAAAGGTTGTTATAAGGAGGAGGAAGAAAAATTGTTCTTCTTAACCTCTGAGGATAGGACAAAAAGCAATGGGCTTAAATTGCAGCAAGGGAGGTTTAGATTGGACAATAGGAAAAATTCCTAACTGTCAGGGTGGTTAAGCACTGGAATAAATTGCCTAGGGAGGCTGTGGAATCTCCATCACTGGAGACTTTTAAGAGCAGGTTAGACAAACACCTGTCAGGAATGGTCTAGATAATACTTAGTCCTGCCATGAGTGTAGAGGACTGGACTAGATGACTTTTCGAGGTCCCTTCTAGTCCTATGATTCTATGATATCATGTAGTTGCTTACCAATGCACCAGCTAATCATGGAAAGCATTTTACTCAAATCATGCACAGAAATCTTACTGTAAATATATATCTGTAATCTTTAGTGTTTGATCTTGCACAAGTATTTGCCTAGGACAGGGATGCATGCAAGCAGATCCATTTGGAGATTTTAGCCCTTTGCTAGTACATTCCCCTACACTGTAAGAAACATCCTTTTTTCCATCTGATTTCTCCCTGGAACCAACAAAAAGGGCTTGATCTTGTAGTCCAATATACAAAATTCCCACTGAATGCACTGAGGGTTACATAATAATATAGTTGAGGCCTAACAGTGAGCCAGCTTGATTATAGAGGGGATCACTTGATGGTGTTTTCAGGATGGAGAGAATTAGAAACTCTAAAATGTGTTTTAAAAAAAATCAACTTTTCTGTGCCTGGGCATTGTCTTGAGAGACTTCTGTACTAGAGCCTGGTCTGCACTTGATGGGGGGATCGATCTAAGTTATGCAACTTCAGCTACGTGAATAACATAGCTGAAGTTGATTTACGTAGACCTACTCACCGCGGTGTCTTCACTGTGGTGAGTCGACTGCTGCCGCTCCCCTGTCGACTCTGCCTGCGTCTCTCATGGCGGCAGAGTACAGGAATCGACGGGAGAGCGCTCAGGAGTCGATTTATCGCATCAACCCCCGCTGGATCGATTGCTGCCTGGCTGCATCTTTCTGTGCATTTAACATAGTATGTCTAACAACACACAGTTTATCACAGTATTATCTGAAAATTGTGTGAATTGGGTACAAAACTGTACATTTCATACATTACTCCTGATTAAAAAAGGGTCAAACTTGTGTTAACATAATAAATTCAAAAGCAGCCATGCTGTAATGTTTCTGTTTGGGAACATGAATCGATACAGTGGAGGTCATCTTTTTAGAGTGAGTCTCCCTGTGAGTTCATTGTCTAAGTGAAAACCTAGTAGCACCTGCATTATTTGGGCAGAGTGAAAATGATTGTTAAGAATTTCATTCCAACACATCTCAGTGAGGCTACTAATTGCTCTTAGAAATGCTTTTCCAAGGAAAACCTAGGTGTCAAATGTTGATATTCAATTATTCTCTTTCTCTCGCTCTCTTTTTCTTTTTTTTTTTAAGGCCACCATCTCTTCAGCCTTTACTCTGGAAAATTCCCATTGACCTTGGGGCAGGGGTAGTCAATAATTTTTTGTCAAGGTCCAAATTTCTTGATCAAGGTATAGTAAAGACCCAGATTCCAGAGAAAATAATAACATAAACAATAAAAATAATGAAAATAATAAGTAAATAAAAAGATTTCAGGGTCCATTCAAAAGTGGCCCGTGGTCTGCCTATTGGCTACCCCTGCTTAGGGCTTCTCTTCACATACAGCAGAGCAGCTGTGCTGCTATAGCGCTTTAGGCCAGGTCTATGCTACAAACCTATATCAGTATAATTACGTCGCTCAAGGGTATGAAAAATCCACCTCTCCCGTTGGTGTAGGACCGTCTTCACTTAAGCGCTGCAGCTGGGCCAATGCAGCATTTCAAGTGTGCCTGTCCTTAGAGAAGATGCCACTATGCCGAAGGGGAGTTTCTCCCATTGGTGTAGTTAATCCACCTCTCCTGTTGCCATAGCACTGTCTACACCAGGGGTTAGGGCAGTATAACTACGTTGCTTGGGGGAGGGGGGCGATTTTTCACATCCGAGTTACATAGTTATACCAATATAAGTCTGTAGTGTAGACCAGGTCTTAGTAAGGATTCTAGGATTTGTTAGTTCCGTTCATTCCTCCTGAAGTGCTGCACAGGATGAAAATGACTGGAATTCAACCAAGTGCTAAGCTGAGAGCACCAGTCACCCGTTTCTTTGATTGTTCGGTGGCACTTCCAGGAAAACTGATGCAGCAGGGCATTTTCACTTTCAACCTCAGATTAGATGTGATTCTCAGAAATGAGCCTTAAGTCTAAACAAGTTTTTGGTTGTCTTGCACTGACAGGCAACAGGATTTTTTATATCCCGATTAGAGGTTATCAATCACCACATATGGTTAGCTGAAACTAAATAAAACTGTTGATAAATAATTTAGAATTAATAAGGTCCAAACAATTTGCTAAATGCAGGTATTATGCTACTATTGGGAGGTATCTTTCCTAGCAAGACAGTCTCCGAAACATTTGGGCAGAAGAGTAGAAGATCTGGTGGTATATACACAATACAAAAGTATTTACATAGTAGTGAGGTTAGTAAAAGTCACAGCTTTTAATGCTGTAAATGTCCACTGTCATTTATTTAGCT
Source organism: Chelonia mydas (assembly GCF_015237465.2). Classification (NCBI taxonomy): domain Eukaryota; kingdom Metazoa; phylum Chordata; order Testudines; family Cheloniidae; genus Chelonia; species Chelonia mydas. The sequence continues at coordinate 50,404,303 of NC_051251.2, read as the reverse complement.
ATATATAATATAATATGCATCGGTTTTATCTATATGTATAAAAATGCTTCCCTACCTTTAGTTTTCTAACAGCATCTCTCACAACTTCTGTACCTTTGGGCTGCTCCACTTCTGTACTGCCAAGAAACTGAAAATATTGTAATTTGTGAGAAAAATGTGACATGCTGAAAGGCACAATTTACTGATTAACGTTGTAAATAATATTTTGGAAATACAATTCTTTCAGCACTTGATTTTGTTGTCTAATGGTGGATCTTAATATAGTTATTTTTAATCAAAGGAAATGAAGGCAATAGAAATTAAACTCCTAATTAGAGTGAAAACATCAAAGTTCTTTGAAGCAGTCTTTAAAACCCATTTTACTTAGTTTGATCTCACAGAAGTCCTTGGATTTCTGGTCAAGTTACTTTCCCTCTGTAGAATATAATTTTATTCTTTTCCTCCTGGCATTGCCATAATGGAAATGTCATGACTGTTGGGAAAGAATGGAACAGTGCAAGTATTTTAGAAGCACCAGTGAAATAAGATGTTTCCAAGATGTAAATTCAGCTACCAGTTTGAACTAGGTTGCTTCACAAGCATGGTAAAGGATAATTAGAAGACTGATTCCACTCTCATTGTGGAATACATTGACTTCAGTGGAATAGCTTCTGACTTACACTGGCAAAAGTAACACTGAAACAATTTACACAATAATAGAATATCAGAAATTTAGCTCTATATTTTGACAAAATGTTGTTTTAACAAAAACAAGTATGCACATAAAAATGTGCAGTGTGGGCCAATTATTTCAAGACACCTCTCCTAGCTTTGAGATTTGAAGGCCTAAAGCACCTTTCTTAAGATATTTGCATGCTTATTGCTTGGATTCCAAAACTTTGCATGCGTAAGGTGCAGTGGAGGTGCTCAGATTGTGTTTATGGGCTTAAATCAAGTAATTATGTACCTATCTATCTGATTTCTACATAAAATTACACGTTTTTTTTTCACCCATGTCTGAGGGTTTGCGTATGCACAATTCTGTCAGAAAAGAAGAACACAAAAACTTAAGACAATGATTTAGACATGTAAGTTTTGAGGACTCTGGAAAATTTAAGAACAGTAATCAGAGAAATATATATACACACATACTCTAAATATGAATAAAAAGCAGGGTTCTTCATGCAATATTTGATTTTCATTCATCTGTACCAACATACATAATGCACAGAGAGGTGCATGAATTGTGAATTTAAAGTGACTTCAAAGCAATTCACAAGCTGCTCATGTTACAGCAGTTTTCCAATATTCTTCTAATTCCCTAAGGTGCTTGATAAGAATTTCATTAAATTTCTTGCTACAGTACAGCTACTGTACTCAGAGTAATGTACTTTATCTGTGATCATTTTGAAGAAACTACAGTGCACCTATATAAAAGTTTACCTACTCCATCGATAGATCTTATAATAAACAACACAGTCTCACTAAAAATCTGTTCCTATTACCTGAGTAGAATATGCCATCTTGAGTACAACAGCGTGTACATAAAAATACCATGCACGTTTGTCATCAACACTCAACATTACTGTAATACCCGACTTGGGAGAGAGAGGTTTTGCCACAGCAAAAGGTTTACACAGTGGGTTTTTTTTTATTTTTATGAATTGTTGACATACTCAGTGCATCTCCTGAGGTCTTAAAATAGAGGGAAGGTTCTTCCCTGGATAAATGACACTCAGGGAATAATTTTAAAGAGTTCACATGAGGGAGAGGTATATGTCTTTTCTCTCCTCTCTCTATTGATATCCCTCCATCCCAAATATAGCCAGGTGCCCCAGTGGCAATTCTCTTTCCCTGCCCCAAAGTAAATGCACGTGTTCAGCAAAGTGTGCACCCCAGTGCCCTATCCTGCCTCTGGCTCAGTCAACTCCCCAGGGGCTCTCTTGTTTAGGGAACTAAAACCGGCTCAGGCTTCCAGCAGCTGTACCATCAGAGAAGGAGACTGAAGACCATCCAGTAGCTCTAGTTCCATAGGCCCATGTGAAGGCGGGGAATGAAGATCTTTCTATAACCCCCTCAACTCCTCCTCCTCTGAGCTTTGAGCCATGGACTGTAAAGAGGCTCTCTCAGTCCATATCCTTTCGCCCTTTTCTTTTAGATGAGGAGTTAATATACTGGGCACAGAAGTGATGGAGTGGACACGTCTGTCTATGGGTGGACAAGAACAATTCTCTGATGCTGTTTGTGAGAGAGATAGAAAGAAGGGGACAGGGTGGATAGGTATGTGTGAGGAGGTGGGAGCTAGAGCACTGGAATATGCCCAAAGATGAGGGCAGGAGTGAGGAGTGGATGGGTAAAAGGGCAGAAGCGTGAGTGTGGATAGGTAAGAATGAAAGGGGAATATGGATATGTATATACATGAGAATAGATTGCAAGGAGTGATTGGGGTGGGGTGTGTTCATGTGGGTATTTGAGCGTGTAGGCGGTATTGAGTGTAATATATGTGATGGGGTGTTGGGGCAGGATTCTTGAGTGAGCCTCAGAAGTGAGGGTTGTGTGTGTGGAGGTGGCATGAATAAATGGGTGTGCAGGCCTGGGCACAAGAGAACTTCTCCCACGGGTGCCTCTTAATACTTATATATGGTTGCACCTAACATGTCCAAAAGAGTTATCAGGGTAAGGAGCCCACCATCTCTCAAAACAGGTTTAAAGGCAAACAAAATTACTATCAAATTTGTCTCTTGTTGAGCCTACATTTGACACTCGCTACGGCAGTAAAAATCCATGTTATAGGTCCTGTTGATTTACATGGATTTCAAACAACAGCTTGTACATGGAGATCCACAATGAATATTACCCAAAGTAGAGATAAACCTTTTTAAATTTTAATACTTCTCAGGTATATTCCCGACTGAGCACTTGGGGGTGGGGAGCAAAGGGATGGGGCCAGACATCTAAATAGAAAGATAAAGTATTGCAAGCATAGGATTACATGATTACGTGACAAACCCATTCAAAACCTATGTAAATGTAGATTATGCAAAATCTTCCAAAAACAAATCAACAATGAAGACCATGCATTTCCCATAAATTATATGGAAATATTTTGTCAGTTACATCAACATTTATGGAAGAGAAATTAACTAATCAGAATTCTTCCAATCATTTGCAATGCAGTGCCTCATGGATTAATATTAGTTTTGACATCTAGCATCACTATAACAGGTTTTATTAAACTCAACATTTATACTGCATGTGGAATCAAAGATGATACATAATAAAGTATGCAGAATAGGAAAAGATAATGGGAAACATTTTATTCTAAAAATGTAATGAAGGTTTGTAGCATAAATATCAATATTGTTCATACAATATCTGAGTCCATGGGCTAATGTCATTATTTAAGTTGTCTGTATCTGAAATTTGTTTATGGCATCCACTGACTGCAGCTGTTTTATTCAGGTATGTTCTTATTTTTGTAATAACGTTAGTAATTGACTATTACATGTTTATCATGTCTCATCCATGACCTTTGTAAATTAACTGTCTCCTTTGGTCTTCGGGTAAGTCATAAGTGTAAAGCTACAAACTTTGTACAGGTTAACAATGAACAAAACCATATTTTATGCGTTGGAGTATCTATATTATAATTAAAGCTGATCAACCTGCAAAAAATGATATATTTTTGATTTTTTTCCTCATTAAAACTGAATTTTCAACTGAAACCTTGTCAAAAACTCAAAATTCAGAAAATGTTGATTAGTTAATTCTAATTTAAAAACCACCTGACTCTATAGCCATTTAAATGTGCATATAGCTCGTCTACGTAACTACATATTTCCTATCACTGTTGCCCACATCCTCTCTTTTCAATTGCTTCCTTCTGTTTATTTTGCCCAATTGTTGAGCCTTGTCAAACAATAGGTGCCAATCCTGCAAACATGTACATGCATGTTTAATTTCAACACCATCAGGAGTCCCACTGGTTTCAGTGGGACCACTCATGATATGTAAGTGTTTGCAGGTTCAGGGCTTTCGATCGTAACCTCTTCAGGACAGAGATTAGTGTTTGTGCAAGCCCTAGAACAATGGGTCCCCAGTCACCGTTAGCATCTCTGGGCACCACTGAAATAAACAAATGAAATAAAATAATAAAATATAATAAAATAAATAGTTAATAATATGAACAATTCTAGTCATTGAGTTAATACTTCTGATACAGTTAGTACAATGACTTCCAAGGGGAAATGAAAAAAAATCAACATCTCTTCATGATATATGTAAAGTTTTTCTCTTTTAAGAGTTTATCCTTTATGCAGTGTACAGTCAATATATTAATTCCTTGAGATTGTTCACTTACTCACTTTACAGCACGGATTGACTTTGGAGAAAATACATATATTTATTTGATTACATTTCCTAATTATACTTGATATTTGCAACTGATAAAATAGTTATTCATGTAACAGATTTATCCTTCTGGTTTTTTTAAACATTCCAAACAAAAAGGCACACAGTATAATACTTATGTGACTATATTTATCTTTGTCAGATATTTCAAGTGCAAGTCTAGAACTAAAGCAAACATTTAGTAATGCTGTGTAAAGTTTTCATTTGTATATTTTACGAAGCTGGATTTTCAAAACTGATGAATTTTAACACTTTGTACAAATATATATTAAACTGTTGTAAAGTTGATTTATTTTTATACAAAATAGTATATATTTTAATTGTTGTTTGCCTTTCTTCCAAACATTTATTTTCTCCACAGATTAATCAAAAGCTGTGCTTTTAACCATGGGACTCATTCTGATCTCACTTGCACCTGTATCTATCAGGAATCCTGTCAATGAATCCTCTGAGACAGGTCAAGTCAGACTCCATAATACAGACTTTTATATTTAAAACATATTGGACACGGTCTTACTCTCTTTGACATTTTAAAATATTGTTTATTATTTTGCTACTGTTAGTTATTAATTTATTTTACAGGCACTATTGACCCATTATTATATCACAGATACTGCATTTTATTGAAATACAACTCTGTATTGAACTCATCAGAGATTACCCTTCTGGATATTATGTGTGTTGTGGTAGCAGCTCGGTGCCTCAGTTAGGGACCAGGGCCCCATTTGGGCCAGACATTGTATAAACACACAACAGAAAGACAGTCCCTGCCCCAAAGAGTTTACAGTCAAAGGTTAGAAGGAGCAAATTTACCTGCCCTGCCCTCAGCAAGGTAACAAACCTGGCCCACCACCCAACAAGAGAAACACGGCCCAGAGGGCTGTGTCAGGCAAGAAGCAAGAAAACAGCCCCCTCCCCTCAGGCTGGGAATCATGTGTCCTCCAGCACTCTGAAGACAGCTACAGCTGAGACTGTTGCTTTCAATTCAGGGTAAGCAAGGTGCATTTAGGGCCAACCCAAGTCCCACTGAAGCTAATGGGAGCCCTTTGTAATTGTACCTTGGCTGGAGCCCAGCTGCGTTTTTATTTGTTTCCATAAAAAGAGGCCTCTCTTAACATTTGCTTTTTTGTTGTGTAAATGAAACACACCCAAGCCTGTTTAAATGCTGTCTAAACTCGGACTCCTTTTTACCTGACCAGCTTATCACACTTTAGCATGCTAAGTAGTTACCTATTCATAAAGAAATAATGATGCCTAGAGCTCCTACTATATTTTGTCTATTGTCCACAACGGCTAATGTCACTAATCTCTTCCTCTACTAAGGTAATACTTCCCCTCCCCTGACACTATATTTTAGATTTAATTATATACTCTACTTCTTTAAAACATTTTTACACTGAAAAACTATATTTCAGAATGAAGAAAAAAAAAAGATTTCAAAATATAAGATCCAGAAAAACAAGTTTCAATAATTAACTACTGATCACTTTAAAAAGATGAGGGTACATTAATGATAAGTCTGACTGGTAGACTACTTTTAGATGCATTTTAGGATATTAAAGCTTTAAATTCCACTCTCCCAGTAGAGAGCAGTGCAGGATATTTTACTGATGCAATAATAAGATCTGTTTTCTTTTGTTACCGCAGTCCTAGTTTAAAAAACCCCCAAGCTTTTAATTTTTCTGACTTAAAATTTCCTTGTGGCTTTGAAATCACTGAATGTTAAAAGTTCTCATTTATATGAATTTGAAGGTAGCAATAGAAAAAATAAAGTACCCACCAAATTCATACCATTAACAAAGAAAGGCAGAAAGCAATGTAAATTTCACTAGAAACCTGCTGCCAAAATCTGATAAATTAACTCTTTAAAAAGTAGAAGTTGGAAAGATGTTGATTTACTGCTGAAAGTAAGATTAAATATACCCAAATCTCACAACACTACAATAATGAAGGTATGTAATGAAACAAAACAATAATGGGGGGACAAAAATGGAGTGCTTCAGAAGGGTAAGAGTTGCAAATGAAACCAAATTCAGTTGTTCTGAATTCATGCTGAAAATAGTTAGATGAATATATTTCTCACTTACTAATCATTACTCAAGGTATGAGCAATGTTAGTGTAGACTTGGGGGTGGGGCGTCTTGTCTTCCAGTCTGAGATCTGGATGCATTATTTAAAAATACTTTTGGCTCTTGTGCCATTCCCCCTCATGATTCTCTTACAATCAGTTCCAGCTGAGATAGGCTTCCTGATCTCCCTCTTAGCTAAAACCTATGTCAGAGTGTGCGTGTGCATAGGGGAGTCCTAGGAGGGCCACACCTTGGAAAATAATTAACAGGCAAGACTTTTCTCTAAGTTCTCTAAGACTTTTCTCTAAGATTTTTCTCCCGTTAGTATGGGCGCTGTTAATGTGGACACAGGGCCTGTATAGCAGTGTCCTTCCCAGGATGTGAATAAATATTGGAAAAAAATAGTCTGAATAAATATTAATTCCCCAGAAAGGAACCTGATTGGGCCCAGGGGTCTCTGATCGGAAGCACATTTAAGAAACTGCTCAATACTGCATGGACACTACTGGATTCCCTGAAAGGCACTGAGAGCAGTGGCTTGCAGTCTCTGGCAACTGATTGAAAACCCTCTGAGCTTATCTTCTAAGGCTGTGGGAATAGGGACCTTCTTTGCTGTTCTACGAGATTTGCATAATAAATCAAATACAGTCCAGACTCAGTAACAGGCTGCAAAGGTGTTCTTTTTTAGTAAACGGAAAGGATGGTAAACATCTTATTCTAGTCAGGAGAACCCAGACTGCAGAACGATTCTGAGGAGATGATGAAGCCACGAATCTCAAGTTAGAAGAAATAGGGCTATAAATTAGATTTTTAGTTACTTAACAAGAAAAAGAATTGTCTTGTTCATTGAGAATGTTGAAGATATGGCAAATGTGGCAAATTCTAAATTAATCCAAGGGAATATAAACTGGTTTAATTTGCACTTTTTTCTAGGGGTCTAGAGGTGTTGTAATGATTTAGGTATATCTACACCAGCTGCAATCACTCTTCCAATTGCAGTACAGCGATTCCCTGAGCCAGCTTGCTTGAGTACTGGTAGCAGCAAAGTTGTGGCAGCGTGGACTAGCCGAGGAAGCACCCATGCTTGTACAGCCTATGCTGAAGCTCGTGTTTCTGCAACTTCACTGCAGTTTATACTCAGGCTAGCTCTCATCGAACTACCACGGCTACGTGTACACAAGCTGGGAATCACACCCCTAGCTTGTAGTGTAGACATAGCCTAAGGGAATCTAAACTGGTGTAATAGCCTAAGGGAATCTAAACTGGTGTAACTTACATATCAATGGGCCAGAAGATATAGGAAGGAAACGAACCAAAGAGAAGGCATAGGTTAAAATAGGCCACCTCAGCACAATAGAATAGGAATGTGGGAAATAGACTAGCTTCGGCTTTAATTTATGTCTTCTTACACCCTTCAGTTCATAGCTTCTCTTGCTACACCTCTCTTCTGACCTCTCCCGCCTGGCCAAATTCAGAGGTTATGGGAAAAGAAGTGTAGGTTACAAATTTGCATGTTGCTAAGTGGATATGGGGGTAAGGGAGGCTGAGTGTAACTGAATTTAATTTGGTGTAGTTTAAAAGCCAAGGAGAGCAGAAGAATGTATGAATTATACCATCTTAGATTCCCTTTGATTTATCACTGAATTTGACCCACTGTTGCTGGGCACACCTCCAGGCTTGAAAGAGAGAAAAAGGGCAAGAATCTAGATTCTAGAGTATAAATTTGTATTAGCTGACCCAGCTCATTTGTAAGCAGAATTTGTCTCCAAAATTGCCCAAAACTTTGTAAGTAATCAAAACTCATGTTCTCAGGTTTATCAGAGAAAGAACACTGCAGGGATCTGTAAGAAAAGCAATTAACATGATGTATTAAAAAAATCAGATAATGGGGTAGCCATCAGACTGTAAATAGGAGTAAGAATAACAAATCCCCAAGAAATTATAACATTAAAAGATACTGCCCACATCTCTACAAGGAAGATAAGAGCAGATTAGACAAAGAGAGGGAAGCATTACTTCCTGCAAAGGACAAAGCTTATCTTGACAGAACTCTCACTACAGAAGATAATGGTAATTAAAATAAAACAAAACATATACTACAGTGTTATAGATTTGAACAGCATTTTACAGGCATGTTTTTAAAGACTTGGCATTTAAGGTCAGAAGGGACCACCAGATCACGTAGTCTAACCTTCTATACATCACAGGCCACAAAACACCATCCAGCTGCCCCCACACCAAGCCAACAACCAGAATTACATCGAAGTATTACAGCTCTCGGGAGACTGAACTATTCTGTGCCACAGGCAGCAAACAGAAGGGACAGAGGTGCACCAGTGTCCAAGACCCCTCCAATGGCAGTGATATGGAATTAATTTAGTAAGAAGTAACCAGATGATCATGCCCTGAAGATCTTACAGTCCAAACCTGAAACCTGAAAACCTATAGAGCCAGATTTTGACTCAGACCATGAGTCTGTGAAAGGCAGAAAAAACAGTATCCCTTTCAACTTGTGAGGGCTACCTGGATCTTAGCTACAGGCATGAAAGAATAAGCAGGGTTACATGCAATGCAAACAAATGGGTGGATTGCTCCTGTTGTTTTTCCGGCCAAGGGTAGCGATGTACTGCTGGGGTAGGCAACCAATACAATACTACTTTCCAGGAGCAAGAAGGGGAGGAAAAGTGTTTCTCTTGGGCACAATCTTAGCCTACGTGAATCAAGGATTGCAGGATCAGGCAGTAGGGTCATAGGCTCTATAGCAGGTGTTCCCAAACTTGGTTCACGGCTTGTTCAGGGTAAGCCCCTGCTGGGCCGCGAGACGCTTTGTTTACCTGAGCGTCCACAGGTACGACTGCTCACAGCTCCCAGTGGCCGCGGTTCTCCGTTCCTGACCAATGGGAGCTGTGGGAAGCAGTGGCCTAGCCCGCGCCTCTTCCCGCAGCTCCCATACAAATAATAAGGGGGAGGCAAATATGAGGAAGATACATGTTTTCACAGTACAAGATAACAGATACTGCTGTGACATGCACATCAATTTGTTGGCTGTTTTTTTCTGAATTATTGACATGTAAACTGACCAGAGCAGATATGTAAATATGACAGCTTCAGAGTTGGTGACAGGCATGAAAGGGAAAAATGATTAGGAGGGAGAGAGAATTCTCTCCTGATGGTATCAATTTATTTCTTGAAAATAATGTCTTCTTATATATTCTTTGTTATAGGTAGTGTCTTAAACTCTGAATGTCCAAAGTTCTGAGTTACTACTCTCTCTTCACATGATTCATTATTCCTCACAGTCAAGAAAACTTTGCTTTTGGATGTAGGGAAAACAGAAACCATAACAAAAAATTATCAGTGTCAAAAAAGACAAAGCTCCCAAGCTCAATCCTTTGGATTTTTATTTGGACATAAATTATTTTTTTTTCATTTCTGGCTGTTACACAAGGGAGCAAACTTTTTCCTTGCATGAGTGCACACCATTTCCATGCACTTCACTGGGGGCTCTGTGTGTGTAGTCAGGCACTGTCCCCAAGTGACTACAGTTCCTACACTCCCTAATCCAAAACTATCAAGTTCACTACTAACCTGACAGACATCTAATTGCCTTCGGACAGATGGCACCAAGCTAACCTGTCCTGTTTTTACATTATTATTTATCCTCCCTGTAGAGCCCTTTGCAGTATTTCAGTGATGACTGACATAAGATTTAGGATAACTAACAACAAGTAATAACTTACAAAATAAACACAATATTGATGCTACTGTAATCTGGCCTGATGATATTCCAAAGGCTTGTCTACATGGAGACTCAGGCTATGAGTATGTGTGCCAGCATAGATGAGTATGAGACCATGTACATGCTTCCTGTTGCTGTTCCAAATGTCCACACTACACTGTGCTGGACATGGGTGTAATGTGGTGTACACGTGTATACCCGTGTCCACACTGCTGCTGTTATTTCACAATGTTAGTGCTACCATTTTGGGCATTATCCCAGGGCTCTGTGAGGACAGAAAGACACTCTAGGAATCACTTTGATGTGTATTGTTGTTACTGTCATAGAATCATAGAACTGGAAGGGATCTCAAGAGGTCATCTAGTCCAGTCCCCTGCACTCATGACAGGACTAATTATCTAGACCATTCCTGACAGGTGTTTGTCTAACCTGCTCTTAAAAGTCTCCAATGATGGAGATTCCACAACCTCCCTAGGCAATTTATTCCAGTGCTTAACCACCCTGACAGTTAGGAAATTTTTCCTAATGTCCAGTCTAAACCTCCCTTGCTGCAATTTAAGCCCAGTGCTTCTTGTCCTATCCTCAGAGCTTAAGAAGAACAATTTTTCTTCCTCCTCCTTGTAACAAACTTTTATATACTTGAAAACTGTTATCATGTCCCCTCTCAGTCTTCTCTTTTCCAGACTAAACAAACCCAATTTTTTCAATCTCCCTTCATAGGTCATCTTCTAGACCTTTAATCATTTTTGTTGCTCTTCTCTGGACTTTGTCCAATTTGTCCATATCTTTCCTGAAATGTGGTGCCCAGAACTGGACAGAATACTCCAGTTGAGGCCTAATCAGAGCAGAGTAGAGCGGAAGAATTACTTCTGAGAATTACTGTCTCGCTTACAAAACTCCTGCTAATACATCTCAGAATGATGTTTGCTTTTTTTGCAACAGCATTACACTGTTGACTCAGATTTAGCTTGTGATCCACTATGACCCCAGATCCCTTTCCGCAGTATTCCTTCCTAGGCAGTCATTTCCCATTTTCTGTGTGTGCAACTGACTGTTCCTTCCTAAATGGAGTACTTTGCATTTGTCCTTAATGAATTTCAACTTATTTACTTCAGATCATTTCTCCAGTTTGTCCAGATTGTTTTAATTTTAATCCTATCCTCCAAAGCACTTGCAACCCCTCCCAGATTGGTATCGTCTGCAAACTTTATAAGTGCACACTGTATGCCATTATCTAAATCACTAAGGAAGATGTTGAACAGAACCAGACCCAGAACTGATCTCTTTGGGACCCCACTCATTATGCCCTTCCAGCATGACTGTGAACCACTGACAACTACTCTCTGGGAATGGTTTCCAACCAGTTATGCACCCACCTTATAGTAGTTCCATCTAGATTGCATTTCCCTAGTTTATTTATGAGAAATCATGCAAGACAGTATCAAAAGCTTTACTAAAGTCAAGATATACCACGTCTACCACTTTCCCCCCCATCCACAAGGCTTGTTACCCTGTGAAAGAAAGCTATCAGGTTGGTTTGACACAATTTGTTTTTGACAAATCCATGCTGACTGTTACTTATCACCTTATTATCTTCTAGATGTTTGCAAACTGATTGCTTAATTATTTGCTCCATTATCTTTCCAGGTACAGAAGTTAGGCTGACTGGTCTGTAATTCCCTGGGTTGTTCTTATTTTTCCCTTTTTATAGATTGGCACTGTTATTTTCCCTTTTCCAGTCTTCTAGAATCTCTCCTGTCTTCCATGACTTCTCTAAGATAATCACTAATGGCTCAGATATCTCCTCAGTCAGGCCCTGGTGTATTTCATCAGGCCCTGGTGACTTGAAGACATCTAATTTGTCCAAGTAATTTTTAACTTGTTCTTTCTCTATTTTAGCCTCTTCTGATCCAATCGCATTTTCACTGGCATTCAATACGTTAGATGTCCAATCACCATCAACCTTCTTGGTGAAAACCGAAACAAAGAAGTCATTAAGCACCTCTGCCATTTCCACATTTTCTGTTATTTTCCCTGTCTTCTCATTGAGTAATGGGCCTACCCTGTTCTTGGTCTTCCTCTTTCTTCTAATATATTTGTAGAACATTTTCTTGTTCCCCTTTAAAAAGAAAAGGAGTACTTGTGGCACCTTAGAGACTAACAAATTTATTAGAGCATAAGCTTTTGTGAGCTACAGCTCACTTCATCGGATGCATACAGTGGAAAATATAGTGGGGAGGTTTTATAATACACAGAGAACATGAAACAATGGGTGTTACCATACAGACTGTAACAAGAGTGATCAGGAAAGGTGAGCTATTACCAGCAGGAGAGCGGGGGAGAGGGAAACCTTTTGTAGTGATAATCAAGGTGGGCCATTTCCAGCAGTTGACAAGGACAGTAGGAGGGGAAATAAACAAGGGGAAATAGTTTTACTTTGTGTAATGACACATCCACTCCCAGTTTTTATTCAAGCCTAAGTTAATTGTATCCAGTTTGCAAATTAATTCCAACTCAGCAGTCTCTCGTTGGAGTCTTTTTTTGAAGTTTTTTTCTTGAAGAATTGCCACTTTTAGGTCTGTAATCGAGTGACCAAAGAGATTGAAGTGTTCTCCGACTGGTTTTTGAATGTTATAATTCTTGACATCTGATTTGTGTCCATTTATTCTTTTACGTAGAGACTGTCCAGTTTGGCTAATGTACATGGCAGAGGGGCATTGCTGGCACATGATGGCATATATCACATTCGTAGATGTGCAGGTGAACGAGCCTCTGATAGTGTGGCTGATGTGATTAGGCCCTATGATGGTGTCCCCTGAATAGATATGTGGACACAGTTGGCAACGGGCTTTGTTGCAAGGATAGGTTCCTGGGTTAGTGTTTTTGTTGTGTGGTGTGTGGTTGCTGGTGAGTATTCGCTTCAGGTTGGGGGGCTGTCTGTAAGCAAGGACTGGTCTAGTTTGATCTTGTTTTGTGCCTTGGCCTTTCAAATTTTGTCCCTACATACTTGTGTTATGTTTATATTCATCCGTTGTAATCTGACCTAGTTTTCACTTTTTGTAGGACTCCTTTTTGATTTTTAGATCATTGAAGATCTGTTGGTTAAACCAGCATGGTCTCTTGCCATACTTACTATCTTTCCTACGCAGTGGGTTAGTTTGTTCGTGCCCTTAATAATGTCTCTTTGAGAAACTGTGAACTGTCGTCTATTGTTTTTCCCCTTAGACTTGCTTCCCAGGGGAACTTACCTACCAGCTCCGTGAGTTTGCTTCAGTCTGCCTTCTTGAACTCCATTGTCTTTATTTTGCTGTTCTCCCTCCTAACATTCCTGAGAATCATGAACTCTATCATTTCATGATCACTTTCACCCAAGTTGCCTTCCACTTTCAAATTTTCAACCAGTTCTTCCCTATTTGTCAAAATCAAATCTAGAACAGTCTCTCTCCTGGTAGCTGTCTCCACCTTCTGAAATAAAAAAATGTCTCCAATACATTCCAAGAACTTATTGGATAATCTGTGCCCTGCTGTGTTATTTTCCCAACAGATGTCTGGGTAGTTGAAATCCCCCATCACCACCAAGTCCTGTGCTTTGGATGATTTTGTTAGCTGTTTTTAAAAAAGCCTCATCCAGCTCTTCTTCCTGGCTAGGTGGTCTGTAGTAGACCTCTACCATGACATCACCCTTTTTTTTTTACCCCTTTTATCCTTACCCAGAGACTTTCAAGAAGTCTGTCTCCTATTTCCATCTCAATCTCAGTCCAAGTGTATACATTTTCAATATATAAAGCAACACCTCCTCCCTTTTTTTCTCTACCAGTCCTTCCTGTCCCCCGCCTTCACATATTTGCTAATGGAAGTTCCTGATCATGTTTCCCCTACTGTTACTTCCTGCAAACTGGATGGAAGACATGAAGCACTGGGATGATGAGGCGGTTCTGGTCCTGCTCCTTACTGTGGGACAAATGGTTATGCAGTGGAAGGTGATCATCAGGAACCCTGGATGGAATTTAGACAGAACTTTCTGATACATTGAAGACAAATGACTTTGAAGGTCAATGACCATTCATTCATTCATATACAGTGAATGCCAGTATTTCCATGGTATACCTATAGGTGGACTGTCACTTCTGGTGCAGGAGAATCGGCATGGTGTGGTAGGATCACATCACTTTGGAAACCTGGGACAACCAGCACTTCAGAATGAGGAAACAGACCTTCATGGAGCTGTGTGAGGAGCTTGCACCAAACCTCCAATGGCAGATACAGGGAAGCCATACTGCTTCAGAAGTGGGTTTCTCTTGCCTTGTAGAAGCTGGCAACACCAGACAGCTACAGGTCCATTGCACACTACTTTGGAGATGCAAAGTCCACTGTCCGGTAGTTATTGTGCAGGTTTGTGCTCTACACACAGGTGTTTGCCATACTGTTGCAATTAACACTGTACTCTACCCACAGGTGTTTGCCATAAGAGAAGTTCCAGAAATAATAGGTGGATTTCAGAGGATGCGGTTTCTGAACTGTGCAGGGGCCATCAATGGCAGCCATATCTTAATACTTTGTCCAGCACAAGAGGCAAGTGAATATATGAACTGAAAAGTTACTGTGCACTCATTCTGCAAAGCTTAGTGGATCACAAAGGCATGAATACGAATGTGGGAAACTCTCATGATGCCAACAGGATTGTACTTGAAGGAGGAAGAAGGGACTGATATTCCCCAGACCTGATATTGTTCTGGATGGTGTTTTTGTGCCAACTGTTATTTTGGGGGACCCTACCTACCCACTCCTAACTTGGTTCATGAAACCATACCTCAACATTAGCTACCCTGGAAAAAGGGAATTCAGTTACAAGCTCAGTAGCAGCAGAATGGTCATGGAGTGCACATTTAGTAGGCTGAAGACTCAGTGGTGGTGTATATGCACCTGTCTGGATGCCAATGTGGCACACACCATTCATATAATAGTCCCCCACTATGCACTCCATAACATTTGTGAGGGTAAAAAGCAGTTCTTCCATCCTGAGTGGGCTCAGGACAGATCTGGTTTGCAAACTGTACAGGCAGCTGGATCCCACCCACATGCATGCTGGTCGTGGTTCCCACTGGGCAAGGGAAATCAGGTATACCATATGTACATACACGTAGGCACAGCAGGAAGGCAGAGGATGACATCTGCCTCTGCTCATGGACACCTTCACATCCTGTACAGCTGCTGGAAGTGATACATGAGGGAACACTGTCACAAAACTTGTGGGCTACGTAGCTTTGTGAGTGTTTTGTTCCCCTGCAACTGAAGATCATTCACCATTCATTCCTGTGACATTACACTCGGTTATCACCTGAGGGGTGGATTTGTGCTGTGGAGGGGGTGGCAAAGTTGTAATGCTGTCATCTTGCAATGTTTTTGTCTTCACTATTTGTACTTGTTTAGAAACCTCTGTTATTGGGGGCTCTCAATCTCTCTTAACGACAAATGAGGATTTGCTTGTGCGGGGAAGAAGGTGTCACACAGCCAGTCACCATTCATTGTCAGCAGAGCTAATTGTATTTAAAAGCTGTATAGAGCTCTAATCCCTACTACAACTGCAGGGCAAGTTCGGGTGTAACTCTACAGTGCATTAGCCTGCCATGCACTGAGCTGCTATGCAGAAAGTCAAAGCGCACTATGGAGCTTTTAGCATGGGATAGCAGGGTCCACACAGAAACTTAGTATTCAGCAGGCTGGTGCGCTGTACATTCACACTCTGGCTTGCCACGCACTAAGTCTCAGTGTGGACAAGACTTGAGTCTCTACATCTGGTTCCTATCTCTCTGAGGAAGTGCAAGAGAGTCATCAGGAAGGACAGCACTGCATAGTGTCCTGTAGGAATATGTGCAGTGTTACCAACTCTTGTAATTTTATTACAAGTGCCATGATATTTGTGGTTTTCTTAAAGCCCTGACTTTCTGGAGTCATACACAGCTTTCATAAAAAAGAAAAAGATTCTAGGCTTCATAGCTGTGGGAAAAAGCTAAAAAATGTGAACCCTAAATGCTGAAAAAACAAACGAAGAAAACTAAAAATGCATATTTTAAAATTATTATTTTTAAGCCAATCTTGTGATATTTTGATCCTTGACTTATGACTTTTGAACACCTGGGGTTGACAATACTGTGTGTGGCAACTTTACACATACTGCTGAAATGTAACCCTTTCTAGCACATCCCTACCTAAATGATTTGGTGAGCAGATCCAGGAACTCAAAGCCTACAGTGACATTTCTCATGCAAATAGCTCCATATTCATGATACATATTGTGTACAGTAGAACCTCAGAGTTACGAACTGACCAGTCAACCACACATCTCATTTGGAACCAGAGGTATGCAATCAGGCAGCAGCAGAGACAAAAGAAAAAAAAAAGGCAAATACAGTACATACTGTGTTAAATGTAAATTACTAAAAAGAATATATGGGAAGTTAAAAAAGATTCAACGAGCTAAGGAAATTTTTTCGGTGCTTGTTTCATTTAAATTAAGATGGTTAAAAACAACATTTTTCTTCTGCATAGTAAAGTTTCAAAGCTGTATTTAGTCAATGTTCAGTTGTAAACTTTTGAAAGAACCACCATAACACTTTGTTCAGAGTTACGAACATTTCAGAGTTATGAACAACCTCCATTCCTGAGGTGTTCATAACTCTGAGGTTCTACTGTAGTGTGAGTAAATCTGAACCACTCTATGTATGCATACTGAAGGTGGACTAATTTTCAAACTTGGGCACCTACTTTAGGAAGACAAATTCCACATATGGGTGCTCAAGTTGACATTTAAGCATCCACTCATTTTAGACCTGCAAAATATGATTTGAATGCCTAAATTCAGAAAATTTGATTCTATATCTAGAATGTTTCTTGTCCACAAAACTTCCTAAGCTAACTGTTACCAGTTGAAGTTATTTTTATCTTTTGGCTCAAAGAATTTGTGTTCACTTACAAAAATAGAAGAGTTCTTGAACTTTAATAAATATATTTATTTTTAAGGTATCATGATTCAGGAATCTCTTGTCCAATTCTCCTCTTTGGCCACATATATATACTTCATAGATCAGTGAATATACAGTAGACCTTTGTCTATTGATCTGAGAAGTAATTTCACATACAATGGAAACTCAGCAACAACCTTAATCATGGACCATCAAGCACAACACATAATTAGACAATAGACAAAGTAGTCCATTATGCTTAATTTCTTACAGCCAGAATTAGATTCTTCTCAGGCAATATCAATTGCTAGATATAAATGAGATCACCAGAGCCATGTAATCAGTACTTACCAAACCACTATTTTCTACCAGGATGCTCTCTCATATTCAAATTTTTCAAATATGAGTAAGTTGTCATGTTATTTGACATTCCATTTTGAAAAGTAAATGCCAATAAATTCTGTACTCTTGTAAGTTAATCATATGACATAACTTCAATAATTATAACTCTCAGAATTCTTACATGCCACCCAAATGACCTAAGCAAGGTAGTTTAAAGGCAAACAGACTCAGCAGCTAAGGAGAATTATTTGCATTTGACATACCTACAAACCTGTGAAATTCACTTTGCAGAAACTGAACAAATGGGTGGAGAGATTAGCTTTTCCTCTACCTCCATCTCTTCAGATTCTCTTTGGATACGTTTGTAAATCCATTGACAATAGAGTTATCAGTAATGTTTCCACTTAACCACTGAAGTGTGAAAAAATGTTTTCGTTGTTACTTACTGCACGAGGCCACTAGACTACACAAGTTTAGGTTATGGCTCATTTCCTATAGTTTTCCTGCAATGCTAATACAAAATAGAAAAATGAGCCACCATAATGCTGCAGTTAACTGAACAGCAGCATTGTGATATCAAATATTTTCAAGGTAAATTTCCTCAGGTTATTGTGGCACACTGTAAGTAACCCTGAGTACATGCTTTCACTAAAAAACTGATTTCCAGAGCTGCTCAGCATTGCTGAGAATGAAACCATCAGTTTTTAGGATGTTATAGATCGAGCTCGATATCTGTCTATTAAGATTCCTATATGGCCATATTATTTGAATGCCTCATGCGAGCTATCCCCAACCCTCCTAAGAGACATGAGGCCACACTTCTGTGTTGCCACATCCATCAAAGAATCGGCTCCATTGTATATAAATGCTAACACGGCTGGATAATGCGTGGCCATGTTGAAGAGGCCCTTTCATATTGAGAAATGTTAAGAATCTATCCTATAAAAGCACACTCAAAAGTATATTTAAGAATAGTTTTTCAATTGTGCTAATTAATACATTAATAAGGCAAGATTTCTTTTCCCCTTTAATGTCAATTTTCCACTCCCTTTATCCTTCACTGAAGCTGTAATGTTGAACTTGCAATGGAACAGTCTTTGCCATAGCAATATACAACGACTACATAAACA
Organism: Chelonia mydas; assembly: GCF_015237465.2. NCBI lineage: Eukaryota > Metazoa > Chordata > Testudines > Cheloniidae > Chelonia > Chelonia mydas. Next base: position 50,385,672 of record NC_051251.2, on the reverse strand, counting down.
CAGAAATATGAATTCCCTGTGGAATCAAGTAGAAGCACAAGTCATATTTAGGAAGAAAATTCTCATTCAAACACAAATATCTTCAGTAATAGGAACACAGAAGTCTACTGTCCTTTGCTTTTTGGTTTAAATGGCCATTTTTTTTTTCAAATTTGCTCAAGCCTGGAAGTCCCTATTTTAAGAATGCCTTGTCTGCTCTAAAGCAGCGTTTATAAAAGTTTTGGCTGCTATTGTGAGTTCAGGTTTTATCCGTGTACCACAGATTTAAAAATATATTCTGGTTTTCATTTTGGTGTCATGGAAATATGTGGTTTTCAAACTGAGAAAAAAACATACATCAGCAAACTCAATGAACATTGTGGAGAAAAAGTTAGATAAGATGAAAAGAAACATAAGAATGTTCATAGCAGTTAATTTAATCTACTCATGTTCAGAAGTTTAGTAGAGCTTTTCATAACCTTTTTTATAAGCTGAAAATTTAGGACACTATCTGAACATTAGCTGTTAAACAATTTGTACAATCATTGTGGCATATCATATGGTCTTTAAATTATATTACTACTACTATGGAATGTAAACTGATGGTTATTTATATGCTGAGAAGCTGAGGCATTTGGGAAACTGCGAAGCTGAGGCATTTGGCAGATTCAAAGGAGGAAGGAGCTGGCTACCAAAGAAACAGAGAGTAAAAATCAGAAAGGAGGTCTGGCAGATCATAATCACCAGAGACAAGAGGACAAGGCAGCATTCTACAGGGCTGTGGCAGATGAGGAAGGACAGGGTTTGACCACTAGAAAAAAAGAGGATCAGGAGGAATTTCACAGAGCCAGAAGTTTTCAATCATTACCATGGCCTCAGCATGGAAACTGTGGATGATATCTCTGAAGATCCAGCTGCTCAAATGGAATGGAGAGGTATACAGAGGACACCACATAAAAGCCCAACCCATAAGAAAATCAAGCTCACCCACGAAGAGATTTCCAACCACCCAAGGAAGACAGAAGATCCTTTTGAACATTCTATTCTAAGAAGAATGGAAAGAACATTCTACAATGGACAAGATACTAAAAGATGGTGGCAACCTCTGAGATGTGAGTCTAAGATTCGATAGACTTCTGAATTTGGTGGGCAAAGATCCACTGGCGATGGTGTATATCAGCACTAATGACATTGCTTTGTGGGATAGCTCACAGGTTATAGATGACTTCAGAGAATTCAGAAGAGCGCTGAAGGAGAAGAATGTCCAAGTGATCTTCCTGGAGATCCTTCCTGATTCAGATAACTTGCTTTCAAGAGCTTTAGAAGAGCTGGCTGTGGAGCTCTGAGGACCATTAATATTGATTTTCAGTAAGTCTTGGAAGAACAGGGAAGTTCCCAAGAACTGGAAGAAAGCTAGGGTAAATGGGATGACTCCAGTAATTATATGCCTATCAGCCTGACATCGATCGAGGACAAAATAATGGAATGGCTGGTACAGGATTTGATTAATAAAGAATGAAAGGAATGTAATATGATTAATGCAAATCAATATGGTTTTATAGAAAATACATCTTGTTAAACTAATTTGATATCAGATTTGGTTGATAGTGTTGATGTAATATTTTATAAAAGTGATTCTGCTTCTCAATAAATGGTTTATTTTCAGGTATTAGAGAGGTAAAATTAATTTAGTCTAAGTCATTACAGTGGGGACTCACATTTTTAATTAAATGTGAAATAAGGAAGAGGCTTACTATTGTAAAATGCTTTATATAATAAATTCTGCCTTTCAAATGAAAACATTCTAGAAAATACATAGAGAGGATTGGTCTTGTGCTGAATACACTGGACTGGGACTCTAGAGAGCTGGGTTAAATTGTGAGCTCTGCAACCAACTTTCTCCATGACCTTGGGCAAGTTATTGCCTGAATTCATCACCTGTAAAATTCAGGACAATAATACTTCCCGGTCCCCACACTTTGTCTTGTTACTTAGATAATGAGTTCTTGAAGGCAGTGACTGAGTCTCACTATGTTTATTATTAGTTCTATTATTTGTATTATGTTAGCACCTAGATTCTCAGCCCAATCGTGGTAGGCACTGTTCAAACACAAAAGAGAAAGACGGTCTCTACCCCAAATAGCTTACAATCTAAGCAAGCTTTTATAATTGCAATAAATTACTTATAGTGCCCAACACAATGGGGTTTTGATCTCATTTAATGGCTGGTGCTAAAATAGAAACAACAACATCGGGCCACATTCCTGGCCCATGTGTGGCCCGTCTGTGCTGTTCCAACAGCAGTGCTAGCACGTGCAAGTATCATAACTGATAGAGCCGAACTAGTGTGTAATGCCTCTCATTCCTCTTTCTGCAAAGGCTCAAAACTGAAAGAAACAGGAAAAAGTCATTAATAATGGTGATCCCCAGTAACTTAAAAGAAAAAATTGCAAGAGCATGAGAGCCAAAACGGCCTATACAGGGGGGAAAGGGTGTCCAGAGCTGGGAGATTAGACTGATCACGTCCTGAAACCAAGACCACTCACAGAATCATAGAAATGTAGTGTTGAAAGAGATCTTGAGAGATCATCTAGTCCATCTTACTGCTCTGAGGCAGAATTAATACATAATGATCTAAGCAATCTGCTAGTAAGTTTGACCATCAAAGCTAAATAAACAGCAGATGGGAAAACATGGTAGCAAAGAGCTCATTTCCAGATGTGCATGGTTTAGTAGCAGAGAAGGTTGGACCGCAGAACTCCAGGAGTGGAGATATTTGCATGAAGCAGAAAAGAAGCTATTTAATAAGCTTCATCAAGTGATGAGGTAGTGCATGAAAATGTTGTGATCCTCAGTGAAGCATAGGTGTTTTGAACCTTAAACGTAAATCAGATCGCCAGGTTGTCTGCTTTTAAAAGAGGGATTATGCCTCACGTTTAAAATTTGATTCACAAGTTTTTAATTCTTAATTGTGAGCTGAGAATGCATCTACACTGCAAAAATAAAACAAAATAAAAAAAACCCCATAGCAGCAAGTATCAGAGTGCAGGTCAATTAACTTGGGCTCTTGCTATGGGGCTAAAAATAGCAGTATAGACGTTCGGGCTTCGGTCAGAGCCCAGGCTCTGAAACTCAGTGAGGAGGAAGGGTCTCAGAGCCTGGGCTCTCAACCCGAGCCCAAACTTCTACACTGTTATTTTTAGCCCTGTAGCGTGAGCCTGTTCAGACTGAATAGGGTGACCACCTTTTCAAAAGGCAGAAGTGGAACACATGCAGGAACCCCGCCCTCTCTGTGGCCCCGCCCCTGCTCCTCCAGCCCTGGAATGGAACTTGAACTCTGCATTTCCAGACTATCCCGCCCAATTTGGGACAGGTGGTTATCCTAAGCCCAAGACAGCTGACCCGGGCTCTGAGACTCACTGCTGAGGGTCTGATTTTGGAGTGTAGGCATATTGGGAGGGAAGAACTCAAATGTGGACAACACATAGTGGAAGTCATCATTATACAAATAAATAATAATAGTTGCAATCTCTGATCATCCTTTTCAGAATGATTATCATTCTGGTGTCTTAATCAGCCTTAATTTTATTTGCTCTAACTGTAGCCTTGAACACAATTAGTGACAGCAGAGTAATGAGTTGGTATTTGAAATGCTTTTGTATTTGCCCTTTGAAAGTTGTAATTCTGTCATTAAGATATGTCTACATTTTTTGCAGAGGTTCAACTGTTATATACCAAATAGTTGCAGTAATTCCTCAAGACCCTATCCTAGTGCATGTTGGATATGCAGTCCTGTCTTAAGGAAAGCTATCGTTCTGTAGTATCAGTGAGATTCCAGCCATAATACTGTAATTGATTGTTGACAAGATTTGCATTCCCTCCTACAGTGTCTTAACTGAAATTGTAACTAGCTTAGCTACTTATCTCTTTTCTATCTCAGATTTTAGATACTCTGAATGTGCATATATGCTGATCATTAGAGTTATAATCAGATATATGCCACAGGGATGTTTCTACGCAGTGTCTCAAATTGTCTGTCTATAACAGTGCAACATTCATTCACACATTTATCATCTGACTAAATAATCCTATTCTACTACCAGTTATCTTATCTTTAGTGATATTAAAGCAACATTAACAAACTGAAAAGTAATCCTGTTAGGATGCAGGCAATGAACTCGACTTGGTTTCCTTCAAGATTTTGTGTAGGGCAAATATTAGATACTTCAAATGAAGGTATAAAACTGCTGTAACAGACATTTATACAATACTATGCCTATGGGAATAGTTTCTTAGTGGCCTGCTTATGTCCTGAAACACAAATAGTGAGATTCCTTTTAAATCCTAACCCCAATTCCCTGATACAAGCGCAAAATGCAGCCTGGAGTGTGGGGCCAGGGCTGTAAGCCACCTTTGTGCTCTCTCTGTGCTTGAGTCACTCAAGAAGAGGCTCTTGACAGCAGCAGCAAAATGGGGGATTCAGCCTCTGTGACAGGCTAGTGAATGTAACTCTCTGGTAAAGATGGTTTTCACTGGTCACTGAGAGGAGCTAGTGATCTGTCCAACAGTTTCCTTCTGAGGATGATATTCTACATGAGGACAGACAGTTCAGTAAGTGTGAAATGGATTTTTCCAAAATGGCTGACTATATTTTTCATGTTGTTTTGACTGGTGCTTAGTGGGATTCCTGTAGTTTTGTTTTTGTTGGTAAACAGATTAGGTTTTTCTGGTTGTTGCTCAGCAGTTGCTGCTGCTCCTGTTCAAGAAGCGATTTTATTTTTTTTTTTTATGTAGAAACATTATAGTTATTTTTTCTAGCTTTTTAGAGGAGAGGATCGGAGGATAGTTTGCTAATTTTACAGAGTGAAGAAAAACAGTCAATGAGAAAAAGGGAGTGGTAGTTCCTGTTGCCTGACAGATTATGGAAAGGTTTTGACAAGGTAGAAATACCGTATCCATATAATAGCTGTGGTCCCAATTCTCATTGAAACAAAGGCCACTTACTTCACCCTGGCAGTGTACAGTGTACAAACACAGATTAGTTTCGAGTTGAGTTTAAATGAGCATCGGGCCGTGTATGTTTATAGAACACTCAGATAATCTAAAACCTCTCACTGGATTGTGCAGCATATTAGTTGAAATAGCTGCCATATAACTATCTGAGGCCTATGGCAGACAGGAGGTTAAAGCCTTGTTTAAAGCAGCCTCACATTGCTGCAGCTGCTGCTTGTGATTTCAGGGGGAACTGCAACCTGAGGTTTGAGTGGCCTACAGTTCAGCAGACAATCTAATTGTGCAGCAAGAATTCCTGGAGGGGAATGTCAATGAGCCTAATTGGTTGCTTAGAGCTGGTTCAGGAGCGATGTAGGAATATATACCAGCAAGGGGGAAGGAACAGAAAGGGACACTAAGAGAACTATACAAATCTCTATTCACTGGACTTCAGGGAACAACCCCCTTTTCACGTAGACTTCTCTTTATTTTGTTTGTCTCTATCTGCAACAGGCCTTATTATTCTGTGTGGAGAAATCCCTGTGGTTTAGTTTTCTTCGATCTGGAACAAATAGCCACATCTCTGAGTAGCCATCACACATCTTGTTCCAAGTAAGTAATTTGGGATCTAGTCCTCTCAAGTGCTGAGGGAATTCCCAGGGAATGCAGAGTACCCTCAACCCCCACTGAAATCAATGGAAGTTGAGGATACTTAACACCTCAGAAGATCCCTCTACTGCATATATCAGATGTAGTGTACAAATTTAAATTACTTCTAACGAGGAAGAAAATGTGATTTTTAAAAGTTTTAACAGTGCTGCTACTGATTTTCCTTTTTAATGTGAGTCTTCCCAGTTAGATTCATTTTCTCATGCATAAGAACTACACTTAGTGCTCACGTCAGTTTAATGTAATAAACTCTGGAGACACCGAATTGAATAGTATCATACTTAAGTCCCTGCTGGAGTTTTGACAACCACAATACATATCAGGAGGACCATAGCAAGCAAACCTACTTTATCGGTTTGAAAATTCCATTTAAATTTTTTAAAAACTTGTGTGCTTCAGTAAAAAAAGTCATTTTCCTGACAATATGATTTCCCACTGCAAGCAATTACATTTGCAGTGTAGAAAGTAAATAAAAATCATGGTGGCTAGGAACATTGCGACCTCATGCACATGGAATATCCAATACCCATGTGATAAAATGCAGGGACATGTGATTGCAGGACCACAAAAACAGAATGCAAAACATGGCAGTGCAATTTATCTAGTAGGCTGACCAGACGTCCCGATAAATTCGGGACTGTCCTGATATTTAGTTAAAAGAAAAGGAGTACTTGTGGCACCTTAGAGACTAACCAATTTATTTGAGCATAAGCTTTTGTGAGCTACAGCTCACTTCATCAGATGCATACTGTGGAAAATACAGATGTTCTTATACATACAAACCATGAAAAAATGGGTGTTTACCACTACAAAAGGTTTTCTCTCCCCTCACACCACTCTCCTGCCGGTAATAGCTTATCTAAAGTGATCACTCTCCTTACAATGTGTATGATAATCAGGTTGGGCCATTTCCAGCACAAATCCAGGTTTTCTCTCCCCCCCCCCCCCTTTTCCACACACACAAACCCACTCTCCTGTTGGTAATAGCTTATCTAAAGTGATCACTCTCCTTACAATGTGTATGATAATCAAGGTGGGCCATTTCCAGCACAAATCCAGCGTTTAACAAGAACGTCTGAGGAAGGGGGGGTAGAAAAAACAAGGGGAAATAGGTTACCTTGCATAATGACTTAGCCACTCCCAGTCTCTATTCAAGCCTAAGTTAATTGTATCCAATTTGCAAATGAATTCCAATTCAACAGTCTCTCGCTGGAGTCTGGTTTTGAAGTTTTTCTGTTGTAATATTGCAACTTTCATGTCTGTAATCGCGTGACCAGAGAGATTGAAGTGTTCTCCGACTGGTTTTTGAATGTTATAATTCTTGACATCTGATTTGTGTCCATTTATTCTTTTACGTAGAGACTATCCAGTTTGACCAATGTACATGGCAGAGGGGCATTGCTGGCACATGATGGCATATATCACATTCGTAGATGTGCAGGTGAACGAGCTTCTGATAGTGTGGCTGATGTTATTAGGCCCTGTGATGGTGTCCCCTGAATAGATATGTGGGCACAGTTGGCAACGGGCTTTGTTTCAAGGATAGGTTCCTGGGTTAGTGGTTCTGTTGTGTGGTATGTGGTTGCTGGTGAGTATTCGCTTCAGGTTGGGGGGCTGTCTGTAGGCAAGAACTGGCCTGTCTCCCAAGATTTGTGAGAGTGTTGGGTCATCCTTTGTCTCTCACAAACCTTGGGAGACAGGCCAGTCCTTGCCTACAGACAAACCATAAACCAGTTGGAGAACACTTCAATCTCTCTGGTCACGCGATTACAGACATGAAAGTTGCGATATTACAACAGAAAAACTTCAAAACCAGACTCCAGCGAGAGACTGTTGAATTGGAATTCATTTGCAAATTGGATACAATTAACTTAGGCTTGAATAGAGACTGGGAGTGGCTAAGTCATTATGCAAGGTAACCTATTTCCCCTTGTTTTTTCCTACCCCCCCTTCCTCAGACGTTCTTGTTAAACGCTGGATTTGTGCTGGAAATGGCCCACCTTGATTATCATACACATTGTAAGGAGAGAGATCACTTTAGATAAGCTATTACCAACAGGAGAGTGGGTTTGTGTGTGTGGAAAAGGGGGGGGGGGGGGAGAGAAAACCTGGATTTGTGCTGGAAATGGCCCAACTTGATTATCATACACATTGTAAGGAGAGTGATCACTTTAGATAAGCTATTACCAACAGGAGAGTGGGTTTGTTGGAGAGGGTGGGGAGAAAAACTTGGATCTGTGCTGGAAATGGCCCAACTTGATTATCATACACATTGTAAGGAGAGTGATCACTTTAGATAAGCTATTACCAGCAGGAGAGTGGGGTGGGGGGAGAGAAAACCTTTTGTAGTGGTAAACACCCATTTTTTCATGGTTTGTATGTATATGAACATCTGTATTTTCCACAGTATGCATCCGATGAAGTGAGCTGTAGCTCACGCAAGCTTATGCTCAAATAAATTGGTTAGTCTCTAAGGTGCCACAAGTACTCCTTTTCTTTTTGCGAATACAGACTAACACGGCTGTTACTCTGAAACCTCTGATATTTAGTTGTTTGTTCCGTGTCCCGACTGATGTACAGTTGGGATGCCATTTGTCCCGATATTTTGCTTCGGCGGCACTCCGGCTTTTTTTGGTGGTTTTTTTTTTGCCTGGGGAGGCAAAAAACCTAGACCCGGCCCTGTGGCTGTTCCCCCATGTGTCCCATTATTTTGTTCTTGTCATCTGGTCACCCTATTATCTAGCAACTTCATAATTTCTTATTCTGTCCACCCAAAAACTGAGGCTCCACTCCCCAAAGGATTACTTCCAAGCGTATAAACCTCTGAGTAGCTTCAAACACAGCATGGCCCCCCGTTTCTTCAGAAAAGTGAAAAAGCTTTCTTAAGCAGTATTATATTCTGATATGTTATTCTGTAGCTTGAAGACTAAAGGCCTGATTCTCTAACTGCCTTGCACTCTGTGTAGTCATTTGCATCTGTGTAGAAAGAACATAAAATGCTTAAGGACACCTTCTCTTCATTCACTTTTATACAGTTAGTAACAACTACACAAGGTGCAAGGCAGTTGGAGAATCAGACCCAAAGTGTTCATATGCTGTGTCTTCTGCCATTTGTGTATCACTCCTTTGCTTTATGTACTTGTTGTAATATAGCATAGGCATTTGCATTGCATCAGTTATTCAGCCTGGGCCAATTTCTAACTCCCTTCACAAAGCCCTATTGAACTGAGCTTTGCACAAGGGTTCTGTGTGGTGGAAGGGCTGGTTGTGGAGCACCAGATCTCCACATAAGAAGTTTCACCAGTGGAGTCATATCTTTGTTAATCTATTGGTCCCTCTCCCAACTATATAGCACTCAGTGGATATATTAACCCACTTGAATAAATTCTGGCTTGCCCTACTTGTGTGGGAAAACTATCCTGTTCTGCTGTCTTTTGGGCCTTACACATTTCTCTAACGACTGGACAGGGTCTGGCGCATTGTGTAGAATAGAATGTTACTACACTGGAGTATCTGGTTATTGGTATTTGCATTTTCCCAAAAGCTTTCTGGCCTCCAAAAGTCATTTATAGAACTGAAATAAGGCAACATGAAATCTTCTCATAGTATTTCCACCATTCATGAATTGAATGCCAATTAAAAGAACAGATGTCTCATTATTTTGGGTCACAAACAGCTTCTTGAGTGAAAAACAAACAAAAACACAAGAAATGCAAACATTAGAACCTGCACATGCCCCTAGAGTAAATCTGAATTTTGGGGTAAAGACAGTTAAGCAGGACAGATAGTTTATGAAGAATTTGGCATCCATAAATATAACAAGCTGAACTAAAAGAAAAGCAGATTAGGGCCTACCCATCATTTACTGTGCATCTAAATAATAAAAGAAACACCCGTAAAATATTTTTCAGTTGACAAATATGGTGTCATTACAATCTAATTAAACACAGCTGATTCCTATAGGAGTTCACTAAAAAGAGAGAAATGTAAACGTAATGCAAGTTATATATATAAAAATATTTAATATACCTTATTGTGTTCTGGGGAAAAAACATTGTTTTAAACAATTCCAATATTGATATGCAGCATAGCTATTTTGTTCCTTATAAAGTTTTTTTTAAAAAAGTCATGCTGGAAAACATGTATTGAGGTTACAGGGACAAACCATCCCGATGTGCAGAAAGAATTGTAAATATGGCAGGCGACCAGCTTGGCTTAACAGTGAAATCCTTGCTGATCTTAAACACAAAAAAGAAGCTTACAAGAAGTGGAAGATTGGACAAATGACCGGGAAGAGTATAAAAATATTGCTCGGGCATGCAGGAGTGAAATCAGGAAGGCCAAATCACACCTGGAGTTGCAGCTAGCTAGAGATGTTAAGAGTAACAAGAAGGGTTTCTTCAGGTATGTTAGCAACAAGAAGAAAGTCAAGGAAAGTGTGGGCCCCTTACTGAATGAGGGAGGCAACCTAGTGACAGAGGATGTGGAAAAAGCTAAAGTACTCAATGCTTTTTTTGCCTCTGTCTTCACGAACAAGGTCAGCTCCCAGACTACTGCACTGGGCAGCACAGCATGGGGAGGAGGTGACCAGCCCTCTGTGGAGAAAGAAGTGGTTTGGGACTATTTAGAAAAACTGGATGAGCACAAGGCCATGGGGCCGGATGTGCTGCATCCGAGAGTGCTAAAGGAGTTGGCGGATGTGATTGCAGAGCCATTGGCCATTATCTTTGAAAACTCATGGCGATTGGGGGAAGTCCCGGATGACTGGAAAAAGGCTAATGTAGTGCCCATATTTAAAAAGGGGAAGAAGGAGGATCCTGGGAACTACAGGCCAGTCAGCCTCACCTCAGTCCCTGGAAAAATCATGGAGCAGATCCTCAAGGAATCAATTCTGAAGCACTTAGAGGAGAGGAAAGTGATCAGGAACAGTCAGCATGGATTCAGCAAGGGCAAGTCATGCCTGACTAATCTAATTGCCTTCTATGACAAGATAACTGGCTCTGTGGATGAGGGGAAAGCAGTGGATGTGGTGTTCCTTGACTTTAGCAAAGCTTTTGACACAGTCTCCCACAGTATTCTTGCCAGCAAGTTAAAGAAGTATGGGCTGGATGAATGGACTATAAGGTGGATAGAAAGCTGGCTAGATTGTCGGGCTCAACGGGTAGTGATCAATGGCTCCATGTCTACTTGGCAGCCGGTATCAAGCGGAGTGCCCCAAGGGTCGGCCCTCGGGCTGGTTTTGTTCAATATCTTCGTTAATGATCTGGAGGATGGTGTGGATTGCACCCTCAGCAAGTTTGCAAATGAACTAAACTGGGAGGAGAACTAGATATGCTGGAGGATAGGGATAAGATACAGAGGGCCCTAGACAAACTAGAGGATTGGGCCAAAAGAAATCTAATGGGTTCAACAAGGACAAGTGCAGAGTCCTGCACTTAGGACGGAAGAATCCCATGCACCGCTACAGACTAGGGACCGAATGGCTCGGCAGCAGTTCTGCAGAAAAGGACCTAGGGGTTACAGTGGACGAGAAGCTGAAAATGAGTCAACAGTGTGCCGTTGTTGCCAAGAAGGCCAATGGCATTTTGGATGTATAAGTAGGGGCATTGCCAGCAGATCGAGGGACATGATCGTTCTCCTCTATTCGACATTGGTGAGGCCTCATCTGGAGTACTGTGTCCAGTTTTGGGCCCCACACTACAAGAAGGATGTGGAAAAATTGGAAAACGTCCAGCGGAGGGCAACAAAAATGATTAGGGGACTGGAACACATGACTTATGAGGAGAGGCTGAGGGAACTGTGATTGTTTAGTATGCGGAAGAGAAGAATGAGGGGGAATTTGATAGCTGCTTTCAACTACCTGAAAGGGGGTTCCAAAGAGGATGGATCTAGACTGTTCTCAGTGGTAGCACATGACAGAATGAGGAGTAATGGTCTCAAGTTGCAGTGGGGAAGGTTTAGGTTGGATATTAGGAAAAACTTTTTCACGAGGAGGGTGGTGAAACACTGAAATGCGTTACCTAGGGAGGTGATAGAATCTTCTTCCTTGGAAGTTTTTAAGGCTCGGCTTGACAAAGCCCTGGTTGGGATGATTTAGTTGGGGATTGGTCCTGCTTTGAGCAGCGGGTTGGACTAGATGACCTCCGGAGGTCCCTTCCAACCCTGATATTCTATGATTCTATGAAAACTACTTTCAGGTGAATGGAAATTTTAAAGGGTATTTTCCGATGGCTTTAAATTATAGCTTTGACAGCTAGATTCATTTTTTCCCCCTTATAAATACTGCACTAAATAATTAGTTCGGTAAACTGTGGTCAGTTTTACAGACAACAATATTATTGTAGTACTATATTTAAGTATTTTCATGAACGGTTAGTTGACAAATAACCCCAGCAATGTTCAAATAGCACTACCACTATATAATGGTGTCAATGTCAAAATACATATTTATGTAATGAATATAAATTTGGGTCCTGCTCCGACAAGCTGCCCAACACAGGTGGACGTCTGAGCCTGCAAAGATCCTTTCTGACTTCAGTGAGGCTCTGCCTGGGTGCAGAACATGGCCTACATGGCACTCCTTGCAGGTTTTTTTGGGGGTAAGATTATAAAAAGATTGCAAGGAGCTAAATGGTACCTGTGTGGCCCCAAAGGCCTTTCAGCTCCCAAGGGTCCTCTATAGGAGCAGCTCAGTAGCCTACAGGATCAATCCTTAAATTTGTTCCTTTCCTGCCCCTCCAGGTTTTCAGCAACATTCCTTCATCTTTCTACCATCTTCCATTTCTATTCCTTATCACTGCAATCTAAAGGTGTTTTCCCATCTTTCTACTCTTGCTATGTTTATGCCAGTCAAAAGTATATTAGGATATAAAAAAGTCTTTGTGATGTTATGGTCTACATCGCCATAATATGCATGAAGCCCCATTCTGTGCCAGCAGCTATATATATATTTTATGCAGCTGCTGAAGACCCAGTCACGAATGATATTTAAATGAACCAATTTCATGGAGCTTCAGAAAAAAAATTCCCGCTGAACAGCAGGAAAGACATTTTCAGCAATCTGTTTGTTTGTTCATCTTGTAATATGAAGTACATACATAAGATTCAGTTCCTTATTACGCCACCACTTATTTCTGCTTCCCAAACTTTTAACTGTTCAAAGCTCTACCACATACAGCTCCTTGCTCAGGGCTCTAACTCTGAGCGCATCACCCCCAACCTTTGAGGACTCTGTTGACTCTCATAAATTATTTTCAATTCCAGCTTTAAAAACCCCTTAGCTAAAATTATTTGTGGACCTTACTTTTTTGTGTCATCTTATACCTCCAGCTCGCTTGTACCTTATTTGATTCTTAAGCCAAAGGTCATCTTATTGATCCTACTTCCAACTCAGTTACTATGACTGGCAAATCTTTTAGTTATCTAACTAATGTACTCTTATATGGATCAACATTAAGTCTTTAGCTTATTGATTTTTCCTATAAACCCAAGTGATAAAAGTAATTTATTTTACATTAGCTTAAAATATTAAGAACTATTTTCTTTCCTCCCTCAAATTTATTTATTTTATAGTCAATTTTTCTCATTAAGTATTTTCAGATAATCCTGTGGAGAAGATTAAACAATTGTGTTTCACTAGTTTAATTCAATAGAGAAATAAGGACAGTATAAACAGTGTGCTGACTCACAGCCAGGAGAAGTGCCACAGGTTGGAAGAATCCAAAGAGTGGTTGGCATACCATTAACCCGGTAGAAGCATGTTCCAGCCCCCAGAGAAGTCAGTGGGAGTTTTGTCACTAACTTCAGTGGGACAGGATCTGACATAAAGGCCCTTCAAAATTGCTATATAAAGATTCAACAAATGCCTGTTTTTAAACTTCAAGTTATATCTCTGGAAATATCTCCTTTGATGTAGTGTATAATACTAAATGTCAAAGTATGTTAATGTAAACTTGCTGCAGGAAGAGCGATATTGCCACAATGGGAAAATTTCCACTTGTCTTCTCTGTAAATAATTTTTATTACACTGACTTTGTTATTGCACAAAACATCAGAGCATGTTGGATTATCATCTCAATGTATGCTTGTCCTATAAAATAATTTTCTCAAAACAAATGGAGCTAACTGCTTCAGTCAAGGACAATGAGATACACGAACATGGAAGACCTAGCTACATATATACAGCTGCTCTCACTGGTTTCTGGCAGCTCATGTATACTATGTTATATTCTGTTTGCTCTCTCTCTCTCTCCACACACACACATTATACACTAATATACATATAAATACTATACATTATATTATGTTTCTATCTATCTAAAGAGAAAAATTGGTAAGGTCAAGTCCTCCTCTGGAATATATAGCTTATATCTTTTATTTGCATTTCAGATCTCTGTTTTATATTCTGTACCTGATCCCTACAGAAAAATCCTATTAATTGGTATTGTGAAGGGACCAAGTGCAGAATATGAAAGAGATATACGTAGCAAATGAGAGATTTGTTGGGTGTATTGAATATCTGAATTTGCCTTTTAATTGTTATTTCTAGTGTGTATTAGTTACAGTTCATGTAGCCAATATTCTGATTCTGTCACTTACACCTATATATATATATTGCCTTATTGGAATTAAAGCTATATATAAAGCTTAATTCCAATAAGGCAATAATTAACTAATGTAATTGAGATCAGAATCAGGCAAAGATATTTGACCAATGTCGCTTTTATTTTATCTTTTTTTTTTTTAAGCAAGGGACAGGAATGCACATTTGGATAAATGAGCAAATTGTATGCCATAACATTTCATTCAAACCAGCACTGAACAAACTTTAGAACAAACTAACTGAATACTGTTGAAAGTCAGAGTTGTGGCTATGCCTTGATGGCACATTGGCCACCTATTTATTAAAACTACATTTAGTTGATGGCACATTAGCTTAGTTACAGGTCAAGTTCCAGTTATAGGAGTATTTGCTCAAAGTTTGGGTTTCAGAAATTAGAAGTAGCTAAGTGTTTTCTCTTTATTTCAATTATTTATCATATATGAATTATCTTATGAAAGTATATCTTTGCCAAATTTTTTGCACATATTTCCCTGGATGCCTGTAACTAGTACAACAGTAGTACTCTGACGTGGGCATTGATATTATAAACTTAGCCTGCAGATATCTTAAAAAGGAAGTAGGAATACAAAATCTTTGAAGTTTAATCTCCATAGCGGCATATATGAAATATGGTCCAAGTTATCCAGAGATTGTGGGTGAGCTGAAACGAATGCACATATAAGGCAAACATTTGCACACATACACTAGCCAGTAGCCACATACCTATTAAGGTATGCAAGCTACCCTGACTTGTGCACATGCATTGTACATTTGTGTGTATGCTTGACTGGCACACACAGTGTGCATGTGTTTGTGAATTTGGAAGCCTCCATTCATAGGTGCTATATTCTGTGCATATTATTTATATTACTGCACCATAATCTCTTAATTATTGACAGGACAGTTTACCAGCAGAGAGGGTCAGAATATTACCAGAATATCAGGGTTGGAAGGGACCTCAGGAGGTCATCTAGTCCAACCTCCTGCTCAAAGCAGGACCAATCCCCAATATTTGCCCCCGATCCCTAAATGGCCCCCCTCAAGGATTGAAATCACAACCCTGGGTTTAGCAGGCCAATGCTCAAACCACTGAGCTATCCCTCAGTTTTGTGGTTAAAAGAATGGACTGACACTCAGGAGATCTGGGTTCAATTCTTGGCTCTGCTGCACCTTTCCTGAGTAACGTTGGGCAAGTCATTGAGGACCAGCTTTTCAAAAGAGCTTGGTACCCTAAAGCTCCCATGTAAGGACCTAATAAGTGGCCAGATTTTCAGAAGTGCTCAGCATCCACCAACTTCCACTGAGAACAATGAGAGAAATGGGAAGTGTTGGGATCTGAGAACTTTGGAAAATCTGGCCCACTTAGCTGCCTCTGTGACAGGTGAGTTCCTTTGAAAATCTGGCTCCTTAATCCCTCTGTACTTCAGTTCCCCTCCTTTCTCCCACCCTCTGTTTTCTTGTTATTCAAATGTTTGATCCCTCAAAACACAACTGCACAGGCAGACTCCCCCGGCCCCTCTGAAGTCAGAGGGTTTTTCCATGCAGTTCTCTTTGGAGATCTAAAGTTCAAGATTCTCTGGGGGAAGGAAATGTCTCTTACTATGTGTTTGTTCTATCTGGCACAATGAAACCCAAAGCTGGGATCCTAATATAATACAATAATTAATAACTATGGATCTACATTTTCTTGCACTAATTTTAATTTTCTGCCCTGTCTATTATTTAATTTTTCTTTCAATACTGAGTTTCTTGTGTGTTTAAACATTTGCTACATTAATATGAAGATATCTAGAATATTTTGGTATTATTTAATGAAAATTATTTGAAACAATGTTAATATAATTATTTTAATATGATTATCTTCTTTTCCTATGTCTCATTATATGTCCTGTTATGTTCTCCCTTTCTCTTTCATTAGTTTCTTACTTCTGATATTTTGGAGCTCTCTTCAGAATGTCTCACTATACCTAACATTTACCTTCTAATCTTTATTATTTTATTTTACCGTGTCTTGTCATTTCCGGCATTCTTTACATCTAGTTTTCTTGAAAATGGTATACAACTTCCCTTTGCATAGTCTCATTTATTTTTACCTGCCCAAGACCTGTAGTTCACGAAAGCTCATGCTCAAATAAATTGGTTAGTCTCTAAGGTGCCACAAGTACTCCTTTTCTTTTATTCCAGACTCTGTCATTTGCCTCCTTTGTTTGTGATATATTTATTACAATTTTAGAATTATTCCTCATGCTAATATCAGTCATCATGGGGCTACCCTCATCCAATGGCACCCTAATTTATAATAGGCACAAATAGGAATTCCAGAGGAAAGCGTCATTAACAGAAAGAGGAACTGAGATAAATGTATCAGCTTAAAAGGAAAATCATGACGGAAAAAAGGAAATAAACCAAGGGCGTTCAGAATCTGACAGACCTATAAGGCACAAGGCTATAAGAGAATAAGGCCTTGTCGACACTCGAAAGGGTTTGCCAGTATAGCTACCTAGGCACAGCTATACTAGGAAATCCTCCTAATGGAGATGGCAGCTTATTTGGGCAAGAGTATTTGCAGGTATAGTTTCTTCCAGTGTTCTGAGTGAAATAAACTACACCAGAAAAAGCACTTTTTTGCCAATTTATAACTGTGTCTATACCAGGACTTTTCCCAGCATTGCTATATCGGTTAGGGGTGTGATTTTTTTCACCCTCCTAACCAACATAGCTCTTCTGGCAAAACTTTTGAGCTTAGTCCAGGACTAACATATGATGGAGGAAGTGATATCAGATAAAAATGAATCAGTTTAGACTGCAATGAATAAAGTTTGTGTGTTATGGCCAGGATTGATACCACATAACTTTCTCAGGCAATATTTTGTTGCTAGATATGTAATTGTAATGCATTTGGTGCTTGTTACATATCTAGCTTGTATTATAGATTTCTAATTCCAAACTGCACATTTAGTAATGGGGATGAAATATCCCTGATGGCATGTTGTGTAGGGATATGTGTACTGTCTGGAATGTTTTCAAATGATTGATTGTCAAAGGTAGGGTAGCACAGATGGGTCACAACAACTTTTTCTGGAAGGTTATTATTATTATTTTAAATGACAAGTATGAACTTGGGTGAGAATCAACAAATTCATCCATAGCTCAAACTTGAAGTTTTAAGTGGTGGAAAGAAAATAAGCCTGAAACGGATTTGAAAACATGGTTGCCTCATACATCACCAAGCCATTATCAGTCTTTGGGCAGTACATTCCCGTGAGTTTAGTGTGGCATGTATAGTAAAGTATGACAATAATAGCCTCCAGCCGCAGTGTAATCCCCAAACCATCTTCTTACCATGATGCCAGCCACCAGCACTAATATTGGACCCATGTGGCAGATCCAATAAAAAGCACAAACGTGTGTGTATGCCCCCTATGGAAATATGAAAGAAGTCAGCGAATAGCCAAATGATTACATATGAAATATGGAAAAACAATATAATGTACTACCGAAGTGACACTGTAGAGTTATTGCTGCTTTCGGAAGAAATAACTTGCTATTGGCAGAACACACACCTTAGTTCAGTAGGGGAAGATTATGGAGAGAGAGCAATCTTTCCATAACTAAAGGTGCAACCAGAGTCTGTTATAAAACTCTATTTTAATCACCCTAATCATTTTGTCTTGGAAAATGTGTTGAACCTGAAAACGCCCAGAATTACCTTTAAGGCAAAGGAGAATTTTTCTCAAAAGTTTGAAGACAATTCATCAATCTGTTTTTTAATTACAAGGCACTATGAGAATTACATCAGTGAGAAATATTTAATTTTTTATAAAGCTTGCGTCCCTTTAGCTCAAAAATGCTTTTTATCACCCATTTAAGCTTCCAGCACAGTTACATCCTGAAAACACCCTCAGTCCTGATTCCACTGAAGTCATTGCAAGCTTTCTGTCATTGACTTCAGTGGGAGCAGGATAGGACAGTGGTGGAAACTAGCACAAAGCCCTTCTTTTGAAATAACATCTGGAGTCATTCTTATCTTTCCTGGCCGGAATCTCAAATGTTTAGGTTTATAAAAACCAAAACAAAAAGCACTTCTCTGAATTTTAAATTGAGAACAATGCAAAACGCCCTTTGGCTCTATAGTGCCATAGTGCCAGGATTTCATCCCTAGTGGGAACAAATGAAATCATAGAACGCTGCCTTTGGAGATAGTCTCTTTAATAAATAACACATCAGCAGCGTGTGTGTGTGTGTGGGGGGGGGGAGTCTAGGACTTGCTGTGCTGCAGGAGTGGGTGTAGCCATTCGATTCAATAGGTGTGTGAATGAAGGACCAGGGAGGGTCAGTGAGTGCCCAGGCTTGTGGTGTTGCTCCCATCCCACCTGGGATGGAGATGGGATGGCGGGGTTAGGGGCAGAGGAGAGGGGAGGATCAGAGAGGGCCCAGCCCTGTGGAGTTGCTGCCCAATCTGTGGGGAATAAAGGCAGGGCAGTGCTGCTGGGGGGCTGTTCCCCATCCCACGTCTTGCTGAACTTCAGCCCTGTGGGTCACTTTGGGCCTGATGCAATTATGCTAGTGGCAGCAACAACTGGATCTGGGCCTGTCTGGGGCAGGCTAGTCACTTCCCACACCATCAATGGCAGGAACAAAACCTGAATAGCACTGAGACCTCGTGTGCCAGATCATACCACCACTTGGGTTTGTTCTGACCTGGCCTGATTTCTGTGGATGCAATTGCAGCCATGGACCCCAACTAAAGTTGCCTATGCTGTGCTCTAAAGTATAATACATTGCCAATTCTTTATTAAAATATATGAAAAGGACTTTCTAAAGCAACAAAAAAAAAAAATGAAAAAGAAACTATCAATGAATCTTCTACAATTTGTACATAAAAGCTCCATTCTGCAAGGTGCTAGGCCTTTCAGCTTGCACTGAATTGGCTTTTGCTTGGCCTTTTTATATAAAAAGACCTATAGTAATGTATTGCACGTACACTGCCTTTTTTTTTTTAAAAAAAAGTATTTCTGGTTATGTATTACCAATTTATTTTCTTCTCCATCATCTCAGAAAAAAACATTAACTTTTTGAAAAAAAAAATCAGGAAAAATTCTTAGTATACTCCTTTTTTTTATTCTGGAGAATTTATTTTAGTTTAGCTGATTTAAACTGAGTTATGTACTTGGATGTGATTCTATGGTATTATTTTCCATAATAAAGCTTTATTCTGTTTGACTTTTTAAGCAGTTCATCTTTATTTCTTTTCACGAAACTAATTACCTTATCCAATCATTCCCATGAGAAATAGTGTCACGGTATCGTTCTTTGTCAGTGTTCAAATGCAGGAGGAGACAGGATACGCAATACTGTAGAATTCTCAATGGGGTACTATTTATGTGGCCAGTAAGCACTTTCTAAAAATTATTGAGCCCAGTCTCGGGAACTTCATAAATGCTTCGTAAGCTTGTTCCATTATTTCGCACAATATATTCAATTGGTTGGATACACTTTTTAGTATTACAGAGTTACAAAATTGGAGTGCTACAAAAAGTAATGATGGACTTATGTATGTATGTCCTTAATCTTAAAAGCTAAGAAAAATATTGGAAGCCAAGAAAATGTAATGAAAACGACACTTTAAAGTTGGGATTGAAAAGACAGATCCTTAACTGGTGTAAACTGGCACAGCTCATTGGCCTCAGTGGATCTATGCCAATTTACACCAGCTGAGGATCTGGATCTCAGTCTTTCTGTTGTAGGCAGCCAGGAAAATTATTGCCACTGGTGGGGAGCCAGGTGTTTCAAATATTAGAGCTGGATATTGGGTTTTATATTCATATCGTAAATGAATAACAGCCTGTTTTTGTAATCCATATAAAAAGCTCATCCTGAGTAAAATAATAATTCTTTACCATTAGAAATCATACTACTGCTACACTATAGCATCATACATTTATACTTAATGTAATTAATTTAATTCTGGGGCTATTATTTTGAAATATAGGCTTATAAATAGAGGAATCAATATAGTAGTTTCAAACTCAGGCACTCTCGCTGACTGATCCGTTACAAGTGGTGTTCCATTTTTATAGACTTTTTGGTCCCTAAATCTTACAATATTGTTTTCAAAATACAAGATAATAGCATGACTGGCACCTGAATTGATACCAATGAATTTATATCACAGTTGGTCACACCAGAATGTGAAAGCCCTTTAAGAGTTTCACTTGTGATATATTTCAGAGTAGCAGCCGTGTTAGTCTGTATTCGCAAAAAGAAAAGGAGTACTTGTGGGACCTTAGAATGCATCCGATGAAGTGAGCTGTAGCTCACGAAAGCTTATGCTCAAATAAATGTGTTAGTCTCTAAGGTGCCACAAGTACTCCTTTTCTTTTTACTTGGGATATACCAATTTATGGTTACAATGCTGACTGCTGAGAAACAACTGGTCTTTGCAAGACTAAAGCGAAATGTTGCTAGATTCTATTTAATGAGCTTGTGATTATTGCTGTGGTGCTTCTAGCAAAGCATGTGCAGAGGCTTGTTTATGATTAAGGCTATGTTTTAGTCACAGGTATTTTTAGTAAAAAAGTCATAGCCAGGTCACGGGCCATAAACAAAAATTCACGGGCCAGTGACCTGTCCATGACTTTTACTAAAAATACCCGCTGTGACTAACACTTGGGCAGGGGGCCATGGGTGCGCTGGGGAGGGAGGTCCAGGGGCATCACTGGTGCTGGGGGAGGTGGTCCGGGATCCTACTGGTGCTGGGGGGTGGTGATCCATGGTGCAGTGCGCAGTCCGGGACCCCCGCTGGTGCTGGTGGGAGGAGTTGGGCCGTGACACAGCACGCGGCCCCGGAGTCTGTGCTGGAGGGGCGGGTGGTGGGGCTGTCAGTGGCTTCTGACCTGGTTCCACGTCCCTGCAGCACCTAGGTGGCAGAGGCAGGGGCCAGGGCAGGGGCACTGCAGCTCCTACCACAAGCACCTGCTGCCGCAGCTCCTATTGGCCAGGAGCTTCAGCCAGTGGGAGCTGCGGGGGCAGGGCTTGTGGGCACGGAGACTCCCCCCCCGGCCCCTCCACCACCTAGGAGCTGCAGAGGGGGCATGCCAGTGGGAGCCGGGGAGCCTCCCACCCCAGGTAAGTGCCCCTCCCCCCCGCACCACCCAACCCCCTACCGCTAGCCCCCTCCCACACACTCAAACTGCTGCTGCTGGCCCAAGGGCTGAGCTAGCACCAGCGGATACAGAAGTCACGGAGGTCACGGATTCCATGACCTCCGTGACAGACTCGCAGCCTCATTTATGATATATCAGCCAAACATTTTATACCAATGTGCTGCATTGATGGAAATCAGTTGCATGCTCTCAGCACTGGAGAAGTTACAAAGATATCCTGGTGAGTATGCTGCACAATCTGCCAATGCTCAAGGTAAGTAACAGAGAGACCCAATACAACTTAGATGTTGTGAACACATACTAAATGGTAGATATACTAGAGAATGCATTCAGCCAAATAGATATCTGCTTGGAATGACTGACCTTTACAATAAGCCTGAAGATAGTCTTCCACTGAATATTATTTCCATTAACAATTGTTGATGCTGGACTGTTGTTTTTATGGGTATTACTGTGTCATCCACTGTTTCTTTGTTTCCTTCTGCATTTTGAAATACTTTCCAAAATACCTGTATCAACTCCTATCTATGAGATTCCTCTGCCTCTATACAGATTCAAGAAAGAAATCAGAACTAGAGAAGAAAAATGAAGATGGAGGAGGTAACTTGGTCATGGACATTTATTTTATGAGATCAAAGTCCAGTTACGGTTTTGCTCTTGACACATGGATGAAACAATGATTCCACCAAATATCTATGACAGGAAGACTCAGACTCCTAGACTTTAAGGTCAGAGGGG
This sequence comes from Chelonia mydas, assembly GCF_015237465.2. NCBI lineage: Eukaryota > Metazoa > Chordata > Testudines > Cheloniidae > Chelonia > Chelonia mydas. Next base: position 50,363,526 of record NC_051251.2, on the reverse strand, counting down.
ACCATTGTGATCTTCTAGTCTGACCTCCTGCAAATTGTAGGCTACAGAACCTCACCCACCCACTTCTGTAATGGACCCCTAACCTGTGGCTGAGTTACTGAAGTCCTCAGATCATGGTTTAAAGATGCAAGTTACAGAGAATTCACCATTTACACTGGTTTAAACCTGCAAGTGACCCGTGCCCCATGCTGCAGAGGAAGGTGAAGAAACCCCAGAGTCTCTGCCAATCTGACCCAGGGAAAAATTCCTTCCCAACCTCAAATATGGCAATCAGTTAGACCCTGAGCAGGTAGGCAAGACGCACCAAGCAGATACTTGGGAAAGAATTATCTGTAGTAACTCAGAGCCCTTCCTATCTAGTGTCCCATCTCTAGCCATTGGGATTTTTGCTACTGGCAGTAGCTGATGGGCCACATGCCATTGTAGGCAGTCCAATCATATGATCCTCTCCATAAACATATCAAGCTCAGTCTTGAAGCCAGTTAGGTTTTATGTCCCCACTGCTCCCCTTGGAAGGCTGTTCCAGAACTTCACTCCTCTGATGGTTAGAAACCTTCGCCTAATTCGAGCCTAAACTTATTGATGGCCAGTTTATATCCATTTGTTCTTGTGTCCACATTGGTGCTTAACTTAAATAACTCCTCCTCCTTTATCCCTCTGATGTATTTATAGAGAACACTTATATCTCCCCTCAGTTTTCTTTTGTTTAGACCAGTGGTTCTCAAACTGTGAGTTGGGACCCCAATGTAGGTCGTGACCCCATTTTCATGGGGTCGCCAGGGCCAGCATTAGACTTGCTGGGACCCAGGCTGAAGCTGAAGCCTGAGGTCCACTTCCGGCAGTGGAGCTCGGGCTGTGGCCCCTTCTCTTCCCACCCAAGGCAGTGGGGCCTGGTCTCTGCTCCCCTTCTGGGGGTCATGCAGTAACTTTGTTGTCAGAAGGGGGTCACGGTGCGATGAAGTTTGAGAACCCCTGGTTTAGACTAAACAAGCCAGCCTCTTTGAGTTTCCTCTCAAAAGATAGGTTTTCCATTCCTTGGATCATCCTAGTAGCCATTCTCTGCACCAGTGCCGTGTGTAATGGTACTAACACTTCCTGTCTCTACTGGAAATACCTTGCCTGATGCATCATAGGACTGCATTTGCCTTTTTCATGGCCACATTACATCGATGGTTCATAGTCATCCTGTGATCAACCAGTACACCCAGGTCTTTGTCCTCTTCTGTTGCTTCCAACTGATAAGTCCCCAGCTTATAGCAAAAAATCTTGTTATCAGTCTGATGTGACAACCTTCAAAATCTGAAATCTTTGTAACAGTCTCTCATCACCTGCCTCTACAGGACAAATCAGAGGCCCAGCACACAATCAGAACAACAGGTGCTGGTCAGATGTATAGGGGATGAGGAAGGAATCCTCATCGCTAAGACCACGAGTTGGCTGAGGAACCTCTCTGATGAGCTGAAGTAGCTTGATACATTGGCAGCACTCCATGTGAGGAGAGGAAGAGAATCCATACAGCAGTGAATCCACCAAACAGAACTGGGTGAAATTTTTTGCCTGAAAGTTTTTCCAGCAAACAAATAAAACTAAAAAGCAGATTTGGGAACATTGAAACATTTCACAAACTCGAGTTGATTTCGCTGAATTGTTTCAGTAAAAGAAAATCCAAAAAATTGAAGCATTTTGACATTTTCAAAATTAAATGTTTCAATTTTTCTATTCAAAATGACTTTTTATTTCAAAATTTCCTTTCATTTTATTTTTAAAAATTTAAACAAAGAGGAAATTAATTGACATTTTCTTACCTTTGCATTGTAGGGAATATAATGCTTGGATAAAGCCTCAGGAGTGTGCATCCATGTTTTGTCTGCAAAAAAGCAAAACAAAAAAAATTGCCATAGATTAAATGCCTTATTGATTCTTATTGTAACTTTAAATGCATCAGTCATCCTAATTTTATTCAGAAAAGTATATTTCTATCGCAGATAATAATAAAGGGCCACATTACCACAGTATCTCAGCACCTCACAGACTTTAGTAAATTTATCCCTGTGAAGTAAAGCAGTACTATTTTCCCAATTTTACAGATCGAGAAATGAGGCACAGAGAGGCTAATGGCCAGATTTGTAAAGGTACTTAGTGTCTAAAGATGCAGATGGGCACCTACTTGGATTTTCAAAAGTGCCAAGGTGCCTGACTCTCTGATGCCAAAAGATACCTATTTACATCATTAGGCACCTAAATACCTTCAAAACTCTGGCCCTAACAAACTTGTCCATAATCACACAGAAAGTCTGTGGCAGATCAGGCACTTGAATCCAGGTTTCCCCAGTCCCAGGCTAGTACTCTACACTGGAGCATCCTTCCTCTCCAAAGTACTACCACTTTGTAGAATTGCTGTACCTTATCTCTAACCAAACAGAAAATAATCAGCAGAGTTGTTTGGTACTGGAGGTACAGCAGATACACAGTCATGTGAAAGAGCTTCCTTTTACAAGCATGAATGCAAATCCCCGCATGTCAATTTAAAATCACATACCTTGGCTGTACAAGACTTCAGCTGCTTCTAACTAATTATAATACGTCAAAATATTATGGGAATAGTATTAGAATAGTCATGACAAACTATGCTTAACACTGACCACTAGGTAAAATTCTTGCTGGGAAATGAACGTCAAATTCGTCCCGTAACTCCATTATTTCAGGAGACAAGATAAGACCAGATAAGCAATATCAATCTAGATAAGAAACAAATTTGACTATCCAGAAAGGCTTTGTGACTTTTTAATGGTATATAATAACTTAACTTTTCATCCTGGGCATTTATGAGATTTTCCATTTTAATTACCTTTCACTGAACTTAAAATCAGATCTGGAGCCCTGATCTCTGGATTTCCTCCTTCTCCCTATAAAAGTGGTATTTCAATCCAAGGTGATTTGCCCTTGTCTTTCTGATATTTTCTTCACCATGCAGATGTTCCAAACATTGACTGCATATTACCTTTATTCTGATGTATTATGTTGTATATCTAGAAGACTGTTTTTCTTAGATTTCTCTATTGTATTCATTTCTTCAAAAATCAATAAAAAACAATAAATCAAAAACAAAACTGTTATCTCCAATATTTCTACAGGGAAGGTTCCTGTAAAAAAATGATGTCTTAAACCATGTTAACAATTAGGTACAGAGTTTTAAAACTTTAATCTTTCACTGGATGGCATAAATAAAATTGCATATTTTCCTTTAATGATCCATCTAAGAAATGTACACTATTGTCTTACTTTTCCTGCTGTGAATTTTATTATGCTTTGACAGCATGTGTGAACTGCTCAGTGAAACACATTTGCCTTTCCTTTTCTTTGTAATGACTATTTTAAAATGCCTATTTTATGTAAAACTAATCTGCTAAAGTTTCAGAAGAATAATTCTGAACACCAGAATTTTAGAAATCCACTTAAAACATGATGTAGAGGAGAAATTAAATGTTTGGCTTGGGGCCATTTTTTTCAAATAACTACATGGCATTCCTGATTTTTAAAAATTTGTGATGAATTACGTTACTCTCAGTGAGTAGTGCTTACTTATACATATGACTATTCTCATTTCAGTTAGCATGAGTTATGGTTGCAGAATCTGGAACCTCATTGAATGAACCACCACAAGAGTAGCATAAGGCAAAATTCTGCCCTTGGATAAGCACATGCAATTCCCTTTGCCTTCAGTGAGTTTTCACAGATATAACTAAATAATTAACTTTTTCTGTTGATAACACACAAGGATGAATAAAATCCAGCTCATTCTCTCTGAGTTGTGCTTGCTCTTGCAGTCTTAACCGGAGTAAAAGCAATAAAACTTATTTTTTTAACTAAACAAAGAGCTACACCTCTGAATGTGCATAAGGAGCAGATCTGATTTGTAAGATATATATCTTTACACAAAAAGAAAAGGAGTACTAGTGGCACCTTAGAGACTAACCAATTTATTTGAGCATAAACATAATGCATCCGATGAAGTGAGCTGTAGCTCACGAAAGCTTATGCTCAAATAAATTGGTTAGTCTCTAAGGTGCCACTAGTACTCCTTTTCTTTTTGCTAATACAGACTAACACGGCTGCTACTCTGAAACCTATTTTTACACAGTCGCTTTCATAACAAAATCACAACTCAATGGAAGGTGTGTGTATAAAAAAAAACTGAATCTGTTCTGTAGCATACAAAGCAGTATTCTTTGAAAGTGAAGCTCTTGCATGAAAGAACAAGATTTAGCTATTTGTTCCTTAAAGTGGTATAATTTAATATTTGATATTGTACAGTAGCTATAAATGCGCTTTTGGCTATGGTGGAGGAGCACACAGCATATCAGGGGGGTAAGGCGGGGAGAGAGGAAGTGTATGCAACAGTGACCTTTCTGCTCCTCTGATCCTGGGTTTGCTGTGTGCTGGGCTAATCTCTCAGCATAATTTCTGAGCTGAAGACTGCTCTACATTAAATCAGCTGTCAATGGCCCTGATGTGATGTGTTGTTCTGGGATCACCAGGATGTAATGAAATTTTTTTAAATTAATAATCAATACAGTTGGAAGACAAAAAATAAAGGATAAAGCGTCATAACCAAGATTAATTTGGTTTTATATATTATATATTTTTTTAAAGAATCATACTTTTAAAAATCAGTACACTATTTAGAGGGAGATGAGGGAAAAGTGGGTTTGCCAGGTAGCAGGAAGGTCCAGATTAAGAGAGAGAGGTCAGATGAGTGTGTCTATATTGTAATCACTTGGTGTAATTACAGCTCAGTCTGATACAGCTTTAATCTAGCTAGCTCAGGTACTGGAACAGTGAAGCTGTGGCAGTTCATGCTCCAACGCAGGCTAGACAAACCCACCAGGAGTAATTACTCATGGAGCTAACCCACACCAAAGCTCACAATGCCAGAGCTTCACTGCTCTGGACTTGTAGCTAAATAGATTAAAACTAGCTCAGATATGTCATAATGAGCTGTAATCACACTCCACGATTACAGTACAGACAAGACATACCGAAAACTGGACTTCTCCCTGTTCTTTAAATGAGTGCAGTTCCAAAGCAGTGCACAATTACACAGGACAACCTACCTTGAAATGTGAATTTAAAATATTAATGAAAATGTTTTAATGGTTCTGCATTTCTTATGACTGTAAAATTTCCACTGACTTCAGTGGGATACCATCAGATGTCTACATATATAGGAAGAACAGGAGTACTTGTGGCACCTTAGAAACTAACAAATTTATTTGAGCACAAGCTTTCGTGAGCTACAGCTCACTTCATCGGATGCATCCGATGAAGTGAGCTGTAGCTCACGAAAGCTTATGCTCAAATAAATTTGTTCGTCTCTAAGGTGCCACAAGTACTCCTGTTCTTTTTGCAAATACAGACTAACACGGCTGCTACTCTGAATACGTACATAAGGTAAGTCTTTGTTGGTAAAAATACCTCACATGAAATGCCAGTAAGGCACCTGCAGACCCCCACAAATTTGTTTGGCAATGCCAGAAGAAATAATAATTGCAGCCTAATTTTACATCCAAATAGCTTCATCATGCTTGGGTTATTCATTTAGCTTCACTTTGAAAAATCAACTTTTTCCCCCCAACAGGACCAGTTCAATTCTGGTCCCCATAAAATCAATGGCAAACTCCCATTGACTTCAATGGGCAAGGATATCATTACAGATTTCAGTGTGAGGTCATCTCCCTATCCAACAGCTCCAGAATGTGATGCCAAGAGACTTACAGTGGTTGTTGTAAGGAAGGAATACTATGGGTAATGTGTCCATCATGACCTGTGTGTTTGTGCAGGGAAGATAAGGGGATGGAGCTTTGCTGTTAAAAAGAAGGAAGGGGGAAAACTGATGTACCTGGCCAGGGTCTTGTTAAAGTGGGAGATATCTTGATTCCTTGAAGGACTCATACTATTCACTATAGAACTCTAAGGTCACTTCTGCATTACCCCTCAGTTTGGACTATCAGTATGACAATAGCAGTGAGCACCAAAGAGCTGTGCTTTAACTCACCCATGTGGACACTGCAGGACACTAAAAGGTTCCTAGTTCGCATTACCATAGTTCTCTTCAAATAGGACTATATTTACATGAGGTAGGAACCTTTTAGTTTGTGCTCGCAGTGTCCACACAGGGGAGTGACAGCGCAGCACTTTGGTGTAATACTCCTATTCACACCCCCATAGTCCAAACTGGGAGGCAGTGTAGACATGCCCTTAGTTAGCAAGTAGCAGCTCGTGAACACACAAGAGGGACATTGGAGCATTAGCTGTAAACCTTACACTAGCATTGGAATCCCATTAGCATGGGGTTGCTTGTGGCTGCAGGTTGACAGCACTGTTTGCATCATTAAGCAAGGCCATGCTTAGGCAAAATTCACATAAATGGTGAAGATATACTGAAAAGTCATAAGAAATATCTCCTAACCCAGGGGTGGGCAAACTTTTTGGCCCGAGGGCCACATCTGGGTATGGAAATTGTATGGAGGGCCATGAATGGTCATGAAATTGCAGGTTGGGGTGCAGGAGGGGGTGAGGGCTCCAGCTGGGGGTGCAGGATCTGGGGTGGGGCTGAGCGGTTGGGGGCATCCTGTCTGCAGGTGCTGCCCCTGCAGCTCCCATTGGCCACAGTTCCCAGCCAATGGGAGCTGCAGGGGTGGCGTGCGGAGCCCCTTGGCTGCCCCTACGTGTAGGAGTCCGGGGGGGGAACATGCTACTGCTTCTGGGAGCTGCGCAGAGCGGGGCAAGCCCTGGACCCCACTCCCTGGCGGGAGCTCGAGGCCCAATTAAAATGTCTGGAGGGCCAGATGTGGTCCCCGGGCCGTAGTTTGCCCACCCCTGTCCTAACCCTTATTTTTCCCTTGCATGCTAAGTTCTGATTTGCTTTCTGGCACTGTCTTGCAGCATCTTTTTAAAATTTTGCTGTGATTTCATCTCATTTCAAGGCAACAGGAAAACAAGACCATTTTAGATATATAAAATCCAGGAAATGGCAGAGACATTGCATCAAAAAGCCACACTGAACATTATGAGAAAACAAAACAGGAATACTCAATTTAATATATGAATTCTTTTAAGAGTAAAATGCAGTTTGTTCTGCTCCCTCATTCCTTCCTTTTAAAATTAATTTTAACAGGGCTTCTTAATTTAGTACTTAATTATTCATTTTCAAATAAAAAAAACAAAACAGAACTTTATAATGCAATCAACAAAAACAAACAGCTGATATTATATTATTATTATTATTATTGTATCACTTTAATAGCACCAACTGTGTGCTAATACTTTACAGACATATAAAACAGTAAGGCCCCAGCACAGAAGAACTTGAAATCTAAATAAAGCTAGCAAACATACACATATAATATACTGAAATAAATTTTTAAAAAATGCTGTAGTGTACTAGACTTGAGTTTACTGAATGGCTAAAGGCAATTTGAACTAATAAATTCATAGCTTTCAGTACCCCTGGTAGTATGAATGACTTCAGAGCAACATGCGGGCACAACACTGGGCATAACAGCCTTCTGTTTAAATGAAAAAGGAATTTGGTTACACACATTAGAGAGGAACTTGCATAATGGGGTAAGATAGAAGCCCATATATTTCTGACCACGATGAACTTCAGCCAAAACCCATTAAAACATAAAAGTAAAATTCTACACTGAATATTTTGGGAGTGCGCAAAGACTGGGAAGAGGGAAATACTGGCTGTGCAGTGGATCCCACATATATTCCTCTGCTATAAGGCAGCAAAGAGGGAAAGGACAACTGAGTGGTATGTACTTGGGACTGGCAATACCCCAAGCCAACAGATTAAGCCTTCTTGAAAATGCTGCATAAAAACTTGCAATAGCAAGGCCCTTCTCCTAGAGTTTTATTGATAGCTAGACTGAATTAATGTCCTGCCATTACACAGATGCTCTGCGGCTGGGCAGGATTGGCTCCTTATGCCCTCTTCTCCTATACTGCACCAGCGTTGTAAACAAGTTAAAGAAGTATGGGCTGGATGAATGAACTATAAGGTGGTTAGAAAGCTGGCTAGATCGTTGGGCTCAACGAGTAGTGATCAATGGCTCCATGTCTAGTTGGTAGCCAGTATCAAGCAGAGTGCCCCATGGGTTGGTCCTGGAGCCGGTTTTGTTCAATATCTTAATTAATGATCTGGAGGATGGTGTGGAGTGCACCCTCAGCAAGTTTGCAGATGACATTAAACTGGGAGGAGTGGTAGATACGCTGGAGGGTAGGGATAGGATACAGAAGGACCTAGACAAATTAGAGGATTGGGCCAAAAGAAAACTGATGAGGTTCAACAAGGACAAGTGCAGAGTCCTGCACTTAGGATGGAAGAATCCCATGCACTGCTACAGACTAAGGACCGAGCGGCTAGGCAGCAGTTCTGCAGAAAAGGACCTAGGGGTTACAGTGGACGAGAAGCTGGATATGAGTCAATTGTTGCCAAGTAGGGTAACGGCATTTTTGGCTGTATAAGTAGGAGTATTGCCAGCAGATTGAGGGACGAGATCATTCCCCTCTATTCGGCACTGGTGAGGCCTCATCTGGAGTACTGTATCCAGTTTTGGGCCCCACACTACAAGAAGGATGTGGAAAAATTGGAAAGAGTGAGTCCAGTGGAGGGCAACAAAAATGATTAGGGGGCTGAAGCACATGACTTATGAGGAGAGGCTGAGGGAACTAGGATTATTTAGTCAGCAGAAGAGAAGAATGAGGGAGGATTTGATAACTGCTATCATCTACCTGAAAGGGGGTTCCAAAGAGGATGGACCTAGACTGTTCTCTGTGGTACCAGATGACAGAACAAGGAGCAATGGTCTCAAGTTGCAGTGGGGGAGGTTTAGGTTGGATATTAGGAAACACTATTTTACTAGGAAGGTGGTGAAACACTGGAATGGATTGCCTAGGGAAGTGGTGGAATCTCCTTCCTTAGAGGTTTTTAAGATCAGGCTTGACAAAGCCCTGGCTTGGATGATTTAGTTGGGGATTGGTCCTGCTTTGAGCAGGGAGTTGGACTAGGTGACTTCCTGAGTTCCTTTCCAACCCTGATATTCAATGATTCTATGAAAGGACTGACCCAATGTGAGTTGCATGGATAACATTCTGAAAATGTAAGGGACAGTAGGATTGTTCAAGTGCATTTTAGCTCAGTTCACAACGACACGTATCCCCCTCCAGAACGAACAATGATTCTGTCATGATCTGCATTGCCTAACGCATGATCAAAATATCACAGTATATGGAAACAGGAAGAACCAATTAGAGGTGTTTTAGGGACATACTGACTGTGGGAAACTTTACCATCAAAACCACTTATGCAGTAACTATGGGACAAATCCAGCAATCCTTACCACGGCAAAACACTCTTTGAAGTCAACAGGATTTGGGCCAATAAAATTTATTAAAACACAGTGTCTTTACTTGCACAGGAAGTTAGAAGATGAACTTGACAGCCTTTCATGTGAAATCTGCATGAGGGGGCACTGTTAAAGGTGTCAGTGGTTACTACTTCCAGTGCGGTGACCACCTCTCCAAACTGCATAGCATTACCATCTGTACCAGCCACACCGAGGGAGGAGAGGGATAGTTAGACTAATTTTTTCAATTAATGACCAAAACAGTTTTGCATTATTACTTCGGTTGGGGATCAACACTTCCCTAGCACTAATGCCAGTATCTTAGTTCCCTAGCTGTTTATGCTACAGTTCACTCCGCTTAACTCTGCTCTCCCAGCACATCTCATAATGTTAGTCTTCTGAACAAAAGCAATCTCCACTGTGTCAATACCTCTGTATGAATGACAAGGAACAGGTATCAGGGTAGTCACTTCCACACTGTATGCATTCTTTTTTGAATTTGGTTATCTATCTTCATATCAGTAAAGACAAACTTCACAATAGGACACACAAAAATGAACACTCTATTGGTTCATCTAGTGATGTATCTTGCCTCCATTAGTAACTTATTGCAGAGAAAGGTGAGCTCCTGCAAATTGCACATCAGTTAATTACTCAATGCTGTATATTACATATATTTTTCTTCACCCCTACAGGCCAGGAGTTTATATCCTGGAGCATGAGATTTGATTACCATTGTCATAACTTTCACTTGCATACAGTAATTACAGTGTTATTAGTGGTCATACATGTATCCATTTTGCTATCACCCAACCACAGTGTGTGTCTCAATGACAGTAGGAGCAGAGAATTACAGATGTTGACTACAACCTAAGTATTTAATAAAAGCAATTTTTTAAAGTTACTAGGTTTCTATGATTAAGCACACAATCAAAATTATGAACCAAATTCTGCCCTTAGGTATGCATAGACAAGTCCCAGTGAAATATACGTGATACAAAAACTAAGTGTTGTGTTGCGTTGCTTGAGTTTTTTTCCTTCGCCTATCTCTCCTCCCCCAGTGATTCTTGGAGACAAGCATTCATTCTTTGTCAAGACACTGAAGTCTTATCTTCCTAGAACAGAATGAAGTTTGCAGAATGTAGAGCCTTTCAGTGTCCTTCCATCATGAGATTCAGGGCCTTATGAATGGCTTTCAATGGCTGCTTATTAAAATAACAAAATGTTATTAAGACAATGTTGAGTTTGCATAGTTACAAAATTACGAAAAGTCAGGAAATGTAAATGCTAGATTCGAACAGTGACATTATCTCAACCTTATCTCATATACGGTGTGTTTTATGCCATACATTTTAGGACAGATAATAATAAAGTGATCTACATATTTAAGCAGAAAAAAAAAGAACAGCAATAATAGATATGATCATGAATCCTCAGCTTTTGCATTTCTTCACTTTTTGTGACACTAACTATGCAGGTTTAATGATGTATTAACTTTTTTTTAACAAAAGGATTAGAATTGTTAAGCTAGTCAGTTTGTGCATCTTACTAGTTCTGCTGCTCCATAATGACTATGTTATGGCTTAGCCAGAAGCCCTGAAAGGGGCAGCGTGCGGCTATATTGCTCCAGGAGCAAGCCAGAGATGGTAGTGCGACTCTGAGAGTGGTCCCTGGTTCCTCCCAGGCTCCAGAGGGGGAAGTAATTTTTGCCAGCCCAACGCATGGTGCAAAGTACTACTGTTTCCATTACAATTTAACTGCACTGGTTGGCACATTAGGTGAACAAAGTCAGAGAGGAAGCAGATGGAATCCAGGCCCTATCCATTCTTCATCCTTGACTACCCACTCCCCACCAACCTTTGCAAGAGGGCGAGTTAGAGGTTCTGTAGTGGCTGTTCTCACCACAGAACTGCAACTTGTGGTATAGTCAGCCTGCAAAGAGAAGTAAGAGAGTGTTTTACACCCCCTTGCTCCCCTGTGTAGGTGTGGAACACAGACCTACAATTCATTTTGTGGAAAATTTTGAAATTCAATGTTTTATTCCAATTTGAGATACATCTTCCCCTCCCGCCCCCCCCACCCCCCCAAAATCAAAAAGTTTTGACCAGCTCTAAGTATATTTTACCACCCTTTCCTAAATCACAAATTATTAGAGGGAATTTGTGAGAGTGTTCCAAGGGGGAAAAAAATCACTTCTGGAGAGAGATCAAACATGAAACATTTCAGCCTGCTACAGGGTCACTGGCCCATTTAAAGGGGAGATGGGGCCAGCCTGAGCTGTCCCATAATTAATTAGCCTGAGGCGTAGGACCACGGTTAGGCTGCAGAGACGCTCAGGATGAGTGGAAGAAGCTTTTTCTTTGTTGGGACTTTTGGTTGGTCTCTTGTTAGTCCCAGAAGGCATCATATTTTTTTGTGACTTGCCTGGAGGGTCAAGCCATATCTTCAGCAGTCTCCCATTACGGAGCCCTGAAGAAGACGGAAACTGAGGCAGAGGGCTCCAGAGCCAGCCAGGCCACGATGGAGCTGTTGGGATGCTGCCGCTCTGTTACAAAGCCAAAAGTTCACATAGGACAAAAAGGGGTTACAGTATTAGAACAAGTGTAACCTTAACTAAAGTGGTGGCTCCATTCAGTTGACTGTTGTGACCTCCACAATGGGTGATAGGAATCTTGCTGCCTGCATTATGTACAGGATATTCAGGCTGGGAAAGGTACAGACTTTTGTCAGTGTAAAAATTACAATCACAGCTGCTTACCTACATTCTTATGCTTAAACTGACCCTGAAGTTTCAAAAGAGAAATCTTTAGGTAAAAAGTTGACCTCAGTTAATTTTTCTCCCTTTTGGTACTCTAGCATGTTGCTAATTTTTTCTGAATTGCTGGATATTACTACAATGAAGTGACATTTTTTCACTAGTGAAATTTGAAAGGAAAAGTATCCACCAAACTTTATTCTGGTATAAAGAATGACAACATTTATCTGATGTTATTAAATCACCTTTAGTCTTATAGAACTGTTGGAAATATTCCAAAGTTAATGAACTCAAAGTCATCCAATGATCACCACAATGATACAAAATTTGAGAATGGAGGATCCAAAAGGGGGGGAAATGGTCGAGATGACTATTAAAAAAGACCTAAATAAAAAACAAGACTATATGTCTGAGACAGTATATGTATTTACAGATAGACATATAACATTTTTCCTGGCAGAGCATTTGTGTTTGACAGAAATATGGTGTAAGTTTAATCATATTGGATATTCTTGCTAATTTTCCAGCAGTTTCATAAGAGAATGAGCAAAATATGAAATAATCCTTATCACTCTTATCAGGGTATGACATTGTGAATACATCTCCAAAATTTAATTCAGCAGACAAGAAATGATTTTTCATGATAGCCAGCAATTCAGAAGATTAAGAAATATGCATTAGTATGAAAGTTAACCAACAATTGTCAAAACTTGTCATTCCACCAAAAAAGTCACTGTAGACTTTTAACTGTCTGATATTCAAATACATAACTGCCTATATGAAAGTTTTACACACATACAAAACCTCTATGTGCTAACACAAATGTTTAAGTGCCTGTCTACCTACATGAAGAATTACCCATTTTGTCCATATAACTGCAGGATTTGGGCACATGTGCATCTGTTGAAGCCACTTTTCTGTGGCCAGTTTTGAAAATTTGGCCCACAATGTCCAACTTACTATACAAATGGGTAATAACAAACACCAATTCTAAATGGATAATTCATTGGTTATAGAGCTCAAATTCTTCAGCTTGAAAGCCTTTATGTAAAATATCTGACCTTATGTACATTAAGCTGTTTAAATTGTCCTAAGGCCCTGAATCTCACAATGGAAAGAGACAAAGAGGCTCAACATTCTTCAAAAAAACTATTATGTTCTAGAAAGCTACAGCTTCAGTGCCTGGAGAGCAAATAATGAACCTATGTCTCGAGGGAGCTTCCTAAGCTTAGCAGAGGGGAAAATTGGTCATTTTATTCAGGTGAAAATCAGAGTTCTTTTTTTTGAGCTGCCTAAAATACTATGATAAGTAGGAACCTATAATATGATTATAATAAGAATGCTCTATGGATATTTTGGACAAATTAGCAAACAGGAAAATACCAAATTCGAAATACTAAAGGGCCAAACTACCCTCTCACACACAGAAAGGAGAGGAGAATATATTGCAAAATACTGTATGAGTTAGAACTTTCCCAGGTGCTGCCTAATGCTTCCTGCATGGTGAAAAATATGGGACCAAAGAGGAGCAGTACAACTGCATGAAGTTCGGAAATGAAATCCGACCAGAACCCTACAAACTCAAGAACATCCCTACTGAGAAACTTTCTCTGAATTTCTCGCTCATGGTTACTCTCAGAAACCATATTGATATATTGGCTCTCCCCTGTATAGAATCATAGGGTGGGAAGAGACCTCGGGAGGTCATCTAGTCCAATCCCCTGCTCAAAGCAGGACCAACACTAATTAAATCATCCCAGTCAGGGCTTTGTCAAGCCGGGCCTTAAAAACCTCTAAGGATGGAGATTCCACCACCTCCCTAAGTAACACATTCCAGTGTTTCACCACCTTCTTAGTAAAATAGTGTTTCCTAATATCCATCCTAGACCTCTCCCACTGCAACTTGAGACCACTGCTCCTTGTTCTGTCATCTGCCATCACTGAGAACAGCCTAGCTTCATCCTCCTTTGGAACCCCCCTTCAAGTAGCTGAAGGCTGCTATCAAATCCTCCCTCACTCTCCTCTTCTGCAGACTAAATGACCCCAGTTCCCTCAGCCTCCCCCCAAAAGTCATGAGCTCCAGCCCCCAAATCATTTTCGTTGCCCTCTGTTGGACTCTCTCCAATTTGTCCACATCCCTTCTGTAGTGGGAGGACCAAAACTGGACTCAATACTCCAGGTGTGGCCTCACTAGTGCCGAATAGAGGGGAATAATCACTTCCCTCGATCTGCTGGCAATGCTACTACTAATACAGCCCAATATACCGTTGGCCTTCTTGGCAACAAGGACACACTACTGACTCATATCCAGCTTCTTGTCCACTGTAATCCCCAGGTCCTTGTCTGCAGAACTGCTGCTTAGCCAGTCAGTCCCCAGCCTGAAGCCGTGCATGTGATTCTTCCTTCCTAAGTGCAGGACTCTGCACTTGTCATTGTTGAACCGCATCAGATTTCTTTTGGCCCAGTCCTCCAATTTGTCTAGGTCTCTCTGGACCCTATCCCTACCCTCCAGCATATCTACATCTCCCCCCCGCTTAGTGTAATCTGCAAACTTTCTGAATTCTCTCTCATATTTTACATATTGGAAAGGAAACTGAGCAGCCAACTGAGAACAATATAATAGTTACAAAAGGCCCTTAGAAAATAATATGTGTTAGGTTACGGACCTAAAAGGGCCTCTGTCATTGAAATTCTGATTTCACCTATCACTATATTTCAAACACTAGAAGGGCTATAACTGAAACCATCTGTTAATCTTTCATGCAAAAATTCTAATATTGGAAGCAAGTTAAAGCATTAGAAGAAGAAGAAGTAAATGACCAATTTCTATATCAAAAGACCAACAAAACTGGAGTAGCAAAGGGCTATTTGGCATGCAATTCTGTACCTTTCACATGCTCCCAGTTTCTGTCTTGTAAGTATGGTTGTCTAGTGAAAAAAAAAAGCCAGGCATTTACATTATGTGTTAGCTTTTTGCTTTATTTTTGTTTAGGCCTGGTTTTCTAATGAAATAAAACTTTTAGCCAGGTGATCATTATTTTTATGAAAAAAACACAAATCTTATTGAGTGACTATCTAAGAAAAAAATACCACAGCAACAAGAACACAATAAGAACAAAGATAACAACTTTCAAAATTTTGGAAAAACTCTAATGCATTCCACAAAGAGAGTTTTAAAGTTCACTGGCAGCTATATTGTCTCTGGTTTGTTTGTTTGTTTGTTTGTTTAATTTTCTTCAACTTTTCACAGGTTAGAATACAATAGAAAATATCCTTCTTTCTTTTTTATTGCTTATTTAAAAATCTGTGATAAATGAATTACATACATCTAAATAAGAAATATGAAACCAAAGGAAACTAGCAGTAGAAGAAATTGATTTTTATATGTTACCATTATTTATTTATATGCCATAGTTATTTCCTCCACTTTTATGGCTTCACTTGTTTCCTTCATGTCCAAAGGAAGACTAGGAAACACTAAACTTACGTTGTCTGTGAAACGTAGCATGAGATTATAATAATTCTGAAGATCATTTTATAGACAGTCCATTCAAGTGAAATTGTATTCTGTAACTTTTCCTTGAGGCATTCTTGTGATATTTCAAACTTTGTCCATTACATTTTGTCTGTCTATTTCCATAAATGACTGTCATAAAGAACCATGATGATTTGGTTTAGCTGTCAGTACAGATACAATTTCTCAAACTTTGCCATTTGTAATTACTGCAATGTAATTTAGTGTTGTGGGGGTCTTCCATGTTTCATGAATCAATCACTGGGCAGCAATCATAGCTTTTAAAAATGATGTTTTTCCACATGATGTTAGAGAAATCAGATTTTCCCACAGAACAGTAGTCTGGACATAGACCTGTGTACCCATATCTAAACTAAGGCTGACACCTGCGCATTTATTTTTGGATGAAATCTGGGCATTAGAGTATAACAAACTATGGGCCAAATTCAGTGCAGATCCATACCCTGAACAAGTCAGTGAGATTTCACAGCTTGTAATTCAATGCTGAATTTGGCCCAGAGTGAAAAAATGTGGCCTTAAATTTCCTACATTTCCAGCATGATTACCCTGTGCTTAAAAATGTCTCTTTCCATCTGACAGAAATAATACATTTTTCCTGTGCTTCTAATGCAGCATAAATCAACAAACTGTAGCTCCATTCTGTTAACTTTCCTATTTGTGCATCAGTATGATCACTCTCTACAGTAATATCTATAAATCTCAGGCTACAGAGCCAGCAAAAAAAGCAGACACCCTTTAAGATTTGGCCCCAAATACTGATAATTGTTCATTTAAAAGTTAATAATCTAATGCCTTCTGTTTGTCTGTTTGTTTATATATGTTACATAGACACGCACACAGTGTGTGTATGTGTGTATATATGTTTAGACCCAGATCATCCCTTCAGTTATATACAGGTGACTTGGATACCAATATTACTAATAAGGATCACCGATATGTAGTCACAACATTTATGATTGCCCTTACAATACGAAATCTCTTTCTTTACTATAAAACATATTAAATTCCTAGAAGAGCTTACAACTAAGACTGAAGACAATAAAGACAAGACATATGGAAACTGAGATTAGGGAGAGTGTGATCTCTGCACATCTCTACTAATATAACTATTTACTGCTGCACTTGAGGAGATGAAGTTTTTCAATATAGTCACCTTGGTTGGTTGGGTATCACTATACAAAGCTAAATTAAAGGTGGTACATTGTAAGGATGGGACCAGGCGCAGAAAAATGGGTCAGAGGAATACATAGAGAAACATATATGTGTTATGTGTTTGACCTAAAGAAAATGTTCACATCTTTTGACAGTGAAGAAGCAGGAATCTTCTCAGTGCTGTTTTTGAAAACATGTTGCAGAGAAAACAACTGTCCAACATCATTGACAATGACATCTCAGTTTTCCCCTTTAGTTGTCTTACTTAGTTTTGAATAAGATCCATGAAACTCTATTAATATAAATTGGTATATAATTTGCATCTGTTGATTTTAAAAGTAGATAGTTTTCATTCTAATATTAATTTCTTTTTCATGGTTCGTAAATTATTTAATGTTTCTGCAAGTCAAACACAAAGAACATTGCCTCAATGAAATATAAAAATGGATAGGTAATCCAACTCTTGTTAAAGTCAGTGGAAAAGTTCCCACTGAGTTCTATGCTACTTTGTTCACAAGTATCAAAAGAATAAGTATCAAAATGTAATAATCATGATACTTGATGATCTCACATTTATCTTGCACTTTAACATAACAAATCAGGAAAAGTATTCTTCTATATAGCCTGTGTTCATATAATCTGGTCTCACCTGATACCCATATTATTTTCAATTTCAACTTTTGTCTGCAGAGATTCTAATTCTTTATGATTGCCTGGGTGAATAAGTGCTTCCTGACTCAACCTATTTGTTTTGTTAAATATTCACTTATGAACGCTTTCAGCTGTCACTGTTAAGCTGAAAGATGGGTGGGTTGATATTACATATTTAATTTGAGATTTCAATTAATCAATTAAATCCTCACCTAATTTGATTACTGTTACAGGCAGTCCTTGTACTTTCAACACAACTGGTTCCTGAAAATTGCATCATAAGTCGAATGGTTGTAACTCGGAACTGCAATCATTGAGCGACCGAGTGTCGTAAAGTTGAAACCAAAGGTTGTAAGTTGAATCACAATGTCAATTCAGAAACGTCATAAGTGCCGTTCATCTTAAGTCGAATGTCGTAAAGTTGAGGACTGCCTGTATTTAACTAAACATATAAGGACCACATAAGACATAAAATATGTTGTGGGCAGGGGGATGGGAGGGGACTATGTTCTGCACTGTAACCCTGAGCTTCAGAGGATTGGGAGCCACAGTGATTAAGTAAGGAAGTATCTGACCATAGGATAACCCAATAGCCAGGTGAACTACCAAGAAAACCACCACAAATCATAGGAAGAACAAGGCTACTTCTCATGGAGGGAGAGACCAAGTTGCAAACAGTATCAGCACCCAGCAGAGTAGAATAGGGGGAAAGGTTATCTACAGGAAAAAACTCTTCCCATGGCTGTGGGGAAAAAGAACCATGTGGAAACTAATATAAAATGTGTGGAAATTGTTTATAAAAACAAATATGGTAAGGAAAATTAGGCAACACCAATAAACACAATGCATCTCCAGGAAAACATTTGATTACCTCTCTGAACAGAGAATAAATCTATGACTGCATATAGATGGGTCTGTGATCTTAGTGTCAATAAACTAAGTAGATGTATGCTCCACAAGGGCCACAGAGATACTATTACTGCATTTTGTTAGATTCTATTATAAGACACCTTAAGCTTCTAAGTTTAATATAGATAGCTATGGCAAATATGAGGCCAACTTTTTTGTGGTGTAAATGGATGCATTCACATTGACTTCAATGTAGTTTCACTCATTTACACCAGCAGAGACTTTGGTCGATGGTCTTTGTCACTTAATAAGGGTTTTTAGAACAAAGATCTATTTGAATTATGTGAACATAAGCTCAGAAAATGCAGCTCTTATTGTTAATGTTTTCCTCATTATTAATACACAAATATCATTTTATGTTAAATGTTTTCACTCACATCAGACAAATTTGTTTGTATTTGCTTTAAAAGAAAAATCTATCTGTAAAACGCCGTCTAAAAATTAAAAGTATTAAAATAACCGAATGAAAAAAATGAATGAATGAACTGAAAGATCTATAACTGGGAATTTATCTGCTAGAGACTATTTGGCAGTAGATACATACAGTTTTAGAAAGTCTCTTTTTCAACATAAAAACAAGATTAATTTTAGCCTTCAGAGCCCATGCCTTTAGAATGAACAAAGTTTCTGTAACACAGAGTGGTTTAATTCTATTAAAATGTGATTTTCCAAAACAGCTTCACCAGGAATAAAAGCCCAACCACTAGAAACAATAAACAGCAGCACAGAGACCTCCATGCCTCCCTTTAGCTGTTCTAACACCCTCCTGCATTCTCCCTGATCAGAAATCAGTAAAGGAAATAGCATGAGATTCAGTAGAGGCTCTCAGAGCCTCATACTACAGACAGAGGACTCTTTATAGGTCTGGAGTGACTTGATCCATACAATTTCCAGAAAGTCATTCCTTTCTAAATTAATTGGTCTAATACAACTACTCCGAAAGGATTTATTCTGTAATACTAGTATTTTTTAACCTTTACAAGTATTTATGCAGAATTGCTTTGGTCTCCCATACAATGAAAGCCAAACTATTTACCTTTTTTTCTGCTGAAAGCACGGTTCATGTTGAGAATCAGCCAATCAAATATGTTTTCTGTTTTGTGGCACTTCAACCTGAGAAGTAATGCACAAAAGGAAAGAATAAGGAGACAAATCTATAATAAAATGTCAAGTTAACAGATTATTTAAATATTATGTGACATTCAAAATGTTTTTAAAACTGAATTGGCCAACTTACATGTACATATATCTATAGGCATACGCCTGCCTTTATTATATATGAACATTGGTGTTTGTACACATTGATGGCTATTTGTAAATCTAAATACCTATCAAATTGCTCAGGTTCCATGTGCAGGTATAAGAAAGCAAATGCATGCTAGACAGATGTTCTATGTACACATATAGAGTGTAACTAAAGGATCCTCTTCTACTAGACTCAAAAGGGAGACGTAAGTAGGGAAACTTATTTTTTTAAAGAAAGAGAATGGGGAATAGTTGCTTGTGAAAAAAAAAATTCAGGTGATTCAGGAAGGTATATCTTTGAATGTCCCAGGGAAACTGAATATGACAAGTATAGTAAATTCAGAATGGAGAGGGGTAACTCGTGGTGTTCCCCAAGGATCAGTCCTAGGACCAATCCTATTCAACCTATTCATAAATGATCTGGAGAAAGGGGTAAACAGCGAGGTGGCAAAGTTTGCAGATGATACTAAACTGCTCAAGATAGTTAAGACCAAAGCAGGCTGTGAAGAACTTCAAAAAGATCTCACAAAACTAAGTGACTGGGCAACAAAATGGCAAATGAAATTTAATGTGGATAAATGTAAAGTAATGCACATTGGAAAAAATAATCCCAACTATACATACAATATGATGGGGGCTAATTTAGCTACAACTAATCAGGAGAAAGATCTTGGAGTCATTGTGGATAGTTCTCTGAAGACGTCCACGCAGTGTGCAGCAGCCATCAAAAAAGCAAAATGGGATGTTAGGAATCATTAAAAAAGGGATAGAGAATAAGACGGAAAATATCTTCTTGTCCTTATATAAATCCATCGTATGCCCACATCTTGAATACTGTGTACAGATGTGGTTCCCTCATCTCAAAAAAGATATACTGGCATTAGAAAAGGTTCAGAAAAGGGCAACTAAAATTATTAGGGGTTTGGAATGGGTCCCATATTAGCAGAGATTAAAGAGGCTAGGACTTTTCAGTTTGGAAAAGAGGAGACTAAGGGGAGATACGATAGAGGTATATAAAATCTTGAGAGGTGTGGAGAATGTGAGTGAGGAAAAGTTATTTACTTGTTCCCATAATATAAGAACTAGGGGCCACCAAATGAAATTAATGGGTAGCAGGTTTAAACCAAATAAAAGGAAGTTCTTCTTCACTCAGCGCACAGTCAACCTGTGGAACTCCTTACCTGAGGAGGTTGTGAAGGCTAGGACTATAACAGAGTTTAAAAGAGAACTGGATAAATTCATGGAGGTTAAGTCCATTAATGGCAATTAGCCAGGATGGGTAAGGAATGGTGTCCCTAGCCTCTGTTTGTCAGAGGGAGGAGATGGGTGGCAGGAGAGAGATCACTAGATCATTACCTATTAGGTTCACTTCCTCTAGGGCACCTGGCATTGGCCACTGTCTGCAGACAGGATACTGGGCTGGATGGACCTTTGGTCTGACCCAGTATGGCCATTCTTATGACATTTTAATGATTATTGGAAAGCTCCCCTCACTGCGCTTTAATAGACACAAGTGGAAATGGATTAAATATATACCAAACAAAGAACATTAAGTCTACACAGACAGAAAAAGAATTTTTAAAATGAATGCTGAATAGCTACTGTGAAAGTCAATAACAACATTCAGTAAGATAGACCCTGAATTATATTGCCCTGTTTTGTGCCTTGAGACTGTCAACTCTTTTCCAGTTGTACTCCCCAGAAAGTTTTTCCTTCAAACCATTGTCATCTGCTGATGACAGTGTTCCCACCCAGACCTGTATCCTTTACCTACACCTAGCTCCCAGACTGGAACAGATTTTTTTATATATATAAAATCACATCCTCTAACACAAAATTCTTATCCTGATTTCAGACTCAAACCTTGATAATATCTTTAGAATTGTATTTTCTCTTTGCTAGCATTTTACAGACATGGAATCCTACACTTAATCTGGAAATACCCCATTACTTCCCAGTGTAGGCAGGGAAATCTTCCTTTGGAGCCCCTTGCTTAAAACACTTTTTGTTTGGATTGTTACTCGCCCATCCTCCCTTCCTCTCTCCAGATGCCCCAGCCAACATGCTCCATCCACGGTATTTGAAAATGGCTTCCCTCTATCCTGCTCTTCCCATGGCACTTTGAGCTTGAGGAAGAATGAAAAAAAAAATATGGATTTTCAAAGTGCTCATTGTTACCATAACTCTGCTCCCACTGAAATCAATGGGAATTTTACCATTGACTTTGATGGAAGCAATGTTAGGCCAACATTGAATACTTCAAATAGTATTGTCAAGATGGACAAGGAAAATTAGTGTAAGCTTTTGAATGCAAATACGTGGATTACATTTTGCAAATTTTGTCCCGCTTTGCAAATAGCTATATATAGTTCTTAATATAGTAATTACATCCTTATTTCCATGGAAAGATTGTATGTCTTTTAGATTAAGGTATACAGGTAATTATACTTAAATCCTTTGTATTTTATTTTAAAATCACTACATATTTGATAGTTTTCATATCTGATTAACACTATGCAAATTATGGCATAATTACCACCTATTTACTCTATGATGAATTAGCCTGGGTTGCAAATAACTTACTATGCTCTCTAAGATGTATTTACCAGTACTTTTTAATGGAATTTTTTACTAAAACCTGTAAGGTAGTGGAGGAGAATATTAGGTAAGGGGTGGGGATGGGGGAGGTGGAGTTTTGTGTTTTCAAATCAGATCTTCTACAAAGGCAAGTCCACCTGTCACACTCGTCAAATCTACATGGCAATGAAACACAACTAATCAAATAATCTTAAAACAAAGTCATTATTTTTCTAAAATTACTGTCATTTCTGTCCTTGCATTGACAATTTCAATGTAAATTGAAAGCCGTTAACCCCAATATAAAATACTATTTTCACCACATATTGCTCATTTCTGTATATTAGGAAGACAGTGACACAGACACTATTCTACTTATCTCCTTATGTTAGAGACATATCGGCCATTTAAGCACTGATATTAAATAATAGCAATTCCTAAAAGAACTTTACCAAAACAGTACAAACTTATTCCATTTATCAAGGAAAAAAAACAATTAGTGCCCTATTAAACTTAAACAGTAATACAATTACTTACCGTAAATCCTCACTATTTTATTCATCTTCAGTACTTTTGTACTTCTTGTATAACTGAAGAGTCATTACTGAATTATTTCATTTAATTTTACTGTTTTATATTTGTAATGCCCATGTACTAATACAGAAGTACAAATGTTAACTCATAATATTTTTCACAGGGTTTAGGATTAGTACCCTCTAAAGAATGTAATATACCAGTTTACGAAAGGACCACTAGATCAGCTGATTAAGGGCCTGATCCACTTCACATTAAGGTCATTGGAAGTTTTGCCATTGACTTCAGTTACATTATCTGGCCCCAAAGCCCAGATTGACTACACCACAACTAAGATGGGGCAGAGTTTGTCTGGGGCTTACCCAGGAAGGACAGCTCTGCTTTATGGTGTGGGAGTGGGAGGAAGGAAGGAGGTCAGAAACTGCTGTAAGAAAAGGTGCTCGGTGGTCAGCTTTGCAGCAATGACTCACCCCCACTCCCCCAGGAATGTGAGGTCCGAAGGGCCCGGGTGGGGCAAGTTTCTTTGTTTCACACAGCGAGAAAGCCAGCACCCTCCCTCCCTTCCCTAATGGAGGTGAACGGCAGGCTGGGTTAGGACCTGCTGTGGGCATTACGCTAGTTGCTCCTTTTAAAGCGGGGCTGGGAAGGAATTTTTCCCACATCACCTGAATTGGATTCGGTGGAGTGAGGTTTTTTCACCTTCCCCACAGTGGGTGTGAGGGAGGATCTTTTCTGGTGAGAAGAAAAGGTGGTAGGCCGTATGTCGCAACTTATTTTGTAAGGTTGGCCAGATGTCCAGTGCAGGTACTCCAATGGGAAGGCAGCCAGTGACGAGATAAATGGCCTGATAAAAGGACTTAAAAGGAGGTACTGGATAAAGGAACAGAATGAGAGCAAGGATGAAGGCTAATATTTAAAGAAACCTGTAGTAATAAAAAGCCAAAACCTCTCTATTACCTGACTGGTGAAAAATTCATTGCTGAATCTTTCATCAGAGATTAGTTTGAAATTATTTTTGCAATCAAACACAACACAACTGAGATTAAATAAAACAACAGACTGTAAATTGGAAGGAAACTGACACCATCTTTTATTAATAATCATTGTTTATCGCATATACTTCATCCTTATTATTATCTGAAATGTTTGACTCAGCTCTTAAAACTAAGCAGAAGAACCCAGCTTGCAGCTACCTTTAACAGTTCTCAAATATTTATTATTTTGACTCCATTTTAGTGCTATCAGGTCTATGAATCGCTTATAAGGACACTATATAACACAAATAGGATATGATCCAATACCCAATATTGCCAGCAGATCGAGGGACGTGATCATTCCCCTCTATTCGACATTGGTGAGGCCTCATCTGGAGTACTGTGTCCAGTTTTGGGCCCCACACTACAAGAAGGATGTGGAGAAATTGGAGAGAGTCCAGCGAAGGGCAACAAAAATGATTAGAGGACTGGAACACATGAGTTATGAGGAGAGGCTGAGGGAACTGGGATTGTTTAGTCTACGGAAGAGAAGAATGAGGGGGGATTTGATAGCTGCTTTTAACTACCTGAAAGGTGGATCCAAAGAGGATGGATCTAGACTATTCTCAGTGATAGCAGATGACAGGACAAGGAGTAATGGTCTCAAGTCGCAGTGGGGGAGGTTTAGGTTGGATATTAGGAACAACTTTTTCACTAGGAGGGTGGTGAAACACTGGAATGCGTTACCTAGGAAGGTGGTGGAATCCCCTTCCTTAGAAGTTTTTAAGGTCAGGCTTGACAAAGCCCTGGCTGGGATGATTTAGTTGGGATTGGTCCTGCTCTGGGCAGGGGGTTGGACTAGATGGCCTCCAGAGGTCCCTTCCAACTCTGTTATTCTATGATTCTATGATCTATGAAAGTCTATCCACTGACTTGAATGGGCTTTCTGTAAATTAGCTATGAAATGCTGTGAAGGACGTGGGAGGCAGCCACATTAATTTGTGAGTGTGAGAGACAGAGAGAGACAGTATGAGAGTGTATGTATATATAATATATGGATTTGAGGCTTATTTATTCCTGGCTCAAAAGGTGGCCAAGGGTCAAATCCTGCAGGAATCCAAAACAATGGATAGACACACAACAGCTTGGTGCTCAAATGGACAATACCAGGAATCCATTGTATGAAGACTACGTCCATCCCGCTCTGGAGAAATGCATGAATAGTTTGACCAGGTTCAGGAGTTCTACTTGAAACCTCAGGAGATCTTCTGGCAGGAACTTTCAATCAAGGGACCTTTTAAATGGATAAAAGACAGCCTGTGTCTTGAGGGAGACACAGGCTAACTGAGGCGCAGACTGTCAGAGAGACAGCAATTGTAGAAAACAACGTATCTCACCCAACCCAATGTCAGCTAAGTTTAGGTAAGACAATATGCATTTAAGGCTTTAGTTATTTTTAAGTCTTTTCTCCCTACTTGGGGTGTTCCTAGGAATAAATAAATCATACCCTAATGTGAACAAGCTGTTCTCTATCACTGCATTTACCAGCTGGTCACTGCAAGGCTTTGCCAATCCTCCAGGAGTCTCCTGGAATCGGGCTTGATCTCCTGGAGGCTACTGAAGCCAGTCTGGGAGATTTTAGGTGCTAAAAGTCCGGTGGCGCAGCGGGGCTAAGGCAAACTCCCTACCTGCCCTGGCTCCATGCCGCTCCTGGAAGCTGCCAGCATGTCCCTCTGACTCCTAGGCGGAGGTGCGGCCATGTGTGTGTGTGTCTCTGCACGCTGCCCCTACCCTGAGCTCTGACTCCGCAGCTCCCATTGGTCGGGAATGGGGAACCGTGGCCAATGGGAGCTGCAGGGGGGGTGCCTGCAGGCAGGGGCAGTGCGCAGAGCCACCTGGCTGCCCTGAGCCTAGGAGCCACTGCCGGATATGCTGTTGCTTCCAGGAGACACCCAAGGTAAGTGCCACCCAGCAGGAGCCTACACCCCAAGCCTCCTCTCACACCCCAACCCCTTGCCCCACCCCTGAGTCCCCTCATGCACTCAAACTCCCTCCCAGAGGCCTCACCCCAAACCCTCTTCTGCATACCAACCCTCTGCCTAGCCCTGAGCCCCCTCCCGCATCCAAACTCCCTCCTGGAGCCCCCTCCCACACTCCGATCCCCTCGGCCTGACCTCGCAGCCCAGAGCCCACACCCCTTCACCGGTGAATGTGAGTGATGGTGTGGGAGAGAGAGCGACAGAGGGAGGAAGGCTGGAGTGAATGAGAGGGCTCAGAGAATGGGCAGGGCAGGGGCGTGGCCTCAGGGAAAGGGCAGGAAAAGGCAGGGGGTGGGACAAGGGTGTTTTGGTTTGTACAATTAAACAGTTGGCAACCCTAGTCACTGCTCCAGGAGAGAATTCTCTAGCAGGGGCCTATTTGAACCTGCTGTAGGTAACAGGATTTTTCACAACCAGACAAAAGTGTGGTGAATCACGGGATTCTATTCTGAGAGAAATGCAGGACTCACTTGAAACAGTTGTCCAATGGATAGACAGAGAGAGATCAGAGGGACAGCTCATTCCTGAACTGTAACAGATGCTGTTTATTCCAGTTACAGATTTCACTGTGCCACTGGAAAGCATAAATGTTTGAAAGAGTAAAGCAGCTTGTGACAAGCAAAGGTAACAGAAGAAGGGGGGAGGGAGAGGAGAAAACAAACTACTGCATCCTGCATCTTAAAGGAACGCACGCCTCTGTGGAGAGCATTTCTCCATCCCAGAACTAGGCATTTTCTTCCTCCTCCTTCAAAAAACCAAACCAAACCAAACCTCATTAAGCAAAAGCTAACTTACCCCTGACTCTAGCATAGTTGCCAACATGCAAAGAATTTTGGCAGGGACAAAATTTCCACACAGGCTGGGTAACCAGGGACTGAGCCATCTGAGGGATGTGCATTCACTGAGGGGAATTTTAGGTTTCTTTTTCTTTGAGGAAGAGGAATATAAAAGGCAGAGAAAATAACCCAAAATTCATAAGAATACACTCAGCAGCCTGAGCTATTTGCAAGGTCACCCTCTGAGCAGTGTGAATTCTGGCTGTTTACGTGGCATGTGAAGACATAGCTTTGAGGCTCTAAAAGGAACTAACATTAACCCAGGTAACCAGTGACATGTAAAAGCATTTCTTTCCCTTTCTGCTTTGTCCCCACTTCATCAATATATTTGGGTAGTGGGGGGAAGGGGTAGGGCCTGGGACACTGCATGGGGTGGTGAGGGGAGTCCAGGAGCAGCTATGTGGTGAAGGTTGTGAGGGAACCTGGGAAAACTAGGTGGGTGGTGGTGCTGGGAGTTTTTCAGGGTGATTGGACCCTGGGGCTAATAGGTGGGTGGTGGGCTTTGAGGAAGAGGGGTTCCTGGATCTGGTACTGTCCCCTTCAACGTACGTCCTCCTGACCACCCCTCCTTGGCTCACATCCAGCAGAGGAGCGGCAAAATGGGGCGGGGGGGGGCGGGGCGGGCAGAGTGGCTGCACACTAAGCTGACATATCTCAGTAGTCCTCAGTGGCTGCAAGGAAACTCTTAAGGGATAACACAAAACTCCAACTGCCCAGGATTTCAGTGAGTTGGTAAGTTCCAGGAGATGGTAAGTTCCAGGATAGCTCTTTATAACTTAGGACAGCTTTGGACAGATTGGGAGACCTGGCAGCTATGCAGGGGATGAAATAAACTATCCTAACTTACCATATCTTGTGTTTCCCATTTCCTTTTTGCTGGCTGGTCTGGACACTCATTTGTCCTGTTTTAACCTCAGGGCCCCTCTCTCACATTCCACTGGCTCTTTTTCATAACTCTGCTGTAATGAACCCCTAGTTAAAACTGTTTCTGGTACCTTATTGTATGTCTTCACTACACATTTAAACCTGAATGTTTGGCACCTGGGTCTGAGCACCTGGGTTTGCCTAGCCCAGGTGTGATCATCTTCACTACAAAGCCTTACCCGCACTACTGTGTCCTCTCTGTTTCTGTACTCACTCACGTGTGTCTGAGGGCCTCTTCCAAGGTTCTTTCTGCTGAGATGCTCTAGGATTCTTTGTCAGGCAATTGTGTCAGTTGCGGGAGAACTTGCCCTTCCATGGGAATTGTGGGAAGGGCATCAGCGGACTATATGTACTTGAGTGATTTTGCCTGTATACTCACTGCAAAAAGGTAGCTTCCAACCTGAGTTAAACTGAAGCCTGGGCTCTACCCTAACCACCATCCATGTGAACTAGGTAAGGCTTAAAGTACCTCCAAACTCAGGTCAGAGGTTTTTCTGTGTGGATGGTAGGAGAATTTGGACTAAAACCTGGGTAGGAGCCCAGGTTAACTGTGCAGTAGAGATGTATCCTTAGTGTGTGGCATCACAAGCTGGGTTTGGGTATTTTGTATATTTGTGATTCCCTCGCTCCTTGCCCCTCCAAAATACAAAAGGTTCTTTTAAGCAAGGTCAACAAAACCTTACCAAGGTGGAGTATACAGGTCAAGCCATTTTGGAGCTTTGAATGAACTAAAATAGTTTTAAAAATAAAGAAAAAGAAAAATGTCAACAGTGAACTCAAACCTTCAAACACAACAGGTAAAATTTTCAAAACATCCAAGTGACCCAAGATCCTAACTCCCATTTTCAAAAGTGATCTAGGTACTTAAGAGAGTAAGTCCAATTGGTTAAGACACTTTTGAAAATTAGATTTAGGGTCTTGTTTCACTTTAGAGCTTTGAAAATTTTACCCAATAGCTTTAAAATTCCATTTCTGATTTTTATCAAACTGTGCTTTTGGCAAACTATCCTGGGACGATATGTGACATTAGGGAATTTCAGGAAGATCAGGGTTTTTATTTTTGAGAAAAGTTACTGGGGGGAACAGGTTTTGAAATTTGAGCTTAAAATTATGGGAAGATGTCTTCAACTTTAACTACAGAGCGGCTACTTCTGCTTCATAAACTTTATGAATGTACACGATTGAATTGAATTACATGACTATAGCAATTAGATGTGGTGTGATGATAAAAAAAAAGCTGTGAAATGAAGCGTCTCATTCTGATTTTCTCTCCAGTGTTATGTAAAGGCATTAGAAACTAATCAGTTGGTGGCAATCCTACAAGTTCCAGCTAAAACTGCAATAAACAAATTAAAATATAGCTCTTGCAAACAGAAACAATAATCATTCATCAGTCTCTGAATTCCCATGAGATGAGCTGCTGCCACTAATAATTTGAATGTGCAAACTGATTACGAACTGCAGCCCCTAAGCCAGTGGGCTGGGAAGGGAATGAAAGCAGATGCATTGAAAAATTACATTAGATATGGATTTTCTAGACAATCTGGATAAAAATGGCATGTTTCATGCTCCCCCTGCAGCCTCCCATCTCTGACTTATACTTTGCAAAAACAATATCAGTAAAGCTTATGTTATTGCTTTAGCCATATAGAAATTGTTTACCTGAACATTCTCTGTACCACTCCTCCTGTCCCAGTTATCTGCTGGTACTTTCCCAGCTCTTCTCCTCCTTCCCACTCCCAAACATCCCCCCTATGCACTGTTGCTTTACTTCCCTGCCAGACAATTCTTCACAGCTTTGGCAACTTCTACCCCCCATTCTTCAATATAATTTTGCTCCTTTTGAAGACTTTGATCCCTATCCAGCAGCTCCCTGCTCTAATATTGAGCTCTCTGTAACCTCCCTCTCCAATTAGAAACCTCCCTGATATCTGTCTTAACAGAAAAAAAAAAAAACTTTACTCCACCAACTAAAAGGCTCACAACAATGAGAGGAAATCTGGAAAGTATGTAATAGAGACAAATCAAACAGACTAAATGAATAAATGAACAACTCCCTGCAGATGTAAAGCCAGGAGTAACAGTGAAAGGCTAGACAGAAGCAATAAATAAAAGCGAGAGAAAATCACAGAATAATCACAACATATTCTCCTCTTCCTATGCTGTTGTTGAGTTTTGTGTGCAAGTACTGGGCAGTGCTGGTGGCCTGTGATACACAGGTGGTAGGACTAGATGATCTAGTGGTCCCTTCTGGCCTTAAACTCTGGACTTGTCTTCACTACTGGGGTAAGTTGACCTAAGTTACGCTACTCCAGCTACGGGAATAATGTAACTGGAGTCGACGTAACTTAGGTCGACTTACCGCGGTGTCTTCACTGCCCTGCATTGACAGGAGACGCTCTCCCGTTGACTTCCCCTACTCTTCTCGGGGAGCTGGAGTACCGGAGTCGACCGGAGAGTGCTCTGCCATCGATTTAGCAGGTCATCACTAGAGCAGCTAAATCGACACCCGCTGCATCAATTGCAGCAGTTATCTCCCCGGCAGTGAAGACCAGCCCCATGAATCTATTCAAACAATACCTGAAACCATGCCTATTCACAACCCTTTCTTCTCTGAAACTGAAGAGTCATGTAGGGCTGGTGCAGGGAAGAAGACCTCACATGGGAGGCCCTCGAAAGCAGCCAGCTTGCACAAAAACCAGGACACAACACTGGTTGTTTTCTTCCACAAAACTAACAAGGACACCAGGACAGAGAGGCTCTAAAAAAGAGGGAGATTCCTACTTTACACGCGCACATGGCCACCTGAGTGATTAAAGCTAACTGGAACATTTAGAAATGACATCAACAAATTAAAAAGGGAAAGCCTCTTGAGGATTTTCCTGAAATGCGTCCATTTTTCAACTAGCTCTATTAGTGGTTCCCAAACATTTACTTAGGTCAATATATAGAGTCCATGATATGGCAAGACATTCACAGAGAAAGAAAGCATTTCCTCCAATTTTCCTAACATCTCAGGAGGTTGTGTATCAAAATTACTCTAATGTCATCAATGGTTGCATAACACTTTGGGGTCACACTTTTTTATTAAAGATACATTTATAAATAGTTTATTAAAATATTTGACTAGTTCATGTTTTAGATCATTATAAGCATATTAGTAGAAAGCATCAAAGATAGTATTAAGTGACATTCACCTGTTGGACTCTGTAATTGTCTAACAAATGATCAATCACTTATTAAAGCATCTATTAATCAATTATTAACATACTCTTAATATATGTACGTTATCTAGCCTCTTTTTGAATATAATTGTATCTCTCTAGTCTTTATGACTTAGGCCATGATCTTGCACCACTGAAGCCAATGGTTTCCCATTCACTTCTGTGCACACAGAATCAGGCCCTGCATTGGTTAGTATGAGGCAACCAATCACATAGACAGAGATAAACAAATATATTCTTCTGCTGAGCTATGAATGATCATGATTGTTTTCAATATCCAGACAAAGGTCACCATATTAGAAAGAACATCCTATGACCCATTCTGAGTCATACCAAGGTGACAAGCTCAAAACTATAGTTTTAAAATTTGGCAGAGTAAAGCCTCCCAGGCTTTTATAACGCAGTTCTTATTTATCTTTTATTCCAAATGAAAGCTGAAAATCCTTTACACAACATTTTGAAACAATATGGTTGTAGGTTATAGAAATACAGATGAGATTAGCATAAAAGCCAAGGAAGCAAAATAATTTATTGTAGCTGATCCACCAAATACTGAGAGGAGGAGATTAATCTCCTTACTTTAATGATAATAATTTATCTTAAAGGAGTGATGTTAAACTTTTGCATTCTGTTGAGGTTATTAGGGATTTTATTTGCAGAGACTAGTATGCGTTCCATTCTGGAACAAATTACTAATTTAAATCATGAGAGCAACTGAGGACTGACACACCCACATAACAGAAATTCCAAAGTTAGTATGGTTTAACATATAGACAAGAAAAATTGAAGGAGTCCTCTATAGTATTTCACAGAGATGGGATCAAAGCATGCAGGTTTTTAAGAGTAAATGATAGATTAATCTCTTTATCTTCTGTCGTAAATATAAAGGGAAGGGTAACCACCTTTCTTTATACAGTGCTATAAAATCCCTCCTGGTCAGAGGCAAAACCCTTTCACCTGTAAAGGGTTAAGAAGCTACAGTAACCTCACTGGCACCTGCCCCAAAATGACCAATGAGGGAACAAGATACTTTCAAATCTGGAGGGGGGGTGGGGGGGAACAAAGGATTTGAGCTGTCTGTATGATGCTTTTGCCAGGAACAGATCAGGAATGTAAGCCTTACAACTCCTGTAAAGTTAGTAAGTAATCTAGCTAGAAAATACGTTAGATTTTCTTTTGTTTAATGGCTTGTAAAATAAGCTGTGCTGGAGGGAATGTATATTCCTGTTTTTGTGTCTTTTTATAACTTAATGTTTTGCCTAGAGGGATTCTCTATGTTTTGAATCTGATTACCCTGTGAGGTATTGACCATCCTGATTTTACAGAGGCGATTCTTTTACCTTTTCTTTAATTAAAATTCTTCTTTTAAGAACCTGATTGATTTTTCATTGTTCTTACAATCCAAGGGTTTGGGGCTGTGTTCACCTGTACCAATTGGTGAGGATATTATTATCAAGCCTTCCCAAGGGGGTGTAGGGCTGGGGGGTATTTTGGGGGAAGACGTCTCCAAGTGGTCTCTTTCCCTGTTCTTTGTTTAAATCGCTTGGTGGTGGCAGCATATGGTTCAAAGACAAGGCAAAGTTTGTACCTTGGGGAAGTTTTTAACCTAAGCTGGTAAGAATAAGCTTAGGGGGTCTTTCATGCAGGTCCCCACATCTGTACCCTAGAGTTCAGAGTGGGGAAGGAACCTTGACATCTTCTAAATCTGATACCTGTTTCTTCAGCTCACCATTGTCCATGGAAAGAGGAAAGATTTTTTCTTTTATGTGTCTTCCCTGCTTGCCTTTCAAATTTTATATCCAACAGTACTATGAGATCGCTGTAATTTTGGATAAAATTTCTTAGCTGCATGGTCCTCTGACAGTTCATCTTATGCTGTGTCATCTCATAATGGCACTATCTGGCATTTCCATTTTCTGTTTTCAGTTTTGCCCATTACTACGATGGAATTTGTCACACCCAAGATTTTGGACAGGACATTGCTGGGGAGAGTTTTCTGTTTAAATGTAAGGGCCTGATTTAACACACACAGAAGTCAATGGGCAGACTCCCATTAACTTCAGTGGGGTCTAGATCAGACCCTAGATGCTGATGATTTTGTGTCAGTTTTCAAGAATTCAGCGCGTTGGGTCATAATATGTAAAGTTAGGCCATAGGTGGACTGGATTTTCAAAAACACCTAAGCATTCAAAGTGGGACTTGTTTCTAACTCACGTCGGTGCTTTTGAAAATCTGGCCTCAGCAGTGGGTTCTGAGCATTTTGAAAATCTTATCTGGAACTCTTTTGAAAATCTCGTCCTTTCTTGTCTGAGGAGCAAATCTCCAGCAGTGTACATCCTACTCCCTCATGCAGCCCATGTGACACACACCCACAGATAATTCTTTTCATATAACTCATCAGATGTTCTGTACTTAAAAAAAGATAACATAATAAAACTCAGAATAGAAAACGTGTGTGCATGTGTGTGTTGTAGACTTGAGCAAAATGTCATTATGAAGAAACCAAGCCCAAAAATCATTTGGGACTCTTCAGGAGCAAATAGCAACCAATCTTGAAATCATTTGGGACTCTTCAGGAGCAAATAGTAACCAAAAACTCAAAACATTAAGAGAGAGATACTTTGAGAACTAAAATTAAATTTAATCTTCACTGTCTTCTGTTTATGCCTGCTACCAGACGAAGACACTTCCTTGTGTTACCCATCTCCAAGAATTAATGTATTTAAATTATGCAAAAAGTTATTTGTATATATTTTTTTCTTCAAGTGCCAGCCCACAATATTTGAAAACTTAAGATCCAACATATCTAGGTCTATAGTCTTTTGGATTCATCTTGAGCTGGAATTTGACTTTCAAGATCCCAGGCTAGGAGAAAATTTCAAAAATAATAATGTTTAGAATAAATTCACGTGTCAGTTTATATATATACATATATATACACACACACACACTAGACTTCTAAATACATTAGAATTAGAATTTTAAGATACATAGTACTCCTTGAGTTTTAGTTGCTAAGATTAAACGTTCCAGTCTCTGAGTCCTAGAATAACTTTTTTTGGTTTCCAAAAGAAGTATAAGTAAAGTTAAAATGTTTGAGATGAGAATATTTGCCCACTAAAACAGTGCATTTGCAAACATAGTTTCATTCTGCATCTGTTTTGTTGCCTAAACCGTTCATAGAAGTGCTAGTGTGTGGACTGATTGTATTTTAATCTATGAACTGAACTGCAAATAACTCATTTCTTTTCCAGAAAACACATGCAGAATTGAAAAATACAATACACTCCCATCCAGAGAGGTGTTTTCACGTAATTATTCAGACAGACAAGCTATTTCCAGGACAACTGCAAAGAAGTAGCATAAACTGATTTTTGCAGATTAATTGACATAATGGTGTGGATTATGTATATCCACAAATACAAAGTCCCATTACAGTAGAGTTTTCACTCTTGAAAATCTCACCTAATATATTTAAAAGTATGAACTTGAATATACATAGGGTTGCCAACTTTCTAATGGCACAAAACCAAACACCCATGCCCCGCCCCTTCTCCAAGGCCCCACCCCACTCACTCCATCCCTCAACCCTCCGTTGCTCCCTCTACCCCACCCTCACTCACTCGCTCAAAGTCTAATGCATGACTACAAGAATCCAGAAGCTTGTAGTAACAGTTATTTTGTGACCTTTTTTTAACTGGGAGCTTTGTTTATTCTGTTTGATTATTTATATTACAATGAAAGGAAATTACTTTTTACATAACACATAATTAACTGGCAGTACTCACTGCCAGAAGATGTTGAGGCAATGAGGATTCATAAGAAGATCAGACATTTATATTAATATCACCCATAGTAAAACTAGATAGGATAAAAATGTATAAGAATTATCAAACTTCATGCTTCAGGATATAAAGAGCAACCGACTGACAGCAGTTAAGATGAAACTTCTCCCATAGGCATGGTATTGCAGAATTATCCATTATGTGGTCTTTTATAGTCTCCTCTAAATCACCTGGCCACTGTTGGAGACATCACGTTAGATTAAATGAACCACGGGTCCGAACTGCTATTTTGATTTGTATTTAATTAAAGTGTTTTCAGTTCAGCACAGAAATGTCAGAATCCCACTTTTCTTTACCTTTTTTGGACCCTTGGCATTCTTTGCATAGATATGCACATCCCTATGCAGTAGAATCTGGCAGAATTTACTATTAGGATGAAATACATCCATTGGCAAGATGTGGGTGAAGTCACTCAGCAATAAGATGCCTGCAGTCCTGTGCACAGGAGAGGAGCATTCAGTGCTGGATCCAAATACTCCAATGCAGAGAGGAATGTTAAACTAAGCCCTGGAATAATGGAATTATACTTACACAGTTCCAGCTGGACACATTCACATGGCTGGGACATGAGGGGAGAGCAGACACTGTGCTCCAATTTATTGGCTAGAGATATGGTGGCAGAATGCAATGAAGATGCTACACTGTAACCTGCCCCAAAATTGGGGACTGCATTTCATACTCCTCCTACCTTGTTGATCAGCCACATAAAATATAATTACTTCGGCTTTTACAGAGACTAAGGAATTTCTTCTTTTATGCTACCTCAGCCTGGTTCCTTAGGTCCACGCTGCTGCTAGCCCCAAAAGTAAACTGCAATCATTATACCATTAGTTACTAATACAAGTGAGTCCAATTCAAAATACCAGAGCTGAACCCCAGATCTAAACATGTTACCAGTCCAAACGAAAAACCTTGGATCTGGTTACTCTCATTCAAATTCCTATCACAGGCCAAACTTTTCCAAATGTCAAGGAGGTTCAGATTTGACCCCAAATAATGTCAGGTAGAAAAACTAACTAGTCACTAAGAATCCTATGCTCCTCTCTTTGTCCATTCATTGAGGGAAGGGACACTCCATCTCTGCTGCATGTTCTCCCCTTCTCCCACAACAGCCTCTCCCTGGATTTCTATAGGATTAGAGTTTCATGGGCTGAACGGAGCAAATGAGGAGGGAGGAGAAACATACCATGATTTCTGCTGGGAGCCAGGTAGGTTCTTTCAGATTGCAGGGGAAACACAAAGTTGATACAACCTGCAGATATACTGATCTGTGCTATTCCTTCTTCTTGCTATGAAGCCCCTTTTGAGGAGAGGGTTCCAGAGACAGTGCAGTTGAGGGAGTATCTAGAAGCATGACTCAAAAGGATGTACTCTTCAGGGGCTAGTGAAGTTGAGAAGTAGAATTGTTGGATCATATTAAAGAAGTTCTGTACTAAAATCACAAATGAGTTTGATTCCCCATAGTTTAAATTCCAGGGTATTACTAATTAAGAGGTCTCTTGGTTTTTGGTACTGTTTCTCTCCCTCTATGTGTGAAA
Source organism: Chelonia mydas (assembly GCF_015237465.2). Classification (NCBI taxonomy): domain Eukaryota; kingdom Metazoa; phylum Chordata; order Testudines; family Cheloniidae; genus Chelonia; species Chelonia mydas. The sequence goes on along the minus strand of NC_051251.2, from coordinate 50,327,375 downwards.
CTTGCAAGCTGCTAATTGTGTTAGTACATTCTAAGACAGAGTCTGTTCTCAAAGCAATTCTTTGTAACAACTACTCACACAGAGAGAGACTCAAAGCAATACTCTGTAACAACAGAAACAGCACCCAGAGACTTCCTGTCCTTTTGTTGTATTCATCTCACTTTGTTAACAATTGTGATTAAAATAGAGATAGAGGATGTATGTGGATGGATTCTTGGTGTGGATAATAACTGAATGATCAGGGACGAGCCAGCCTAATAATCCAGTGTCCATCGGCTGAAGAAGGCGTCAAGTGGAAATAACCAGAGGACCCCCGGAGGGCAGACTGGAATCCACCCAACAGTCTCTAGAATGGGAGAACCAAAGAACAAGATAACATCTGGCAGCACAGAGCCGTCAGGAATGTGACATCTGCTGATTGATTCAGCAACAGCATGATGAAGCAATTCCCATAGACTGGCATAGGAAGAAATTCCTATAAAAATGGACTCTAGAAAGTGAGAACTTTGGGGTCTGATTCTGCAAACCAACTTCCAGGAGCATCAGATGAGCATCTGACAAGGCTCTGCTTCCTCCTCATGTCCAGGCCACCTGGCCAGTGGCTTGGCATGAGCAACTCTAAGGCTGGTAACTATGATAACAACCTTGCAGAACCTGTGTGTATGTGTGTGTATGAATGAATGTGTGAATAAATATGAAACTGAATGGAATGTTATAGCTATAACTAACTGCTTACTATGATTCTTTCTGTATTCACAATAAATGTGGCATTTTGCCTTTTCCCCTTTAATAAGATCCTGCTGGTTTTTATTTTATTGGTATAACAGAATCATAGCATCACAGAAGATTAGGGTTGGAAAAGAGACCTCAGGAGGTCATTTAGTTCAAGCCCCTGCTCAAAGCAGGACCAACATCAACTAAATCATCCCAGCCAAGGCTTTGTCAAGCCGAGGCTTAAAAGCCTCTAAGGATGGAGATTCCACCACCTCCCTAAGTAACACATTCCAGTGCTTCACCACCCTCCTAGTGAAATAGTGTTTCCTAATATCCATCCTAGACCTCTTCCACTGCAACTTGAGACCATTGCTCCTTGTTCTGTCATCTGCCACCACTGAGAACAACCTAGCTCCATCCTCTTTGGAACCCCCCTTCAGGTAGTTGAAGGGTGCTATCAAATCCCCCCTCACTCTTCTCTTCTGCAGACTAAATCGGGCCAGTTCCCTCAGCCTCTCCTCGTAAGTCATGTGCCCCAGCCCCCTAATAATTTGTCCACATCCCTTCTGTAGTGGGGGGACCAAAACTGGAAGCAATACCCTAGGTGTGGCCTCACCAGTGCTGAATAGAGTGGAATAATCACTCTCCTCAATCTGCTGGCAATGCTCCTGCTAATACAGGCCAATATGCCATTGGCCTTCTTGGCAACAAGGGCACACTGCTGACTCATATCCAGCTTCTCGTCCACTGTAATCCCCTTTTCTGCAGAACTGCTGCTTAGCCATTCGGTCCCTAGTTTGTAGCGGTGCATGAGATTCTTCTTTCCTAAGTGCAGGACTCTGCACTTGTCCTTGTCGAACCTCAATAGATTTTTTTTGGCCCAATCCCAAAATTTGTCTAGGTCACTCTGGTCCCTATCCCTATCCTCCAGCATATCTACCTCTCTCCCCCCCGGCCCCCGCTTAGTGTCACCTGTGAACTTGCTGAGGGTGCAATTAATCCCATCATCCAGATCATTGATAAAGATGTTGAACAAAACCGCTCCCAGGACCGACCCCTGGAGCACTCCGCTTGATACCGGCTGCCAACTAGACATCGAGCCATTGATCACTACCCGCTGAGCCCGACAATCTAGCCAGCTTTCTCTCTACCTTATAGTCCATTTATCCAATCCATACTTTTTTTAACTTGCTGGCAAGAATACTGTCGGAGACTGTATCAAAACCTTTGCTAAAGTCAAGATATATCCCATCCATCACTTTCCCCATATCCACAGAGCCAGTTATCTAATCATAGAAGGCAATCAGGTTGGTCAGGCATGACTTGCCCTTGGGGAATCCATGTTGACTGTTCCTGGTCACCTTCCTCTCCTCCAAGTGCTTCAAAATGGATTCCTTGAGGATCTGTTCCATGATTTTGCCAGGAACTGAAGTGAAGCTGACCAGTCTGTAGTTTCCCGGGTTCTCTTTCTTCCCTTTTTAAAATATGGGCACTATATTTGCCTTTTTCCAATCATCTGGGACCTCCCCCGGTCGCCACGAGTTTTCAGAGATAATGGCCAATGGCTCTGCAATCACATCAGCCAACTCCCTCAACACCCTTGGATACATTAGAACTGGATCCATGGACTTGTGCATGTCCAGCTTTTCTAAACAGTCCTTAACCTGTTCTTTCACCACTGAGGGCTGCTCATCTCCTCCCCATACTGTGTTGCCCAATGCAGCAGTCCGGGAGCTGACCTTGTCTGTGAAGACCGAGGCAAAAAAAGCATTGAGTGCTTCAGCTTTTTTCATATCATCTGTCACTATGTTGCCTCCCCCATTCAGGAAGGGTCCCACACTTTCCCTGGCCGCCTTCTTGTTGCTAACATACCTGTAGAAAGCCTTCTTGTTACCCTTCACATCCCTTGCTAGCTGCATCTCCAATTGTGCTTTGGCCTTCCTGAGTACACCCCTGCATGCTCTAGCAAAGCTTTTATATTCCTCCCTAGTCATCCGTCCAAATTTCCACTTCCTGTAAGCTTCCTTTTTTAATTTAAGCTCACCGAAGGTTTCACTGTTAAGCCAAGCTGGTCACCTGCCATATTTGCTATTCTTTCTGAACTTCGGGATGGTTTGTTCCTGTGCCCTCAATAAGGCTTCTTTAAAACACAGCCAGCTCCCCTGGACTCCTTGGCCCCTAATATTACCTTCCCAGGGGATCCTGCCCATCAGTTCCCGAAGGAAGTAAAAGTCTGCTTTTCTGAAGTCAAGGGTCCATATTTTGCTACTCTCCTTTCTTCCTTTTGTGATGATCCTGAACTCAGCCATCTCATGGTCACTGCTGCCTAGGTTGCAACCCACTTCTACTTCCCCTACCAATTTTTCCCTGTTGGTAAGTAGCAGGTCAAGAGGAGCACGGCCCCTAGTCGGTTGCTCCAGCACTTGTACCAGGAAGTTGTCCCCAACACTCTCCAAAAACTTCCTGGATTGTCTGTGCATTGCTGTATTGCTCTCCCAGCAGATGTCAGGGTGAGTGAAGTACCCCATTAGTACTAGGGCCTGTGATCGGGAAACTTCAGTTAGTTGTCCGAAGAAAACCTCGTCTACCTCATCCTTCTGATCCGGTGCTCTATATCATCACCCTTGCTCTCGCCTCTAAACTTAACCCAAAGACTCTCAACAGGCTTTTCCCCAGTTTCAAAAGGGAGCTCTGAGCAATCATACTGCTCTCTTACATACAATACAACTCCTCCACCTTTCCTTCTGTACCTGTCCTTTCTGAACAGCTTATACCCATTGATGACAGTGCTTCAGTCACGTGAACTGCCCCGTCAAGTTTCTGTTATTCCAATCATGTCATAGTTCCTTGATTGTGCCAGGATTTCCAATTCTTCCTGCTTGTTTCCCAGGCTTCTTGCATTCGTGTACATGCACCTAAGATAACTAGCTGATTGCCCTTCTTTCTCAGTATGAATCAGGAGACTTCCTGTCTTGTACCTTCCTCTTAGTGTTTCCTCCCAGTATCCCACTCCCCCACTTAGCTCTAGGTTTAGGTCACCATCTCCCGGCGAACTTAGTTTAAAGCCCTCCTCACTAGGTTAGCAAGCCTGCCTGCAAAGATGCTCTTCTCTCTCTTTGTTAGGTGGATCCCATCTCTTCCTAGCAATCCTTCTTCGCAGAACAACATCCCATGGTCGAAGAATCCAAAGCCCTCTCTCTGACACCACCTGCGTTACCACGCATTCACCTCCACAATTCGACAGTCCCTACGTAGGCCTTTTCCTTAGACAGGGAGGATGGACAAGAACACGACTTGCACCTCAAACACCTTTATCCTTTCCAGAGCCAAGTAGTCTGCAGTGATCTGCTCAAGGTCATTCTTGGCAGTATCACTGGTGCCCACTTGGAGAAGTAGGAAGGGGTAGCAGTCTGAAGTCTTGATCAGTCTCGGCAAACACTCCTGGATTCTAGCTCCAGGCAAGCAGAACACTTCTCGAGTTTTCCGGTCTGATTGGCAGATGGATGACTCTGTCCCCCTTAGGAAGGAGTCCCCGACCACCAGCACCTGTCTCCTCCTCTTGGGAGTGGTGGTCATGGAATCCCCATCCCTAGGACAAGGAATGCCATGCCTTCCGGCCGATGGGATCTCCTTCTGATACCTTCCCTCAGAGGGCTTTTCCAAATCCTTCTCCGCAATAGTACCTGTGCAGAGTTCCCCATGATTTGTGAGGATGGAACTCCCTGGTTCATCCCAGGAGGCAGGAAAGAAAAGGGAGGCAAATTACACCTGATGGAAGAATGCACAGGAAACTCAGCAAGTTACCTTTCCTCTAAATGGGTTACTCCTATGCATGGGAGACCCTCACAAAACAGCAAATGAACTCGTTTCATCCTGCATCTTTAGCTTCTAGAAGGAGAAGGCGACAACGTGTACTCTTAGGACTAAATGGTGAAGTCCTTTCTCTCACCCTTACTCCCAGTGCGTGGTTATATACACAAATAAGCCAACTGATTTGAATGGGACTACTGCTGTATGGGTTCCCAGACTGACCCATCATATATGGGGGAAAAAAACATTTATACCAAGAGGGGACTATAATAATGCTTATGTTTGGAGGGATATTTTTCAGTATAATTTTTATAAAGCAGGATAAAGTCTATCAAAACTGTAAGTTAAATGATCTACAGAACATTCTATATTTTTAAATGCTGTTTTCCTGAATCATTTTAAATTCATTAAGCAGTCAAAGAATCCACACAATGAGCCAGATATCACTAGAGACGTTCAATTACATATGTATATTTCATGGTAGTTCATTTTCATAATGAGGAGCTAGGGGTACTAAGCAAAGACCAAAATAAACTTCTATTCTGTTAAATTCTAACGCAATAGACTTTTCCCAGCAAGAAGCAACAACAATGAAAAAAATGAATTGAGCATAAAATGGGGAATATATGACAACTGGATGATCAAGAAATGCAGAAGCAGTTGAGCTAAAAAATATTACATGATCATAAATAATTTCAAATGGCTTTTAATCTGATGCATGAAACAGTTTGCAGTTAGTATTCAGCATGCTAATTTAAGAACATTAACAGATATTCATTAGCTATTTTGAAAATAATTTATGAATAGAAGCCCCTGAATACCATATTACTCCCTGCTAGCTTGTTTGGAACTTTGAACATGCAGCCTATTAATTTTTCTTAAAATTACCTAAATTCAAATCCTGTTGGACTTGCACATTACACACCAAAATTCATAATTACCTCTTATCTTTCTATTTGACTCAGGAACTGGATACTTTATATATTAGTGGATTTTCAAAAATATATCTCACTGCCTGCCATAAATACTGTGAGGGCGGGTGTCCTCAGGGGAGTGAAGAAAGCAAGGAGAAGTAGAAATGTAAGGTTTGTTTTTCCTAAGAAAGTCATGCTGTTATTTAGTTTAATTACTTATTCATATAGATTAGTTAGCATAACAGAAGTCTGGTCAATGTGAGACCAAGATATCCAGTTTACAGGATTGTCCCAGTTTGGATGTCCTTCTAGTTTTACTGAAACTAAGGGGTTGATACCTATTTCTGTAAAACCTGGGAATGTTTGCTTGGCTGATTAGTAGAGTTACTTGTACAGTACTTATCATAGTAGCATTACCAGCAGTCACCTCCAGGCTGCTTCCCACCAATGCCTGCTGTCTCCTTGTGGATAAGAGATAGGGCACAGCCATGGAGATTAGAGCTCTGATCACAGTTCTGCCACAAACCTCAATTGGCAAGTCACTTAAACTCTCTGGACTTGATTCTCCATTGCCTTGTATGGTCATTTACAGATGTGCAAAGTGTGTATAAAATGCAACCAAAGCAGAATGGCAATCCTTTGCACAAGTTTAAATGCCCATATAAGAGGCAAGGCAGTTGAAAAGCAGCTTCTTTGCTCCTCTGCTACCCCACCTGTGTACATTCTCCTCAGGCTAAGTAGACATTCTGGAGGAGAATGCGTGAGGAGGAGTCATTTTACTGGAGTCTAGATTTCTCTTTTGAAAAGTAGCTCTGGCCAGCTAAATGATCAACAATGAAAACGTTCTCGGTTGCCATGTTTGTTTTTATTCACCAGACTCACTGACAGAGAATCACCCCTAGCTTTCAAATATAGTTCCTGTCCTTGAAAACTGCCTCTTGCACGCAGCCAATGTAAAAATCTGTGTTTCAGATGACATGGCATAACATGATATTGCTGGGCAAAAAGAGGCAAAAAAAAAAAAAAAAAAAAAAAGAGACAAAATTTATTAAAATGTTTAAAAGGAGCCATTTTAAAACTTTTATCTATAAAAAGCATTTTTTTTAAAAAAAATCAGACTTAAGAGTTTGACAGTATGAGGAATGTTAAATGGGGGATTAAAATCAGCCTCATAATGGGGTTATGCCACTGCCTCTCCGCAATGAAAGACAAGTGAAGACTTGAAACAGGAAACCTGATCCTACAAATCCAAAATCATAGACCTCTGCCACTTGAACTAAAGGAAGCAATCTGTCACCTGTAAAAAATACCCTTATGTTCTTTCTAGGCTGCAGCCAGCCAACTGTTCTCATATAGCAACAGATTCAAACAGACGTATGGTGAAAGATTCTCAGCTACTGTAAATCAGTGTAAATCCACCGACTTCCAACTCATAGTGCCTAATTCCACTGAAGTCAAAAAAATTTCACTGAGATCAGAGGGAGCAGGGTTGGTTCTAACTATTCAGAAACAAAAAATACTCCATTCATACAGTGGTTGAATATTAAAAAGGATCTTCCATTTAGGGCTTGTCTAATGTGCTGTACTGGGGTGTGATTTCTAAAGTGCACTAGTGTATGCACATTAAATTTATCCAGGTACATGTTATAGACCCCACTGGTGCACTTTCACATAGTTCTGTTTGAAACAATACTACATTAAAGCACACCAGCAGGGTCCACATGGGCCAATTAATGCTCACCTTTGAGTACATTTTTAGAAATCACACCCCAGAAAATGCATTACCTGACTGTGTAGACAAGCCCTAGGTGAAATCTTCCGAGTGGGAGGTAAATTGAGTGTTCCCACTGTAAGCTGTAGTGCATTCAAATATAGCAAAGTTTTAGTTATATGTAAAAATTTGAAATGTTAGTGATACGTTGATTATAAGCAAGTAGGAGACAAAAACTGTCTGGGGCAGGGACTATATTTTTGTTCTGTGTTTTTACAGCTCTTAGCACAATGGACTCCTGGTCCATGACTGGGGATGCTAGGTGCTATTACAATACTAACAATAAAAAATTGTATTAATGACAGCCAAAAAAAAAATCAAATCAGGTTAATATTAAAGTGACTTCACTCAAAGATCACTATCTAAATTTTCTTGACACTGCAGAGACAATTCTCATTTGTCTTCACAATGAATACCACAAACTTCAGCCAAACCAGTTTTCCAAGCCAAAGTGATGGAGGCAGGGGAGCTAACACAAGGCTTTATAAAAGAAGCTAGTGGCAATGTTACTGGTAATGGAGATGCTGCTGCTCTTCCATAATGCTTAACATTTATCGCTTCTTTCACCAGAGGACCATGAGAGTACTGTAGTGTGTCTATAAGCCTTCCCTATAAGAGCCATGTTATTTTTCTGTTTTTGCATATGGATAAATTCAGAGAAAATAACTGACTTGCCCACGGTCACAGAGGGAATCAGTCGACAACTCTGGAACACAAGCCAAGCATTCTGACTGCCAGGTTCTGGATGAACTTCTCAAATACACTTCTGAGATGTAAGAAACCTTAGTGTACTGCATGTAAATTGGAACATTTTCTTGCAAACTTTGTGACAAAGCAGTATTGTAAGGCTCACTCCAGGTTTGAAAGGATTCTACTGTGGAAATGGAAATTTTAAAATGAGTTTATTCTATATGATTATGCTATCTTATGTAAGTTAGCAGCATAAAAAGTGTCTTCCTAACACTTACTTGATAATGCTGTTATTGTAATGCAAGTAAAGAGAAAAAAGATCTGAAATTCTAATTGAAAACTATGAAACAGACTTCAAAAAGTACAAGTAAATTGTGACTGTAATTATACCTTAATTATACCTTTATTTAAGTGCTACATTGTTTTAGGCAGGACGAACTAAAGTTCAAACTGCCTTAGACAAGAAGAAAATAACCATGTCAATTCTTTTTGAGTTTAGAGTATCCATTCTCCCCCAATGGTTCTGAATATTTCTTTTCCAGGTGCCTTCTTTTCTTACTGGGATATGGTACATGAGCACATCACATCTGACACCAATCATGGACCCTGCCTGTCACTAAATCTTTTCATAGTTTGCAAAATTCTTTTTGATTGAAAAACTATAGTTATTCAAAATCTCTTCCATTTCACACACACTTTTATAGATAGCTTACGCAGCCCTTAAATTACAGGTGTCAAGACAGTACTGCAAAGCAAGAACTTCAGCCAACACGATTCACATGGAGGATCTCACAACCATCTGTTGTTGACTTTGATATTAGCCTGGTGAACCAAAGTGGGAGGTATATTTAACTCGTTGTATAAACAAGTAGCATCTGTACTCGGAGGCAGTGGAATACAGGCTGTTGCTGTGCTGATGGAAAGTCTTCTGTTGTGTGGATGTAGCAATGCAGGCTGCCAGTAACCTCCAATTGAATGGCCTTATTCCAATTGTTATGGCTGAGAACGTTTCCAGAGCCAGGCAGGGGAAAAACAGGGTAAGGGAAAAGGCAGCTAATGTGCTCATTCAGCACATCTCCTTGGCAAGGAACTCCACAGGATGGTGGTAGCAGTACCACTCCTCCTGGAGTGAATCCTAACGTCAGTGCAGCTCCCCTGGACCCCACAGGAGCTAATCAAGCCCATGGTCTTTAAGTCTTATCAATGTTTTAATCATCCATTGCCTGCTGAGGTGTTGTTGCTGGCACCTTTTCATATGCTGCTGTGCCTTTGTTATGCACAGCTTCTACTGTCCACAGAAACAAGAGAAGCTACTGGCTCCTTACCAGTAGGACCTGTTCCTGCCTCTGTCCTCATTTGTACCTCTCTTTCCTTTCAGAACATAGTTACACTGTAACATCTTCTGTCCCGCTGCACAGTGGATAAGCATACTGCTACCTGCAGTCTGGTTCCCCCTCCCCACTTTCCCTCTCTCAGCTGGAGATGGTTTCAACCTTATACTCTAATTTATTTGCAGCTCTACTTGATTCTTGGCTCCTGGGTCACAGTACACCTTTTTCCGACCGACTTTACTAGTTTATTATTCCTGAAAGTACATTTGAGTGCAGAAAGTTCCTCACAAGCCAGAGCAGTACTGGGGCTCAACTGGACATTAGATGCTGTCCAAGTTTGCTATTTGTATTTTTTGCTAGTGTATTCTACCAGACTTACATTGCTTTGCAAAAATGGCCTTGGCTTTCTTTTTACTTTTTTCTGTTTTGACTGGTGACTCAGGTTTCCTCATTTGACTGTATGTAATATGTAAATTAGATTATGTGCCTGTTCCTTACCAAACCCAGCAAGCTCATTAGTCGTGAATTGTAGACCATTATTCACCACTGCATGGGGAGAATTATAGCTAACATTCATTTTTTAAATATTCCGCAAGTTGTTATATGTCTATGAAAAGAGACCTCTTGGAAGGCAGAATATTAAAAAAAGTGTATTAAATAAATTTGATCTTATGTCACAAATAAATCCATACTCACTTTGCTATAAGGTCAGTTGACCAGTTCATGCATTTTAAGCAGGTCCTTCTGCTCTTAGGGTGGCTAGGATAAATTCTTGCTAACATTTCTTAACTTTGTATATAATAAGTTTTGGTCATTTGTAAGGACTCCCTGTTGCACACTGATTTCCTCACAGTACGTCCAGCGCTCACTAGTGTTGGAAGGAACCCTGTCCTTCACATCTGGCCGTCCAACTAAAACCACTGGTTTTGCTGCCTGCAGTATTTCATCTTATTTGTATTTGGGCCAAGTTGAGGCTCTGAGGAATTCAGCATAGTTGATTTGTTCTAGTGTTGTTCTTGTTGAAGGACGTCTCTTTTCTGATTCAGAACCAGGTGTTTCTATCTTGATCTTCTTTTGAGACCAAGGTACTTGGAACAGAAAAGATGTCATTCACCACTCCACGTGAACTCTGCTCAAGTTGCCTACTCAGGCCCAGTGGAGAAGGGAGGCTGTCAAGGAGCTAGTCATGACTCCCTAATTTTTAGCTGCTCAGCCCTGGTGTATGCTAATGATGCAGTGGGACAGTTTTAAAGTAAGCCTCTGATACAAGATCCTGAGAGAAGATACATCAGTGGAGAATGGAGCCTCATTCCTCCCACCGCCAACTCCTCTCCTATTTCCTCCCCCAACATTTCCCTTATGATGGAAAGTGGATTCTGGCACTTGAAGCTGTAGCACCACCTCCGCCAGTTTTACATCAGTTGAGATTTCTCTTACATACCAGGAATTTCCAGTAGAAATCGCTGACTTCTTTAAGTTTCTTCACATGTTTGTACTGAGAAGGGGGGTTTATTGGATTTTTTTCCGCACTATCAGACAGAGTACACAGAGGTCCTTATACTTGTTTGTGCAGTTCAATATGTATTGGCCTACAGGAAGCATCTGAACTACTATAAATTTTGCTTGGCTCAACTGTGCTCTAAAGTCACCTTCCCATCTTGCCTTATTTTGCAGTAATCTTTGTTACTGATTAAGTTTCATTCACTATGGATCAATAGCCCATTTGTCATAGGATTTCTTTATCCGGGTGCTTGTCAGTGTTCATGTTAGTCATTATGAACCATCATGTTAATTGGGTTTTCATTGCCCTTACATGACATACAATACTGAATACAGTTTTCCTGTATTCTATCCTCTTTGTCTTTGAATTACTTTACTATCATGTTTCAGAGTAGCAGCCGTGTTAGTCTGTATTCGTGAAAAGAAAAGGAGTACGTGTGGCACCTTAGAGACTAACAAATTTATTTGAGCATAAGCTTTCGTGAGCTACTTTTGCTTCCTTCAGACTTTCATAAACTGATTTTCTTGTAATTCTTCTGTAATCTGGACACTTCTCTTTGATCCTAAAATATTTCCTAAAATACTTATCAAAATAATGGCATCTATATTGTAATTTTTATAACTTTTTTCTTGCTTTGTTTTTTAAACAAGTTTTGTACTTTTTCCTATGCCTGCAGCACTCAGTTGCATTTATACAGTTTCTCCACACAACTCCATAGCACATGGAAAATCTAGTTTAATTTCTTAACATCCTAACCCAACCACCTGCAGCCATAGACCCCAGCACTGTATGCACTCATCATTTGATTATTTCATGTTTTGAACTTGTTCCTGGCAGCTAACACTCTCATTCATACCTCTGGCCTTTTAATTCTGGGATTTGTTGTGTTAAAAATAAATTGTTCACATATAACCTTTCAGGATGAAGGAAATGTTACTTCAGTGCATTAAGGGTCTGTGTAACACCCTTATTTTTGACATGGATATGCTAAGTATTTCTTTTTCTCACTACTTAACATAAGGCAGTAATCCTTACCTTAGGATCTCCCCCAGCTTCACCCTCCCAGTTCAGTTGCTAGTCTGTGTTTTTTCCAGTGTGACCAAAAAGTGTTCAGTCAGCAACCAGACCTTAGTGAACTTCAAGGCTGTGTTAGTAGCTCCCTCTTGCCCCTCCAATCGAGTTTATTTTGCAACATATGGGTTTTTTCATTCACTGGACTTTTGGGGTTTCTGATTACCAATATTATTTCCTTGTTTATGTGACTCAGTGGCTTAAACATCCTAACACTCTCACAGCACTTCTGATACCATTTCAAAAGGGGCTTTTAAAGAGACAAGCTTTTTGAGCACTACCACTGTGGAAAAGTACTGCATCATGTAATATCCACTAGGTGGTACCACATACTGGATCTTATACAGTATGAATATGTCTCGTAACATGATGCAATCTTGTAACATCTTTGTGCACGGAGGACACTGCACTTTACTGGAAACAAAGGGATTTCGAGTCTTCCTAGTTCAAGATGATAAATTCCAAAAGTAATTTGGCAAACTGGATTTGTTAAAGAAGCTGCAACTCACATTGTAGGTTTTGTGTATTACAGAACTGTTGGACAGTATAAGAAAATAACACCACTCTGAGGCAACTGATCACATTACTATGTCTTATCATACAAAGTAGCCATCCATCTTCAGTACTTATGTTACCATAGTATCTAAGGACCTCACAGTTTTCAATGTATTTATCTCTCAAACACCCTTACAGTAAGTATGTACAGTTATCCTCATTTTACATATGGGAAACTCAGGCACAGAGAGACTAATGTTCTAAACGAGACATTTCTTTCTCACTCCTTAGCAATGGTGACTTGAGGAATGAGTTGGAGGCACTACTTTATCAGAGTAATGGAATATTTGAAAGCAATGTGTAGCGTCACAGATGTTACAGATGGGGAACAAACACTAGATTAGCCAGCCAGTCCACTTGGCAATATGGTCTGTGCTTCCTGAATATTCAAGTGAAGGAAAAAGTCTCACCTCCAAAACAGTTTTTCAAAATAATTTAATGTTTGAGAAAGTCACTAGATTGGCAGTACTGGTAATTCAATTCTATATTTCATAGAACAGCTACAGTACAGGCAGTCACAATACAAGATTTCTTATATCACTGTCCACATATGCCTCATCCCTGAACTGCTCAAGTAACCACAGCGAAAAGGCAGTAGGGGAAATTCAGTCTCTATGTCATTAAATACTTAGAGTCAGACTCTTCAGTATGCTGACGTAACACGGCTGTTACTCTGAAACCTGTTAAAATAGCTGGAGATTGACCCTGGAGAATTCCCCATGTGCAGGGAAAGGTCTCTACTGCCATAGAAATTTGGACAGAGACCAAACCGAGCAAGGTCACCTATCTTACAGGGGGTGACAATCTCCAGAGAGGAAACCAAAGCAACATGGAAAGAAGAAACAGACTATAGCCACACCCAGTGTTGGAGAGGTCAAAATCGATTATAAGCATGTTATCCTAAAAAGAAAACATATTACACTAATTAAAAATATGCCCATAAATACTTCTATTTCAGGTAGTGCAATGTGTATTTGTTCTCAGTGTCCTTATAAAATGACCTCTGCAACTGTTTTTTTTTAAGAATGATTACCTACAACAATCAAAAGATAACAGGTTTCTGTTTTATTGAGATTGCCTTTACACAGACATTCAACTCAAGAATGTTAGTTGAACTGCCTTAACCATTCAGTAGCTGAGGGAAGGGCATTGTGCAAAGTCTAGGAAGGAACGAGGCAGCCCGTGCTGATGGATGCAGACCTACATCATCTAACTGGCCACAATGGCAAAGGGAAGGATCATGAAGACCTCACTTGCAGTCATTTGAGCGCTTGCAGAATATCTGAGCACTCAACATCTGAAGCAATTGCACTTTGCCAACAGCATGACAGATAATGCTTTATTAGCTGGCTCTTGACTTTCATTATTTGGTTTGTCATGGTTATTTTTTATACTATTGAAATATGACCCACTTAAGTAATCAAAGTACTGTTTGTTTTCAATTCAAACTGCCCACTAGGTGAGGAAACAGCAAAATATTTTAGAAAATAATTTGTAAAGTGCAAAACTAAATTTAAATACTACACTATATTAAACAAATCTTATCTGGTTTTAAAAATGCCCCGACTCAATCACATGTATTTGGGCAATACTTCCTGTAGAGCCAAAAGAGGAATGTTCCAGTGAGGAAAGCCTCTATGTTGAGGTTCTGTGACAAGTCTTTCTCCTGCTTCCTCAAAAGAGATTTTTTTTAAGTCTATTCAGGGCTTAACAGTAAGTTTTCTGTCAGTGGAGCCTTACACGGCAAGTACATAACTCCCCACAAGTCCAGAGGCTTACCAAGAAACAGACTAATTGCATTTGAATGGGAGTATGTGCTGAGCCAGGCATTTTCTAGATGTATAAACAACAGTGGTCCACTATTCAAGTCTATAGTTGCAGGAAAAAGTGTGCGTGCACAAACATGTATTAATTTTTTTTAATATAAATATAATCTGATACAGCTGCCTATCCGCTGCTTCAGTGCATGCCACACATATTTGGTTCTGCCTTGAGAGATCATAGAACTTACTTCAGGTAACACAAATCTCACAATGGTGACTCTAATCAATTGTGAAACTTCTGGGTCTACCAAAAAGAAAGTAATGTTTCCTCCGGGTCTGAACATTTTAGGCTTTTCATTGAGTAATCTATGGATATTACATTGTTATTGGAGATTTATTTGAAGACTGTGCACTGGATTATATCTACATTTCTGCAGAGAACAGCATCATTGACCTCTGAAGAATTAAAAAATAGAAATGTCACTTGTCACATGACTGTTTTCAGTCAATCACAAGTCAGTATTGTGTTTCTGTGTGTAACAGGATTTAGTCTAGGTAAGAACAAACATCATCATTGTAGTTTGTTGCTTCAAAACCACCTCCAAGACCTGGTGGAGTTACTGATCTTGAATAGTTCCTCAAGGCTACAGGATGTTGACAGAGGACATTGCATTAGACAGTGTTCACGTGTTTGTCTCGTCTCTCCATGTTCACATCTGGGGTCATTCCTCACCTTCCACTTGGTCATATTGTCACCTCAGCGCTCACACAATTTAGAGTATAGCTGAATTTTCTTTCCAGGCTGGTGCCTGCGAGAGACGTTCTGAATGAGCCAAGTTCTCTACGATCATCAGCACTTCCCACCATTTTGTTACTCTGCAGCCTTCCACTGTGGTATTTTGGTGAAAGGGATTTTCAGAGGCAGAGATCTTTCTGGACTTAAGCCTCTTGGTTGTTGCAATGTGTCCATGCACTGGGTGTCTTGGATCATGCACCTCTCATTTGTCTGTCCTTTCTAGTTAAGGCATCTCACCTCACTGATGGTGGTGCAATCCCTGGTAAGCAGTATAACAAGAATGTGGGAGTCAGTTTCAAAGTCCCTGTGATGATCCTACAGCAACAACTGAATTCAGTATCAACTGTGTGTGCATGGCTCAAGTGTGACCATACCAGGGCACAGTACTCTGCAACTGAGTAACACAGAGTGAGACCAGTTTCTCAGAGTGTTTTGGGCTCAGCTCCCCATTTTGTATTGGCCAATTTCCCCAGTTGCTGGAGTTCACTTTTTCTTTTTCAGCTTCTTACTGTGATCTTTGAATATCATCATTTGGTATAATATGACCCTAAGGTAGACCAGATGTTCATAACGTTCAAGGATTGTACCATTCCATGATGGTGTTTCAGATGGAAGGTGCACACTTTTGCCTTGCTAGGTGTCACATTTAGTAGCCATCTGCAATAGTATTCTCCAAGCATGCTAAGGGAGCCAGTTAGAATGCACTCAATGACCTCAACGCTTTCTGAATGCGTGGCAATACAAAGATCATCTGATTGAAGAAATCTTCACAAATCAGATAATTTTGGTTGGCCATTTGTGTAGATGTGTGCTGTTGCAAGGATGCTAGCATTGAACCTTGGGGCAACCCATTCTATTGAGTTTGCCATTGACTTTTTTGACCATCCATCTCAACAAAGAAACAGCGATTTCTCAAGCATGGAGGTGATGACTTGGACCATCTTGCTCTTTTTCAAAACTCCAGCTGTTTTCAGTAGAAGTGCATGATGTTTCACAGCGTAGCAAGCAGCCAACAGATCAACAAACACAGCCCCTGAGATTTTGCAGGTTTCAAAGCCATCTTTAATATATTTAGTTAAGTTCGCAACTTGGCCACAGCATGGACATTGTGGGGAGAAACCGACTTGGTCATCAGTTGCCCTTCCACTACTGTTGCTATTCTACCCATTATCATCTGCTCATATAGCTTGTTAGTTAAGCAGAGTAAGGCTACTGGGTGGTAGTCTTTACACGGTGAGGCAACCACTTTGGCCTGTCTCTACAACCTGTGTGTCTGCACTGTCTCTATGTAAGAGCTGAAGAAGTCAAGAAGCCACTTCTGTGCTCTTGTCCTGAAGTGGGTACTAATAGCTCATGAGGCAAACAGCTGAGTCCCTCTGACTTTCCACATTTCCAGCTATTTGTAGCTATTGTCAGCACCTCAATATTTAGTTGCTCATTGTAGACATTGTATCTCTAAGGAGTAAGCAAAAGGGATTTTGCTTCTTGAATTACCCTGCCCTCTCAGTCTCAAGGGGGAGCATTTTTAACAAGACAAAGATGCTATCTTTGGTGAGAAATATATAAATAAATAAAGTGACAATATTAAAATAAAAACCAATGGAAGTGACAATGATGAACAGGGATGCATCCTTATGTGACATTCTGATATTTTGTCATTTTTGCTCCTAGTGGAGAATGTTACACGCAAGCATTGCTAAATCTGTAAATGTAGTTAGAGATCCAAAATGTAACAATTCATCTATCACAACAAGAGCATAAATAATAATGCAGTTAAATTTAGTTTCAGGAGAGTGGAAACCTTACAAGCTCATTGGGTGAAAGATTTTTATGAGGAAAATTTCCATTTTAATATGATTTATAAATGAAAACACAAAGTGGCAATGGAAAGTGCTGTGTTGAAATTTTTAAAATAAGCTTTTATTTTCAATTTCAGAAATCATGTAACATTTTCCAGATGAAAGTGAATTAACCTAATAAATAAGCATCTATTGTGCAAAGCTACTGTGCTTCTTACCATGATTATAAGAAGACTTTTCATGAATCAAAGTATGAAAATTCAGAGCAGGCTTAATTTAAAATAAAAAGTTGGATTGTGCAATTAGCCTCAAGTCGACAATAAGATATGGTGTAGAGATGTCCAACCTCAAAAACATTTTTCCTTCAAGTGATACACTTTGCTCCACCTGGACCATCCCAGCCCTCTTTGAGATGGATTATGCTTCCATGGGCACAGGAAGGTGGCAATCCCTGAACTCCTCAGGGTCAGGGACTGTAATTATGGATGAACTATACGTGGGCTGGGGAGGAAGGATCATGTCTCTGTCCCAACCAGACCCAAAGTGAGCAGCTATTTCTCTTCCTTTAGAGCAGCGACTGTATCTATGCAGAACTAAAGGAAAGGATTTGCATCTGTAGTTCATATACACTGGCTTTTCTCTTTGTCTCTTACTTTCTCCCTTTTCTTGAATATGAGGTTCTCCCAAGAAAATGAGGTTTTTGCCTGAGAAAGGGCCTCAGAATTTGGCCCCAAAATGGACAAATTACAACAAAAGCAAGATGCATAACTAATGAATTATGGAGCAACTGCCACTCTCCTCATTATTAAGGCAGCATCAAGGTTTCTATTTAAGGAAGAATCTTGCATCCTCTCTAAAATCCATATACATAGTTGTAACATAGATGATAGATAAGGCAAGGCACTATTAAAACACATCTGTTTACATTACAAAATGGGTGAAAAAGGAAATTCTAATGGAAATAAAGGCAAATATAATAACACCTTACTATATTTCTCCTTTAATCTAAAAGTGATTTACAGACTATACTCATTGGGATTGCTTTATCCACCCCTAAAACGCACCCATTTACAGGGTGCACTAGCAACAAATTGGGATTGGTGTTTTTCTACACGGGCAGAGTAGGAGAGAGGGGTTTTTCTTTGTTGTTGTTTTTTTGCTTGTTTTTTCAAGGAAAGTGAGTGAGTGTGTGATTTCTAGAGAGAATTTTGATAGGCAGAATGTAATTATTTAAGCTGGCATTTAGCCAGACAAAGGACACATATTGAGTATAAACACAGATTGATTTCACCCATGCTTAGCTCAAAAGAAGGAGAAAACAAAATCACAGTCCTGGAAGAGCATGCATTACAAATGATCTTACATTGATTTTTTCCATATACAAATATCAAAACTCATTACATTCACTGTAACAAATCAACAGTCTTTTTTTGGAAGTCACTTCAAATGTTGTCTCCATGTTTTGTCTAGTGTTATTCTTTTCTACAAAAATAATATAAGTTCCCTTGTTTAAAAAACAAGGGGGGGGGTTTCCATCTGTTTTTCATTCTATTTAAATAAAATGCATGTCCTGGCAATTTTGCCATAATGCCAGTTGCTTAAACTGCCGCATCTATGACAGACAACACAAAGCCACTTCTAAATCCATTTGATAGTACAGAGTTTCCACTTGGCTATTATAGTACTACTGACTTACTGACACTCTTGTATTTTAAAAAAAATAAAAGTCAGTATTCGTTCACTGATGATTTATCCTCTTCCAGTTTATTGTTCTGTAGTGCTATTCATTTCCAAAGCCAGGAGTGAAGTGTGTTCTATAAAGATTCCTTTATTAAGTCACTTTATCCTACTACAACCTTGCCTAATTTGTTCTGTGAAATAGCTTGGATATTTGAGGACAGACTAAGTCTGGCTGCTCTGCAAGCACAAAAGGTGGAAAGAAGCCTGCCCCAATATCCCTTTACTGCTTCACTCCTAAATTCTGGGAATGCTCCCTCCTAACACTGGGGAAAAGGCCATTCCAAAGGAGGTGGCTCTGAATCCTTCTTGGCACCAGCCAGCTCTACTGGCCGTATAATAATGGAAAGCGTAGCATGCACACTTCACTCTGAACAGCAGGGAGTTCCAGGAAGGAATGTGCTTTCTTGAGGTACAATCCTTGCTAGGGGCTAAACTAGGGCAAGTCCTCCAGCAGCTCTCCCAGACGAAACTGTCCCCAATGCACATCTCTGTGTCTACTCCACAATATGGTAAACTCAACTATCTATCGTGAACTCAACTCTCTAAAAGTGCTGGGATTTAGAAAACTAACTTCCAACCTGATGACAAACTAAATTGTGGGGTTAGCTTTACTAAGCCTTAACTTGATTAAAGGCTTTTAAGAAATGCGGCAGCAGCATATGGCACCACTTAAAAACATATGTATATTGGAGTCAAATGCTTTTACAATATTCATAAATAGTCAATGTTTTCTGCTTAAAATGTTTTGGATTAAATTAGACAGAATGGTGTTAGACAAAGCTTTCCTAATACTAAAGACTTAGCATTCATTGGTTCAGTTAGCCAACTTTAGAACAGTGGTGTACAATGGTCTCATCAACACACCAAGACCTTGGATCAAGGAAAAGTCTGATTTTACTAGAGAAAAAGGTATGTTCTTAACTCAAGTTAACTAACATCCTCGTGAAGAAAAGGCTGTTTGTATGTTTCAAAAAAGTTAGAGATTGAGTTAAAGACTATGGAGGTGCCTATCGCTTTCCTGGACCTGCTAACCCATGTGGAAACTCTCTGGTCTTCATTAGGATTTTACCTCGTGTTAGTTAAGTTCAGTCAGCTAACTTCAGTTAACACCACACCTTTTTTCTAATGAAGACAAAGCCAAGGCAGGCCCTAGACCGGAAGTTGAGAGACCTAGGTCCCACTGTCAATTCTACTCTTTGATGCTGGCTGTCACGGCCATCACTGTTACAGCATCCATACACTCTGCCTTCAAACAGGGAAAAAGTGAAGACAAAAGCTGCAAAATTCCAAATTTGAATCTCAAATGAAATATATTTATTAATTTACTGTTATCTTAAAATTCCCAACTGCAAGTTAATAAATTTGGGCAAGCAAAAGCAAACCAAACAAGGATACAAACACTTTAAATTCAAGAGGGTAAGCCCTGTTCAGATACTGAATGCCTAGATCCATTTGTTAATTGAGATATGGGGTTTGTGTCCTTAATTTGGCTTCTTCTTATACTTCAAAAACTCCTGATCCCCTGAACTCATGTAGATAATGCTTAATAACTTTTAATAAACTTCCTAATATTATTACACATTTTGCCAACAGGGTGCTGAATATCTAACTCATTGCCACAGAACAGAGAACTTGATTTACCATAATCTGTAAATAGTCCTGATAAGATCTTATTGTTTTATTAATATGTGTCTTTGTCAGTTAAAAAGGCAGCACTTTGTTAACTAACTGGGAGAAAATATTAAACAATATAAGCACTGACAGCCTGCAACTGCAAAATACTTTAAATAATTTTTAACCATATAATTTGAGTTCTTTCTCCATTCTGGATTACTTTATTTAGATTCTTATACCATACCCATTATCACGGTATCCATGCATGCCATTTACTTTGACTGTAAGCTCTCTGGGTCTTGTGATTTGTACAGTGCCTAGCACAATGGGGCCCTGACCATGACTAGTCTCCCTAGGCACTACAGTAATACAAATAACAAATAAGAAACAGTAGCACCTTAAAGAATTAGGAAATTAAACAAGGAAACTTTTTTGTCAATCAAATATGGCTCTTCTCATAGATCAGCCAGCCTCATCCCTTTCATGAACTGCCTCTTATGCACCTAAGCAAAAGAGACAAGAAGTCAGGAGATGTGGATCCTGTGCACAGGGTCATCAAATCCTCCTTCCATTTCCACTCTGGTTCTACCGGGCTCTGAGTTATGGGGAAATGGGCATCATTTGGATTCATTAGGCAAATTCTATGTAACTTACATATCAAAACCAAACCTGAATAATTAAAACAACAGAAACTTTAAGGTCACAAGCTTCTTTCTCCAATCCCACGTGTGTACCATGCCTGCCCAATTAATGTAGCCAGAAACCTTTGAGGATATTTCAAAATTATACCACAGTAAGCTCTATGATTTATGATTATCCATTTTGAACAAGGGGACATTAGGCTCAGGGCTGTACTTCTCCTTGCTAGAGATGGACGCCATTGGGTAAGATACCTTTAACAGGCCCATTGAGGGAATTCAACAGCAAATTTTCAGTCTCATATGCAGTAAATAATATAAAAAATAAAACATCCAGTGAAGAAATAATCTTCCACAGTTCTGTCTGTCCATATTTAGCATATGTTCATCCTGCTGTCTTAATTATTGACTAAATTGACTGACCCAATCTTGATCGGTCATGATTAAGTATATCCTAATATGTATATTGTATGTAGTTTTCCCACACCTGGGTGACAGATGCAGCATCAGTAACACACTTCATTTAGCCACTCATCCCAGTATAATTCAGTGTAAATTAGAAATATCCCTCATTGTATTTAGCAGCTTCTGCTGTGAGGACACACAACATATTGTAATGAAAATGACCTAAGTGAGAGTGGGACTGCAGCATAATTTCGCAATGTAGCATGTCTCTCAGTGATGTGAAAGTCATGCTTGTCATACTCTGGCTTTTCTCCTGAGGCATGTCACAGCTAAAAGCCAGCTCATAACATGCCTTTAACATTACTGATAGGCCTACCAAGTGGCACAAGATGACTGCATTCCCCTCCACCTCCACGTTTTTATAAGCAAGCAATTACTCCTGGAATTTATTTTTACTATTATTATTAAAAAAAAAAAAGTTAAGATTACTTTGTTTCTCTGCTCCAGAATTTCTAACTCTCTAAAGACTAAGGAGAACAGAAATAATGCTAGCATTATCCAACTCTTTTGTGTCCTCTGTGAATCTAGAGTCTAAGTGGTCTGGAATAGTGCATCTGAATCAATCAAATTGGAGCTATTAACAGCGTGGCTTATGGTCTCACTTGAATTTAGTTGCCTGCGTTTGGGTGCTTTTTCTGGTGCACAGCTATTGCCTGGATGTTCCATTTATAACTGAGGTGGCATTTACTGTTATGAAGCCAACAAGGATCTATTTGCACTTGTAAGAAATTTTCTTGAGAATCATTGCAGCAAGCTGGTCAGATGAGAGTTAAATTAAATCTTGTTGTTTAAGTGTTCTACCCTGACACTACAAGGTTGTTTTGTTCTCCCCTGATGGTGTATATACCCTCCACTAGATGAAAGGCCAGTTACATTCTATGTCAAGCTGCACCTAAATTCTATGACAAGGCATAGGTTGTTGATCACACTCAAGTATTTGTGAATATTTCATCCTCTAGACCAGTAGCTGGCCCATAAATGCTCTACAACTATAACAACAAGGATGGGAGAAGAGATTCTTTTACTATTCAAATGATAGAGGTCTTGACATAGCAGCAGAAGATTGTCCAAATTTACCATGACACAGAGAACAGAATATGCCTTTCAATAAACTCAAATATACTAAATATAGATATAATCTGTAATTCACTAGAATTATGTGATTACCATAATCCAATAAAAGGGTACCATACATTTTTTAAAAAAAATTTAGTAAAGAATGAAACTCACTCAGTATCATCCTCTTTTCATGTCATGTCATGTTAATCTATTTCGCTCTTCCTTTCCTTCAGTCCATCCTATGGGTATGTCTATACTACCCGCCGCATCGGCGGGCAGCTATCGATCCAGCGGAGGTTGAGTTATCGCATCTAGTCTAGATGTGATAAATTGGCCCCCTAGCACTCTCCCGTTGACTCCTGTACTCCACCACCACGAGAGGCACAGGCAGAGTCGATGGGGGAGCAGCAGCAGTCAACTCACCTCAGTGAAGATACTGCGGTGAGTAGGTCTAAGTATGTCGACTTCAGCTACATTATTCATGTAGCTGAAGTTGTTTAACTTGGATCGACCCCCCCCCCCCAGTGTAGACCAGGCCTATATTGTGTTTTTATAACCTGTCTTTCTAGGTCTTTGAATCCAATCAATATTCTAAGATCCAAACAGGATGTTACCCAAGATTCAAACCACTAGTTAACAATTAACTAAACTCATCTGAAATCATGAAGACCCCTGGTTAATATCTTCCACCCTGGGCTGTTTTGCTCTTTACTATATTTGTGCATCCCCATTGTTTTGTAAGGAAAGCAGAATTTGGGACTCAGTTCCAAAAATGACAGTATCATTTCAAATCTTACTTTACCTGCAATAGACAAATTCTGTTCAGATTATGTTTAATGTTTGAACAAATGAGTCTTCTAGGGGCCATAGAGAAAAGCTCACTTAGTAAAAGCTCTTCATTAAATTCTCAATCTAAGATGCAAAAATGATTTATCTGATTATCTTCCAAGTCTAAACATGACATTTTATTTTCCAATGTTTAATATGAACAAAGTGAAGACAGCTCCATAGGTTTCTTTCAATTTGTAAATACAAATTAGAAACACAATTTATAAACATTCTTTCAGACTCCACTTGGATGGACTGGTGCAGGTCAGAGGTTTCCAAATGATCGTGTGCGAACCACTGGTGGTCTGCAGAAAGATGGCTATTCAATTAGGTTGGCTTTCCTTTCCATTTGCATCTACTAAATTGCATTACAACGTGATTATATATACACTAAATACTGTAAGATTTCTTTTCTAAGTAAACAATTCTTCTGCTTGCCACAATAATGCTATATGCCACAAATGAGGCAGTGGCCCATACACTTATAAACTGGAGGGAAGGCAGTCCATGCGACAACCTGTGCATCAAAATCTGACCCACACTATGAAAGTTTGAGAAACCCTTGGTGTAGATAAAATGTAAAGCAAACCAAGCCTTTCTGCGTTACAGAAACTGAAGCCCAAACAGCTAGGGAGGCTTATTAAAGTTCATTTCCATGTGTTATTTGTGACAGTTATCGACGGTTCTTCATTTGGGAAAGTGAGGTTTGGCTATGCAGTGTCCCAGTGGGAGCATCAGGAAGCATCTCAGCAGACCTTAATCCCTCTTTGGAATGCCCTGGCCAGCCATTTCGGGACTTCAATCCCACCTCCTCCCAGCCATACTCTAGGAGGTGCTAGCGCAGTGTTTGAACTCAGGTAATATAGAGAATAGCAGTGGCTGGTCCCTAAGTGGAGTGCAAAGAGATGGTCCGACTCTAACTGTACTGTAGCTTAAATTACTACCTGCTAAGAATTCTTTCTTGGCGTAGAGGGTCATGTAGCCCTCTAAACCAATAGCAGAAGCTATCATGGATAAATTAAACTGAAATTTGTCCTTAATGTGTATAGCTTCTGTCCACCTGATGAGCTGTGTCCAGCCAAGCCAACTTTTAATCTTTGCTTATCTGGATTTCTGCTACCTATGTGTATATTTTTTAATTGAGGTATGCTACATGGGAAGGATCTTCTCTGAAGTATCTGGAATTGTTAGCCAAAGAACACTAAGTTCAATTATAGGCATGCAACTTGTTTGATTGCCAAGCCTGAACCACAGCACTGAAAGAACAACACACCAACACTTATAATTTTGAGAAGAGACAATATTTTAGCATAAGATGCAGGAAGAAAGAACATTACATGTTTGTGAATAATTTCAGGGGACAAACTAATCAAATAAAACTAGGTTTTTGTTTTCTTTTTAAAGACAACCCTATAATTTGATTACATTCAAAGGATAACCAAAGGATAATTTGTGTTTTGTCACCTATTTTACACCAACAGAAGCCATGCAGTTGCATTTCTCATAAGCAGCAAGAAAGCACTCATATTTCAGTAAATAGTCAGTACCTTCATCTTCAGAAGCAATCTAAGGATGTTTTTCATAGTTATTTGGACATGAATGAATTTGAAACCGATTTTCATGTCTGTTTTTCTCTCATTTTGGTAAAACTGCCAAAAGATGTTACTTTGTTTTATCTAACCTGAATAATTTGAGGATTAAATCTAGCTGACGTTTGTCACAGGAACAAAATTCTGACCACATAGAAAACAAAGGGAGGTGGAGGTAATGTTAACCTGAATCAAGGCACCAGAAAGGCTTTGGTCTGCCACCAGAGGAGTGCAATACAAAGGCCAAGGAGGATCACAAGAGCTAAGGGATTCAAAGCAGACTTTACATACTCACATTTCATTTGTTAACGTCAGCTTTGCTGGTCACTTTGCTTAATGCTCCTGCGTATGTTTAACAGGACACATTTTTTTTTACACATTTTTTCATTATTTTCATATCATGTAATTTGGCAGGGAAGTTTAAAAGAAAAATAGATTTCAAAATCTCAGATATAGGGGTTTTTGAGCTAAATATTCTGCAGAAACAGTAAATTGCAGGTTTCTTTTCTTTAGCAATTATGACATTTTTTCCTCTGAAAAGACCATCCTCTTAAGCCCTTTGTATCTTAGGATATAGACACACAAACATTTTTTAAACCCTTCAGACGAAACGCCTTTCTGTCTCTAAATAGTTCCATTTAGATTCACAGACTCTAAGGACAGAAGGGAGCATCAACTTCATCTAGTCTGACCTCCTATATACCACAGGCCACAGAACTTCACCCACCTACTCCTGCAGTAGACCCATAACCTCTGGCTGAGTTAATGAAGTCGTCATATCTTGAGAATCCATGGCCCTTACATAAGGGAATTGATTTTTAAAATCTATTTCTTGGTTTCAAGACAGTTATGCAAAATTATAAATAATAGAATAGTAAGGACAAAAACAAAACAGAACAAGTAAACTAATTACAAACCCTGCTGCATCACTTCATGCCCACAATAACTCCTTTGCAATCTCATCTGCCTCTCACTGCAAGTCTACAGGAAAATAGGCAAGAAATAAATGTTTCCCTGACATTCTTCATTTTGTCATTAATCTAATAAATAAGATGTTCATGTGAAGCAGCTGATGCCAGGTCAATATACTACTCTTTCTAAAGAGGTCCATAACTGCTTTTCCAACTTCTCAGGATGAACCACTGCAAAACTCAGAAGAATTACAATTCATTTGAAAAGACCATAATTTTATATGTATAGTTGGGATGATGTTTTCCAGTGTGTATTACTTTGCATTTACCAACACTGAATTTCATCTGCCATCTTGCAGCACAATCACCCAGTTTTGTGAGATCCCTTTGTAGCTCTTCACAGTCTGCTTTGGACTTAACTATCTTGAATAGTTTTGCATTATCTGCAAATTTGGCCACCTCACTGTTTACGTCTTTTCCCAGATCATTTATGAATATATTGAATAGGACTGTTCCCAGTACAGATCCCTGGGGGACTATTTACCTCTTTCCATTCTGAAAACTGACTATTTATTCCTACCCTTTATTTCCTAGCTTTTAACCAGTTACTGATCCACGAGAGGACCTTCCCTCTTATCCCATGACAGCTTATTTTGCTGAAGAGCCTTTCGTGAGGCTTGTCAAAGGCTTTCTGAAAATCTAAGTACACTATATCCACTGGATCCCCCTTGTCCACATACTTGTTGAGTCCCTCAAATAATTCTAGTAGATTGCTCATTGAGCTAAAATCATTTTGGGAGGTTGCAAAGGTAGCTGGAAAGATCTCTGGATAAAAATCCCCAGTAGGAACAATCTATGCCAATTCCTAATCCTCCCAATAAAGGAACTTGATCTCAATTTTTATTTTAGCATTCCAGATTTAAGAGTGATGGGTTAATTCTGGAAAAGCACTGATCAATTTATGACCCAGATATAATTACTACAGTGTGATACTGGGTTAGTAATCGTTTTCAGTAATCCAACTACAATGGCCATTCCTCAAGTTTCTTCCATTTTGAAACATTCTACTACTGAGTGAGAGATTCTTTTAGAATGAGGAATTTAATCTGGATCTGGCAATCTCTTTTCACAACCAAACAGACTTTAAATTTGATTGCAGGCCTGGATTGGAAAAGGGGTATTTCTAGGGGCTTCTAAATGTATGACAGTAAGTAGGCTTTCTGAAGTAAATCCAAGAAATGGAGCCAATTGTGAAAGTCAGTTTTCAGTGTAATAGTTCTAGCTTAGGAATACCTAACCTATCTTTTGTTTCATGAACATCTAATCTTCATAATTTAAATCTTGGTCTGTTCCTTTTCCACAGTAAGACTATGGTCACATGCTGATTATTGTTATTATTATTTTAATAATTGTGTGTGATTGTAAGTGGCAGGATAGGGGCCTGATCTTAAGTACACTGAAGCCAACGGGAGTCTTTCCATGGATTTAAATGAGCTTTGGATCAGCCCTACATAGGCTGTTTTTTCCTGAGAGCTACTAGCATTTTGATGTGAAAGTTTGACCACTAGAATGAGAGCATTCATTTGTTCCAGCCCATAAATTGCATATGCAATGACTGGATTACACAATAAACACTCTCTTCCTGTATTTTCTAGTCCCTTCTTTAATAAAATGCCCAAGTACATAGAGTCAAGTATATACAGAAGATTATTTAGTCAGAGATGAGAAATTATTTTAAGTGGGAGTACAGTGGGGAAACTCAAGGGACTCAAATTCCTGACTTAGGTTTACCTGTTGCATTACTCCATTAAATGCTTGGAAGAGGCAAAAACAGCTTCTTATCTGTAAATCCCCCACCACCTTCTTGCCAAATTAAGCACACATACAAATTTTGTTTTTTTTTCTCCAGTGTTATTGTGCTTTTATGCATCAGAATAAGTTCCTGCTGGCTAGTATTATACTAATCAATCAACAGGGTGAATTCAGAGATGGTTGCACAGCTGTAGTCAATATGGTAATTAAGATCTATATTAATTTATGTAGTTTCTCAGTAAAAAGCAGGGCAAACAAATCTACAAAGTCTGGAAGCCAATTAACACACCACTTATGTAGAGGTTTTAAAAGCAGATAAAATATTTTTATCTGCTGAAAATATTCCTTATTAAAATATTTTTTAAATCACAAAAATAAGTGTGCAGGACCATCTTATACAAACAAAAGTCAGGGAATTCTCAGAGTTAATGCTGAAAAATCCATCCTTATGAGCACTGTGCTACCAAGATACTGAAATATCTATAGATTAAAGTTATTTAAGGGCAGATTTTCATTTCCCTCTAGATTTTCTCTAGTTCAAAACAATTCTAGGTTAATGTTGCCACTTATCTGTGAATTTCCATTTTTACAGTTACTTAAGAATAAGGCAATATTGTTTATCCTAACAGTCATGTAACTATATGAGGACAGATTTTCAAGCTTTGTCAGCTGTTTCCCACCAGCTGAGATTCTGGCCCATATTTTTCTATGAGCATGTTTTTAATACTCGTACATTGCTTTTGTGTAAAAAAAATGGAATATTAAGTTTTAAATACAGGAAGAGGCAATTTTAATATATAGAGATATTTGTGCAGCAGAGAGCAACGATATGAAATAACTTATTTTTCCACCATAACTGAAGCATAATATTCTACTTAATAGATGATCTCTTCGAGATGTGAACTTTCAGGTTGATGAATACATTTTCCCCCCTTTTACCCAAAAACAACCTGTTCTATTACTAATTTGTCTGATGAGGAATCTGCAATCTTATTGGGTCCTTTGTGAGAGGAGGAGGAGCTATGGTGACGGTCGCTACAAATGTGCCAATTTAAACGTAGCAAAATAGTTACCTCTGTACTTGCAGTATACTTCCTTATACTTCCTATAGAAAAGACTCTTAACTGAGGTAGTGAAGTTGCAAATACTGAAATGAACTCGCTTCAAATGCAGTATTGTTATCTAAAGCAACTACAGTTTTTAAGGGTGAGTAGCATGTAATTACACCATAGGGAATCAGAGGCTGTAGTCTCTCTGCAGAATGCTTCTGAAAGAGAGCTTTTACAGCCAGCCCAGATGAGATGGAGAGAGCTCTCAAATGCCACAAAGGGAAAAACGACATTTTGATCTAAGTATAATTGTTCCTGGAAAACAGTTTTGAACACAAGGAAAACAGATTTGGCAAAGATCTTGTAAACCTTCAAAGGCACATGATTATTTTTCCTGTTAAAACAGCAAAATAAAAGTATTCTAAAAAACAACATAAACTTAGGGGACATTTAGCTTAAGAGCTGAACTTTCTGAGAAAGGTGACAACCACAATGAGCTGAACCAAAATCCAGACTCCAAACTTTAGGAAATTTTGAATCAGAGACTCTATCCAAACTCTGTAACTCAAACCAATCTCCACTGGGCTGTACCTGGAATTACTGTAGGTTATACAAAAACAAACGGAGACATACTGCATGTATGCAATTAGTGCAAGAGATTGGAGATAGTTCATGTTATGAAGCATGGGCTCAGAGACAAAGTTAGAGAGGAAAAGAAAGCTGGAGCAAAAAACTGCATGAAACCAGTCAAATCTCAACCAGATCAAAGGTTTCGAGACATATTGTAACACAGAGGAGCAGATGGAGGATCACCCCTGGAGGAACCCAAACAATGCAGAGAGCTGCATCCACATGTGAATGTTCCTGTAAACAAGTCACACAGAACATCAAAGACAAAGGCAAAAATTAGTGCTCCATTGCTGTGCACAGCCGGCTCACAGATGGAGATGCTTCCCTAAGCTAAGCAGCACCGTTGCTTCTCTTAAATGCATGGCGTTGCCAGCTGCTCCACAGGTTCTCCATGCCCATGTGATTCCCCTTGCTGCTTTTCTCCCTGAATTCCCTTCCAGTACAGTATCCCCCAAATTGCTGTGCCTTTTGTAGACTTATTGGCTGCAGATGGGTAAACTCAAAGATTCAGGGAAGCTGGGGTTACAGAAAATTGCTTAATGAACAGAGATTCTCAAACCAGCATTACACTAGCATCCTTTTGCTTTAATTTTTGTGCTGCCAGGCTGAATGGTGGCATGGCGCTCCTGGCCTGGTAAGCCTCAGATAGCATGACAGAAGCCAGGAACCTAAAGGATTGAATCTCAGTCAAAATACTTTATGGGCTGTAAGGTAATTAATACCGTACTTTCCAGTTTCGAATAAGTATCCGAGTAGCAGATGACAGAACAAGGAATAATGTCTCAAGTTGCAGTGGGAGAGATTTAGGCTGGATATTAGGAAAAACTTTTTCACTAGGAGGGTGGTGAAACACTGCAATGCGTTACCTAGGGAGGTGGTGGAATCTCCTTCCCTAGAAGTTTTTAAGGTCAGGCTTGACAAAGCCCTGGCTGGGATGATTTAGTCGGGGATCGGTCCTGCTTTGAGCAGGGGTTTGCACTAGATGACCTCCTGAGGTCCCTTCCAACCCTGATATTCTATGATTCTATGATTCTATCCTCTACCCAAGAGAAATGTGTTTTTGCATGAAATGCCAGAGCATCATAAAATGCTGCACAGACAAATCATTTGACACTAAAAGAAAATTCTGAAATACAACTTAATGGTCACTACATAGGCCCCACCACCATTTAAGATCTCCCTTCATCCTACTTCATCCCCCAGAAGATGTTACATTGTGGTACAGAATTTGCATATGCACTGGTCAGTGTGTATTACACGTTCCTGCTGTGCCAGATCCACATGTTGTGATGTTGTGCTGAGAACACCAAGAATGGGGAGCCACTGTGTTACCACTCTGTCTTAGCAAGAGGGAGCGCTTTGCTTTCGCTAAACTGTTTGTCAGTTCCCTGACACCAGCCTGTCTGCCTTGCCAGCAAACTCTTCAAGACTCTGCCAATCTTAACCTTGCCTAACAGGTAACAATCAGTGAATACCAATTTCCGAGTTTCCCAGAGACATCTTCCTGCAGTGAACACGCCCTCTCACTGGACACTCTCAGAAATTAAGTTTGCTGTCTCCAAAAAAGAAGCACACACATCAGCCCATAAGGTTAGATGAAGACTCACACGTCACTTTAATACACAGTACTGAGATGGTTTTCTAATAAAACTATAAGTTTATTAACACAGAACAGAGATTTAAGTGGTACTAAGCAAGAGAAAAAGACACAGGCAAGATTACAAATAAAACAAAAAACTTACTTTCTAGTGACTAAAACAAAAAGCTTAGCAAGTTACAAGCTCTGCCTAAGCAGTTTTCTTATTTACATCAAGTTACCAACATCACTAACCCTTCACTCTAGGGGATGCAACTTTCACAGTTCAAAGGATGTTGTACCCCATTTCCCATCAGTAATGGATAATTAAAAGGCCTTTTTGCTCCCGTTATGTTACCCTACGTTTCTGGCTCAAGAGCTAGGAAGGCTTCCTGAGGTAAAAATTCTGTCCCCTGGTGTGACTGTTAAATGGTCTTCTCCCCTACTTCTTTAGCTTGATAGCTTTGTCTACCTTCTGTGTAAATGTACTTTTATTGTCCTCTGCCAGTAACCTAGCTGGTCAGACAGATAAATACCATTGCCTAGAGCAAGCTGGGCTTATGCAGTGCCACCCGAACACATTTTAAGAACTTATTTCCAGCACACATTTATAACTCTTTGTACACAACCCATACATGCATCACACAAAGATTTTTGGACCTGGAAGTACCTAGGGAGCAAACTTCAAACCCCCTTCACCCACATGGGAAAACATCTAAAAAGAGATGGCTGTTGAGCCCAACATCCCTTTAAGATGAACAAGTCCGGGATCTTCTGAACCAAGGAAGCAAGCAAAAAGTTGAGGATGCGTCAATGAAAATACCATGAGCAAACAGCAACCCATCATTGGAACATGAGAACTCTTTTAGTATGAGCTCTTCAGCTGATCTCAGCTGCTGCGGCAGTACATAAGGAAGGGAGGATAGTCTGAAATGTCCTTACAAAGCAGAGGGCGAATACGTATACAACATAATAAGAAAAACACAATCCAAATTAAACCATTTAGCAGGTTAAATAACAAATATAACAACAATCTTTATTATTATCAATAAAATTTTGATTAAAACCATTTTAAGCAGTGCATATCAGTTTTCCAATTACTCCTGATTACATAAAAATGAAGGAAACTTACTGTGAAATTTATTAGACTACTATACATTCCTATGAACTAAATAAAAGTAAACAACACTTAATTGTTTACATTAAAATTATGCATTCCAATATTAAATGCACAGTCTAGGTTATTAACAGGATGTGATTCAAAGAGTAGTTTCAGGAGGAATATTCTTTTCCTTGTTCACATTCAAATTATTTTATTTGCTCATGTTTATTATGCTTTAATCAAACAAAAAGTGTTCTTTTACCACTACCTTATGTGTAAAGCAGAAGAAATTACAGTGACTGATTATCAATAGGGTATTTTGTTTCTTTTTAAAATAAAATTACTTATGGGTAGCATTTGTTATAAAAGCCTAGAGAACAGAAATTAAGACTTAAGCTGAGCTTGATGCTCAAGCAGAAAACAATTCAGAGTTGTAATGCAGTTAACAATATGCTTTATTTCCCCTTAAACAATCATGTGCATTCACATCAAGAGCTAATCCTCCCAGAAGATCTCAGATAAGCAGCTCAAATAAAGTATTATCTTGAGGGCAACATAGAAATGTTGATCAGCTGGATGCTTTCATTGTGCAAATAAGGATTTATGTTTCCTGAACACCACATATTCCCACAATAGGGCAAATGAATTTCCAAAAGGAAGCAAAGGAGTGTGTTATTTTGCACATAGCAAATACCTTTTATCCCCCCTTGTTTCACTTTTTAGATTCAGGTTTTCGAAACCTGGCTGAAATGAAGTTCACTTCAGGTAAAATGTTTTTACACCTGTTAAATGTATTAAACCACTCCATTTTGATTTAGACAGTCAGCTCATTCATCTCATTGCTTTCAGCTCATTTTCTCTCCTGATTATCAAGAGTAACAGTGTTGAATGACATGGAAAACAAGCAGGATAATTAACGTTTTCTCCCCTGTGAGTGACAGAGGCTTTTCTCAGCACAGTAACAGTGCATTACGTGTGAACTGGCGACAGCGTTTTCTTCGACAAGTTGTATAGAAAAATACTATCTTTGGGAGCTTTTGAAAGGTCTCTGCTATAGCCTTCTGTCCGCAACAACAACCGCAGAGCCCTCATTGCTTGAGGACAGACTTCCAGTTGTGGCCTTCTCTCCTCAGATCTCAGGGAAAAATTTACCTCCTCTCTCCGGACATCCTTATTTGATGGTCCCAGCTTCTTCCCTATACCACGTGTCTCTTCCTCTGCTACCAATTATAT
This sequence comes from Chelonia mydas, assembly GCF_015237465.2. Classification (NCBI taxonomy): domain Eukaryota; kingdom Metazoa; phylum Chordata; order Testudines; family Cheloniidae; genus Chelonia; species Chelonia mydas. The sequence continues at coordinate 50,294,414 of NC_051251.2, read as the reverse complement.
ACTTCTCTTGGCCATCTTCAGCTGGCCCCAAAGCCCCCTGCCGCAAGATAATGAAAGCAAGTAGAGGAGCCAATTCAGTCCCATGGCACAGGAACCAAAAAAAGGTATTGTATGTTTGTAGCATGCTACCTACAATGTACTAAATATAGGTGATTAGCCTTATACTCGTCACTTGTAGGGAAGGCTAGTGACAGAGCACTTTGGCACTGTGACACCAGTAGCAGGTAAGATCTTGGTGTAGTCCAGCTTCCTCTCCCGTGGGTGTCCAGGGCACAGGAAGGGTGCCCCAGTCCTTATGATTACTTAGGATATCAGTTATTACAAATCTTCTGGACTTATAAGTACTGCAACTTCAGCCTAAAAAGAAAAAAATTACTACACTGCGGCCTTATTTCTGCATCATCCCAAAAGACATCAGCACTGCAACCTACTTGTTTTGCAAAGAACATCACAGAAGGGTTAAAGGGTAACATTTTAAGAAGCACTAAGTGACTTAGCCACTTGGGTTAAATCTCACGGAAAGTCAACACTCAACTACAAAATAGGTGCACATTTTTAACAGCGAGGGTATAATTAACTATTGGAAATATTTACCTAGGTATATAGTGGATTCTCTGTCACTTGCATTAAATAGATTGGATGTTTTTCTAAAGTATATGCTCTAGCTCAAATCAGATGTTATGGGCTTGATGCAGGAATCACTTAGTGAAATTCCATGGCCTGTGTTATGCAGGAGGTCAGACTAAATGATCATAATGATCACTTCTGGCCTTAAACATCTATGGATTTTGAATTTTTTACTCAAAAAGTCTGTAAGCAATACATTTACCATTTCTACTTATCAATTAGAGTTTGGATATTTTATTGACATTAGGTTATTATTAATCTGTATGGGCAGTTTTATACTCTTGTAAAGAAAGCTGTTTCTCTCATAAATAGTTAATAATTACAATTAACAATTACTAATTAAAATATACCATAAGCATCATAACCCAACAAATGAGTTATGAATTAATGCATTAATTATCTATCACATTCATGACCATTTTGGCTTAATCATACTAAAATGCGCCTACATTTAAAAAAAATAGTTAATTTGGACAGTATGTACCAGACTGATTCATTCTTTATTAAATTATTTTAACCCAGTTACTGAATAAATGACTGTCAATTACTCAATTTAATTTCAATTTTAATTTAGAACAGCTAAACAAATCCATTGGACCAAATTTATCCCTCATTCAGCTTTTTAAAAGTATTCAAAAGGTTGCATTAGGAATCTATATGGCTCTTTTTTTACAGCTTGTTCACAGGATGAATTTCACTTAACCCATATAAAAGATTCTTTTATGATTTTATTTAGGTGAAGTGCTGGGGTTCAGTCAAATGGCTTAGTCAAAAAACAGCAGCAAAGGTATTAATTCACCCTTCCTGACCATTGCGGAGAATGGAGAACTGTGAGTGCAACTCTACAGAGCTCAATTTCAAAAAGCCTGTGGGGCTATTTAAATGCCATTATGTACAGGAAATTTCATTATGATTTTTAATCCTGTTTTCTTTAAATAACCAAAGTTAATGCAACATTAAGGTTACATTAAATGCAAAATTAGTAAATGAAAAAGTCAAGGTTCATTAACACACTCTCATGGCACATATATAATATTTGTGTTTTGATTTGAATAGGTCATTAAACCCTACATTACATGCAATGTGAGCAAATAAATATTATGGCAACAACTTTGGCTTTCTTAACTTTGTGTATTTATATATACAAATCTAACATGACCTGTAAGTGCTTTATTTATTTGTGTGATTTTTCATTTAATTGAAATGCTTTTGTATCTTTCTTGAGATACTCAGGGCCTTATCATGAATACCCAAGCTCACAAGTAATCCCAGTGACCCCTTACTGGAGTACAAAATGACCACTTATTGGAGTAAGTAATGATTTATGGTATCACAACTTCAGGCTTGGTCTTCTACACTACCAACTTATGTCAGTATAACTATATCAATCAGGGTATGGAAAATGCACACCCTCAGGGGACCCCGCTGGTGTAGATAGTGTTATGTCAATGGGAGGGTTTCTCCCACTGACATAGCTACTGCCTCTCAGGGAGGTGGAGTACATACACCAATGGGAGAAGCTCTTCCATCGGTGTAAGTGAAGTTTTCACTGAACACTACAGCAGCACAGCTGTATTGGTGCAGCTATGCCATTGCAGCGCTGAAAGAGAAGACAAGCCCTCGGTTTTCCAACATCTCAGACGCCACTACAGTAGATTTTGGTACATGCCAACCATTGTTTAAGTGATGTGTGCATTAGCTGAAGCATGGCCCTTCATCAGGAATCCTTCCCCTTTAGTTCCTGTCCTCAGGGGTCCACTGCTAGAATAATGACCTGTCAGTGAGCACATCAAGTGCCAGAAAGGCAGGAGTTCTGTAGCTAAAATTAACCAAACGAGAGGCACTGAAAAGTCAATAGTGTTTTCCAGCTGAAACTGATCAGGCGTACTAGAGCCCCACAGTGTTAACTACAGTATACTATTACAGCAGTAAAAATAAATTTTACATCTCTCCAGCAGAAAACAGGAAAGTTGTGACCTTCCACTGAACTATTACAACTCCCTGTAGCCAATGTGAAATTACAACACTTTAAGCATTTCAGACTTATTATAGACCCTTACAGCAATTATTGTCTATTTCTGAATGTCAGTTAATTACAAATACAGTCATAAAGCATTTCCACTAGTTACCCCTAGTTTCAACATGCATTTCATTATAAAGAGCCAGACTGTAATCTCTTTACTTATGTTAAATAACAAGGACTTCAATGGGACAACTTGTGGAACAAGGTGCTATTCAGTGTAAAGAAAGAAGGATCCTCCCTGCCCCCCGTGCGTGCACACGCACACACCGAGTTACCTTCTCTTTCCAAGATGTATAATAATTTAAAAAAAAAAAAAACACATAAATTCAGTGTGCCTTTCTATAAACTCTGTCATCTAGTCACCACAAAACAAACCTTCCTTGAGGATGCAGAAGTTGATGGATTTTAAAAACAGACTTTTGAAAAATGAGACAACAGCTCTGGCTTGAAATTCCCGAAGTCTAAGTACTGCATAAGCCCATAACAAATCAGTAAAATCTACATTGGAATTTGTGCCTAATCATCTTAAGTAAAGCGGCTTCTCAGCACCAAATGAATCTACTTGCAGAAAAAGTTCTAGATATCACAGATTCTCGTTAACTACATTTTTCTCTAACGTTGCATATACCTGCCTCGTCTCCCAGCCCTTTTAGGAAGGGGCTGTGTGAAGCTTTGTAACCCCTTCCTCTAAGGCAAGGGTGGGCAAACTACGGCCCAGGAGCTGCATCTGGCCTGTCAGACATTTTAATCTGTCCATTGAGCTCCTGCCGGGGAGTGGGGTCGGGGGCTTGCCCTGCTCTGTGTGTGCCGTGGCTCCACGTGGCTCCCGGAAGTAGCAGCATGTCACCCATCTGGCTCCTATGCATAGGGGCAGGCAGGGGGCTCAACACACTGCCCCCACCCTCAGCGCCGCCTCTGCAGCTCCCATTGGCCGGGAACCACGGCCAATGGGAGCTGTAGGAGCAGCGCGCAGAGTTGCCTGGCCGCACCTCCACATAGGAGCCAGATGGGCGACATACTGCTGCTTCTGGGAGCTGCTTGAGGTAAGCGCTGCTCGGAGCCTGCACTCCTGATCCCTAATGCAGTACAAAGCTGTTTCCATAAAGTCACACTAAAATCAAAAGACAAAGTAAGCAAAGAATTTTGACAATAGTTTCCTGGGCCAAATGCAAGGTTGGTGTAAGTGGAAGCAGTGACTTCTAGCCCCATCTCTTCAATAAAACAACATATAAAGTCTTTGACAAAGGCTAAAGAGCAAGGGCAAATAGAAACTGGATCATTTCATGATACAAGGTCTATTTGAAAGCCTATTAGAATGGACATTTGATGCCTTAATCCATGTTTTTCTTTTAAAATTAGAAAATATCCAATTTACTATCCACTATGGGTGGGTTAGGCTGATGAGTGAGCCTGTCAAAATCAGTTCTCTCTCATATTCCTCACCATCCATGCTGACAGACTGTGTCTGCAGGTGCATCACAAACAGCAGCCCCTCCCCCCTCAAAGATTGTGATTCTCCCCCGCCACACCTTCCAACACAGGGAAAATCAAGGAAGGACAAGCTGGTCACCCCAGAAGATGTTGGGGTGTTGACTGAAAGATGTTGACTGAAAATGTAAGTAGTAGGGTTGGGAAGGAGGTTGCACCTATAGGGTTTGCTTTTGAATGGGAAGTTGGGGTCCGTGGGAAAGGGTTATGTTGCGGGGGAAACTTTCACCCGTGATTTGCCAGAGAGAACATCACTTGGTGAACCATCAGTGATTTCCTGTCTGAAGAATGGCACAGTCAGATGCAGGGCCTTACTGGAGAAGTAAGGGAAGTATGGCAAAGGAGGCGTAGCAGGGAAAGAGGAGGATAGAGATTGCTGTCTCAAGTAGTAATCCACAGAAAGCCTGCAGGCTGAAAACCCAGAGGGCAGGGACTGGGTTGGAGAGGTTTAATGTGGGAGGAATATAGCTGGGGAGAAATTTCTGGACTAAGGATACTGTGGGGAGGAATAACTGAAGTGGTATAATGCAAAGTGACAATAAGGGGAAATCTCAGTCAAAGAATTAAGGAGGTTTAGCAGCTGATCAAAGATAGCTTTGACAAATATTAACAGCAGCCAGGATGTGCCTACAGATTATGTTACAGACAATTTAAGCACCATCATTTTGAAAATCAGAGGGAAACATAATACAATAGTCTCTGTAGGAATTTGTAGCACCTTTAAAATAATTTGTCATTAAGTTTTTCCAATTTTTATACTATGCATAATGTTACTATAACAAAGTGCATGACAATAGCCTATAATATAAGCATATCTTAATCATTCTTTTAAACTCTATCACGGATAATGGAAAGTACCAACATGCAGCATTATCCTTCTAGATTGTCAGAGCCTGAGAAAGAGTTGAGATGAGTTTATTACCTTTAGCTATTCCATTGTTTCACTTACTGATCAGAGATTATCGCAAAGAAATTATGATGCATCAACTCTGAATATGTTTGTATGTACTATAATTTGAAGTATGAGAAAAAAATCTTATTTACATAAAGCATATTCCCCTAGTGTAAAACAAAAACAAATACACTGTAACCTACAGTCAGTATTGAACAATTATTCTCAAGCAGTTCCCTATGCTGATTTAATATGTTCAAAGCCAAATCCTGTCCTCTTTACATATGTGATAAGCCTTATGAAAGTCAAAGGGACAGTTATAATGTGCCCCAGAACCCCACTATATGGTCACCACTCTGTTGCAAGTTGTTCCAGATACTGAGTCCCACAAGCCTCCAAACTGGCCTGGAAAAGTCGAGTCACTGTTTCTAGCTTTGGGGCTCTATAGGACATACCCTCAAGCTCAGACCTCTTCTCTGACATCCATCTTTGGGATATAGGGCATTGATGCACAGCCACTCTAGACCCCAGAATCACTGTGTGAGACCTCTTGACACACCCAGTAGCTTTCACACCATCCTCCAGAGCTCCACCTAGGCAGTGAGCATCCTGGTCTTCTAGTTAACCCCTTTGGGGACAATATGTGAGGAAAATAAGGAACACAGTCTTAGCAAAGGAATTTCTTAATCATCATGACCTATTTTTTAAAAGCAATTGGAGGTTCAGATATTTGAAAATAATATAAAGTCCTGAAATGCTCCCTACCCCCTAGTTTGATATCACTCCTTACATGAGTCCAAGGTTTGTCAGCATTTCAGGCTGGTAAGAGTCCCTCTTGTCCTCTCCTGTAAGACCATCCTACATGAGGCTATGTTTGGGCCCCTCTGTAGAGCACAGAATCTTGTTCTTCAGTAGGGTCTCTCTTCTGTGCCCTATGCTCGAGTTGGGAATCTCCAGCCCCCTCCAGGTGAGAAAATCACTGTTCCATGAGGGTAGGCCAAAAGTTTAGAGTCATTCAAAGTCAGTGGCTCCAGATTGCTGCCATGATGGCTTCTCTGTGATAGGGTCAATAACATCTTTCTGGGTAAGGCAACTGTCTGGAACGCATTACAATAAGCAGCCCTCAGACAAATTTTGAGGTTTGCTCAACACATAGTAAAAAATGGAAATCATCATTTGATACATGAATAGGGTCAACACAATTTAGCCCTCAGCCATCTACTATGTTCATATTTTCAAGCACCATTTCTTTAATTTTATGTTTCTTTCCTTGACCCTGAAGCAACAGACTAATAGGTATACAACTTTTATCACTGCCACTTATACAATGTTTGATCATAGAAAATGCCAGCTTGTACAATCTAAGAGATAATGATACATTAACATTTATTGTTTCTTTCCAACTAACAGGTGTTTTTTGAACAACTCCTTGTATCCAAATTTGAAAGTTCACCCACTGAAATTTAAAGTTATAAAAACAACAGTGTTTCATTGCAGAATGTAATTTCTAGGTTATCTTTCAGGGAATGTGATACGCAACATTCTCTCTTGAAACTTCGAAACAAATGTTCAAACCCAAACGCATTAAGGAAGCTTAAACATTTTATTTCCAGTAATGGCAAGAGGCATTGAGGAAGCTCTCTACTCTTTTCGGTCATCCCTCTGTTATGGTGGAAGACAGGCTTAATGCCGCCTTTGCCTCCCCCTGAGCTGATGTAGCTCAGAATCAGATCCAGCATGTTCATATGTAAGTGTTTATTAAAATTTAAGTTCTGTATTTTCAGTGCTATTGTGCGTGACTCTCCTGCCACTGAAATCAAGGGGAGTTTTGCTACTGACTTCAGCTAAAGTAGAATTGGACCAGTGGAGCAAAGACAGCCCTCATCTACTCATGCACAGCTCTCTGTCTTAAATGGCACTTGTACAGTTGCATCCAAAGGAAGGATTTAGCCTAGTGATTTTCTAATTGACCTCGTCACGCACAATAGCACTGAAAATACAGAAATAACATTTTAATAAATACTTACATATGAACATGCTGGATCTAATTCTGGGCTACATGAGCTCAGGGGGAGGCAAAGGTGACATTAAGCCAAATTGCAGCACAAAGCAGTTATAGTGGGGCCTAGAATTTGGCTCGCTGGGTGAAATTCTGGCCCCACTCAAGTCCATGGAGGAGGAGGGTTTCTAGTGACTTCAATGAAGTCAGGATTTCACACATTATTTCAATGCCTTCTTACTACTCTTTATGGAGTTTTGAATTGCTTTCTATTATACTTGTTATTTTTTTTAAGTTGTTGAGACCAATGTTTAGCAAAAGTGATCAGCATTGCTTTCAAAGTCACCAATCAACTCATAAAATGAACTAGTAGATATTAGAGTTCATCTATATTTGAATGGAACAATTAAGCATTATCTGTTTTACTCCTCAACTGTTGACTGACAAAGTCACTTCACCTAACGTGAGCCAACAGACTTATACACTTACTACAGAAATCCGTTGTCTTGCAAAGGAAATAAAGTTAAATACAAAGCTTACCCTAGTATTTTCAAATTTCTGGGCCAGGGGCAGAACAGATACTTGCTTGCATATCACTCATTTGTCAACATCTTTCAACTTGTATAGTTTCTGCTTTGGAGCTTTCAATGCACTGTGAAGGGAGAGAGAAACAATGACAAATGTCAGGTAAGAGCTAATGTTGTAACGAAGAACAGAAGTTATTTTTATTATGCTGGTTATTTTCTCATTTTAAAAAGACTGATATAAATAGCTTAAGTCATCAAATGTATTTCATGACAGACATTTTTAGTAGACCTCTGTAGTATCAGAATTCTCCGTCAAACAAAAATGCCAGAAGCTACAGACTTGCAGCTTTTAAAAGAAAGTTTGAATCTACATATTTTTTCCTGTAGCTTCCTTGTTCACAAATCCCTCATATAAACAAAAGGACTGTTCATTATAGAAAATAAGGGTCTGATCATGCATTACTTGCACATCCAACATTCACACTAGCTTCACTGGGAGTTCGATGTACAGCATACGCAGAATTGGGCCCTAAATCCTTTGGCATTTAAAAGTTGATTAGAAGTCCAGACGGGTGGAAGTATAGGCAACAACACAGTCATTTCCAGATACAATATATTCTGGCCTTAGTTCCATACAAAATCCGTTTAAGCCTTCAGGACTGAAGTACACAGTATTTCCAAAAGATTCAACAAAAAGGATTTTGTAGATTAACATTGAAAATAGAAAATAAAGATGGTCAAGACATTTTGAGTAAACAACTTGCATTTTGAAGAGAATCATAAACATCAAATACAGTCTTTACCAGAAGATAATGGGCAAGAGAAAACAGAATGGCACTGCATCTGCAACTTGTGAACAAATGTCAACTTTTATCACCTAAATATTCCATCCAAAATATATTACACCATATAATACTAGCCCTTAGACTACATTAAGTTGGCTTGATTTTGTTACACCAATGCTCTGTTACACCAAAGCATAAAGGGGCTTTAAGGTGAGAGAAAAAAAAGCATTCGCACTGTCAGAATGGTTTAAAGGGGATTTAGCATAACAGAATAAGGGCCTATATCTGTAAAGCGTGATAACAATAGAATGTGTGTGAGAATCAATGTATGTTCAATTTTTAAAGTGTCTAATCTAAGTCATACACATTTATTGTCTATGTGTTACTAGGTAGTAAATTATGGATTGCAGTTTTACATCTGTCCCTATTTTTCATGTAATTAAACAATTTGGTAAAAACCAGCTAGGTTACTGAGTCTTCTCTCCACCACAGACCTAAAAGTGGCAATTCTTCAACAAAAAAACTTCAAAAACAGACTCCAACGAGAGACTGCTGAGTTGGAATTAATTTGCAAACTGGATACAAATAACTTAGGCTTGAATAGAGACTGGGAGTGGTTGGGTCATTACACAAAGTAAAACTATTTCCCCTTGTTTATTTCCCCCCCTACTGTTCTTGTCAACTGCTGGAAATGGCCCACCTTATTATCACTATAAAAGGTCCCTCCCCACCCCGCTCTCCTGCTAGTAATAGCTCACCTTTCCTGATCACTCTTGTTACAGTCTATATAGTAACACCCATTGTTTCATGTTCTCTGTGTATATAAAATCTCCCCACTATATTTTCCACTGTATGCATCCAATGAAGTGAGCTGTAGCTCAAGAAAGCTTATGCTCTAATAAATTTGTTAGTCTCTAAGGTGCCACAAGTACTCCTTTTCTTCTCTCCACCAATGCAGGATTGTTTCCAACAAGAGCATTCCCTAATGTACCTGTGTCCAGTATAGTTTCAAAGATCCTAAGCAACAGGGGTTTCACACTTTCTCTTGGGAGACTACTAACAAATCTCACTGTCATTAACTTTTTACCCATCATATTCAGCTTAAATGTTTCCATTAGACCATGGAGCTACAGTAATCTAGCAACTGTCCTAATACAGAATGCACATTTTGATAGTTCAAGGTCAGAACAACTGACTATCATAGTCATGGGCCAAACTGTGATATTCCTGCTTGCAATGAGTAGTATCTTAACTCCATGTAAAGTCAAGGGGACTATTTGCAGAGTAAGGTACCAACAAACATAAGTAAGGGTTAGCAGTGGGTTCCTGTGGATCCCACATCCTGCACAAATCCCCAGTGATCTTAGGAATGGCTCCACAACCTCTTTCACACTCGGAAGGTCAAGCTAGTTCTCTCTGATAGACCCAGGTGAAGGAATCTCTGGGAGACGAATCACACAGAGTATTTTCCCACCCTTGCTAATTTTAACAGGCAAGTGTGTAATCTGGCAAAGAGACAGAGAGAGTTTTTCCACCATCCTACACAATTTTCCTCCCTCCATGAGATTGTAAATCTTTGAGATATTTATGGATGCTCATCAAACACCTTCCTCTATCCTTATTGACACATTTCATTGTTGTAGCTTCTTCTGATAAGTCATTCTTCCAAACCTTTCTTTATACCAGCTGCTGTTCCCTCAATTTGTCAAAATATTTCAGGCAGTGAGATGCTAAAGTGACAGAATATACCCCCATGTTCACACCCTACACATCACTGTAACAATTTTTGTACAAGGCATGTCTTGTGAGGTATTTAAAAACTCATAATGTTCTGGTCAATAAAATCATGGCAACATTCACATAGCAGCATTATATGTTAAGTTATAAACATAAACTGAGATCATGACTAAAAGTGTGTTTTCCAGAGAAGCCTGGGGAGTGGCCAAACCAGTTTCTCAGAGACAAAGGGTAAGCGGACACCCCAGTCTGGTGTAAACAAGCCTGATGCCCATTACCTGTGAAGTGACCATTCTTTGGCAGGAAAGGGGGCAGGGACCAAAAAAATCAACATCTTAGCAAAGAAATAGCATGAGTTCCTTTCCACACAGAGTGCCTGTAGCCTTGCTCCCAGCTGGAAATGGTTCTCAAAGTAGAGACAGGATTATAAAAAGAAAGGACAGACATCCCAAGTCACCCCTTCCCCCGGCCCATCAATTCACTGGACCCAAAGAAACAAAGGAAGCGGTCACTGGACTAACGGAGGGGTCCTGACCTAAGAAGTTTGGCCAGTAAGACTGCTGAAAACATGTGGTGAAAAACTTGGTTTAGAATTTAACACAGTTTGTTAAATTAGGCACAACCGTATCTTGCTTTTATGTCTCATTACTTGTAGTCACTTAAAATCTCTTTGTAGTAAATAAACATGTTTTATTGTTTTATCTAATCCAGTGTGTTTAAATTGAAGTGTCTGGGAAACTCCATTCCGGGTGACAAGTTGTGTGCATATTATTTCTATTAAAGAAATAACTGACTTAATATAATTTGTCCTGTCCAGGAGAGTGCTGGGCAGTACAGGACAAACATTTCTTGGGTAATATCTGGGATGTGCTGGGGTCACCCAGCAGTTTAAGCAAGACTGGTGAGATTCAGAGTATAACTCGAGTGTGGCTGCAATAGCACACAGATACTCAGGGTGTGGACTGCATGATGACAGGTTGTTGTGAGCGGCCCACATGGAAGGTACTTCAGCAAAGCATTGTAAGGCACCCAAGATTTCAGGACAGGGGTAACACAGCAGCTCACTAGTCTGAATTGTACCCTGATGTGTCACACCTAAACCCGCGCATAATAAAGTTGTCATCTAATCAGTGCTGTAAAATTACCTTTGTAATCCATGAAATCATGCTTCGGCCTTCTCTTTACCTCCATGTTGCATTGCAAACTCATATCTACAATAACTGGATGTTTATTATTGTTCCTATGGATTTCCATGTTTCTCCATCATAGTGAATTCTATGCCTCACTTGATATTTATTAATCAGTTTTATTAACTCCTCATGATCGAACCCTGACGTCTCACTATGCCCTAATTCAGCAAGATACTTCAGCTTGTGCCTAACTTTAAGCAAATGAGCATTTTCACTGAAGACTAGGCACACGCCTTTTTCCTGACTAAGAAATCACAAAGGGTTTTCCTGAGTAAAGATTAAGGAAAAACTTCAGGTTTAGCCCCAGGTGTTCACACATTCTCTCATAATAGTTATTTTACTAGAGGTTGAAGTTATATGCACTGAACAAAAAATGTTCTCTTTTGGAGGCTTTTGCAGTTGTCCATAACATTTCAGAATAATTGCCAGTGGTTCAGTAAGCTCATTAACTAATTAATTCCCTTAGCAACTTACAATGCATATCATTCAGACCTGCTGATATGTACAGTAAAACCGTTCCAAGAATTCCCTTGCCTGCTTTTTAGCAACAGAAAACAAGGGCACCAATACTTTCTCCCTTTTCTTTACTTAGTCTTGCTAAAAAACAAAAGAAAAAAAGCCGAGTAGATCACTTGAAAATCACTGTCAATTTTATTTTCTCTCAGTTACAAGTTGACTTCCTTTCCTTCTAGTGTTATAGACAGCCCTACTATATTCTGCTTTTTTCTCTCCATTGCTTTTATACCCGTAAGCCTTAATAATTTCCATAAAACAGTAATTCTGGTACCAATGAGCTATTTTCTAGTACAAGTGAAAGAATAACTGCACACACAATGTTACAGTAGATCAGAAACACATTTTATGTTAGAATTTTCTAAAAGATACAGAATCCACTATGGTGTTATGTTGTGGCGCCTGAAGTATTTTAATAATTTGAATGTCTTGTTGTACTGCCAAGCTGCTTATATGCCAGTTTTATTAACTATGTGGTATATCATGTGCATCCATCTTACTTGTTTCCATCATGATTTCACAGAAATACTGAGATATACATAAATGACCTTCAGCATTTATTAAAATAATGTGTTCTGCAGCTACAAAATATGAACAGTTGTTTTAATCCTCCATTTAATCATTATGACAGCCCTGAACCTGATAAGTAAATGCTATGTTCCTGCACTGATTGTTCAGTATCCTATGTTCGACTTTAGCAGAACTACCCTTTCCAACCATGGACACTTAATTATTTACAGCAGTATACTTATTGTGCTTTTATTCCAAAATTTGTACCATTTCGGACTAAATTGTTGTAGATTCCCAAGGCTAAAATGACCGATAATGGCCACTGATCTGGAGTGCCTCAACTTCAGGATGCCTAACTTAGCCCTGCAGAGCAGAGCCCTTACAACTCTATTTGAAGGCAGTAGCAGCTGCTGATGCTCAGCACCTCTGAATACCAGGACTTAAAACACACCTCAGGCTTATCGTTTCTTTTGCATTAGAACAGGAGCTGAGCTTAGAATCCATTGCTAGAATATGTTTTTAAAACGTAGTTCAAACATAGCTTGACCTCACTGTGAGTGAATGCACTCCTGTTTTCACACCCTACCTGGTATTGTAATAATCTGTGTACAAAATATGCCTTGTGAGGTACCATTTGAAAACAAATAACTCACTGATCAATAAAATCCCTGGGAAATGTACGCAGCAATCTTGTGTGTAAAGTTATGAAATCCACCCTGACTAATGTTAAAGGCACATGTTCAAACTCATGTAGCACCAATTAAGGGAAAACTGGTCAAAGAGGTCTTATACAAAGGGATGTGTGGTTGCCTCAATTTGCATGTCAGCTGTAAACAGAGTCCTCAGACAATGAGAGAAAAGAAAGGAGACAAAGAAAATCTGCACCTCAGCACACACAGGTAAAAGAAAAGAGCATCTTTTTTACTAGACTCCATGTCCCCTTATGCTTAGCAGGATAGCACTTTATGAGGGGGGCTGAACTATAGAAGAGAGGGGCAAACACCCCAAGATATCTCTCTTCCGTTCCATCTCCCTCTTTTCACCTAAGACGACAAAAAGAAACAGCTACTGGACTTTGGGGTCGGGGTCCTAACCTGAAGATTAGGTCAGTAATCCTGTTGGAAGGGTGTGGTAAGGACTTTACCTTGAATCAAATATACCGGTAGTTTGTTAAGTTAGGCACTAGGAAGTTTAAACAGTCTCAAAAATCAATTCCCAACCCTGGGTGAAAGGGACTAAACCACAGAGCAACGCTTCCATTCCTCTCCTGCAGGCAGAGGGGTGCAATAAAGGATGAAAAGGAGGCTCTGGTATAGATAAAGGTAAGATATCAGCTATAATGCATGCTCCCCCCTACACACTTTTGGAATCCACATAATAGTTCAGGAGGCTCAACAATGCAGGAAGAGTAGAGACAAGGAGCAGCCTCTCTCCATAGAGCTTTCTTGAGAGACCACAGTAGTGACTGTAGAGCTCAGGCATGGACAGGGTGGGAGCAGTGGATTTGGGAGCCACTGGATCAGTGACTCCTCTCTCTTTCCCTGTTTGTGCTACAGTTCTAAATGTCTTATAGTAACTCAAGTACAGTTTTTGACATAACTGGCTGCTGCCAAATTATAAGCCAAAAATTCATTTGCACTGCACTGTTCACAGTCGCTGTCACTTAGATGTCAAGAGTAACATATTATATATCACATTTCATCCCAAAGAACTCTTAAGTGCTTTTGAAACTTAAACGGGTACACAAATTAGACACAGGCCACTGACATTACAGCAACAGACCTAAATGCTTAAAGTATGTGAAAGAAGATGAAGCAGAATCAGCATCAGAGAAGAGCTGTGGTTCTTTGTCTTTTGCTACATTCTTATTTACACTGGAAAGTTGGCACAGCAGCAATCCTCAGACTGTGATCCATGGATCACTAGTGGTTTGTGCAGTACTTGCTGGTGCTCCGTGGAATGGTAGCTGGCCATATGGGACTGGTTCTCCTCTTGTCCATCTGCTAAATCACATTAAGAGACTGCTAAATACATTAAATATGTTCCTATTACTTGAGTAATGGTATTTGGTGATTGCGAATAAAGGCAAGGCAGTGTGTACAATCACAGACAGGAAGGGAGATGTCCACAAGACAAATCTGCTTATTAACATGTGCCCACACTATGAAATGACTAAGAAACCCTGGAGGACAGTAAAAATCCTTCCCAAGCATTCTACTCCCAGACTAGCTCCAATATAACTAAAACATGTTGTTGTAGTTTTAGTTTTCCATCAGCTGAGCCAATTTTAGGAGGAAACATCTAGCATTTCAGCCAAAACTGCAAAATCCGCCCTAGCTACAGTATTCTTGACATAATTTCAGAGCAAAGGTTCCAATTCATTTGAACTCTGCTTCTCAATAACTCTTGGATAAACACCCATACTTGATCTGGTAGACACATACAACACACCCAATCCAAATGTTGTTCTAACCTCGACTACTTCACCAGAGCAGACTAAACATTTTTTTTGAATGTTTGAGAATTGGAGGGAGGCAACAGTCTCCCCGCCATGAGTCCAGTAATGCAATCACTGGCTTCAAACAACCCTCCTCCAAACTCCCACTGATCAATTACTTCTGCACACTCCTTAACTTTCCTCATTTCTGCCCCACTCCATGCCCACAAACACATATCACTCCCTACTCTTGCAACCCCTTTGCAACTCCACCCCCCTCATTTCTGCTACCCTATCGCCACTCCAGTTTATGTCCCCAAAAAGTAACACTCACCATTAGCCCCTGTAATTTCATTCTTCTTATTTTAACACGTTTCTCCTTTTCTGGTTTGCTGGAAATAGTTTAAATGCTCCAACTAGCAGATATAACAGAATTACTATTCTTTTGGGGTCTATCATTCTCATATCTAACTATATAGCATTATAATTTTTATTTACATATGAATAAACTGATGCACAAAAATGGTTAAGTCAAGTCAGTCAGTGAGCCAATAACAAAGCTGGGAAGAGAACCTAGATCTTCTGACTCCCAGCACACCTGAAAAATCAAAATTTACAGGTAGATCCAAATTCTATCCTCAATTACCTTTGTTCATCCCCACTGAAGTCACTGGTATTGCACAAAACTTTGTCTTTGGTCCCCCAACATTGTGCGTCTATGAATTCAAGGAAATTTCTTTATGTTGAAAAACAAGTAGGCAATATTGATTTATATTCTCTGGACAAAACTTGAAAAAAGGATGCTTCTTTAAGGTGCTCTCGCTGAACAGTGACAGAATGATCTTTTCATCAAAATACATCAAACCAGGTCAATGTCTTCTCCCCAGTACCGTTCAATGAGCAGAACATTAATTAAGACACCTCTCAGAAGAGTAGTCTTCTGACTTTGGTCAGTTTTCAGAAATAAAAGCACAATACTTCCTATACCAGAAGAGAGCTGAAAATATTACTAACACCACAAGTGGCACAAGAAGCCAGCTATTCAGCATCCAGCTTTGATAAAATTGCTGCTCTACACCTGAATTGCTACCATTTAGCATTTAGTCTGGCAGCATCTTTAGTGCTATAGGTAGTAAGTGGAAGACATGTAAAAACTCATTTTCTTTAAAATGAATCTAGGAATCCAAGTTGGTTACAAATTTCCCCTTTTGACTTGTTGGTCACACAGGGAGGACAATGGTTATTACTAGAAATAAAAACTGAGACTAACAACCACAGGATATCTAAAAAAAATTCCCGATAATGTATGGCATAAATCAAAGCAACAACTACACCACATGAGCACTCTATGCAGTGAGCTGACACTTGCTTTTGACTTCACTTAGTGAATTTGGATTTCTTTTTAAGTGAGACATTTACAGTGGAGTCGTATCTTATGTGGGGGTTAGGTTCTAAAGTCAGGGCATAAAGCAAAAATCACATATAATCAAAATTACCCCTGAAAATTCCCTAAATCGCCCACAAAGTACAGTATACTATACATGGTTGTGTGTATACTATACAACCCTGTACAGTAATATGTATAAATGTATAATGCATACAGTAATGTACAGTATATAATAAAGAATACATATGCAAAATATAATTTTACAGTAATGTATTTTTAATTACGGGGGTAATTACAGGGGGGTAATTACAGGGGTCATCAGGGCTTGATGTCGATCCAGGAAACGGAGGTGACGGAGAGCTTGGGTGATGGAGAGCGAGTCATAGACGAAGTGGTTGGCTCTGATTCAACTTGAGAAGTTGATTGCATAGGCTCATCTGCTGCTGGTTGTTTTTCTTTGAAAAACATGGTGATCGGCAACTGTCGCTGTTGTCTCTTGAGCGGCTCAAACATTTCTTGATATGGACTCAAATTGTCCGTAATACTACATGTGATTTTGAGGCTTTGTTCCATAGAGGGATCGTATTCAGAAATTAAATCATTCAAGTGTTTCGCTGCTTGGAACACTTCAGCAAATTTATGAAGATTCCAACTTGCTGGCTCTTCCTGTTCGTCATCATCATCTTCGTCTTCTGTAGATGATTTTATCCGTTCCTCTACCTCTCCGACAGTCAATGTTTCTCTATGGCTCTCAGTTAATTCTTCAATTTCTCTCTCTCGAATCTTGATGGCATGGATGCTAGATTTGTTGCTGCCATATTTACGCGCCACGTTGGAGATCGACATACCGTCTCTCAATAAGTCCAACACAGCCAGTTTTTCCTCCAGCATTGGAACATATCCATGTTTCTTCGGTTGAGCACCAGATGAAGTAGTTGGCTTGCGTTTAGGGGCCACTAGAATCACACTCAGTGCGGCGAGATGCTCACACTATGAGAGGCACGTGGAAACTGAGACTGACTGAGGGAACAGCAGATTCATATCTCCCATCTCATGCTCACTAACGCTCATTGAGTGGAATGGTGGGCGGAATCGCCCACACTATTTACAGGTTGTTGTTGTTGTTGTTTTTTGCCGAGCACACGTAGTTGAATTCACGTAAGTTAAATGAGTGCATGATGTGACTCACCTGTATAACAATTCTGTTTTTATTAATTAGTCCTCTTCTCTTCCTTGTATGTCTATTTTTCCTTAAATCAGATGCACAAATAGTCTACAGTTTTGGAATAAACAGATGTACAAGCACAGTCACCTGTAACTTTTATTTTTCATAATCCACAGGTCTGGATAGGATATAGCTGGCAGGCTAGACCCGCTCATTTCACAGCTTGTATTTTCATTTTCCAGTGGATTTCACTGTTCCCCCCTGGACAATTGCAGCACACTGCAAACCCAAGAGAACACTTACAAAGTTGAAATGAGATAGACTATAGAAAGATTGCTAATAGCATTGTAGATTATGTATAATTACAGGCATGGCAACTATTAATATTATCAATAACATTATGACATAGAGGAATGGTCTGATCAGAGCAGTGGATGTCTTCTTTATGAGAAGCAACATTATGGGAACGAATAAGAATTAGTTTTCCCCTTCTCACACAGATGTGTCCTTAATCTGTCAATCAGTGTTGCAAAATACCAAGCTGTAAGAGTTAATTCTTAAGAAGGGAAAAAACTTGAAATACAACGTAGTTTTAATCCCTCTTGGCAACAGGAAATTTTGGAGGCCTTTGATACCCACAAAACAGGAAGAATAGGTAGATGACTTTCCCCACATAGAAAGACACCATACCAAAAGTCGAATTGATATTTGAAATTGGGCCGGGGGAAAAAATGGGGGAGAAATAGACTGATTGGAGTGAAATCTGTTTTTTGTTTTGTTTTTTTGGTTGTGTGCAAAATCTAACTTACTCCCCCCAATGAATTTATTGCTACCAGACACATGAAGTGGAACATTCAAAAGCTTTTTACATTTGGAATATTTTCCTTCTGGATTCTACAGTGGTTTCTCAGCCTGGATTTCCCCCTTCAAGAGAAGATTGCTGATTCTTCTTTGGGAAGGCATGAGACACTGGACAGAAATTCCTAATTGCCAGTTTCAGTGATCCCAGCTGTTGCAATTTAATTGTGAATTACATAATTTTTCATGTTTTCTAAACATCCCAGCTTGCAGCCATTGATTATGTGAGAATCTCAACTTCCATTTAAAAGAAAAATAAAGTTGACTTCCTTCTCATGACTGGGGAGAAAAGTCTGAAAACATTACCTGAATGCACCTGAAGACCCAGAAACCAGAAAGCAAATACAAATAACTCAAAAGATATGGTTTTTAAAAATCTCATGATTTTTATGTCAATCTCAATTTTGTAGGGGCCTGCCTTGTGACTTTGGAATGCTTGGTGTTGACAGCAGCGTTGCCCTGCCCTGAGAGTTAAAATAAGTTTCTCCCTTATCACTGGCCTTTTTACTAGAGTATTAAAACGATTTGGATTCCCTGTCTAGACCACACCCTGTGAGATTATTCTATTGCACTGATGTGTGTAAGAACTGTTAGCTGGCACAGTAATGTGTATGTGAGGATCAGCCACAGTGGCACATGCAGACCAACCAACACACCTGAACCAGATTTTATTCACTTGTTGTTTGCCTGTTGATGCTGACATCGTCTCTGGAGTTTGCTTGTCCACTTGTTTCATTTAAAAGTTCCCGCTTGAAACAACAAAACAAACAGTCCTACAGATGATCCAACAAGCATTATTTACAAACTGTAGGAATGTAGAGCAATAAAGTCTATATACACAGGAAAGAACAAGGCCTAAATATTGATAGTTCAGCTAGGTTTAGCGGGTAGGGCACTGAATGGCACTCAGAAGACCTGAGTTCTGTTCCTTGCTCTAAAACCATGGGCAGCTCATTTCACCTCTCTACGCTTCACTTTTCTCATCTGCATAAAGGGGATAATGACTCTGACCTTCCTTTGTAAAATGCTTTAAGATCTCTAGATGAAAATGATATATGAGCCAAGGTGAACACTGACTAAAACCAGAAAAAGAACAGTAGCTTTTGGTATCAAACAATTGACAGGTATTTTGAAAGGTAACTTCTGAGGAAGGTAAAATGACAGAAATGAACATATAATTTCACCACCCAGGAATAAATGCCAGTGCCATGGCAGAGTACAGCACTTCCACTCCAATATGTCTCTTTCATTAGCCAAACTTTTTTCAAGATATTGACAAAGAGAAGGAATTGTATTATGGTAGTATCCCAGCCAGGGCTCTATTCTATGAGACAGTAGATACACAATGAAAAGATAGTTCCCAACCCAAAGAGTACACAATTCAAGTAGTGATGGCACACAGATTGTACCCAAATACCCAGCTAACCCTATTTTTATGTGCACAACCTGAGTTACACATCCCAAATCCACCTTTTGATTCATAAAATGGCTTTGTCTAAGCAAATTAGGTGGAGAGGCAAGCAATTATTTGTCCCTATAAATGCTGATTTATAGAAACAAATGGTTACACATATAGAAATTGTGGCCAGAAAACAGCTAAAAAATTACCTCCAGCGTATTTTCTAGCAGGCACTATAGAAACAAGGTAAAGAGATGTTAAAATAGTTATCTGTGATGACTAATGCTTAGTGCTAAGAATGAGAAATCCTTTGGCATCTGAGGTATGAAGAAACAAACAACAGAAACAGTATCTGACTGCCAGAATCTTTTTAATCAATGTGCACACTTAAAAAGGACCCATCTATATATATAATTCTATATAGCCAACACCCCAAAAACACTTTAACAAATTAAGTTGATTTAAACAGATCATAGCAGCCTTACCGAGGTCACAGGCACAAGGTAAAACTGATCACTAAAGCAACAAAAAAGAAAGGCGCTGAGATATATTACTCTCAGTATGAAAGAAAATGTATATATTATGCAATATTCTGTATATGCTAGTATCACACATAATAACAGTATCTTGTGGGAAACTGCTAAACAATGTGATAAATTACATTTATCTGTTTGTTTGTTTTTAACTGCCTCTCCTGTAATTTTATTCATGTGGGACTATTTCTATTGAGCCATCCTCGTGGGACTATTTCTAATGCTCTCCAACAACAATCAAACTGCCTCCCAAACATTTTGTTCTTTCTCTCCTGAACTATATTGTATTGTCTGGGCCAAAGACCTGGCCAAAGGACAGGTTTAAAGTCCAATATCCTGTGAACCATCAGGACTAGAACTGGTTTTTTGATAGATGAGTGCATTAGAAAGGGAGTGGGAAAATCCTCTGGGATAATGCTTTTGTTTCTAATTTAGCAGTGGTCATCCAGCATAGCCCGCTACTGGCATGCTTGTGTGTAGAGCCCCATGTGGATACAAAATTTGTATCTGCATCTGATCCGCAAACATGGTCTGTGGATATCTGTGGATATAAAGTGAATACCACAGATTTGTAGGGCTCTACTTATGAGTACAGAGATGTCACCAATCTGAATTCTTCATCACACAGGAGATATGCATCTCCCAATTCAACCCCTTCTAATCCTGTCCTACCCTTCCACAGTTGAGCTACACAGGATCCCTTCCTATGGGGCCCTCTGCACTGCAGGTGGAGGGAGGTTTGAATGTAGGAAAGGGAAGTTAAATTTTGCTTCTGTGTAAAGTGGCCTTCCAAATTTAACAAAGTGTTTTTATTGTAGATTATATTTACATCACCGTAGAAACATTCCACAGAACATTAAACTTTTACATGAAGCACAACCCTATATGAAGTACCATTATCAAAAGGCAGAAATAAATACAAGGTGAACAACCTTAAGTATACTGAGCCCGATTCATCCATCCAACTGCTGTGGAAACACAGACAAAGCATACTGGTAAAATTTTGCCCAAAGAGAAAGAAACAAGGCTAGAAATAGAGCTGGAGAAGGTGGAGAGAAGGCAGGGGCATAGACAGACACATTGTACTTGCTAGAGAAGAGAGATCATTCATTTTCGAGTGGGCACATCTGTCAGTTCAGTATTTCCCAAACCTCAGAGAAATGTAATAATGGATTATCCCCTTCAGAAATTACAGTTTCATTTTTGCTCATCCTGCAGACATGGTTGAGTATTGAACGATTTTCCAAATTGCTAAACTGACTAACCTATGGTGCTAAAAACTGTGGCATTTAGCGAGAGCCCCATACTGGGGCAGTGCAGCAATGCACCCATTCAATCTAATGAATCCTGTACTTAACCTGACTGGTGTCCAAATTGTTTTGTGCATAATAAAGAACATTTGGGACATAACAGGTGAATTAATGCCAGAATTGTGTGTCCAAATATCCATCTATTCACAGGCCTTTCTAAGCACCTCAGACAATAATGGATTTATCCTCACAACTCTCCCATGAGATAGAAAAATATTCCCATTTTCAGATACAGAATTGAGACACAGAGAGACTGGGTGGG
Source organism: Chelonia mydas (assembly GCF_015237465.2). Taxonomy (NCBI): domain Eukaryota; kingdom Metazoa; phylum Chordata; order Testudines; family Cheloniidae; genus Chelonia; species Chelonia mydas. The sequence continues at coordinate 50,272,772 of NC_051251.2, read as the reverse complement.
TGAATCTGTTTTCAAAATAAGCCACTGATTTTGGGTACCCAATTTCAGACACCTTTGGCCTCATATTTAAAAGCACAGGACACCCAGAAATATGGTTGAAGTCAATATTCTGGAAATCAATCCTGAGGTCTTGGCAACAAAAAACTGAACACTAAAAAAAAAAAAAAAAGTAAGGCACCCAATACATTATCTCTGGCCACTCTTTAAAAATTGGCTACAGTGACTTGCCCAATGTAAGACTGCTTTCCACATGCTGTTGATGGTAACTTTACCTTCATTTGAATAGAAGATTTGTTTCAAACTCAAACATTTTGTGACAACTCACTTATTCAGTTTAGGCCACAGTATTAATGACAGAGTTACTTTTTTCTCAGTGAGCTGATACTGATAAAACTAATAAAATATTATAGGATAACTTTATATGAGGAAGGCTTACATTTGATAATGTGAGTGAATGTAATGACCCTAATTATATGAATAAATGAAGAGTTTGAGAAGCACAGTTACTTATCATCTGTGATGGGCTCATGTTTGCAGTGTTTGCACTAATGTGAATAAACCAACAAAAGTAGAATTTTTATTCCAGAAAATATAAACTACAGGCACTGTGTTGTAGTCTCAATAAATAATGCCCTAAAATTTCTATATGATCTTTAAATTACTGGAAATTACACTTTCCCTGTACCTGACTCTGCCTAGAGGAAAAGGGCTCTGAATGTTAAATCACTTTTAGTGCCCTAATACTGTGTTTATTGTTTTTTGCCACTAGGTATTTAGCGATTGAAGAATTTATCTCATCAGATTATAACAGCCTCAAAATAACTAAAGTGTTGGTTCCAAAATAACCTTTAAGGCAATACAGATAAAAAGAACAGATTCTGATATCCAGCTGCACGTGCATTTGGAGTAACTGATGTCAGTGCAAGTTCCTCCATCTTTGCATTGGTGTACTGGATTAGAATCTGGTCCCAAAGTAGCAAAGAAATCTCATAAAGCTCCCAAAATGTATGTTATTTAAGATCTTAATTACACATTAGGTTATTTAACTACCTTTAAAATGATAATTACTGCTGTTATATAAACTGAAGACGCATAAATGTGATGTCAAAATGTGTAAGTTGCTGAATCAATACAACTGTTTATGAAAAATGGCTTCATTATTACAGCTGGACAATTATCTTCATTGACACTTTTTCAACTGCAAAGCATTGGCAAGGTCTAGAGATCAGCCCCTGCCATCTGCACATGAATATGTATTGAGTATTCATTTGCTCAGTAAAAGAGTAAATAGTTACAACTGAAACATATAGAACACAACAGAAAAATAAGTCACAGCTATCCAAGGATTTTCATCCCACGGAATTTTGAAGCTGTCCAGGAGAGAAAGCATTGTGGTCGACTTTTTAGAAGACATGGTTCTGACATTGATTTGCTGCACAACATTGGGAAAGTCACCCGGACCCACTTTTTAAACAGCTTTAACCCATTGAAACTGGGTGACCTACTTAAGACTCCTATGGCTTGATTTTACCTTCATTAGGGCATGTAACTGAGGGCACAACAGGCTCTTAACCTTCAGCCAGCACTGATAAAGCTAAAAACATCAGCATCTGCCCTCCCACTGTTTTCTGCTAAAATCAGGCCCTAGATGTGTCTAACTGGATGCCTAATAACTGAGACACTCATATTCTGTGGCTACTCAAGAATTTTGGGTTTAACATCTTTATGCCTCAGTTTCACCAGCGGTAAAATGGAAAGAATACTGTCACACAAAGGTGTTAAGTGTTTGTTAGGATTTTGAGATCCTCTGATGAAAGCTGCTTATGGACGTGCAGCTGTTTTCATCTGATGGTCCCACAAAAGCAATCATTGCTAAGGTCAGCATCTCCTAAGAGAACTACTTTAAGAGACTGGACATTGATGGGTAAACTGAACACTGTGGAATTGGAGAACAGAATGAATGAAACAGTGAGCCCAGAGAAGATAGCCTAGTGTTCAAGAAGGAAACATAAGGACCTGCAGAAGAGACTTGGTCTGTCTTCCTGGATCTGTATCATTAATATGTCACTTGACACAATATAATGGTATGAAAGAGATGAGGCAGATGAGGTCTAATTTTTTATTGTACCAACTTTTGTTGGTGGCAGGTACAAGCCTTAGGTTTGGTCTACACTACAGAGATAGGTCGACGTAAGGCAGCTTATGTTGGTTGGCTCTGTGCTATGAAATTGAGCCCAGGTGGGGCTCACAGCTGAGGCTGTTACCCCTGGGCAGATGGGGAGCTCCGCTGGGAGCCCCGAGTGGCTGTCAGTGCCCCACACTCAGCTGTCCGTGCTCCACAGTGCCCCACTTCAGTTGGTGCAAGCGCTCCTGGTGAGGATGCACTCCACCAGCAGAAGGAGAGTAGCCTGGACACCAACAGCTGATTGAATTACTGTGTTGGCTGTAGATTGATCTAAATTAAGTGGACCTAATTTTGTAGTGTAGACAAGCCCTATATAGAGCTAAACAAGGCTCTTCTTCGGGTACGGGAGAAGAAGCAGAGAGTCTGAGCTAAATACAAATTGGGACAGATTGTTAAGCCCCAGCCCAGAGCCCTCTCCTGCACCTTGAACTCCTTATTTCTGGCCCCACCCCAGAGCCTGCACCCGCAACCAGAGCTCTCACCCCTCCCACACCCAACCCCAGTTTTTTGAGCATTCATGGCCCACCATACAATTTCTATTCCCAGATGTGGCTCTCGGGCCAAAAAGTTTGCCCACCCCGCTTTAGAAGTAAGCGGGTAAGGCACTAACTATGAGCATGTGGGTGAAAATGATACAAGTGGTAAAGAGCATGCACTTCATGAAGATGCTAAAAGAAAGAGGATGCATTATATTTGCTATTGGATTCATATGGTGAACAGGTGTTGTCAACGTGAATTATCAAGGGAAGCCACTGTATAGCTAGATGATAAAAATTGGATGGTATGAATTTTGAAATGGCTAGTGAAGGCCATACAACAGACCAAGTGAAATGCAAGAAATCTCCTGGCATGTTTCAAATAGAAGAAGAAAAGTAGCAATGGATGCACAGGTTTCAAGATAAAAGGAGAGCGAAACACAGAGAGATCACAAGATATGGATGGCAGAACTTCAGGCCTACAGAAACATTATTTTTAATATTTGTTTAACTAGGCTAGACTACATACAATGACTTCACTAGCCATTTAATTCTTAACTAAACTAAGACACAATAGATACAATAGAGATATCTAAAGTAAAAAACAAAATTGTGCAGGCAGAGGAAGGATTTTTTCTCTTTTCTTGTGTAAAATGTAAGTTTTCTTTTTAGTGCTATAGGCATACCTTTGTATATCACCATCAATTAAAAAGCTTAGATTCTTCTGTTAGAAATTTAAGTAGTTTGTCAGATTCAGAGAGGTTTACTAAATATTAATGCAAGTCATTCTGCTGCGCACTTTGCACTGTATATTCCTACTCAGCAGACTCAGCTAAACGCATTAGAATCTTGTACCACAACCAAATATATCAAACTAAACGTCCGCTAGAAGAGATCATCTATGAATTAGCATATGAATGTTACCAGATTTCATAGAAATAAAGTACATTACATATGTGCACAAAATGGCACATTTTCATGGTTTTAGAGATGCACCGGTGTGATGAAGTGAGTTTTCATAAGGCTTAACATACTGCTGGAAACCAAGATACACTGACCACACAATGAGAGGGAGCAATGAAATTCTAATAGTGAGTGAGAAATGTGTTTATTCCAGGACTGAGATGCCTATGTCCCAAAATTTCCTGTTGCAAACAATACTGGGATAAAGCAAAGATGGTCTATAACATCGTGAAAACAATATATTTTAAAAACTTTGTTAAAATCAATTTCTCAACCAGTAGTGAGAAGTTTATCACTGCCTCAAAACCTGCAATATATGATGAACGCAAACTTCTCTATCTAAACTCCTTATATAAAAAGTAATACTTCCTGCATGCCCTCATCACAACCAACACCAGTAGATAGTACCAAAGCTAAAAGATGTGAATGTATTTCCAGCTGAGGATTGCAATTTAGTTAATTATCACAAGTACAGTATGTCCCTTGTCACTGAAAATGCAAAAAATGTTACAGAATGGCAAAGTAGCAAAGGTGAAAAAACAAACAGTTTTACTAGATGTCTTCCCCAGAGGCACACATCACTAAAAGAAGACTGCTCCAAAATCTCTGGAATGCATTAATGCCATAATCCTTAATATATTCCCTTCTGAAACTTCAGTCTTGAGCTTCCACCAGAAACTTCCATCCCAAGGCTAAATCCTTCAGCACCAGTACAAGGGCAGAGCAGGCTGCATCAATCCCTATGCACCCACTTTCCAGTTTACATTGAAGTGATTCAAATCTCCCTTCTCCTTCCACACCAGATACAAGTCCATAGTGGCAATTCTTTTTTCAGCATTTCCCACACAATCACTATACAAATCAATATATCTTAAGTGGTAAAAATATAAAAGTGCAGTAAGGTTGACGATTTTTCATTTAAATTCAGATACATACTTATTTCACATTTTCCTCCTTCATAAATACTTAGATGCCAACTCTATAAGCTGTTTCACCTGCTAGTACTATAGTGGCTTAATTGAAACCTAATTTGTTCAGTCTAATATTGCTACTTCCTTTCCTTCTGACTTTTGCTGTATTTTCAGTTGTATTTCCTAAAGACTTGCATTGTTTTTTGATGCCTGGGAATCACACTTTAGTACTGCAAAATAAAATCAAGATGCTTGAAATTCAGATTCATACCAGATGGCTTTAGTAAGCCCAGCTACTGCTTTCCACCTTTGTATAAACCAATACAGCAACTGATATTACATATAGTGTTTCATAAGACAAGAGATCAATATTCATTGTCATTAGCTCAGACTGTAAGAACCATTGTAAGGGCAACAAAAGCAAGAGACCCAGCACAGAATGACTGCATGTGCCCAAGTGCCCTGGAGAAGGCTACTACTGTAGATCTCTACAAAGCATTTCATTGGAAAATAAGATGCCAGTGGCATAGGCTGTAGACACTGTATATCCATGTAACCCAAAATTGGGATTAAGGAGAGGGTCACATCTGCTACTCCCTTCTCCCCCACTACCTTAGAGCAGTCACACAGGGCTTTTAGTTTGGAAGGTATGATTCCCAACACTGCAGGAATATTATTTGAGCACTGCCCTTTTTGGTTATACTTGCTTCTTTAGGAAATAATAAGATAAACAAAATAATTAGGAGCAAGGAAAGTATTTTAAGATTTCTACTTAGGACCTCTAAATCAAAGGCACAACTTCTATTCCCTTCAATGCAAGCAGGACCTGGCCCGTACTGTATAGACAAACCAAATTTAAAATGTAGTCAAAAGAATAAGACATGAAATCATCCAAGATGTTCTTGCCACATAGAGAAAGCCATGGTTTAGCTCTAATTAGTAAAGATTAGTTGTTATTATGTTTGAACTAAATGCATAATCAATGCAATAAACAAATGAACATATTTCTTCATGAACACTGGTACCTCCTCTACTGCTAGTAGACTCAAAACAGTATTTATCAGTGCAGCACAAATTCTGGCATTGCAGACTCTCTGTATTGCACTACATCTAAACTACTGTATGACAGGCAGTTGAGCAACTACCAGCTTCAATTTGCTCCTCCCATTGATATAGATTAATAAGGTCAGAGACAGGAGAGGGATGCACAGAAACTGGAAAAAAGCAGCACATTTACACCAGAGAAAGTGCATGTTATGAACTGCAATAGGAACACAAGTTAGCAAAGGATAAGGCAGCACACTGCATCAGCAAGAGGTCGCTTCAGCCCTTGGACAGGTGAAATCCAGAGCCCCTAGTGGGATTTCCAAAAGGTGTAATTCTTGACTTGATTCTGCAAGTCCAGGGCACTTGTATTATTAACATCAATGGGGGAGGAGTTAGGCCAATACTGAATTCTTTTGAAAATCCCACCCTCAGTCTTTAATATCAAAGAGAGAACCACATGTCCAAATATTGATCAGTCTTGATATATGGGATTATAATAAATATAAATGAGAAGGAAAACAACAGATTGAACATAAAAATCTTTTTAGTGAAGTTATCCATATGAAAATTATGGTACATAAATAAGGAATAAAGGAAAGAGGACAGTCATTTTTTTTCAATTTTTACTATCATTTAATAAAAGAGCTTTCATCCACAGCTCTAAGAGCCCTTGATATCTTTTAAAAATACACAAACAGAAAAACCCATGAGCAAATACCCTGGAAACAAAAACATTTAATTTAACCCCTCCACAGATTCCCATACTGCTACCAGTCACTCACCTCCAGATAAGCAAGGGAGAAAAGATGGCCCTTGCATCTTGCCCTAATGGATATAGACTAATACTCACCAATGGGTGAGAGAAAACAGGTTTGAAAGGAGCCCTGCCAGTGGCATCCTCTGTTTTATCCCAAAGGGGCTCCAGCTTAGGCACCTTCTTGGTATGTTCTTCCCAAGGAAAAGTGGGAGATCCTTAGTGTTTGGAAGCTTAAGTACACGGCTCCTATTGATGTATTAAAATGTTATATCCAGTGCTTAGGCAAACAACATGTCATTTTTCATTTAGTTCTAAAAGCCAATGAAATCAATAGGAACCTTTTCCTGAGTTCAGTGAGTATTGGATCAGACCCTTAAAGCATTCAAGCATGTGTATTTTACTGTGAATTCATTGCTGGTCTTTTTATAAAATGAAAACATTAATGTTAAACACAAAATGTGACAGGTTACCTGTGTTGTTGTGTTTAGTCAGACCATGTTAATACTCATTATAGAAATATCTGATACATTTCAAAACCATTTTTCATTTGCCACACTTAGAATCATAGAATATCAGGGTTAGAAGGGACCTCAGGAGGTCATCTAGTCCAACCCCCTGCTCAAAGCAGGACCAATCCCCAACTAAATCATCCCAGCCAGGGCTTTGTCAAGCCTGACCTTAAAAACCTCAAAAGGAAGGAGATTCCATCACCTCCCTAGGTAACGCATTCCAGTGCTTCACCACCCACCTAGTGAAAAAGTTTTTCCTAATATCCAACCTAAACCTCCCCCACTGCAACTTGAGACCATTACTCCTCGTTCTGTCATCTGCTACCACTGAGAATAGTCTAGATCCATCCTCTTTGGAGCTCCCTTTCAGGTATTTGAAAGCAGCTATCAAATCCCCCCTCATTCTTCTCTTCCGCAGACTAAACAATCCTAGTTCCCTCAGCCTCTCCTCATAAGTCATGTGTTCCAGCCCCCTAATCATTTTTGTTGCCCTCCAGTGGACGCTTTCCCATTTTTCCAAATCCTTCTTCTATTGTGGGGCCCAAAACTGGACACAGTACTCCAGATGAAGCCTCACCAATGTCAAATAGAGGGGAACAATCATGTCCCTCAATCTGCTGGCAATGCCCCTACTTATACAGCCTTCTTGGCAACAAGGGCACACTGTTGACTCATATCCAGCTTCTCGTCCACTGCAACCCCTAGGTCCTTTTCTGCAGAACTGCTGCCTAGCTATTCGGTCCCCAGTCTGTAGTGGTGCATGGGATTCTTCCGTCCTAAGTGCAGGACTCTGCACTTGTCCTTGTTGAACCTCATCAGATTCCTTTTGGCCCAATCCTCTAATTTGTCTAGGGCCCTCTGTATCCTGTCCCTACCCTCCAGCATATCTACCACTCCTCCCAGTTTAGTGTCATCTGAAAACTTGCTGAGGGTGCAGTCCACGCCATCCTCCAGATCATTAATGAAGATATTGAACAAAACCAGCCCCAGGACCAACCCTTGGGGCACTCCACTTGATACCAGCTGCCAACTAGACATGGAGTCATTGATCAGTACCTGTTGAGCCCGACGATCTAACCAGCTTTCTATCCACCTTATAGTCCATACCTCTTTATCCTGCTGGCAAGAATACTGTGGGAGACCATATCAAAAGCTTTGCTAAAGTCAAGGAATAATACTTCCACGAAGGAAAGAGATAGATAGCATCACTTCACTAATTATGACCTACTCTTCTCAAAGAATTTCTGAAACCAACCTAAGAAATTGTTTGTGTTTTTCTTTTGCTATTTTAGTGTCTCTGGCGTAACACATTTACAACTTGAGCCTTAAATACAGTTTCACCACAGTTTAATGGGATATTTCTCTGTGCACTGGATGGGTAGGGAAACAAGCCAAATGGAGGTAAAGAATTAGGCAATGGTGCAGATTAATCCCAGAGAACACTGATTTTGTGACTATATAAAGACAGATGTTAGACCCGCCAACAAGAGGATTCAGTTCACACAACTTTTGTGATGTCAGATAGTCTTTGTGTACAGTGATTCAGTTCAGCTCAGTTTACATTATTGCACATTATTTCAGAAGTCTATTCAAAAAGCCTTCTTAGAGCATCCTGGCCTTTTACTCAGATTTTCTTAGCATTAATCTAAGGTTTTTAAAAGCACACTCTGTGATACCTTCAGAACAACCTTGCCTTGTACAGGTTGATAATGCTGAATGACTCTCACATGACAAATTGTCTCAGTGACTTTTTTCTGTCTTTTTAAAACACCTGAGCTACAGCTTAATGCAAATGAAAAGCATTTTCAAAGTAAACCCCAACATCCATACATACCTGAAACTAATTACATATTTCAACTGTTGTCAACAACTGCTAAAATACATTAATTAATCAGGAAATTTGCTCCTGAGAAATCAACAAAATGCACTCTATATACATTAATAATTACCGAGATGTTATGATGTAACTGATATTCAGATATGACCAAATCAATTTATTTACTTACTTATCCAGAACTTTTAAGGTAGTTTTATTTAATTAAATCAACAATTGGAAAATGCTGGAGTAAGTCCATTTTTAACTGAATCTAAATTTCCATAGAAATAGAGCTTGACACAAATCAAAGAGTCTGACACATGTGGGTGACCATGTGCCACCAGCATTGCCTATAATCAGATAAAAAGTGTTTTTAAAGCCTGTAGAAAAGAGATTCAGAACATCCAACTTATCCCCTATTTTGACTTTCTAGGAGAAATCACAATGAAGGCTTTGGGAAGTAGTGAATTTATTGAGATAGGCCTCCTGCTACCATGCTGTAAATACATTAAGCAACTGGTTTTCAGAAGTTACAGGAACCTTCCAAATAATGGCATGAACTTTTTGAACATCTACATATCAAAATCATGTACCAGAACACAGTAAATCTAATAACATTGAACAGTTGATCTATGTTTTTATTGGTTTCTTTATGTTGCTCCGTATATATGTATATAAATTAAATGAAATTGAATACCAACTATTGAGTAAAAAAAACACAACTAGACTAGTTGAAGGCAAAGCAAATCCTTAATCCATTATTGCTAGGAAACTGCATACCCTATGCTGCTTTATTTGTTAGACAATAAAGCATACATACCTGTTAAGAAAATGTACCACAACATAGCACAGTCAGTGAAATTTGGACCATCAAATTACCAGATAACATAATTGAGAGAAAATGGTTAGTGAAAGAGGAAATCGTGTGTTATATCCCCTTTGCTATACTGAATTCGTTTTCTCTCTAAAAATCAAAGAGAAATTGTAACAATTGTATTAAATTGTATTGTATTAAATTTGGACCAAGTACAAATCAGATGCAGCAGGAGCAAGTCACACATGTTTCTCCAAATCCTGACTTCCTGTGCTTCTCGATCTGTCCCTCCAGCCACCTCTACCGCTACCATGTGAGAGAGAAGAGGATTGCACCTGTGACTTCTTCCCAAAGGTTGGAATTGCAGCAGTGACCTGGCTTTGCCAAAGCACCTGGCCTTCCATCAAGGTTAGAGGGAAGCATTTTGTCTCATCGTCCATGTAGTTCTGTCATACAGGGCTTTGTGGAGGTAGTGGGAACAGGATTTGGTGCTGATTTTTCTACTCTAAACATTACTGCATTTAAAAGAGCACTCAGGTGAAGAAAATGACAAAAGTGAGTTATGTGAGCAGCATATTTCAGATCTGGAGTGTATATACTAGAACCAGTCCACAACATCTGGCCCAGGATGAACTGATAAAACATTTGAATGGTGAAAGCACCACAGTAAATCAGAAAAGCTAATACAAGTATTTCATGCATCATGCAAAAATTTTCCTAAACAGTTCTAAAAACTTTAGAGTAACACCAGGGATGAACTTAGTCCGCTGTGATTACAATAAATGTTGAAAGCCAAATAATATAAATGGTATATAAGTCACTGTCTTCACACAGCAATGAAAACCATGCTGGTGGAAATTCCTCATATGCAGGGGAAGCAAAAAGTTTGTTCATTCTTTTTATGCACCTACCTATTCAAATTACTTGTGGTTAGAAAAAAGTTGGAATACTGGAGTTAAATCAATGATGGTGATATATCAAGGATTATGTTGGCCTAATGTTGACAGCTCTCATGAAGAATTAGCAGGAAAAAGCTTAAAAAATAATTAAAAAATTATGAAGTTGCTTGGGCAGAAATAGAACTGCCTTTTTGGAAGAATCTGATTCTTACTGACACCATGCCTTGCAAAATGAGGATTCTGCTGCTACACTAAGAGCTTCTAAAGCTCATTTAGACTGTAAGCAGAAGGAAATAACATCTGACAAGTGAGGTACCTGTGCTACTGAAACAGCAAATTGAATTGGGAAATTTTTGAAATAAGGTTTATGCTTGCATAATTTTAAATTAATATATGATATGATAGATCTATAAGTAGTTTTTTCTGCTGCAAGACCTGTTTGGTGAAGTAAAATACTGCATGATGTGAGAACATGAAGAAAGGGAGGTTTTGCAAAGACACTTAAATTTTCAGGCTATTTCTGAAGATAACGTTAAACATGACAGCTATGGGGTTTGGGTCCCCTCCCCGCCAAAAAAAATACTGTAAAAATAAATGTTTTCCAGTGAATACTCAGAATTAAAATTAAAATATTGTGTTTATGATTCACTATGGGCAAGAGTCAAAATGGAAGGGGGTTAGCACAGATATATGGCTTACGCCCACCTTCCACAAATAGCCATCTTGTCCTCTAGAAGAGCAGAACTTTCAGCATTTAATCATAATATAACTGATGTAGTGATGTCTGCCCAAGTTCGTATACAGCCTGAAAAAAATAGCTGCGGTGCTCCTGTTCATCTCAATATGTTGGGCGTTTCGGTGCCAATTATCACAACTATTTAACCATGTTAACAAATTTAAATGAGCTGTTAACTATTTCATGGCTGATTGAAGCATGTAAAAGTAGAGGGACAATCACAGTATAATGAGCCTCACAGACTACTGGGAGGGCATAATCTGGTAGGCTGATCTACCAGGCAGGGAAGGTGAAGTCCAAATAGCACACCCCCCAATAGCACACCACCAGTTCTCTTCTCACAGCTATCTGTATTAACAAAGGCGTAAAACCAAACATAACCCCCCTGTGATGCAGTATGAGTGAAATATGACCATGTATATCATTGATATTGCCACTGTTAGACAAATTGCAACAAGACTTGTAAAAAAGATATCATATAAGGTGTCAACGGAAAAGTCATGATTTGCTAAATAAGAGTATCCTGTTTAAATCCATGTATCATCAATGTATCTGACGTTATGAATACTGCCTATATAGCTGTAGTTGAAATGTGTTTGTTCCTGAAGTAACACCCACAATGTAGTTTACATCCAGTCTAGCCAGCACATTGGGAATGGACTATTTAAGCTTCACTGCCCATTTAAGACACTTAGGCCTGGTCTACCCTACAGAGTTAGGTCGATGTAAGGCAGCTTACGTTGACCTAATTATGTCAGTGTATACACTACAGCCTTGCTCCCGGGACCCAGTGTAAGCTGTCCTGCTACACCAACATAATAACTCCACCTCCACGAGAGGTGTAGGGCTGATGTCAGTGTAGTTAGGGCAATGTTGTGTCTGTGCAGACACTGCGGGTACTTACACGAGCTGTTGACTGTCACTCTAGTCAATTTCACGGCTCCAGCACAAAGAAAACCACTCACAGCTCGGGCTGTTACTCCGGGGCAGGTGGGGGCCCCACCTGTCCCCTGGGCTCCTGGCTCCTCGCTCACACTCTGGCTGTCCCCTGGGCTCCTGGCTCCTCACTCTTACTCTGGCTGCCCCAAGGTCCTGGCTCCCCACTCCCAGGCGAACTGTTGCCCAAGCTTCCCGCTCCCAAGCGGGCTGAACTGAGGATCCCTGCTCCCTGCTGGGAGCCTGGCTGCATGAGGTTCCCTGCTCGGAGCCCAGCAGACACTCAGGACCCAGGCACAGAGCTCTCCATTGGGAGCCCGAGTGGCTCTAAGCCTTCCTCCCCACCACCCTTCTTAAGTCAGTGGAAGCACTCCTGGTGATGACATGCATCACTGACAGAAGGAGGGCAGTCTGGACATGAACCACCATAGTAATTACTGAGCTGGCTATAAGTCAATCTAACATAGGTAGACTTAAGTTTGTGGTGTAGACATGCCCTTAGCGCTTACAATGGCCCATAGAAGAAACTCATTCCACCAAGACATCTCTTCCTGCGGACGCCTAAGCCTCCAAGCGGCCATTGGCTACCCCTTGTGAATCATCAAGCCTTGTAAGGACGTGTGATATGCTCATGTGACCCTAGACTGCATCTTGTGCAAGCAACTTCCACAAACTGGGCTGTGAGTTTTGTTTGAAACAGAAAATTACCAGGCACATGGCAAAGGTTATAAAAGATTCATGGTATGGCTCCATTTTGCCTCTTTCCTGCCCTGATTCTTTGGACTGTGGATTTACAACTAAAAGGAGCACATTGAACTACGGACTAATGACCTTCCAATCTTTTGAAAGTTACCAGAGACCAGAGAGATTTTACAAACCACCAGTCTATTCCATCCCTGCTACAAACCTGATGTAAGGACTTTGCAATTATTGTATGTATATGATCTATTAACCATTTTCACTCTTTTCTTCTTTTCTTAATAAACCGTTAGATTTTAGTTACTAAAGGATTGGCAACAGCATGATTACTGGATAAGATCTGAGTTATATATTGCCCTGGCTAAGTGGCTGATCTCTTGGGAATAAAAGGACCGTATACTTGATTAAATTGGTTTTCAGTAGCCACTCATCATAGAGTTCAGTGTCTGGGTGGTAAGACAAAGGCTGGAATACCGAAGGAGACTGCATTTTTTATTTCTTGTTAACCAGTATGGTGAGACAGAAATTTACTTTTGTCACTGGCTTGGTATAATGATAGAATAACCACCAGTTTGGGATGAGTCTGCCCTACTTCCCAGCAGTTGTGCTGAATCTGATATTCTCTGTTATGACCCACTGAGGCCCACTGACACCCCCAAGTAGTCTCACTGTTCTTAGGATCTGGACTAGCCCACATCTCTAGGACGTCTGCCTTTACAAGCCTTTCTTCCAGGGCTTTCACAGCCCACTTCATCTGAGGCTTCCACATAGCTGGCTCCTGCTCCCAGAAAGTGTCTCCATCTCAGGCCTTTTGCATGACAAGTACAGAGAGCCCACTCTCTGACCCTTCTCTCATTCTGGGTCCCCCTGTCTGCTCCTCTGCCTAAGTGTCAGGAAGCCTTATACACAACTTTCTGCAGGGTACATGACTAGAAGCAAGAGTGGGACCTGCTAGAGTTCCCAGTCTTAAAAGGGCTCAAAGACTGTAACCAGTGCACTGGATGTGAATGCACCCCCAAAATCCTGTGCCCAGTTACAGATCTTTGGCCAGGTGGAGGTGCAGGACTATAGAGCTGGTGGCCATGTACCACCCCAGTTTGCCCAAGCAAAACTCTATGATGGTGGCTTATGCAGAGCCTGCATGCTTAGGGGCATATAGTCCCCCTGCATATCTGTTTTATGGTTGCTCAATGTCTGAGCAGCAGGACTACTACAGTTTGACTGTAATCAAGATCAGCTCTGCAGCCCGGCTACAGCATTATAGGCATATTTGTGACCAGTATCCATCTGCTGGAGTCAAAGAAGGCTTCAATACTCTTCAGAGATGTTGGGAGGAAAAAGAAATACATGAAAAGCCATTCTTTTAAAAAAAAGTGTACAAAGGCAAAAAGAAGGGCAGTTTGTAAAAATGTAACTTGAGGAAACATAGTTGTGAACACAGAAAGGTCAGTTTACACTTAGTTTACTCTTCATCATGTTTAATTCAATGAAGACTAATTTTAAAATACTGCCTGCAAGCACTCAGAATACTGAATATTTTATTCCTGAAACCCTTGTTTTACTTCATTAGTTGCAGGCACCTGTGAGTCCGCAAAAATGTAAAAAACATCATAAATTCACTGATTGTTATGAATATTTATTGATTACCACATTCTGAAAAATCAAAGCTGTGATAATTTACTGCACCATATGAGTTTGTATGCTTTATACAAAAATAACTCTCTCTACCCAATAACATCATTTCACTGAAGCTTAAAACCACATAATTCAATGCTATGCTATTCTAATTAAGACCTCAATGGGTTTGTTTCTTTTATTTTTCTTACTGCACTTCACACTTGGAAGTTAATTCAACACACATGTGCGTGTCTTCATTTAGGACCTGGTCCTGCATTTCTTATACAATCAGTTGATGTTCTAGATGTATAGTGAACGTAGACGCATGTCCTTCATTTCTCAGACCCAATTCTTCCCCTGCTGACATCAACTGACCCCTCAGAGCCCACCTGGAAGGTGCTGAATGTCAACACCCTTGGCATTCAGTAGGAGTTGAGGAGAGTGCTCAGCACCCCACATGATCCAGTCATTATACATGCAGAAATCGCATTCATATCTATTTAAGCTTCTTACATGGTCCTCATTAAATATGTTGGGTGCTCAGAAACTATGATAATCCTCACACCACCACCACTGAGAAATAGGAAAGTGGGGGTCCATTTTACACATGGACAACAAAAGTACACAGAGAGACTAAGGGCTTTGCTACACATCAAGATACTGCGGGGTAAGCCAAGATGTGACTCTACAGCATGCCAGCTCACTGTACAGTAACATCTCATGTGGACACTGCCACAGCACAGGGATACAGAGCACAAAGTTCCAGAGTGAGGCTTGATATACTCCATGCAGAATATTACCAAGCAGCAAGCTCTCGATTCATACCCTGGCTTGCCATGCAGTAACTTCCCATTTTGACAGGCCATAACGGAAGCTTGCCAGTGGTCACACAGGAAGTTTGTGATAGAATGGGGAACTGAACCTGGGTCCCCTGTGTTCCAGGCTAGTGCCCTACCAACTGGTAACACATTATAACCTTCTTGCATTACAGTTTCCATTTAAGGGGTCACATGTTTATTATTGAAATTCTATAAGATTTGTGCTCCTCAGTCACTTAAGTGCTTTTGAAAAAAAAAACCTCATTTTAAATATTTAGGGTTCTGAAATGTAAAACTGTTTCTCACACACACAAAATGTGCACAGTGATAAATGTATATTTCAGCATTTTAAATTTTCAAACAATATATTTACTAGCACTTTGTAAATTAGTGTTATACTCATTATTACTATGCCAATAATTTTCTATTATATTACTCAATTTATTGTAATCTGTTGAACAGCAAAAACACAAATATTTTGTGTTTGAAAGCTATCATATTATTCGGCTAATCAATCAAGCAACATTTTAATTATTGGAAGGAAAGTGCCAATTAAAGAATATGACCTGATAAAGTTGGGCAATGAAGTGTGTGTTCTGTAACCAAAAAGTATCAATATAGATACTGGACTGTCAGAAGGGAAAGATAGTGCGTGTGTGTGTCTGTGGGTTTTTTTTTTTTTTTTTACTGGGATCTGATTCTGTAGACACTTCCTACCAAGTGTAGGGATTAAAATCATAGATGAACATAATTTGTTGGGAAATAGTCAGCATGGTTTTTGTAAAGGGAAATCATGCCTCACCAATCTACTAGAATTCTTTGAGGGGGTCAACAAGCATGCAGACAAAGGAGATCCAGTGGATATAGTGTATTTAGATTTTCAGAAAGCCTTTGACAAGGTCCCTCACCAAAGGCTCTTAAGCAAAGTAAGCAGTCATGGGATAAGAGGGAAAGTTCTCTCATGGATTGGTAACTGGTTAAAAGGTAGGAAACAAAGGGTAGGAATAAATGGTCTGTTTTCAGAATGGAGAGAGGCAAATAGTGGTGTCCCCCAGGGATCTGTACTGGGCCCAGTCCAATTTAACATACTCATAAATGGTCTGGAAAAAGGGGTAAATGGTGAGGTGGCAAAATTTGAAGATGATACAAAACTACTCAAGATAGTTAAGTCCCAGGCGGACTGTGAAGAGCTACAAAAGGGTCTCACAAAACTGGGCGACTGGGCAACAAAATGGCAGATGAAATTTAATGTTGATAAATGCAAAGTAATGCACATTGGAAAACATAATCCTAATTATACATATACAATGATGGGGTCTAAATTAGCTGTTACCACTCAAGAAAGAGATCTTGGAGTCATTGTGGATAGTTCTCTGAAATCATCCACTCAACGTGCAGCGGCAGTCAAAAAAGCGAACAGAATGTTGGGAATGATCAAGAAAGGGATAGATAATAAGACAGAAAATATCATATTTGCTCTATATGTGGTACGCTCACACCTTGAATACTGCGTGCAGATGTGATCGCCCCATCTCAAAAAAGATACACTGGAATTGGAAAAGGTTCAGAAAAGGACAACAAAAATGATTAGGGGTATAGAACAGCTTCTGTATAAGGAGAGATTAATAAGACTGGGACTTTTCAGCTTGGAAAAGAGGCGACTAAGGGAGAATATGATAAAGGTCTATAAAATCATCAGTGGTATAGAGAAAGTAAATAAGGAAGTGTTATTTACTCCTTCTCATAATACAAGAACAAGGGGCCACCAAATGAAATTAATAGGTAGCAGGTTTAAAACAAACACAAGAAAGTGTTTTTTCACGTAATGCACTGTCAACCTCTGGAACTCCTTGCCTGAGGGTGCTGTGAAGGCCAATACTATAACTGGGTTCAAATGGGAGCTAGATAGATTCATGGAAGATAGGTCCATCAGTGGCTATTAGCCAGGATGGGCAGGAATGGTGTCCCTAGCCTCTGTTTGCCAGAAGCTGGGACTGGGTGACAGGACATGGATCACTTGATGATAACCTGTCTGTTCATTCCCTTTGGGGCACCTGCCATTAGCCACTGTCAGAGGACAGGATACTGGGCTTGATGGACCTTTGGTCTGACCCAGTATGGCCGTTCTTATGTTCTAAGAATCAGCATGGTGGAAGGAAGTATTAAACTAAGAGCATGTCTACATTAACAACTTTTGAACCTGTAACAGAGAAAAAAATCCCTAATATAAATGAACTCTAAAATTAGCCTGGAGAACAGCCACTGGAACCAACATATTCATCTTATTATGTATAGAATACCTATGTGAGAGGACTGTCAACATATACTACATCAGGGATCATCAACCTTTGGCACGCGGCCTGCCAGGGTAAGCCCCCTGGTGGGCCGGGCCAGTTTGTTTACCTGCCGCATCCGCAGGTTTGGCCGATCGCAGCTCCCACTGGCCGCGGTTCGCCGCTCCAGGCCAATGGGGGCTGCGGGAAGCAGCGTGGACCGAGGGATGTGCTGGCCGCCACTTCCCGCAGTCTCCATTGGCCTGGAGCGGCGAACCGTGGCCAGTGGGAGCTGCGATAGGCTGAACCTGCGGACGCGGCAGATAAACAAACCAGTGCGGCCTGCCAGGGGGCTTACCCTGGTGGGCCACGTGCCAAAGGTTGCCGATCCCTGTACTACAGTAAACAGAGGATTAATCCTAGCGTGCCTCTTGCTAAAAGTTTCTAAAATCTTTGATTCTCTGCTTATAGAACTTAGTTACATAATCTTCAAAGCACCAGTCTCATACTTTAGGTCAAGAGGACCAGTGGATGACTTTTGTATAACCTAGTAGTAATTAGATACAGAAACTGAGCCCAATTCTATCATCAGATATATGTGCATAATTCAAACTGAATTTGCAATATAGTCTCAGGACCTGAGTCTCCACCTACTTATTCTGGTTTTACACTGTTATGACCCGAGTGACTTCTGTAAAGTTATTCTTCATGCACACTGAGCGTCAGAAGACACTTAGGGCCTTAAGGTGTGTAGTGAATATATATATTTTCTCCCATGCTTGGGAAAGTGTAATGGAAGTTAGCCTGTTAGGGGCTTATTATCCACTGCCTTGCTCTTGGTATAGTCATTCACACTGAATGCAAAGTGGGTATACAGTGCTAACCTTTGATTTAGTAACATTTTACACCTTGTAAGGATCTGTACATTTTGCACAGAAATACATGACTACACAAGTTGCAAGATAATTAGACTTCTAGATGCCTATTAATAATGTACTATATAGGTTTTTTGACCTAACATCATGTGACTGTAATAGAGTAAAGGTTCCAGTTCTGCAGAGGTCAAATAACTGGAAGATGTGAAAACTTTATTTTTATTTTTAAGCAGCACAAAGAAAAGAGACAGAACTCTGACTGACAACACACAAAGAGATAAAGAAAGAAAAAAAGCTCTGCACGATAAGCACCTTCTACAGTCTGGGTAGTTCACAAGTAATAAATAAAAACAATGTTGAATAAACCTACTGTGCCTTTCATTCAGCAAATGACACAAAGTGTTCAGATTCATTTTCAATGCCACTCTCACCTGAAACACCATGTTTCTGAATTCACCACCAGATCAGCCCCCTCTTCTGAACAGATGCCTCTGGATGAATATTTTAAAGAAAAAACAATGGGACACAGCTGTCCAGCAGTGCAAACTGGATCTTTAATGAGGATACGATTAAATAAATCAAAGAAGAAGCTGTCTGAACTTTAAGCCTCATTGAGAAACTACTCTAAAAATAAGGAGGTAAGTTTAGGATCCAGTCATTTACCATATCTTACCACAGAGCCAGAAGACTACCCAGAAGTCACCTACTACAGGACAGGCCCAACAAAGAAAATAACAGAATGCCACTAGCCATCACCTTCAGCCCCCAACTAAAACCTCTCCAACGCATCATCAAGGATCTACAACCTATCCTGAAGGATGACCCATCACTCTCACAGATCTTGGGAGACGGGCGAGTCCTTGCTTACAGACAGCCCCCCAACCTGAAGCAAATACTCACCAGCAAACACACACCACACAACAGAACCACTAACCCAGGAACCTATCCTTGCAACAAAGCCCGTTGCCAACTGTGTCCACATATCTATTCAGGGGACACCATCATAGGGCCTAATCACATCAGCCACACCATCAGAGGCTCGTTCACCTGCGCATCTACCAATGTGACATATGCCATCATGTGCCAGCAACGCCTCTCTGCCATGTACATTGGTCAAACTGGTCAGTCTCTACGTAAAAGAATAAATGGACACAAATCAGATGTCAAGAATTATAAACATTCAAAAACTAGTCGGAGAACACTTCAAACTCTTTGGTCACTCGATTTCTGACCTAAAAGTTGCAATTCTTCAACAAAAAAACTTCAAAAACAGACTCCAACGAGAGACTGCTGAATTGGAATTAATTTGCAAACTGGATACAATTAACTTAGGCTTGAATAAAGACTTGGAGTGGATGGGTCATTACACAAAGTAAAACTAGTTCCCCTTGTTTATTCCCCCCCCCACCCCCCACGGTTCCTTAGACGTTCTTGTCAACTGCTGGAAATGGACCACCTTGATTATGACTACAAAATGTTCCGCCCCCCGCCCCCCTGCTGGTAATCGCTCACCTTAAGTACTTGTGGCACCTTAGAGACTAACCAATTTATTTGATCATAAGCTTTCGTGAGCTACAGCTCACTTCATCGGATGCATACTGACCTTAAGTGATCACTCTAGTTACAGTGTGTATGGTAACACCCATTGTTTCATGCTCTCTTTGTATATAAATCTCCCCACTGTATTTTCCACTGAATGCATCCGATGAAGTGAGCTGTAGCTCACGAAAGCTTATGCTCAAATAAATTTGTTAGTCGCTAAGGTGCCACAAGTACTCCTTTTCTTTTTACCACAAGAAGGCATACTTAAGGCTTATTAAGGATCCATTAGAATGATGCTTGCTTAATCTGTTTTTATTTAATTAATTTTTATAAGAAGGAACACACATAAATTGAACAGGTCCAACAGCATATAGACTGTATCATTCCGCTATAATTTTTGTTCCAATCCCTACAGCAATAGTTAATTCTTTTTGTGGTAGATAAAATTAAGAACCTCTCTCTTACTGCTTGCCACCTACATCTATGGAACAGTCTTACTGCACTATATATCATTCTCGTAAATTATTTTGGTGTTGGCCTGCCAGATCTTAGTGGGTTTCTTTAAAGAATAGTAAGTAGGTTCTTTCTGTCCATTTTAATGAAGTGTTAATGCTCTTCACAGAAAAGTTACTGGAGTTCTATATTGTAATAGCTTATTCAACTGTAATAAAAGAATTAATCTGTATGCCACCTAACTGCCACATGGACAAAATAGAAAAAGATAGTAAAAATAAATGTTTTTACCCTATATAGTTTAGTTCCAGTGCTATGGCAGTTTATTCTGTTTGGGAATCACAATATATTTCTAAATTAGTAAAATTACTGGCTGAGCTTTGCCCAGGCTAGGAAAAAAATAACCTATTGTATTACAGTCCAGGACAAACAAAACACCAGTCCAGACAAGTGAAATTTAACCACTTGCTGCCTATCAGATATCAGCTGCCACGCTTAAAAACCTGCATTTGTTCATTAGCTGACCAACACATCCCCCTGCATCTTACCATGTAAAATGGCCTTCCAGCTCAGTTTCCTTTAAGTGCCACCAACTGCAGAAGAAAGAGATGATTTGCTTGACCAGTCTGCTACATTCCTCCAGCACAGTTTAGCCAGTTACACTCTACACTGCACCCCAGGAAGAATGCACATGGCTAATTATGTATCTTGCTCTTTCTGAAGTGCAGAATGAAATGCAATTGCCATTTGGTGTCATTCACAAGGAAACTGAGATGGGAAAACAGCTTTAATTTATCAGCCTCCAGTCAGTCAATGCACTCAGGGTCTGTAAGTACAGGTCATATCAGACCAGCAGCTTGTACAATGGGGCAGGAGGGATCAAACATGCTGAGCATAGAACAGAACAATTAAAAACTTAAAGATCCAGGCTGTCCTTTGAGAAGTTACCCTAAAAATCACCCAGTTTGTCATTAATGTCAAATATTGCAGAGCGCTTGCATGGGCTAGTACAAGCTGCTGGTGTGATTCAGTTCACCAAATAGAGTACACAAAATCTAATAGAAGTGCCTTGCATTTCCTTTAAGATCTCCCCCATACCAGTGTGTTTATATTCATGAATCCTGAGTAAAGGGTTCCTTTTCAAATTGAAATATCAGATTTTTTCGCTTACAGCAGCATGAACTGAATCACAGAGAAAATGTATTTGCAGCCAGGAAAACATGTAAATATCCAATAGGAAGCACAAGCAAACATGTTACTACAACATAGATGACAGGTTTCAGAGTAGCAGCCGTATTAGTCTGTATCCGCAAAAAGAACAGGAGTCCTTGGGGCACCTTAGAGACTAACAAATTTATTAGAGCATAAGCTTTCGTGAGCTACAGCTCACTTCATTGGATGCATAGCATGGAACATATAGTAAGAAGATATATATATATATACACACACACACAGATAAGTTGGAAGTTGCCATACAAACTGTGAGAGGCTAATTAGTTAAGATGAGCTATTATCAGCAGATGGCCCATTTAGACAGTTGACAAGAAAGGGTGAGGATACTTAACTTAGGGAAATAGATTCAATATGTGTAATGACCCAGCCACTCCCAGTCTCTATTCAAACCCAAGTTAATGGTATCTAGTTTGCATATTAATTCAAGCTCAGCAGTTTCTCCTTGGAATCTTTTTCTGAAGCTTTTCTGTTGCAAAATTGCCACTCTTAAATCTTTTACTGAGTGGCCAGAGAGGTTGAAGTGTTCTCCTACCTGTTTTTGAATGTTATGATTCCTGATGTCAGATTTGTGTCCATTTATTCTTTTGCGTACAACAAAAACACTAACCCAGGAACCTATCCTTGCAACAAAGCCCGATGCCAACTCTGTCCACATATTTATTCAAGTGACACCATCATAGGGCCTAATCACATTAGCCACGCCATCAGGGGCTCGTTCACCTGCACATCTACCAATGTGATATATTCCATCATGTGCCAGCAATGCCCCTCTGCCATGTACGTTGGCCAAACTGGACAGTCTCTACGCAAAAGAATAAATGGACACAAATCTGACATCAGGAATCATAACATTCAAAAACCGGTAGGTGAACACTTCAACCTCTCTGGCCACTCAGTAAAAGATTTAAGGGTGGCAAGACTCCAATGAGAAACTGTTGAGCTTGAATTAATATGCAAACTAGATACCATTAACCTGGGTTTGAATAGAGACTGGGAGTGGCTGGGTCATTACACATATTGAATCTATTTCCCTAAATTAAGTATCCTCACACTTTCTTGTCAACTGTCTGAATGGGCCATCTGCTGATAATAGCTCATCTTAACTAATTAGCCTCTCACAGTTTGTATGGCAACTTCCATCTTATCTGTACGTGTGTGTATATATATATATATATATATATATATATATATATATATATATATATATATATATATATATATCTTCTTACTGTATGTTCCATTCTATGCATCCGATGAAGCGGGCTGTACTCATGAAAGCTTATGCTCTAAAAAATTTGTTAGTCTCTAAGGTGCCACAAGTACTCCTGTTCTTTTTACAACATAGATGTTTGCTTAGACCCTGACCAAGACCTTTTGTCACACAATACACCATGTAAATCTCCAGCTAGTATCAGATCACTGAAATTAGACAATAAACTTCACAATTCTTTCGACAGACATACATCCCATCTTTCTCTTTTTAATTAAGGCCTAAAACAAGCAAGCCTCAGGAACACCACTCCATCAATCAATCTTGGTCCAGCAAGTGCAAGAGCATATACAAGCACTTCTGTAACCAAGCAGTCCACCTCCCCCTTTACCCTCCTGACACTGCTTTCATATATATACTCTATGTTCTGGAACTGAAAAGAGTGCAATAGGTTTCTAATGGGAAACATATACAGCTGGCCTTAGTTCTGTTCACGCTGAACTGAGACTTCCAACTTATTACAGTTTGTTCTGTATATTCTGCTATTTCAATATCTATTCTCTAATGATTTCAACATATTCGTCAATATGTAAAATTATCTAGTTTTACTTTGAAAACTCCATCCTAAAACTTCAAGTCTGAGAAGCAGAATACCATTCATATGGTTCAAAATGTTCAAGGGACCTTTATGACCCAAACATTGCTGTACTAAAATGTATATGTTGGCTGTAGAACACAACATTTCCTATGCCATACTGATATATATTCAAGTTGGAAGAGTTCATTAGCTGATATGTATGAAAACATTTGGTTCATGTATATGGGGTTGTTCCAATTAACCCATGGAAGTAGACGATGGAAGCATCTTAAAGTAATTCCAACAAATGCAATTAACAGAGATAGGACTAACTCTGACTGATCCAATGAAGGCTTTTCCTGTGATATGTGCACCTGGCTCTAGAGCAGTGAGTGAGATTTGATTTTCTTTTTCACTCCAAACATAGCCCCATCTTTTTTCTCTCCCTACTGGAATGCACCCCCCCCCCTTAGAAAAAAAGGTGAAGATATCTCTCTCTAACAACATTTTAGGGAAGGGAAACTGCTGCTTGAATTTATTAAATATTTAAGACTAGTTCTTCTGTCTCTTCCAGTCAGATGTGACTAGGCTGAACAGTGATTGAGGATTGTGTGCAATCTCCTAGAGAAAACAAGCAACTGGATTGTTTCATTATCCCCACAGGGAGAGTCAGGGTGCTGGGAAAGAAAGCTTTAAGTGAGTGCCACTTACTGTGTTTTAGCTCATATCACACTGTAGACAATCACTTTTTACTTGCTTACCGTATTCCTAGGAAATGTGGTACACTAGTGCAAGAACACACACAGAACGTAAAGATGGGAGTTAAACTAGCTTCAAGTATAGTAAAGACTAAAACAAAGTCACTGGAAGAGTGGTCTCTATAATTAAATGACCTAACATTAATTCTCGAATTAACTGAGAAAAAATCCTTAATTTTAGTAAGTAGGCAGAAGGTCACAGTTTCCTATATATAAGGAAGACTGATTAAGTGACTGTCTTTCCCTGTGACAAGTGAAAGATGCCAATTCTATTTGATTCTCTGTCACTGACAAGCAATGAGGCTGAAATCTCTCATTAGGGGTCTGATCCAAAGCCCCTTGAAGTCAATAGAAAAACTCAGTGATCTTAATGGTCATTAGATTAAGCCTTAAAAAATAAGTGAAATCTTTATTGGCATTTTTCTATGTGGTGTCATTTACAAACATACCGAAGTCAGTGCCAAGTCCTCTGAGGTAAGGCCAGAATGGGAGTGGAGAGTACTCAGCTCCTCAGAGGACCATGCCCTAAAATGGCAACAAACCAACATATCAGAATGACCTTCCACAGTAAGCCTGAAGCAATCATATCAACTCAACAGTACAGCTTACACAAAACTTCCATTAAGCTAAGACAAATCTAACATTTCATGATATGTTCTCAGAAAATCTGGCTGCTTTTCATTTCCCCTCTCCCAAACACTTAAATATTACCTTTGAAACTTTTCACATTCCAAGCAGCAGTGGTTATATAACCTGACGCTCCTCTCTAGTTGATATTCCTTGACAGTATGGAGAGGTCACAGCTATTCAGAATGAGTATTCTGCTAACTATTCCATACATTACTAAAACAGGAGGCTCAATTCGAAAAAGGTAATCAGGTTCTCAGGACACTAATCATATGTGTCAGGACTGAAGACCCTGCCTATTGTGCTACCTTGATAAAAAGAGAGTCAAAGCTGTACAGAAGCAAAACAACTAATGACACAAGAAAAGTACATCTCAGCATTTTATTTATTCAGGGCTTTTGGTACAGACATGAGCAAGGTGTGGTATGTAAGCTAAAATGCCTCAGGACCAAATCTCAATTCCGTCCCTGTTTCTTTATTGCTCCTGGAGATGGGGTTGAAGGGACTGTAATTTACTGCTGTCCATGTCCATTAATACCGATCTCAACTCAGCTATTTTGTCCAGTGTCTGGGCAAGACCCCACCCATTTGTTGCCCACCTGCTCCAGGGAACGGTTAGGGCACTAAATGTTGCCCTATCTCCTATAAGATAGAAATCTCACATTGGTACCTTCTTTGTGTTTTGTCAAATCCGTAGTGAAAGTGTTCTTAAAATGAACAACATGTACTGGGCCATCATCTGAGGCTGCTATAATAGGATATATAGGGCAGAATGCAGGTAAAACAGAGCAGGGGACATACAATTCTGCCGCAAGGAGTTCAGTCAGAAATTTAATTAACGCTTATTTTTTTTAATGAGTGTCATCAGCATGGACGCGTGTCCTCTGGAATGGTGGCTGAAGCATGAAGGGGCATATGAATGTTTATCATATCTGGCACGTAAATACCTTTCAATGCCAGCTACAAAAGTGCCATGCAAATGCCTGTTCTCACTTTCTGGTGACATTGTAAATAAGAGGAGGGCAGCATTATCTCCCTTAAATGTAAACAACTTGTAGGCTCTGAAGTTTTACATTGTTTTGTTTTTGAGTGCAGTCATGTAACAAAAAAAATCTACATTTTTAAGTTGCACTTTCACGACAAAGAGATTGCACTACAGTACTTGTATGAGGTAAATTGAAAAATACTATCTCTTTTATTTATCGTTTTTACAGTGCAGATATTGTTAAGCAACAATAATATACACTTCGATTTCAATTATAACACAGAATACAATATATATGAAAATGTAGAAAAACATCCAAAATATTTAATAAATTTCAATTGGTATTCTATTATTAACTGCAATTAATCGACAGCCCTAGTTTATATTATATTTCTCATGCTACCATCACAATACTTTAAACTGCTATTTCAAGGCAGATGAAACCTATATAATAACTATAGACCAAAGGCAGTTAATCTGTCTCCAAGACCATTGTATTAAATAAAGATCTCCTGACTACTGTCAACTTTGTTTATTATTCATAACCCCTCCATGTCACTTTCCTTCTTGGTTATTTTTTATCTCACTTTCACATGCTGCTTATTTTATTTG
Organism: Chelonia mydas; assembly: GCF_015237465.2. NCBI lineage: Eukaryota > Metazoa > Chordata > Testudines > Cheloniidae > Chelonia > Chelonia mydas. The sequence continues at coordinate 50,246,444 of NC_051251.2, read as the reverse complement.
TTGCTTTACTTTTGTTTCTTTGCTCCTCCTTGTCAGGTTAGATCATGGAATGTGTAGATGTGGCTGTCAGTACTTAAGACAGATAAAGCAATATGACTGTTTATTCAAAATGACATTGTCACTACTGCTTTAAGAGATTAACAAAAGACCAGATACTTCAGTATTTCTGCTGCTTCTGAAAAAGCGCTTTAGTGAAAAAAGATTGATAGCTGTGCTTCTGAATACTGGTGTGCTGTAGAGTAACTTGTTTCTAATGGAACAGTCTGTAAATGTTTGTTCTGCCCCCACCCCTTACTTTATAATATGTAACTCATAAGCAACTATGGTGTTGGAAGCCTATGACAGAAAGGGCAGCCTAGTGGAGTTTGAAGTCAAAATGGGTCTCCATTTGGTTACAAGGATGTGACTGCGCTGAGATGATTGCTGATTAGACCTTAGACCGTTTATAAAAAAAAACAGAGCCTCTATCCAGAGCTCTAGAAGCCTTTGGCATGTTGAAGACAGACATAGAAATAAACAAACAATGGGGCAGATTCTTACTACTGAAGGGAGGTATAGAGGGTAACAACAACACTTATACTCACCCATAGGCTGGCTAACCAGACCTTGTATCCAGGCCCATAGCTGTTGGCAAGTATATTACTATGGGTAAAAATCCAAGTAATTATGAATTTGCATAGATTTGCATAAATTGAAGTAGATCTTGTCTAGACTTGGAATTTCCCCAATTGTAGCCATTGGTGAGGCTACACCAGGCAATCTCAGTTGGGGTAGACTGCACTGGTGCAAATAACAGCCTTTTCTGTCTACACTAAAGGTTGAACCAGTGCAGCTTTGCTGTGTTCTCTCAGGAGGCGAGGGAATGGAGGAGATGGCCAGTTTAGAGGCATTTTCCGAGTAGACTAACAGGTGTTCCATGTACACCCATAGGCAGGTCAGAGAAACTGCTGTTTGGGGAAAACCTGATTTCTAAAGTTAGCTACAGCACTTGACCCAAGGTTTAAGAATCTGAAGTGCATTCCAAAATCCGAGAGGGATGAGGTATGGAGAATGCTTTCAGAAGTCTTAAAAGAGCAACACTGAGATGCAGAAACTACAGAACCCGAACCACCAAAAAAGACAATCAACCTTCTGCTGGTGACATCTGACTCAGATAATGATAATGAAAATGAACATGCATTAGTCGCTCTGCTTTGGATTGTTATCGAGCAGAACCCGTCATCAGCATGGACGCATGTCCCCTGGAATGGTTGTTGAAGCATGAAGGGACATATGAATCTTTAGCACATCTGGCACGTAAATATCTTGCGACACCGGCTACGACAGTGCCATGTGAATGCCTGCTCTCACTTTCAGATGACATTATAAACAAGAAGCGGGCAGCATTATCTCCTGCAAATGTAAATAAACTTGTTTATCTGAACTTTTGGCTGTACAAGAATTAGAACTTAGTGGACTTGTAGGCTCTAAAGTTTTACATTGTTTTATTTTTGAATGCAGTTATTTTTTGTACATGATTCTACATTTATAAGTTCAACTTTCATGATAAAGAGATTGCACTACCATACTTGTATGAGGAAAATTGAAAAATATTTTTTTACAGTGCAAATACTTGTAATCAAAAATAAATATAAAGTAAGCACTGTACACCTTTGTGTTCTGTGTTGTAATTGAAATCAATATATTTGAAAATGTAGAAAATATCCAAAATATTTAAATAAATGGTTTTCTATTATTAACAGTGTGATTAATCGCACAATTTATTTTTTAATCGCGCAATTAATCATGATTAATTTTTTTTTATCGCTTGACAGCCCTAATATAAACCCTATGTTATTCTTCACTACAGTATCACTACTGGAATGGAATAATGTATCAATTTTATTCCTTAAAATGTGTGGCAGTGTTTTGGTTATTGTAAAAATAGTAGGAAATATTTTTGCAGTCAGGCGCATCTTATCAAAAGATAACTAGCACAAAAATAAAATAAGAAACTTTTGAAAAGCTCAGCATAGCTGTGACAGAATCTAACAAACATTAAATGGTTCTGCAATATATAGCTAATGACAATTGGAGTTGTCACTGAACAAAACACAGAATAAAAGTGAATATTAATGGTTGTTTAGATTACTGCAGCCATTCATTTGGTGTATCAGAAAAGAAGCCTTTACTATACATGGCAGATGTACAGTATTGATCCTGAATAAATCAAAGTCCCACAAATAGATTAGTAAGTAATATTATGAATATAAATTTGCAAACACAAAAAAAATCTAAGCAGAGCTCTATTCCTTGCTGGACACAACAATTAGCACTGTGCTGGGCAATTACCCAATTAAGAATCATGCAGTTATTTTACAGGCAAAAAAATTCCATAGCGAGTTTCTTGTATATGGTCTGTAAGTAACTGCTGGGATTAGTGAAACAATCGCAGGATCAAACACTAGTAATTTAAACAGCTGATATTCTTACTTCAAAATGTGTCAAGTACTGCCAAACATATTGCACCACTCAGCAAAATGTCTGCCATTGACAGTGATAATGCAACATGCAATCTGAATCAGTCTGAGAAACTGGAAGAAGAAAAAAAAAATAGAATTTGGTGGGGTATCCTGGCCATAAAAAAAAAGAAAGAGTAAAATAAAATAGAGTTTACATAGAGAAAGGGTGGTAAACTACATAATAAACTCAATCCTGGAGCGGGGGGGTAATGGATTAGAGTTCACGTTGTACTCTCTGTCAGTACCTGGCCCTAGCCGGGGAAGCTAATGATCCAACCAGCGGACCAAATTTGATGATGAATCCTGGTCATGTGCCACGTGTGGCACGTTGCACATACCCTAAGAAGAACTCAATCCTGCAAGGCATTAAGCACTCTAACTCCAATGCAGCAAATTACTTTAAGCACACGCTTAATTTTAAGCATCCAAACAGTCCCCATTGACTTCAATACTGACTACAAACATACTTAACATTAAAAACACATGCTTAAGTGGATCAGGGCCAAAGCACTCTGCAATTTCAGAACTGAACTCAGTAAGAGCTCAGTAAAATAGGAAGCTTTGGAGCACGGAGATCATCATTTGCTATCTATCACATTTGTCCCACTGGTTTGACATCTTCCTTCAGGATGCATATGGCAATAAGCATCAGAGACCATAAATTCAGATGTAGCTTTTTATTATTAGTCACTAATAAGACCCCCATTATCAATAATTCAGTCAAGATCTAGGCATTCAACCTTGCATGAATTACTGAAACATGGCTGGATAACAGCTTTACCTAGCCAAATATCTGAGCCAGTGACATATGGCTGAGCTTTTGTATTGGATCTCCAGAGCAGAATGTATCTTGTGCCAAAGATGAAAAAATCCATCTTATGTGTGTGGATCCTAGGATAGAATACATGGGTAATTTTAGTGAGTTACCTATTCTCCTTGTCAGGAATTTGCTGGAATTCCTGCCAGACCCTCGTGGGATTTTGCCTGGTCTCCGACTGGAATTTCGGAGCCTTCTTGTTGGGCAATTTTAGCATATTTATATATAGGCATTTCTACCACACACACAGTAGCAACTGATCAATGTATAAAAGCACAAATAAGTCAGCTATCTCCTCCTTCTCCTCCTTTTAAGGTGGTTTCTTACCATTACTGGGTGCTAATGTTTGGGTCTTTCTACACCTACTTTTTAACAAAGCTCTGTGGGGAAGTTCTAAGGTGCTCTGCTGGACACATCTAAGTGTGGTGAGATGAGGTTTTATCTAATCTCCTGTAGAGTTTTATAAATCACAGAATATGCTGATTCCAAATATTATGAGTTGAACCCTGGGCTTCATTAGCAGAAGCATCTCCATTCAGCATGGGGCTAAGTGGAATGGATAAGATCTCTTCAAAGCCCTGACTGGGCTAGGGCTAAGTTAAGGACTTTGAAATCAATCCAAAATTCAACTGGCATCTAATATAAAAGTGCAGAGTGGGTTTTGTTCACAGTGCTGCTAAAGAGGCATGTTTACCATTCAGAGAGCAATGCCTTCCACCCCAAAGGTGGCCGAATTTCAGTGGTGAATGTATGATTCCTGTATATCCCTGTGTCAGAAAGTTTATTTAGCACTTTAGCATGTTTACTAATAAAATCAGTTGAGACACTTGCCCCTCACATGTTTATCTCCCCAGTGGCTGTTGCAAATAAGACACACATATCCCCTGTGCATATTTTACTTTCTATCATCCACACACGTCATTATTACTATTTGTATTGTGGTAGTACCTACGAGCCCCAGGAACAGACCCCTGGAAACAATCATGCTAGGTGCTGTACACAGAACAAAAGGATTTTCCATGAGGACCAAGAGTTTATAAACCTGTGAAAATCCCCCCAACCCGATGAGAAAGATATCTTTGTTCTGGCCTCCTTACTCCCTACATGCATTCCCCTGAATCTGCAAAAGTTGGACTTTCATCTCATTCACCTTCCTGAAAACCATCATCTGGGATGCAACAATTGCAAGTTGCGTGTGCTGTGCAGGTGCAAATTTAGCAGCATTTTGGTAAGTCACATTTGGCTTCCAGGATGAAGAGCGCTGTAAGCACCATACTTATTCTTCCGTTATAATTAATATATAGGCAGACACTTACTGTTACAAGTGCCAAAGCTCAGTGGGGATCATTCCAAGAAGCGTCTGTCTCATCTACTGGCACTGACTTTGAGACAATCTGCACTCTGCATCTGTGCCTGGAACAAAGATCACACAGTAGCCACTGCACTAGCAGAACTTAACTATAAAGTGAATGTATGGCTCACCTCCCAAGTTATTATCCCTCATTTATTACTCCTAACAATGGAGCCAATGTTCCAAGAGAAATATGATACAGCAAGTCCATGTGTGCACCATATTTTGAACATTATGTAATCCTGCTGGTACATAGTTTTCTTATGAATGTCTGAATATTTGGGCTGACCTTGTGGCCAGCAGTTGCACTTTGCTCTGACCCAGGAAAGAGCCAATACTGGGGAAAGGGAGCCACAGGAATCTATTTAGAGAAGAGGAAATAAGGACATTATTTAAAAAGTCATCTCAGGTGGCAAAATTATAGCTGTAACTCTTTTAAGCATGTAGTGAAAACACACAATTCATACAGAACTGCAGTATTCTAACTGAAAATGTCCTCTGTTCAGCATCAACTCAGAAAGCATTTTCAGGGCAGCAAGGGAGGTTGCTCTTCAGTTAGCAAGGCTCTGACTGCTGAGAATGATTGACATTCTTAATGGTTAACATGGAGACATCTCATCCAGAAGATGCGACTGTGGATATAGCTTGTGACAGACACCAATAAGGATGAGTGGTGTGCAAAGGAACCCCATGAGCACAACTATATGAAAGGACACGATAGCAGCACTTAAAAAGATGTGACCTTTGCTGACTTGAAGCTGATGGTCTTAAAAGGTAGGTATGACATTAGCTAAATGAATGGTAAACTACTAACATTTCTATGATGCAAGAAGCCACTATTTTAACAAACTGCCTCTCTGTTTGATTTTATTATTTATACAAATTCAATTATAGGAGGACAAGCCTCCCCGCAGTTATTAAGAGCCCATTTCTGCCACACTTCCTCATACTGATTGCAACGGGAATTCTGACGGAGTTCATTACTAATTAATAAGAGTCAGGGTGAAGAATGGGTCCCTACAATGTTGACCCAACACCCACTAAAGTTCATGGAGAGACTCCCAATGACTTCAATGGGCCTTGGATGGGGCCCTTGCTATGTAAATCACACAATATACAATGTACCATATCTCTGACATTTCTTCCTTCAGAACAAAAATCCCATTTGCATCTTTTGCAAGTGATATTAGCTACTGTATTTTTGGCTAAATTTAGAATGGGTAGATGCTCCACCCACATGGGCTTGATCCAAAGCCCATTCATGTAAATGGCAGCTTCTCACTTACTTCAACAGGCTTTGGATCAGGCCCTAATCATTCTTCATATCCTCAGTTTTACAACTTAAAGGCTGCCATCCATCCCAGAAGCATCTGTACAATGGGAATGGGTGAAGTGAATGCTCTTTTGCTGAGCACTTTAAGATTTTGGCAAGGCAATATATCAGAGTTATTATGACTTTTATTTCTAACCTTGCTTGAATTTAAACAATTATAAGCTTGAATTTGTTTAATGTAGAGAATTAACAATTTACATCACAGCTAGCAATGATTTCTCTGTGTTAAATTATTACAGTAATAAAGGCATAGCTAATGTAGTGCTTTAGGCTACATTTACACTGGACACCACTGGACAGCAGCAAATAGGGTATGTGTGGCTACACGCCACAGTGAAAAGCGGGGTGCATCCACAGTGTGGTGTGGAGCTACATGGGTCAGTGAAAAACTAGTGGAGGAAGGCAGAGCGGAAAGGCTTGACAGTGGGGAGCTGCTGTGGCCTCTCCCCAGCCAGAGCCTTTCCCTGCTGCTGGAGTCTTTCACTGCAGCAGGGAAAGATTCTGGCAGCTCCCCACTGCAGGAGTTTTTCTCTGCTTCCTCTCCACTGCTGAAGTCCTTCCCCCACTGCTGCAGCTTTTCCCTGTGGCAGGAAAAGGCTCCAGCAGCATGGAGGCAGCTGGACACCACATTGCTAACAACAACAGTGCACACCGGGGAAGCACTGCTTGGGCGAGTAGAGAGCTCTGTAGACATATACTCAGACACAGACCCCACCAACTTCCCCCTCACTTATATCTTTTAAGCTAGCCGCAGCTCCTTATTCCTTTGTTTTTCAGCAGCTTTTGAAAAGCTTTCTTTCATAACAAAGTAATTTGAAACACATGCTGGTCATTTGCAGAGAGTTAGCTGGTCACTTGATTGGCAGGTCTTGTTTCAAGCTGCTAAACTGCACTAACAGAAAGAATATAGTCCTCATATTATTTTTCCACTTGAGCAACTGCTAACTGTGTCGTGAATGGTACAGTAGCTGGTCCACAGACAATCCCTGTAAGTCATTCACACTATGGCCCTACCACCCCTGTAATGTTGCCAGACATTTCCCATTACAAGATAGCGTTTTCAGTTGCTTATAATTTTACCAAACTATAACTGAACTTTTGGACTGAAATTTTACATGCCAAGAGTCTGCCACAGGTTGAATATTTTTCTCCTGTAAATTCAGTTAAAATGGTTCAGCTGTTTTCAAGAATAAGGGTAGGAACCGTTGTTTTGCCCATGTTAAAGTCTGGCAACGTTTTGTTTGAACAGCACTGCAGCCCCCATGCTTTGGAGCAGGGATTTGAAATTTGGAATGGACATGGCCTTTGTGTCACAGATGTACCTTTTGCATGATAATTTTACCAAATTTGGCCAAATTATAAAAACCAGAAATCAGTTTGCACCTACTCAATAGACCTCAGCATTAGCAGCTAAAGTCTCTGAAGATTCCATCTTCAGTGAGCATACTTGAGGCTCTCACAGCTCCCAGTGCTGACCAGACTCTGCGCACGCCATCCCCACAGAGCAGCTGAGCATGCTCCTTCCAGCCCAGACATACAGAAGCAAAAAGCCAGACCTTCCCTGTAATGGCTGCTCCGGGCCAGGTTGTGGCGGGACATAGGAACAGAGAGCACGGAGCTTGTCTCTCCTGCGCTCTGAATGAACCTGCCCCCTGGCAGTGGAGACAGAAATTGCCCGATTCCAATGCAGAGGGGACAAAAGCCAGACTGGGGTAAGGAAAAGGACTAGATTGCAACAGGGAGCTGGTGAGACTGGGACTAAAGGGAGGGTGGTGAGAGAAACTGTGTCTAGCAGTGTTAGGAGAATGGGACTGGGAGCCAGGGGGACCAGGACCGAGATAGCAGAGGTTGGGAAAGGAGAATAAGACTGATTACTGGGGAGGAAATGAGGGGGAGAATGAGAGCCAGTTGCCTCGGGGACGGGAACACCACTGAAATCAGAGGAAGAGCTGGGCGTAGGGATGGAGACTGGGACTAGTTGGGCATGGAAACTGGGACTGGGAACAAGTGGGGGGAGGGAATGGAAATCAGCATGAAAAGGGTTGAGAGACAAATCTGACAAGCAGCTGAGGTACTGGGGGAGACTGAGAGGAGAAGCCTGGAAAGGGAGACTAAGAAAGGGAGTCAGTGAACGGGAGGGAGAGACATATCAGATGGAGGAGCTAGGAGAAAGGAACTTGCAGTAGCTGGGAAAAGTGACTGGGATTGGGTATGGGTAGTAGACTGGGACTCTGAAAGCAAGCCCCAAGGGGGAGACTATGACTAGCAGGTATGGAATTGGACTGGGATGAGAAGGCTGAAGAGCCAGGACTAGGGCAAGGAGCCAGAGGTAGTGAAGAGGTAGGACTGGGACAGGGACAAGTTGGCAGGAATGGGGCAGCAGAGTCTGTGCCAACTAGAGCACACTTCCCTCCAGAGACTGGAATGGGACCCAAGATTCCAGAGTCTCATCATTCCTCTGCTGAATGCAAATACCTGTGAAATCAACTGCCAAACTGTATTTCTCTCATCCCCGTCTAATTCTGGTCCACATAGCAACAGTAGCATAGTCACTTGTGCTAACAGAAAAAGTGATAGAGGTCAGTGCTAAATGTTCTAACCATGCTGATGAATCATGGGGGTGTCAGTGATGCCACATGATGTAATTTTGGATGGGGGTCACTTTGCTTTTTGAAAACCTTGGCAATTACATACAAAAAAGTTATGGTAAAACATTATTATTAGGGTAGCAAAGTCACACACTCAAAAGTTAGGACTGACAGAATTAAGACTGGCCATCCAACTTTAATTAATCAGCTTTGTAAATATACATTATGATACATTCTTTAATAACATGACACAAACCATTATTTCCACATGACCCATGTGCTGAGGATGGATGGTGCTCGAGCTCTTAATCGGCAGCTAGTCAAATATTTTGTTTTTGTAACTTTTGCGTGCTTGATTTTGGAACCTTAATAATGGTTTAGTGCAGCTTGTATGTATAGAATACTAGGAATATCTCAAGATGATAAGATGGTATAATTAGAGAGTCTGGCCTGTTCAACAGCACACTTGTTTCTGGAGGTCATGGATTCAAGGCCCAAATCAGCTCATCGCCATTTCTGATACCATTCCTTTAACATTTCTCTCCTGGCTGCATTTCAGCTAGGAACAACGGCCTTCTCTCACCCCTCGCATGTGCATATTCTCCCCTTGTTAGAACATCAATGCATTCTTAGTTGGGCAGAGTCCATGACTATGTCCACAGGAAAAAGGCAGGGTACGGCTGGGCAGCCAGTTATTACTGAAAACAACATTGTGGGCCTGATTCCATTCTAACTGAAATCAACAGCAAAACTCCCACTGACTTCAATGGAAGAGTTGTTGGCCTCCACATGGACACCTCAAAGTGGGAAATACTGTGTCAGCAGGGCTGGCTGTAGCAATGGGGGTGAAGTGTACTTTCAAAGCAGGGGAAATGGGAGCCATTCCCCATTTTCAGTATTTCCATCTCTCTCCATTCCCCTTTATATACACTTCAGTTTAGTTATTAGAAGAGATGGGCTAGATTCTGCGGTGCACCTCCAGAGAGACAGCACAGGAGACAAAGGCCAGGTCACAGAAGAGGGAAAAGGTGTGGTTTGCACTGTCCATGTACTCTCTGGATTCTTAGTTGCTAATAGTGGATGAAACAGCCCTCAGCATAAACTAGAGCAGCCTCTGAGGGCTGCTGCTGAGAATCCCCCATAGCACTCAGCACTGTGAGTATGTCCTCTCCTATCTCCAGTGTGCCTCTTACACTGAGACTTGCCAGGGCTTTACATCAGCCCTGTGTTGCATCTGTGACAGAGGATTCTTCTCCCAGCCCCTCGTGGCTCCTGAGAGACTTCTACACACCACCACAGTGACGTATGGGGCTTGGAGTTGTGACCAGGATCAACCTCCCTCCTCCACCCAACATATCTACTGTTGCTTCACTGACAGAAAAACTGCATTCCCCATAGAAAATGCTACTTAAAAATAAATTTAAATACAATGCCTGCTGCTCTTACTCACAAGAACAGCCCCTCTGAAATAAACAGAACTACTGGGATGAGTATGGGCTGCAGGATCCAGCTCCAAGTCTTCCTATGGGGCCAGTGAGTTGTTTACCTCATGGCTAAGCATTTCGTAAATAAAAATGCGAGAGATGCCACAAAGGGATCTTCCACTAAAAATATGTTCACTGTCAAATATAATGACAAAGCCATTAATCACAATTTAATCCCCATAATCTCCTTTAGAGATAAGGCACTTATTCAGGTTTTAAAAAGGGAATGCTGCAACAGTGATATGTATTAAAAACATTTAAAAGCAGAAATTTACAAGCAAATATATAGACAGATAGATTTATTAATTCAGTGAGAAATTTTTTCTTACATAATTCTTATACTTCTAGTATGTATCAACACTCTGGTAGAGGAGGCGGTGCTAATCAAATATAAAATAAATCCACAGGGATTTGACAACAGCAGAGGTAAACAAGAATTCCTTTAAATACACATTAGGTTTTATTTCCTCTCCTTCCCTTTCCACTAAGTGACAAAAGTTGCTTCACCCAGACTGAAAGAAATATGCTGCTGCCACTCTGACAAGGTGTCAGCAAGTAAATAGTGTTTTAGGAGCAATTTGACTAGCTCCCTAACTTCCTTCTGAAACCAGCCAAATCATGTCATCACTGTGATGAACAGGCCAGAAAAAGAGACAGTACTCATTTAACATTTCCAGCATGGCTGTTTGAGGAGATGACACAATGTACCTTTACAGTTTATGGTCCTGATTCTGCAAATCTTTATGAGTAACTCTACTCAATGCAACTATTCCCAAGAGTGTAAACACGGTGTGTATTTACACATAAATACACACATGCATCCGTATATAGTCTATATATCTGTACACAGCGTATATTACATTATTTACACAAAAACTACACTCAAAAGATTATTCAGGTTACAAAGTCAAGCACTCAAAAGTTAAGAAATGTCAGAATTAAAGTTCGCTGTGCAACTTTAATTTGGCTCCCATGTGTATATGCTTTATGATACAGTCTAATTACATTTTAGGACACTTTTTCCACAGAAACAGTCTCATTCAGCGTACCAAAAGGACAGTGCAGCTATTCAATATTATATTCATTCTCCTCATTGGCCCCATGCCTTATTTATTGCACACTATTCAAACCCTGCTCTGATGATAATTAACTTCCTTATGGGCTTTTCTATGGTGCTCAGCACTATGGAAAAATTTGACAGAATTCGATTTTTATTTATTTTTATAATTTCTGTGAATAATATTGATGTTTCTTTTTAAAGCAATTGTTATCAATTTAAATGTTCACAGGTGTGGGAAGTTATGGGGGAATCAGACAATAATTATTAAATGACAGTAGAAATTGAGATTCAAAAAATTAAAGCATCATCAAACTGGTAAAATACAAATTGCCAATATCACATCAAAATATAAAAAGTAAATATCATGAAACAAACTCTAATAAGTTCTCAAGCAGCATTTTTCTTACTTTTCCTATCTGTAAATTTCTATTATCTAGGAAAATATTTTTTCATTGGTTTGTGTGCATATGGTAATGTTTGCCAACATTTACTGATAAAAACCTAATAATGAGTGTGCTCCATAAGTATTAATTAATTTATCTTCATAACACCCCTCTGAAGTGAGGGATTGGTATTATTCTGATTTTACAGATGGGGAATTCATTCAAAGAAATATTTAGGTCAAAAGTATCCATGAATTTTGGCTGCTCTGTTTCAGATGCCTAGGATCTGATTTTTCAGAGTACTTAGCATTATTTAGCACTTTATATTGTCAAAACACAGCTCCCATTGACTTCATTTAAGTTATGAGTGCTCAGCACTTCTGCAAATCAGACCCCAAGGTCTGAAATCAGATATCTAGAAAACAAAGAAGACACAAGTGAGCACCTGTGAAAAGTATGGTTTAAGTTAGTTGACTAGTATCGCCTAGAAACATCATGGCAGAGGCAGGGCAGTGAGCCCCAGTGGACACGGACTCTTCTGCCTATCCCTACCAGTGTGGCCCTTTATGCCCTGTCCCTTCCAATCTTTTTCTCTCTTCCCCACACTGGCCTCCACTCCCCACACTGACATTGCCAGTCCCCACAAGCTCCTCATCCAATCTCGGTGTGCCCCCTTGGCTCCTTGTCCAACCCAGTCCCAGTTCTCCCAGTCTCTCTGACCAACCAGTAGTAATCGTGCCCCTTATCACATCTGTATCCCTTCCCTCCACATCATGGATTCTCAGTTCTATTCTTCTTGATCAGCTAGTCACAGTCTCCCCCTGGTGCCGAATCCAACTTTAGTATCCCCCACACCGACTGGATCCCAATTCCCCCTCTCCATTTCCCTCACCGGATCTCAATCCCAGTCTGAGTCTCCTAGCCCAATCTGTCCCATGCTGCACCCCAGCTCCCAGCCAGTCCCAGTTTCTCTCTCCCTCTGCCAGCCTCCCACACCAGTTTCTCTTCCTTCCTACCTGATGGTTCCTTGTCCCAGTCTATTCCCCCTTCCACTCCAGACCCTGTTGTCCTCTCTGCATATGAATCAGGCACACACTGGCCCACACTCCTCCACACTGCATGGGCCTGGCAGTGATGTCACTGAGAGCATAGAAAATGCAGTTTTCCTGCTCTACATTCAGGTGCCCAGACCCAGCACAGCCCACAGCAGCCAGAGCTGCAATTATAGGGAAATTCCGGCTCACCCCTGGGCTGGAGTGTGCCCAGTGCTGACAGAATCTTCAAGGAATGTGCTTTCCACCTCTAATTGCCTCTTCAAGCTTTCCACCTCTAAATGGCCACCTGTGTTTTCAAGCCTTACCTCATTTCCCTTTAATTTAGCACAAACAAACATAAAACATTTTTTTTTTACAGCATGGTTTGTTTGTTCAGTGTTACATAAAAAGAGGGCACTTTAAGACCTCAGGTTAGCAAATGTGGTCCTTAATAGGGAACCTGTTATTATTATTATAAACTATGTGTATTATAGTAGCACCTCGGAGCCCCAACTAGGACCCTGTTGTGCTAGGCACTGTGCAAACAAAACAAGACAGTCCCTGCCCCAAAGAGCTTACAATCCAAGTATTACCCTGACAACACAACTCACTGGAATTATCTAACTTGTTCCACATAGACCTCGCTTCTTCTACAACACACAAAAGTTGTGGAAGTTTCATAGTCAACACTGCACTTTTGTTGACAAAGACAAGACATAGTAAATTAGGATTGATTTTAAGGATATGTTATTTGTATAGCAATATTGTTAGTGAATGAACTTTGAGCTTTATCATCCTTATTGACAATTTTAGATTGATTTTTCCTTAAAGTTTCTCAGGAAGCTTCCATTACAAAAGAAGAACAATAGGGGTTTCATAAACGATGCAGCAGGTAGGCAGAGTTGTAGGAAACAGAACAGAATGGCTTGCATTCCTGGGCCCCTAGACCCTGATCAGTCTAGGTACCTCTTGGAACTTGATGGCATTTATTCACATCATTCATCATACTGCACACTTACTACCCTATTCAAAGCACATAATTTCCCAAGGATTTACAAAGAATACATGCTTCCTAATTGATAATTTGATACTTTTTCTTTTAAGGGAACCCTTTTTAAATCTCCACATTGCATGCAAGCTACACAACTAACAGACCCAACCTATCTTCATGTACTCCCACTCCAGTTCCATCTGCCCTGCCTTCAGTGCTTGGCGGCTGGAGAGTGGTGGTTGTTGGCCAGGTGCTCAACTCTGAGGCAGCACCCTACCAGCAGCAGCACAGAAGTAAGTGTGGCAACATACCACGCCACCCTTACTTCCGCACTGCTGCCTTCAGAGTTGGGTGGCTGGAGAGTTGTGGCTGCTGACTGAGGGCCCAGCTCTGCAGGCAGCAGCGTAGACGTAAGGGTGGCAAAACCATACCATGGCATCCTTACTTCTGCGCTGCTGCTGGTGGCAGCTCTACCTTCAGAGCTGGGATCCCTGCCACCAGCCCCTGCGCTCCAGCTGCCCAGCTCTGAAGGTAGCGCCGCCACCAGAAGCAGTGCAGAAGTAAGGGTAGCCATACTGCAACCCACCCCCTCCCCTGCAATAGCCTTGCCAACCCCCCACCACACACACACAGAGAACTCCTTTTTAGGTCAGAATCCCTATAATTACAAAACCTTGACATTTCAAATTTAAATAGCTGAAATCATGAAATTTAAGATTTAAAAAATCCTATGACCATGAAATTAAACAAAATGGACCATGAATTTGGTAGGGCCCTAGCTATGGGTGTACAGGAATAGTCAATTGATAAGCAATATTATGTCTACCCAGAAATGAGGGCTGCAGTATGTATGTACACTCACCCCACCCCTTAAAATCCTTTCTGTTTTTTAACACTATATAAACACAATTTAAAAGCATTTGTTTTCTATTACAAGTAAAAAAAACTAGTTTAAAATGCAAATGGATGTAGTTACATGGTTTATAAGGATCTTGACTGCTTAAAAGCACTTTTGAAGATTGAAACTACAAAGTTTCAGATTTTCCATTCCTTTGGGGGAACTGACTTTGTGCCTATTACTTTTTTTGATGCCACAGGTATCTCCATTTGTTATATTAATGCCCCTAATCCATTCAGTGCAACAGTAAATTCATGCCAGGGGCACCTGTCCCCAGTGAAATCAAAGGCAAAACTCCCACTGACTTCAGCTGGGATAGGATTTCACCCCTAGTGCACAGGTCTAGGTATTAATCTTTTTTTAATCTGTTAAACAGTAATATGAATGGTCCATTGGCTCTACAAAATTTAAAATAGGGCACCTTAAGAGTCCATTTTGGAAAAGGTAGGACTCTAGTCCCTTACTTTGCCACGTATTCGCTATTTTAACCCCATTTAAGAACACACCTTTTTTTTTTTTTTTTTTTGGCAGCGTAGACATACCCTGTGTATCCCATTATCTTCACATCATGGAAGAATAGGTCTGATTTGATAGTGATTTCTGCTCTACTTTCAAATATCGCTTCAGATTTCACAGTAGAGAATTAACATTTGTCAAGCCTTTGAAATTTATGGATGAAAATAAAGCAGCCCTATCCTAAGAAGTTAGTTAGACAATTTCACCAAAAGTGTTCAGTGAAAAATGGGGGGGGGGAGAGATTTGGAATTCTTTTGTAAAAATTCCATCCCATCCCAACCAGCTCTAATTCAAGATATGCAAAATCTATGTGAATAGCCAAAAAAAAAAAAAAAAGGACCTGAAAGCAACAGGCATCTTTGTAATGATTAACAAATAAATTAATGATCATGGAGCATTTACAATCAGCTGTCACCAAACGTTCTTCATTCCCAACTCAAAAGAGAAATCTAATTAAAGAGCTGAAATGCAGAGCAGATGCATTAATAAAAGGAAAAGGCCATAGTACAATAAAAACCTGTGCTCCTACAAGCATTGATCAATTAAGGAATAAATCCAAGACCAGTACAAATCTAGTAAAGAATTCATTAAACATTTATGAAAAATCCCAGAGATGTTCTGGTGTGATTTATAATAATACTGCAACCCTCTTAAACACATATTGTTGCTTTGATGCACGTTTAATTATTATTTTAATTGGTTTATCTTTTTGTAATGTTTTAGAGATTTTAAGGTACTTCTACATTGTCAAATTAGTGCACTTCAGACATTTTAATTTACACTTGTTTAATCAAATGCAATGTAGGCAATTATTTAATTAACCAATTTATTCCATTCTCAAGTTTCTAGACACTGCACTATAAAAATAAACTAAGATCTTCAGAGATTACTGCACAATAAATGATTTATTCAATTCATTGTTCTGTTAAATGATTTTCTGTTAGTTTCTTTGTAAAACAAATCCTAGCTTTTACTTAGCTCTGCAAGTCAATGTTTCCATGGTTCTTAGTTTCTTGTAACTTAATTTCACACACGTAAATCTACTTCTGAAAGTTTCTAGAGGGATGTTTCAGGTACCTCTTTCTGGAAATCTCAAAATATTCAGTGGTTCCCATAACATCATTCAGGTGAGCAAAGCAAATAGGATTTGGTACCTAACAGAAATTGCCTTTGAGTTTGTAATTTTATTTTGTGTAACTTTGCTCATTCTTCATGACTCTTGGGTAACTGTGCCATGTAGGGCTGAAAAGTGATTAAAAAAATTAATTGTGATTAATCACACTGTTAAACAACAACAGAATTATTTAAATATTTGTGGATGTTTTCTACATTTTCAAATATATTGATTTCAATTACAACACAAAATACAAAGTGTATAGGGCTCACTTAATATTTATTTTTATTACAAGTACTTGCACTGTAAAAAAACAAAAGAAGTATTATTTTGCAATTCACCTAATATAAGTACTGTAATGCAATCTCTTTATCATGAAAGTTGAACTTACAAATGTAGCATTATGTACAAAAAAACCTGCATTAAAAAATAAAACAATGTAAAAGTTTAGAGCCTGCAAGTCCACCCAGTCCTATTTCTTGTTCAGCCAGTCACTCAAACAACTTTGTTTACATTTGCAGGAGATAATGCTGCCCGCTTTTTGTTTATAATGTCACCTGAAAGTGAGAACAGGCATTCACATGGCACTGTTGTAGCTGGTGTCGCAAGATATTTACGTGCCAGATGTGCTAAAGATTCATATGTTCCTTCACGCTTCAACCATCCTTCCAGAAGACATGCGTCCATGCTGATGACGGGTTCTACTCAATAACAATCCAAAGCAGTGTGGACCGACATGTTCATTTTCATTATTTGAGTCAGATGTCACCAGCAGAAGGTTGATTTTCTTTTTGGTGGTTTGGGTTCAGTAGTTTCCGCATCGGAGTGTTGCTCTTTTAAGACTTCTGAAAGCATGCTCAACACCTCATCCCTCTCAGATTTTGGAAGGCACTTGAGATTCTTAAATCTTGAGTCGAGTGCTGTAACTATCTTTAGAAATCTCACAGAAATCTTCTTTGTGTTTTGTCAAACCTGCAGTGAAAGTGTCCTTAAAATGAACAACATGTGCTGGGTCATCATCCGAGACTGCTATAACAGGAAATATATGGCAGAATACAGGTACAAAAGCAGGGGACATAAAATTCTCCCCCACGGAGTTCAGTCACAAATTTAATTAACACATTCTTTTTTTAACGAGCGTCATCAGCATGGAAGCATGTCCTCTGGAATGGTGGCCAAAGCACAAAGGAGCAAACAAATGTTTATCATATCTGGCATGTAAATACCTTGCAATGCCAGCTAAAAAAGTAGGAGCATTGCCAGCAGATCAAGGGAAGTGATTATTCCCCTCTATTCGGCACTGGTGAGGCCACATCTTGAGTATTGCATCCAATGTTGGGCCCCCCTCTGCAGAAAGGACATGAACAAATTGGAGAGAGTTCAGCGAAGGACAATAAAAATTATTAGGGGGTTGGGGCACATGATTTATAAGGAGAGGCTAAGGGAACTGGGCTTATTTAGTCTGCCAAAGAGAAGAGTGAGGGGGGATTTGATAGCAGCCTTCAATTACCTGAAGGGGGGTTCCAAAGAGGATGGAACTAGGCTGTTCTCAGTGGTGGCAGATAACCGAACAAGGAGCAATGGTCTCAAGTTGCAGTGGGGGAGGTCTAGGTTGGATATTAGGAAAAACTATTTCACTAGGAGGGTGGTGAAGCACTGGAATGGGTTACCTAGGGAGGTGGTAGAATCCCCATGCTTAGAGGTTTTAAAGGGCTGACTTGACAAAGCCCTGGCTGGGATGATTTAGTTGGGGTTGGTCCTGCTTTGAGCAAGGGGTTGGACTAGATGACCTCCTGAGGTCTCTTCCAACCCTGGTCTTCTATGATTCTAAGAAGAGGGCAGCATTATCTCCTGTAAATGTAAACAAACTCGTTTGTGTTAGCGATTGGCTTAACAAGGAGGAGGACTGAGTGGACTTGTAGGCTCTGAAGTTTTACATTGTTTTATTTTTGTACACTTTTTGATTTCAATTACAACACAGAATACAATATATATGAAAATGTAGAAAAACATCCAAAATATTTAATAAATTTCAATTGGTATTCTATTATTTAACAGTGCGATTAAAACTATGATTAATCGTGATTAATTTTTTTAATTGTAATTTTTTGGGGTTAATTACATGAGTTAACTAAGATTAATTGACAGCCCTAATGACATGCTATTACCAAATTTCTCCTGAAAGCTTTCCTGTTGCAGAGATTTAATGCAGAATTCAACAATAGCCTTAGCCTTTATAAAGATACCCTACTTCTCCTGTATAAATATGCCACTTCTTCATTCAAGAGATCCCTACTTCCATTTACGATAACTCCTCGCTTAACACTGTAGTTATGTTCCTGAAAAATTCTATTTTAAACAAAACGAAGTTAAGCAAATCCAATTTCCCCATACGAATTAATGTAAATGGGGGGGTTAGGTTCCAGGGAAATTTTTTTAGCCAGACAAAGGACTATATTTTATATACATACATAAATGTATATGTACATACATATACACACACACACACACAGTATAAGTCTTAAACAAACAATTTAATTCTGTACAGAACAATGAAGATTGTGCAGCTTTGTTGAGGAGGTGAAGTCAGAGGATGGAAGAGGGTAGAATATTTCCTAGGGAATGCTTTACTGCAGGGGTCGGCAACCTTTCAGAAGTGGTGTGCCGAGTCTTCATTTATTCACTTTAATTTAGGTTTCGCGTGCCAGTAATACATTTTAACGTTTTTTAGAAGGTCTCTATAAGTCTATATATTATATAACTAAACTATTGTCGTATGTAAACAAGGTTTTTAAAATGTTTAAGAAGCTTCATTTAAAATTAAATTAAAATGTTGATCGTACGCCGCCGGCCCGCTCAGCCTGCTGCCGGCCTGCGGTTCCGTTCACCGAGGCTGGCAGCAGGCTGAGTGGGGCCTGTGGCCGGGACCCCGGCTGGCAAGGGGCTGGCAGCCAGAACTCCAGACCGGCAGCGGGCTGAGTGGGGCCGGCTGCCGGGACCCCAGACTGGCAGTGGGCTGAGCGGCTCAGCCCGCTGCCACTCAACCTGCTGCCAGTCTGGGGTTCCGTCCGCCGGCTCCTGCCATCCAGGGTCCTGGCTGCCGGCCCTGCTCAGCCTGCTGCCGGTCTGGGATCCCAGCCCTGCCCACATAGAGTGGGTACCTACCTTCTCCCTGGTTCTAGCCCATTCTCTTCCTCTCTCACCACACTGAGCTGAGGGTGGGGGTGCACTGAGCACAGGGCTGGGGGTTGGGGTGTAGGGTCTGGCCTGGAGCTAGAATGAGGGAGGGGGCTCAGGGTTGGGGCAGGAGGTTTGGGTGTGGAGTGCTTACCTGGGCAGCTCCCACTTAGTGTGAGGGGTGCAGGTAGGAATGGGGGGGTGCAGGAGCTCTCATTTGGTGCTCAGGGTGGGGGTCAGAATGTGGGGGGTGCAAGAGTCAGGGCATGGGGTGTGGGGGGGGGGGGCTGGGTATGTGGGGGGGTGCCGGAGTCAGGGCAGAGGGCTGGGGGCATGTGAGGGGGGTGGAGGAGTCAGGGCATGGAGTATGGGGGGTGCTGGAGTCATGGTGGGGTGCAGAGGTCAGGGCAGAGGGCTGGAGGAGTGTGAGGGGGTGCAGAAGTCAGGGCTTGGGGGGCTGTGTATGTGTGGGGGGTGCTGGAGTCAAGGCTGGGGTTGTGGGGGGGTGTGTGCAGGGGTCAGGGAAGAGGGCTAGGAGTGTGGGGGGGTGTAGGGGTCAGAGTAGAGGGCTGGGAGTGTGACTAAGGTCATGGAGGTGGTCCCAGCCCCCGGCCCAGAGCAGCTCACGGCAGGGGGCTGGAGGGAATATGCCCCCTTCCCCAAGGCCCTGTCCCCACCTCGTCTCCGCCTCCTGCCCAGAGCAGTGAGTGCACTGCGGCTCCGCTTCTCCCCCTCCCTCGCAAGGGCCATCAGCTGATAGGCGGCAGGGAGGAAGAGGAGGAGGGGCAGGAACCCAGCACGCTGGGGGAAGAGGCGAGGGAGGGGGGAACTTACCTGCCCTGCAGCAGCAGCCGGCAGGACCAAGCTTCTTCACCCTGCCCACACGGGAGGGGCACAGAAGAGTGGGCCGGGGCGGGCAGGATTTTGAATGGCACACTGCTGCCTGCCGGGGACCCGGCCTGGGTTCGGCAGCGGGCTGAGCGGGGCCGGCAGCTGGGACCCATCAGGCAGCAGCGTGCCATTAAAAATTGGCTCGCGTGCCATAGGTTGCTGACCCCTGCCTTACTGCAAAATGATGGACTAGCACTCAGCTGAGCCCTCATGGGTTAACACATTGTTGTTAATGTAGCCGTGTGTGTGTGTGAGAGAGAGAGAGAGAGAGAGAGAGAGATGCGCATTGCCCCCTTAAGTACGCTGACCCCACTCTAAGTACAACGCCTTTTTAAGTAGATCAGCAAGTTGAGACAGCAGCTGCTGCCAGCAAGCTCCCTCCATGCTGAGCCCTGTCGTGTCCCCCCCTGCTCCGTGGAGATGGGGTAAAGGACCAGGGGGAAGGGGGACACCCTGACATTAGCACTCTTATTTCCTCCTGCCCCCTGCACAGCAAGCAGGAAGCTCCCAGGAGCATCTCCAAGGCAGAGAATAGGAGCAGCACACAGCAGTGGGGGGAGGGACAGCTGAACTGCCCGGCAATTGACAGCCTGCTGGGCGGCTGCTGCACAGGGAATTTAGGGGAGCTGACAGGGGGGCTTCTGGCCACCCTGGTTCCAAGCCCCCACCAGCTAGCTCCAACGGGCTGCTCTTCCTGCAAGCAGTGGACAAAGCAGGCGGCTGCCAAACAATGTTATAAGGGACCATTGCGCAACTTTAAACGAGCATGTTCTCTAACTGATCAGCAACGTAATGAAACAATGAAACGATAACCGGGATGACATTAGGTGAGGAGTTACTGTACTTACTTTTATGATAAACAGACATTTCTATTACTAATTACTTCTATTAGCACTGCAAACCCAGTACAACTTAGGAGGTAAGAACTGGATTCTATTCCTTCTTGAGCATTATCATCCAATCAGTCACACCTGTGAAATCCCATGGACAACAGTCCCGGTTGCACAGATGTAACCAAGGACATACATTTAACCATCAGAACATTTACTAACAATGAAGACATAAGAGAAATAATGAACCCAGCTTCCCTTTCAGAACACAGTTTGGGCTTGCAGGGATGACTGCTTAAAGAAATATTTTTATTTATAAACAACATATTTGTTATGGGAAATGAAATAAAATAAGCATGGAACCCCACAATGCCATTTTTACAGTCACTTTTCAGAGCCGACCCATGTTTTTAAACAGTAGGTTTAAACTCAGCAGCCAAGACTCACTGTAACAGCTTTCCTCCAGTTTCCTTTGCACTCAGATGGAGACACATTCTCTATCCAACCAGTAATAAACGTCAATTGCAAAAGGTCTTTTGGAGAGAATCCTTTGAAGGTAATTAACTACTGAAACAACTTACCAAGAGTTGTGATTGATTCTCCATCACTGAAAAATTTTAAATCAAGACTGGACATTTTTCTGAAAGATATGCTCTAGTTAATTACAGCTGTTGAACCTGAAGCAGAAATTAATTCAGGGAAGTCCTGTGGCCTGTTATGCAGAAGGTCAGACTAGAAGATCACAATGGTACCTTCTGGCCTTCAAAGTTATGCATCTACAGATTTACTGTGCAAGTTTACACTCACCAATAAATTAACCAATAAAACAGTAATGCTAAGAATACTAATATGCGTACTCACTCTTATCAGAAGTCAATATATCACTGATGCAGGCTTCATAGTCAGTATAAACAGTAATCCCATTTTAAACATAAACCAGTTTTGTCATCCTAATGAATCTCCTATAAAACAAACAAACAATCTCCTCTACATGAATGTAGAGCCCCAATTATACACACATTCAGGCACATGTTTAACTTTCTATACTGTGAGTAATCCCAATGAAGCATGGCATACATCGGGTTAATTGGGGCCTAGAACTACTGATAAACTTGCTCTACCATACAAAACGGAAAGATACATAACAGCTTTCATGACAAAAGTAAACGGAATGGTTGTTAATGCAATACAAACTCTTATGGTACAAGCAAATGGAAAGTAAAATGCTGCTTCAGCTCTCTCTATTATAGAATCATAGGGTTTGAAGGCACCACAAGGGTCATCCAATCTAACCTATTTTGACCTTGAGAGATTTAGATACTTTTTATTTTTAGCAATGAAAAAGCAAACCCACTCAAAACAATGGTTCTTAGAGGAAAATAAATTAGCAGTCTGCGGATTGTAATATATCAGAAATGTCAGAAGTTTAAAAGCAATTGGCAACTACCCTCCTTTTTTGTTTTTAATAGCTTTACCAAGATTTCTCAGAGTAGCCTGAAATGAGACAAGCATAAAAGCAAAATGAGTTTTTTATTTAAAGACTTTAATCTTGTGATCACAAAGTGTGAACAAAAAGATACAGGATGTAGTCAATCAAAATTATGAGTACAATAGAACATAATGTGCATTCACCGCTTTGAGGAGGAGATAGGAGATATAAAAAAAAATCTTTTATATTATTTGAGAAAAAATATACCTTAATACAATTTCATGTCCCCAGAAGTGTACAGAGACAGTGCTTAGTAAACTGCATATAGTTAGTTAGACTAAGCTTTCTGTTCTTTAAGACCCAGTGTTTGATTTATCAACACTTGTTAAAGTGAGTATGCCATTAGACATATCAGAGAACATATGCAACGAGAGGTTCTGCTCCCACTGAAAACAATGACAAAACTTCCACTGCAAGAGACAAAAAACTGTACACTGAACCAAATTCCAAGGCTCAAACCACAAAGAAAAAACACAGTAGCCCCAATCATAGCCTAGACTCAGGGTTAAGAACATAAGAACAGCCATACTGGATCAAACCAAAGGTCCATCTAGCCCAGTATCCTGTCTTCCAGCGTGGCCAATGACAGGTACTTCAGAGGGAATGAACAGAACAGGTAATCATCAAGTGATCCATCCCCCATTGCCCATTCCCAGCTTCTGGCAAACAGAGGCTAGGGACACCATCCCTGCCCATCCTGGCTAATAGACATTGATAGATAAATTCATGGAGGACAGGTCCATTTCTTTTTTGAACCCTGTTATAGTCTTGGCCTTCACAATATACTCTAGCAAAGAGTTCCACAGGTTGACAGTGCATTGTGTAAAGAAATACTTCCTTTTCTTTGTTTTAAACCTGCTGCCTATTAAGTTGAGTGATAAGCCCAATAGCAGACTTGGTGCATAGTCACAGGTAGACACGGTTTGGGCCTCTAGATAGAAGCTAATGACGGGATCAATTTACAATTTTGGTCCATACATACCACGACCTAATACCCAGGGATTAGGGGAGTTAGAGAAAAGTGCCTTGGACTAACCCAGCGCTAGGCCAGTTTAGCAAGGCACAGATCCAAGCCCCCTCTACCCCCACCAATAAAAATCCATAATATAACTTTAACTACACACAATCAGCCTTTTAACTATATTTTATTCCTCTCAGGAAATCAACTTCTTCTGAACTCTACCCCTTAAAGTCCTTTATTTATAGAATCACAGAAATGTAGGGTTGGAAGGGACCTTGAGAGGTCACGTTGTCATTCCCCCTGCTCTGAGGCAGGACCAAGTAAATCTGAACTATCCATGACAGGTTTGTCCAAACTATTCTTAAAAACCTCCAATGACAAGGATTCCACAACCTCCCTTGGAAGCCTATTCCAGTGCTTAACTATCCTGATAGTTAGAATGTAAGTTAGATATCAAGAAAAACATCTCCCTTGCTGAAGATTAAGCCAATTACTCCTTGTCCTACCTTCAGTGGACATGGACAACAATTGATCACCATCCTCTTTATAACAGCTCTTGCCATATCAAGCCCCATCCTCACCACTCTTCTCCTCTCACAACTAAACATGCCCAGTTTTCAACCTTTTCTTATAGGTCAGGTGTTCTAAATCTTTTATAATTTTTGTTTCTCTCCTCTGGACATCCTCCAATTTTCCCATATCTTTCTTAAAGTGTGGCACTCAGAACTGGACACAATACTTCAGTTGAGGCCTCACCAGTGCCAGGTAGAGTGGGACAATTACCTCTGACATCCTACATACAACACACTCCAGTTTATGCACCCCAGAATTATATTAGTCTTTTCTGCAGCTGCATTATACTGTTGGCTCTTATTCAATTTGTGATGCACCAGATCCTTTTCAGCAGTACTACTGCCTGACCAGTCCCCATTTTGTAGTTTTGCATTTGATTTTTCCTTCCTAAGTACAGTATTTTCCACTTGTCTTTACTGAATTTCATCTCATTGATTTCAGAACAATTCTCCAATTTGCAAAGGTAGCTTTGGAAGATAGTAGTAGAATTCAAAGTGCTAGCAACTCCACCCAGCTTGATAGCATCCACAAATTTAAAAATATGCTCTTCATTCTATGACCCAAGTCATTAACGAAAATATTGACAAATATCAGACTTAGATACTAGATACTCACACCCCCAGTTTAACAGGAAACCACTGATAACTATTGAGTACAGTCCTTTCAACCAGTTTTGCACCAACCTTACAGTAATTTAGTCTACACCATATCTTCCTAGTTTGCTTATAAGAATGTCATGTGGGACTCTGTCAGAAGCCTTACTAAAATCAAGATTTATCACATCTACAGCTTCACTCTTATCCACTGGGACAATAACCCTGACAAAGAAAGAAATTCGGTTGGTTTGGCATGATTTGTTCTTGACAAATCCACGTTGACTATTTCTTATAATCCTATTATACTGTAGGAGCTTACAAATTCATTGTTTAATAATCTGTTCCAATATCTTTTCAGGCATCAAAGTTAGGCTGACTGGTCTTTAATTCTCATGCCCTCTTTCTTCCCCTTGGTAAAGATCAGTACTGTGTGTGCCCATCTCCAGTCCTCTGGGACCTAATCTGTCGTCCATGACTTCTTAAAGATAATCGCTAATGGTTCTGAGATTGCTAGCTAGCACCTTAAGTACCCTGGGGTGAATTTCATCAGGCCTTTCCAACTTGAATACGTCTAACTTATCTAAGTAGTGTTCCCTATTTTTGCTTATGTGCCTTCCTGCTTGTTGTGAATATTGTGTTAAGTATCTGGTCACAATTTACCTTTTTAGTGAAAAAACACCTCATCCCTGAGCTCTGTTATTAACTCTCCTTCCCCGCTAAGTAGAGTGCCTACACTTTCCTTTGTCTTTTTCTTGCTTCTAATGTATTTATAGAACCTCTTCTTATTGCTTTTTATTTCCCTTACTAGATGTAACTCATTTTGTGCCTTAGCCTTTCTGAATTTGCCCCTACACACTTATCCTATTCTTTTGTCATGAAGTTTAAGGCCAGAAGGGACCACCAGATCATCTTGCTGATCTCCTGCATATCAGAGGCCACCAACACCATTCAGCCCACCATACACTTAACCCAACCAAAATTAGATCACAGTATTACAGCCCACATGAGACTAAACTATTGTGTGTCACAGGCACAGAATAGGAGGGACTGGGGTGTACTAGTGCCTGAGGTCCCTGTAATGGCAGGAAACTGATTGAGATATATCTAGATAATCCTAGCTAGTGACCCCCACCCCATGCTTCAAAAGAAGGGGAATAAACCCAAGATCACAGCCAGTCTAACCCGGAGGAAAATTCCTTCCTGACCCCATATATGGCAATCAGTTAGAAACTGAGCATGTGAGCAAGAATCAGCGAGCCAAGCATCTGAGACATAGAATGCTTGGTGCTACCTCAGAACACATGGCCCTGTCTAGTGTTCTATCTTCAGCCATGGACATCTCTGATGCTTCAGAGGAAGGAGACCAAATAAAAAAACCCAGAATACATGGGATGGGGGAAGGAATCCCTTCCTGACCCTTGCATGTAACCTCTTGAAGCCCTAAAGCATGAGCTTTTAGGAATACAACATACAAATCAAGAATGACCCCCAGGGCTGCTGAGTCCTGCCCCCATCACAAGCAATCCCATACCATTGCACTTATAAATTTGTCCAATTCTCTTTTAAAACTAATTGTTTGTCGTCCCCCCACAACTTCTACTGGGAGACTGTTCCAATATCACACCCCTCTGGTGATTAGTAACCTTATAGTTTCCAGCCTGAATTTGTGTATGGCCAGTTTATAGCCATTTGTTCTTATACCAACATTGTTCTTTAGCTTAAATAGCTCTTCTCCCTCCCTGGTATTTATCCCTTTGATATACTTAGAGAGAGAGTAATCATATTCCCTATCAACCTTCCCTTTCATAAGCTAAATTAGTCAACCTCTTCCAGTCTCCTCCCCTGATCATCCTAATAGCTCTTCTCTGCACCTGTTTCAATTTAATTTCATCCTTCTTGTACGTGGGTGACCAGAACTGTACACAGTATTCCAAATGAGGTCTTACCAGTGCCTTTTACAATGGCATTAATACATCTCTCTTTCTGCTGGAAATGCCTCATGTGGCATCCTAGGATCACATTAGCCTTTTTCACATCATATTGGTGGCTCATAATCATCCTGTGATTAACCAGCATACCCAGATCTCTATCCTCTTTTGTTGCTTTCAACTAATGAGCCTCAAGTTGTAGAAGACATTCTTATCAGACCTTCTTTGTATGACCTTCAACCTTCACATTCACAACCAATTCCTCCCTAGTCAGGATCAAGTCTAAAATGGCTGTCCCTCTGGTTATTTTCTCCCACGTTCTGAAACAAAAAGTTGCCCTCAATACATTCCAAGAACTTATTGAACATTTTGTGTTTTACCATATTATTTTCCAAACAGGTGTCTGTGTAGTTAAAGTGCCCCATTATTACCAGTTCTTGGATATTTCTATTTGTTCTAGAAATGCCCTATCCACCACCCCCTTCTGATCTGATGGTCTATAATAGACCCCTACTATGACATTGCCACTGTTTTTCACCTTTTATTTTCACCTAGACACTTGCAATTGGTCTGCCTCTCACTTCCTTGTGGACTTCAAAACAAGTATAGATATTCTTAATGTAAAATGCAACAACTCTTCTCTTTTCCCCCGTACCTGCCCTTCCTGAACAAGCCATACCCCTCTATGCCAATATTCCAGTCAGGAGATTTATCCCACCAAGTCTCTGTGATGCCAATTACATCATAATTTAGCTTCTGTAACTAACATTTCCTGTTGATTTCCCAAACTCCTTGCATTTTTGTATACATATCTAAGAAGTTGAGCATATTTCACCATTGTTATCCCTCTCGTTGCCTATGACCATATTATAATTTTCCATTCCCTCTCCCCTCCCCCCGCCCCACCCGGAAAAAATAGCCCTTTGTTAAGATAAGGTTTTGTTTTGTTTTTTAAAGTGACTTATGGGCTTTTGTGACCTTTCCCCTTTGAACCTAGTTCTCATTAGCCTGGCAAGTCAGTGTGCAGTGATGTTCTTCTCCTTCTTGGTTTGATGGACCCCATCTCTTCCTTATCTACTGAAATATTCCCTGCCACAGGTTCTGAAACATGTAAGTTTCGTAATCAGGATATACCGAAAAAACAACAAAACTATTTGCCAGCTTAACTAATTATTTGTATTTATATCTCTATCCACTCTACCTTACACAAATACCAGCAATGACTTGTGTTTTCCAATTTATCTCTGACAAACACCCCTATGAAGCCAATTATTGGATTATGGTATCATAATCAAGTAGTATCTAGAAAGCCTGAAGCACACATTCCTCACAGCTACCACAAGAAACAGTATGTGACAAATGACGGGTTAAATATAGTTTCCACAGAACTTTTTTTCTCCCAAAATATTTGCCAAAAGCCACCAGATGAACCCAAAATCTGGAAAGCATTTTGCTCCAGCCAATCCACTACTGTTTTCCACAACTGGGACTGTTAGAACTTTATAATGTTCCTTTGTATCAAGGTATATTCACTGACATACCTAGAAGATTCTTTTCCTGCCAGTGGATGTGCCCAGTCCGTTGATTGTGAGACTTCATAACTTTATCATCATCCTAAAGTAGCTCCTTCAAAACTCAGTCTGCGTGCAAATGGAATTTTCTTGGATGAAATAATAACTGAGATTATCTCAACATTTAAACCAGGGGTAGGCAACCTATGGCACACGTGCCAAAGGTAGCATGTGAGCTGATTTTCAGTGGCACTGACACTGCCCGGGTCCTGGCCACCAGTCCGGGGGGCTCTGAATTTTAATTTAATTTTAAATGAAGCTTCTTAAACATTTTAAAAACCTTATTTACTTTACATACAACAATAGTTTAGTTATATATTATAGACTTCTAGAAAGAGACCTTCTAAAAACGTTTATATTACCAGCACACAAAACCTTAAATTAGAGTGAATAAATGAAGACTAGGCACACCACTTCTGAAAGGTTGCCGACCCCTGATTTAAACAGTTCAGTTTGTCATTAGCATGATAGATTTCAGTCTTTGAATTTTCCTAGTATATTTTCATTTGAATCTCACAATACAACCTCCACAATATGTTCCAGTTGTATTTCTTCACACATTTTAATCCCTAACACATGCTGAGTTTCAGAGCCAAAATACATAAAAGTATGTGATTTCCCAGGCCTGACTCTGTACTAACTCACCCCTTTGTGCCAGAATGCACGAGAACAGACTGGAAGTGATTTACACCCATCTTTCACAGGTGTAAATGATTATACTAGGTACAAGGCAGTGGAGAAGCCGGCCCTCTTTGACTTTATATACACAGCATAGCTAATACCTCAATTACTGGTAATTTCTTACCACTGTATACTGTTAATTTCAATTTGTTTTTGTCTCTTCTGTCACAGATGTATTCAAAATTTTGTGGTGTACCAATTGTGTCAGTAAATCGATGTGATTCCTATGAATGACAAACTTACTTGTTGTATGTAGTGTTTAGCCGTGTCAGTCCCAGAATATTAGAGAGACAAGGTGGATGAGGGAATATCTTGTATTGAACCAACTTCTCCTGGTGAGAGAGACAAACTTTTGAGCCACAGAGACGACTTCTTCAGGTCTAGGAAAGGTACTCCATGCAGTATTCAGCTGTGATGCTTGAAGTACCTTTCCCAGACTTGAAGAAGTCTCTGTGGCTCAAAAGCTTGTCTCTCACACCAACAGAAGGTGGTCCAATATAAGATATTACCTCACTCACTTTGTCTGTAAGCTTAATTGTGACAGTCTCCATTGAATTCCAAAATTGCTTTCCAGTCTTCATTTTCCTCGGTCTCAATGCAGGTCATTCTTCTAATAAACAAAGCACTTGTTTCATTAGTTTTCATAACTGTATGCACTTT
Organism: Chelonia mydas; assembly: GCF_015237465.2. Taxonomy (NCBI): domain Eukaryota; kingdom Metazoa; phylum Chordata; order Testudines; family Cheloniidae; genus Chelonia; species Chelonia mydas. The sequence goes on along the minus strand of NC_051251.2, from coordinate 50,217,017 downwards.
AATTGCTTTGCAGATTTATCAAAATAGATCTGTTACAGTTGCTGAAGTATTTCCTAAATGTTGGACAGCCATTTTTGGGATGCTGTCAGACACCAGTTATGGCCTTGGACCTACAAATGCTTAAGCATATATAGTCCCACGGAGCTCAATAGGACTACTCATGTGAGTAAAGTTACTCATGTGCTGTAGGGTTGAAAGGACTGAGACTTTGCTCTCTGGCTCTTCTAAATTTTTAAAGAAATGTACTCTTTCTGAAAACTGTTCTATGAATGTTTGGTTCATTGGTTTAAAATAACATAAGTTTTAATATTCATGTGGTCTCTAAAGCTCCCTTATTTCTACTACAAGGGGTTTAATCACCTGTCACAAATTCCTGCTTAAAGGCAACCTGCAAAATATTTTTAAATTGGGCTTGTGACCAATGTTCCCTCTAATTTTTGACAAGCCGTGTCAAAAAAAATTTCTTCTGTGCAAATTTTTGCGCTTTGTGCAAATTTTTGTGCGTGCGGTGTTTCACCGTGTGCGCGGGGTTTAGGATCTGTGTGCATGTGCACAGCTTATAGGGAACAGTGCTTGTGACTTCTGCTTAAAAGAGACCACAAAACCCTTTGTTATTAAAAAACAAAACAAAAACAAACAAACAAAAAACCAACCTGCCCACAAAGGGTTTTTTGTTGGTGATGGTGGTGCTGGGAAGGAAGTGGGAGGAGGGGCTTAGATATATCAGCTCTGGTATTCCCTGATTTTGCTGGAAGTCTGAGGATGTATATTGTTAGCTCTCACATCTTATTTGAAGGGGCAGGAGATTTGTGCTAAATCCTTAATAAAGCTTTCTTTCTTCAAACTGTTAATTTGTCAATAATGTTGAACAAGTGCAGAAGGGGAAGGAGTTTAAAGTAGTCAGAATACAAATCCCTTCTCTCAGTGGCTCAACTTGCACTCTCTTGGCTCTTGGGAGATAGTCACTTTTTCTACTTCTTCACGCAACCAAGAGTCTTCTAGGCTAGACCAGAGCTGACTCTGAGACATAAAAAACAAAGGAAAAGTTTTTTGGGAGAATGAAGAAAAGAAAAGCACTCTTTTCTGGGCCTTCTTTATATGCCATAAAGAAGCAAAAGCTCTGCATTTCAGGAAATCCATAAGGAATGTTAAGGATATTATGTGTTATTATATAGCATTCCTATAGGATCACTAGTTTCAAGTTTGGCTCTGTGTTTTATTGAAACTTGGCAAGTGTACCTCCTCACCCCTTTCTCAGTGCATTTAAGTAGTCACAAAAATCCAGACTGATGTTTTCTTGTCATAGAGGAAGTGTGTTGACTAACTTTGGGCAGGAGGGTAGAAGGGGAGGGAATCTAATTTCAGCAAGCAGAGCTGAAGGAGGGGACACAGAAGAGGGGAAGAACTGGATTGAAGATATAATGCTCCTTCCTCTCCTTGACCTGTGTGGAAATTGCTGCACTGGTTAGGTCTCTAATATAGCAGCAAAGATGTAATGAGATCCTATTGATGGAACCTAAGACAAGACAAATTCAGACTAGAATTAAAGCACACATGTTCAGCATTGAAGTAATTAACCCCGGAACATCTTGTCTAGAAATGTCTTTATATCAGGACTGGATCTTCCTGCTAGATATGTTCTAGCACAAGCAGAAGTTATGGGTTTGATGTAGAAATTATTGGGTAAGGTTTTATGGCCTGTGTTACCTAGGAAGTCATCCTAAATTATCATAATGGTGCCTTCTGACTGACATTTATCAGTCTATTAATTATTTAATTGATTACTAAGAAACACTTCAAGAAAAAGGGCATGGAGAGGAGTGAAGTTAAAATTTCAGCCAAAAGGAGTTGGGTGGAGGTTGAAGGGGGAGAGACAGAACAGAGATCCCTGGGTAACACCCATTTCTCTGAGAAGGCATCAGGAGTCAATGAATGCCATCCAAAAGAATTCTGGACTGATGTGTGTATGTGTGGGGCCAAGGAAAATGGCCCCACAGTCAGAAAGAGACTCCCCATGGCCAGTCTTCCTGCTCCTGGACTTATAAGTAACAATGAGGGGAAGAGGTTCATGAAGATAACCTCTGGACTTGTTGGGGCCACCAAAAATAAAAAGGTGTGGGGGAAAGTGCAGCCAAAACCTAAGGAGGCAGGTTCTGTAGTAGGCAGAAGAGAGTTGTGCACCTGGGTCTCACTGCAAGAAAGGCAAGTGCTGAGGGAATCCATGAACTGTGCCAGCAACACACGTGTGCTCATGGTTCCATGAAGTACTCAACCACTTACTCCCCAAGCCGGTCATGGAACCAGGGTGGAGTATAGGCTCAGAAACCAGGACCAGAGTGGTTCTGGATACAGAGGCTTATCTCATCTGCTTCAGAGGGCCAGTACACCTGACCACACCTTGTTAGTGCAGGAATAACACAGGATGGTACAAATGATCTTCTCTGTCTCTCCTGTTGAGGATTCTGTGAATGCACTATTCACAGGACTGATAAGGTACCCTTTAGTTTTATTCAGCCTGTCCATTTTAAAATTCTAGTTCAAAATTTCTTCTAGTCACACTTCAGAGTTCATTCCCCACACAATGCATATACCTCTCATCTATATCAGTCCTATCTCGCTTCCTCCATCTGGTTGTGAATAACATGTATTTATACAAGTGTTGCATCTGTTTCTCCAGTTTTTTAGTACCTATATTTCTCTCATCTTCCCTTAGAAGTCCAAAAGAAATCAAGTTACAGAAAATATTTTGCAAATTTTTTGTATGTGAAAAAACTAAAATTGGATTCAGGACATCCTAAGAGAAAATAAGAATCTGGGGGGAGGGAGAAATCTAGCCTTAAAAATGTTCCTTTGAAATTGCTCACACAAATGTTTCAATCTTTTTCTAATCTAAAATTGTTTTTAACCTTTTATTAACAGTATAAGTTATTTAAGCCTTTGGAGACTGGCAATATAAATACAATTGCCTCCATTTTTCCCCACTGAGAAATTAATGTATAATATGTACTTTATATTGCATTTAGGATTAATGCTATATATTACACAAACATACCCGCAGCCATATTCTTCTATGCTACCATGGCATCCTGGTTACAGTTAACAAAACAAAATCAGTATGACAACTTATGCAGATGTCTGAAAACAGTATGGTAGCTGCTGACAGCAATGTTGTCCTCCCAGTGAACACAGGACTGGCAGAGCAGGCACATAGTGCGTGCAATGTGACAGGACTAATGTAGTTATATTTTAAAAAGTAACATTCTACCCTGTTATTTTGAAACATTTATCCATCCATCCCACCCACACAGACAATGTCACTAATGAGTTAACAGCATACCCACTCTGCCAGCCAATACAGAAGCACAGTGTGACAGATATGGCAATTTCCTGAAATATCTGTGTGAGATTTTACTTTATTAAGTTTAGGTATCACTGAGGGCAGGGATTGTACAGCAGAACCTCAGAGTTATGAACTGACTGGTCAACCATACACCTCATTTGGAACTGGAAGTACACAATCAGGCAGCAGCAGAGACCCCCATCCCGCCAAAAAAGCAACTACAGTATAGTTCTGTGTTAAATGTAAACTACTGAAAAAATAAAGGGGAAGTTTAAAAAAAGATTCGACACGGTAAGGAAACTGTTTCTGTGCTAATTTCATTTAAATTAAGATGGTTACAAGCAACCTTTTTCTTCTGCATTGTAAAGTTTCAAAGCTGTATTAAGTCAATGTTCAGTTGTAAACTTTTGAAAGAACCATCATAACATTTTTTTCAGAGTTATGAAAAACCTCCATTCCTGAGAGGTTCGTAACTCTGAGGTTCTAGAGTATATAATTCCATGTGGGAGAGTGATCACGACTCTGCAGGAACTACCAACAATGGGGGATGATTGGGTAAATTCACTTGGGTTGTAACACCTGCAGAAAGATATCACTACCTGGAGAGGCTCACAGGTACTAGTTCTAATTGGATTCTCCTGAGACCCAGCAGACAAAGCAAGGATTTGGGGATAAATAATCTGAGTTTAAACTGATTCAGGGCCTTCTTTCTGATCTAGCAAATGGATAGAAGCTTCTGCACTCGAGGGGGCCCAAATCCTTCCTAAGGGGAAGGAGAGAGATGCAGGTCTCTGCCCAGAAGAGGTAACAGCTGAGGAGCCTAGAATGGGTTCCCTTGCCGGACCACAGAGGGGAAATAAAGGGGCAACTGCTCCGAACTGGGACACACAGCCATCACCAATGTGACTATAAAGAATGGCCTATAACATAATTTCTGTTATAGTAGTCTCTGTTGGAAACCAAAATTTAGATCTGTTGGACTAGCGTGGCTTTCATAGAGATTGAAACTCAATCCCTGAATTTTCCAAACTTGCAGATTTGTAATTCTGTGGCCATGACACTCTTAAATCACCCCAGTTAGAACCTCAAAAACAGAGATTAACTGACCTCAGCCAATTGATCTTATTTTCATATGCTTACACTGCTGATATAGTTTATTCTCCTTTAATAAGACGACTGCAATGCTAGTTAATATGATTCAGCCTCAATAACATTAGTATTCATTATGTACAAAATTCTGAATGCAGTCTGTATAGATGTATGAAGGAAAATAATTCAAGGTTCCATAGCAAGGACAAGAGATATGTGAATGTGGAAATATTTACAGAGAAGAAACAGAACAAATAGCAACTGTAAAAGGTAGATCAAATGAACCAGCAGTGACATATTTGTGATAATATTGCAGAGTATAAATAGTGTGGTCAAATGAAATACAACTTGAAAATAAAGCATAATTTTGATAGAAGTCTGAACAATTATACGAGTGAAGTAAATTCTTTTATTAGTCAGAAAGGAGTAGTTCCATAGTTATTTTGGATATTAAAATGTAAATCTAAACATGATAGTAACAGAGCAGTATACTAGCTACATATACTCAGGAATGCAGAGAAACAATTTAAATGCTCAGAGAAATACATGAATGTCTCCTGCATATACATTTACATGGTCCAGTTGTTATGGCACTGCATATATAGTCCAGTGGTCACGGCACGAGCTTAGGACTTAGAAAACCCAGATTCAGTTCTCTGCTCAATCAGACTTCCTATGTGACCTTGGGCAAGTCACCTAGGAATAGACACACAAAGCAGACTTACACATTACGCACTGCAATGCTGAGTTAAGGCACCCTACCAGTGGAATCCACAGCCCTGAATTTGGCACTAAGGCTCCCTATACAATGCATAGGGAGAGTTAGGTGCCTAAGAATGGGATTCACAAAAGCCAACAAGCTCACTGAGGAGCCACCTAAGCTAGGCAACAGGAAATGCAGAGGAGATGGGCGTAACCTAAGCCTTGCCTCACAAAGGGGCATCTATCTCTGGGCCAGCTAAGTAATACTAGGATACTTAACTCCCTTTATGGATCTAGCCTCTAGTCTCTCTGTGCCTCAGTTCCCCATCTGTACAATGAGGACAATAGCACTACCCTACCTCACTGTGGGGTGGGAGGCAGAATTAAAGAATTAAAATATATTAAAGATTGTGAGATGCTCAAATAGTACAGTGATGGGGGGGGCCATAAGTAACTCAGACAGATAGATAAATGGACAAGTCACTTATGGAAAGCAATGCTAATAAGTCTATACATTACAACAATTTTGTGCCACGATAGCCGTTTAGATTCTTAGGCCTTTTTTCTGCCCTGCAACATGTACAGGTGAAGTCCATGCATTGCTAGTTACAATGTTTTCATGTGCATAACACTCCAGGTCAAATTCCACCGCGTTAGATCACTGTGAATCTCAAGGATTATAAGCACTCTTCATTATTTGTATTGTGGTAGTGCTCAGGGACCCCATTGTGGTAGGCACTGTTAAACCAGGTAAGAAAAAGAAGGCTCCTGCCTGCAATAGCTTACTGCGTAAATGAGCATTGACTCCAATGGAGTTATTGTGGATTTACACCAGCATAGCCAAGAGCAAACCTTTGCCCTTGATAGAATCTTATGAAAGGCAGTTTTCACAGATACAATAAATTCAATTCAATGTGGGATCATAACACTCAGACATGAGAAGGGGATAAACAAGTAACAGCAAGCCATGCAAAGATGAGATACAAAATCACGAGTGAAATTAATTTGTGTTACATAGGAGTTTAGGGGAAAAGGAGTAACACATGTTTTAGGGGCTTGTTAATGCTCTATTGCAATTTTGTCACTTGGTTTTTCTAATGATTACATGTAATAAACCAGGCACTGTCAGTTGTTGAGGATATTTTCATAGTTTAATTAATTTAATTATTTTTCAGAACGTCAAACAAAATACAAAATCTGACCAGTAGGACCTGGGACTATGTAGAAGTCGTATGGATTCACTTTCAACATACCGCAGGTGGATAGCCTAGCATCCCGAAGGAGCAAAGTTCTTAGCCTTGGGCCGGATTGTCTTCTGTGCAGGAATAACCACTCCCTTAACCCACACACTGTTCAGGATCATGCAGATGCCCCTTGATTCCTCTGTTGCCTGGTTCCCACTGGCCCTAGAGAGCACCATTTTTGCAAGACCAGTACTTCCTGTGAGCGCCTCTACCCCCTCCCACCCTTCATGGGTGCAGTTTCCCCTCCATATGGATGCTGAGAGGATCATGGGCTTTAAGAGGAGTCAAGTCATTTGGTATCTGAGAGGTTCTCAAGCTTTTTCCTTCACTAAAATTAATCCTGCTGGCTCATTAAAGTAACACATGTACACCTGATATTCTCCCCCCCCCCCCCAGAATAGAGCTCAGTGAGCTGCAACCCAACTGAACTAGAGAAATACCATCATGAAGTTTCTGATAAGTGTGCAATACTGTGAGCCTGATGGGAGTGAACTTGAAGAAAGCAGTGGTAAAGGTTGTTTAAAGGAAGACAAAGCAATATCACCCAGAGCATCACAAATACTATTTATCCCTATTTAAGTATCACTTAATCAACTGCAGGTATCTTAATTAAATAGAATTATCATCCTTGTTAAGCAGCAGTCCTTGGTAATGTCATTGGGTTTAATTCAGTTCGCGAAGATATCCCATTTAAGTGTGTCCCAATTAAGTGGAAGGTGATAGGAATTGATTGGATTATGAACAGTGCAACCATTGTACATAAGATTAACAGTATGGTAATAGTAATAAGAGGAAAGTTTAAAAGAGGTTAATCTTGAATCAGATTAGACCCTGTTAAGCATGTGCTGCAATGCAGCATGATTTGGGGTGGCAGAAAATAAAACTAGTGGGAAAATTCATGGGGGCTGAAAGTAGAACAAGAACAAATAAAAACATAAATCAGCATGTCTAAGTGTGCATAGCAACCACCAGCACGATGGAACAAACTTCTCCACCCCTCACCAGAAAAGCAGGAGTGCCGTTAACATACCATTCAGATTTACCCCAGCATCATGTTTGCAGGTGTATGTCCTTGAACAGAGAAGGGTCAGCACTGATGATTAACTGGAGATAAGAAAAAGGTTAAATTATCTACAATGATGCATAAAATACCCAGGGCTTTTGATAATTTACAACTGTTTGGATGGGCATAGATGATGTAGGTGGGCTGCTGTGATGAGAAACAACAACACACCTCATTAAGACTCTTTAGAACTGCAAGTTAAACTCTGACCTATATACCGTAAGGGCCTGAGGGTATATTTATGCTAGGAGATTTTGTATCCATTTGCAGGCTGTTTCTCAGTAACAATACAGCTGCCCTGTTGCTGGGAAAAACAGGAACCATTTCTTCCTAGAGTAGGCAAGACCTATGATAACAAAACTTGTCCTAACGTGACACTCCTTAACCTACAAACAAACAATACTTTGTTTAAAATAGACAGGACTGGTCTAGTTTACCAAGATAGGACTCTTATTAGGCAACTTCCATGATCAAAATATAACAGCTCAAGATGGGGGAGTCACTGACTTACAAAATCTTACTGGGTGGGCCTGGGTATCAGAGAAGGTCCTGTTTATTTTAACGCATTCATGTTTTGATTTGCATTTTCTAAATATACTTTAAACACTCTTAGAAAAACAATACTTTCACAAATTAGCACAATACCACAAAGGATGCTGCCAGGCATTGACCCCAAAACTTCATTCAACATCCAACTCTCTCTCTCAAAAGAATCTGGAAAAAGATAGGCCTTGGAATGTTCCCCAACATTCATCAAACCTGAGCTCTGGCACAGGAGGGCACATTAACAAATTAAATAGCTGCAGACATCCTGCCATTCGCCCTCCCCCAAGAACACCCTATTTCTATTCTCATTTAAACCAGTTCTCATTTAAACCTATTGCTATTCAGTGCCTCAGCTGCCTGATACTGCCACAGAGCCACACGCAGGGAAAGGGATCTCTAAGATAGGCAATTCCCTGAATATTTAGGGCTTTAGAAATTAACAACAACATTTGAAATTTCACTCAGTATAATCTGGTAGCCAGGGCAGATAATGGAGTACAGGGATAGAGTATTCCTACAGAAAATCCTATTTAGTGAACCAGCAGCTACATTCTCCACTGTATACAATTTTCCAGGTGGTCTTAAGGTGTAGGCCCCCTCTAGAACAAAATAGAAGTCCAATCTGGCTGTGGGAAAGGCACTAGTAAGTACGACAATGTTCACATCTGAAATAAAAAAAGCAACAAGTCTTTTCCACTCTTAAATAGCAGCAATCTTAGAATCCATCACATTCTCATATTGCCTAAATGAGAAGTGATAAGAGATCCCCCAATCAGAGGCACTGTACACACACACACAGACACACGTACACACACTAGCAGAGAGTCCTTATCCCAAAGATCTTACAACTGAAGTAGATAAAACAATAGATAAACAAAATAAACAATTTGTCAACAGTACAGAATGCATATGTTACTACTTCTCCACATTTTCCACATCCTCTCTGAATACCTCTCTTCCCAACCTTCCCTCTAGCAAGCTCCTACAGCCAACCTGCTGCAGCATCCTTACTCCTCCATTTAGCAAGTGGCAGGCACCTTCTTAATAAGGGTGTGAGACAAGCCTCATTTTTCATGGTTGCTTTCCCTTTACCTCTGTCTTTTCTGGATGAAACCTCAACCAGCTAGCCAATATCCAATCCCCAGCCGATCCTAGACACTTGGCAAGTTGCTTTACGATCCAGGATGAGTCACAAAGGAAGAAGACAGAGAGGCCTCTTTTTTCTGCACATCAACATGAAAGGGGCTAACTATTCTCTTCAGACCATTCTCAACAGTAAACGCTACCAGACCTTTGTACAGTTTGACTCATCTAGCATATTGATTATAAACAAAAGTTAAACTCCATTTATACATGATCATTAGGTATTTTTTAAACAGAAGGTTACTAGTTATGGAATTAATGTTCCCTCCAATAACATTAACTTATTTCCCTCTGTCTCTTGTGGATCAGCATGCACATATCTGACAGTTAGAGGGACATATCCTTACTCTGTGAAGCATGGTTAGTGCTTAACCCATATGTGGTCTACAGCTGAATGTGTGCCCCCTGCAGTGTGCCACATTTTAGCTTCTAGGTACAGAACAAGGAGTCCCGCTAAAAAATTTTTCATCAGACATAACAGCAAAGCCATAGCAGAAGTTCATCCATGTTTGTTGTAACACTTCTTTAAAGAAGATAGCTATACAGTGCTTTGGTTAGCAAGTGATACATGTTCTCTTGTTCTGTACACATAACTATCTTAAAGCTCACAAAGTGTGACAGCATTTGAGATTTTATTGGCCAAAGGGAAGTTCTGAATAATGAAGGGATGGGAACACAATGACCCATGATCCAATACGTTTTCCAGAGGTGCCACGAACATGTGCGCGCACTCACACAAAAAACTGCTTCTAAGTTCAAGTCTCTTTACCTGCATAAACTAGTCATCCAATAACATCAGCTTTTCTCCCTCTGACTTTTCTGCATCTCAGTGTGTACTTTCGACAAGTAAAAGCCAAAGATACACCAAAAAATTACAGACAACTACTGTCAATTACCCATTTTTGCACACACACAAGTGCATATCCTTTAATAGGTGCAACTGAGCAAGTCATGAATACAGTTTCAACTGAAGTTCAAATCTCCATCATGATAAAGGTCTCTTTTCACCTGGTCTCTAATTTCTGCACTGGTATTTTCCCCACAATCCTTGGGCGGAATGTAGAGTTTTATATCCCCTGTATCATCAGCAAGGCCTGAAGCTCGCAGAAGATAAAGAGTCCAGTTTAGCCCACTGTTCCTCGTGGAACTTCCCATTTGCCTCTTTCAAACTTCTGTGCTTCTATTCAGCCTTGGAGAAATGTCTATTTCTGATGCACCGGAAAGCTCCCTAGTGTCCTTTCTAAACCAGGTTGTTTTCTGAAAGATGCGCTCTTGTGACCATTGTAATTAGAGCCAAATGTTGAGCTCCAATCTCCAAATTTTGGGATCAATTTTTGTCTTGCAGTCACAGTTACAAGCGGGACTGTATTTACATGAGCCCCCATAGCTGAGCAAGAAAAGCCTGGCATGATTCAGACAACTGGGAAATTACAGAGGGGTTATAGTAGAATGCAGGCTGGTTGTGATTTAATGGGGGCGCCAACATTTCTAAATGACTGTGTGAAAAAAGGCATGAGTATTCCGGTCACTTCCTAATTATGGACTTTGGTTCCACATCTGCACCCAATCTTGATTTTCATGTTACCAGCAGCAAACACTACTGGTTTAACTTAATGCATAAATTACCCAAATAAAATAAATTAATACTTAAGTAATAGTAGTAACAAGCACTTTAGCTACAAAAGTGTGGGGAATGCACTGGTACTGGAATTTCATATGAAATGTTTCACCCATGGATGATTGATCTGGAAATTCTCTCAAAACATTAAAGTTATACATGCTAATGTTGTGATTTATTACTGCTGATATATTGCATTTTCACACCACAACACATGGCAGAAGCAGTTATCCAGCAACCAATTAACTGCAATTACTGTATGGTACTGAGAGATAAGAGTATTAGTATCAGTTCCAGCTGCAAAATTTGTTGAAAAAAAGTCTTTCTGCCATCCTAAATTTATTTGCTCAACGTGATAAATTTGATATTAATACTGCAGTAAAGCATACAAAATTGGTATTGCAATTTGTAGCCTGCTCCCTTCAAGAGAGAGATCATGACTAAACTCAGATGCTAAAGATCTTTTTGTTTACAAAGCTACAACACACTCACCTCTAAAGCTTGCACATATGAAACAGATTAAGGGGCACAGCTGTGGGCTTTCGGTCTCTCAAACTACCATTTATGTTAGCTATATATCCACCTACTCCCATATGCTGACTTGGTTAAGCATTCAGTATTATAAAAAAACATATGTACTTTACCTCCTGCTACATTTATTGCTTAATTTTAATGACCCACTTTGATATTATTTTAGAATCTTTGCTTATTTTAAAATGGGTATGATTTGCAACACAAAGAGACCTTACATTACTGGTAAATTACCAGTGAATTTGACACTTACCTGCTGCTTAGACTCTCCACTGGAATGTACACTGCAGCTAAAGGTCCAAAGTTCTATCCCTATTTCACCTCACATGGTCGGAGGAAGAAAAGGGAGGTAGCTACACTATTTCTGAAAACCATTATATCTAGCATTGAATATGAAGTGATTTCAGTGCTACATTCAACGGGTATGCTGCCATTTAGTTAGAGCTATCCTACAACCAACATGTACCTCAAATCAGAATTTAAATATAGATGAAAGTGAAATACTTTGACAATATCTTCTCATTTAATAATAAATCTTATTTCAGCAAAAGCTCACCCACAGTGATACCATCCCTTGTAATCTTATTGCTAATCTCACAATATTTGTTTTTCTTAGAGCCCCAGGGCCTGGAATCTTGTATTTATGTGAAAATCTCAGTCCTTATGTTTAAAAAAGTGTTAGCCTCTCATGATTACAAAGAAAAGCTTGCAAATGGGACTTGAGGGCACCCACAAGGCTCAAAGGCTAAAAGGCAACTAAAAAATCCAAGATTTACTATTTGACTTTAATCACAAATTTTTTAAGCCAATCATGATTTTTAGGATTGGACTCATGATTTCAAACACTTGTGGCTGGCAATTCTACACACAAGAAGTGCAAGAGACATAATGTAGCAAAATAGTATGGTATATGGAGGGCTAGTCCTAACAAACATTAAAAAGATGGCATTGAGGACATACAAACTCTTTGTTTATGAATCCTAATATGTTTGGCATGCACATGCCTGAATGCACAGAAGATTACTATAGCATTTCAGGAATAACATCTTTTAAAAAGTAACAGAAGCCAATTGTACGGTACACTACAGCAAGAGCCATTTTGCATCAGATTTTTTTTCTATTTTTAAAAAAGCTTCCCATTTATTTCAGTGTAGATTTCTACTAAAAAGTCAGTGGCGCAAGGAGATATATAGTTTGGCAAACTGATTTAAAATAATGTAAAAGCAGGAAGTACTCATTAGGGATGTAGTATTTATTGTAACTTTCAAAGCAATATAAGATGATTATTTGTGTTAAGTAAGCACAAAAGTCCAATGGGTATGCTGGCCAAACATGCAACTTGTTTGGAAAAGAAATCACGACTAGTTAAGGTCATGCTGAGGTCTTCATTTTTTAAAAAAAGGAACAGGCAATCTCAGGTTATGATAGGTGATATTCAAGAAGGTACACATATTGCTACCCATCTTTACTGATTGACCAAAAACAGGTATTAATCTTTTGCTCCTCTAAGCCTGCCCTCATTCAAACTGAAAATGCTAATGTGAGACCTTGAAAAAAGTTATTAAGAATCCCACAGTCCACTCTGAGCTATTTCACCTTATCTAAAAATAATGCACTGCACAACAATTTGAATGCATTTTTTAAATTTTCATGTGATTTTATTGCTCTTGAAAAGTGCTGAAGTGACAGCCCTAGAGACAAAATTCATGCATCTAGGCATAGTATGGGAAAAGTTCAAGTTGCTCCCATTATCTAGGAACAACAATTACACTTAAATCAATAGTAGAATGCTGGAAATATCAATCTGTTTGGAACGTTAAGAACTTACATTAAGTCAAGTATGTGTGAAAAGCTGGAAGAAGAAATAATATTGAAAATAAAAATACTAGCCCTTTGAACTATTAAAAAGTATTCTTGAAGTTTGTGACTCAATTTTAGCGCCTAAAGAATTCTATAAGACTATAATGCTACTCTGTAAAAATTCCACCTCCTTACTCAACACATATTCTCTTTGCCTGTATTTAGGGTCATATCTGCAGATCTTCGCGACAAAAATAAATTTGTATTGTTTGCTACTCCTGTTAAGCCTGCAGAGAGAACAGAGCTATGACTGAATGACATGTAGAGTCTCTCCCAACTTGTGCATCATTACCAGAATTGTTTACTAAGTTCCAATCAATTCCACCTGTGCAAACTCATTGAAGGCAATTGGGTTGCACAGGTGTCACTGTGATAATAATTTGAAGACAGTGGGGCTGCTCAGATGTAACTGAACCTTGATGATGTATGAGATGAAAAGAACCCAGTTTGACTCTCAGAACCCAGGCTGAATGTACAAAGCTGGCTGTTAGAAAAACATCTTTTCTACTTACAAAAACTGAGAAGATTGGATACAGAAAGAAACAAACATGGAACCTTAGTGTCTGTTTTCAGAGTAGAACTTCACTTTAAAGAACTTCAGGGAACACAAAACTTTCCTCTGCTCTTTTTATTTTTTTTTAAGTCACCTGCATGTGACATTTTTCCTCTACAGAATTAGATCTGTTGTAGTATTCCACTGTTGTCAATAGGAGATAAGTAAGTATATGAACAGAAGACAGTCCATAAAAATCAAAAGTTTTTAAATTTAAGCAAAATAAATATTTTTTCCAAGATAAACACAACTTTTGACTACTTATAACCCAAGCGCAGCTCAACTCCTCTGAAATTATGGCCTACTTTGGACCAGGGCAGATGGGACTGCAATGGTCAGGCAACAACTTCAGTGACATACAATTGAGTAAAATGAGCAGGATTGGACCCCAAGGGCATCAGTTTCCAAAATCCTTAGAGGAAGTATGATTAAGGTGAGAGATATGTGGAGAATGTTGTTAAGCAGTTTGTGTGGGGGCACAGCTTGTGTTATAATAGCAATAATATAGTCTCTGTTCTTTCCTGGGCAATAATCTGATTCCCTCATTGTGATTATCCACTCAAAAATGAGATTACTATTGAGAGAAAGGAGGGCAAGGTTTATTACTGCATAACTTATGCATTGTTATACAAATTCTGTTCTAAAAGCTCAATTCAGAACTTTTTTGGCTCAGGGGATTAGTTGTTACAAACAGAGCCTCTGACGTCTGTCATTCATATCATTTAAATTCAGTTCTATAGTGACTGGAAATTGTTTCCATCTAAGCATTTACTAGCATTTGTGAAATGAATTAGGTGATATCAGTTCAGTTCTCAGTGGACTGGTATCCATCAGAAAAATCACCAAAACGGGCACTAATTGGCAACCTGGTTGGAAGTGATAGCAGAGAAACCAACAACTGAAATGTTAGAGAATGAACTAGCCTCTCTCTCTACTTAAATGTTCCCTCCAGATAAAGGTAGAGGCACTTGATACGCTCCTAGTTTCAAGTTTTCTTTAATTAGTGTATCTGGTAGTTCTGATTATTTCCTCATGCTATTCATGGATCATCTCTTGGGAGAAAAACTAGTTCCGTAATCAAAGTACACTGGTACTATTAATATTATGATCTCAAATATTTTCATGATTCTTTTGATATTCTGTATTTAGAACTGTATGCTTCAAAATACCTTTATCTTCAATACACGTTATACAGCCCTATTCTACACTGCAATGCATATATCACTCTGTTTACCTCTAATATTTCATTATATTTTAATGTAATGAAGTTTGAAGAAAAACAGAAAGAATTTTCAAAAAAAATTAAAGAAATTCTAAGGATTTACAAAACAGATGACTGGATTTTGTAGACCTGTGTTGAAGAACTGACCTGAAACTGTACTGTATACAAAGGAACTTGAAAGAGTACAGAATTGTTGCCACAGGTTGATGAGAACTTATGTGCTTTTAATTGTATAGTATTCAGTATCAACCTGTGTATTTAGTTATTCTAAAATAACTGTATCAAAATTGGCAAACAGCCTATCACCAGTACCCTTGTCTGATGAAATGAGCTGTAGCTCACGAAAGCTTATGCTCAAATAAATTGGTTAGTCGCTAAGGTGCCACAAGTACTCCTTTTCTTTTTGCATCAGCCTCGTCCTCTTTGATCTCCCAGTATCCGCCTTACCCTCATTAATACTATCTGAAATGCTTCAGGCAATCTACCTTGCCTGCCATTATAACCCTTGTCAGATCCCTCTGCAGGCTTCCAATTGTTGTCCAAAGCAAGTTTAAGACCCTTGTCTTTACTTCCAAAGTGCTCCACAACCTGACTCCAGCTATCTTCTTCCACTGTCTTCCTTCCCCACCTTACTCTGTCCAACACACACAATCAGCTGCCCCCTTGAGTTCTTCCATCCTATTACATAGTCCTAAAACCTTAATCCACGGCTCAGATATAATGCATCTCCACCTTTTGATCCTCCAACTCCCTTCTGAAAACACAATTCTTCAAGGAGGCCTATAAACACTAACTTATGCAGCTAATTAACTAATGAACATATGCCCATAAAAAGAAAAGGCACATACCAAAAAGCACAAAACTAACAAATTGTATTCTTATCACCACTCACATTGCTTTTGATTGTTCCCCTCCTATGTTCCTATGTTTAGATTTTAAACTCTTAACAGTAGTGAAGCATCATTCTATCAGTAGCCTGTTTGACAGGTGTTACTATGAAATCATAATGTAGTTTAGCTTAACCTGGAAAAGAGAAAAAATAGGAGCAATGACACACAGCACCATATGATTACCTTTTCTATGGGCATTGTTTTCATAGTTATTCTTATAAAGAGAGTGGACAGCTAATAGTCATTTACATTTACACCATCCTGAGAGTAGAGCATATGTATTTTTATATAAATATATGTACATTCAAAGAATATTTCAGGTCAATTTCATGTATACCATCACATCTGCCCACTACTGCCTTCCTTTCAGAGTCCGTTAGACTTCTGAATATGTTCTCAGTTACTTCAATATAGAGAAGACTTTTTTTTAGAAGCTTACATACTGGAATCCAACTAGAAGTATTATTTTCCATTTAAATTAAAAATGTAGTGATAGTTTAAGACAATTGAGTGATTTAAAATAAAGCAGCAACGAGTTTAAGTATCAGCATTGTGGGTTTTTTTTTTAAATATTAAGGAACAGTCAAAGTAACTGAATTCCTTTTATGACAAATATTCAAGACTACAATTAACCTTTACTGGCCTTTGACTAACTGTTATTACCCTTGGATTAAAATAAGAAAAATGTCTCCTCAGTATTCTCATTTATTAGTAAATCTGCATTGATGTCCCAAAACTTATGTTATTGTTCTTTAGTTGACTAATGACAAACATGGTAATGAGATTAAAGGGCACAGAAATTATATTGCATTTTACCACATTCTTTTAGAAGAGTTTCATTAAAGGTCACTGTCATCTTTAAGTTTCAAACCCTCTTAGAAATTGAATGTTCTCTCCTTCTCCCTCCCCCAGATTCTGAGCTTGAAGTTTATGCTCAAATATTAGTATAGTCTTCACATTCCTTTCCAATTGACCCCTATTTTATGGGGTTTAAATTAACTTTTCTGTTTTTGTTTAGCTATGTATAGAAAAATCTTCCTCTGCAAAACAATAATGTGTTCATTGTATCAGCAGTGATATCAGCTCATCTCCAAAACATAATTGCTATGGCTAAGCCAGGAGAAGCAAAATAAAACTTTATAGGACCAACAAAAACCAGAGATAATGGCTTTACTATACTTTTTACATTTCTCACTAGAATATAGGGTGTGTGTTTGTTTTGGAAACAGATATTTAGAATTGAGAGGAAGTTTCCCTATCATATCCCAAGTCAAATTTGGAGTCTGAAATTCTTGACAAAGTCCCTACAATTTCAAAGTTGGGGAAGAAAAATAAGATGTGTTAACCTTAAGTTTTAAAGCAAATATAGTCTAATAAATATTAGGAAAAAACCTGATAGATTCTCTTTGGGTGTATTCATTGATATATAGGATTAAAAATCCATAATCATTACTGAATTTTAAAGGTGATCTAAATTTCAGAAGTATATGCAGGGGGACAACGACTGAGGACTTTCCAGCATCTCCTGAAGGCCCTACTGAGAGAAAATTAATTCCAGCACTAGTTTATTTTCTATGCAATCATCACACTGGGAAATATCGCATGATTAATTCTAGTGATACAATTCAATACTGACCACAGTGAGAATGTAGCAAAGGGTTATTTTCTCTATATTATTAGAAAAGTCTTCCACACAAAGTATTGTCCTCACCACTCTAAAATCCAAACGTTCATGCCAGGCTCCATCAATCCTTTTTCTGTTTCCTAAATCTGGTGCAACAAATGTCGATGTCCCCCTCCCCAATCCCTACCTCCCTCTCGCTCTCTTGCGGGGGGGGTTGAGGAGGGGAGGCCATACATCCTAAAACATGGTAAGATGCGCCATCATTGCTAACACTAGCAAACTCTCAAAAGCCAGACGCCTAAGAGGGGAAAGGTGCTTAGGTCGCTACCGCTGTGTCACGTTTTGGAGGGAGGAAGAGGGGGATAATTGGATGCCACTCGTTTCCGATCTTGGACATAACGCAGCGGCGGCTGCAGCGCAAAGCAAACAAGGGAACTGGAAGCTGCGCCGCGAGCGGCTGTGGGGAGGTCGCAGGGCTCATGGCTGGGTGCCCCAGGCGGAGGGGGGCCGGCCCCCGGGCCGCCAGCCCCGCGCTCGCTCAACCTAAAAAAGTTTCCCCGGGACGCCGAGGCTGCCCCGCGCCCGCTCGCGACACCCAGGCGCGCGCGCGCTCGCCCCAGCATCGCCCCAGCATCACTCCAGCCGCCGCGCTCGGCGGGCTGCCCCGGTCCCTCGCCAAACCGCGCTCGGGCGCCGCAGCCCCGGGAGCAGCCCCACGCGCCCCCGTGCGCGGCCTGCGCCCGGCAAGCGCCGCGGGGCGCCTCCCCTTGCCTGCGGCGGCTGGCCCCGGCGAGGGATGAAAGAGCCGCCGCCAACGCCGAAAGTCCTGCCTGGGGCGTCAAACTCCTGCGGACTTGCCGGGGAGTTTGGCCGGAGGGAGCGGGCACCGCGGGACTGAGTCCCACGCGCGCCGCAGGCAGCCGCTCCCCGCAGCCGCCCGAAGGAAGGAAGGAAGGAAGCGCGGGGTACCTTGCGGAGAGATGGAGGGTGGCAGCCGGGGCCGGCCCCTGTGAGACACCCAGAGAAAGAAGCGGCTCCGCGAGCGCCCGCCTCAGCCTCAGCTCCCGGCTCAGCCACCGAGAAAGTTTCCTGACGTCAGGCTGGGCTTCCTCCCGCCTCCCCTCCCACCATTGATCTGCCGGAGCTGGCGCTTCGCTGCTCCCGGGCTCCCTCTGGCTCACGCCGGCTTGCTACAGCGGGAGGTGGCCTGGCTCGTCGGCAGTCTGAGCGCGTCCGCGCCCCCCTCCCCGCGTTCGCTCGCTCGCTCAGCGCCCAGCCAGGCGCCTGGGACTTTGCCCCGGGGGGGGGGCTGAGAACAAGGGGAATGATCCCCCCCACCCGCAGCAGCTTCGCTCCTCAGGAGACCCCGCTCTGGCGGTAGCGCGCACACCAGGGCCAGCCCAGGGCTTGAGCTTGACTACAACACGCATTACACGAGGAAAGAACGTGCCAGAGGTAATAGAAGCAGCTAAACTGCCTTAAACAACCATAGCGAGTCTGGCAGCGGGCTGCATTCCTGGAGAAATCCGCTATGGGGGGGGGGGGATGCAGATTCTGGGGTATGCATTCCCAGGGACGGGGTAAGAGTAACTAGGCACAACCCCCGCCTGATTGGGGTCCCCAGCTGTGAAGTCATGGGGTGGCATAAGTGATGTGAGCAGGGGTCATCAAAGAGCACCTGTACAAATACAGCTGGGGAGAAGAGGCGGTAGCTCAGCAGGCTTCTACCTTAGGTAGTGTATGAAATGCCTTCCCCCTCCCGTGACCTCTTGCCACTGCCATGCATGTGGGTCTTTGAGCCTGAGGCTGGCAGTCTTGCCAGTCTCCAACAAGCAGAGAGCTCTGGCAGAGGACATTGCCACAAGGCTGCATGTAAGAGGGATGGCAGCTACCCTCATAATCCTGCTTGGAATGGTGCACCTACTACCACTGAAGGTGAGGGTGCTGTGTGCATGGGGTGGAGAGCCCTGTGAGAAGCGACCTCCCACCCAGGTGTAGAGCCCTATGGTAGGGTGGCAGGAAGTCTTCTCCCATAGGAATCTCACTGGACTGGCAGGAGGAGAACCGCTTACAGAGGACATGCTGCTCATGTTGGCAGGGGACTCTCTCCTCCCAGATGGAACCCAGCCTGCCTAGAGACAGGAAACAGCAGACTAGTTGCACATCAGGGAAAAGAGAGAACCACTGACTCACTGAAGGGGTGGCAGCGGAGCCCTTGTCATCCCAGAATAGGGCTTGTGTGTGGGTGGTACCACTATACCAAGCAAAGTCAAGGCCATATTGAGATCAGGTCTATAGGATCCCCCGATTGGATAGGTGTAGGGTCTCACATTGCCTTACTCCAGCTGTGCGTTGGGAAAAATCTTCCGGGGGCAGAAGGAAGTGAGAGAGGGGAAGAGGAAGCAGGTTGAGGGACAGAACGTTCAGGAGGCAGTCTACTAGTGGGCTGCGTGATGTAGGACATGCATTAATTGAGGATGCCTGTTCTGGGGGTGTTGTTTAGAGAGTACATCTAGTGGAAAGTACACATCCACAATTGGTCAATTTGATCTTTAAGAGTACCGAGGGATTCCTTGCTGTCTCTGAGCTCTCACAGAGAAACATTACTCATGGATAATGCTCATCTCCAGTGGGCTATTCTAGAGATAATGACCTGGTTTCAGTTATTCACACCTTTGACGTTTGCCGGACTACCACAATGCAATATACCTGGGCATGGTGCCTTTAGCACTTAGGAAACTCCAACTAGTACAGAACACTACACCATATCTTCTCAGCACCAAAGGCTACCACAAACACATCAAACTTGGCCTCCACTCTTTATGATGGCGTCCCATAGAATTTCTAAGCAAAATCAAGATCCGAGACCTTATCTTCAAGGTGATCCATAGGCTGGATCCAGGGTATCTAAAAAACTGCCTAAAGCTCTAGGATGAAGTCTGTGGTCAACAACGCTGCTCCTCGGGCACAATTAAACTCTCTACAATAAGGGTAAAGAGCACCATTGGAAGAGCCAGAACTTTCTCAGGGCCAATCTGAAACCATGGAATGAACTCCCTCAAGAATTCAGGACCTTCACAAACCTCACCACTTTCTGCTCAAAGTGCAGGGCACATTTATTTGTCCTTGCCTTCTAAAACACGTGTGTGTGTATATATATATATATATATATATATATAAAATATAAACACACACACACAAACCCTACCAAAACAAGACACTGCATACACTTCTCTGCCTGGAAAGAGGATGAGAGAACAAACACCACATGATAGATGTGTAGTTATATTTAATACCCTATTGGAAGGTGTTCAGGAACTACAGTAATGAGCACAGTATAAAAACCTCTATCGAATAAATGTTTTGAGGAAGTCTGTGATGAGGGATAGAAGTCTTCTGGTTAGGGGACATGCATTCCCTCTTATTCTCGCACTGGGAGATTCAAGTTAGGGGATATGTATTCCTTGTTAAAGTGTGCTGTAGGGACACAGAACCTTTAAGTTCAAGTATTTCAATGAAAGTCATGGGGATTGCAGGTTAAGGACCATGTATTCCCTGTGGAATGACAAGAAACCCATCTCTTTCATGTTCCATTTATCCCATGTCATTCTGCCATGGTGATGCCAGTAAGGGGACATGCACTCGCTTTGGAAACACAGGAAACTCATCTGTCATTCCTACTCCTGATTTTCCATAGCAGAGCACCAGAGTAATAGCAGCGTTTCATTTTTCATTATTCAACAGACAAACCTTGAGAGTGGCCATTTAGATAGCAGAGCAAGACATGTCACTGAAATCAGAGCAAAGTTTTTTTCAAGCAAAGTTAAGAGACATTGTAGTTGGTGCTGCCTCACACACGGGCTTGCTAGATGACCTCTCTCAGGGTCACTTTCAGCCCCCCAATTCTATGATTATTCAGAAAGATTGAGGTTGTGTCATGATAGACAGATCATGACAAAAAAAAACAAAGGATACAAGTCAAACGTGGGTTTTTAACTGTAAGCCACACAAAAATATGTATTCATAGAAAGTGTATTATATGAAAAACAGCTATAAATGAGGTCATTCAATGTGAACATATTCAGATTAATCTGTTAACTTTAATCTTTGATTATAGGTAGATAAATGTTGACCACTAATATCTTCAATAGTAACATCAGACAAACATGATCACTGATATGTACTAATACCTGGAAACAGGGCTGAGGCTGAAAACGATAGTCAGATTAATTAGTGTGATTAATTTTTCCATTGATTTGCAAACACAAAATATTGCCTCCAAAATTTAGATGCTAAAATGAAGCAAATTCTCACAGTGGTCTCTACTGCAGGATACAGATATCAAGTTCCTGAAAATTCCAGTTGAATTATGTTCCTAAAGAAGAAAAACAAACAAGCATCAGCATAATTTTACATTTTCAAAATGTGTACATTTGAATGTGGGCAGTTTGTAAGTAAACCAGGAGACTGTTGCACAGAATCATTTTGTACAAAGTCCCTAACAATGGTAACAATCAGTCTGCCTAACTCCCAGCCAAAGGGGAAACATACCAAAATGAATATACAAAGAGGGAAGGAAAATGGAGGGAGGATGGAATGCCTATTTGGATTCCCAACGTGCATCACTTTCACGGCTGTGTTTTTGTGCATGATGCCTTTTTAGCATCGGGAGTTACACCCACCTTAAGGATTTATATGAAAAGTCTAGAAAGAAAAACAGCCCTCTTACAATAATAGAGAGGTGGAAGGATGCATAATGAATGACTGAAATTTCTCATTTCATCCACAGCTGACTTTTCTTTTGAGAGGCAAAAATGCTGATGAGCGCTAGCGTTCCTGCTGGATCACACAGGCGGTGCTGGGTGTTGTGGTGTCGCTGTTGCTGACAACCCGTCACCTGCATGTGCATGAAGTACTACTGGCACAGTCAGTACCAACATCTTGTTCACAGTCTAGTTGACAGCCCATTATATATATATATCTCCTATTCTGTTCATGTCTGTCCAACTGTGGCCAGATGGGGGGGCGGAAATTATGAAGTCCATATAGGATTGCAGAAAAAAGAAAAGTATTTCCTCATAGCTGGCACGGAAGTATTTTAATACAATGATATTTTGAAGGGGTTTTTTAATTGCTTTAAATATTTAGGATTTGTTTTGTTTTTTTTTTACTAGTGTGTTTGTTTCCTGAGGTAAAGAGCCAACTCCTGCACTCCATACTCGGGCAAAACTATCATCAGATTGAACAAAAGAGTATGGTCTTATATTTAGCTTTTCAAAATGAACAGTACAAGCTGACTTGTGACGTGTTGCCTAAGACAATCTTAAATTGGTTCAATAAGTATACTACATATATATATATATATAATTTTGATAATACTAGCTCAACCACTCTCAGGTTAAGAAATGTAAGTTCAAAGTTTTGATCTACCTTATTTCTTGTTTTGCAAAGTCATGTACATCTTTACCTGTTTATGTTTTATAAAATAAAACTTCAGTAGGCTTTTTTTTTTAAGCTAAGACAAATAAAGGTTAGCAGCTCATCAATCTCAATAGCAAAGCAAAAGTGCATGCAGGATGAATGGAAGACATTTCTAGCAAGGAAATAGATTTTAGTTTTACATTTCCAAGGCTATTTACAAAAGAAGTGAAAATTTTATTAAGGGTATTCAGAAATACTGTTACTGTGCCATTATATGCAAATACCATTCAGCATCAGAGATGGTTTCAAGTAAAATGAGATCCAGATTTAATGAAAATGACAAGATTTTGTCCCAACTTCACTCAGTGATATTGAATGGGGTCAGGGTATAATTTGTCCTAAAATTGTTAGTAATAACACAATACCATTTTGAGTACAATAAAATAGTTTCCTAAACATTGATACCCGTCAAAACATTTTCAGTGCTCCTTCCATAGGCAACTGTGTTTCCCATTAAAATGTAGATGTTTTATATTAAAATCTGGGCGGGTGGAAAGAAGAAGGAATCTCTGTATGGGAATCTTTGGTTTTCTGGTTTCTGTAGGATATTTTCCTTATGAGAATCTCTATTTTAGTATATAATTAAGAGGAATATAATATAAATCTATTTTCAACTACATCTTATGCATATTCTTTGGAGGGAATAAGAGAGAAGTGTCATAATACATGGCTTCTTATCATTTGTTTCTTTCTTGAGAGAGTTTTTTCCCATCACGAAGACAACCAGTAGAACAGGATGAGGTTTAAGAGATTGAAAGTAGAGCAGAGGTACAAGAAGTCCAGAAGTAGTCCCTCTTCTTCATAATTGTTTGCATATGTGATTCACCAAAGGCCTGAACATGTTTAAAAGGAAGAATATCCTGAGTCAATATAATAACGGTTTCACAGGTCCATTGAAGCCTTAATCCAGCCTGCACTCTGCAAAGCTGGACTCTGGGTGTTGAATGTAGCAGAGAGGATGAATGAAGAATCAGCCAAACAAAAGAAATCAGGGGAGAAATCTATAGAGATAGAGGGTGTGGCGTTCATAGTTACATTAATACAAGGAGATTAAGGAGGCAAGCAAATGAGTCTTGTACCAATGATGAGGTCCAAGAGATGCCACCCTTATGTTGAGTTGTACCTCCCCCCTCAAGGGGTCTAAGGAGAATTGCCCAACATCACTTTCTGAAATGCTCAACAAGGAAGGACCAGAAATCCAAGAGAAGCCCTTTCATTCCTGCCATAGTCGGCAGATGAGTCAACACCATGTTGTGATCAATGGTGACAAAAGCAAGTGATAGGTCTAAGAATATCAGCGTAAACATGCTGGGGCTGATGATTCTCATTTAAGCTTAGGCAATGTCATGGGGTCACTGCCCAATCAAGGTACGATCCAGGCTCCTCTCCTTCTGACTTTGCTTTTTTAAATTTTCTCATAAGAGTTATTAGATTCAGAATGTTCTCTATCCCACCTAGGCTTCATAAAGCTTTATACCATGTCCTCACAATAAACAAAGTCTTTCACCCTCCGTGCACTTGCTATAGTGTTTTCCAGGATTCTGAATCACTCTTTCATCCTTGTTCTGACCGTAGTTCTGGGGAGCCATTACAGGAGTCTTCACTTTCCCCTATAGTTCCTTCTCCCCAGCCTACTCTGGACTCCTGCCAGAGCCTTTCCATCCTCTAGCAGTTTTCTCTCATTTTGTCCTTATTGAGCATCCCCACTGATCTTTATAGGGGCCAGCTGTCCCTCATTACACCTGATGGGCACTGGCTAATTAGTCCTAAGTAAGCTGAACCACTCACTCTTTAAAGGAGCCAGGCTCACATGTGACAGGTGCCTTTACATTACTCTGGCAGTGTAATAGGGGATTTAAGGCCCCCTTACACTGCCACAGAGGTGTAAAAGGACCTAAGTGTAACTGCGAATCAGGTCCCCAGGCTGATTTAGTATGAATCAAGCCTTATAAATTAATAATTAGATCATTTATCAATGCCATCAGTGCAGTCTCTGTTTGGTACTCAGGTTGACACAGGTGAAACAAATCTGAGGCATCTAGACACTCTAGTTATTTTGCCAAAAACTCAAGAATGGAATATTGGATAATTGTTAACCAGATTATCAGGGCAAGTGTTGAGCAAAGGGCAAAATCACTTAATGTTATAATATCTGAATTTCTACTCTTTGTTTACAATAAATAAAAAAAAAAGTTGGGCAAAGGAGTATGATCTAATTTGATTCAGGGAGGAATGTAGTCATGCTTCAAAGCGTGAAGGGTTATTGACATAGAAGTCACAAATGCTTTTCTCTCATTGTGCCTCCTCTTTTGTATTCCATTGGTTAAATGATTCTTGCTGACAGTAGCATGTTGTAATCTCATGTCAAAAGCCTGTAACATCAGAGTTGCTAACACAACTGTCTCCACTGTCCAGTCTAACTAGATTAACTGGGGAATAAGACAAGCACTGGGAGAGATTTCATGCCTTATTACAGATGGCCAATGGGCAAAGCAAATTTTCAGAAAAACTCATTTTTGTTTTTGTCAGCTTTTCATGGAGAGCTTTTCCCCCAAACCAGCTCTAGTGAAAAGTAATTAAGATCATATTCAGTTAAAGGAAAAAGGAAAGAACTATATTTGTATGTGTGTACAAAGATTTGATGAATGCTCTGAACATGCATTTCTTGGACAATTAGAAATATAGCATTTTTTTAAAATTTATAGTTAGGGCCTTATTTTCATTAATCAGGCATGCATTAATGTGTTCTATTTAAATATAAAATTAGATGAGTTTTGTAGTATGTATGCATGCAAGGTATCCAAAAGTTACTACAAAATATATTCAAAACAGACATGCAGTTGCACATGCACAGCTGCCCACAGACTGTACTGCTGATAATTTATCTTGATCCTGCTCCCATCAAAGTCAATGGACTTTCAGTAAGAGAAGACTCAGACTTTTGGCTGCTATTCCGGTTAATTTATTGCTAGAAGTGATAATTATATTGAAAACAAAAAGTTCAACACTTTTTAAGAGAATAAAAGCAAACAGTATTAAATATCAATTTTTTGTAATATGAATTGTTGTCTTTCAAGTGGTCTAGTTGCGTGAAAGTATGTTGTACAGAAAGCTTCCCCCCCCCCCAAATGCTAAAAATGACTTCTGTATATTATGACTAAGAACTTAAATGTTATGGCCCAAACAACTCAGGTCAAAAAATGTCAAAGAATGGACACTTAAGTGTTTTAGGTGCCTCATTTGAGACCCTTATGGCCTGATTATGAGAGGTGCAGAGGATCCACAGTTCCCATTAATGTTAGTTTGAGCTGTGGATCTTTAACACCTCTTGAAATGAGGCCTCGGATGTCTCAAGTTGGGCATCCACTTTTGAACATTTGTCTCCCTGTAATCCCCAATTTGCTTTCCACACATTTCAGAGCAATGTTTAGTAGAAAGACCCAGACGCTAACCCTGAAGTTAGTTCCTTTACGACACAGACATTGGCAGAGAAACATTAGAAATCATTGTGCCTGACCATACCTACTGTACATATGGACATCATCAGTTTTTAAAGTCAAGTCTTTGCTAGTGATAATCACAAATATTTATCCAAAATGTCTAAGCCAAAAAACAGTTATTCTTAGCATAAACTGAAAATGTATACAAAAGTATATTTTTAAATATTCCCTCAATACATAACCTATATTCAACAAAACCATGAAAACTTTGTAGTTCCAATTCAGCTCCCATGGAATGCAAAGGGTGATGGATGAGGCCCTATTATTTACAAATTCCTTATACATATACAGAAATCAGACATTTAGATAGGCTACAACGATGCTACTACAATCCATCGGTGATCTTCCTGAAAACACCATCCTGGCCACTATGGATGTAGAAGCCCTCTACACCAACTTTCCACACAAAGATGGACTACAAGCCGTCAGGAACAGTATCCCCGATAATGCCACGGCAAACCTGGTGGCTGAACCTTGTGACTTTGTCCTCACCCATAACTGTTTCACATTTGGGGACAATGTATACCTTCAAATCAGCGGCATTGCTATGGGTACCCGCATGGCCTCACAGTATGTCAACATTTTTATGGCTGACTCAGAACAATGCTTCCTCAACTCTCGTCCCTTAATGCCCCTACTCTACTTGCGCTACATTGATGACATCTTCATCATCTGGACCCATGGAAAAGAAGCCCTTGAGGAATTCCACCATGATTTCAACAATTTTCATCCCACCATCAACCTCAGCCTGGACCAGTCCACGCAAGAAATCCACTTCCTGAACACTACAGTGCTAATAATCGATGGTCACATAAACACCACCCTAAACCGGAAACCTACTGACCGCTATTCCTACCTACATGCTTCCAGCTTTCACCCAGACCACACCACACGATCCATCGTCTACAGCCAAGCTCTACAATACAACCACATTTGCTCCAACCCCTCAGACAGAGACAAACACCTACAAGATCTCTATCAAGCGTTCTTACAACTACAATACCCACCTGCTGAAGTGAAGAAACAGATTGACAGAGCCAGAAGAGTATCCAGAAGTCACCTACTACAGGACAGGCCCAACAAAGAAAATAACAGAACGCCACTAGCCATCACCTTCAGCCCCCAACTAAAACCTCTCCAATGCATCATCAGGGATCTACAACCTATCCTGAAGGATGACCCATCACTCTCACAGATCTTGGGAGACAGGCCAGTCCTTGCTTACAGACAGCCCTCCAACCTGAAGCAAATACTCACCAGCAACCACACATCACACAACAAAAACACTAACCCAGGAACCTATCCTTGCAACAAAGCCTGTTGCCAACTGTGTCCACATATCTATTCAGGGGACACCATCACAGGGCCTAATCACATCAGCCACACTATCAGAGGCTCGTTCACTTGCACATCTACCAATGTGACATATGCCATCATGTGCCAGCAATGCCCCTCTGCCATGTACATTGGCCAAACTGGACAGTCTCTACGGAAAAGAATAAATGGACACAAATCAGACATCAAGAATTATAACATTCAAAAACCAGTCGGAGAACACTTAAATCTCTTTGGTCACTCAATTACAGACCTAAAAGTTGCCATTCTTCAACAAAAAAACTTCAGAAACGGACTCCAATGAGAGACTGCTGAATTGGAATTAATTTGCAAACTGGATACAATTAACTTAGGCTTGAATAAAGACTGGGAGTGGATGTGTCATTACACAAAGTAAAACTATTTCCCCTTGTATATTTCCCCCCCTCCTGTTCCTCACATGTTCTTGTCAACTGCTGGAAATGGCCCACCTTGATTATCACTACAAAAGATTCCCACCCGCCCCCGCTCTCCTGCTGGTAATAGCTCACCTTTCCTGATCACTCTTGTTACAGTCTGTATGGTAACACCCATTGTTTCATGTTCTCTGTGATATAAAATCTTCCCGGTGTATTTTCCACTGTATGCATCCGATGAAGTGAGCTGTAGCTCACGAAAGCTTATGCTCAGATAAATGTTAGTCTCTAAGGTGCCACAAGTACTCCTTTTCTTTTAACAATGCTTTTGTTGCCTAAGTTTTTGATGGGTTTCTGAGATGTGTTAGAAAGAAAAGGGGGAGGGATAGCTCAGTGATTTGAGCATTGGCCTGCTAAACGCATTGTGAGTTCAATCCTTGAGGGGGCCATTTAGGGATCTGGGGCAAAAATTGGGGATTGGTCCTGCTTTGAGCAGGGGGTTGGACTAGATAACCTCCTGAGGGCCCTTCCAACCCGATATTCTATGGTCTATGGTTCTATGGTTTATGAGCTTTGAGAAAACTAGTCCTCTGCCACAAACAATACCATGTTCCTCAACAGTTAAATCAGTAACTAATATCTTCAAAAGGTATTTAATAAAATAATTCAGGGAAGAACAAGCAAAAGCCAAAAATCTCTTAGAGACCTTTACTCAAGGCCAAATGAATATTTTAAGTGCATATTTTGAGAGCCAGTCATTTCTTTATTTTCCATTGCTTCTCCTCCTTATGCAAGATGCACTGGATTAAATGTACATTTATCTGCATTTTAGAATGTTTTAATATTTCACATTATATGCGGTAAACCTAGAGACATATAAATCATGCCCTGGGTGGTACACAAGTGATACATTTAATATGTTAGTATCAGTTGATATATTTTCTTCATATAATGTAAAGCTGAAAAATGACAAGAGGAAAAGGGAATTTGCCAGGCCGGGGAAAGCTACAACATGGATATGAATGTGCAATATAGCAATTAATATTGAAACAGAAAGAACTGAATGTTAGAAAAGAAATAAAGAAAAATTATAAAACCTACAATTGAGATCTGTATGGCAAAGAAAATATACATGTTTACAGCTTCCGTGTATTTTTGAACACTAAGTTTTGTAGAGTAATTATCTAGCTGAGTGGTGTTCTGAAGAAATGAACACTCTTCAGTTGTAGTCATATATGGAGTCATTGGTTAGGACATTCATCTTGTTTTATTTAATTACTTTGACACAGAAGTAATGAGAAGTTTGTTTTTGATGTTCAGCTTCCATAGAAGAACTTTCTGTTTAGGTGTTCAACCAAATGCTAAATGATAACATGAGAACATGCATCCTGTGGTATTGATTTAGAATCAAAGGGCACAAAGAGTCAAAGGCATTAAGTGACCCTGTGTGGTGAATGGGGATCCCTTGAGTTCCCACTTCACTGTGGTTTGGGTTACTTCCCTTCTCTGGCACTCACAGCATCCTTCCCCTGCTCGGGGTATAGAAGAGTGTCTCTAACCAAGTTGAACCAACCCACCAACAAAAACAAGGGGAGGGCAGGATCAAAGTAAAGAAAGGGGGGAGGAGTGCTCAAGCTTTTGGGTAGTCACTTGGTTACCTCTTTAAAAAGCATATAGACTAAGCTGGGCCCTAGAGTTCGGATTGGGGCTAGCATCTATCCTTAGACCCCCCGCACCCCCTTTTTGTGCCTAGTCCAGGCTGTCTTGGGGCAGCAGGGTCCATGGCTCTCTCTCTCTTCACTGATCTAATTGCTGTAACCAGCTGTCCCTGAAGCACAGCAGTTACCACCTCTTCCCTTTTTAATTTCCTCCCTCCTGGCAGAGCAAGCCCTGCAGGTATGTCTGGATAGCACTGGCTGAAGAGCTCATTAGCTCCCTCCTTAACCGGATAAGGACATGCCTCCTCACACCTTGTCACTGTCCAACTTTAAACTGCTGGAAACATTATTTGGGATTTGTATAAAGACTTCCGTGTGCTTAGTACTGTGGCAAACACAATTAAACATCTTTTTAACCTTTTATTAAAGATACAAAAAAAAGTAAAGATAGTTAAGGCATTTAACATATAAAGTATTAAGTAAGGCTTTCATTTAAACAGCATTCCTTGCTCTGTAGAGAGTCTTTAAAAGGAAAAACCCCTTGTCTGACACTCTGTTGGTAGTGAAGATGGTAACAACTGTCCTTTGGGGACAAGAGAAGAAGTTAGTTGAGATGGGCTGGAGCTATCGTTGTTGCTGTTGTTTTTCTAGAAAACAAACATGACAAACACACACAAAAGGGGAGAATAGCAAAGACAGAAGATGCAGCCTCTGTCTCTGGTGTTGACTCTCATTTGCAATCTCACTGCTGGAAAAACACAGGCACATCACGTAGTCTGAACAGCCACTCTAAGACCTGGCAAACTCATACCAGCAGCAGGCTGTTAACAGATTTACTGTTACATACAGCACAATTTCCCAGTGAAAGTTCAAGATGTGTTTTAAGATTAAAGGAAGTAAAAATGAACCTTAATTCTATTTAGAACAAAATTACTTCATACCCATTAAAGAACATTTAACATTCAGAACATTAAAAAAAATGGAGCCTAAGTATCCCTTAGGAAGTAATAAGAGCTCTAACTTGTGCTGGTTGCTGTACTTTCCACATTATATTAGTCTCATAAAAAAATCTTGGGTGGAGAGCAATACTACACACATAACATTCAGGATGGGAAGGGATACCTTACGCACCAAAATACTTAACATAGGAGCTTGTAGTACATTGAATTGGCTAGACTGGCACAGTATATCGCTGATTAAGATGTAGTGATGCAATATAGCTGTACCAAAGTGCCAGGAGCTACATCAGGATAACTACTGGACAAAGACATCTTTTTGCGTGTGAGAGTTTTTTATGGGTGTCTATACAGAATGGTAAGAAACCCTGGCTTTGATGAATCTTTTAGAGGAGACCCTATGGTACTTTGTGTTGCGTAGCACCATTTTACTCAGCAATTGTTTGGAACTGAGAAGTTTGTAGTTAGATATTGATCCAATTCTTTTAAAATTCAGTGAAGAAGGAGTAGATCTGATCCTGGCCCACCACTTGATTTATCATATCACAAGTATTCATTCACTGTGCATGAGTATTTTGCAGGGAAATAACTGTCTTGTTATGGGAGAGATAAACTAAGGACAATAGTTGTTGTAGCCTCCCCCCATATAAATCTTCATGCTGCCCACTTTCTTGTTTTCCATTAGATTTTGTTCTCTTGTCACATGTATCAGCCTTGTCCCTGGATGGATTTCTCACAACCCTCCTCTCTCTTTAGGCTGACCACTGACTCTTTTCTTGTTTTTTTCTGTTTACCCTTCATGTTTTGAAAGTTATTGTGAAACTAGGCTTACCAAACTCTTAGAAAGTGGCTACCACATGCATTCATTTTCTGCCCTTATAATATTCCTTTTCCCTGAAACCTTTTATATCCCCTATCCCAATCTTTTGGTTTGGGCTTAATACTAAACAGCTATCTTTGCTAAAGATATTAATTTCGTCTGTTCTTGTGATGTCAGTTTCTTGAGTCCATTTCTTGGGCCACACTAGAGAAAATCCTGTTTGAAAATTTCTTTGAGTCACTGTTCAGCCCTTGACATTCAGAAAAGAAAATTACCTGTCAACGCAGCAGGTAATTTATAGATTATAGTGTACTACAAAGCAATAAGACTCAAAACCCCACAGGAACCACATTCTACCATCATTCTGTAATACCTCTTCCCCAACTTGTGGGTTCTATGAGACATCTGCCTGGGAAATGCTATAAAATCTAGAAAGAACAATAAATAAAATAAACTCCACACCCCTAAAAGTTGTGGGTGCCATTTCTTGATGTTCTTTTTGCTGTTTACTTTATTTCCTTCTATGTTTCTATTTCCATCTTTAATTCTCTCTTTTCTCTTCCCCCTCTCTCTCCTTCCTATGTCATCTATTTACCTTCTGTAACAAGGTGTGCTCAATCAGTAACTCAAATCCCTACCAGGGTACATTAATTGGGACCTGATTGAAAGACAGGCTGTCCACACAAGGTGCCAATTAACTGAACAGAAATATAGCTGAAAGGCTAATTGAGTGGAAGTAACCCAGTAGCTGGGACTACATAATCAGACAGGAAGGAAGTGCTAGTGATGAGAGTAGGGAGCTGAATGAAGGTCGGAGTGGTGGCTAATACTGTACCCTTTCCCAGAAGCAAGTGGAGGAAGCTGCTTACTGAGTGTAAATAGTATTCCAGGCTGTGGTCTGCTGAAGGGATATAATAAAGCGTGGTGGTGGTGAAGAATACCTGGAGTTTTGAAGGTCAGTTGTGAGGCTGGAAAAGACTCTGAGACTCTATATAGCTCATTAACTAGAACTAAAGCACACTTGAGATTTGTTTATAGTAAATAACACTGAGATGTACTTATCTATTAACTGTAGTACTTGAATATTTTTGGCATATTGTTACAACTGAAAGGAAATATGGAAAATAATTCCCCAAATAAAAGCTTTCATACATAATTTAAAAAACAAGTGAACAAGGAAAATAATTGAGATGTTTTCCTCTTTTTCATAAGAAAGAACAACCTCTCTTTGGATGGGATTCTCTATTCAGTGCATACATAAGGAACACAGGATTGGCTTCTCTACTTGAAAAGCAAATAAAACTTTTTTCCTAATATTTGCTTCGGCCTAAATTTGTTTGTGGTACAATTATTCTTGCAAGCACTGATGCCAATGAATAGTTCCTTTCAACACAATAGGATGGAACTACTCACATGTGTAATCAGAGATGTGTAAAACTGGAAGAGACCTCAAGCGTTCATCTAGTCCAGTCCCCTGCACTCGGGGCAGGACTATATAATAACTAGACCAGTCATGACAGGTGTTTATCTAACCTGTTCTGAAAAACCTCCACTGATGGAGACTCTACAACCTCCCTAGGCAATTTGTTCCACTGCTTAATGACCCTGACAGGAAGTTTTTCATAATATCCAACCTAAACCTCCATTGCTGAGTTTTAAGCCCATTGCTTCTTGTCCTATCCTCAAAGGTTAATGAGAACCATTTTTCTCCCTGCTCCTTGTAACAACCTTTTACCTACTTGAAAACTGTTATGATGTGCCCCCTCAATCTTCTCTTCTCCAGACTAAACAAACCCAGTTTTTCAATCTTTCCTCATAGGTCATGTTTTCTAGACCTTTAATCATTCGTGTTGTTCTTCTCTGGACTTTCTCCAATTTTTCCACATCTTTCCTGAAATGTTTACCCAGAACCTGACAATACTCCAGTTGAGGCCTAATTAGTGTAGAGTATGGTATTACTTCTCATGACTCGCTTACAGCACTCTTGCTAATGCATCCCAGAATGATGTTTTCTTGTTTTGCAACTGTGTACACTGTTGACTCATATTTAGCTTGCAATCCACTATAACTAAGGCTACAATTTAGTCTCAGAGGTTACGGCAGTCATGGATTCATGACTGTAGTGGACCTCCGTGACGTCTTCAGCTTCAACTGTCAGCAGCTGAAGCTGTGGCTGGAGCCGTGGCAGGGGTCATCTCTGGTGCCGTGCGCCCCACATAGCCCCACTGGGAGGGCTGCCTCCACTGCGGGCTGCACGCCCCTGCCCCATGATGGGCCTGCAGCTGGGGCTATGCGCCTCTGCCCCAGCTTGTACGGTTATTTTTAGTAATTTTTGTTTGTTGTCCATGACTTTTACTAAAAATAATAGTGACAAAATCTTAGCCTTAACTATAACCCTCAGATCCCTTTCTGCAGTACTTCTTCCTAGGCAATCATTTCCCATTTTGTATGTATGCAATTGATGGTTCTGTAATGTGTAAACACTTGTAGACTCAGAATCTTAAATACTTCAGATTTTGCTATTGCTTGTCCTGTAACAGAATTTGCTTTGCCCTTTCCAGGCACACAAACTCTTTCATCTTTAGCATGAATTACTGAAGAATTCTAATTTCCACCCCAGAATTATTGTTTTTCCATATTTCTCCTCAAAATAATTACCTTCATGAACAAGATTAAACTGTTTAAAATGAGAATAGCTTCCACAAATTTTCTTTAAAAATAAAATTTGAATGTTCTTGTCTCTTAAGTGAAAAGATCCAGCAAACATTTACATTGACTTCAAAGGGAGTATTCACCTATGTAAAGATAAACATACAAGTAAGTGTTTGCAGGTTTAGGGCTAAGTCCTGAACTCCTTCCCTGGGTAAAATTCCCAGTGATGTCAATGAAAGCGTTGCTTAAGTAAGGAGCAAAGGACTGGGCTCATAATCATGAAATCAAAAGAAGTGACTTGAAATATTGTAAAGCCTGTCAGTAACACACGTGAAGTTGACTGACATTTTTATGCATTTAAGAAAAAAATTGCATTCAGATACAGCACTTTATCGATCTATAGAACCACAAAGAGTGATTTACTAGAAACTCATCCAGGCCTCTGAAAATCAGTTATTTTGAGTTTCAAAGGAAGTAGTTTGAGGAGGAAAACTTTGAAATAATATGCGTAGATCAAAGGGTGGATTAACTCTCACAGATTACACATTCACAGATCACCCGCCAAGAATGTAGGCCCAAGTGGCTAAAAAATTAGGCAAGTTTTAAATTACACTAAGTTTTTTGTGGTACTATTATTCCCAACTTGTACTGGTTGCCTGTATTTCATGAAGTCTCTCAACAAATAGGATTTATTTTTCTGGTCATTCTTTCACTGGCAATCAGTATTCAGTACCATTAAAATCCTATTTAACATAAGAACACTAGCTGCATTTATGTGGCATACCTCTGAAGTTCATGATTTTCTATATACTAACCTTGCCCCCAGTGAATAAAACTGACATAAGAGTGTCCTAATAAAGTGAAAAGAAAAGGAGTACTTGTGGCACCTTAGAGACTAACCAATTTATTTGAACATAAGCTTTCGTGAGCTACAGCTCACTTCATCGGATGCATCCGATGAAGTGAGCTGTAGCTCACGAAAGCTTATGCTCAAATAAATTGGTTAGTCTCTAAGGTGCCACAAGTACTCCTTTTCTTTTAGCGAATACAGACTAACACGGCTGCTACTCTGAAACCTAATAAAGTGACTGTTTTAAAATCAATATCCTGGTGCCCTCCCTCTCCCATTGCAGGACTCCTGAAGTGGTCCAAGTTTTTTATTTAATCAAAACATTTTTATTATTGTATAATATATGTCTATATGGGAGAAGCAAGTTTTGCTATACCAAATTGCTGAAATCAAAGAAAAAAAATAAGATACATGGTACAGGAATTAAAAATAGACTGAAAAGGGACAAGGAAAGAAGAAACACCAGGGAGGCTCGGTAGTTTTTTTTAATGTTTTCACTTAATAGAAAAGGTAGATGCAAGATTGTGCAATAAATAATTTTAAAGGGTTGTTTATTAATTGTTTTTTTTACAATAAAGGGATGAGATAAAATGTGCTGAGGGGACAGAAATTCGCTTAGGATCAGCTGGCTATTCTGCCTGAGTCTTTGTTTTGTCTTTTTTTATGTTATAGTTCTCCCTACTGGTCTCTCTCCAAACTGCCCCCCCTCCCCCCCAAGCGTTCAGCTATATAAATACTCTGGTTTTTGATGATGAAATAATTTGCCTTTCCTATGCATGTTTGGTGCCCCATCCTGCTCCTCTAAAAGTCCATGGTAAAACTTCCATTGACTTCAGTGAGCAGCAGCAGCTCTTTGCTAAGTTAAAACTGAATAACTAAAGATTATAAATATAACTGAGGCTTATAATAATTGAGTAAAATTAGTTAGCCGCCAAAAAGACCTACAAGATTATTTACCCATCCACTACCAATGCAGGGTTGTTTACATAAAGTACAAGGAACCAAACTTTAGGAATCTGGTTTTAAATGTTGAAACTACCTGAGTAAAGAAACAAGAAAAGAAACATTTTAATTTAACATGGTATCTACAAGAAAAAAAATGATACTGTATAGTCAATAAATCTGAAGCTAAATCTTATTTTGAGCACTATTGCAGTTTTATCTGTGAGCAAAATTTATCAGCTTGCAGCACATACCACTATATCTGGCTCTGCAGACTGAATCTAAATACACTACAATACCAAGCAACATTCAATTGTAAAAAGTTTGTATGCATTTTAATAAATATTCATAAAGGCACAGCTATTTTTTGGTAGTGTTATTACAATACCGTTGTTTTGAAGAGGTCTTCATGTTGATACATTTGGGAGTCTTCTCGGGTAATGTTATTTAAAATAAGAATTCTTGATTAATACCCTCTTGCTGAAATCAACACCAGCTGAAGTTTATGATCCAGTCATAATGCATAAAAACTGTATGTGTTTGGCTTTTGAGCAGCAAAACAGAGACCATGCTGTAGGAAGTATATTTTTCTTATGGCAAAGGGGAAAAAAGCATTGTAAAAATTATAACAGGACAAAAGGGAATAACATTAGTAAAAAATACTGCTTAGGTCTGTATATTTGTTTCCAAGAGAAACTGTAACATCTAACCAGAGTACAGCAAAGTAAACCTATAGCTGTACATGTAAACAGCTGTTTTTAGAAAGAATAGATTTGCTTTGCTGCAAAACTATTTTTTTAAATCAAGTAAAAATTCCAGAATAAATTTACAAACACTTTAAGAATAATTTGAAACCATAGCTTCAAGTCAGGAGTTTTGATCAAAGCTACCTTATGTCCTTGGTTTGGAAACTTTAAACAAAACAGAAAACCTCTAGGAGTAAGTAAGTAGCCTTTATTGTTCTCCATGTACATGATAATTCTTCCAAAATGGCTCATATCACAACTAGTACAAACCAAATACAATAGTCAAGTCAGAAGCATTGAATGGGACTAGGGTGCAGGAGTGAGAGCAGGCTTTCTGCTAATGAACATAGGCCCACTGACAGGAACATGATTTTGAAAATAAAACTCCCGCGTTGTACTGGGTGGTTTGGTGTGGTTTGTTTTGTTTTGCTAAGATTCTTTCCAAATGATTTCTCCTCAATACGCATAGTGTTGTTTCTTTGAAGGATGACTTTATTTCATAGTTTCTCATTTAATACTGTTGGCATCACCTTTGCATTAGGTATCATAAGAAATATGCCAAAATATGTGGCTTTTTTTTTTTAAACTTTCTTTGAACATGAATATGCCATCCTGAAAGGTAAGAAGAAAATTATGCTGCTCATCTGACTTCGGAGCACTAACAGGAAAAAGTAGTAAAACTACCCATTTCACCTACTATTACAGAATATCCAACTTTCTAGTATAGAACCTGATCCAAAGTCCATTGTAGTCAATGGGAAGACTCCCACTAATTTCATTGTAACAGTAATTATCTATGAAAAATTGAGACATTAGCTGTTGCTTCAACTCTTTACATAAGAAGCTGACCTTTAAAACCTCAAATCTGTTTTTAAAACCACCACAAAAATAAAAATATAGTAAATGGACTATGTTAAGAGTATTATATTTGCTCCCATAAGCCTAGCATCTGATAGTGATCAGGAAAATGAGACTAAAATACTCTGGCTAGACATGTGTTCCTAACATAGCCGTGCCCGCTGCTTATTTTGAAGAATGATCAGTGACTGCCAATCATACACAGCTGTGCCAAATTATGTGGCCATTTAATGATGTGGACAAATGTCCACAGGATACTAAAATGAGAACAAAACCAAAATTAGAAGTCTGCAGACACTGTACTTTAAGTTCTGTACTTTAATTAATGCTTAATAGCCACAGATATGCCAAAAATGTCTGGCAATTTTTCTGCTCTGAACAAGAGTGTGTCTGCCCAACTTCAAGTAGCTCAGCATCCTTTTCCATTTGACTTATGAGTACTACTAAGAGGAAAAAGAATACAACAAAAATCCTAATTATTTCACTGGAAACTATGTTACTTGTGGAATAAAATTTGTATTTTTACAAAACCAGAGACTAACGGAAATTGTTTCTACAATTGCTTTTTAAAATTCCAGCAGAAATATTTTTTTATTGCAAGTAGATACTCACATGTGGCACTTGCAATCCAAATGTTGCAGCACTGAACTAATAATAAATTTAAAAAAAATAGAGAACTTTGGGCTATTGATTACATTGGCAGCAAGACTGAACTCTTGAAAGTGAAGTTGCCTGGAAACAAAAGTGAAACCGATGAGGCTATATTCAAACTCATAATGCTGATTAGTAGAAACACAGAGGAAAGAAAGAATGAGAGGTACAGGGAAAATTTGTTTCCCTAATTTTAGTAGCTAACCAAATACAAACTAGAAAAAAAAAACAGGTCTGCATGAAAGCTCTGTTGTTCTATAGAACAAGGAGAGCCTGCAAAAGCACTTTTTTTCTCTGCCTCCAGAAATAGGTAAAGAACAAAAAAAAAAATCTTCGTATTAAAAATAAATATTACTACAGTGTTGTTTTGACTAAGTTGGTCACATAAGAGTATTTCATATTTAGCTAAAGATTACTGAAAAATATTGCGCTCTCTCTTTATGTAACTACATTGGAGTTACCTAGCTGTCAAAAGGGATGTAACAAGTGGGATTTTAAAAAAAAAAAAACACCAAACCTTTTTATTAGACTGAGATTCAGTTAGGAACTCGCCTTAAGGAGATATACTGGGGGTTAGATTATCCTGGACCTTTCATCAAGGGAGGGCACAAAAAGCCTTCCCACCCTTGCAAGCCAGCATGCAGATTAGGGACAAGGTTAATGTTTTTAATAGATGATAGGGTATGCTTCCTCCTAGCCCCACCAGAAGTACCTCCAAATCGAGGGAGCACGAGTGAGGTCATGACCCTGCCGTCCTCCCCTGCTGTCCTTTAGAGCAAGTCAAAAGAATAGGCTGCACAAAGATACAATCCTCCCCCGTCTCCCAAAGCTCATTCTAGGGTGGTATGTCTTCATACTGTGCCGGATGCAGGCAAGCGATTAAATGACACCATCTGGCCCTAGGTTTCACTTTTAGAATTCTCAGTGTGTTTACCTCCTGTCTCCTTCCAAGAACCAGAACAAAACTATGCATAGGAAGTTTAGTTGCACAAACACATTCACTTGCCATCAAGTTTGGTTTACAATCTGTCTCCGTTTTGTCAACATATTAAACATCACACAACTAAGTGCACTGGTACTGTGGTAAGCGCTATTTTAACTTTATATCACTGCTCACATTGTTTAAATAAATCTTTGCTCAGGTGAAAATAGAGGGGAAGAGCAAACTAGGATAGAGCATTCAAATGATGAAACATCTATTCTAGACTCCTAAAACAGAATTAAATCCTTCTGCCACCAAAGTTGTCTTCACCAAATGCAGTATCAGCACAGTATCAGAGATCTAGAAATAGGGGAGTACAGGACCAGGGCTGGTCCTAGACCAAATGGCGCCCCAGGCAAGGAGTGTTTTCAGTGCCCTCCTTCCTCCATTTGTTAAACTTTTGAATGCCTTATTTTTATTGCATTTGTAGCCCATTTCATGACTTTTATGCATGATTTATCCCGGTCATATGAGGCAATACATTTGTATGCTAGGATCTTTATATATTCATGCCATATACAAAAACAATTTCTTCTTCTTCTAAGCGTATAGAACCTTTTTAATTTTAAGAATAACTGAAATGTCCCTAACAACAAAAACATCATCCCAAGTCTGGAACTCCAGGTGGTCGCCTGCCCTTATATCCAGCCCTGTAGACCACCATCTGTGCATGTCTTTTGTAAAGTTATTGGATGCCTCACTCCATTCCAGAGCTTTAGACTGTGGATGTTTATGGTAAAATAGATCAAGAATTCTCTAACATGAACGACAAGATGTAGAAAAGTTTAAAGTCGGTGGGTAAAATTTTCAAAAGCGCCTAAATCCCATATTAAAAAATGACTGTCAGTGGGATTTAGGCTTCTAGGTAACTAAGGTGCTTTTGAAAATTTTACCCACCATGTCTAATCCTGGCTGCCTGTCTCAGGCAAACTCCTATTCAAGTCCATGGCGATCAAGCACAAGCATGGCTGAAGTGACTTCTTTTGATGCCCTGGACAGAAGCTATATCACTCTCTTCTCCCACTACCTGGAGCCACCAGAAATCAGTAATCCTTCTGAAACTGAGCACAGTCACCTGGTCCAGAGGCAGTTCTGTAGGAGGCTGAAGTGGAAGAGGGAGGGTAGGACAGGAAGAATGCACCTTCTTCCACAAGTGCAGGCACAAGAAGAATATTTTCTGCCCTTCTTCACTAGCTTTTTTCAGGGAGGACTCCTGCTATATGTCACACTGGAACTCTGCTGAGGCCTGAAAAATGATGGTTCTTCAGCAGAGAGGTACCATCTGCAGCTGATTCCAGCCACATAGAAGAGCAGCTAGGGAAACATGCCTGCATGTAAATGTGGAAGTCATGAAAACTCCACATGCAGAAGATTGTAACCCATCTGACTGATAGATCAGAAGAGGATTTACCCATTTGTTCATACAGTTTACTGCCACATCATGGAATCACT
This sequence comes from Chelonia mydas, assembly GCF_015237465.2. Classification (NCBI taxonomy): domain Eukaryota; kingdom Metazoa; phylum Chordata; order Testudines; family Cheloniidae; genus Chelonia; species Chelonia mydas. Next base: position 50,176,314 of record NC_051251.2, on the reverse strand, counting down.
ATTCCCTTTTCCCACACATACACCTGACAACTATCTTGTATATAATTCTTTCCCTTTCATTGGAATTTGATAAAAGATTATTTCATTGCAAATTTGCAGGCAAACTCAAACAATTATGTCTACAGTCCACATTGACTGCTAGTTCTGTTATCTTTATAACAGCTTATTAGTTCCCTGCAGATGGAAGGAGCTGCCACAGCACGTATCTGACGTCACTATAATACGACAACTGCAAAACCAGCTAGGACACCCACATGTGACATGGCAGTGGGCAGCCAGACTTGGGTCAACATAATTTTTTCTCTGCCTCTGGACGTTTTTAACTGGAGAAGCCTGGCTGCACGTTGGGAGGTGGAAAGACTGGATGTGAAAAACTCTGCATCCAGATTGGCTACTACCTCTTCGACCAGGAGGATTCACCCACAGGATTGTACTGCTGTCCGCATCCTAGGAAAGAAATAGTGAGTTAAGATACATTCTCTTTTCTGAGTTAAGCACTGGATCTACTGGTCTACTGCAAAGGGGAATTGGAGCCAGTAGAATTTTCTCTCTCTCTCTCTCTCTCTCAACTGCTATGGCAAAATTTTCAGATTGTAATATCTTGTGGCAATGAGTTCAATAGGTTAATTGTGTCGTATGTAAAAAAAAATTTCGTATCAATTTTCAATGTATTGCCTTTCTGTTTAATAGAATATCCTTTTGTTCATGTATTATGATGAATAAGATGAGCAAGAGAGCCTGACTCACCATCCCTATGCCATTTATTATTTTATATAACTCTGTCAGGGCCCCTGTCATTTGCATCCTCTCAAACCTGATTAGTCCTTTAAAAAAAATCTCTTCATATTATAGCCTTTCCATTTCTCTAATAATCTTTTCCCCCTGAACAGATTCTTCCTAGCATGACCAAAATGAACACAAATTAAAATCAGGGCATTTTATTGATTTTTGGGTTGTGTTTTCCTGCTTCTATTTTTGTTTAGTGGTATTCATGCTTCCTGTGTAAACAAGGCTGTTTACACCTTTCATATTAAGTGTGGTTACCTGTATTGCCAGCAAAACAGATTTTGGAAGGTGCACAGGAGACTCCCCCGCTGTTCCAGTCATTTCAGTGGGGAAACAGCATCAAAAAGTATATGTGGAGGCCATTTTAGTTCAGTTAATCAGGCATTTATATATTGTATGTTTAGGCAGTGAAATGTTATGGGACTCTAAAAACCCTATTCATATCACTATATTGGGGTATGGGTTTGGTTCATGACAGGATGCTTAGACATGCTCAGAACAGTCTCCCTCATAAACAACTCTCAGTGGTGGGGTTAGCAGGCTGCAGAAACAATCACCATTGTGTTCTTAGATGCTCTACTTTGCACTACCTGCTGACTGCCTTTAAGAGCCATTTCATCCTCTGGGTTCATTGTGACTTATAGATGCCCTGGCTATGCCGATTTTTCTCCTAGACGTGCCTTCCATACTGGTGCTGGGAGGTAGGTAGATTAGGAGCCATTACCCAAGTATAACCACACAATGCAAAATCCCAAGGGTCAGATCCACTAGCTTTCCAGCAGCTTGTACCACTAAAATGAAGGCCAGGGTGTGGCCCTGCTATCTTGACTCTCCAACCATTTTCCCCATCTCATCAAACATTTAGTTGTGAATCTCAGTCTTAATATCCATAAAATTTAGACACATTACAAATCACAAAAACAAGTCGTTCTACTTCACGGAGGTGAAATCTTGTAAAATAATGAATGTTGCAAGCCCAACTTCCTTTTGCATCTTCAGTCTCTCACTATCTGTTTCATTCAACAAACTGACTACTCTACAGTGGTCATAAATCGTACAGCTTGCCCTGCCATATGCTTGTCTTGATTCTGTTACATTTTCAGTTATGTCAGGTAACAATGAAATGCAGATCAAAATTTCACAGCTGTTCTTTCACCACTCTCATTGATATCCTGCATATTTGCATTACAAGGCTTAATCAGACAAAAATATTTTAACATATTTGATAATTTGCCTCCTTGATGAGCCTGGCAAATTCACGATTCTGGAACTAGACAGGTTTCTATGATCATTATTGTATGCTCCGATAGTGATTTAGACTGTAGGTACCACAAACTGACTGAAAACATTGTGTCTTTAAATAAGAATAAGAGGAGTCTCCCTCTACTCCATGGCATGCTGGGAGTAGATGATGATATAAGAGTGGTAACTACTAAGCAATACAGAGGAGACTGCTTAGGGCTCCTATTTATAAGGAAGGTCTCTGCTGATGCTGTGGAGATATTTTGATTTACAGGATACCTTTTGGTACTGGTAGGAGCACAAAGAAGCCTGGGTTTAACCATACAATCTAGGCCAGCAGTTCTCAAACTTTAGCAAACCAAGAACCCCCATTTTTATTTAAAATATTTCCTGGACCCCCTAGCCTCCCTCCTCATCCCCAGGCCCTACCCCCACTCTCCCCCTCCCCCCAAGGCTCCACCCCACCTCTTCCTGCTCCACTCCTACTCCTCCTCTAACGCACCTCTTTCTGCTCCGTCCCCCGAGCATGCCCCCTTCCCCATTCCTTCCACTCCCTCCCAGCACCTCCTGCACGCTGCTGAACAGCTGTTCCTCGGCATACAGGAGGCACTGGGAGGGAGGGGGAGGAGTTGATTAGTAGGGCCAGTGGACCCGAACATGATTCTGCCCCCTCCACCGAACGCGCCCGGTCACCACTCCTTTCCCTTCCAGCACCTCCTGCATGCCACTGAACAACTGTTCCGCAGCGTGCAGGAGGTGCTGGGAGGTAGTGGGAGGAGTTGATCAGAGGGGCCCACAGACCCCCTGGGCCATTTATCTGTGCCAAAGTTCATAGGCCTCAAGTCTTATGCTAGCTGCTGAAGCTAATGTCTTAGAGGATACAGGCCTGTAGGTTCCTTGTATCACTGCTGAATATAATAAAGGCAGAATATAATGAAGGCAAGGTAGTGAATGTAATAAAGGCAAGCTAGCCCTATGGGCTACAGCTAGAATGATGGAAAATATTTAACTAAGGCAATCTGAGCAGCCTTAACAGTCTCCTTTGTGTCCAAGTATTCTAGAACATTTTGTATGCAAAACCACACTACTGCTCTGAGATCCGAGTAGGACATCATGGGCAGTATCCAAAGCCCACTGAAGTCTTTCCATTGGTTTTAGTGGGCTTTTTTCAGACCCCAAATGTGCTGCATTACCAGATGAAAGATATGGGGCTATCACACTCTCTTTCAGACTTTCCTTGAACTTGTATTAATTTCAAGGTTATTTTAACTTTTTTATGGAAGCACTTTTTTCAGCTAAAGTTTATTCTTGGAGAATTTTGCAGTATGAATATAGCAGAAAACTTTGCCAGATTTTGGTTTAAGCTAAGTTTTCCAAAATAATTCTTGCCCCATTACAATGCCTTTTGGCAGTCACAGCAGAAGGAAACAGTAACATTGTTAATTTTGAGACGTATAAGCAAGCACCCTAGCAAGCTTTCCATCACCATATAATTGATCAGTAAGCCTGGAGGGGCAATTCGTGAAAAACAAACAGATTTTCATGTAATTTTTATGTGTACATTCTTTTTAAAATTTGAGACATGATGCTAAGGATAATTTTTTATTTAGTAAAGTAATGGTGGTTGGTCAGTTTTCTTTTGGACCGCTTACTTTCGGTTAATTTCTATGATCTGTATCTTGAGAGAATATTTCCTAACAATATGTATAAAGGATGATAGGGAAAAAAGTTTGGAGGGTGATTGTGACACATGGTGTTCATTTTAGGAGGGGGAAAAAGTATTTGTAAATTTGAACGTGAGCAAAATGAACATATAAACAGTGTCTTCATTTTTTCCTATCCAAATCACATACGGAGTAGAAGGACTAGCAGCAATCTTGCTTTGTGAATGGGGAATCTTTTTGTCAACTGTCTGAGGTTTAGATTGCATGGAAAGCATTTTGGAGAGTCAACCTCTCTAAACTGTTACATATTTTATTCCTCTTATTTGTCTTTCTCCCAGCTGGTTGGCCACTGCTCGACACAATTTACATGTCCATTCTTTTAATAGCACACACAGAAAGCATTCATTACCTAGAAACTGCTGTAGGTCTGAGGTGCTACTTTTTAAAGATGGGGGTGGAAGGTAGAATAAACCTATGTGAGAATGGTTTAACCCATTTACAGAATGTCCTTACCAAGCTGCCTGAATCCACTGGGTGTTGATGAACTCCCACATCATTCTGCAGTCTGACAGTTTGGTCTGGATCTCTTTTGTTGACCACCCAACTAGCTGAACTAGTTTAAGCAACCCTCTTCCCCTCATGGAAACAGCAGAGTAGAATCTCTGTCTATTACTCAGTAGGGCATAGTGGAGGACTGATATCCATGCTCACGGGGACTGTGGTCTGCCAATCGAGTGTGATCTGCAGTTAGGGAATATAACCATGGTTCCAATAGGCTAGTACACCCACTGTCGTCTGCAGACCATGGTAAGCACAAGTACAAACTCCTCATTTTCAAAGAAGAAATGTGTCTGGCATTGGCAATGCATCACTCTCCATCCTCTCCCAGAGCCATCATGTCTTGTGCTGGTGAAACAACTCTATCAGCTGGCCCAGTTCCTCTTCCATCTACACTCCTATATGCTTCCTGTTCATTATGGATAGTGTTTTGCCTTTCAAATATAGCAAAAGCAAAGACATTCCAGACATTCCATTCTAGTCTATCATTAAAAAAATCACTTATATCTAGTCTAATGACCAAACTGCCCCTTGTTTATCCAATTATACTTCACTCCACGTGTGAGCACTTCTCCCTCATCCCATAATCTGAACTAATTCAATGAACCATGCTTTTTAAAGAATACAATTTAATACTCTCCATTCTTTTAGTTTCACCTATCACTTTTTTTCTGATCCTACACAGCATTTCTAAAGCTAGCACACTTTAAAAGATATACAGTAGAATCTCAGAGTTACGAACACCTCAGGAATGGAGGTTGTTTATAACTCTGAAATGTTCATAGCTCTGAACAAAATATTATGTTTGTTCTTTCAAAAGTTTACAACTGAACATTGATTTAATACAGCTTTGAAACTTTACTATGCAGAAGAAAAATGCTGCTTTCCCTTTTTTTAGTAGCTTATGTTTAACAAAGTGCTGTACTGTATTTGCTTTTGTCATCTCTGCTGCTGCCCGATTGTGTACTTATGGTTCTAAATGAGAAGTGTGGATGACTGGTCAGTTCATAACTCTGGTGTGCATAACTCTGAGGTTCTACTGTAAAACACTTTGGTAAGAGTGTACAATTCACTTTCACTTCTAAAGTTATAGCTATCATTTGTACCATCAGAAGTTAAACAGATCACAGACACACAAGTGCCCATTACCTGAATATTTTAATAAATATGAAAGTACCTATCATTTTCCGCCCCCTGCCCCGAAATACTACATTTTTGTGAAGTCAAGGAAGAAAAGTAACAAAATAGCGCTTTGAAGATTTGTTCTGATTTTATGAAAGGCTATGAGATATACATACATCTAAATCCATAATTATAATTGGACCCTCACAGATGAGGGTAAATGTTTTGCTTCCCAGTGTCCATCACAATATAAAACACATTCAAGCTCTATTTAATATACTTTGATTTTTAAGCAAAAGGGAATGGATACCTTTTTTATTTCATTCAAAAGCACTGGGCCTGTCAGATGGTGTTTGGGGGTAGGGGAGAAAAACCACACCAGTGAGGGGTTGTGTCACCACTTGCCTGGAAACCTGGGGTGCCTATCAATTCTCTGCTGCTGTAGGTCCCAGCCTGGGACACTCACAACCAGCCTACAAGTGTGCAGGTCACACCCTGAGTGTCTGCATGCTACATAGCTCTCATTCAGCAGCTCTGACCCCAGTAGCCAGTCTATAACCCCACAGTCCCACTCTGGCTTCCACCAGCCTTGCAGGGTGACCGCAACACACTCCCAGTCCCAAAATTTTTCCCAAACCATATAGTGTCCAGCCCTCTCCTGGACAGTTCAGAGAAATAATAAGATTTGTTTGTTCCTCTAAAGACACAAAACCCACTAGCTTGCCATTTTATCTGAATTAACATTCACTTTATTTCAAACACAGTACTGGTGGTTTAGACTAATAATCAAAACAAAAGAAAATAGGATTTTAAGTAAGTTCAAGTATAAGGGATAAAATTAGTAAGGGCTATAAGCAAATAAAAGAGAAAATACCCATCTAAAAATCTAAAACTTAATCTAGCAAGGTACAGGCTTTTTTCAGGATGGTTTCTTTCACCTATATTTAGATACCAGAGACTTCAAACCCATCTTTCTCAGCTTGCAAGAGTTCTGCCCTCTTGTGTCTGTCCTGTGATGGATGCCAAAGATGGGTCTCTGTCCTTGGTTATATCTTCCAAAGTTATGTTATTTCAAGAGGCAGGATGATCTTATGCTGTTCTTCCCTTCCCGCGGACTTCCCATCCCATGTACATAAATAGGGCTTCCATTGTTTCAATTCTACCATGCTTAATTTACATCCGAGACAGGTCAATAGCTGCCTTCTATCCAGTCTGGATGTGAACCTGTTTCTCCATGTTTGGGCACATATTTTAAAACATAATATCATTAGGTATCCATATTTCCTCATAGTGTTAATACATACATGTCACAATGATATTAATCACCAGTTTGTCATTAGCTTTCAGAAAAAAACACATGCTATACACCCTTAATACATAATAGTACATACAATCAATTTGCATATCATCTGAGGTTCAGGCCCCAGTCTTTATAGACCAGTAAAGCTTTGAAATGGTTGGATTACCCCTCAAACATGCGCGCCAAGTTTGTATAATTTTTGGTGGTGCCCAGAACAGGTCCAAGCACAGCCACTGGGGCAACTGCCCTTGGCCCCCTGCTTTGGGTGGGGGGGGGCAGGCTTCAGGGGGACATGGGTTCCAGGGCAACCTGGAGCGTGGGGCCCCACAAAGCATGGTTACCCAAACTTTGGTGGAGCACAGGCACCATGGGCCCATATAACTCGCCGCCTATGCCCTCAAAAGTAAAGTTTATTCAAGCTGTGAGGAAAGTGACGGAGTCTGGTGGTGAAGGAAGCTCCATGCTTTTTCTTTCTTTCTTTTTTGATGAAATGCATATTGTCCTGTTTCCTGTTATCTCCTCTCCCTGATGTCTTGGTGGTCTTGTTTACTGCTTATATGCAAATATGGACCTTCACTGTCTTTGTCAGAGAATCAGGCTGGTCAGAGAATCAGATACACATTCCTTTGTCTAACACAGACCTGTTTACCAACTCCCCCAACACACTTTAGTCATAATTCCAGTATATATTTATAACTTTTTGTACACCTTCTGGCATACATCATATAAGAAGATAAATGATCAGAGTTATTATTTTTCACGTGCTACTTTACAAAGTATATCTTGTACAAAGATTGTTACAGTAGCATGGGGTGGGGGACAGGGGGGAAGAAATACAGTCTGGTTCTCTGTTACCTTGACCCAAAGATGATCCTTTACATCTGTGCAAAGTGAGGGCAAAATTATACCATTCTGATTTCCACCCACTCTGTAATAATGTACACTAGGGGGAGGGAAATGGAGAATCAGACCTGTTATTTTTAAGAGCTTCTAGTCAATATTTGAAGTGAGTTCATATATGTAAAGCAGAATTAAAGTATTAACAGAGGATCTGAAAACTTTGACAAAAAACAACACAGACCTGGTGATTGAGGATCAACAGACAAAGATGGCTCCAAGCAAAACACAATAAGATCATAAACATCACTCTTTCTCAAAGGAAGAAAGAATAACTTGCAGCTAGGGACTCTTTTAGTGAGACTGTTGCAGGCTAGCTGTAAAACTAAGTTAACCAGGTGAACAAGATCTCTCATCCAATAAGATTATATTCTATGCATTAGGGAAATAAATCCTGCCCCCCACCAGACACAAAGAGCCCCAACTGTGAGGAGATTTGGGGAGCACATATGGCATTTATATGCTGTGGAACTGCACTCTGTTATGGCTTCCTGCTCCTCAGTGAGCTGGATAGGTTTGGAAACACAGGGGAAGAGTCAGTGTCAGCGAATCTGTGACTATGAGCTACGTTCTGCTTTTGGTTACACCAATGCAAATCCAGACCGACTCCATTGAGGTCAGTGGAGGTACTCCAGATTTGCAGCGATGTAACTAAGATGAAATTCTGGCCTTACACAACTTCATTGGCTATTGCTCTCCATGTAAACTTCCTAACAGTCAGGGTGGTTAAACACTGGAATAAATTGCCTAGGGAGGTTGTGAAATCTCCATCATGGGAAATTTTTAAGAGCAGGTTAGATAAACGCCTGTCAGGGATGGTCCAGATAATACTTAGTCCTGCCATGAGTGCAGGGGACTGGACTAGATGACCTCTCGAGGTCCCTTCCAGTCCTATGATTCTATGAATACATAAGCGTGTTGGATGATTGCAAGGGTTGCTGCAGCCATGGATCATCTGGCACAGAGGATTCCTTCCTTCCCATTCCCTGCCTAACTCCTCAGTGCACAGCCCAGTTACTCATGCTGGGGTCAGGATTTGGCCCAAAGTGAGAGTTTTAATGGCAAACATTTCTGAAAATATTAACAACTTTTTTTATCCTGTTTAGAAAAGGAGAGGCAGACAGACTTCTCACAAGCAATTGAATGACTCTAAAATCTGCCAGGCTATCCAAAAACTATTTTAAAAATCTCAGATCAGATTGAACAGTTCATCCATGCATTCTAAAAAATTGCTTATAACCTAAATCTAAGCAGAAAAGTGATTGTGTGGGGGAAGCAACTGCAAAAGCCTCACCATGTAGGAACCAAGTATTTCATACACTGCCAAGGAAAAGGGGACCTATGTAGGCAAGGAAAAAGTGGTTTTGTTCCTCCAAAATAAATATATATGTAATTGAGGGGGAGTTGTCTTGCTCAGGAGACATTAACTTTTCAATAACTGTGCCCCCATGATAATGCTAAGTCATATTCCTATAAATATTGTTGTAAAGTGAACTTTTATTTTCCTTCCCCTCCTCCCCAAACAGCTGGTTATATTAGGTGCCAAGGTCATTCTAATAATATATTGCACAAAATATGTAACTAATTCCTTAGCTCCCCCTTCACCATATCACCTACTGAAAGCTCATCAAGGGAACTTTTGCTTCAGGAATGAATCCATATCTATCCTTCCTTGTCCCCTTAGAAACAAAGCCAACTAACAAGTCAAAAAAGCCAACCCCCTTTCTGCCCCCCCTCCCCCCCCCCCACACACCTAAGGAGGACCATATGTATGGACAGGTAAGGTGATTGCCATAACCTGACTGGATTAACTGGAATGCCCTTATTTTCTGAGTATGCTTAGCTGAAGTGGCTTTAGCCATTTCAAAATTCCTTTATGATGCAGTTGGCATTATAAAAATTAATTCTATCATTTCCTTCTGCAGAGTAATGATCAAAGCTTTTTTAAATTTATTTATTTCTAACAAAAGTTACCTCTCATAAAAGAGACAAACACAAATTCAATTATTCCAGTAGAGGGCAATTCTGTCAGGAAAGATAGACTCCTTTCTCTCTCTTTGGTTAGTTTTACTCTTCCTTACACCTTAGGTAGCCATGATCTGGATCTAGATTTAAATTCTCCTTGTTTTACACAGTTAAATCCAGTCCACTTTGATGCTATATAAAAACATTGATTCCTTTTTGCTGCCATCATACAATGACTGAGTGATCAATCTTCTAAATTTCCTTCAGCTATTTCCTCAAGGCTGCTGACCTGGCTTACAGATGTCAAGCCACTAACCTAGGTGGGCAGTGGAGAGGAGGAGGAGGAAGGATATAAATTATTTTGACTTCTTTCCCAGTGAGTTCTAGGGACAAACAGCACCAGTACTTGAGATCTAAGTGTCTCCCCACTTACATAGGGCCAATGTCAGAAATCTAAGCAGGGATCAAGCCTGTGCACAAGAGGGGACTCCATATGCAGATCTCTCTTTCTCTTGCTTCTAGGTCGGGCTCATCTGTCTCCCTAACACTGCCACCTCCTTTTCCCTACATCCCATAGAGTCCTCTCTGATGGTCTGATAACCCATGCCGTGGAATGGGTGGAGGTAGGCGTTTGGCATATCAGGGAAGAATGGGTGGGTGTGAGCGGCATCCATGACTCCTTGGATTTTATTGAGAAAAAATAATACAGCCTGGCCCTGTGCTGTCTTTTCCATCGAGCCCTTTTCTTGGTAGAATCTCCTTCTTCTGGGGTCACAGAGCTCTAGCAATGATATGGGGCTTCCACTCCCATTGTGGGTGTTCCCTATATGCCCCAGGACACGTGGGTTTGAAGGCAGATCCCACAGTCTAGCATAGGAGGAAAACCCCATCTCCAACAGTGGAATAATGTAGAGAAATTGCTGTGAGAGGGTTCTCATGAAGAACCCCTTTCCTCCACCTCGCTGCAGTGATCCAGCCTTTGGTCCCTCTGAATAGAATCATTAACTCTTAGATCAAAAGAAATAGGTCTATCATGTCAGATCAAGGCCTAGGTGGATTATATTTAATGTTAAAGAGAGAAATTGAGTGAAGTGTGTAACATCATCTTTATTAGCATGGTAAGCCTAGAGTCTTGTAGTTTTTACAGCACATCATACCTTTGACATACAATTTTAATAAGAAAAGGAGTACTTGTGGCACCTTAGAGACTAACCAATTTATTTGAGCATAAGCTTTCATGAGCTACAGCTCACTTCATCGGATGCATACTGTGGAAAATACAGAAGATGTTTTTATATACTCAAACCATGAAAAAATGGGTGTTTATCACTACAAAAGGTTTTCTCTCCCCCCACCCCACTCTCCTGCTGGTAATAGCTTATGTAAAGTGATCACTCTCCTTACAATGTGTAGCCAAGGTGGGCCATTTCCAGCACAAATCCAGGGTTTAACAAGAACGTCTGGGGGGAGGGAGGGGTAGGAAAAAACATTGTAAGGAGAGTGATCACTTTAGATAAGCTATTACCAACAGGAGAGTGGGTTTTTGTGTGGTGCGGGGGGGGGGGGGGGGGGGGGGGGGGAGGAGGCGGAGAAAACCTGGATTTGTGCTGGAAATGGCCCACCTTGATTATCATACACATTGTAAGGAGAGTGATCACTTTAGATAAGCTATTACCAGCAGGAGAGTGGGTTTTGGGGGGGACAGGGGGGAGAAAACCTGGATTTGTGCTGGAAATGGCCCACCTTGATCATCATACACACTGTAAGGAGAGTGATCACTTTACATAAGCTATTACCAGCAGGAGAGTGGGGTGGGGGGAGAGAAAACCTTTTGTAGTGATAAACACCCATTTTTTCATGGTTTGTGTGTATAAAAACATCTTCTCTATTTTCCACAGTATGCATCCGATGAAGTGAGCTGTAGCTCACGAAAGCTCATGCTCAAATAAATTGGTTAGTCTCTAAGGTGCCACAAGTCCTCCTTTTCTTTTTGCGAATACAGACTAACACGGCTGTTACTCTGAAATCTGACAATTGTAATAATAATTCCTAAACAAAACACCTTTGATTTCATGGGGGCTAACTGCAGAGTGAAGTACTGCTTAATGAGAACAGGGAGATCAGTTGGCCCATCCTCTATTTGCGGAGTTTTCATTTAAACTTCAGAGTATTTAAAGGGGAAAAAAGAAATAAATATTTTTTTAAAACCTCTTTGGAAGTAAATGAATGTCATACTTGGACTTTGATTTATTCTTTATCTCCCAGTTGTGGAAGCTTTGGCTTTTAAAGTACCAGTTTTATACTGGGAAGACTTCTTCCCATTGTGCAGTAGGCTCTCATCTTTAACTGAGATTATGCACCACTCATCATTGTTCATGTCAGAAACTCCATCAACATCTAATTCTGTAGCAACAGCTTGAGTGAAAAGGAGATATTAAAAAAATAAGAGCACAGAAAAGAAAACAATGTGTCTTAATTATGCCACAGTTTTCTTTAATGATCCTTGACACTAGCTCATTTCAAAAGTAGATTAGTACAATATTAGTGTTTATTAAGTAATATAGACTTACAAAATGCAGACGGTTGCATTGTATAACATGGGTGGCTTATGCTGGCCCTCTGAGCATAGTTGTGCACAGCAGCACTCATACAGCTTATATCATGAACATGTGGGTTTACATTCCTTACATTTAATAGTCCATCTAATATAAACTTTTGGATATTTTCATTATCCATATAAATGTCTAATTTTTTGAATCCTACAAAACTGGGTTTTATCACTATTTGCTTGCTTGGCCAGTGGATAAATTTGGGGATAGACGGGTATTTGCCATACTCTCCTATTTGTCCACATCTTTCCTGAAGTGTGGTGCCCAGAACTGGACAAAATACTCCAGCGGAGGCATCACTAGTGCCATGTAGAGCAGGACAATTACCTGCTGTGTCTTACATGTGACACTCCTGCTAATACACCCCAGAATGATATTAGCCTTTTTTGAAACTGCATCACATTGTTGACTCTTATTCTATTTGTGATCCACTATAATCCCCAGACCTTTTTCAGCAGTACCATGACTTAACCAGTTATTTCCCATCGTGTAGTTAAATATTTGATTTTTTTCCCCTTTCCTAAGTCATGTCCTTTGTACTTATCTTTAATGAATTTCATCTTGTTGATTTCAGACCAATTCTCCAATTTGTCACGGTTGTTGAGAATTCTAATCCTGTCCTCCAAAATGCCTTTAACCCCTTCCATTTTAAGGTCATCTGCAAATTTTATAAGCATACTCTCTACTCCAGTATCCAAGTCATTAATGAAAATATTGACTAGTACCAGACCAAGGACAGACCCCTGCAGGGCCGTATTAATTTGTCCTCCCTGTTTGACAGCAAACCATTGATAACTATTCTTTGGGTAGGGTCTTTCAACAGCTGTGGTCTAGATGAAATTACTATAACACCTGCACATTTCCCTAGCTTGCTCATGAGACTGTCATGTAGGACTGTCAAAAACTTTCCTGAAATCAAGATATATCATGTCTGCAGCTTCCCCTTCCCCATCTACTAGGCCCATACCCTGTCAAAGGAGAAAATGAAGTTGATTTGGCATGATTTGTTCTTGACAAATTCCATATAACACTGTTATCCTGTAGTTGCTTACAAATTGATTGTTTTATAATTTGTTATATAAATACTGACAGGTTGTACATGTCTTTAAGGGGAAGTCTTGAAGCACGCTGCCTTAGGTGCATCCACCAGGCCAGAAAAACAGCTTGAGCTTTCCAAGTTTCAGAAATAGTTTAGAGACACTCCTGGATTGTGAGCTAATTAGGTGAAGCTGAGACTATTTAAGCTCAGCACTTTAGAAATGGAGTGTTACACTCAGAGGGGAAATAAATGAGGGAGTTATGTTGGTCAGGAACCGTAGGGAAACATGGGAGCTACCTTGTATGCTTTATTATTTACTGCTTTTAAAGCCATATGTGAAAGGAGATGCAGCTACAGATGTTTCCCAAACTAGTGTTGGGATCAAACCAGAGTCCCCAAAATAAAACCCTATTTGCATAGTGTGTCATGTGTGTAAACATGAACCTCTCATCTTCCTGACCCTAGCCTTTCTACTGGCACCCTGCATGCTTGGATCTAAAGTACCTTACAGACAGTGAGGCCCAAATATAGTCCCATCCTCCACATATATAAAGGCAGCCTGCCTCTCCTCAACCAACCACAGAGCCAAGTACCACCTGCTTTCAGAAGCTCTTCTCTTCTTTCACAGAGGAACATTAATCAAATGTGTGACAGCCTCTCAAATCAAGAGGGAAATATATCAGTGCAGCAGGCAACAATTATCCGATCATTTTTGACAAATTTTCATCCAGCTCACCCAGAGAGAGTTGCTGAAACCCCATGGAAAAATCTTGGTGAAATGGACCTGTGCCCCTGCTAGATAGCAAAAGCCAGTAATGCACACCTTAGCCCACTGCTGAGGGAGACAGTCAACACCTTCCTTAGGGAAGACATTATTTCCACTGCTTTGAAATGTGAAATAGTCTGGACTACTATTAAAAAAGAATCACTCACATGAACCAACCCCCTAACACCTGGTTTCTACTTTCCCATTCCTCAGTAAGACCTGAATAGTTAACAAGCAGGGGCGAGGAACTTCTGCTCACCACTAAATTTCTAGATCCTCCCCAGCAGGACTTCAGCCTGAGTCATGGCACAGAAACAGCTGTAGCTACCCTGATAGAGAACATCCTTATCACCATGAATGTGGTTGCTGACACTACTCAGTCTCAAGCTGCCATCCACCATAAAGTAATGCTGACCCACTTGTAAAACCCGGCAGTGGTAGATAGGGTTACTTCAGCCTGGCTATGCTTGTCACTGCCTGGCAGATCCTGAAATGTTTTGATGGACAGTTACTCTTCCATGCAGGCCCTAATTTGTGTAGTCCCACCAGGCCATATCTTCTCACCTTTCCTATTCAACATTGATTTGAAGCTGCTAATGGAGACTGTGAGATGCCATGACCTACACTGTCAGGAATACACTGACAAAGAGTTCTGTGTATCATTAGTAACATCTGCATGAAGTATCTCACAGCTATCTCAGTATACTGAGCAAACTGGAAGCTGAATAGAGACAGCTGGTCCATAATTGATCCGGGAAAGACTGATGTGATGGCAATTAGAAGGGGGGAGCATTTTAAAAAGTTGTATTTAAAAACAGTATGCCCTTACTCTGTTTGAGACATATATCCACAAGTGATCTTCTGTTCTACAAGGCACATTGATGCTGGACACCAGAACTTGTTAAAAACCCTTTCTTCATCTCTGACTGAAAAGGAAGCTTCATGATTTTCCCTCAGGGGCAGACCTAGCCATAGAAATCCATGTATATCCCACCTCAGTGCTGGTGGTCTACTGTAACTCACTCTACCCGAGGATGAAGGTGCAGGGTAGGTGGAAGCTATAATTAGTCCATCACTTGGTTCCTCCCTCCAAAGCAGAGCATGTCTAACAGAGCCTATAGAACAGGTTCTTCACCACATCCACTGACTTCCTCTTCATTACTGGATTCATTTCCAAGGTACTGCCCCTGATGTTTAAAGTTATTAGTGGACTGCACTTGTGCAATCTGAACATTCCCTCTCCCCGGCACCATTTTGCAATGGCTATGATTTTATCTATTGGAGTTACCCATTTTGACTCCACAGTTAGGCTGCATATTAAAGTGGTCTTAAAAATGAGGCACAAGTTCCTGTTTCCTCATGATCTGGCCACCTCCTTCTCATGAAACTTCACCGACGGACAATTTTTGGAAACTATAAATGTAGCTTTTGTTTAGCTTCTCTAATAGGAAGCTTTTGCGTTTGGACTCTGATTACTTTTTCCCTGAGTAATTCTGCTTTTCATTGTTGATTGATATTTCTTTACAACATTGTCTTGCTGTACAAAATAGAGTAGAGAGCAGGATCCTGAGGAGATCAGGAGCAATGGGTACTCCGTTTTGTTTTCAAAGTTGTATTTATGTTAATTTTAAGCTACTGGACACGGAGCACACAAACCTGATTGGCTGATGGGTGCACATAAAAACTTTTCTTGCAGAAGCTACACTGTTCTGTTCTTAAGTCTGCCACCTGAGGGATGCCAGCCTTCCATTACCCCCTCTAAATACCCTTTTGAACAGAGAACTTTATATTCCCTCCCGCCACAACCAAATACTGCACAAAACATCCACAACTGCTATTGCTGGGTTGAGTATATGGAAGACTGTGTTAGAAATACAAGCTCTCATTTTTCCAGGGGTTCCACTAGTTCTGTTTGCAGGCCTCTGTGCTCTCTAGAGAAATATACAATCTGAGTCAAAATTGTGCTTCAGAAAGCAGCCCACTTTCTTTCTCCCCATTTTGGGGTTCTAAATTCTAAGAATCAGAGTAATATTATGTGCAACCTTCCAGAAATATACCCACATAAAATATTCTAACTCTTGGGTGTATGCACCTTGAAAGATAATGTTGGGGGGAAATAATTTGGTATAGAGGTCTTCACAGAAGCATGAAAGGAACGCAGGCTTACAGCCACAGTGCATAGCGGTATGTGGTAGCAGTGCTAATGCTAAGATGGTGTTTGTGGGGGGAAAAGCGGAGGCAAGTACTGTTAAGCAGCTTATCTTTCCATTTCCTCGCTTCTGGGTTTGCATAAAGCATTCTGTGCGTGTAGCAACCCTAACTGCTTCACATGAAATATTTGTGTATTAATGTTAATAAAAACTATGAATCCTACAGCATGCCAGGTTAGGAGAGGAAGTTGCTGAGGAGTGAGCACAGGATTAGCCCATTAACAGCCTTAAAGTTCACAATGGCTATCAATATCTAGGATTAAACCATGAAGAGATAGTGGCTGGCCTTCATAGTTAACAGTCCCTTCAAATAGGGAGCTCTGTGACACCAGAGACCAGAATGAATCCAGGCAGCCCAAGTTAATTTTAGCTAACTGTCACAGATCTGGTCAAGCTCCCTCACCAGATTTCTGTGAGGGGATCCAACTGCTGAATCCTGCATGCTCTTAGCATTCCGGGGCCAGGCAGAGTTTAGGTACTGTCCCTAAGAACAAGCAAGAACTCCATGTGAAGCCCTTGTGTCCGACACCACTCTGGGCACTGGGAACCCTCAGCTTGAGACCATAGTTCTGCTTCATGAGCAGCTCTGGCATATACCCCTGAACCCCACCAAAGGTGTGAGCCTTCTGGTTCATAGTTCACCTCTTCAGAGGTATGTGACAATGAAAGCAAACAGATGTGGACTTTGTACAGGATTCTAAAAAGCATTTACTTTTGCAAGATAAAGCAGAAGAAAGTACACATCATTTAGAAAACAAACACCCTGAACCTAATACCCCCTACTCCAGCTCACCCTTCCATTTGGGTGTCCTTGGGATGAGGGGTGGGAGGGTATTCATCTGTGTTCCAGTAGGTAGAGGTCACTTCTACCTTAACAGGCTCCCGGAGCAGCTCCCCTCAGCTTGAACTGATGAAAATGGGCAAAGAGCTAGAGTAAAACAATTATTTTCCAGCCTCCTCAGTGACCTCTTGATCAGCAACAGCAGGTGACCACAGACTCCTACCAGTTGATTTAATTATCAGGCAATCTCTCCTCTGATGAACCAGTTCTCCTGGACAGGAGTGAGCTTTTAGTCTAAATTGCTTCTGAGGGCCATCTGAGTTTAGTGAACTTTTTTAACAACCCTGTCCTGCTCCACCTTGGAATTCCAGTCTAACAGGGAGGTAAAAGGACAACAGAGAACCATATCGACAATGGAGTCAGCTGTCTGACACAAATACACATAAAGAGCCCCCAGTATCAAACAATTCATAAGCTCTAAATAGACAGATTTCCCAAATCAACATAGTAACAATGCTGTGTCTTTAGGAGTGAGAGACACATACAACAGTACATTCCATTCCATGTGTATGTTTATATATAATAAATGAGAGAACAGTATTTCCTCTTGAATAGATTGCTGGAACACTTCATTAGCTACATGCATCATAAAAGTCTGTTGCAGTCCTAACATTCTGTATTGAGAAGGTACAGACAGTTTAAAACTAATTACAAGGAAGTAATTTAGACTAAATACAAAACTAGACAAATTATGAGTATACAAAAAGATCTTATCTTTTTCTGCCAAGACTGACTGAATTGCCATCTTCTTCCCAGAAGCCTGATTCAAAAATAATTTAGAGTAGTTAAGAAAAAATAAAAATAAATCCAACTCATCTATTTCCATTGACAGGTGGTTAAAGGGACTCTCAGACTTTTCAAGCCCTCAGAGGTAGAACCTAGAAAACAGACCACCATTTTGCAGGAAACATGACTTGATTTCTTACATAGACATTAAAAAACAATATTCAAGTAGTGTGGGCTTGTTTTCTATTTTTACAAAAAAACATATAGAGCAAAATCTTGCATTCTTCTCTCAATTTTCACTCAGATAAATTAGAGCAGCATGGCTTGGTATATGTGATGGTCTATACTATTATGTCCACCACTTTTACAAGACTATGATAAATTTGTACAAAGTATGCCTTGTGAGGTATTAGAAATATCATCAGCTGCTGAACATTATTGTTGGGGTAAAATATGTATATCAACATTGTATATGAAGTTATAAGTTTCTGCTGTGTATCATTGCTGTAATATGCTCCAAGTTTAAGAAAAGCAGGCCCAAATCAGTTTCTCAGGAGTTAAAGGGCTATCACCTGCTTAAGCAGCCATTCTCTAGCAGGGGAAAATGTGTAAACAAGAAATTTACATTCCTCCACAGGGACAGTTCAAACTTCACATCCACAACAGACTGCATGCCACCATGAGTCAGCAAGGATGTTTCTAGCCCAAGAAATTGAATTATAAAGAGGAGAGGAAAACACTTGACTGTACTCCTCCTCCCATCTCTCCGCTCATGACATCAATGAATACCTAAAGGACACTGAACTAATGGGAAGGGGTCCCAGGCTGAAAGGAACCCCAGCCTGTGAAATTTACAGCAGGGTATGGTGAAGAAAACCTCTGCTTTGAATTCTGTTAGTTTAAGCTAGCCATCAGCATGCTGTTTATCTTTTATTTCTTTTGTAATACTGACTTTTATGCATCATCACTTGTAATCACTTACAATCTATCTTTCTGTAGTTAATAAACTTATCTTATCTTATTTTAACCAATGTGTTTGGATTATCCCCTTGGGATAACAAGGCATTACCATTTTCCTTTGATGAAATGATGGACTTTCTATGAGCTTGTATTGTTCAGGAGGGTACTGAGCAGTACAAGACACACATTTTGGGGGGAACATCTGGGACTAGAGAGCATGCTGGTGTTCCTCTGCAGTTTAGTGCATGAGTGCTTAGCTAGTGGCCCTCAATACTGTGCAGCTAGGAGTGGTTTTATATGTTAGAGGCTGTGTGTGAGCTGGTCAGGAGTGGATGTTCTTACAGTAAAGTAGTATAAAAGGCACCCCAGATTGGAGAACTGAGGGGACACAGCTGTTCAACAGTTCAGATTGTACACTAGGTAATGTCACAGTATATTACCATTAATTATTATTACAATAGTGCCTAGGGACCTCAACTGAGATTGGGGACCATTGTACTAGGTGCTGTACATGCACACGGAAAAAGACAGCTCCTGCCCCAAGAAACTAACCACCTGATCAAGGCCTGATCCTGAAATAAGATCCCTGTACCTGTGCAGAGACCTACTGAAGTCAGGTTTCACCTGAGTGAAGGGGGATGCCTGCATGAATTTCACGGAAGGCTCAATAGGCAAAACAGACAAAAGGTAGGAGAAAGGAAATCTCATTTTACAGGGCAATTGAGGCACTGAGAGATTCAGGACCTGATCCAAAACTGAAGTTATTAGGAGTCTTTCCATTTGATTTCAAATGCCTTTGGATCATACTGTGGGGCCAAATTCGAAAGAGCTCTTTCGAAATCCAGTCTAAATTGTGGGTGGGGAACTGTTTTGAAAATTCTGGCTTAAGTGAATTGTTCAAGATCAAACAAGAGGTAATGGCAAAACAAGGAATTGAATGGACTCCCAGGCAAAGCCAGGAATATTCTGACTCCCAAGCTAGTGCCTTAAACACAAGACCAACATTCCTCCAACCATGGTAGTTTTGAATGACCGAAACACTCTTCAGATGGCACTGAAGTGCATGTACCCAGTGCTTATGTACCCCATTAGGGAAACAAACATTTTGGGGGAGGGGTTCAGGGACAGGATTGGGTTAAGGAATCTCCAGCCATGCAGAAAGGCCTTCTGTAAGGGAGTAGTATTCCAGTTATGATCTCTGGACAAAGGTAGTTGCTGCAATTAGAAACGTTAATGGTCTGGACCTGCATTTCTGTCCCTACGGCGTACTCCTGGTATTTCCTGCTTTGTTGAAGATGTCTCAGAACGTATTATGGATTGCAAGTGTTGAACTCAGATTCCTGCCCTTTGTAATTTGCACAGTCACCATCTATCCCCCTACTAATTGCATAAACTCTACAGTCATACACCTGAAGTAAACTTTGTTAGTTTTACTGTTCCCCATTTACAGAGCAAAGAAAAGTGTGCACTCAGGCTTCCAATGTAGTATGTGCCCATGTTGTACCCAGGGTACCAGGATGTTAGCAATTTTGCCTCAGTTTTTAAGAAAAAGTTGCCAACTCTCCCCCCACCACACACAAACACAATGAAACAAAAGAAAAGCTGTTTAGATGGAGCAAGACTAATTCAATTTGAAAAGGTGTCAGTTTTAAGTTTCTACAGCATTATTAATATTCAAATGACCTTATTTT
The DNA here is from genome assembly GCF_015237465.2 of Chelonia mydas. Lineage (NCBI taxonomy): Eukaryota > Metazoa > Chordata > Testudines > Cheloniidae > Chelonia > Chelonia mydas. The sequence goes on along the minus strand of NC_051251.2, from coordinate 50,155,938 downwards.
AGAGAGGAAAGTAAGACTGTGATACCATACATGTCTCTTAATTCTCATGGACATGACAAAAAAAATTACATTTCCCGTCCACTCCAAGCTTGCTTATGATCTGTAAAGTGTGGCTGCTGTAATATATTTATCTAGTATTCCAGAAACTGCATGTACAACTGTTGAAGTCTCTTTCCCTCTTCTCCCTTCAAAACATGCTGTGGAGAAAAGCCAAGAAGAGACCAGTCAGAAAAGAAAATTGGTTTGTTGATTTGCCTAGCTAACTCAACTTGAGCATAATTAAGGGTTTCCTGATCTTACCACATCTAAAGTAACTGTCATATCTTGGAGATCTGTCAGCACAGAGAGAAGCAACTTTAATTTGCTGTGTCAATTCAACAAGTCACAAGATTTAGAACACCAGAAGCTCACGCAGAGTTGAAATCACTTTGTTTAGTCCTCCTCTTTACTTTTCACTTATGAGGATGACAATGAAGACGTGTTAATAAATACTGAAATTCACTTAATAATAGTTAACTTTGCAGACATCAAAGAATTCATATTACCTGCAGCAAACAGTAAACACCACCCCCTACGCCATTTAAATATACTTGCAGAGTAAGTGATCGATAGTGGACCTGCTCTGGTATAGATTGACATGTTTGGCCTGTCTTGGCTCTCTCCACTCTAAATGAAAGGTCGTCCCTTGCATTATCGATTTATCATCAGGTAGTTGGTCTTTTCCTATTACTAAAATAAATTGACTTGGTGTTAATAGTGCTATCCCTGCAGACTTTAAGAGCTCTCACATCATCCATAAGTTTTATTTTTTTCCCATAAATTAGAAACACATTTTGCTTCTGCTGTTACAATTGTACCTGTCTCCAGCTATGAGCCTTGAACTGCCTGAGCCACATGAACTCTGTTTATTCAAGACTACAGTTATAAAACATCTGTGGCATATTGAATTGTTAGCCTTGGTTGAATTATAGCATGTTTCTGTGCGTGCAGAAAGAGGATTTATAGATTACATGAGAATACACACAGGACAGCCAATCAAACAGCTGTGAACTGTTGAATTCAAGTGGGCTGTGCTACAGTGGATACTGATTTGTGTATTTGGAGACAGACTGGTTGGCTGCATTTACATTGCCTGTGTGAAGAACGGCAACGGCACAATCTTTCTTTGGACCATAGTGTAAGGTAGGGTGGCTCCTCCATGAAGTAATTAAAGTGAGCATACATATGGGCATATGTATATATCCACACATTTCTGTATAATTAAAAGCATTTAAATAATTTATACAGGGAGTGCTTTACAGAATCAGGTATATTCCAAGCCCCTGAAAGATTACACCTTAAAGCCCCCAGTCTGGCAAATGCATGAATGGTCTCATTAATTTCCATGGGGCTACTCCATTGAATAGTTATGCAGATCTGCGACTGCTAGTAGCAAATATCTCCAGTGGCCGGTGATGGGACACTAGATGGAGAGAGCTTGGAGTCACTACAGAGAATTCTCTCTCTAGTGTCTGGCAGTTGAGTCTTGCCAAAATGTTCAGGGTCCAACTGATCACCATATTTGGGGTTGGGGCAGGAATTTTCCACTGGGTCAGATTGGTAGAGACCCTAGTTTTTGGTGTTGGTTGTTTTTTTGTTTTTTGTTTGTTTGCTTTTTGCCTTCCTCTGCAGCATGGAGCTTGGGTCACTTGTAGGTTTAAATTAGTGTAAATGGTGGCTTCACTGTAACTTGAAGTCTTTAAATCATTAAATAAGCAGGAGATCAGACTAGATATTCATGATGGTCCCTTCTGGCCTTCAAGTCTATGAGTCTACATATAAAGTATTTGCAGATTGGGGTATAAATGTCCAATCCTATTCCCATTAAAGTTAATGGAAGGACATCAAGCTCATAGATATATTTGACTTGTGTGAAACATAGGACAATATTTCACATAGCTAACAGAGTATGAGATCAGCTTATTGAGCAGTTAGAAATCTTGATCAACTTCCTCGTACTGAACAGTTTAGAAAAATCACAAGCCTACAGATGAGATATTTTGACAGGCAATCATCTTAGTTGAAAGCAGCAGTGAGAGAACAGAGTGTATTTCTTAAAGGGATATTGGCATGTAAAACCTGGCCCAAATTTAGATTCTGAAGATCTTGTCTTTACCAAACCTACACCCAGTAGGAAAGATTACATGACTGATGTCAATGGAAACAATTTTAAAAAATACATATTGCTTTGCAGTGGTTAAATATCCAAGATTTTGCTATTGTGCTAGTTTGAGAACCAAAAAGGGGAATGGATTAGAAACATCTGCATTAAAAAAGTGAAATGATATAATCTGATCTCATTGTCTGAGCTAAGGAACATGAAACAATGGGAAAAAAATCAATAAGGGAGGGAATTTTGAAATATGGAGCTGTAATTAAACATTCCTAGATTGAGAAGGTGTTTAAATTTGCCACTCTTTAGCTAGGGACTAATCGTGAAGTGTGGATTGTGCTCTGGATCAGAATTTCTCAAGAATCTGGAGGAGTTTAGATCTGGGGTTTTAGTGAAAAATAAGGTTTTGAAATTCCTTCATTTTCTCATCTTGAAAATCTAAACCTTTAATTTTAATGTTTTTGGTAAGAAAGGAAATTTGGTGTTGATATATATCTATCTTAGTATTTCTCCCCTAGTAGAAATGGTAACGTTAAGCCCTGATCCAACAAACACTTATGCCTCCCCCTAATTTTACTAGTGTGAGTAGTTTATTGATTTCAATTGAACTAATCCTGTTAGTAAATTAAGTACACATGCAAGTGTTTGTGCAGCATTGGGGCCTTAGGAAAGCAGCTAGAGTGGGGACATGTCTTTTTATTTACATATTATCTTTGTAAATGTTCTTTCAATGTAATTTCTCTTGGTTTATTTCTTTAAAGAAAAGACGACTAGGGTGACCAGACAGCAAATGTGAAAAATCGGGACAGGGAGTGGGGGGTAATAGAAGCCTATATAAGAAAGAGACCCAAAAATCAGGACTGTCCCTATAAAATTGGGATATCTGGTCACCCTAAAGAAGACTCAGATGTGAATGGAAAAGGAAAAAAGTTTAACTCTGAAGGGCCCTTTTATGGTTAATCATTGACAATTTAGGTACTGTACAAAATGTATTTTGTTTATCCATTAAAGTATGTTTTATGGCCCACACGTAAACCTATACATATGTGACAACTCACTGAGATGTAAGACTTTATGAATTAACATTGAGCCACAACAGGAAGAAAGTAGTCAAAAAGAGTCTAATTAGGCCCAATCATTATTTTTTGTTCAATCATTGGTAATTCTGGGTATGCAAAGAATGTAGGGGTGGCCCATTCTCTGATAAATTCTCACCAACGTTGTTTTATGTGTATTTGTTTTATAATTTGTCATTTCTGAAAAGAATTAGTGGATTAAAAAAAAAACAAAAACAAACACAACAACAAAAAACACAAACATTTGGTACCAGTAATGGGGCTATCCTGATCAGGGCTTAATTAGCAGGACTTCAGTGTGCATAAAGTTAAATGCATGCTTAAGGACTGATAGGACTGATCAGAAGGCATAAAGTTAAGCATGTGCATAAATAAGTCTTTGCAGGATCAAGACCCCTGTCCAGAAGAGGACATCATTAAAATCAATGAGTAAAAAAGTCAGAAACTGAAAGGCAAAGAATAAAAAGATTGCACAAGTGTTAAAATAGTAAATGTATCTTGAAAAAATAACAGGAACAAGGTGTCCATGACAAGTGTACACTATTGTCAGAGATGATATAAAATAAAATTTTTTCTTCAATGCTCACAAATGAAGACTTTCAAAAGCAGGTCTGTCCAGTGTTTCATTTAGGAAAGGGTCAGTTCAATTATTATTTTATCTGAACTAGTTCATCTATCTCTGCTGAACGTTAATTAGGAACAGAATTGGAGAGCTCTTGAAAAATTATGGATTTTATTGAGGATAGTCAGCAAGGGCTCACAAAAAGGAAAAATTATATACCTCACAAATTTGAAACAAATGGAACTGATAAAGAATCTTGGAACATAATTCAGCTTAACTACAGCAAAGTGTTCATACAGAACCCCACAAAAAGACTAATCTAGAAGGTCAAGAAGTACTGCATGGAGTGCAGTGAATAAAGAATTAGCCTGAACATCAAAGATAAATGATACTTATGTGAAATAGGAGCAGTTTAAGATAGGTTTAAAGCTCCCACTATCTTTATTAATACTTAAAATCACTAGTATTGCAGACACAGTATATTATATTAACAGATTGATTAATCCTCACTATGCATGGTAGAGCAGACTCACTCCTACTTACTTTCCAGCCAATAAACACTTCAGACACCTCTTCAAGTAAAATACCTCAGACAGTTTATTTACAGTATTCTTTTCCACCACATTTGGAGGCTATGTAGTCTTATGCTCCTGAGGCAAAAAGGGACCCACATTCTCCTCAGGCTTTCCTCCTCCACCCTTCTTTTTTGCACCTTTTGTACCATCTGGACTAATGACCTAATTAGCCTTTTAACTTCCTGCAGTCCATCCCAATCTATCAAGTGGGCACAGTTCTAGTAGTCACCTGTACGCCAGGGCAACTAATTGGAGTTGCAGTGATCAGAGTGCTGGCTCAACTCTGCCACAACACGAAAATTAAAAAAATGCTACAGGCTTGGGATAAAAGTCTTTCAACTTAGTCTAAATCAGTCAGTGCATTTAGTGTCATTAACATTCAAATATGAAAAGACATTCTGGAGAAAAAACTGCTTTTTACCTTCTTTCCAAATAATTTTGGATCCAGTGGTAATTTTCTTATACTATTTACGGTAGCTTCCTGCAGTTGGAGCCCACATTTTCTTTATCCCAATAGTTTCTTCAGCCGTAGATTATTGTTCTCTTTATCTAAAGATATTACTCTTCTTTTTGTAGTTTACATATGTAACTTTAAAAAGAATCCAATATCCACACATCTCCTTACCCAGTGCACACACCTGCTCCCCCTACCCTGCAACCTCTAGGAAGTTAACAAGCATTTTTCCTTAAATGAATGGGGACACAAAAACAGGAAGAAACACATTTCCTAAATGGAACATCCAAGAAATGGACAAAAGGGAAAACAGTCTGTGAGAGATTGTCAGACATGGCAAAGTATTCTGAAGGGTAAATGATAATTAGGATTTCTTCCTTGTAATACTTAAGTGTGATGGGGTCCCACACTGGATCAGGCAGAAAAGGGGAGCCCAACAGATAGTGAGCCCTGCTCTTCCTCCACAAAACATGCTGTGCTTGCTAGTTAAGGCAAAGATTTCCAGTTGAGCTTAAGTCTGAAAGAAAAAACTGCTTCTTTGACCCAGGGGAAACAGGAACTGTCCTATTCCCAAACATGAGAGACAGAGCTGAGCAGTTCCCAGGAATGAGAAAGCTGTAGCCTAGAAATCCTGAAGAAAGTCTACTACAGTCTTCCTAGAAGACTCTGCTGCTGCTTCAAGAATCTTTGTCTGTTTTGTTTTTTCTTAAATGTAATTACCTGCAGCTAAAGGAGCCTGTGGATGGGCAAGGATGAAGGCTTAAGAGGTAAGCAAGCCAAACAGGGTAAGAAGTAACTCTGAGGGAAGAGTGGAGTGTATGACTACTAAATTAGTTAAGGTATTGGGGCTGGAGTCTGAAGTGGAGAAAGGTAGTGATCTTCCTTCATCTCAGCTGTGCCTCGTACAGAGTGAGTCAACACCCTTGCAGGCAAGGGGTGGAGGATCACTTGACTCCTATTACAAAGAAGCAGGAGACTAGTGAGGTCCTGCAAATGAGGCCTAAAGAGGTTATTTGTAGAAGGCCTATGTATTTTATGTTTGGATTTTGTCTTTTTCTGGAAAGAAAGGATTCTTGCTTTTGGCAGAAAGCCAAATCACAAAACTGACGTGTTGAAGACTATCTCTAGAAGAAGGGACCTGAGGCACAGTGGGGGAAACTGAGACACACTGTACTGGAGATATCAGAGTGGTAAGCTGCACCTATATGCTATGGTGCGGTCTTTGAAAGTGCTTAGTATTGGCCTAACTCTGCTCCCGCTGATGTCAGTGTTAAGACTTGTGGAAGCAGAGTTAGGGCAATACTGAGTGCTTTTGAAAATCTCACCTTAAGTTTATTCACAGTAAGCATATTGCTATATTTCTTAACATCTCTTCTAAGCTTTTTAAAACATGTGCTATCTTATATTAAAAGGCTAATGTCTTTAGGAAGATTAAAGGTGATGTCTCTGTTGTACTTTGGAAAGTGTAATGTCTGAAGCTTTCAAAGGAAATGGTCTCCTGCCCTCTAGTAAGAGACTGGTAATATGGTGAGTCTGAAAGCCTAGTTAGTGGTTTTAGACTGTTTCCACGCGCTCCTAAAATATTTCATAACATGCCCACAACCCTGCTTAATCATTGCTCCCAAGCAGCACAGCCTTATAAAACTGCGAGTTGAGAAAAGTCTGTATTCCCCAGTTGTATTTATTGCATTTAACAATAAAATAGAAGGGCAAAAATATCCTTTTGAACTGTTGATGATTTATCATGCCACAGGATAGCTGAAAGATGATTCACTACAGGGATATAGCCTTCTCTCAGTTATAAAACATTCCCCTGTCCTAGAGCTTCAATAATTCCAATTATGGCTCATAAAAGTGATGCAAAAGTATATTGCCTGACCATATTTGACTCTGCAAGGGGATAAATAAGGGAAAAGTTGAGGGACCGATCTGTTAATATATGCTGATAATGAATCCAAATATTACTATAGTAACATGATTTGAGGTAAATATTGTAGTTCCTAATATGACACAAGTACATCCGATGACTCCAGTTCAGTAAAGGACTTAAGCATGTGCCTAACTCTAAACTGTGAAATATATGGAACTACTCACATATTGGAAGTTAAAGACATCCTTTAGTCCCACAGACTTCTGAGATTAAGCATATGCCTCACTTTAAGCATGTGAGTAAAGTACCTTGCTGAATCAGTGCATAAGGAAGGTCCTGAGTACTGCAGAACTGAAATTAGTTGAGAGTGAGTACATTTGGTGCAGCCCTTACTGATAATAAATACTAACCATCCTTAGATGCAAAGGTACTTCAAAAATATCTTCTAGTTTAAGAGGATAGAACCAAGTTCTCTTGGTTTTCCATATTCACAGTAGAACTGATCTGGAGAAGGTGGGGGAAAAACTCTAAGGAATCCATGGCTATGTGGCTTCATTAGCCAAAGTAGCTCATGAAATAATGTACAGATATTATGAAATGGCCTTGCTATTGTGCTCTGGTCTGTAAGGATATGTATCCAGTTACTAGTAGGGGAGTGACTATGAAAATAGGATGGAGTATTAATGTGTGACTGCACTTCTGTATGCATTAAGCTATTTAGGCTCCTAACTTCCATTGACATTTGTGGATCTGGGCCTAGATGCCTCCAGAATCCTAAATTTTAAATCAATTAAATTAATTATTTTTAAATCTGCCCTCTCCCCTGAAAAACCTGACTCTGCTGAGTTCTGGTGAAATAATGTATCCCTGAGCAAAGCCTATTTACCTGAATGTTGTTTAAGAGAGAGGATTTACGTCTATGTACCTTTTAATCTTCTGCTAATATTCTTTAGAATCTTACTATTTTTTCCTTTAACTCTGAATTGAATGGACACTCTGCTAATTTTCCCAGTCAATATTTTTAGCTTTCCATGAGAAATTTCTACACAAATCAAAATGAAATTTTGTTTTAAATTTTTCCCTGGGGAGAAAACTGGAAAAATTTCCTCAAAATCAACATGTTGACTTTGAAACCAGTTTTTCAATGTAGTTTCAGTTAAAAAATGTCAACCAGCTCTGAAGATGAAGTATAAAGATACTGTGGAGGAGGAGGGGACAGTGATGTAATAAACAAGAAATTTCCTTAGCTGTATGTAACCTCTATGTGCAAAAGTAAGGAAGACAGCATCCTTTCCAGCTGTCTAACTCAAAAACACTCACAATGGACTTTCAAAGGTACTTGCCATTAATTCCCAGTTTAAAAAAAGAGAAAATTTATTATTTTTAAACTCCATTTTATTTTGAGTCATCCTTAGCCAAATAAAATGGAGTTTAAAAATATCTTAATACTAAAATGAAGGAAAAGGTACAAAAGTATTGTGAAATTTCTTATGACATAGGAATTGCCACATCTGATTAGACAGTTGTTCCAGCTACTGTCTGGCATCTGACAGCGTCAAGTACTTCTTCCCCACTTCCCTTTGAAAGATTAAAAGGTACACCTAGCCAATCATGCAATATGCTATTGAGACATTTCTTTCCTGCCTCTTGCAGAGGATCATCTTTGGATGTGATGCATGGAAATGACACTGTCCTGTCAATCAAACCATTATGTGCCAGTAAATATGCAGAACTTTTTATGTCCTCAGAAGTACTCTGACAGTATGTTCCTTTCAGTGTCCTATATCTCTCTTTTTTTGGCTGAGCTAATGATGAATGTCACATGCAGTTCTACCCCCAGCAATTTATGAATTGCAGGACTTCAGTAGATCTACTGATCACTAGGTTTATATGGTGACACCTCATTGCTGGCTGAACCAAAACATTTTATAAGAAAGATAATTGCTTCAGGTTAACCCAAACCATTTAAAAAATTTTTTTTGCAAAATGAAAAAGAAAAATCAATATATGAAAATAAATTGTGAGTCAAATGACATGTTTTATTTGACCCAAAATAAAATATTTCCTTTAGCCTGAGGGGTTTTACTTCTTTTAAAGTAAATACAATTGGAGTGCAATTTGATATGAACATTTATTTAGAACTGAAATGTTTCACAATGTCAATTAAATGTTTCCACACTTTGAAACTGGTTTTATTTTTTCTGATAAATCAATATGGCAAACTTGAGATGAATTTGCAAAGTGTTTCAGTCAATCTGAATATGCATTTTTGGTGGAAAAAAAGTTCTGACTGCAAATTTTCACTCAGTTCTAACTTATACCTCTGTCTCAAGTATTATCCAGCTTTCTGTCTGCTGTAGACTCAACACAGTGTCTGTTTGCACCCTGTTCATGTTTGGAAGGTATTCTTCACAGAATGCAACTGGAGGTTTTTCACTTCTTCAAATGTAAAGCTTAGATTTTGCAGATACTTATGAATCTTATGTGGGAAAGAGGGGCTGCTATGTCTTCCTCCATGTGGATCTGCCACTAAGAGAAATAATTGATTTCCCCCTATCCCCCGCCCTTAACTAGTAGTGTAAGATACTTAGCCTTTTCATATCAGTTTCCTTCCTGAAATCTTGCTTGATAGGCTATTATTGAGATTTTGCCTCATTTGGATATTTGGATGACAACTGTAAATTAAGCTATTAATTTTCTTGCAGTAGCAACAAAAGGAGAAAAAATGTGTGTGTTTCCTCTAAAAAATAAATGAACTTTACTGAATTTTACAAACTGAAATCTGCTTGGGGAAACTGTCGGTGTTCCTAAAAGTCTGCTTTAAGTATTTCGGAAAGAACTAAATCGGCAACCAGAGTTCCATGCTGGCCTGCATGGTCAGGGTGGCACTGAACTTATATATAATGATTCCTATAAGGATTGATATCAGATGTGTGTATGAAGCAGATTTGTAAATGTATTGTAAAACCAACAAGAGGTTAGTATCTAGATCTGACCAAATATTGTGACAGAATTAGCAAACACTAGTTCACCATTTTTTAAAAAATGTTTTGCTTCAATTGTTTTCACTCAGCTTTTGCATTTGATTTCCGTGAATATCTGAGCAAACAATTCTACTGGCAGCAATGTTCGCCACACCAACTAGTCTTAAGCAGGTGTTAGAGAGTTCTCATGGAAAAGCAAACACTGAAGTCACAATCCCAGTTATTTATATTGGAAACCTGATTTTAAATTTACTTCAGTCAGACAGGAATCAGAACATGTGACTGGAAATGATTGGAAAAACAAAGGGTGGGGAAATGTGTGACATCTTTTGCCTAAAATTCTGACCAGCAGGAGACAATATGACCTATCTGTCTAGTCAAAGGTCAATTTATGTTATGAATATCAAATATCCTGGGCAAAGAAGTTAGAAAAATCAATAAACTGAAATAATTGGGGGCAGAGGAAAGCCTACACTTGACCAATTCTTCCTTGGAAATTGTTCACCTCTAATAACAACCCTTCCTACCTCATACTCACTGTAGTGTCTCTTGTCCCTATGGGCAATGCACAAGTTGAGAACTTCATATTATTTTTCCCCAGAAAAGAAGTGGGAGCAACATACAGCTTGAAAAAGTTACAACATAGGGTCAAATTACAGCAGTCAGCTTTAATGTCAATGGTAAATCTAGTATCTCCAGTGCTGAAAATATTAAAATATGGATCCCAAATTCCACAGGGCCTGGCTGGATTCTTAGCATTAGACCAAACCTTGCCCTTGGAGGTTCATTTGTGTCTGACACTGAAGTCCATGGAACTTGCCCTCAGATGCAGGTAGAAATTCTGATCTGTCTGTTTTCTCAGCACTCTTGCTGCTGAGACACTTAGTGCTGACACCTCTGAGGCTAGAAAAGCTGGAACCTTCCCATCCCTTGTTGCTGGAGTTCTTGGCAATGGAATTTACTCCATCTATAACTGTTCACATAACAAGCAAAGGAGTATTCCCAAAATAACTCTCCTGTGAAAGTGCAATAGGCCAGTGAACACTTGCCAGTTGCTTCATGGCTGAAATCTTGAAGGTAATAAATCCTCCAGTCAGTATGGAATGTAAATCTGTATTCTTTAAATAACTGGAATATTCTGTGGGCTATAGAAACATGAGCTACAAAGGTAGAATAACAGTAGATTCACCAAAGGAGGATAAACATTGGATCCGTTATTATTGAGCAAAAACCCCATCTGAACCTATGTGGAAGGTAATCTTGTTAATTATTAATTCTTTGGAGGAATTGTTCCAAACAGCTGACTTATGCCAGACAATGCTGACACATTCAGTGACACGTTTTGGTTTTGTTTGACCACTTGAGTACTGCTTGGTTTACCTAGGGCTGCTTCAATATGGACACTTGATTCCCCCTGCCTTCTCCCCTCCTCAGATTTTTGTTCATATATCTGTATTGACAGTCTTTCCTCTGGGCAGATGCTCCCATTTTTCTCTTCTCTGATTGTTGGGTTTGTACACTGTTCCCCTGCATTTATTATACAGCCCTTACTGAAGAATGCTAATTTGTATGGTATTAATAGCCTTAGCAATACAAAAAGCCTCATTTCTTGCTTTTGTGCTAACAATGAACATTCATAAGGAAGATCTTCTTACACAGTCTTCAAATGCTTGGCTATAACATGTTGATATATTAGTTACTGCATTTTGTATTTTTAAGGGTTGGAAAAAGTTTCATAGAATCATAGAATAGAATCATAGACTATCAGGGTTGGAAGGGACCTCAGGAGATCATCTAGTCCAACCCCCTGCTCAAAGCAGGCCCAATCCCCAACTAAACCATCCCAGCCAGGGCTTTGTCAAGCCTGACCTTAAAAATATCTAAGGAAGGAGATTCCACCACCTCCCTAGGTAACGCATTCCAGTGTTTCATTAACAACCTCTTTATTCCTCATTTCACTGAGATTGGAAGTGCCTATGTAATGTCCCAATGGGTATGCTACTCCGCTATCCATCTGATTAGACAATAGGCTGAGCTATCCTTTGCTCATTGTGAGCATATTGTGGACATGCATCCTTCTCATTCTGTCTCCTAAGGTCAAAACAGACCATGCACAAGTAAGTATCTCGCCAGCAGAGGATATTGCCCAGCACAGAGAGATGCTAATAAGTAGAGCTAGAGAAATATAGCAAAATTCATTACTCCTAAACCTTTTGTTTGGATTTTTAAACAGTCATTTTGCTTGTGTTCATGATTAGACCTGGGTGATTTTTTTTTTAAAGTGAATAGGTTATTAGTTGAAAAATGCAGTTTGGGGCTGATCAAAGCTGTTTGGATATTCTGATCAAACTTGGCTAATGATTTTCGCTGGGAACATTTTTGGAGTATTTTGGAGGGAGGAAGGATTTCCAAATATTTCAGAATGAAGCATTTCAACATTTTTGAAACAAAATGGTTGACTTTTTAAATTTTGAAGCAATGTTTCATTTAGAAATTAGCTAAATGAAACTAACACCGCCAAAAGGGTATTTAAAAAAAATAAAACAAAAACCCAAATGTTTTGATCAAACAGTGTTTCATTTAACCCAAAACAATTTTGGGTTTTTTTTGTTTTTTGTTTTGGTGAGAAACAAAAATTATCTCAGCAAACAGAAGAAATGTGTCTATAAAATGTGTCAAACAGATTTGTGGAAACAATGGATTCTATTCATGAACAGTTGATAAACTGAATAGTGCTAAATTTGATCAATAAATTCTTTTCCTGTGAACAGTCGGTCCAGCTCTACCCATAAGTCAATCTCTTTGTCCATTTTGGATCTTGTTATCTGACTGCTCTTTCCAGCCTAGTTTGGCTCACAAAGTGCCAGGGAATTCAGTTTCTAATTCTTTCTCCTAGCTATTTGGGCCAGATCCATAGCTCAGTGAAGTCAATGGGACCCTTTTCATTGACTTAAAGGATCTAATTGGATCAATTTCTATATCAGAGGTCCCCAAACTGTGGGGCATGCCCCCCTCGGGGTGTATGGAGGAACATTGGTGGGGGGTGGTGTGCAGTGGGGCCCTGGCCAGCCCCCCTGGGGGACGGGGAGTGAGTGCCACCCAGCCCTGCTCTGCCCTCAGCTCTGGCTCTGGCTCCTGGGGGAGTGGGGGGCATTGACAGGGGTAAAGGGGGTAGGACCATGAAAAGTTTGGGGACCACTGCGCTATATATTTTAATTCTTTCTCATCTAAACTACAGGCTGTTGGATAAGCCTTCTTTGATGTTTCATATTGATTAAGTGAAATGATCAGTCCTAATCCATATCCTAAGAGTCATGGCTTGTTGAAACTTCTTTCAAGAAGGCTAATAATTCAATTGCCTTTGCTATAATAAAAAAAAAATCCTGCTCTCCGTTTTTGATATAAAATTCGGCTGTATGAAGCCCTCAGGCCATTGTCTTTTAATCTGACTTGCCCATCAGTATCTGTAAAGAATTCTTATTTTCAAATGACTTCCTGACTGTGTTAGCTTGGCTTTGAATTCCGAATGGATGTATTAAATTATTTATGGACTGAATAAAGGTTTGTTACAGCAGATTTAGGTGCAGCTAAAAGACAACTTTTATTCTGGTTGCAAAATCAGTGTTACCTATTTACTACCAAACAATTTAAACTGGCAAAATCCTTAACTCAAAGGGATTGTAACTTGTTGTTTCCATCCTGGATAATCGGACCAGTTTAAAGTAGATGACCCTGAAATGGCTGAAATAAGGGAAGCTAATTATGAAAAAATAATGTGAAAAGCTATATGAATCCTTGAGTTCTGTATTAATCCTAACCGTCAAGCTGTCCAGTATGTTGGCACAATGCAACTTGCTAATTACGTACAAAAGTGAACCACAAAGATGAAAATGGCTAGAATTTAAATGAAGAAAATACCTATATTTACCATTATCAGTTACACAAAGGGAACTATCAGGACTCTTGGAGGCAAAAAGGGTTTGCTCATGTTTTTGATTAATGATGAAACTGCAGCAACAGCTATAGCTATCAATGCATGTGAAAACACAAACTGAACTCAATAACTGTGCTCGCAAGTAAGAGCCAGGAACTGCATGTATCCTATATGAAACGTATATAATGCAGTGCTTCCTTGTCAGAAAGCTATTCTGAGAGATCCAACAGCATTGCTTGCACTGGTACCTATATACCATTCATATCCTATTATTGGTGTCAATTTTGCATCTTAGCCCATATGTACAGAAGCCATGACACTCTGCAAAGGCTTCCAGCCTACATTATTTTCAGGTATTCCTGATGTATCCAAAACTCTTACGCTTAACCACAAGATCATCCTTCTTTTCAATTAAGACAGCATCTGGCGATTCAGAAGACATACGTGGGTTCAATCCTGTGTGGGCTTGGGCAAATAACTTAGTTTCTCTGAACCTCTGTTTCCCATCTGAACAATGCAGATAATAATACTTCCTTTCTCCCACTTTCTCTTGTTTAGATTGTAAGCTATTCAGGGCAGGAACTGTCTCATACTTTGTGTCTGTGTAGAGCCTAGCATTGTGGAGTCTCTAAGCTCTACTGTAATACAAATATAATGTGTGCAGATGTGATGCAGAAGTGGCCTTAATATGGTTTCTGTGTAGTAAAGACACAAGTTTCTACTTATGGCATGTAGAACAGTCCTTTCCCTTTCCCTTAACTTCCGCCTTTTTAATTTCTACAGACATTTCTCCGAGTCCAGCAAATCTGGAACCAGCTTCTTTGGGAACAGGTATGTTAGGACTTCAAAACATGAGGTTTTTATTTCTTAAAGGGAAAAAATAGCATTTAAATTACTAGCAAGACTGGGGCAATTTGTCCCGTGGAAAGGGCTTCTCAGGATATGCTGAAGTCTTGCAATAAAAAGAACTAGCTGTGCTCACCTATCCTTTAAAACTTCAGGTGTGGATTACAAGTGCTTAAATCTGTTCTTTATTTCATTAAAATGTACATGAAATTACAAAAGGAAAAAAAAGACTCAAAGAAAGAGTCAAACTTTTTAAATATATTGAACAAAAACTGTTTGGGTTCACGCCCAGAAGCCAAAGAGTCTGAAACTCGTTTTCCAGAACACATGAACCTCTTGCAAAAGACTGACTTCAGCTAAAATTGAAATATATAGAGCATAGACATATTTTTTTTAACATTTCATGGAAATTAAATGTAATGCTTCTGAGTAGTAGAGTGGCTCACAGAACTTGAAAGACAGAATTCTGATAGCTTGCCAATGCAACTCCATCCTGAGAGAGAGAAGGGAAACGAACTTCTAGAATGATCCCTGCTTTCACTCTGCCATAGATGCTAACCTTGATCATCCACTTTTTTCACAAGTAGGTTTGCTTCCACCCAGCCCCTTATCTTCCTGTCAGAATTAATAAAGCCACTACCTTCTTTTAAATCCCTCTTTAAAACATACCTTTGCTGTGATTTCTCTAAATTCCAACCATCTGGCATTAGCTAGGTTGGCAGATTTCTTGACTAGTTTAACACTGGGACTACTTCTGGAAATATATCAGTACTTGCTGCTGTTTTGTGCCATACCCAGCTCCTGCTTCTCTGTTTATTCCCTTGTTGAATCTTGTCCTAATTCAAGATGGCTAGGTCCCTGTGTCAGGCTCTATCTTGGTGCCAGGCATTGTGCATGTGACTAGAATGAAGAGTTTCCAGATCTGTAATTGAGGCCTTCATACCCTATTGCAAGAATGTCATACTAGCATATTAAGTATTCAGTCTTCTAGCCTTTTCATTTTAACTGCAAACTAGTAATTTTGATGGCAGTTCTTTTGATGTTGGCCACTATTTATTAGAAACAGTAATGAGACTGCCTACTTGATCATTATCATGAGTATGAACAGTTGAAAACTTAGCAAATAAAATTGGTTACAATGAGATGTCCCACCAATTAGCCTTTAGGAAAATACACAGATCCATTGTTCTCCCTTGTGACCAATCTAATTTTCTTCGTCAAGAAAAATATCTAAAGGTAAATAGATATAGTTCCTTAGACTATGGTTTATTGAGTATTGTGTATTTACTCAATATTTGAGTATTGTGTATTTACTCCTTAGACTGTGGTTTATTGAGTATTGTGTATTGAGATAGTTCCTTAGACTATGGTTTACTGAGTATTGTGTATTTAGTTTAGTTCTTCCTGAATTATCAGAACATGCTGATTAAAAAACTTTGTTTAGATCAGTCTTTGCAGCGTAACTTCCTTTTAATTGTAGATTTTTGCTATCGGGGTTGTTTAAATTTTCCTTCTGAATGGTGAGAGCAAACAAGTTGATTTCTCTGCTTCCTGTTTTGGTCAGCATAAGATGATTGTATGACAAATATGCCTGTCATTGTCAATCATGCTGTAAGCCTTCACTTTCTCAGGAACATGTTTGTTTCCAAAGCTTTTCTGTTTAAATATTCTGTGGTTGTATTGTTTTGGACAGTTAACATTATGTATATGTATCACAGAGGAAATGTACACAGTACGTGTAAAGGCTTATAAAGTAGTTCATGTATTTATATTCTGCAAAACATTGTTTACTTTTCTTGGAAACAATCTGGGGCATTTATCACCGAATCATACTTTAAACACAACACTTTGTCTCATCCCCAAGCTGGATCCAGATCAAAAGCAACTCCTCGATCAAGAATTCTCGAAAGAAGAAATCCAAACAACTATGAAATTCATGCTCTCTGGCATGAAAAGCAATATTCATTTTTCTCTCTGCTTCAATTGTTTTGCCGCCAGGAAATATAAAAAATGCTCTTTCTACACATGCGGACAGATTATCGCACAAATGCTAGAAATATACTTGCAAGGTGATGAACACAGCATAACTAGTTTTGAAAAACAGGCTGTGTCCTAAAGGGCCTAAACGTCCATCTGAAAATGTTGGTTGTAATCCTTCTGACCAATGCTGAGATTAAGATCACTGCAAAATACTTGGTTTAGCACTTCGTTTCTCCTGCTCTGTCAGACTTCGTTTGTAAGATTTTTTTTTTTTTTTTTTTTTTTTTTTTTGGTAAAGCAGCTGAGTGTTTACAATTCTATGTACTATAACTGAAGAAAAGAGAAGCTATAAGTCTTAAAACAAAGACAGTGAAGAAACTAATTATTGCTGACTCTTTGTTCATTGCTTTTAAAAGTGGTCAGGCAGAATAGTCTGTGTTTTGCTGGAGGCGGTGTACATGGTGAGAATACAGGAATGCACAGCTGGATCCCTTCTGCACTCTGTATGTTCGTGTATTGTGCCTTTTCCTGAATTATCAACTATCCACAGTATATGCATATATTAAAAGGCCCATACTATTTCTTTAGCATAGCTCTTGAAGTCAATGAATACTTCCTCCTAAAAAATCAACAGTGCAATCTGTCCTAAAGACTACAAGATTGGCCTCCCTCTGGAATAAATGTAGAAAGTGCCATAGAGATCTTCAGTGAAGGTTGGAGATAAGAATTTTGCCATTAGTCTTTCTCCCCAGGATATTGGGATATTGATATGTAAATAGAAATTTACATGCATTTTGTGTAGTAGGCTAATACAAGAGAGAAACACTGGAAAAACATAGAATTCTTTATCTTGTCTTGCTCAAACTTGAACACTTGTCAACTTCAATCACATGGAGTGCTTAGACTGTAAACTAAGTTTATACTTTGTGCCTTGTACCGCTTCTTTTACCTGAGGTTGTGGTGTGGTGTATTTTTACTGTGAGAAGGTCCATTCCTCCCTATATGCCATCGAGGAGATCATGAAAAATCGGTAATGAAGAATGCACAGGCATGTGCATATCCTTACATGGAGCATCTGTAGGGACAGAACACCTCTAAGAACTCCACTTGTTGTACAAACAAGTAACATCTCCTTGTTAATAACAGAAACAGAAATCAAGTGCTCATAGCAGAAGCATAATATGGTGGTGTATTTTTAGGATTCTGAAAATTCAAAGCTATGGATCTATTTAATATAGAACTCAAAACAGAGATGCTTTCTGATGAGGCTTTGAAGCCATTATGTCTGAAGATGAAAATAAATTACAGTAGGAACAAAAAATGTTTGTTCCTAAGCTCTACAACTGTAAATTCCATTACTATTAGACTAAAAATATATGAGAACTTCTCATGTTTTATGATAGATCTGAAATCATACTTCCCAGCTAGGAATTGTGATATTTTAATTGATCTTCATAGAAATATAGAAGTTAGAGATGGCAGGAGGGGGGCAACCTATGAGAATAATTTGATCATCCATTCCATTTCACTGCTGATAATAGGATTATTTCCTACAGAACATTGCCTAGCATTTTGTCTGAAGTTTTCCCACAGTTGTGGCTTCAACCACTATCTTAGGATGACTGTTCCACAGCCGCCCTATATCCCAGTGTCAGGAAGACTTCCTTCATACTTGGTGTAATTTTCTGTTTAATTTATCCCTTAACTCCTTGTTATTCCTGCTTAAACCTTTTCTTTGTTGTTTACACTCTTCCAGTATTTGTAACCTGTTACATTCCCCTCTTTGCCAAGCAATAGTATACATCTTTAGCTCTTATAATCTTTCCTTCTACATCAATCCCTTCCTGCTCATTTTTTCAGATCTTTTTTCAAATAGCTAATGGCTTTCTGGTAATGCAAGTATATCTGGGCTTGTGCATTCAATTCTAAATACTTCATCAGAGTCACATGGAGCTTGTCTACACTACAGATATTTTCTGTGTTTGAATACAGTTGTGAAGAATTAATGCAAATGTGACAAAATGCTGATTGTGACTTTCTGGAGAGCAAGGACAACTTTTGATCGTGGTTTGCTGACATAACATTGAATATGGTTTCTTGTGGTTGGCATCATATCAGCTAGCGTGGTTTTACACAACCATGTTCAAACATGATACAATTTTGTAATGTAGACAAGCCCAGGAAGGGGGACTGCTACCATGCTGTGATGTCTCCATCCACATGTGAAGTCCCAAATGACAGTCTGTTTTGCCACCATATTGCATAGCAGTTTATGTATTACTTGCTGTATAATCTCCCTTATGAGCCTCTTTCACTATGATTGTTTTCCAACGCTCTTATGCTTATAGAATTTCTTTATTTTGGACTATTTTTCCCAGATGTGTTAGCTTGTATTCGTCCAAGCTGAATTTCACGTTGTTACTTTGCTGTTTTCTGACCATTTTTGTAAGATCTCTAGGTCCTTTTGTGTTACTCCTGTATCCTCCATAATGTTTCAGTATTTGTAGCTGGAAGCTGTAGCTCATGGTATTGTACATTAAATTGCTAGCTTCTGAATGTTCAGTAATCCAGGCCACACTTTAAAATACACTGTTTACAGTTCATCTTCCTGCACACATGGTGGAAGTCCAGAATATGAAGGAAGTCTGCCTGAGACTTCTATCCGAGTTCATTACTAATCATGACATACAGAGAATGAGGAGAGGGGTTTATCTTTTGGCATAATCCACTGAGCCTGCCCACAAACCTGGCAAATCCCCATGGATCTATAAGAGAACATGAGCATCTGTGCAGTAATTAATGAAGTTGCAGTATCAGGTCTTTCCCCCGTGACTGCAACTGACCAAAAGACTGCTCTCTGAAAGGGTTGATTTCCCCTTCCCTACCACATACTGTAGGGAGGGATTCATGGAAGCACTAATGCATCTCCAACTTTATTGCTACTCCAAAGAATCTCAGAAGTGCTGAAGGGCCCACCCAAAGCAGGTTTGTCCATTTCCCACTCCTGTCCCTTAAGTCCCCCCCCCTTTTCCCCTCCCTCGCATTGCTGCCTCACAGAGAGCAGTTCATAGGGTCCTATGAAAAAGGGGATCAGGAAACCAGGATGTTGCCCTACATAAATAAAATGATAGAGAAAGACCAAAAGACTTTGAACAAATAACAAGAAATTTATATGGGCAGTATGTGTGTTCAGCTACAAGACAAACTCAGCAAAATGAATAAACTGCTAGTGAGATCTATTAGTGCATGTCCTACTGTAGCTACAGTCTAATTAGTATGTTACTAAAAGTACGCTAGAGAAAAAGTAGGTGAGCATAATTCCAAGTGAGTACACACAACCTAATGGAAGCGTTATTACTCTCAGTGGAGAAAGTGAACTGATGAATTATTAAAAAAAAAAATTTGCCTCTTGCCAAACTTCCAGCTACAACTGTCTCTTCCATGGATGGCTCTCAAAGTCAGTTGAACATAATATTGCCAGACATCAGGCTTCTGAGCCACCCGTTAGAAGAGCTATTTATATAAAGTCTGATGTCTGGTATAATTTTCTGGTAGTCTTAGATGTTTAATCTCTTATTCTCTGAAAGTGACACTACACGTAACAATGAACCAAAATATGTTTGGGGTTTTTTTTTTTTTTTTTTTTTTTTTTTAAAATCCTAAATGAAATATCAACACCATTCCTGGGCCTAGATCCCACACAGAAGGCTCAAGAGAGATGGCCTGTATATGCCATCTTGATGACAATCCAGTCAAAATGCTCGTCTGCCCAAGGACCAGGCTTAATGCTTGATCCTGAACTCAAATTCTGCCTTGTGCCACTGGGCCACTTTTGATTCCGGACTATATCAATATAGCCACTGCACAAAAGTGATTTTTCCTTCCCTCCCATCTTTCCAGCCCCCGCCCCCAACTCTTTCAAGGAGCTCTAGCTACAGTTGCACATTGTGTGTAGAAGAGATATGAAAAGAGTACTTTTCCATGAGTTTGAGACACAGCAGTATGATTCATATGTAAGAAGAAAATGTTTCCAAGTTTGCTTCATAAGACAATTCCACATAGTTTCCTCAAGTTGAGTAATTAAAATATTTAACTTTCTACTCCAGCTTGCATTGCTGAATTTGTTTTGCTCTAGTGGGAGATTCACATGCACACCTGCTTCTTTCCTTGTTCTCAAAAACGTTTGAAAGTTTGAGCCAAGCAGTAAAAAAAATGTTCACCCTTGGACTAAGATCAATCTTGTGGAAATTTCTGAGTGAAGGTGAAAGATTCAGAAACTTGAGGGAAACACTTGAGCAACAATTGCTGTTATTGGCTTTACAAATATGATCACCTATCAGTATTTTTTGAGTTCTTTAATAAATAAAATTATACTATAATAAGAATGTTAACATTTTTCTCAGCTACCTTTCCTCATTCCATCTTTTCATCATCACTAATATTTTAAATAACTTTTCATTAACACTATTTTAGAGATTTCTCTATTGATTTATTAATCAACTTTCTACTGTGAAATTTGAAAAGAAATAGGTTAAATAATGTAGATATTTTTTATCATGACAGTTAAACCTCTGTTAAACCTAAATCAAGATAAAAATCAGATTGACCTTTTGTCCTGTGCATTTTTCACCTTTAACAACTTCTGTCTTGCTCTAAGCATTTGAGGATTGATCTATTTGTCAGAAGTTGACAATGTGCTCAGGCAATCCTTTGTGTAAAGTGTTCCATTAATTACTATCATTACATTAATTGAAGTAAATGTGAGAGTGAGAACATGTTGACAGTGCTAAAGTTAATGACCCAAGACATTATTACTTAATGCACCTTTGAAGTTAATTCGAGAGAAGGATTTTAAGTTCAAGGAACTAGTTTGAGAGGTGCATTAATTATAAAATTCCAGAAGCAGCAATTTTGGTTATTTCATGCAATGATGGGATCATCCTAATAGTTAATATATACAGTTGATCTAAAAACTATATTTTGTTTTTGAGTCATTGTGTTAACTGCTACCTACCACTGTGGAAGACCAGCGTCGGTGAGATCACTGTCTAATTTAAGACATGATGCAGCAAGTAAGTCTAATCAACAACAGGAGAGAAAGAGAGAACAGTAATAAAATAACATAATTAAATAGACTAATGATGAGCTTGACCAAATACCCTTTACTTCAGTTGGGCTTTGAGACCAAACTCAATGTGCTTAATCTCATGGTTACAAATCCAATTGAAATTTTGTTTTATATATTAGACAATTGTAACTCTCCCTATTTGCTATATAAGATCTTCCATATTGGCTGATTTCTTGGTAGACATCACAGCAGAACTGAGTCTGGAGGATTGATATGCAAGAGAAGAAGGTAAAAATGGCGAGTACCTCAATTTCACTGGTAGTAAGAATGTGTGACCGATGTTCACTGCTATTCAAGGATGTTCTCCCAAGATCTTATTTTATTGGCTAGAATGGAGGGACAAGTATCAGAAGTGTGACCAGCTGTCACATTAAAATGATAAAGCTATAGCTGCATAAGGAGTTGACTAATATAAACAAAGACAATAGACTTATTTTATGTACAATGCATTTTATACAATGATAATCACTTCCCTCAGACTTACTGAAACCTAAGTTGCTGTGTAATTTTAAAGTACTGTTGTGCAACAAACTTTTGGTTCACTTTCCATTAATATTGGAGCACAAAACATAGCAGGAATGAGAATTTGCTGATACTCCTGTCTTTTTTTAATTTAAACACACTTTTTCATATTTCTGTATCTTTGAGATCTCTTTGCATGGAGTCTATTCATTTTTTCCCCTTTAACTCACTGATTCCCTTTTTAAAAACCTTTCTTACACCTTATATTAAGGCAAGCGTGGTACCTTTTTGATGTACAGTATTTGAACTCCATATTAAAAAAAAACCCAGCATGTGTGAGCCCTGGAAAACTGATTTACCACAGCTGCGGCAGAAAGCAAACAGAGGGGGTTTTTTTGTTTTGTTTTTTCCTTTTCTTTTTCTGAATTTGACCAGGTCTCGGTAAGTAGAAAGACAGTATGGGCAGCTGCTAACTCAAAATAAGTTCTGCTGATAAGGATTTGGTGGAAGGCATTTTTATCTCATGCAAATTTGTTTACTTAGTAAATCCATCTTGGCCCACAAATTTAGGTCTGCAAGTGATGGAATTAAACTGGTTCCTTGGGGGGAAAAACAGTTTAAGGTGCAAATGTTGCCCTTTCATTTTCAGTGTTCCATTTGTGGATCTGCCCTGTGAGGAATTTACAAATCTTCATTTCAGAAACTCATAGGATTAAGCATTGGCTGCACCTAATATCTGGGGCTAGATTGCAGTGTTACAATGGGTCACACTGAAGAAAAGTATCTTAAAAAGATGAAAGGAAAAGCTTTCTAGTAATACTTTACTCCAAGAATATAGAAAATGGATTATTTTTTAAATATGGGAATAGGGTGACCAGACAGTAAATGTGAAAAATCGGGATGGGGGAGGGGGTAATAGGAGCCTATATAAGAAAAAGACCCAAAAATCTTGACTGTCCCTATAAAATCAAGACATCTGGTCACCCTTTATGGGAATAGCATTATCTGAAGTACTTGTTTGTGCTTTGGGATCCTGATCCATGACTATGATTCCTAGGTGCTACAGGGATCCTAATAAATAACAACAAGATGCTTAGACCATGTTCTCCATATATAGTTCCAAACATTAAACTACAATGGATTATCCTAGGTCATATTTGCCTAAACATGCCTCATTACAAGTATGGACCAAAAATAGGTATCACAACATCTACCCATGGCAACATAACTTTACAAGTATCACAGTGTTAAGACCAGTGGAGAGTCATTGGTTCTATTGTTGATTACAATTGATAATACTTTCTGTGTGGAGGTGACATTGCCATCCACACTTGAAAAGTTGGTGGGTAGACCTTGGACCAATAAATCAGCTTGATATTAAATATCTTGCATATTATTATGTTGCCTTGAACTACTACTCTTTTCATAGAATCATAGACTTTAAGGTCAGAAGGGACCATTATGATCGTCTAGTCTGACCTCCTGCACAACGCAGGCCACAGAATCTCACCCACCAACTGCTGTAACAAACCCCTAACTTATATCTGAGCTACTGAAGTCCTCAAATCGTGGTTTAAAGACTTGAAGGTGCAGAGAATCCTCCAGCAAGTGACCCGTGCCCCACGCTGCAGAGGAAGGCAAAAAAAACCCCAGGGCCTCTGCCAGTCTGCCCTGGGGGAAAATTCCTAAATATGGCGATCAGCTAAACCCTGAGCATGTGGGCAAGACTCACCAGCAGACACCCAAGAAAGAATTCTCTGTAGTAACTCAGATCCCACCCCATCTAACATCCCATCACAGGCCATTAGGCATATCTACCGCAAGTAGTCGAAGATCAATTAATTGCCAAAATTAGGCTATCCCATCATATCATCTCCTCCATAAACTTTTCAAGCTTTGTCTTGAAGCCAGATATGTTGTTTGCCCGCACTGTTTCCCTTGGAAGGCTGTTCCAGAGCTTCACTCCTCTGATGGTTAGAAACCTTCGTCTAATTTCAAGTCCAAACTTCCTGATGGCCAGCTTATATCCACTTGTTCTTGTGTCCACATTGGTACTGAGCTTAAATAATTCTTCTCCCTCCATGGTGTTTATCCCTCTGATATATTTATAGATAGCTATCATATCTCCTCTCAGTCTTCTTTTAGTTAGGCTAAACAAGCCAAGCTCCTTGAGTCTCCTTTCATAAGACAGGTTTTTCATTCCTTGGATCATCCTAGTAGTCGTCCTCTGTACCTGTTCCAGTTTGAATTCATCCTTCTTAAACATGGGAGACCAGAACTGCACACAATATTCCAGATGAGGTCTCACCAGTGCCTTGTATAATGGTACTAACACCTCCTTATCTCTACTGGAAATACCTCACCTGGTGCATTCCAAGACTGCATTAGCTTTTTTCATGGCCATATCACATTGGTGGCTCATAGTCATCCTGTGATCAACCAATACTCCGAGGTCCTTCTCCTCTGTTACTTCCAAGTAATGTGTCTCCAGTTTAAAACAGAAATTCTTGTTGTTAATCCCTAAATGCATGACCTTGCACTTTTCACTATTAAATTTCATCCTATTACTATTACTCTTTTGGGGGAAGGTTATTGAGAAGGTGGTCTTGGAACAACTCCACCTTTATTTTACCCTTACCTCAAACCATGCTATATACCTGAGATGCTGTCAGTAAAACTGGTTGATTACATTTATCTATTTTTTTGGAGATAAGTGTCTCTGACAACCCACTCTAGGTATATTAGCAGTTTTTTATACTGATCACCATGACTTGTTGGCTCATTGTGCAATCTGGTTGGTGGACAGACTAGACCTCATGGAGTTAACTCTTTTTTTTTCTTCTAGAGTGGTTCCAATAAATAATGCTCAACAGCTGGTCATCCGACAGGATTCCATGCTGTCAACTCTGTGCATGTGAGAACACTAAGGGAAGTTAAGAGGCAGTCGGGAGTTCAGTATGCTGATGATATTTTGCTATACATCTTTCACATTG
Organism: Chelonia mydas; assembly: GCF_015237465.2. Classification (NCBI taxonomy): domain Eukaryota; kingdom Metazoa; phylum Chordata; order Testudines; family Cheloniidae; genus Chelonia; species Chelonia mydas. Next base: position 50,130,922 of record NC_051251.2, on the reverse strand, counting down.
ATCCGAGGTTCTACAAACTCTCTAACTTCCAAGAGTGTGTCTACACTCCCATGTAAACCCAGGCTCTGACAGTGGCTCAAGCCTAACCCTCTTCCATGTACACACCCAGGGCTTGGTCCCAGAACCTGCTGGCCTCCAGGGTATGAGCCCGAGTCAAGCCAGGGCCCAGGGTTCAAACCCTATTGCTTTGCTGTGTAGATATTTTGACTCATCCTGGAAGTCCACCAGAAATACCCTACAATCCCATGGGCTAACTTCCTTAGTTCTCTTTATCCCAAAAATCTCCAATTGACTCAATTGAAAACAGAAGACACCCACTCTTGGTGTACAGCAGCAACACAATGAGTCAGCATTGACTTCTATTGTCTTCTGATCACTGAGATGCAGACACACAAGTGGAGAGCCTTCTGTGGTTGCAATGGAGGCTGAATAGAACAAGCCGTTTGCAAAATGTGCTGCTTCATGGTCAGAGGAGCACAACCAGATTTTGGTGAATCTCTAGTGTGAGGCCAGTAAAACTGTAGACTTTCGCAAAAGTACCAGGAATGACCACGCGTACCAGCAGATAGCTGAAAAGCTGGCAGCTTTTCAGCTAATTTCCCAGATTGGTAACCAGTGCAGGAAGCAGAATAAGTGGCTCAAGAGTGAGTAGCAGAAGAACCAGGATCCAGAACTGCACCTCGGGCATCTCGCCAGCCTCACGTCTATTTTATGAGGAATTTAACTGGGCACTACCCCCAGCATGGAGCCAATCGTGATGCATGACAACCTGATCAGCGGGGTTGGTGCCCTGCTGTCCCCTGAATCCAGCATGGGAACTGATGTGAGCAAGCAGCAGCAGGCTCTGAGTCAGGAGCATGAAGTGACTCTACTTCTGAAACCAGTGCCGTGGGACAGGATCAACAGCAAATTCTGGATCCGTACAAGTTTACCGCTTTGTATTCAACTCAACAGTCTGTGGAGCCCCCTGGAAACAGTGTGAAACTGTATTCTATTTTCAAATCTAGTCCATTTCGGTTAGAGAAAGTCCATGCACTCACCAGTGACAACATTATTTCTCCCAAGCACGAATTGTGTATCAGTTTTCATTCAGAAATGTGCCATGGGTGGGGAAGAGGAAAGCTGCAGGTTTGTGTGATGCCATAACAGGGTAAGCCATGTGTAAACTGATGCAGCATCCTTTTAATTCGCTCATGGATTCTGACCCAATCCTGGTTGCTGATAAGCTGCAAACTTTTCCTGAAGCAGGAACTTCAGATAGGTAGTCACATTGTGGGGAAGGGCATATTTCCAGAGCCACCTCAGTTGAGCAGATCAACCTACTCCACTCATAGATGGTAAGTCACTGTATGTTTCAATACTTTGGCTGCATACACTGCAGGTTTCCCACTAGCACTTTGGAATAACATCTCCTTTTGCCAATAGGGCACCACAAGAACAGTTATCCTCCAAAATGTGAAAGGCCTGAAATAATAGAAAAAGCCTTTTGTTGCAAGCCTACTTTCCACCCCATCCACAACCAAGTAGTTATGTAATTTTTATAAAACAGAAAAACTTATTTTTAAAAAAACTTACCATTGTCTCTGCACTTCCATAACTGCAATTACCCAGGCTGTGTTCAGAAAGATTCTGTGGAGTGAAGCACCTGTTTTACAATATATTTTGGATCAGTTTTGAAATATAACATTTTATGTCCTTGAGATTCCACAGTACTTAGTTCTCTGCTTCTCCACTGAACTACTTTAGGCAATAACCATCTGTTTCTTATCCTTTTTCAGGCTCCTTGACCTCCACTGGGTGCTGTATGTCCAGAACCTCTGGCCCAACATACCTTCATGGACCATTTGAAAAGGAAGTGTTTCCATAATGAAGTTCTGGTTGAAGTTCTTGAGAGGACTGACAAACTGATCCAGTACAGCAGCATGGGGGTGTAAGACTGGAATGACGGCAGGCTGAGAGGCAGAAGGAAAGGCTAAAACTCACTGCACAGCTGGAGGATAGGGTTTTAGAAAGGGAACAGTTCCTGGAACAGAAATGGTGGCTGAGGGAGGAGGACCCAGGTCAACGGAGATAACTGTTTGAGTGATTCATCCCCATCATGGCTGGAAGAACACAGGCTCTAGCTGCCTCTTCCACACCAAGGCCTGATTCCCCTGCAACATACCTTCAGTCCAGAAGTAACTTGGACAACTCCATGCATTCATGCACCATGAATGGGTTGGCCCCATTGCAGCCTTCCTTCTTGAACCTCTCCCCTCTGGATACCTCCACTCCTCTGTCGGTGCCAAGTGTGCAGAAAGAAAGGAAAGGAGAATGTGGGGGCAAGGGACATGAAGCAGTAGGGGGTTTATATCATGTTTGCACTGTATTCTGCACTTTTATTTTTTTATTTTTTGTTTTGGAAATGTTCTTCAGTTTCTTGTTTTGGGATGCTGGCAGCTGGCCTGCCTGGCAATGGGCGACGGTTGTATTGTTTTAACACATTTACAAATAAAGCCTTTTTATGTCATCATGAACGTTGATTGCTGTCACTGCATCACATTGTACCATCACGATTTGAGATAATAAAGCTTAAAAACGTGATCAGGAGCAATTATATATTACTTCGGAAACAATATTTCTCAATGCAGTTATGCAGCAATTTACACTTCAGTAACTTCCTTGTATGAGCCTATACTGTGATTCAGCCCTCCCCATTAATTTTTTATCATGTCATTCATATGTTAATTGCAAGGCAGTCAAGCCCACACCCCTCTCAAGCACTGACCCCCCCCCCCCAAGTCCAATGAATGTGCTTTTGGTGGGAAAAGGGTAAATTGTTATAGGTACTATTTCCCCTCTTCCATTGGGCCATGCAAGTCCATAATGTGAGAACACAAAAGCACCTCTAACTTCTATTGTCCAGGTGTACCAAGATCCAGCTGTGGTAGGTGCCCTTTCTGGCTGAGTGTAGCAGTCGGTATCTTGGGTGGGTCAGAAAACACCACCAACACCTCACCGAAGTTTTGCCTTTTTCCTGACATTAGAGTGAAAGCTCACGCAAAAGTAGTTCTTCAATATGACTCCCTGGCAGGTGCTGTCGGCGGGCTGTTCACATTTCCTGTGATGTACAGGATGGGCAGTAAAGTTTTTCCACAGTGCATTACGTTGTAAGGACTAGTGCAGCCACATTTTGGGAGGGCACTAGGGACTCTGAGATATGATTGGTCTGGCTCGGATCAGCATGCTGCAGTGTGGACGCCAAAGCCTGAGGTTCAAGCATGGGTTAGAAAATTCTTAACATGGGGTTAAGAATCAGCCCAGGGTTCTCTAACATGGGTCAGTTGACTTGAGTCCCACTGATTCTGGGCTTATATTGCAGTGCAGGCATACCCCAAGAGATAGTGCCTCTTATTGTTACTCACATGAACAGATAAAACACAATTAAGAGAGGAAAATGGCTAAATGTGTGTGTATTGCTATGTAACTAAATTACCATGTCAGTCTACTATATAAATATTGGCTATCTGACAGTTATCATAATTACAATATTAAACAGTGAGCTATGGTTTGTATTTTTCCATCTTGTAACAACCAATGTCATGAAAAACATAAAATTGCACAACCTCAATCCATTATTCTAAAAAGCATTGCTCATAAGAATATTTTCCCATCACACAGGATATTCTTTGGAAAAGTAAGTGTGCTGCTTTGATCTCCCCTATATCCACTTTTTTTTTTCTGGCCAGACCTATTTTCAGGTTGGCAGCATCTTTCCCAGATCATGATGGGTTTCACTCTGAAGTCTTTCTTTCATTCTGAGGCTGGATTGACAGTCAAGAAGGACAATACATGAAGCCATTTGTGTAATAGTTGCAGCAAAAATGAGAATTTGGATCAACATATTTGTGATGGGTTGTCCCCCTTTAAGGTGCCACCTGATGTACTGCCACTGAGCCTGCCTCTTCCGCTAGACTGCGCCCCCTTTAACCTGTCTTGCTGAGCCAGGCTCTTAAGCCTCCTCTAGCACACATAGGCAGAGCCACGCCCAGCTGCAGGAAGACACAGACTCTGAGATCAGATGTGGGAAGACTCAGTTTAAGGGACTTGTCCCGGCACTCTGGTGCCCACCTCCCTTGGAGTGTAGACCCAAAGTTATATTGTCTTGTGCTGTATAGAAAGATCTGCACAGCGCAAGCTCATAAAAATTCACCCTCTCCCGCAATGTGAAGAGAGAGATGCACAGCTTCTTGCCCCCCCAAGATATGAATTGCATAAAACTGGTTATGTTATAAACAAGAAATAAGTTTAACAACTACAAAAGACAGATTTTAAGTGATTATAAGGGATAGCAAGCGGAACAAAGATTACTGAGCAAATAAAACAAAACATGCATACTAAGCTTAAGATCTTAAAGAGACTGGTTTCAAGAAGTAATTTCTCACCCTAAATATTATCTTAGGCAAGTTGCAGAATTTCAGTAGGCTAGAGTTCCAGTTATTATTTCTTACATCCTGGACCCCTTGTCTCAGTCTGGACTCTGCCTTTCCCCTCAGGTTAGGTCCTTTGTCCCTCCCGGTACTTTGAGCAGTCTTTCTTCTTTGGGTAGGCAATTGAGGAGAGTCAAGATTAACCTCCTCCCCAGTCTTAAAAAAGATTTACCTAAGGTGGGAAATCTTTGTTTGATCCAGATTCCCCCCTCAGAGGAAAAGTACCAGCAGTGTCCAAGGTATTTTGTATCAGGTGACAGGACCACTTGACTTCTCAGGAAGGAGAGAGATTAGTATCTTCACAGTCTTACTGTTTCTTCCTAATGGACCATCAAGGCTGTGATGGCCGGTTGTCTGGTGGGTGTCTCCTAAATACACACACAATTGTAATTGTTATCTCATGTAGGGAAGTGAACAGAGCTTCGGCTCCACTCCCCCCATGCACTTGGTGGTATACTACACCAATGCTGCCCCAAACAAGGACCTGGTTCCTTTTACTCCTTCCTCAGAGCAGCAGGGGAGCCAAGGAGATTGTGACTTTAAATCACAATTTCCCTCCTGGCATGTTCCAGGGGTAGTCCAGTGAACTTTGTAATGGGCAGATTGTGCAGTTATGGTATAATTTCAACTGGAAAGTAAAATTTGAGGATTGTTACTGAATCCCTATAAAATATTAGAAGAAATCACCTAATCCTCTTATTAATACCTATAGTTTTCACAGTCAAACTGTAAATTCTCACAGTATGAGCCCCTAGAATGGCCCTGTCTTTAAATTCCCTTACCTAAGGCTCTAATTATTTATTTGATCAGGCTATTATTCTCTTACTTTTCACCAAGGGTCTATTACTTTTGAACTGTCTATCTGAGCTCCAACAATTGTCCTTAGGTCCAAATATTTATTAGACAGGAGGATAATTCAAAGTGACATACTGTGCAAAGCACTCCAGGAAAAATCCTTTGGATGATTATATATGTTTTGTATTTTCTTCAGAAAGCAAAGGAAATGATGAAGAAACAAAGCTATTACCAGCTGAGGACTGACATTCATCCAGCTGCTTGAGACCAATTAAAATTAAATTTAAGAAATAAATACATACCATGTAAAAAAAGTGATGAAGTCACAACAACCTGGTGCAGAATCTACTGGTCATAGATACTGAAGTCAGAGGGCAAGAAGAATGCCAAAAAGGGGGGAAAGAAAGAGGAAGAGACAAGAGGGATGGGGGAAAAGAGGAAGGAACATTGTTGTGGTACAAAGAAAACCCAAGTACGTTCTAATTTAGTCGAGACCATGAGCAAAAATATTTTATATTAAAAGTAGTGTGAGTACTATACATCTTCTATTCCTCATAGTAGGTCATTAACACCTGAGTAAACCCGAGAACTGAGTGTCCTCGTAGATTCCCCGCAGTGGTAAGGTAACAAGATACAAGTCTTAATAATCAGCCAGATCATCCTCTCTGCGTATCGCTGCAAAAGCAAGTGAACTCCGGTGGCTCTCCATGTAGGGAGGGAAGGATTCCTGCCTTCTCGGACAAACCCAGCTGCTCTGTGAGGTTATGGTGTTGTGTGTCAAAAAGCAGGGGTGCTGGAGCAGAGGGACTGTCGGCAGAGACCCATATCTCACAGACTTGCCATATTTTATGCAGAAGTTCAGTTGATAATTAATACTTAACAACTTTTGGGTCCTCCCTTTGAATTCCACTGTACAAACACAGGCAGGATGGTGTATGTGTATGGGGGAAGAGAAGATGCTGACATCAGCTGCATGGCTCTTCTGTTGGGAATGAAGAGAGAGGCCAGTAGATCAACACAGACGGAGGGATGCTTCACAGGCAATTCTGTTAGATCAACCACCTGGAGGTGTTTTTTCTTTTCTTCTCTGGCCTTACCATGCTGTTTTTGCCATGGAAGGGGCAAACTGGCCCTATAGATCTTCAGCACCTCAAAGAAAGGAATTTATCAAATCAGTGTTAAACAACTGAGCATTATAATTAGCTTATGTGCTAGCTCAATATAATTAGTTATCCCTCCCTTGTTCATTATACTCATTGCATCTTGTCTCTGTAAGGTCTTTGTGGCTGGCATTATGTTTGTACAGCTCCTAACACAGCGAGCCCCTGATCTTTGGTGGGCAGCTTTGAAACTACCTCAAAATCAATAATTAAGTCAATGATCCAGCATAGCCAAGGCTGTTTTCTTAATTAGGCAAATGCTATGTCTCAGTGACTTCTAGTTAAGTCCTGAAACCACTTTGAAAACTAATACAGGGGAGTTTCCTAAAAAGCCAGGTGAGTTCAGAAGAACTATGTCAGGTCTGGTGAGTGTGGGCATCTGGTTAGATGTTAGAAAAGCAACTGATGCTATTTTCTGATAGATTTTTTGAGACTGGAACATAGAACTATAGCATCAAAATTTCTAAAGAAGCAGGATGCAGCATCAACTAGCAACAGAAGTCTGTAACAGCTGTTTCTTCTTCAAATATTCCAATGGTCTGTATGGACAGAGCTCCTGCTGAGGTTCATTGTCAGGGCAGCTGGAACTAAGAAAGAAGCAGTCATTACCTCATACATTTATTTTTCTGCAGGGGTTTTATCAACTTTCTTTCTCTATTAAATCTTAAGGTGCCTGTCACCTAACGAGAAGGATAACAAAAAGCTTGTTCCTCACTTAGACTGCTCAAGGCCTGGTTCTTTCTTTTCTCTTTCTTCCTTCCCCTTTCCCCTAGAGATATTCCAGCATTATTCCAGCAGTATGAAACAAGCTATGCAGTTTACATCAGAGCAATAAGACTGAGAAGGTCTTGATCCATTAAAACATTATGCTCAACACATTGGAAATGGAGTAGATTCTTAGAAACACATGGAAGGATGAGAATCATAGAATTAAACACATTTCTACCTCCTTCCTTCCCACACTGGATATCTTGTGTTAGCCTCTTGTGTCTTTTATATAGCTGTTAAAGCCTTAAGCATCCATCGGACAAGAATATTAATGTGCCAATAAAAAATTCATTCTGTGTCAGTACAACTAAGAACCGGCAACCTTATTAGCCATGTGGTGATGCTAAACATAAAACTATCAACATATTTTCCAAATGCGTAATTACTGTGTTTAGACGCTTTGTATGCCAAGTCTTTACGTGCTGCATTAAAATATTTTTTAGCATATCAACAATTTAGACTTAAAATAAGCTGTATTTTTTATATTTACAAATTTTAGAAGTGAAACATCAGTGTCTTATGTGGCATGGTAATGAACTATGAACCATGAACTCATGGATTCCAAAGAAAAGTAGTAAATATTTATGAACCAGAACTTTTTAGAGGTTCATTTTAAATTTGACTTTGTGACAGAGATCTTGACTTTGTGACAAATTGTTCTTCTGAGATCTCCAGCACCAAGAGGTTCAGCTCGTTTGGCTTAGCAGTCAGGACCATTTTGCTAGTCTTACTAAGCATTTACTCAGGTAAGCCACCTGTTGACCTCAGTAAAAGACTGAGGAACCCTGGCAGGATATGGCTTCCAAACTCTTCATTGCTTATCAGAAGTGAACCAAACCTCTGCATCTTTCATCATTACTCTGATCTTTATGATTTGATGTCTGTTTATTCTCCCAGACATTTGTTTGATATGCTGTGATGACTTTTTGCTGGGTATCTTATCCCTGTAATTTTAAATGACATTAAAAGAACATTAGGTAGCATGGTTAAATATTCTATCATCAGGAAGTGACAAATTTAAGGTTTTATGAGTAACCAGAAATTTTACCAGAATATACACATGCCTCCTTGTGGATACACAATATTAAAGTCTGCATGCTCTTTATCAAAGATTCATGAACAGTTTTTTGTTTTTTTTCCTTTCATTTTCATACACTTGTGCTATTTGTATGGTCTAATTGTTCTGTGTCTCTTTATTGATGTGGTCAGAAATTATAAAAAATTGGGTGCTTCAATTTGTAGGAACCAAACGTGAGACACATTAAAGGGTGAGGTTTGCAGAAAGTGCTAAGCACTAACTTTATGGAAATCAGGCCCCTTTACAGTGTCTCAAATTGGGCACTCAAAAACACAGCCATGAAAAGCCATAGTCACTCTTAAGAACACTGGCCTTGAAGCTCCCATTGACTTTCCTTGCATTTGTTGGTGCTCAGCATATTTGAAATTAAGTGACCAAAATTAGATGCCATTTTGAAAATACAGCTGTCATAATAAAAAGTCTAAGAAGTTATTTTCCTTCTAAGACATAGGTATGTGTCACAACCTGGCTCGGCCCTCTCCCCCTCCCAACCACTCTGGAAGGACACCAGTCTGTTGTGAGAGGATCCAGCCACTGGATCCTATGTGCTCTAAGCCAACTGTGTCTGGGCAGAGCCGGGTCACTATTCCTAGCTCTGGATCTCCAAGGTGCACTCCCAGGGGCAGGCCTCATGTCTGCCACCCTTCCTTGGGATGTGGGGATACACAGCTACCTGAGACCCTAAAAACAATGGCTTAGACCTCCCAAGCCCCTGGTTGCTTATACATATTCCCTCAGAGTTCTAGCTCATTGTGGGTGCTCTGAATTTCTTGATAAAATGGAGTTGAGAATTTGATACATACTGTGACTAAGTGGGATACATATGTATCAAGTATTCCAGCCCTCCTGTATTTTATACTTTCTTTTCATTTAGTGTCAAAAATATTCCTTAGACATAATGCAGAGCATGAGGCAGTTAACTATGTATGCAACTTAGCTGCAAACCCAGATGGCCTATACATGTCAGCAATTTTTCACTATTACTTGATTTTGTTTCAATTAATCTGTAGAATGTTGAAAGTACAAGAATAGTTTGCTGTGTAAATATCATATCAGCAATGCTGCATGATAAATGAAAACTACACTGGGATGCAGGGACTGTTACATCATCTGCAATGACCTGAGGTCTTTTCAGCAACAACTTACCAAGGATCTTTCCAGCGAGGAAGAGGAGCGAAATGCCATGATAATTGTCACCATTTGTCTGTCCCCTTTATGCTTGTAGATTGTTACGATTTTGGCATATTTGAAATCTTGGGGTAAAACCTGTACTCTATGAATCCCAGTGCGGTTTTGTTCATCACGCAGCACTGCTGACATGCAGTGTATTTTTCCTGGGTTGTTTGTCCGGCATTGGCAGCAGATTACATAGTACTATTACAACCATGTTTCTAGGTTTGTAAAAAAAATTTGCATGTTGTTACTTGAGAAATAATATGTGATCATCTACTTATGGACTCTGTGCATACTTACATGAGTGATTGTTGCACATGCCACTAAACTTTGGCATTCCAGTCTGTTATGTGTTTAACAGTGCAAGCTATAATGTTCTGTTCACGTAGGGTTTTCTAAAATGGATTTTTCTTAGCCCCCCATTCTCCAAGTCTCCCACTTAAAAATTTTTTTTAAAGTCATATTCTGGACTATTTCACCAAGGATCCATAGAATGCAATGAATCCATCATTATGCATAAGTTTTGTCTGAAAGCCTCTCTCTCCACAAAGAGATCAGGTTGTCATTATTTATCAATACAAATGAGAAGATAACAAACCGAATGGGCAACTACAAAAATAGGGATAAGAAATACTTTGCTTTGTGTTCAGGTTGGTACAAGCAGATATAACTAGAACTCCTGAGTTGGAATAAATAAAGAAAATTCATACCTTCTGTCAGTGAAAAATCCCTAATGGTGGGAGATCAGCTTGAATGTGGGAGGTGCCTTCTGCTATCCTACTTTGTGTCATAATCCTATTATGTCTCACAAGTTAAGCAAGTGTTCAGCTTGGTCAGTACTTCAATGGGAGGCTTCCAAAGAATATGTATGCAATGGAGGAATAGGTGTTGATACGTTGGTTGGTATCAATCTTCCTAAGTCAAGTCATTATTGAACTAATATCCCTGCATGGTGTTTAAGGTCACTATGCTAATGCTGATGTCTTCTTCTGAAGAGATGTAAAACTGAGGTCATGACTGTTTGTAGTAAGTAGAGGACCCATGGTACTTTTTCAAAGAGTTAGAACATTGAGGCTACTATCCTGGCCAAATTCCAAGTTGGATGTTTACATTATGCCTCATAAACTTCTCCCTACAGACATTAAGAAATTATTAAGTCATTATTAATACTACCTGTCAATGCTCCGTGAAAGTGGGTTGCAAGTTAACATTGGAAAAGTAAGGAAGGTGGAATATGGAGGGATCCTGGCTCATGACAACTCATGACACCAACAAAGTTAGTGGTCAGTCCTGGATGTGGAAAAGATTGTTTACTGCTAAGAAACACTTAAGAGATTTAAGTAATATTTATAGATAGCTTGTTCTGTTAGGACATTGTGCCTGCAATCTATTCTTAGTATGTTGCACTCTCAGCCCTGAATTTTGTGGCTATTGACATTTGTTGCATCCCTAACACTGCAGCCTTTTTTCCATCTGCATATTTGTAAAGCTTCATTGCCCCCCCCCCACCCCCCAAAGCCTTGCTTAAATGGTCTTCAGCAGTCTGTTTGGCCACTTGGCAGAGTTTCCATGACAACAAATAACAGATTTAAATCTTTTTATTAAAGTTAATGTTTAAAATCAATTTACACAAGTTAAGAGGGAAGGTACTGTACATCTGGGGTTGGGCTTGGGTTATGGGGGAATGCAAGTATCAGTTACAAGGTTCATGAGGTACATATATATCACATAAACAGCATAGATCCGTATTGGGGTGTGGGAGTTTTTAAAGCATCAGTGGATAAGTTGGCTCAAGTACGCCGCCAATGGAATGTATTAAGAGTCCAAGTCAGTAGTGGTGTAGAGAATAAGTACGTGGGTGGGGTACGTCCCTCAGTTCGTAAGGGAAGGAAGTGGGTTATTTCCCTGATTGGCGTTCTCGGTTCTCGACCTGGTACTGGTGGTATCCTGTGATGTGTTCCGTGTAGATGTCTCTGGAACACCTGATGGTGTCAGACACCATGAGCTGTCTCATGAGCTGGGCGTAACGTTGACCAGATCCGCACGCTCTCAGTACCGGCTCATTGTGGGGGTCCCATGCGCCCAAGGCTCCCACGATCAGGGCGTGTATCTGGACCTCATAGCCCTGGGCTCTCAGGGTGTCGGCCAGCGGGGTGTACTTCAACGCCTTCCATGCTCAGGCCTCGTGGAAAGCCGGTGACCTATTTTCAAATGGCACCGTGACCTCTACCCTGAGGACCTTCTTTTTTTCTGTGTTGGTCACAACAATGTCAGGTCGCAGTTGGCTGTCTGTTCTGGGGATGGCGGAGTTGATACCGTATTAATTAAGGGCCAAAGCCCTAAATGTAATTAAGCTAGGCTCCTGGATAATAAAAACTATTTTAGGTATATTAAAAGGGGGCTATAATCAAATAATTGATTATACAATTATTAAAGTAGGCAAACAGTTGTGATTGGAGTGTTGGTTAAATGCTTTTGTTTGCCTTGGCATTTCCAAAGTTAATACATTTACTATTCTATAGAAAAGAAAAAGGTTGTTATCCTAACTGTATCTCTACATATTTGCTGAATTTGATAGCATTATGAGTATTTGGAAGGCATACTGTTACCTTGTTACCATTAATGCAAGACATTTTCTGTGCTTGGTAGGCTGTGATTGGAAGACATTTAATATCTACTAGATCTGAGTCTATTATTAAAGTTTCCCAACATTTCCTATTATAAAATCATGTTTTAACTTCCTTATAACTTTTCCAAATGTAACCATTTGGTTTTAAACTTCTCATGTCAGGTGTGGGGGGGGGAGAGATTTTGTCTGATTAAAAAAGAAAAATCAGCCAAAGCAGTTCCACCGCTTCTGAGAATGAGACTAGGGAAAAATATATCATTTTTCCTCATGTTCAATTCTGGCCATCTCCTCTTTAAAAAACTCTAACATCCTTGTGCTTTGAAATTTGGCTGAGGAGTGATCTTTGTGTCAGGGATGTGTCTCTTGCTGTTCCTTGTGCAAATCTGCATAAAGTTGGCCAAGCGATAACCCTTTGAAAAATGGCACTATGCACATGGTCAGTAGAGACCTGTTAGATTTTAGCAGTTACATTCCTAGAATATTTGATTCATGCTGGGCATGCTCTAGCCTGGGGCAGAGCATGACTTTCCCTGCAATCGCAGCTCTGGGCTGCTGTTGGCCATGTCATGGCTGGACATCTGATATGAGAACAGGGAGCCTGTATCTCTTGTGCTTTCAGTGATCCCCTTGCTGAGCCTAGGAGGAAACTGCTTGATATGACCGTAGAGGGAATAAGTGCCAAAGCAGTGGATGTTAGTTGCGGGGTGGGGAGTAATTGGGACTGGAGACTGGTAGGGGTGGGAAGAGAGGGAAATTGGGACTAGAAGTTGGGGTGGAAGGGAGCCTGGAACTGGAGACTAGGATGGAGGAAAGAGACATAACAGTTGAGAAGCCAGATGAGAGGGAATTGGGGCTGGCTGGGCAAAGAATGTGGGAATAGTGGGGAAGACTGGAGCAAGGAGTCTGGGGTGGTCAGACTAAAATTTCTTGGGCAAGGAGACTGGGACTATGGTAAGAAGCATGAAGAATAGGGACTAGGGAGATGAGCCAGGGATGTGTGTGGAGGGAGGACTGGAACAGGGACAGGTTGGAAAGGACAGGGCAGAAACTGTCAATCTTGGAGAAAAGGGGCAGAAGAGTCTGTGCCCACTAGAGCACATTCCCCTCCAGAACCTGGACTCAAGCCCAAGATTCCTGAGTCTCACCATTCCTCTGCTGTCAGCAAATATCTGTGAATCCCACTGGCTGAGCCCCATTCACAGGTAATGGCAACCTTATCATCTTGTATTTCTTAATTTTTGAGTGCTTGACTTTGAAACCTCAATAATGTTCTTTTAATGCAGTCTTTTGATGTGTAATTAGATATTAGCTTGCAATGTGAAATGGCATAAAGGGGTTAGGGAAGCCAATACAATTTAGGTTATAAAGTGTTATGACTACCCGGGGGAGGGGGAAGTCATGGACTCTGGCTGCATGGAATGGCTAGGAATGGCTTCTGGTCAAACACTTTTCTTCTGTTTCTCTGAAGACACCTCAGTGGCTGCTTTATGGAGATGAGGCTATAAATGATAGATTGACAGCGGCCCTCTACTGGGGTGTCTACACTATCCTTTTTTTCTAAAATTTACCACCATTGCTACAACTGGTGCAGCTGTGTTGGTAGACATGTTGTCTGACTTTGCTCAGAGCATATCTAGTTGACATAATAGTACAAATGCCAGCAGCAGTAGCTGTTGTTTTATATTTGCTAGTCTGTTGTCCTCCATTGCTACCACCTGCAGAACTGCATTGGTGTAGTAATGGTGAACAATTTTATAAAAATAAACAATGTAGACAAGATCTGTGATCTTTTTGTCAACACCCTGCAATTCCTAGCATAAATTAAAGTTGACTGTTAGCATTAACTTGTGCTTGTTCTCCCCCTGGTTCAGCAATAAATTCCCCTGTGAAAGAGCATTCAGGGAGGCAAAGCAGTGGCCAGTGGAAGGCATGGGCTTTATGCTCCCATGGATGGTCCTGGTCTCTGGTAGATACCCATTTTGAGATCAGTGGGTTTCACGGACTGATCGCTGGCCAGTTGCAGGGGGAAGGGAACTTATTTTCCTTTCTGAAAATCTTTTTTGAAATTGTCTGCCTTCGTGGTGAAAAAAAGAAACAAGATCTTGTTTTCCATAAGATCCTGTTAGAGGCATAAGAGAACTTGTACTTGCACAGAAATTCCCACTCTATTTATTGCGCCTAATAGAAAGAATAAGTATGTCTGACTTTGAATACATTGGTGCTATGGGTACATATAGGAGCTATATATTATACGCATAAGTCATCGTGTGCATAAGTCATTAAAAGAACATATACTTTCCACTACAAGTAGATGTGAATTTGAAAAATCTATATGCCACCAAGTCCTATAAGAATTTATTACAGAATTCACTGGGATCACTTACACTGTCATAAGCTCCTTCAGTGTCATTCCTTTGTTTACACAAAGCTAAATTCAGGCACGTAAAGACATATTAGAGATAAGTGCAAGGATTCGGATGACAGAAAATCAATTATTTATTCCACTTTAGTTCACATTCGCATTTAAACTGAATTTCATTAATTTGTATACAGTATACATGCTGGGTTCAGTCAGTAAGAATCTGAATGGATTTTTAAAAAAATCTGATTTCTAATCTCTAAAATAGTATTAAAAATATCTTATGTGAAGATATTCTTGTGTGAATATTCTTGTGTAGCACTAACTGGATGTATTACTCTCTCTACTGTAACATTCAGTGTTAACATTACATTTAATGGCTTACTCTTTACTGGTTCTAAATTATTCTCTTATTCTGTTTTGATACTATCTCCCTGGTCACCCATTAAAATAAATTCACTTATAAATTTCATGGTACTTGAATTTACTTGCAAATGGTCAGGATAACTTTTTCAGCTTCTTTTCAGCATATTAGCCCCTGATTCTACAACTTTTTGTGCATAGACAGACCCCCTGAGACCTCACGGTGCCCCATTGCATAGAGACTTGGGGTCCACCTGCACTGAGTTAATTGCACGGTACAGACTTCAACGATCATTTATGGATGATTAATATTTTATGAATGATGAATATTTTAATTAACAAACATTAGTAAACAGTCATATAAATGTTTCCAATTAAAAGTAACTTCACATTTATTGGCTACACTAAAAGTACTTATACAATACCGTTCATATGATGGTTATATTTACGTAAGGACAATTTGTTGTAAAAATTTTATTTATGTAGATGAAAAGATTCTAACAGCAGATCCATGTTTAGTAAGTCTTAATTTTTGATGCACATTAAAAATATACAACACATATACGGTCAAAGACACACACATGTATAATATATAGACTTTTTTGTTTCTGATTTATGTATTTTTTGCCTATTTTAATTTACATGTGCTTTTTAAAAAATCCTTGGTTGAAAGTAAGGGACATGTACAGGTTGTTTACCCATGAATTGAGTGCAAAAATTGACCAATTTTGAAAGGATCCATGGCACTACTTGTGCACAATAGTTGTGCAGGACCAGGACCATATTTTCTTATTTACACATTTGTGGAACAACTTACAATGGCTAATCAAATGTAGATGATGTGCTCAACTCTTGTAAACTGGAGTATTTCCACTGAAATCAATAGAGCTATGCCAGTTTACAGCAGCTGAAGATCTTGCTCAAAATGTATGGTAAGCTATACTCCCGGGCTATAATGCACAAGTTGAGCCCTTTGTCATCTGAGAAGTCCAATTAACTTCAAGAAGGTCTCTGCTATCAGTGGGACTACTCATATAAACGTTTGTTTTCTAGCTTAGGCCTCTTCTCAGGTAAGACCTACAGAATTTTAGCTTTTGGAGTAAGAGAGGTTCTTTTCTGCCTTCAAGTAATAGGTGGGTAAAATCAATATAAACTACTACTGGCAATAGTTCTTTCAGTAGCTTTTTCATTGTCAACTGGACAGAATATTTTTTCCAATGGATAATGATTTGCGTGGCTCCCTCCCTTTCCCCGCTTTCTTCCTGCACATACAACTGGGCTGTACTGCTTTCTACAAGTGCAGTGCTGTTGTCTCTTGTGTCATTATCTCAAGTGTGGTGAGAAATTTCAAAATGTCCTAATTCCCAATATCTCTGTGGATCACTGTGGCTCCCTTAATGAATAGAATAATTAACCGTGATAATATGCTTTCACGTTCAGTTTTAATTAATCAATTGCACAAGTAATATAGAAGCGATGAATCACATGCAATACATCTAAGCATAAGCAGGGATTTACATACAAGACACTACATGCTAATGATAGAAGGGAAAGAAAATAGAGATGTTACAGAGACAGCCATTAGGAAAACGAAAGGTGCAGAAAGAGAGACTGTAAATTGTTGGATGCATTCCTCTCTGCTCCTATCTTATGCTATATGCACTGGGGCCAAAAAGGAGGGATTGTTAAATGACATGGATGTGACTGATGAGGTAAGAAATGCTGACAAAAATTGTTTGAGCAATGATTGAAAAAGCAAGCGGAAACATTTTTCTTTAGCATAATACCTGATCATTTCTTAACTACACTATTTTTTCCCTAAAAGGGGTAGAGAGGCTGGGGTGTTTTATTTTTGCTCTCCTGAATGCTCATTTTAGCTATTGTCTGCTGTAATTATGAGATCTGAGGAACCCTTCTCCTTTGTTACTTGAATGCTTATTCACTGGCTGTATCTTTGGAGCCCACATGTTTCAATTAATGTTTGTGCCATCATTAATATAAAAAATTCACCAGTGTTCAATAAATGAAACACAAATGCTTCAGTTTCTACCTATTCATAGTATTCAAAATGCTATAAAATAATACATGTAAAAATGATAGAGATTCTTTAGTTTTTCTTGTAATCGTGTTTTGAACAATGAAGATGGTTCTTCAAGTAAGGGATTTGGCCTGGTCTAGACTCTGACCCAAAGGATTTAGAGCCATGTACTCAGCTCTTTTGTGTAAATACAAGGGTGGAAGATGGAGGCTCCAGTGGCTAGAAGGGAGGGTTGGGACCACTCATAGGGAAAGAGAAATGTGTGCACCAGGGAGGGGTCTGGGACTTCCAGAAGAAGATTATGAGAAGGATCTGGAGTGATTAGATAATGGATGGAGCGTTGATTTCAGTGGGACTGAATGGGGTATAAATCAGCAGAGAATCTATCCTGCTGTAAGAATATCCTTCCCTATACTAATTGATAAACCAGACTTTGCTAGTGGGATACATAGTTTAGTGTATTGCCAGCAGCAGCCTGCTTGGAGTAGCACATTGTGTACATGAGCTTTAGTTTTACTGTAGAAGTTCCTTAGTTAATAGCTTGTACTAGAGTAACTACTAGCTACTTCTGAAGCCGTATTCCTGTTCACCCAGAACAAGATATTTAAAGTAGAGTTGCCAGATGTCCGGTTTTTGATCAGAACGACCGGTCGAAAAGTGATCCTGGCGGCTCTGGTCAGCACTGCCAACCAGGCCATTAAAAATCTGGTCAGTGGTGCTGCAGGGCTAAGGCAGGCTAGTCCCTATCTGTCCTGGCTCCATGCTGTGCCCCAAAAGTGGCCAGCAGGTCCGGCTCCAAGGCGGAGGGGCCAGGGGGCTCCATGCACTGCCCCTGCCCCAAGCACTGGCTCTACACTCCCATTGGCTGGAAACCATGGCCAATGGGAGCGGCGGGGGCAGTGCCTGCGAGCAAGAGCAGCACGCAGAGCCTCCTGGGCCCCCTGTCTAGGAGCCAAACCTGTCAGCCGATTCTGGAGCAAATCGCAGATCCAGGACAGGCAGGGAGCCTGCCTTAGCCCCACTGCACCACTGGTCAGGAGCCGCCCAAGGTAACCCCATGCCCCAACCCCATGCCCCACCTCCCAAACCCAGAGCCCCCTCCTGCACCCCAATCCCCTCATCCCTGGCCCCACCCCAGAGCCTGCACCCCCAGCTGGAGCCCTCACCCCACTGCACCCCAACTCCCTTACTCAACCCACATTCCCCTCCCACACGCTGAATTCCTTGATACCACCCCCAGCCTGGAGCCCCCTCCTGCACCCCAAACCCCCTCATCCTGAGACCCAACCCAGAGCTTGCCCCCCCAGCTACAGCCCGCAGCCCCAGCCAGAGTCCACACCCCCTCCCGCATCCCAACCCCTGCCCCAGCCTGGAGTCTCCACCCGCACCCTGAAACCTTCATTTCTGGCCCCACCCTGGAGCCTCACCCCTCAGTTAGAGCCCTTCCACACCCCTACCCCCTGCCCCAGCCCAGTGAAAGTGAGTGAGGGTGGGGAAGAGTGAGCCAACGAGGGAGGGGGAATGTAGTGAGCGGGGTCAGGGCCTTGGGGAAAGGGTGGGGCAGGTGGCATGGCCTCAGGGAAGGGGCAGTGCTAGGGTGTTCAGTTTTGTGTGAGTAGAAAGTTGGCAACCCTAACTAAAGACTAATCCTCAATGGATCTATACTGACTAATACTATCTGAGGTTCTGGCCCTTATTCTCCAGTGTTAGGGCAGAACCCCCTTTTCTTAGGGGTTCTTTCTAAATAGTCCATAAAAGTATTGCAGCAAGGTATTGCATTGTCCTTAACAGTTAAACACATTACTTGTATTAGCTACATGGCTGGTAACATCAGTGTGTGGCAGTTTTCAAGACATATTGTTTGAACTAATCAGGTGGCTGTGTTATTTTAGATTTTAGCTGAAAAATGCATTTTATAAATTGTTTAAGATCACACCCGTCTATCTGTTAAGATATTGCATTTGCTTCTACCACAGTTCTACTAGGTTCCCCTGTGATTAATAAAGATAATACATATATAAACTGGAGTTATTCCAGGAAAGGAGAGTGATTAAGTACGAAGAGAATGAGTAAATGATCACTGTGAGAACACTGTTATACAAAATATAGAATACTACTATGGAGGTAGATAACTTACCAAGTGATAACTCAGTCATGTTATTCAATAGTACAGCATCAGAATCATGGAATTAATTTTGATTTTCATTGTTTGGAATAAGGAATTATGGGCTTCATCCTGAAAATCAAGTGTGTGCTGCAGAGCGCTCAGTGCCTCATAGGATCCAGCCCTGCATCTGGTATTGTAATATTCTGCCACAATGTAAAAGACAAATGGGGGAAGGTCAGTGAATTACAAAATGGTGAGATTTTTGCATGGACACTCTGTCCTAATGTAAAACAGATCCTGCAATTCTGTGAAGGTCGTTGCTTACATAAGATACCATCCTTGGAAGCCCCAACTGTGGAGATTAGAAGAGTTATGTCAGCTCTGAATATCACAACATTCTCTTCAATTAAAATTTTTGTACTTCATCAGCAGCTATTTTCCTACATTTTCCACTGCCTCTTAGAATCATAGAATCATAGAAGATTAGGGTTGGAAGAGACCTTAGGAGATCATCTAGTCCAACCCCCTCTTGCCACACATTGCTGCAGATCTTCCCCTAGGCATGCACAAGAAGATTCCCCTCTGTGCATGGATGACCCTGCGTGACAACCATTCTTACCTCCTGCTGGACCCCAAAAATGCACATTATAGGTCCAGGCTCTGTGCAAGGAGTGGGAGTGAAGACTGGTGAGCAGAGGTGGAAGGAATAGGACAATGTGGGTAGGGGACACACAATCCCAACTGCAGCCTATTTAATGTTCTCTGGGAAAGATAATTTAGCACTGCACTGTATATTTTCCAGAGCCCAGACCCTGGAATCTCAGATACATTATAGATACATTGTCAAGAAGCTGGAATTTCCTATTTGCAGAGGCCTCTGAGTAGCTACATAGCTTCTTGTGATGAACAGATGGTAAGCCGTATCTATACAACTGTAAGTGTAACAGAACCAATTGCCACTGTTATCTGCTGACACAGTTGCAACACAGTTAAAAGTTTGTAGTATATTTTGTCTCAGTTACTGGCTTAAAACTCAAGGCCTTAGCTGAGATAAAGGAACTCAATTAAGTCTTGTTTACATGTTGTAACCATGTCAAGGGTCATAGAATTTAAATTAGTAGTAGGACCTTTCATAAGGGTGACCTAATTCTAGTGAATTATTTTCTTTTTACATGGATTTCATTGCATTTAACACAGTAATTAATATGACATTAAATAGCATAGTGCACGTTTCGGAGCATAAAGTCTTTTGTGTCCATGAGGCATTTTTTGTGTTTAAATCCTTGTCTTGCTTTCACTGCCTCAGCACCTGATTGACGAGCAGATCAAAACGGGAGTTGTAGCTTTATGTACTTTGGATACCAACTTAATTACCAGTTCCTAATGTGCCATCTGCTACTTTTTATTGGCTTGCCATAGTACAAACTGTAACGAGCCCCATCTTGCACCAGGCCATTTCTGAAAACAAGAGGGGAAAAGGAAAAAATGTGTCGAATAGAGTAGGTACTCTGAGGCTTAATTTGTTCAGGGTAATATAATTCTTTAAAATGTGAGCAGTGCTTCAAAGTGCATAGTATTTATACTGGGAGGTGAGAAAGAGATGGATATATCTTATGGAAATACACTATACATCCTCAGTGCACTCCTGCATTACCATTTTAATGTGATCAGGGAGCCCACTCCTCCTGGTATTAGCTAGGTGTATGCATGTTGAGCAGAATTGTTCCTTTTGTAACTCCATTGATTACCCTTTTACAACCTTACTGGTCTCTCCAGGAACTTCACTGTTTATAATAGCCTCTATTATTCTTAGGCTGAGGTGTTTTTTTTTTTCTGAAGTTGCCTAAAAGGTCTGAACGCCCAATTCCCATTAACTGTAATTCCCATTAACTGACTCTGAAAATCTCTCAACCTTGAACTAGATCTTGAAACCACCCTTTGTTTCCTGCAATTGTATAATTACTTTAAAAATCCAAGTGTTTGCTCTTAATATTGTTGAAGGAGGAAAGAATAGCTAAATCAATGCTCATGCAATTTTAAGCCAATTTTAAGTTCCTAGTTCATGTTTCTTTTGGGAAAATTATATTACATGATTAGTTGCTATCCCCTTAGTCCTGCTTTCCAAAAATCTCATGCTTCAACCAATCAAATCATTGCCTTTCATTATTTTGTGCTCCATCACGGCAGCAGTGTTCCTGATATTTTCTTATGTGTCACAGCTGATGTCCGCACAATGACAGCAATTCATCTCTGGTGCAACCCTACTGAAGTTGTGCCAGGGATGAATATGATCCAGTATGTCTTGCCCTACTTTTTTGAATGATAGTTGAAATTTATTGTGAAGAAAATGGATTGTGAATAAGCATCATGCATGTATATCTTGAGGTCGAGGTTGTTCTCCTAGTGTGTCCTTCACTTGGTAAAATATATTTAAGCACCTAAATAAACTAGCTGTTTGAAATTAAAACATAGACACACATTTAAATGATGCTGCATCAGGAACTTAAACAGAAAATTCCAAGGAACTAGAGATAAAAACTTCCAGTTTCACTAACTTCTAAAATGCTTCCCTTTTCCCATCTTCCCAGCTCTGTCACCAGACTAATTAATTTGAGCACAAAGGCAAATTAGAACTTTAGTTGCACAAGTGTGTATTGTTTTCTGTTTTCATAGACATGTCTATTTAGGAGGAATACAATCAACTGCTGGGTTCTTAATTAGCCACGCAAAACAGGAGAAAAAAAATCACAAAACACTGTGAAAAGCTTATAAGTACATAACTAGATCATGTTAAACATATAGCTCCCATCCCTGTAGTATCTGAGGGGAGATTTTTTTAAAGGGTACTTAAGCAACTACAGGTGCATATAGTTACCTAATAGGATTTTCAGTAGCATTCAGGCACCTAGCCCTTTTGATTTCATGCTTAATGACTTTTCAACCCAGGCAAGGATTGTTTTGCCATGTATGAAAAGCTGCTTATTTTTTCCTCCTTGCTACCACCCCTTAGAGACAACCCCGTAAAGAGAAGGTTGGGGGAATTTCTTCCATATATCCTTTAGGCCAGGGGTGGGCAAACTTTTTGGACCGAGGGCCACATATGGGTATGGAAATTGTATGGCGGGCCACGAATGTTCACAAAATTGGGTGTTGGGGTTTGGGCTCCGGCTGGGGGTGCGGGCTCTGTGGTGTGGCCAGAAATGAGGCATTCAGGGTGCAGGAGGGGGCTCTGGGCTGGGGCAGGGGGTTGGGGCACAGGAGGGAGTTAACAGTGTAGGCTCTGGGCAGCGCTTACCTCAAGCAGCTCTCAGAAGCAGCGGCATGTACCCCCCCCCGGCTCCTATGCAGAGGCATGGCCAGGCAGCTCTGCGCCCTGCCCTGTCCACAGGAACTGCCCCTGCAGCTCCCATTGGCCATGGTTCCTGGACAATGGGAGCTGCGGGGGCATCTCTTGGGGTGGGGGCAGCATGCGGAGCCCCCTGGCTGCCCCTATGTGTAGGAGCCGGAAGGGGGACATGCTGCTGCTTCCAGGAGCCATGTGGAGTGGGGCAAGCCCCTGACCTCACTCCCGGCTGGAGTGGGGTGAGCCCTGCTCCCTCGCAGGAGCTTGAAGCCAGATTAAAACATCAGGGGGTCCGGATGTGGCCCCCAGGCCATAGTTTGCCCACCCCTGCTTTAGGCAGAGCCATGCACCAAACCCCTTCTGATGCAGAAAGTTCAGTTTTGAAGTGCACATCAAGCATTGGGCTTGGATTCCATGTACAGGGATCTGTTTTAAATCCATTGCTGTCCATAACAATAAGAATTTTTTGCTTCTCACTGTCAAAGGGCCATAATGAAAGTCGATTTACAGTAGGAAGATAAATATCTAAACAGAGAAAAATGTTTAGCAAGACAGAAAAGTGGATGAGATGTTCTTACTGACAAGGAAACACCACACAGTGTACAGAATAGCTTAAAAACACATTAAATAATTTACCCTATTCTAAAACTTGGATCTTCTCCTTTTGTTGTTCCTATTATCACCTTTGTAATACACTGCTTGCTTTTGGCTCAGAATTGACAGTCCTCAAGAAATTCCTTGCTGCTACACATTTGAAGACTTGCTCCACAGTGCTGCTACTTTCCTTGGCAGACTTCAAATTGTTACATAGTATACAGTGATAGACAGAGTAGCAGACAGCTTACTCCCTAAATACTTGATATTTGTACCTATGTGGGTGTTTACTTTCCCACAGCAATGAAAACAAAGTAATGAAGATTGAAAAATACCTTAAAAGAGATTCTTTTACATACTTTCTGCTGAAGTATTTATTTGGCTTGCAGTCGAGCAAGTGCTTGCAGTCTAAGGATTAACACATAAACTATCTTAAACCACAAACTAAATTTGTTCTCAGCACACTATTTCAGTTTACAGCTTCACATCATCTTCAGGAAAAATTACTAATCACTAATTTCCATTGAAGAAGTTGAGGGTTTTACAATATTCTTTCTGCTCGTTTTCCCCAGATGCTCAATGAGTTCTTCAAACCCCTTCTTCCTTCTGCCCTAACTTATTTTATGCTGACAACCCATATGGACTCAAGTTAATACAGTACCAAATGGGCCTTTGTTCAAGCTCAGCAAAGGTAATTGGCTAATATATTATATTTTCATACTTAGGTTCAAATATGATAGAGGTCCCAGATAAAAATTTAAGTGGTTTCAAGATGGGGTCATGTTTTCAGTTAACCTTAGTTGAGTCCCTAAATGTTGCATGCTGAAGATCCACATTTACACCCCCAAATTGGATATCTGGCTCCTAATTATCTGAGTTGCACCCACAGAAGTATATATGCATAAATCATACCTGCAAGTTGAGAGGTTATTGATGAAAATATATTCCCTAGTTGGTCTCATAATGAATATTTTTCCACATTATAATTCAATTATCAGTCATCTTAGGAGCAGTTCAGAACTTGGACAATGAGGGGCTGAAAGTGCCTGGATTGAAAAGTAGCAGGAAAGCTGAGTCCCTATCTTACACAGAAATAGTTCACCACACTTACTCTTAAAGTAGTTCTGAAAGTGGAAAGGAATAGTCTAACAGCTGGTGCCAGAGAAAACTCTAAAAGCTCAAACAAGTGAGAGATGGAAGCTGATCATCCATTTTGTCTCTTTGCCCATGCAGGATTTTTCTCTATTTTACGTATCTTTTAGTGTTCTAGCAAGTCAAGCTTTTAGTGTCCCAAAAGTCAGGATACCTACCATGTCCCTTCAGATGCTTTTCTATAGCCTCAGAAATCTTACTATAAGACTTTTCTCCCATTCAGTACAAATATCACCTTTTAAAATTTCCTTCTTTTATTCCTACTTGTACCATATCATGAAATCCTCCACTTTCTTGGGGTGAAAATCAAGGCTTCTGGCTCCAATGAAGTCCAAAGTAAAATTTTCATTTTCTTTAATGGGGCCAAGATTTCATAGCTTTTACAATATCTGTAGACTATTATGTCCCCAAATGTAATTGTCTCTTAGCTCTCTTTAGTTCTTTTAATCTTTCTTAAGTCAGCCCCTTCAGCATTTTTGTGATTTCTCTGAACTCTCAAAGTGTTAGTGTTGTATTCTTGTTGAATCCTTGTCACCCACTTGCATGGTCTGTTTTCCTCCCTATATATTTAATTATTTTTCTCTTAATGTTTGTTCCAAGAGTTTAGTAGAAATAGTGACCTCCCGACCAGTTAAACTTCTGTCAGTATCACCTTTTTTCCTTTACTTTGAATTGATGTTCCCCTGTACTGGTGCCTTCCTTGACAATGATTTTTCAAAAATCTCAATGGCTCACTAAGTTCAGTGAATTCCCTTAATACCATAGGATGCATGATATTTGGGCTGGCTGGGATGTAGTGATTTTTCTACTTCACTACATATATTTTAAAATGAATGATGTTACCTTACAAAATATGTAAGTCATCCAAAATGAAACTCCTTAGAAGTAATAAAACCTGACCCCTCTCCACTTTGGAAATCCCCAAAAGCTTTGGGTAATGTCCTTTGGGGAAGACCCCTCCCTTTCCTCTGGAATACAGCACTAAATAGAAAGAACCTCCAATAAGCACAACTGCAGCGTCTATGGGTTGATAATCTTTTCCACTAGCATGTTTAGTGCAGCTTTTGTTTCTGGAATTTTTCAGGCTGAGTGGACCCACTCTTTCTGCTCTGGTTATGGACAAGCCCAGTGAGAATAATATTTTCAAATGTTGTAATGCTCCCATTAATAGTGTTCTCCCAGCACCTAGTGGCAAACACTGTTCAAAAAAGTATACTTTCTAGGTAAAATAAAACTGTGAACTGGAGAGAATGTTGCTCCATCTGAAGAGGCAACAGAAGATTCACGTAAGGATCCAAAAGAGGGGATGGTTATGACCTTCACTTGCTCTGTTGTCTCCAATCTTTATTGTTTGCTCTTTGGGACTGGGTCTGTGTCTTTACTTGTTTTGTGAGGGACCTAGTACATTTTGGGTGTTCAAAAATAATTACTTCTCATAAAAATAAGTTAAAAACTCTTCTAAATATTTTTTTCAGTTCTCTTAATTTGGATGTGTTATAATATGTATAAAAGTAAATATCTAAATCACAGCAGTCCATAGGATCCATCCTGCAAAGCTTTAACATCCACGGGCTTCTGTGGAGCTTTTAAATTGCTGCTGATTCCCATTGTTGTTTGACTGCTTCCTACCCTGGTGTACCCTGGTCACACACAACAACAGTCCATTGTAATTGATTGGCCCACTCCCACCCCTTATTTTAATGGAAGCAGCAGGGTTTTTAAATTAGCTTTTAGAAATGCTGGGTAGAGAGTCTGTCATTAGTCATTATTTGAACATCTTTGTAGGGCTGTTAGAACTCCGCAGTGCTTTCACAATGAGGAGTCCTTGTGGCACCTTAGAGACTAACAAATTTATTAGGGCATAAGCTTTCATGGGCTAGAACCCACTTCATCAAATGCATGGAGTGGAAAATATAGGAGCAGGTATAAATACATGAAAAGATGTGAGTTGCCTTACCAAGTGTGAGGTCAGTCTAACGAGACAGTTTTTTTGTTGAAGAATTGCCACTTTTAGGTCTGTTGTTGCCATCATGTGCCAGCAATGCCCCTCTGCCATGTACATTGGCCAAACCAGACAGTCTCTATGCAAAAAGAATAAATGGACACAAATCTGACATCAGGAATCATAACATTCAAAAATCAGTAGGAGAACACTTCAGTCTCCCTGGTCACACAATAACAGGCCTAAAAGTGGCAATTTGTCAACAAAAAACTTCAAAAACAGACTCCAATGTGAAACGGCAGAACTGAAATTAATTTGCAAACTGGACACCATCAGACTAACATGGCTACCACTCTGAAACCTGAAACCAGTGCTCTCAGTTCTGGGTTAGAACATCCCCAAATGTTTCCATACTGTTAAACTTACTTACAGCTGAAAATGCTCTGTTAATGGGGTCATTAAATATATAACACTAGAAGAGTGGGAGAAAAAACACCCTCCCTGTTTGTTTACAGAGGAATGATCCTGTGAGGTGCTGAATTCCTTCATTTCTTACTGAAGCAGTGGAGAGTGCTGAGTGTCTCACAGGACTGTGATATTGTGCTTGAAGGACCAATTGAGCCCATTTAACTGTACCTCCCATCTACATTTAGCATGGCATCAGTTCAGCTTTGCTCAGAACTACATTAATACAGTTGTACCAGGACATAAAAAGCTTGTACCTTATGATTAGCACTTGGTGCATGGAAACATTATGTTTAGAAGCAATTCCAGGTGCCTGAACTGGTGCTATAATCCCTACAACTACCCAGTAGGGATGAGGCTTTTGACAATTGTTACCACATTTACATCAGAGGTGAGGCCATATGGTAAGACACTTTGCAATTCTGAAATTTGTTTTAGTTCTAAGCTGTAAGGAAAACGATTTAAAATGTCCAGCGAAATGCAATTTTCGAAAAAAAAATGTCTTGGGTCAAACATTCGAATTGGATAAAATCAAATGTTTCATTCAGATTTTGACTTTTTATTTTACTTTCTGTTATAACATATTATTCCAAAACAAAGTAATTACAACGCAAAAGACTGAAATTCTCTGTTCTGTTTCAACCTTACCAAAATGCCTTGTTTGGATTTCTTTTAAATGAAATTTTGTCAGAATCAACACATTCCATTGGAAAGTTTCAGTTTTGAAAAAAATGGTATTTTCTGACAGCAAACCCTTCTGTCTGAAAATTTTCAACCATCTTTAAATGTGAGTAAGTCTATTTAAATCCACCCGTAAGGAAATAACCCTTGCCTGGAGTCTACTTGAAAATAGGAATCACGCCCCTGAAATGGAAAAGAGTACATTTTTTAACAATTTCTAGAATTAATTATAACTATGTCAATCATCCTTTACTTGTGCCAATTGCTGCATTAAGTTAGCCTTGAAACTGGAACGAATAGGGACAGCTGACTGCTTATTTATTTTTTCCCTGATGCTTCACATTTTGAGTTACAGTATGCAGCATTATATTGTCACATCACCCCAGATGTACACAATAAAAGAAAAATCTATAAAAATGAGCTATGCTCCAATGGCATGTAGCTCTATAGAAAGCAGAGATGAGTGGCATTATAACATTCCACCCACTCTGTAACTCAACATGGCAAGTATTAGAAGAGAAAAAAACTTTTGGATTAGATACCCAGTCTGTAATTTATAGCATTGTTAGGCTTTAAGTGGCTATGGAATAAAAAGAGATAGAGTCTAAATTTACTGTCTAATAAGTTTATATGAAAAAAAAAATCAAGAAGCCTGTACCTTTTTAGCAAAGTTGGACTGAAAGCACTAAAACTAAGTTTCTGAGCTTAACAACTTATTTTAAAACAAGCATAATTTTTCCACTGATTCTTTAAAATTTTTCATATTATTTAGAATGTTCAGAATGTGAATCTGGTCTGAAGAAATGATTCCAGGTGAAGTTTAAAGTCTTGAGACTTTATTTTTACTCTCTCTGTACGACATTTAGCACAATGAGGTTCAGACCCTGATTGGGGACCACTAACAGGAACAAAATAAGAATAATACTGCTACCTAAACAAATTTGTACCTAGTTGTACCTAGAGGAAAAAATAGAAATCAGGCACAAAAATAATGTTTCCAGACAGGTGAAATGTATATAAATTCCCTTTATTAACTATAAGCCTCTTTAGTTTCTATAGCAGTTTATATATAAACAGCAGGAAGCAACTGTGTAGCTTCACAAACCTCGGTCTGCTAAATTCTGCTCTCAGTTACCCTGGTGTAAAGTCAGAGTAACTTTGCTGAAGCTATGTGCTAAAGATACAGTGGTGTAATTTAAATGTGAAGATTAGAAGCTTAAGCCTCAACCATTTATAAAAGCTCTACAGAATAGTCCTTTAGTGGGAGTTAAAGTGATCAGAGTGTACACATCAGTATTAGATGTTAAGTATAGGTTAACGTAATGAAAAATCAGAGTATTATTTCTGAATCCCTGAATGAAGTTTAACAGGATTTATAACCTGAGATGATATATTGCCTTTGTTTTCAAAGGACTGTATCCTGATGAAGAAGTTACATAAATCAATATGAGAGATTGAGAAGCTTCTGATGACCATAAAAATTACTTGAAAATATTGACTGTTCATGAAGATGGAAAGAGTGTTAGCTTAAAC
Organism: Chelonia mydas; assembly: GCF_015237465.2. Classification (NCBI taxonomy): domain Eukaryota; kingdom Metazoa; phylum Chordata; order Testudines; family Cheloniidae; genus Chelonia; species Chelonia mydas. The sequence continues at coordinate 50,102,273 of NC_051251.2, read as the reverse complement.
AAGACAAAATATGGCTTGTTAAGTATTAACTGGGGGCTGAATCTTCCCTTCTTTCTATAACATCCTCACATATGGTCTTGCTCTCCAGGGGCTTTGTTTTTTCCAGCTTTCAAACTATGGTTTGGGGAGCATGTGCAAAACAAAGATTTCCTTTCTTCTTTTTCAGGGACAGGCATCTAGTGTTTAACAGTGTGAGAATCACTGGTTAAGAAATAGAATTGTATCTGGTTAGTTAACCACATAAAAGATGCCTTGTTTAAGCTGTAAGTCCAAATAGTCCACTTCATATGCCTTTACCATCTCATTTTTATTATTACAGTACATGCACAGCAAGCTTTATTCTGCAGAGTCTGTAATACACATGTGGGTTTTTTTTTCAATTGGTAGCCATATTACTAGCATGAAGAGCAACGGAAGGGCTGTTAAATTTGGTTGTTCTTTGTTATATTGGCAGCATGTACACACATGGAAGTTAGAAAAAGGGCCCAAGCTCATATGTTTTTCAGAGCTGGCTAACCTGGAACCCCTTTGGCATTTAAAGTGATAGTGTCAGAGACTGGGACATGGGCAGTCATGCCCAGTGGAGGTCAGAGGGTGAGCAGAAGCATCTGAGTTGAGGCTAGATGCCAGAGCCAAGGGTGAGAACCGGAGTGAGGAATCGGAGCTAACGGTCAGAGCTGGGCTACCTGGGGTGAGGCAAGGCAGCATTAGGAGTGGAACAAGGCAGGGGCAAGGCTGGCAACAAGCAGCCAAAGGAACTATCACAACTGTGGGCAAATGCTTTGGGTAGCCACCAAACCACTGTTGCTGCTGGGCTTCAGATGGCGTAGCCAATCAGGCAGCCTACTACAGGCCAGCTGCACTTGTTAGATTGCCTGGAGACTGGATCAGCCGCTGGCTTTGATCCTGACTGATGGTTTATAATTTTAACACAGTTTTCAATACAACACATTCTTTTATAAAAATAAAAGATCTTTTAAGTCTGAGCTGTTACTAATGGTTCTCAGAGCTTGATTAGGATTGTCAGTGTGCCACCCTGTGTGAGGCACTTGTGCCTTTTATACATGTAATAATCTGCTCAGTCACCCTCCGCTGCGATTTCTTTGAATCCCAGTTCATTTTCTCTGGTACTGTGCCCACGTCTTCTGTAGCCAGGTTGAAATCCAGTCCTTTTCCAAGAATCTGCAATTCAGGAGACATGGTTCAGTACTTGTCCAACACAGCAGTCATCTGTCAAAGGATGGGTGGAATCACCAACAATTGAGATGACAGACAAAGGAGTAGCACAGTGTGAATTTTCAAGATATCTTGGTAATACTTTAATGCATTACACATGAAGAAAGATTTAAGGCCAAGAAGCTAGAGGCCCACTTGTACACCTACATTTTTGTGCCCAATTACCACAATAGAATATGTAAATTGGGTATTTTCTCATATAAATGGCTACTTCAGTGCCCAGGCAGCCATTAACATGCACAGATATCAAACTGGTATGCACATTTATGATACTTGCATATGTAAATGTAAGTACACAAACAAAACCTCTATGCAGATGTCTTGCCTTTCTTCCCCTCAGGTCCTTTAAGTCTGAGCACACAGCTGGTTTATTATTCACCTATAAAATAACAATGCTTTTGGACATTAGAAAAATACATCTTTATGTAGTGGATTGCACATTAACTAAATCCTCATGTTTACTTCAATATCCCCTGCACTGCTCTGCGGAGTGGGGCTGGCATACCCTTGGGAGCAATCTGCATGGATTGAACAGAGTGAGGAGATTACCAGTGCACTAGAAGTCCATTTGGGAAGATTATGTCTCAGGCAGGCACAATTGCTGAGTGTTCTCTCTGGAGCAGTGTGATTCTGCATTCCCCTAATCTAGGGTTGCCAACTTTCTACTCGCACAAAACCGAACACCCTGCCCCACCCCTCATCCGAAGCCCCACCCCTTTTCCGAGGCTCTGCCCCCACTGACCCCATTCACCCCTCTCTCTGTCACTCACTCTCCCCCACCCTTACTCACTCGCTCATATTCACCAGGCTGGCTCAGAGGGTTGGGGTACGGGAGAGGGTGCGGGCTCTGGGGTGGAGCCAGAAATGAGGAGTTCAGGGTGCAGGAGGGGGTTTTGGGCTGACGCAGTAGGTTGGAATGCATGAGGGGCTGAGTGTTCCTGCTGGGGGTTTGGGCTCTGGAGTGGGGCTGGGGGTGAGGGATTTGGGATGCAGGAGGGGGCTTTGGGCTGGGGCAGGGGGTTGAGGTGCAGGGTGGTGATGAGGGCTCCAACTGGGGGTGCAGGTCTGGGGTGGGGCTGGGGATGAGGGATTTCGGGTGCAGGAGGGTGATCCGGGCGGGAGGGGGTGAGGGATGCAGTGCTTATCTCAGGTGGCTCCTGGAAGCAGCAGCATGTCCCCCCTCCAACTCCACTTCCTGGCCAATGGGAGCTGTGCAGCCAGTGCTTGGGGCAGGGGGCAGCACGCAGAGCCCCCTGGCTGTCCCTGTGCCTAGGAGCCAGAGAGGGGACATGCCGCTGCTTCCGGGAGTCACACAGAGCCCTGCTGCACCGCTGACTGGACTTTTAATGGCCAGGTCAGCAATGCTGACCGGAGCTGCCAGGGTCCCTTTTCAACCAGGCATTCCGATCGAAAACCGGACGCCTGGCAAGCCTACCCTAATAAGGACCATGATATAAATGGCACAATCTTCCCCACAGACAGAGCCATTAAAGAGTCCAACACAGAAAGAGCAGCAATAACTTTTAGAATCCTCATGTGTTAGGAGGAAAGTCGTGTTTCAAATGTAAGATGAAATAGACTGATAAGAAAACATCCTGAAAAAACTTTCTATTTAACTGACTATATTGCCTGTTCTTACCGAGGACCAAATATGGCAGACCCTTCTACTCTGGTAAAACCCCATTGACTTCCAGGGGTACTTTACATTCCTAGAGATAACCAAGATATTAGGACAAATTGTACCTCATTATTATTTCACTCTGCTTTTTTCACATCAACCTTGCTCTTTGCCAAAGCACAGGGATGAGTTTTATCATTTCTGGACTTAACAGAAATCATTGCACACAAATCAAATGTAGAGCTGTTGTATTTAAATCTTGAACTTTAAGTAGTTTAAGTAGCTCTCTGTTGCATTCAAAGAGAGAATACCACACAATTGCTCCGTATGTGCAAAGATTTTTAACAGACACAAACAAACATATTTTAAACATGCAGAATAATCTTTAACTCTTAAAAGACGTTACAGGATCAGCTCCAAGTATCTGATCACCTAGGACAGTGGCTTTCAACCTTTCCAGACTACTATACCCCTTTCAGGAGTTTGATTTGTCTTGGTTAACCCCAGTTTCAGCTCACTTAAAAACTACTTGCTTACAAAATCAGACATAAAAATACAAAAGTGTCACAGTGCACTATTACTGAAAAATTGCTTATGTTCTCATTTTTACCATATCATTATAAAAGAAATTGATTGGAATATAATATTATACTTACATTTCAGTGTATAGTATATAGAGCAGTATAAACAAGTCATTGTATGAAATTTTACTTTGTACTGACTTTGCTAGTGCTTTTTATGTAGCCTGTTGTAAACTAGGCAAAATATCTAGATGAGTTGAAGTATCCCCTGGCAGACCTTTGCCTACTCCCAGGGGTCCATGTACTCTGGTTGAGAACCACTGACCCAGGATATCTTATCAATCAAAATGTTAGAGGTATGCAACATCAGAATGTAAAACATACCCCGGCTTTTCCATGGGGCTCTTACTCATACAGGTTAATATTCTTCCCTATAGGCCCAATTGAGGCAGAGAAAGGATTTATAGATCCTCATCTCATGGACCTCAGCTTTCATGCTTTTCTTCACTAGCTAAGACCAAAGCCCAATATAAAGCAACAAGCTAGCAGGACCCCTTGGTTTGAAATAGCCCACATTTGATGCCTTTTCAGGCATGCTGCAAAAGCCATTTATTTCACATGGTTTTTGGTGAAGATTGGAGGCAACAGCTGGCACAAAAGTGGCAAAATGTATTTCTGATAGTACAGTGGGCTCCTGGTGCATGACCTAGTGAACTTATTGCTGGAGTTTTACAGCAATTTTGCAATGGCTTCATTTGCTTCCTATTGCCAGCTGAGTGCAATTTGAAACTCACAATGTGAATATTGATCTCTAAAGCCCTGTGTTACATTCTAACTGAGGTTGCTTCAGTGATCTGTCATGGGAGCTGAGGTGAGATGAAAAATGTAACTTAATTTTCTGGAGCATTTTATTCTATGTGCTCCAATAAGACAAATGTAGTCTTGCTCAAGTTATCCCAACTGCAGCCCCTGCTCCTCTCATGCTGGTTAGGGAAAGTATTCAGTGATGTCACAAAACCAGGCTTCACTAAGCTCTCCTAAAATCTTAGCAGTGATAATGAGCATGCTTAGAAGTGATTCATTATTAGTTTGCGGTTTTAGTTGCAAATGCAGTACTAATTATGGACTGTTCACATGCAAGTTCAAATTTCAGTTGCTTTTCCTGCAGCCAGATCGTAAAAGTATGGTTAGAATTTTTTAAAATGTGTCAAATAATTTATTTTGGGGCTAAGGTAAAATATTGCAAAATGACTTCAATAGCTGATTTCTGAAGTTCATAAAAAAATGACAGGGGGTTAAAACTGAGACCTTTTGCAACCTTACCCAGAGTGACCAGAAGAAGCGATATATATTTTCTATTATATTTTCTATTATAAATCCTCTTACATTTTGCCACTATGGGATCTAATATTCCATTATGAAAATTTAATGTGGATGAAAAACTTCTTCTCCAATCCTGCAGTCCTGGCACATGGAAAACACTTATGAAGTCACAGCAAAGCAGTACTGGAATGTTTGTTGTAAATTATGCAGTCTTTTCCCTCTTACTGTGGTAACGTCTTTCATACACCTGTGTGTTTACGAGTCAATACTCCTCACAGAGTCATCAGTACATTTATGACTAGCTTGTAACTTGATCTGAGGAAGGGGCAGCACTGTAATGAGTTACCTTAGGAGCAGACCAAAGAGTCACAATTCCTCCTCTTATCTGGAAGAGGAGTAGGTTACTTCACTATTGTACAGCCAGCCAGCTACTCTGACTAGCAAATGGCAGGGTAAAAGGGTGGATCCAGGGTTCCTCCTGCTCCTCTGTTTGTTCATTCAAAGTGAAACATGGCATGGATTTACTGTGCACAAAATTCAGTGTAGTGTATCATCATAATTAAACATCAAAGGGAAGAGGTTGCCTAGACTGCAGTTCATGTTCACAGTATTTCACAGCAGAAGTGGTTCTTTCTGAACAAGGACTGTTCGAGTACACTCCATCTGAAGGAAGAAAACATTCAGACTTTCAGAAAAAACATACTGATGGAAATACAAGCTAGTCAGTGGGCCACAAAATATACAGTCGCTGGCTATCAGATGGACTGGGTTCTGCTCCCCGTTAGATCATTTGTTTTTTCTGCTACCTAACTACAGGAGTTGAACTGCATGATAATATTACAATTGAGTTGTTCACTTACCATAACCACAATGATTCAGTTAAAATCCATAATGTTGTAAATGGCAGCAGAGAACAGGCTTTATAGCTAGTAAAATACTTAAACTAAAAGGTAAACTTTTTACACTTGAGGGGAAAAAGTATTTAGGTGGTGAATTACAAATAAATTATAATTTCATCTATAAATTTAATCCTTCATGTCCAGCTCTCCAGGAAGTAATGGCACAATAAATTATTCATTAAGGGAATTATAGTTTTAGTTGGAACAAATAAATAAATGAATTACTTTCAGTTGCTGTGTTTGGTGTGTGGGTACTGCGTGGTGTTGGTGGCGTATGATATACTTGAGGTCAGACCAAGTGATCTAATGGCCCCTGCTATGATTTTTAGATCTTACAAAGATACTATATTGCAATACTATACAATATAATGTAATGAAAACTGTTATTACTGGTCTATAAAGTTAGTCTATTTTGTTTCAAGGCAGTGATGGGGTACATAAAACTGCCTAATACACCATATCAATATTCCACGGGTTTTTCTATTCTATAGGTCTTCCCATTTTCTGGGGCAGAGTTGGTGTGAAGTACTTTCTTCTTTTCAGAGTCTGACAGTAGCAAAATATAGTTGGAAATCAGTAATTTCCCTCTAGGAGCTATATCTTATTTTAGTCTAAGGGTCACACGGCCATTAAAATACCCAGTGATGTAAGTTACTAGCATCATAAACCGCTATTTTGTATCCTTCAAATACATTTTGTAAATGGCTGCAAGGTTTTTGGTGCTGCATTGTCAGACCTGAATTTACAATCACCCCATACACTTGCATTTATAGCAATATTTAAAATGGCCTTCCAACATCCTCTTCATGCATTTTTACAAGTGAAATCACTCTGAGTGGACTAATGGTCAATTAAAGCAATGCTCATATGAAAGCATCTTCAATGTGAATGGACTTTTTAAAATATATTCTTTTGAAAGTATTAGGTTACAACTTAGTATTTTCTGAGTTTTCTAAAAACACCTTTTTATTTAACTTCAAGAAACACTTTCAAGAAAATTCTATTATTTTCTAAATTGTAACATTATATTGATGGCTTTTTTTACACCTGAATGCAACTGTAAGGCAAAAAAAGATAATATTAAACTTCCCATTTCATAAATTCAACCTATTAAGCTTTGCACATTGATTTTAAATTTCATTTGAAAATGATTAAACAAAATTCTGTTCAGTCAGCAAAAAAAAAAGCTCAGTCCATGTTTTAAAATCTTATTGCAGGCAGGCAATAAATAACCAATGAGAGGTTTTGACAGTCATAAACATCGGCTCCCTACCTGATAAATTGGTCAAAATGAGAAAAGAAGTTACAATTGCATGTTTTTATAAGTAATCAGTTTTGTGCAGGAAAATGCACCAAAAGGATTTTCTTTAGGAGGGCTAGAAATGTAAAGGATTCTCAGATCAAATCAAATGTGATTATAGGTCTACTATATAGCTACCACCTTAACTGAAATGAATAAGCAATGTGACTTTTTTACAATCAATAGTTTAAAAAGATATCCACTCCCAGAAAGGCATTCTGAGAATGACTGAAATAAAAGATTTTACAGGCCAGAGAAAATCAGATTCAGTAGTACTGAAACAACTAGAATTTCAGAAATTAGCATTGCAGCCTTTTATTTGCCTGAGCACAAAATTGGAGCTCTGATTAGTGCTGATCCTGCATGAACAGAAAACTGAATTTCTCTTTGGGTTTGTTCCTGCATAATCAAATTAAATGGGAGCTTTGTCACTGATTTGCATAGGAACAGCATCAATCCCATTATACTTACGAAACAGTCCAAAGTATATTAATTTTATGACTTTTAAAATTATAATGTAACACATTTAGGAAGCACTGTTTGCTCTCCTTGTTCTCAATCCCCAATATACACTATGATGGTGTGTTAATGAGCCTTGAATCCTGAACTATTTTTACTGGACTTCTTTCATCACAAAATAAAACAAATTATAGACTTCTTTAGTCCAATGGTAACCTCTCTATCGTGTGTTCACACATCAGATACTTTTGCTTTTCCTCTCTTAGCAACATAGAGAACATAGTTTAATTCCTACTTGTGAGTTTCAGACTAACTGGTTAGTTGCTAAAAATACAAGCTAAGTGATAAAGACCAAAGTATGTGTTTTCATGTATCATAGTGATGTCACAAAACAACCAAACAATCCCAGTGGGTAATTTCTGGGACTCCAAACAAGAACCACAATTTTCTAATTCCCAGGCAATTTCTCATTGTCCCACAAAAGTATTAGGTCAGATACCAGCATGGATTCAATCTGTCATACAGTGTCTGTCAATTAAAACGTCTATTTTACCACAGCTATACATGTTGTTATGCCCAATTTAAAATTACTCCAAAAACAAGGCATCTAAGTAAATATCCTGTAAAGTCCAGAATAAAATCCAGTTCACCAATTAAAAGAAACAGAACAGTAACCATTAGCTATTTTCTCCCATTATAACCTGAGAACATACTGAAAAGCAACAATTATTTCATATCCTCCCCTGCTGCTCACCATTGCTACTCTGAATAAAAATAGTGGGGATAAAATGACTTTCCTGCTGCATATGTACATCGCTGATATATCAGGCTTGTAACAGGCTGTGAGAGAGAGAGAGAGAGACTGTAGAAGACCCTGCATTAAAATACCTTTTGACAGCATGTAATTTGCTTGAATAATCCTGATTCCGTACACACTAGCTCGATCATTAAAGTAGTGACAGTCAGCGTTACAGGGACTCTTGGTGGCTTACCTCAGTCTTTTCACCAGTCTATCTTGGATTTGTACCCCCTAATGTTTCTATTCTACAACTGCATATGTAACCTCTTCTCTTTAAAAATATGTTCTTGAGTAGAAAGCAAGGCCTGCCTTTGGTGGTTCATTCCATGCATTAAATACCCACATTCCACTTTTTCCTAAAGTCTTGCAATTCCTGGTGTCATTTTTTTTAAGCATTAGCTTATATCATTTTGTTTCTGAGCCTCTTGTTCAGGGCTTTGGAGCTGTGCTCCAGCTGCGCTCCAGCTCCAGGCAAAAACCTGCAGCTCCACTGCTCTGGAGCTGCTCCGCGCTCCAGCTCCGGGGTCCGCTCCAAAGCCCTGCTCTTGTTACCTTTATGTTTTGTATCTGTCACAGGGCAATTGAATCAGTATTACCCCTGCATGATACAGAAAGTGCATCCATTCTAGACTCCTGGCTTCTCCATCATCACCATGCTTGGGTGGAGACCTAAATCTCTCTCTCCCTCCCCTTCTCCTCCCTGACCAGGGTTTTTCCAGGTTGCACAGTTCAACTGCCTGCATTATCAAAGACCAGCATTTGGGTGGCAATGATGTCTGAATACCAGCCCATTGCTAAAGCTTGTCTCTCCCAGGCATGGATGAAGCAAGTGAAAACCTTCAGAAAAGCTAATATTTTTGAATGGCAGCACAAATGGCTAATGAAAATAAAGGCTAATTGATTTAACTAGAACTATTTCAAAGTTTTACATTTATGAATGTGTTTATACCTTGAAACAAATTAGAGATGATTCAATCAAGCAATGATTATGATTAGCCAGAGAGGGATGCTATGTGTCAGTTTCGGTAGTCTATTTCTCAGGTTGGAAAATGATACCTCTTCCAAGACAATAAAGTAAGTCTAGAAGTTGAGGAAAGTAAAGCCAAAAAAGCTGATGATAGTAGTATTTTATTATCTAAACAGAATTAGAATCCGTAGTAGAAGGAAAAAAATGCTTTTTTGAACATATGGAAATTGAAAATTCATTGGTTAAAGCAGGGATTCTAATTACTGTGATACTAATTACCAGCTGTATGTTTCCAACACTTTACATAAACCTAAATTTTCCATCAGTGATGGCATTTTAACAAACAAATATCTTATAGGCTTGTTTATGATGAAGAAAGCATTTTTAACTTTTTACTGGTCATATCTTATTGTCAGATGCCAGTGACCAAGAATCTTTTGAAAACTTAGCAAATATTGCCATGGGCCAAACCCTGCTTGCCTTACTTGGAGCGACTTGTGTGAATAAGACAAATAGAATTTGGCCTTATGAGAGAATCCTTGCCAATCCTTGCCTACATGTACTCCTAGCTATACCAACAAAATGCTCAGGGTAAGAATGGTCACCCATTTTAATTAATAGGAAACACTAATTTCTAGATGAACAGAGAGCATTGCATACAGATTCAGATTGGTACTAATGCTAACAATATATCATGTTGACAACTTTAAATTGGCTGCTGACTTTGCTTAAAGGAAATGGGCAAATCTTACCAAATCAATGATGATGTACATTTTATTGATGAAAACAAAATGAAAAAACTTTTCTATCCCTTTAGTTACAATTGTTTTTTAAATCTTCTCTGGCCCTTACATTTATTTTTTCCAGACAACTGTAACAAATCTCTTTATCTCAGTTGCTGCATATTTCAGCTTCTTGAGGAGACGACACTTAAACTCTGTGCAGACATTCACCATGGCTAGATCCAAATAATCAAAGATAGCACTCTGTTTGAACACTCTGCCAAGCTTAATGGTAAAGCTCGGGAAGATTAAGGGGAAAGAAGGACACAAATTCATTACTCATTTACTTCTGTTCACATTATTTACACAGTTTGTTCATATGGTGAACTCTTATCTGAATTTGATCATAGTATTAAGTTCTTAAATATTAAACAGAACAAAATGCACTTTCTAAGATATATTCTTTCTGAGGGAGACATATTGTACCCAGTTCGTTCCTAGAACTATGCCAAATTTGCCCAGTGCAGATGCAGAGACAGAGCCCTTATTGTAGAAAGTGTTGTGGGAGGAGAAGTAGTAGCATCAAAAAGCAGCCTTGAGCTTCTGTCCATAAGTGGCCACAGCCCAAAAAGTGGGGGGTACTGCCCAGCAAAAGGCGGTATGAACAGGAAATGTATTTCTTCAGCATATGCCTTGAGTAGCCTCTGCTCATGGAGTGTCTATGGAGCCACAACCATACCTTGCCCTTGGTCCAGCTACTGAAAACTGCTTGAGAGAACCGTCATCAACAACAACAACTGCCTTCCTTTGGGATTAGTTGCCACTGGATGTGACAGCCCCCCAGCATGGGAAGTGTTCAGTTCACCTCCTTGCACCATCTCTGGTGAAGTTAACCTGTTATATGTTGACTATTATTTTGAGAAAATGATGCAACTGAAAACCGAAAAGTAGTTTCAAAATCGTACATTAAGAAATAAGACTATAACCTCAAATCAGGAAAAACACATAGATGAATAAAACACCATCTAATTAATGTCTATAGTCCAGCAAAGCACTTACTCACATGCTTAATTACCGTTTGAGTAGTCTCATTGACTTCACAATAACTACCAAGTACTTTGCTTAGTGTGACAATATGTCCTAACTTTATTGGTTCAATCCCACTTTCTAACATGGCTTCCCAGGAACTTCCCTTAGAATACCTGGATTTATAACTACAAATTGTTTGTTCAAGACATATTACTGCACGAAGAAAAAATTGCTCCTTTTACTAAGAAAAAAAACAGTTAAAGGGAATGAATATTCATTAGAATGAACAAGTCTGCTGTAAATAGAAAAACGGAATGACCATGGATACTCAAAATTGTTCTTTTACCCAAAGTGAACGTTAAGGACATACGTTTAGTGCATCATAATAAACTAACCTGGAACACTGTTTCTGCAGAAAAAATTCTCCACTATGAGAAATATGCATATGTTGCTATTGAGTCAGAAGCTGGTGGCAATGACATTAGTGTGAATGCAGTTGCCATCTTGGCTTGACATGCTTGGGATGGAAATAGAAACTGAAAGCATGAGCTGCTACAGCTTAGCTAGAGCTGTTATAGACTCATATCCTCTGTAGATTGAACACAGAGGGAGATCTGTAACACTGACCAGTGACATTAGCACACTTTAATGAGAAAAATGTACCTTTGACCCTAAAATATCACCCCAAAAGTGTCCTGGTTATTGATTTTGAAAACATGGTCTCCTTAGCTTTGCTGGATCAGTTCCTTTTACGAGTGCTGTGACAATAGATTTTTTTTAAAATGTACTGCAAAGACACTTTCAAATCTGAACTTCCATCCCTGTAACCTTATATCCCTTGCATGAAACACCAGGAGAAAAAGAGAAGTTCCATAATATTGTACATACTTTTAAAAATAATGTGTATCACCAGTCTTCCAGCTCTTAAGAAATCAGCAGGTGCTTAGTGTGACAAAGTTCCTCCTCTGCCTTGGTGGGTCCTCCGCTTATTGGCAGATTTGCTCGCCTCAGAGATTCATGGCAGCCCTCAGTTTGGCCACTTTTGCTAGGGGCTCAAACCTGCCGTTCACTCAGCTAACTTCATCACTGGACAGCATGGGGAAAAGGATGGAAAACAATCCCCGCAGTCTCCGCTGGTCCACCTAGTGGGTCGGGGGACAGGACAGGGACCTTCCCCTCTGATGGGACCCACAGTCCAGGTCAGCAACTCCTGTATCCAATACAGAGTTAGGGGGATGAGGGGAACCCGGGCCTGCCCTCTACTCCAGGTTTCAGCCAGGGCCCTGTGGATCACAGCTGTCTACAGTATTTCATGTAACTCCTGTGTGACAGCTACAACTCCTTGGGCTACTTCCCCATGGCCTCCTCCCAACACCTTCTGTATCTTCACCACAGGACCTTCCTCCTGATGCCAGACAGTGTTTTTACTACTCAGTCCTCCAGCAGGACACCCTCTCACTCTCAGCTCTTTGCACACCCCTCACTGACTGAAGTGAGGTCCTTTTTAAACCAGGTGCCCTGATTAGCCTGCCTGTCTTAATTGATTCTAGCAGCTTCTTAACTGGCTCCAGGTGTCCTAATTAGCCTGTCTGTCTTAATTGGTTCCAGCAAGTTCCTGATTGTTCTGGAACTGCCCCTGTTACCTTACCCAGGGAAAAGGGACCTGCTTAACCTGGGGCTAATATATCTGTCTTCTATCACTCTCCTGTAGCCATCTGGCCCTACCCTGTCACATTAGCTATTCAGTCTATGCTGCATTTCACTTTGAAAGCACTGTAGAGGGGGAAAAAATCAATTACCATATATACTTGTTCATTAGCCTGTTCGTTTATAAGCCAACCCCCCAAGATGGATAGGTAAAAATAGTAAAAACTGTATGACCCTTTCATAAGCCGACCCTATATTTCAGGGTTTGGCAAACTTTGGCTCCCGCCCCATCAGGGTAAGCCGCTGGCGGGTTGGGACATTCTGTTTTCCTGGAGCGTTCACAAGCACAGAGGCCCTCAGCTCCCTGTGGCCGCAGTTTGCCATTCCCAGCCAATGGCAGCTCCCATTGGCTGGGAATGGCGAACTGCGGTCACAAGGAACTGAGGGGCTCCATGCCTGCAGACGCCCCAGGTAAACAAAATGAAAATGTATTAGATATTCAATTCAATTCAATGATTTCATAGAGTTTTAAATCATCAAGTTTTGGTGTAGTCCCATTTATAAGCCGACCCCCGTTACTTTTTTACCCAAAATATTCGGCTTCTGAATGAGTATATTCTTTATGTTCAAACGTACATATTTTTGTTAAACAACTCTAAACCTATTCTCTTTGCCATACTTAAATCAATTTGAAGGCTGATTTTTATGAAAATTATCTTTAGCCTATTGAAGTCAATGGCACTAATTGACTTCAATAGGCTTTGGATCAGGCCCTCAGCCTATGTTCTTGTCATAAAAACCTCTGATATTCTCATTTTATCATATGCCTCATGGACAACATAACCTCTATGTATGCAAGAAATGAAACCAATCAATATGATTTTTTAAAAGTGTATATAGTATCACATAACAAGAATTTATCTGATATGTAGAAAAAAGGAGTGAATTCCTGGCCCTGTTCACATAAATGGCAAAACTCACACTGGGTTCAATAGGGCCACAATTTCACAGAGGGGTCTAATGATTAGATCAGGGTAGTGGGAGTCATGACTCTAGAGTTCTAGTCCTGATTCTGCTACAGACTGGTGCTTGTGACCTGATCGCTGCCTCAGATTGTTATATGAAACACCAATATGCTAATATTTAAACCTCCCAGGATTCATTAACATTTGTAAAGCACTTTAATATGGACTAATGGCACTCTATAAATGAAAAGTATCTATAAACATATTGAATTAAATGCTGATTTTTAAAAGTATTACAGCAAAGCGAAAATTCCCTGTACTGTTTTCAAGTAAACTCCATCCATGAACAATTCAAGTTATTAGTGAGTTATTGAGCACACTGTACAAATACAAGACCATTAAATACCTTAAACCCACCATGCTGTAACTAAACAGACTGCTACTGTTTTCATTTTCTGATTATAAATTCTTATCTGTCTGCTGCTTATTTGGATGAATGTTTGATCTTTAATCTGGCTCTCGGCTCAACCCTATTAATATGAAGATAGTCAAGATACCCTTTTTATTATTTATGAATCATTTAACTAAAATAATGTCTGCCTATTTAATGATATTTCTGAGAAAAGGCACTTTTGAAGGATTCATTCATTTTAGAAATTCCATAACAGCCACTATTATTAACAGACTATTTTTTTCCAAGCCATGTCATATACATATAATAGAGTACAATAAATATTGCTTTTAATTTCTGAACACTGGGGAAAATATGTTTTAAACCTAAGGAATTTAAATCTGACCACTTTTAAAAAAATTACAAGGAACAGATTATTTTAATCAGACCTACCGGCTGTTAAAAAAAGAAACAAAAATGTATGAAATTATTTACGTCATGATGATTTTGCTGCTTCATTATATTCCTTGTCTGTTTCACTACAGCTCTGTAGTTGAAAATAACAGATTTACTCCAACCTCATGTGTGTCTTTCCACCGTAAGGCTACTGTGATTATGAATGTGCAGTTTGGTAGGGCAAATGAGGAAGCAAGAGTACTTAGCGTAAAGTTAATCTCATGTTAATCTTTTTTTTTTTTTGGTAATAGCAGCCATTGCTTTCCTCCAGAAGGCCCAAGATAGACAAGAGATCTGTAGTATGGCCAGCTCAGGAGAGTGCAGGTAGAAATCTAGCTAGAGTACTTTAGTAAAACCCAGGAAACCTCTTTACAGGAAAAATCAGTATATGTTGAGCCACCTTGCTAGAGGAAGCTGCATTGGGAAGCATGGGACAGAGTTGCACTTGAAAAGATTAATAATTTGCTCAAAATAATGTTTTCACTGCTTCTGATTTCATAGTTTGGTACAAGGTAAAATTTGCCATGTTTTGCATCAGAAAGTTGGCTTTGCTGATACAGTGCTCTATGTTGCCTCTCATCAGATTCAGGAATTTCTAGGAAATGCATCCAAAAATTCACAAAGAAAACCACTCTGGTCTCCCAGCTATTCCACAAGAGCATCAGGCATGGCCTCGGAATCAGCTAAATAAAAAATATAAGCGTAAGGTTTTTATACTTATTTATAAATATTTAGAATGTTTTAAAACTACTGAAGATGAGATAGATTTCCATGTTTCTTCAAGAGAACCGATACACCAGATGCATTACTACTAAACTGTAGAAGCAGCAGCTTTAGCCATTGGACGCTCGGCAAGTTAAATCCCAGTAGAAACTGGAAGGGTTTGTATTTTGTCTCAAGCATAAGGTTATAGATTCTAGTATTCCATTGTCAGGGTTGGGATATAAACAGGCGGGGGCATTGATTTGGAAGGAAGGAAAAAAGAAAGAGTTTTGGCAATTTTACAAAAGTGATTGCAAATTTAGCTGAAACCTAATACAGTATAAACAGAGCTTTCTTATGAATGACCAAACAAAAATGAACTCTGGTGGATTCATTTTAGTCAAACATTTTCCATTCATAATGCATTTTGTTATTCATAAAACAGTTGGGTATTCTTTTGAAATGCTTTCATTTGGATTGTAAGCCTGTTTCATAGTTAAATATTATAACATTAACTGTTTGAGTGATCTTTCCTCTGAAACCTCTTGATAGGCCAGTTCCATAATGTCCATTTAAGCAGACTGAGATTGCATTTATATTAATGTGAACCCACTTATATTAATGTGAACACAGGTGAGGCACTTTCAGGTTTATTGACCTGATTTGGAGATCAAAGCCACTGCTTAGTCCTGAAATGAAAGACAGATTTAAACTTCTTGAGTTTATTTTAAAAAAAATCCAGGGCTGTTAAAATTTAAACAATAATTGTAATGTTCATATTTTCATATTTGATCAAACTTTTGCAAACAAGATCAAAGCATCTGCGTTGCATGCACTTTGGAAAACAGAACACAACATTGCTCAAATTGCATTTTATATCCCTTTATGTATACAAAGTCCTGTTCAGATTTACATTCTGCTTTTAGGACCTACTTATACAAAAACAAATCATGGCTCTAGGCAAATTAGAACCCTTGTAATCTTATAAGTGATGTGATTTCACAATCCTTTTGCTATGACCTATATTCACAGTGCTAAATTCAGCTTATGGTCAATGTTCTCTTCCTCAAGTGTAGATTCTTGTGGAGGCTGTCCAATGGGGAGGGGTGAAGTGTCAGGGCTGGGAAGGTTGCATTATTGCAAAGTGGACATAAACTTATTTCATTTTGCAGATCTGCAAAAGGTCAGAGTGGCCCCCAAACTGCACAATGTGTTAGTGTGGCCGGTGGATGTGCCAATATCTCTGAGGAACTGCTAATGGTACAACTTCTATCGAGCACAGGCCATAAAATAAGGCTGCCCTTCCTTGTTGGAATTAAGGGAGGGCTGGTAGCACAAACAACACGTCTCTGTGATGTTGAAATCAGCTAGTACAAAGAGGAATAAGACAAAGCTGCCTAAGCATCTGGATCCAATACATTACACTAAATCACAGTACAGACATTGCACTTATTTTCTCATTTTGGCAGATAAACATATAAACTCCTTTGCTCTGTAAATTTCTCCATACCACTCTGCTGTGCTTCCCATACTGGGTGGCCATAGGGGATACATCCTACTGTCTCAGATCAGATTTAAAAGAAAACACTAGTGTTGTCCTTACTGGGATTATTCCAGTTCTCATCAATTCCATTTCCACATAGCTTTTAGAGTGGAATGTAATGTAGCCCCTTATTGTCAATTTTGATATCTTCCTAAAAAGAAAAAAATAGGCTATATTTCCTATGACATACCTAGAGAAAACCAAAAATGATAACATTCTTAGTGCTTATGTAAGGAGGTTGTTAGTCCTTTAGTGAAACTTAGTGGGTTTTTTGGTTGGCTCTCTCCCAACACCAGGAAGAAGGAAAAGATCTGAAGAGGAGTCAGGATTCTGGGAGTGACAGGTTCCCCAGGACCAATAGTTGGCTGGTAAAATTGTTCCAATGGATATGCACCTTAATCCACTTTGAATTTGTCTAACTTCCAACTTCCAGCTAATGGTTCATGTTATGCCTTTCCTTGCAAGGTTAAAGAGCCCTCTTGTATTGGACACATTCTCACCATATAGACTCTTGTAGACCTTTAGCAAATCACCCCTTAGTTGTCTCTTTGATAAACTAAGTAGACTGAGCTTTTTAAGTGTCTCAGTGTAAGGCAGGTATTCCAGGTCTGATTCTTTTCTAAACCCTCTCCAATATTTCAACAGCCTCTTTAAACTCTGGATGCAATAATTATCCACAAAAACAACAAGGAGTCCGGTGGCACCTTAAAGACTAACAGATTTATTAGGGCATAAGCTTTCGTGGGTAAAAAACCCACTTCTTCACATCTGAAGAAGTAGTTTTCATGGGAAGAAGTGGGTTTTTTACCCACAAAAGCTTATGCCCAAATAAATCTGTTAGTCTTTAAGGTGCCACTCTCTGAAGAAGTGGGTTTTTTACCCATGAAAGCTTATACCCAAATAAATCTGTTAGTCTCTAAGGTGCCACCGGACTCCTTGTTGTTTTTGTGGTTACAGACTAACACGGCTACCCCCTGATACTTAATAATTATCTAATTAATGCTGAAAGTAAAGAAGTAAGAACACGTCCCTCTTTCTTTATATTTGCCAGTTCATATACACAAAGATTGTATTAGACGGCTTAGCCACAGAATCACAATGGGAGCTCGTGCTTAGCAGTCCAGATCACTCTGTAGGAGTGACCTGTCCTTATTGTTATTTACCATTCCACCAATCTTTGTGCCATCTTCATTTAGACTTTATCAGCAATGATTACTTATTTATTTTTGTATCATTGATAAAGAATAGCACCGGTCCAAGTACAGACCCTGAAGGCACCCTACTGGACATCACTGCTATTCAGTGATGATACTCTATTAACAATTACATTTTGAAATCTATTTTTTACTTTATCTGACAAGATTTATTTTCAAGGTCAAGAGCTAAGGTGATTACAATGCATGGAATTTCAGAGAGTTTTGATGTGGGGTTGAGACATCTTGCTTCATTTTAGTTATGGAGTTGATTAGTAGGAGAGCCAAGTTTGTGGGGAAACTGAAAATTAATGTATGCTGATGAGTTGGCCCTTTTGTCTGACAGCAAAGAGGAATTGGTAAATATGATATCAGAGTTGGCATCTGTGTTTGAAGAACATGGTTTGAAGGTAAACATGAAGAAAACTAAGTTATACAAATAAGGAAGGTGGAAGAAGAGCTTTTGTTTGAAATTTCAGGAAAGAAGATAAATCAGAAGCTAGAATTTGTATACATGAGAAGTCAC
Source organism: Chelonia mydas (assembly GCF_015237465.2). NCBI lineage: Eukaryota > Metazoa > Chordata > Testudines > Cheloniidae > Chelonia > Chelonia mydas. The sequence goes on along the minus strand of NC_051251.2, from coordinate 50,083,977 downwards.
ATAGTTCCATCAGAGAGAGATCTGGACAACTAAAAAGAAGAACCCAATGTGCATGGGTGGCAATAAAAAAGGTGGCAGGAGTACTGTATGATCAACAGTTAAGTAACAGACTGAAAGGAAAAGCGTATGCTGCATGTGTTTGTCTCTGCCTGCTCTATGAGGGTCTTATGGAGATAGAAGAAAACAAGATACAGGTAATAGCATAGAATATACTGAGGAGCATGAGAGGCAAGCAGATGGTAGGCAGAGTGTTCATGGAAGAAATTAAGGGGAAGATGAAGTTGGTACTCTCAGTGATAGGTTGGAGAGCACATGTTTGTGGTGGGCATGTGATAAGAATGGATGAAGAATGACCAGCCAGAGAGGACGACAGCTAGAAAGCATGTGGAAGACCAAGGATACATGAAAGACTCTGACAAGTGAAATTTGAGAAGAAAAGGATGGGATTTCCCAGACCTACGAGCCTGTGCCATGGACTTGAAGGACTGGCAAAGAATTGTGGGCATCTGCAACCCTGTGCAAATGGGAACAGGGAGTTGAGAAGTGAAGTGACAAGATCTATTTTCATAAAACATATTGATTGGCATAACTACGTTACCATCCTTTATTATTTTTGGATTGAGTCTAGCATCAGCCACTACATTATTTTCCCCGGGGGAAAGTCACAAAGTTGGGCTAACTGGTCTATAGTTACATGGATTGTCTCATTTATCCTTTCTAAATATTGGCACAATTTTAGCTTTTTTCCAGTTCTCTGGGTAAGTTCCAGAATGCAAAGATTTATTAAAAATCAACATCAACTGAGTTCAGAGAGTGGAGATGGATGATGTGAGTGTAAAAAATCAGATTGACAAATCAGGTAATCAGATTTGGCCACACAAAGCTCCAAGTGCATGTGAAATGGTGCGTGAATTATACTATGATAACTGGGGCTTTCTGAAGACTTTGTAAATGCCAGAAGGACCCAATGATCTTGCCATACTTTAATTATGACTATGTGAGATAGGTAGGTTCCAGTTAGAACATTTAGTACCATCTGAAATACTTCATTCACACCACAGAAGTATACAACAAAAATGGCCTTGGTTTGCGTTTGTACTGCATTCAAGATCCATCTAGTTTATTTGAAAATTTTGTCCTAACTATCCCTTGAAATGTTCAGTAGATCTTTTTAAAACTTTATCTGGCAACCCTCCCGCTTTTTGAGACTGCTGCTTGTAGCAAACTCAGAGTGTGAGCTGGGCTTGTAGGGGACAGCTCATATGAGGCAAGTCAGGCAAACTTTCTCCTCTGTCTGACTCCATCTATGTGATTCTGAGGATCATTCTAGCCCTGCAGAGGTTATTTGCACTAGTAGGATCTATGGATCTGATCCTCAGATCTGAGCAAGTGGCAATCCCTCCTTATCCTGGGGCCAGCCATGCCCCTGGCATGACTCCACTATGCTTAATACTAAAATTTAAACTTAAGCGGGAGTCGAGAGAAGGAGAAAGTAAAGTGGTTTCTTAATTCTAAAACAATGAAGGAACAATATAAAAGTACAGAGTATTTTTGACAGAAATATTCACCTAAAAATGCATGCACAGAATGTAGGAGACTGAACAGGACTGCTCATGCATATAGCTATAAGGTACATGAAGAACCCCAGAGGGATCATGCATGAGATTTAGCATGACTAATATGAAGGTTATCAAAAGTGCAGACACTCTCAGGCATGTACTTCTCCTTGAAAACGTGAGCTGGAAGGTTTTTATGAATTCTGTTTCAGATGTTGGAGAAAATGGGCAGGTTTGAGTTGGAGGTTCCACAAAGTTGCACCTTATTTGCCTCTTCTGTTCAATGTGCACATGGTGCATTTGGGAAGGTGAGTGGGAAGGCACAGGCTGAAGTGTTTTCAGTGTGCTATTTTTCAGTTCTCTTTCTAGTTCCTTTGTTAGTGTCCTGGCAGAGCCTGGATAGGGAAGTGTGTCAGAGGAACTGGAAAAGGGGAACGTCAGACAGCAATTGTAGGCCATGTGCTCAACGAACTTAGAGATAACAGGGAAATGAGGCAGTAGTTGGAGAGGCAAGTGGGGGTCAAGGGTGATGAGGTTTTTTTAAGATGGGAGAGACTAAACTATGGTCCTATTGTGAGGAGAAAAGTCACAGGAGAGTGAGAGGTTATGGTTACTATCAGCTCTGCCTTTGTTGCCTCAAGATCAGATTTCTGCTGCTGTTTTGTTTCTACTAAGTATCTGTCAAGGGCACCTAGAGCCTGGGATAGGACTCCTATGTTGAAACTGAAACAATTAAACAAACAATACTTATTTGAAGAACATTTCATCAAAGAAGGCAGCCTGGCTGCAGATTGGATTAATGGCAAAGTGAATGATTTTAAATCTTTGGGAAGACAGTGCTCCCCACACTGAAGAAGAATGAAAGACTAACCTTACTTGGATTGCATCTCTTGAGAAAGCTATGCATAAAATATCCGATAATGGAGACTTATTTGCGAACAAATGAATTATGTGTTCTAAAGTATATTAAATCTAAAATAATCTGCCCACTGAGTTCATGGAGTGTAATTTGTGGGTGTACTAATATGATGCTTTGAAGATATACCTATCTAAAGGTGTTCACCTGAGGGGATTTTCCTTGCTGGTTTAGGGGCAATGTCCTAAACTGACTGTAACTGAGTCTTACCCAAACTGGCATTGAACCTGGCCACCCCCTTTTCCCCCTTCTTGTGGTTCCCACTAACTGAACCCAGAGTCTTGTGTAAATCAAATAATACCCCCTTATAAGGTAGTTTATTAATAGAAACAAACACACAGGGCTGTCCTTAGGATTTATGGGGCCCTGTGCAGTATTATTAAACTGGTGCCCCTATGCCCGACGGCAGCCTGGGTTCGCAGCCCAGGGAAGGGCCGGGAGGAGGGATGAGGCAGCAAAGGATACCGAGAAGCCCGGCCCGCCTCACAGTTCCCCGCAGAGTCACAATTCCCTGCTGAGACCCCTGTACCCTCTCCCTTACGCAGAATGTGCAGCTTCGGCACATTTGGCTCTGTGAATACGGCCTCTGCCTAAGGAGACTGCAGTGTGCACTGGGTGTGCGGGAGCCGACCTGCTCTTACCTGCTGTCATGGGCAGTGGGTGAAGCTGCTGCTTGGGGAGGCTAGCTCCCCAGCCCACCTCTTCTGTCTGTGGCCCCACCCAGGCTCCAGTCCTGCTCCACCCCAGGCCCTGCCTCACTCCGCCCAGGCCCTGCCCACTCCCCACTGTCTCCCTCCTCTCTTCCCTCTCCCACCCTGCTCACCCCCTTCCAGCCAAATCCCAGAACCCAAATGAAGCAAATGACATTTGAAAAAAATACTCTTCTGCAATTTCTTTCTAAAGAAAATGGGGCATGTTTTCTACTGCATGCCAGATGGTGAAGACTGGACATACAGAAGGTACCTAATTAAAAGCACTAAACTTGGGAATAAAAAATGTCAGTCGCAGGTTTTTTTATATGTCCTGAAGTTTGTCAGAGATTTATTTGCAAAAACTTTGTAGTAAGGGCGAGTCAGCCGTCCTGCAGAATACAACATTAAATATTATGGAATACATGATGCAGCTCTTCTCTGTTTTACATTTTCTTAATCAGTATTTCTAAGCTGATTTTATATGTTAAATGTATTCTTAAACCTTCATAAAGTAATCATTCCAGATTACTACATATTTAACTCTCTGAAACAAGACATTATTTTAAATTAATCAGTCACAGAGGTTTAGTTTGTTCATAACAATGTTCATTGCTTTTAGAAGAAGGGAACACTAATTTACTCTGTGTGATCTCCATAACAATAGACATGTTTATGAAATTTCAGCAACTTCAAAAATATGTATCCAAATATTTTAGGCATAACAAAGGATTTGATATTTTACTAGGTACTGATTTTGCTGGAGGGCTCTCTTAAAACTAGTTCATCAGATAGTCAGAAGTAAAGAAAGGGAAACTCTTTGTCCAACTATGTGGAAGGAAAGGGGTGTTGTTCCTTTAAGGGCTCTCTTTAGGGGAAGGGGGAAGAAGGGAGAAAGGGATGGACAGAAAGGACAGGAAGACTTTGGAAGCAAATATTTTTTAATATAGTAATTAAAATTAAAATGTGTATTTTAGATAAAGGTGGTCTTTTGAAGGATTTATTTTAAAAACTACATGTCTGAAGATCCAAGCATTTAAGGCTAAAGACGATCGTGCATCTAAAAATCTATGCAAGGATTTTTTAGAGATGTGATTTTATAATCTTCACCAACTCACTAATGAAATATTTTAAAGCAAATTTTAAACTAAGGTGCTGTAGACTAACATGTTCTGAGTAAATATTACAGAAATGCACAACTGTTCTTGTCAGTATATTCAGAAACTGACAGTATGTACCTGGGGTTTGGCAAATGCCTATTAAATGGCTTCACTTGAATGGCTCTTTAACAGTTTTAATGTTAAGGAGGACTTGTGGCACCTTAGAGACTAACCAATTTATCTGAGCATAAGCTTTCATGAGCTACAGCTCACTTCATCGGATGCATACTGTGGAAAGTATAGAAGATCTTATTATATACACACAAAAAGCATGAAAAAATACCTCCTCCCACCCCACTCTCCTGCTGGTAATAGCCACAAGTACTCCTTTTCTTTTTGCGAATACAGACTAACACGGCTGTTACTCTGAAACCAGTTTTAATGTTGTGCTAATAGGGCTGGCAGACCGGAAGGCTTTTTCACTTTTAAGTTACTAGATCCCCTCGAGAGCAAAACTCACCAGGCTGCAGCAGCTAGCTGTGGGAGCCTACAGGAAGGGTTAGAACAGGGATAGGAAGAGCTGAAGGGTGGACACTAAGACCCAGTGGTTCCCCAAATTTTCAGGTGCCCTACGCAGCCGCGTATGCTGCGTATGCCTAAGAACGGCCCTGCAAACACAACAAAAGACCCGTTCAAATATCAAATCAAAACATGTCTTTCTCCAACTCCCCAGTTTCTTCAGTCCCTTGCTGGGTGCAACAGTTGTTTCCAAAAGCAAGGCCCTGCTGTCTGGTGTTTCCTCAAACCATTTCCCTCTAAGATTATTGCTCTTATGGTTTCTGTTCCTGCCCCTCAGAGTATCATTCCAGCCAGACGTTCCCATCTGGTAAGTATGGAAAGCCTCTTGCCCATTACTGTCTGGCCATGGGTCTCCTTTGGATCTGGTGATGAGCTGTACACTCCACACTGGTCCCAAAGGAGTTAGAAGACAATATTGGGAATACGTAGCCCTACCCCTACAGACCTCTGAGCATGAAAGAGCAGGTTAAAAGGGATCTCAAACACAAAGAGGATGGCAAAGGAGATGGACAGGCTCCAGGAAAGAGAAATCTTTCCAAAAAGTCAGACAGAAGGTATAGCCTAAGAGAAGACCACTGAGTGGGTAAGGCCCACAGGCAGTGCCTTCTCCAACCCCACCCTCTTTGATAACCTGCAGGACTGTGCTCCTTTGGGCTCTTTTTGTTTTGGGTTTTTTTTTTTTTTTGAGAGAGAGAGAGAGAGAGACTGTTTGGACTACAGGGGCCATTCCCCAAACTGCAGGGACTTAGTGGTAGGAAGTAGCCCAGAGAAGTGAACTTGTACCAGCAGGGTGCTCCCTGCAGTTGCTTTCCACAAGGACCTCTTCCCCCAACAAATCGTGTTTATCTATGTGTCTGATAATTTTGTTCCTTACTATAGTTTCACCTAAATTGTCTGGTACTCAAGTTAGGCTTACTGGCCTGTAATTGCCAGGATCACTTCTGGGCTTTTTTAAAAATCAGCTGCCCTCTAGTCATCTGATACAAAGGCTGATACATGTCACAGTTAGTAGTTCTGCAATTTCATATCTGAATTCATTCAGAACACAGCTCCTTTTACTCAAGCAAAATGGCATGTGTATTTGGACCTTGGAAATAGAGACCCTATGGGGAGCCACTCACATCCATCTATCTTTTGTGGTAAACACTGAAATGGGATTCAGTAAAACCCTCACTAACTCTTGGAGAATGGCTTCACTGAAGTGTAGGTAATTATTGTACTTTCGGCAACCCTCCCAGCTCTCATTTGACCTGTTACAGTCAAGATTTTTCTCACTTTCATAAGTCTGACTTTTTTTCTTTGCTTTTCTCACAAGCAAAACTTAGACCAGCCCCATTCATTTCACTGAGTATTTTATTATTTCAAGGATTTTTCCTTAAGGCCTGGAAGATTTTTTTTAATTGTTTGAAGCTGAGAAGTACTTCAAGGGGAAATATTACATTCCATAGAGACTTCAGTATTAAATGAAAGACGCCATTAACACAAAAGTAGCGCTGTATTTTCATGGAGAGGCTCTCTCAGATCAAAGACTGGTTTAATATTCCCACCAAACTGCTTCAATTATTTATGCTATTTCTATTTTTTTCACACTTTTTGATTAAATGTTTTCACAGAAGAATATACAACTCACTTTAGAACTTTGCATTCATTCTACTGAGCAGAAAGCAGCATATGGATTTATTCACCTCACTGGATTTCAGTAAATTTGGTACTGAGCTCCTGTGCAATTACCATATGTTAATGAGCAGCCTGCATAAGTAAAGCTAGTGGTGGAAGCAGTCGAAGAAATTGCAGGTGTTACATGTCGAATTTTTGGCTAAATCACAGGTATAGAGTCATAGCTTCCCTCCTAGGAGTATGCCTTGCATAGTAATGCCTTTCATCTATGACCATCAGTTAATAACATAGCTGTTTCATTTACTCTGGAACAGAATTAGGCTCACCAATGGGAGTGAAGGTATAGGTAAAATGAGAGTAGAAAAGGCACAGAAAAGTGTGTGAATCAGCTATATGTGAAAGGATAAATGCATGCAACATCAATGGCTTTGATTGGGATAACCTAATATCTGTTATGATGGCTGAAAGGAAAGTTTTTTTGGTGGAGGTGAGTCTTCAGCAAAACAAAGAAAATGTTGTAGAGCCCAAGGTCTTTTAGGCTTGGATATTTGCTACTTAAATACATCTAAAGCTAACATTATGAAAAAAACTAACCTTGCACAAGAAGAATCTGGAATAATTTAAGAATTGTTATTGCATACCTAATATTTTCCACCCATTCATGATATTATGCACCTGGAGCTTGTAGTCAAGACATGTGACTGCAGCCTGGGAAACTCCTGAATTCAATACCAGCGTTGTATGTTTATTGTCCTGTCATGATTTCTTTTTTCTATTCACCATCTCATTCAGGAAACTCAGTTGTTTCTGAGGTGGGAGCAAGCAGAGAGTTTGACAAATTTACAGCCAGTTAAATTTTTGGGTGAACTTGGTCTGATTTTTGTTTTGCCGCAAAACTTGTATGGGTTTCTTGATTTATGCATACAATACAGGGGAAATTTGACAGACTTAATAGGAAACTCATGAAACCAAGAAAGTGATGAGACTTAGATTTTGTATAGTTTTGAGATAGAGTTAGGATCAGAATGACCAAGCAGAGAGAGGATTACAGATGTTACTAGAGTAGAGAAATGCTCCACTTGATTCTGGCTGCAACATCATTTGTTATGTGGTATGAAAGAAATATAGGCAGTTAAAAGATGGGGATGATGAGATAAAAGAAAGATGTACATGATTTATTTAACTCCAATTTTCAAAGTAATTTCCAAAAGGAAGAGTTTTTTGTTGCTGCTTTTGCTTGAGCAAATATCCCTTCAGGGAGACATGCGAGATAAAATAGCAATAATAGGAGAGTTCTTTTGCATGTTTGATGTTTATTTCCGTTTTATGGAGACAGTGATCAGCAAATCAATCTGAATTTCCCCACATTCCATAAACCTTCCCTTCTTTTCTTTAGAGCAGCATACGGCATTACATTTATGATGTTAGAAATGCATTGGTTTTGATATATTTCATCTCTGTCAACAAGGAATTAAGATTGGTCTGGTGAGGAAGATTCTTTACTGCTGTCAGTCAAACTGATTGATAGCACTCAGAATACTTACAAAATAGAAATACTTGGTAATAGCATAGAAACTGTAAAAAGAACAACTGAGTAGCCCAAGTTGCCACACTATGTGTTTAGTACATTGGAACAGGTAACAGTCTTGACTGCTCTTGGAAGGATAGCTAATAACTGACCTGAGACACTTCAAATGGTCACCTGCCATATTTGCTATTCTTTCTGAACTTCAGGCTGGTTTGTTCCTATGCCCTCAATAAGGCTTCTTTAAAATACAGCCAGCTCTCCTGGACTCCTTGCCCCTTCGTATTAGCTTCCCAGCAGATCCTGCCCATCAGTTCCCTATGGGAGTCAAAGTCTGCTTTTCTGAAATCCAGGGTCCATATTTTGCTACTCTCCTTTCTTCCTTTTATGAGGATCCTGAACTCAACCATCTCATGGTCACTGCTGCCTAGGTTGCCACTCACTTCTACTTCCCCTACCAATTCTTCCCTGTTGGTAAGCAGCAGGTCAAGAGGAGCACGGCCCCTGGTCGGGTGCTCCAGTACTTGTACCAGGAAGTTGTCCCCAACACTCTCCAAAATCTTCCTGTATTGTTTTTGCATTGCTGTATTGCTCTCCCAGCAGATGTCAAGGTGATTGAAGTCCCCCATTAGTACCAGGGCCTGTGATCTGGAAACTTCAGTTAGTTGTCTGAAGAAAGCCTTGTCTACCTCATCCTTCTGATCCGGTGGTCTATAGCAGATGGTCACCATGACATCACTCTTGTTGCTCTCGCCTCTAAACTTAACCCAAAGACTCACAACAGGCTTTTCTCCAGTTTCATACTGGAGCTCTGAGCAATCATACTGCTCTCTTACTTACAGTGCAACTCCTCCACCTTTTCTCCCCCGCCTGTCATTCCTGAAAACTAGCTCAGGTCACCGCAGAGATGAGACTGTACAGCTTACACATCCTGGGTGTCAGTGAGAGCAGATGGATGGGATCAGGAAGATTAACAACAGCCTCGGGAAAAACTTTGCTATTTTCTGGATGGGATGATGGACAACACCATGAGGGTGTTGCCATCCTTTTGGAGAAGGGAGTGGAACATTCCCTGCTTGAATGGAAATCCATCAGCAGCAGAGTTATGAAAGGTGACTGAAAGGTGGCCTCCCCTGTTTCACACTCCTCCTTGTGTTTCCTCCTGGTATCCCACTTCCCCACTTACCTCAAGGCTTAGGTCTCCATCCCCCTGCAAACCTAGTTTAAAGCTCTCCTCACTAGGTTAGCAAGCCTGCCTGAGAAGATGCTTTTCCCTCTCTTCGTTAGGTGGATCCCATCTCTTCCTACCAATCTTTCTTCCTGGAACAACATCCTATGGTTGAAGAATCCAAAGTCCTCTCTCCGACACCATCTGTGCAACCATGCATTTACTTCCACAATTTGATGGTCCCTACCTGGGCCTTTTCCTTCAACAAGGAGGATGGATGAGAACACGACTTGTGTCTCAAACTCCTTTATCCTTCTTCCCAGAGCCATGTAGTCTGCAGTGACCCACTCAAGGTCATTCTTGGCAGTATCATTGGTGCCCATGTAGAGAAGTAGGAAGGGGTTGCGGTTCAAGGGCTTGATCAGTCTTGGCAGACACTCCATCACATCCCGAATTCTAGCTCCAGCCAAGTGGCACACTTATCAAGTCTCCCGGTCTGGACGGCAGATGGATGACTCTGTCCCCCTTAGGAGGGAGTCCTCGACCACCACCCGTCTCCTACTCTTGGGAGTTGTGGTCATGGAACCCCCATCCCTAGGACAATGCATCCCAGGCCTTCCAATCAGTGGGGTCTCCTTCTGCTCCTTTCCCTCAGATGATTCTTCCAAACCATTCTCCGCTGTAGTACCCTTGCAGAGAGCCTGCAAATGGTTTCTTACCTCTATCTGAATTGGGGGTACATGGGTTCTCCTCTTTCTTCTTCTGGAGGTCACATGCTGCCAGTTTTTTTCCCCATTCTGCACTGTCCTCTCTGAATCTTCAGCATGCTGTGACTCCAGTACCAAATGCTGACTTCTATCCAGAAAGTCTTCATTTTCTCTGATGCAACACAGGGTTGATACTTCGGTCTCTAGTCCTTTAACCTTTTCTTCTAACATGGAAACCAGCTTGCACCTCACACAAACGAAGTTGCTTCTATCCTCAGGGAGAAAGACAAGCATGGCACATCCTGTGCAGGTCACAACAGCTGATCACTCACTATCCATATTGTCTTCCTTCTAAGAGCCTCTTCAGATATTGTATTTACTGCTCACTGAAGCCTGAAAGGCAAACAACTCCGTGGGAACTCCCTCCAGGCAAACTCCCTCTGTTGGCCTCTTCTCTGTTCACCACTCACTCAGTTCGCAACTGACTTTGGTCATCAAAGTCAAATGAATACTCTTATGAAGTGATGCACCACCATAGGAAAATGCAATTTAATGTTGAACTGATTTGAAAGGAAATGGTTTAGATCAGTCCAACAAACCAAAATGACACATTTTGATTCGGGAATATTGAAATGTTTCATTTCAATTGAAAATGCTGAAACAAGTTTCACTGTTACTAAATCAATCCAGAAAAGTTGATCCACCAAAATTCAATATTTCAACCTTTTATCCTGATTCAGGACAAAAATAAATGTTGAAATGTCAGAATTTCTGTCCACAGGAAACTCAGATTTTTCCCCAAGTCTGTTTTTTAAACTATTGCCTGGGATTTTCAGAGTTGCCTAAATGAGTTATAAGGATGAATCCTATGGAGGGTCTTAAAATATCTTGGGAGCAAACTGAAATTCTAGGTACAGCAAGATGTGCTTATTGGGGAAATGGTAGCCATTTTGTACAGCTCAACAGTCCAGAAGGTCAAATCAACATTTCTCACCATGAATTACCTCATAGTTGTATAGTTTTTAAAAGAAATTAAATTATATTAATTACAATTGCCATTTCTGAGGATAATGGAGGCAATCATTCTTGTTGATAATTATATAACTTATACCACAACAGTGTTAGAGCTAAGGTCCATTGGTTTTAAGGGGACTACTCAGTGCATAAAGTTAAACTCATTTATGAGTCTTTGGCTTGGGTGTTGACTGATTTCTGGCCTGCTTTAATTATATTTGATATGAAGATTTTTCTTGTAAATGGCTATTTTGATTATTAAGCTGTAGTGTAGAAGGTTTTGCTGCTAGTTTAGTCTTTTACATGGGGATGTTATATTGCTTATCAGTAACTTTATTTTAATTAATTAATTAGTATTTCTAAAGCATTTTCAGTGTTTTTGGTATGTGTATACTAAACACAGTAACATACCTTATAAAACTGATTATGAAATTCCCTTATCTCTATCTGTTAAAAATAAGAAATATAATTCCCCGTCCTCTCATTCAATTAATGTATTTGAACCCTGTGAAACCCCACCCTCAATCTCAAGACCCTGGGATAACTTGCCCTAAAAGTCAACATATGCTGGCTCTTTCAGACCAACCAAGGAAATGAGTTCAAGAATCAAAGTCCCCTTTAAAAAAATAACCTCTTAGCCAGCAGGCCCTCCTGGTGAAACCAGTTTGAGAGCCTTAGCAGACATGATAACATATAAAGAAAGAGATGGTTCCTTAGTTAGCCTTAGTTAACCATATTTGGAAATCCTAAAGGCCTAATTCTACTCTCTTATTTATATTGAACCATACCATATTCTTGGCTACAGTATTATTCTACTGTCCTTCATCAGCCCTATGGAGGAGAGTTGGGGAGTAAGGACTGCCTTGATACTCTGCCTGGCTCTCTTCGAGTTGTTACTCCAGCAATGGTAACAGGAGAATGAGAAGTAAGATCTACTTACCCAATATTTCACCTTATAAGCAAATGGGAGGGGAGGGGACACAAATGGTTGGAGAGTGTAAGGAGCCCTGGCTCCACCTCTTTCTTCTACAGTCAGAGTAGCTGGCTAACAGTAGACTGAGGAATAAGCTGCTTCATGAGAAGGGTAAAGTGACTTTCCTTCTCCCAGACCAAAGGGGATGTTGTTGAGCTATGTGCTGCCCTTTGCTTAGGCGAGATTGTAAATATTACAATCTAATAGTTGTGAATAGTCTCATTATAACCAAGTCAATGATAGTAAAGACTAGACAAGAATGGGTGAATTTCCATAGGAAATTTAAAAAGATAGGCAATGAGTAGCACTTTAGCAGATTAAATTTATGGTTGAAAAAAGATAAAAGGAGAAAAATGAACTTATTATTTTTGTTGCTGGATTGTACATGAACTTAGGGAAAAAGACCAAGTACAATATGGACAGCTCAATACAACACCCGCTCACTGGTGAAAAAACAAACAGAATATTAGGATATATAAAGAACAGTCCTGGTAATATTATGATGCTACTATATAAATCAATGATAAAATCTTCACTTGCAATATTGTGTTCAGTTATAGTCATTCCATCTTAAATATATGTATGCAGAAATTGAGGAGGTTCAGAGGTGGACTATAAAAATGATTAGAGGCATTGAAATACTTCCATATGCAAAGCAACTGAAAGGATTGTCATTGCTTAGAGAGGAAACAAATCAGAAGAGACATGACTGAAGTTTATAAAATAACAAATAATATGGAGAAGTCATATCCATTTTACTCTTTTGTAAGGAGTACAAGAAAAAAGGTAAAACCAGTGAAACTGAAAGGAAAGAAACTTAGAATTGATGAAAGAAAATGCTTTTTAACACAGTGTATTATTTATTAAGCTGTGGAATGCATTGCCACAAGATAGAATTGAGGCCACAAGCTGAGGACGAATCAGAAATACAGGCGCTTCATACATGAAAATCTTTTCATTATTTTAAAATAAAAATGTATACAAGATATAAGCCCTCGTGCTTCACAGGTAACAGGTAAGCTAACCACTAACTGATGGGAGTTTAGAAATAACTTTCCCTATGGACAGATTTATTCCACTATTTTTCATTTTGGAGTTTCTTGCACTTTTCTTTGGATCAGCTGGTAATGGTGACTGTTGGAGACAAGATACTGGACTAGAAGGAGCACTGGGTTGATCCAATGTTGGAATTCCTATGTTCTTAAAAGTGTCACAGGAGCTAAATTTCACCAGGGTGTTAAAAATTGCTCTCCACAAGGAAAAGGTGTATATTAGATTTATTCGCTCATCCTCTGTTTCTGAGTCTCTGCCTCATGAAAGGCCTAGTCTTAAATTAGCAACACTGGAATATGTTGTAAGGATTTGTTCTGAGCTTCTTGTTTATCAGTGACTAAAATTAAATTTCACATTTCTATCACATACTTGTATGGCAGAAAAGTACTCTGAAATCTATGAAAGAGCTATTATGTGTTGCTATCATTCCCAGACAATGGAAATAAAATTGTTGGCAGAATAAACCATAGGAGAGAAGCTGCGGATGCAAGATACACTGGCCCTAGTCTTGTTTAAATGAGACACTCACACTTTCTCCAATATAGTCCACAATACTATTTAATTCTAACGTTTGGAAGATGGACGTTAGGAATGTGGTTTTAGGTTATAAAGCTGTAAGCATGTATATGTTGTCACTTGCACTGAAGACCCATCTCCATTGGGCAATCCACTATCTCCTGTGATCCCTCAGGTCAGAATTACTGAGACCAGGTATTAAGCAAGCACTTTAAGTGTTTCGCTGAATCAGGGTCTTTGGTATTACCCACCCTTTTTGGAGTCAGGCACTGACTTTTTTTTAAATTGTTTTTGGCAGATAGGTAAACATATAATTCAGTATTCCTTATACCTACCGCAAGCCTCCATATTTTAAGCAGTCACAAGATTTTCAGTGCAATTTTGTTTATTTTCAAAGACTGCCTTCCCAGGCAACTTATTTTACTGGTTGTTGAAGCTAGCTTTCATCATAATAAGATGATGATGATAATAAATTAATAAAACTATATTTAACTGACATGCTAATATTGGCTTCCCAAGGGTTTCCGCAGAAATGTCAAAATTCAACACTGTCACATTTTCTGTCTATACACAGTAAAAATCAGAGAGGAAAGCATACTACATACAATTAATGAGTACACCAAAATAATGAATTGTTTGTTGGTGGAACATCACTAACTCCTGTGGGAAGGGAACTATACTTCAGCATTTATTTCTTGGCTAATGCAATTGTGAATATAGAAATTGGGCGAGAGGGAGAAAGAATGTTGACATTTCTCTTCCATTTGCATAAGTGAACATTGGTAATAAAAAGTTTTTTTTTTATTTGAACACCATTCTTCTCTTACCCATAAGACTTTTTGTGGCTCTAAAACTTATGAAGATATTGTTGCTCTTATTACGTTGCAGCATCCACAACTGTATCTGGCTATGACAACGAAAGATACAGAAGATAGATTCCTGCCCCCAAAAGCTTGCATTCTGAATGATTTGGTAAAATATTAGTGGAATATAATCTATTTAGTGTGGAATTGGATATTATCAGTAAAAGATAAGTACTCTGGTTGCTACACCTCTAAGCACACTTGATTTTTGTCCTGCTCCCCATGCTCTGACTTCCCACCAGACTCTCTTGCACAATTGATTCTGACTCCACACAAATATCCCTAAACCATTACTGTTTATCATGCTCTCTAATCCCACCCAATTGATTCTATGCTCTCCCTATAGAGAGCTATAGAATCAATTAGGTGGGATTAGAGAGCGTGATAAAAAAAATCTGTGTTTTAGATACTTTGCCTGGCTACCCACCTTGCCTTTCTTCAGGGCCTTATTCCTTGCTTTTCCTTCCCAGGGAGCACCCTGGGCTATGTAGGGGAGATCTTAACTGTCTCCCAGTCCAGTGGGGGGAAGCAGTACCAGAGGATCTTCACTCCTCAGACCTAAAGAAACCAGAGAAAAGGTGGGAGATGCTTCAGAACTAGCAGTGAGCAGCTGCTGCTGAGCTTGCTTTCAGTGTAGAAGGCATGAACACTCCAGCCATCTGTTATCGGGGTGGAGGGGAAGAAGTTTCCCCCCTGCACATGCCAGAGGACCAGCTTGTCCCGCATCACTTGCAGCAGCACTGGCTGTCCCCCAGACTTTCAGGAGGGTCTGAAAATCCATAGCTTTGAGAGATCTGCACAGTATCCTAGGCTGAGTCTGAAGAGCTACCAGTTAGAAAAGTCCATCTTTCCTAGTACACTGAGCATATGTGATGTGGATGTCATGGAGTTCCAGAAAACATGGAAATTCATGCTGCCTTAATTATAGAGTCCTTTTTAGAGTAGAACAGCACATTAGACTTTAATGGCAGAGGTAGCTTTGCCAGATATGCATTTGTGGAATCTTTGCTTCCCCTCTCCCTCCCCAAAAACCTCCTCTGCCCCCCACCCCAAATTACTACAATTATCGGGCAGTTCATTTATCTTGAAGAGCCTGTAAGGACAACATATCTCCCTTCATCTAGACACTTACTGCATGTCTAATTGTTTTGGTTTAATTTTGGGGGTGGGGTGAAAATTAGGGGAGGGTGTGATTTTAGCCGAATTATTTGATCCATCCCTAGTATTTGCCTTTAATTTAGTAACTTGATAGTACATTCATATTCATGTTCCTCATTCTTTACTTAAAATGGTAACCAGGAAAGGAAAGAACATTGTGAAATGATCTTTAGTTTAGTCTCTGTAGTGGCTTCAGCATTTTCTCATTAAGTAGCTTTGCTGCTCTTATTCATTTCAATTAAATAACGGTCTTGCTTTATTGATCCATGCCCATATAATTAATTCACAAGTGAGATGTTCTTCAGTTTGCCTGCTTTCATATTGCTGGTTCCAGTGAGAAATTTGTTTACATTGGAAAAGGGGAAAGAACACCAGAATAAAAGTTAATTGAAGAACCAAACACTATCCTGTTTTTAGGGAGAATTGTACTTGATAGACAAAGAGCTAATGCTTGATGACTTCTCTAACTGAATGTGTAAGTACAGGGATATAAGCCCACAGTTTCTGTGCCATATAAAGTCTTGGCAGGTGCCTTTCTCATAAAAATCGGCCCGAATCCTTTAATACAAAACTGGTGTCTAATAAGTCCCTCTGAGCTGACTCATACATTGACTCAAAACACCCGTATAGCATATCAGTTACTTGGATCTGACTTTACAATGAATGAGATATGTGGGAATCTAAGCTCAGAAAGTTGTTTTCTGACGAGAAACTTCAAATGGCTTGGTTTCAGAGCAAGAGTGCAGTCCAGCTGAAAAGAGTCTCTGGGACATCTGGTCAATGGAAGCTCTCCCCTCTGCAAGGAGCAAAAGCTGTTTGCATTTTGAGGAAGAAAATTATGTCTTTTTAATGCCCATGCAAATCCTCAGCAGGTCTTTCATTCTTCTTCTACAGATCTGAATCTCTCACAATTCTTGGTCTACTTGCTATATATGATGAACACAGAGACTGTTGTGGATTACTTCAGGAGACACCAATGAATGTGCTCAGGGTCTGCTCAGAGTCTATGAGAATATGCTCAGAGAATATGCTCAGGGTCTGCTCAACCAGAAAGGCTGCTCTGACTGGTTGTCATGACCCTGAGTGTACTGTACAGTTCTTCACTGGCTGATGGACTTGTTCCTGAGGCACCTAGGAAATGCCATTTAACGTCAGTCATCAGCCTCTTTCTCCCCTATAACAGGAAAAGTGGGAAGTAAAGATTCAGGGGTTTTAATCAATGTCATCTCACTTGTGTTTTTTTTATTGACTGATTATATATATTTAAAAAAATCCCATTTGAAGGGTAAGGTGCTGCTGTCCTCAGTTCCTCTTACCTGCAGTCTGCAGGACAGAAAGTCTAGGTTAAGCAGTAATGACGGCTTCAGACTAGAGCTGTTAGACCCTTTCAATAAAAAAGGCTGTTTATTAAAAAACAAAAAGTTTAGAAAAACATCTCCATTTCCCTCAGTTTTGATGAAAAAACAAAATAGTTGCGGGGGAAGTGAGACAAAAATGGCAAAATATTTGTGTAAAATTTTATTGGTTAAAAAAGTTTGATTGGCTCTACTTCAGACATCAAGCCAAGATATGAATGGTGGAAAACTGGCAAGCATCATCTTGTCCTTTTCCTTTCTCTCTTCTATTTCCCCTTCCTTTTCTTTCCAATTTCCTTTACACATCTAGTCATTCTTTCTCTGTATTCTCGTAACCTTTTCTTTTCCTCACTTGGCTTCTCTCTCCTTTCTCATGGCTAACAATAAAATAACATGTTAAGAGGTCCCTTGCTCCCTGTGGATTCTGCCAGTGGCATTGAGAATACTGTTAATGCTGTTTAATCCCTTTGGGATACTACCTCTATTTTGCCTAAAGCATGCATAGAGGAAGAAGGAGTAACACTCCAATCAGAAGGAGTGAACCTGACAGAAGACTAAATCAACACAGAAAGCATTCCGAAAATGGTGGCCCAAATCTTTTGGGTAGAGGTGCCTCTGAAACAGCAATGCAGTCCTAGTGATGATGCAAAAGGTTCCAGTCTGGATTCTCCATGTGCAAAGTGAACTTACACTGAGATTTCCCCTGGAGAATTCTCTCCCTCCCCCAGGTTAAAGTTGGTGGAAGCAGCTCCACCCCGTCTCACCCAATTTCTGTCACCCACTTTCCATGCTGTGCCTGTATCATAGGAGGGGATCTGGTAATGAGGAGGGAAGGCAAGGGATGAGCATGGTGTGGGGAGGTATGTCAGCAAGGAGAGATGGAGGGTGGAGTCTGGTTCCTTTCCCCATTGTGCCGAAACTCTGCTGGATTGCAGCAGAGCATTGAATCCTCAATCATTCTTGAGTTCTCAAGCCAGCTGTGCCACTGACTTGCTATGTGGTTTTGGGCAAGCAAATCCTTCTTTGGCTCCATTTCTCAGACTGTAAAATACACTTCACAAGAGCTCGGTGAGGATTAATTTGTTAGTAGTTGTACGGTTCTTCGAAGCTGTGACTTGCTTAGTGTTGATAAAAGGTTACTTTAAAAATAGAGGTATGTGCTGTATAATGGCAGGGTTTACAGGTTAGGACTGTGAAGCAGGGGATAGTTTGGCTAAAAATGGTGGTTTATCTCATACTTTTGCTAGAGCAGGTGCAATTCATAATCGTTCTAGCATTAAGATGTTATGAGTCATGGGGGGCAGGGATCTCCTTTACACTAATTCTCTATCTCCTCGTTGATCCTGAAACTTGCAACCTCAGTTTTTGGTTCTGTTTTTTAAATAGTTCCATGTTTTCTGGTGTGTAGTACCCTCCTAAAGGTATTTACACGCTAGGATTTTTGGCTCGCTTCAATGGCCAACAGTTATTGCTGACCAATAACTAATGCAGAGGACATACTTGGAGAAGTATTCGGCTGTGATTTCACTTTGGAACTGAAAAAGTCCTTTAAAAAAATTAAAAATGTAGATATTGATTCATGTATTCCAAGGCCAGAAGGGACCATTGTCATCTTCTAGTCTACCTCTTGTATATACAGGCCATAGAACTTCCCCCAAATAATTCCTAGAGCACGTCTTTTAGAAAAACATCCAATCTTGATTTTAAAAATCATCAGTGATGGATTAACCCCCACAACCCTCAGTAAATTGTTCCAGTGGTTAATTACCTTCACTAGCAAAAATGTATGCCTTGTATGTATGCTTATGCCCTCATTAGATGATTACTTAGGATTTGTCTTTCCATGAAATGTCAAAACCTGGTCTTGTTGGTTTTGAGCACACTGAAATCACCATGAATTAGTTTGCAACGATGAGTGTTCATGAATTCTTACATATGTATCTATAGACTTAATGGTCTAATGCAGTGTTTCTCAACCAGGTGTATATGTACCCGGGGAGATACACAGAGGTCTTCCAGGGGATACATCAACTCATCTAGATATTTGCCTAGTTTTATAACAGACTACATAAAAAGCACCATCAAAAACAGTACAAAGTAAAATTTCATACAGGCAATGACTTGTTCATTTATACTGCTCTATATACTGAAATGTAAGTACAATATTTCTATTCTGATTGATTTATTTTCTAATGATACAGTAAAAATGAGAAAGTAAGCAATTTTTCAGTACTAGTGTGCTGTGACACTTCTGTATTTTTATGTCTGATTTTGTAAGCAAGTAGTTTTTAAGTGAGCTGAAACTGGGGTTAACCAAGACAAATCAAACTCCTGAAAGGGGTGTAGTAGTCTGGAAAGGTTGAGAGCCACTAGTCTAATGTAATATCTCCATACTGGTGGCCACCACCACCTTAACTGATGTCCTGACATTTCCTTTTCTTTAAAGTATTTCTTTGCAGAGGTGTATTTATTTATGTTGTTGTGTATGAAGACACTGCCTGGTTTTTTGTGTGTATCTTTTTCAGTGTCAGGGGTTAGATTCCCCCCCACCCAAGAACTGATCTTCAATCATTTTAATCCATTCAAGCCATTTCTTCTTTTTCTATCTGAAGCATAATTTAGTGTAGCATGAGTATAAGAATAAGAGCTGGAAGCTCTAATTCTAATCCAGTTCTGACAATGGTGATATTAGGTAAGTCACTTAAGCTCTCTGTCTCAGTTTCACCATAAAATGGGACAACACATACCTAAGTCACAGGGGTGTTGTGAGGATTGATTCATATTGGTAAGATGCTTTGAAATGCTTAGTGTTTTCCCTTTACACTTTTAAAATGGAGAAGATATACTGAATATTAGTTTACCACCCAACCAACAATGATGTGTTAAGACAAACATGCACAATCATTTGATAACCACAGAGACTCCATGACTCCTACAAATTCAACACAATGTCACTAAGATGTGCTCCAACAAAAGTTCTATAACACTCATATCTGTGATAGGAAAGCTGTTATGCAGGCTATTGCCAATTCAGAAAATATACATGCAATATGTTGCACCTATTATGGAATTTATATTGAGTGCCTGCTGATGAGCTAAAATGAGGTGAGTCAAATTGATACCATGGGGTTGGATTTTTATTGCACGCTTCATAAACTGGGACATCTGGCCCACTTCATGACCATGGAAATCTCCGTGGCGCTGGCCAGAATTATCTGGGGGAGGGGGCACCTGCTGTATGGTCTCCCAGCTGCCCCAACATGGCCATTGGCTTAAAGCCCTTAACTTTCAATAGGTGCTCTCCATATGCTCCATGTACAGACTTTAAATGTTGATTTTAAACATTATCAGAGATTCTAAACTAGATCTGAGAACTAGAGGCCAAACAATTTCTCTCTAGGATATGCTTTGTAGTTTGAGTCCCTTTGTCTGTTGAATGATTTTTAATTGGAAAAGCATGTATTGTGGCACCCTATTACTCTGAAAGGGTTTGCATCTGCTCGTTTGTGTTTAGAATACTGGCGAAAGGCTGAAAATTGCTAGCTCTGTGGGTGTTTGTTGTTACATTACATACAAAAATCTTTTGCTTGCTTGTTATGGCTGCATAGTTATCAATGCTTTGTACAGACACTAGTAAGGTTGCAACACACTAACGTATTAAGCAAAAGTTAAAAAGAAATGATCAGAGCCTCCTTCTATAGTAATTTCTGTCTTGTGTAAGGGTAAAAAAGTTTGCTTGGCTCAACCTGAATTCAAACCATTTGCTCTGCATGGTTAAAGCTGCTCCTCTGCCTGAAATATGAATGCTGCTGTCTCCTTAGGGAGTTGTAATTCACTGTAATTCATTGAACCTTTCAGGATTTATTTTCTTTAGAAATCATCAAAGGTAAACAGTAAAAAACCCAACTATTCAAGTGTGGAGAAAATGTACTATTCGCTTCTGGGACTTATTTATGTAAAATGGCTTTATGATGTGGATTAATAGTTTCCACAGACAGGTGTGAATCTCCTTTCAGGTTGGTCACTGGTGGGGTGTGCTGTTTGCTTGCAATATACTGATTCTGCAAAGAGCATTTTTGTTGTGTACACCCATTTTTAACCTTTTCTAAATGGCCTTACTGATCTACATGAATGTAAAGGGTTACATTCAGTTATTGTTAAAGAACCCCAAATAACTTTGTATAACAGTTGTTTAATGAACACACTGTTTCCCCCTATTCAAAAACCCCTCTACATATTGTAGCAATAAAACAAAACAATCAAACAAAATGGGAGTATAAGGGATGTAATATAAACAACTGATACTTGCAGTTATGCTCCAAAATATCATTTCCAGCCAGATTAATATGCTAGCAGCTGTGTTTCTGTGGTGCAAGATCTCCAGTGACATCCAGTGGCCAGTTTGATTGGTCCCAGGAGTACATTTCCCATAGCTGTCCTGCAGTAAATGTTTCTGGTGAATTTTGCTTTACTTTCATATCATTCTGTTAAATGAGTGGAAAGGTGATTGCTCTTTATTCATTGGGACTGACCCCTGAGAATTTTAAGGCTCTTACACTAAAACCCTTTTGTGGGCGGCTGGGGATGGGGGGTGGGGCGGGGGTGGGAGAAGGAGATAGGATTTTGCAATATGTCAGTCTCATTCAAAATTATTTACATTATTTTGTTGGTTCTGTTTCTCATTTCTTCTCTTCCTGGGAAGCCAGAGCATGACAATTCTAATCTGTAGAGTGGAAAGTAGGGGGATTAAATGGTATTGTTGATATTCCTTTCCCCAGCTGATACTAAAGAGGAATAGTCATTGTATGCTAACAGTGTGCTTAACTGTGTAAATAACATGGCCCCAGTTCCAGTCTAAATAAACAAACCGTGCAGAACAGATGCAGTCAGCAATAGATGACCTGAAAACGTGTCCATCACAAAGTGGTGCAGTTTAATAAATAAAGAAATAGGGTGAATTGTCAAAGGCTTCACATAAGGAAGTGGGGGGAAAGGGAGGTCCTGGAGTAAAAGGCAGCATAGAAAAAACCAAGAAGTTTGGAATGGAAAGGTACAAAACAGAAGGGTAGGTGTAGAGTCAATCAGAGAACTGTCGATAGAACCATGTTCCATCTCGGAATATGCAGTTCCACTGGAATGTTTCATGATATCAAGTTGGCTTCACCGGAATTCCATTTCAGAAGAAACTGGAGAAAAAAAGTTCTGACGATGCTGAAATGCCTCCTTTTGAACACTTTTGGAATGAAACATTTTATTTTTCATTTTGAAATAACTTTTCATGTAAAAAAATATTTTGTATTGTGGTAAGAACACTGCTACCTCCTGTCACTGTAAAAAATCTAGTAGGTTGAGTTGAAGGATGTTGGCCGAGGAGCTGCAATTTACATTAATGGAAGCTGAATGGTTAAAACTCATTCTGGTTGAAAGTATACCATATGGGGCCATATAAGATTAGTCTCTCAAATCAGGTGGAGAATAGCCAATCTAAACATGGAAAATTATCCAGAAGTAGAGAGCAGAACTGTGGAAGCCAAAAATGATGTAGAGTTAACTTTTACATAAATTACACACTCTAATTTCATTTTCCCGAATCAATTATTTTGCTATAAATTATTTACAATACTAACTGAGGGAGTGACAGGTTTGTGTGTTTGTTTTGCACGGGTCACATTTGGAAGTACAGTAATATTCCAAGAAAGTTGTCTACATACACATGTTGCCCCAATTTAACTAAAATTGTGATGTTTCATTGACTTAGTTAAACATGAACAATAGTGTGCGTGAACTCCTGATATAGGTTAACTCTTAGGCTTATGCTGTTTTAGCTTTTCCTCCTTAAATAGCGAGGGGCATATTTATGACTACAACTAGTCAGGAATTTTCTGTGAAAATGTAGTTTCTGCAAAATTAAAATTTTCTAAGGGAAAATTTGATGAGCTAAACTTTGTTCATTTTTTTTTCCTCTGGGAAAATTAAAACAAAGTAATTTGCGATGGGTCAGGCTGACTTGACTCAAAATATTTCAGTTTGCCAAACTGAATCAAAAGGTTTTTGTTTTAACTCAGTTTGACATTAACTGTGGCCACGTGAACTGCCACAGTACCTCCTGGGAGCTGTATGTAGGTTTCTCCTGGCCCTATTCTATCCATGGACTAGATTTCTTGTCCAGAATACATCTCTCAAGATGCATCAAGCTCTCCCTTCTGGTTGAACTTCCCTGGTGCATTATGGGAAGTCCATGACTGTGGTGCAGCAAGAGAGATAGTCCAGCCACTGAACCCAATCCATAGAGGAGAACGATGGCATGAGGTACCATAACTGTAAGTTGCAGGAGGCACTGTTGTAGTTTAGGTGAACACAGTTCAATGTCAAACCAAGCCAAAATGAAACGTTTCATCTTGGAAATGTTGAAACATTTTGTGGTGTTTGAAATCCTCAGCATGCTGCAGGGCACCAGTGTGTCCCTATAAAAGAGCAATTTTAATTCTGAATCTTCTGCACAATCTCTAATAGTTACATTCAACATTACAGTTTGTGATCATGCCTGCCAGGTGTACTAATTATTGCACAAAAGAACTGCATGACTTCTCCCCAGATTGCTGCAGGGAGAAGCCTGTGGGGGAATGACTACAATTTCAAGCAATAATTGTAATTACAATACACAGGTTTTTTTTCCTTCATGCTGCCTAATAGAGAAGTGCTAAAGTAGTGCTATTCTGGTATTCAGTCTAGCCTGATTTAAGAATGACATGCATAAAGCTACGAGGAGGTAATGGATTCGTGATTTTAGGGGACCTCCATGACTTCAGCCCCGGGCGGTGCGGCTTGGACTTCCATGCTTTATTGTTTATTCCTGCGACTTACCTGTGACTTTTACTAAAAGTCCTATGACAAAATCTTAGCCTTAGTCATGCATAAGCAATTGAAGGCTTGTGAAAAGGAAGTTTCAGGAATGTTGCATGCTGAGGGGAGAGGAACATTGAGACATTCAGGTTGCCCTTACTTGAATTGTCAGCAATGGAAGAAAAGGTTTGGGCTAGCTCTTGTTTTTTTCATAACTCATTCACACATCCTGTAGTAAATGTTAGTTAACTGAATTTCATGAGATGTATGAAAGTTAAGAAGGCAAGATTACTTCTGATGTACCCTTTTTGCCATCCAAAAAGTGGCAGGTCAGACACTTTGCTGAAAGTCAACTTCTAGTCAAAGTTTAGAAAGAGAAAAACTTAAATTTAGCAAATCTGATACTTAGTTGTTGGATTCACTTTCTTCGCTGACACTGAAATAATTCAAGCTGATTCAGATGTCTGTAGATCAGCAGTTCCCAAACTTGTTTTGCCGCTTGTGCAGGGAAAGCCCCTGGCGGGCCGGGCCAGTTTGTTTACCTGCTGCGTCTGTCGGTTCGGCCGATCGTGGCTCCCTGTGGCCACGGTTAGCTGCTCCAGGCCAATGGGAGCTGCTGGAAGCGGCGCGGGCCGAGGGACGTACTGGCCGCCGCTTTCAGCAGCTCCCATTGGCCTGGAGCAGCGAACCGTGGCCACTGGAAGCCACAATCGGCCGAACCTGCGGATGCGGCAGGTAAACAAACCGGCCCGGCCCGCCAGGGGCTTTCCCTGCACAAGCGGCAAAACAAGTTTGGGAACCACTGCTGTAGATGAAACAGCTCTATAACATGCAGGACCTTTGTGTTTTCCATTCACCCTCCTTAGCCAGCCTTATTTTTGTCCCATCATCCTGGTGCAAGGTATGGATGGCGCAGCACCGGTGACGTACAGTTCAATAAAATGTAGCTGTATGTGTTATGTTGTCAGATATTTGATGGTAATAGTTGTAGAGATCTAAGTGATCAGACTGGAAGTGAAAGACCACAGTGTTAAAGGCTGTAAGGTGCCCCTGCATTGCATTCACTGTCAGTTAAGAACCACTGGAGAGAGATTGTCAGGGTCTCTTTCTCTCCCTACAGTGACTAGCTCAAATTTCAGTGGAAGATTGCATAAGAGAGAAAACAGAGGATGTGACCCAAAACATTAGGGGCCTGAGCCAAAACCCAATTAAATCAATGGGAGTCTTTCTATTGACTTCAGTCGGCTTTGTGTCAGATACTCGGTGGGGAGTAGTCCCCTAGCCAGGACACAGGTTATATTTATGCACACTCCCAGCAAACTAGCAGCAGTCATTAACGTGTAATGTCATAAAAACTTTCAAAGAAACTTTCAGCCAGTGTTTTTCAAACTTTTATTATAGAAATGGATGAATTCCATGTATGCTTCATGAATTCTCATGTATGACAGTATTATGTACTCGGCTGAATGGCTGGCTATGTGATCAGCCAATATTAGGCTTAATTTTAATATTTTGAAAATTGGGTAAACTAACAGACTAGATCCTAATATGTATTGGAAAGGTGAAAAATCTAGCTTTGGTCTACCTTTTTTTTTTTTTTTAAATCTGAATTTATATTTTGTAAGTACACTACCACATGGCTAATTCTGAATAATAAATATCTGTGTCTGGTTGCAATGATAGCAAGTATATATTTACCAAATAGAAAAAACTTCCTTAACTTCATACTAAGGATGGGTGTGACTAAATGGAAATCTTGTTTTCCCTATTGAATCTCTATAGACCCAGGAGAGGTTAATTAGGATCCCCTGGTTAACAAATATGCCTTTTCTCCTCAGTTAGGCCAATTATGATAGCTCCTTGTATAGTTTATATGAATGTGGAAGAAACGTCTTACTCCTTTTAAGGTGAAATACTGACAGATATTGTTACTTTTAAATGGAAGAATTAACTAATTAACTTACCCTTGCAATCATTCTAGTTAGGGTTAAATGCTCCAAATACACTTAGTTAAATATTCAATTTCATTTGTGGGAATACTTAAATTCTGGACTCTTTCTATCATGGATCTTAAGCTCATTTTTATAGGAACCTGGAAGACAGTAAGCTAATGTATGACTTACACTTTCAATGAGATAACTGCGTTAGTATTTGAGCAGACGGCTTTAGGGTATGGTTGAATCATTTGTGAAGAAAAAAGATACACATAGAAGAAGAAACAACACCCACTATCAAACCAAACATTACACAAGCATTCTTATTAATACTGATATCTGAGCATTACCAAGAGGGGCCCAGTCCTCAACTGGTGTAAATCAGAGTAGCCCTGCTGACTTAAAGGAGATTCTCTTATCTACACACACTGGGCTCTCTGACCAAATAATATCTTTTTACTTTTCTTGGGATTCCTGGGGTCATCTGAGGGAAAAGCAAGGAGCCAGAAGATTCCTTAAAAGGAATCATAAATATTAAAAAAAAAAAGCCTTAGAGGTTCAGAAATCTACTTAATTATTTAGAATTCTTTAAAAGTTTCTGTGGATATTGTATTAGCTCAATCCTTTGAGCCTTCTGCTGCATTATAACTCCAAAAGTGTAACGAGTTCAAAGAATAAGTCAATATTAGAAAAAGATGGCAGCATCTAACAGCTCTTTATATACAGTCCAAATATGCAGAAACTAAATGGCGAAGACATAATCAAGTTAAAGCATGTCCTGACTTCTGATAATGACTTCACCTCACCTTGTGCGTTATAGACTGGGTAAGCAAGCTGTGATTCCTGTGATGCATTGAAGGAGAATGGTCTCTTGTCATATCATCTCAGTACAGTCAACCTGCTTTATATAATCCTAAAATTGAACTGAAACTGCCAAAGGAATCAAACCTACATCTCTTAATCTCCCGAACCAACACCGTCACAAAAAATTGTCTGACAGAGAGACACACTTTCTTTTATCATCAAGAATTGATAAACCATATCATGAAGAGACATTTTGTTAAAGGTCTGTGCAAGTGAACTCAACATTCAGGTTGATATGTAAACTTAACTAGGAATTTCCAGTTGATGTTTGGGTTTTGCACAGATGTGTTTAATGATATGTCTGCTGTTGAATTGCATTTAGCAATCTTAACTATAACTTGTTATTTTTGTTAGAATTTCTTTTGTTCTTTCGTAAATCTGAGATTTGACAATAACATTAGGCTTCTGCTGCTTCTCATGGGAAAACCCTGCATGCTGTCCAGAGAAAGCTTGAGCATTGAGATTTTTATGCCAGGAGAGCAGTTTTTTCAGATTGTTGTACCAACATCCCGCCTCAGATTTCCAGCCACACAAGTGGACTCCCCACTCTGCTTCTTTTCTCCCAGTCCAGCTGCAATCCTTTCAGAGCCCTACTCCATGGTACAATATCAGCATTGAATCCGCAGCCAGGTCTACTATGTAATTTCAGACCTCAGGCAATTCTGGCTCTCCAGCTGCAACCCCGATCTCACTCACTCATTCTGGCTCTTTTGTTATCCCCCAGTCTGGTGCTTTCCCTTCTGCTTAAGTCACAGACATCAATAGGGTCCAAGAGAGCAGGACTGTCTTCTATCAAACCCTCAGATGCCCTGTTAGCTGTTAAACATGACCCGCACCTGACCCACCTAGCTCCACTCCCTGAAGCTCCTGGTGCTTTTGAAATGCAGTTACGTGGTTAGCACTGAAAAAGTTTAAGTATTGATTGCTTAAAAATGACAACTTTAAATCAAGAGGTGATTAAACTTTAATTGCTAAGCAGATGGTAAAAAACAAGCAAAAAGCCCAGGATAATTGATGTATTTCCTTTTAAAAAATTAAGTCAGTGTAGTACTTTTAAATGTCTTAAAGTGGCATATCTAGCTCATTGGTGTTTCTCAAATCTGATATGGCCTCTGGGAGGGTGAGAATATGGTTCAGTCTCTGTTGAGCCTCAATGTGGAGACTGCAAAAGTGTGCCAGTTAGTGCCAATTGAGATGTATTTTTTTTATAAGACCAGTGTCAACCAGCATAGCCTGCCAGCCACAGTACTCAGAAGACAATCTGTAGTTCCCATTAGAAATAATTCATCTTGCAAGAGAGTAATTCACTGAACTGGGATAATATGCTTTGATTAAGCAATATACTAATGCTAGTGTGAGCCACCACTGTGAGTGTAAGGTTTAATAACCTGCTATGTACTGCCTTACTGTAGATGCCACTTTCTGATCATTTAGCTTGTGTTCAGTTTTCTACATTAAGTACACAAAGCTCAGTAACTGGTACCTACATTCTGTACTGCAGCACTCTTAAAATGCATTTCATTTTTAGTGACAAAATTATATGAAAGTATTTCCAGTCTTTACACTTTAGCTCTTCACTTTGCTGTGAATATAGGACACACTTCACCTCCAACAACTAAACATTTATTTTCCACTTGCTGACTAATATTTCTGATGCTATTAACTAATTCTTTCCTACCAAGCTCCAAGCGAGCTGGAATCCAAACAGAAATTCAATCAAGTGCTATTCAACTCAAAATTGAAAATCTTTTTCCATATAACATTTAATGTATTATCTGTTTTTCCAACTTAATAGGCTTGAGCTCAACCATGAAGATGAAAAAATACCAGCTCAATAAGTTTCATATCATATCTTTTATTCAACTCTTTTTTACAGTAATAAAGCAATTACCATTGCTAAATAAATGGAAAATGTTGTAGTATTTGTACCTTGATAAAATCCATTTTAGAAAAAAACATTCCTAAATCAAAGGCAATCGATCCACGTTTAGAGCATCAGAGGTAACCAAGCCTAGTGTATAATTTAACTTTTGGACAGGCCTTTCCACAGAGAAAGAAAACCAGTCCCCTTGCTAATCTTGTGAAAACTTGAGATTAAAATGACACTACTGTACTGAGAAACCGCAATATCTAATGCAGGCTTTAAAACTTGTTAAACGTCTTCATAATTGCATTTATTACTATGTCATCAAGTCTCATTTCCCCTCTTTTTCAGGAGGGGTTCAGTGGGAAAGAAGATGAAAAAGGATGAGGGGTTACATACTATGCAGGAAAAATGCAGATGAAGGGCAAGAAATTCCAATTTTGACCCCCGGAGTTTCCTCTGCAGAGTTCTTTCCTCCCCCTACCTGCTAAGGAATGAGGAACAGGCCAGCATCCGGAACTTACAGAGGTTCCAAAGATCATCTCAGATGTTCAGCAGGAACAGCAGCAGCTTTATTCACATGCAGGCCCGGTCCCGCCTCCACACAGCCACTTTACTGTGCAGTTTTTGCCAGTACTAGCACCAAAGCCTCTCTGGTAGAAACTGCAGCTGAGGAGGTGCAGATAATGTGGGTTTAAGCAGCAGATGCATTTGGATGAATTTCAGCTCATGAATCTGCCTGCACTTGGGGAGAGCAAAGGCTGATCCCCAGTTTCCCTACATTTCCTTCTCTGGCTCTGTCTTCCAAGAGACCCTGTAAATGAAGCAGGTGCAGCTTTCCTGTGCTGGAGCAGATGCCCCCAGTTTGGCCAACTAAGAGGGTATCGCCCACACCTGGGGCTATAAGGGAACGGGGGAGACCCCATGAGGATGGGCCTGGTGAATCCAGGCTGCCTGAGTGACAGTCAGGAAAAGAGGGGCAGGTGAGAGCTGCCAGAGTCCAGAAGGTGTTTCCTGGGAGAAGGCTGAAGGCAAGGAGAGCAGCAAGAGGGATTTGCTGGCTGATGTCCCCAAGCCAGATAGTTTGGGCTGGAGAGGGCAATTGTATTACTTTAGATGGAATAAATGGGCCCAAAGTGTTAATGCAATGCAGTCACTGTCCAACATTAAATAGTGTTAAACAGGGTTCAGGGTTTGTTATACAGAGACCTTAGCCTGCTTTAGTACCATGGCAAATACACCATTAAAATCCTTTGAACCTTTTATAAAAGATAAAGCAAAGATGGAAAAACAGTTAAAGGATTTGAAATGTAAAGTATTAAGTAAGAGTTTCATTTTAACAACATTTTTTGTTCCCTTTCCCGTTAGCAGAAAAAAAAGTTTTAGAAGGGGAAATTGAACCCTGTTTGACTTTCTCTTATCGGAGATGGTAATAAGTGTTCTTTTGGGGAAAAGACAAAGTTAGTTGAGATAGGATGGAACTGTTGCTGCTGCTGTTAAAGTCTGAGACTATTTCTTCTCGGGGGTGGCTGAGATTTAGCTGGAGCATGTAGGGGTGGCAGTGTCATCTAGATCCCTCTCTCTGGCCAGTCTGGGTAGGACATCTTTCAGGATCAGGGTGATGAAGGCCTGGAGGTCTCAGGAAATGGTGGCGGTAGTGGCATCCATGATGGTAAAGCTTGCTCCAGTAGCCTCCATCTGTTCTTCCATATTGCTCCCCCCCGCCAAAGTCGTTAAGGACCCAAAAAGGAAGTGGTGGGTGGAATAGCCCATCCCCTCATTATTTTGTCCACCAATTAGACCTAATATTTGTCTCACTACATTTTGGTTTATTAATATTTGGACCCTCATTGTGTTGCTTACCAAACATGATATTAACACAGTCCTTGAATTATATCAGTAGGCCTTTTTGTTTAGACTAACATATCTGTCTCCTTTTTGCCCCTTTCTCTATCCACGTTTGTTATTATAGGTTATTGTGACATCTTATGAACTTCCACATACTTTTTACAGTTGAGATCACAATTACAGTACATTTGTAGGCAAAATTATCACACTGGGGCTTCTGGTGGTGGCAGTGGTGAGGGGGTCAGCAGCAGAAGAGGGAGTTGTCTGCTGGCTCTAAACTGGAGAGCTAAAGCTCAGGGCCAGAGAGGGCTGAAGCCATGGCAGCAATAGAGTGGCTAATCTACTGGCGTCTCCACACTGGATGGCTGGACCCAGGGGACCAGTGAGAGGGCCAAAAGGAGTGAGGGAGTGAGAGTAATTTCCCAACCACTAAGGTAATAACCTACCTTCCCCCACAAACCCTTACTAGGTGCCTTCAGTTTCTGTAACACCTCCTTACTAGGCCTAGTCAAATATTTTCTATCATAACTATTTTTCTACAGAAAATTGGGTTTTCAGTTAAATGATTTTTTTTAAAAAAAGCCCACTTTCTGCAGACAATTTCAAAAGTTCATCAACAAACTGAATGCCCCCAAACTGAATTATTTCAATTTGGAAATGCTGCCACTGTGCCTAATGGGAGATGTACTTCTGGTGTCTCCTGTCCCCGTTCTCCCTTATTGGTCAGGCTCCCTGGCTGGACTATATCACTTCTAATGCACCATGGTCAGGGGATTCCCATAACCTCCCAAGAGGGAAGACCATGGTACTCCATGGTAAATATAGTCTGACCAGGGAACCTGGCCTATAGAGGAAAATGGGAATTTGAGGCTCCCAAACCACAACTCCTGTGAGGCACCATGGCAACATTTCCAAACTGAAACGGGCCAAAATATTTTGGTTTTAGAATTTCTGTTGAAAATTGAGAGTTTTCCATAGAAAATCCTATCCTAGGCACTTTTTGACCAGCTGTACTATTTACCTAGGCTCTGCAAAGGGGCAGCAATTAGATGAAAGCATTTGGTCCTCTAACCCTAAATTTAGTTCATACTTACATCAGAATAGTTATATAATGTCTGGTAGTGCCAGTTCATCCGACTGTGGGTAAGTTTTGTTAAGTGTATAAGGAGACTAAAATGACATCCCTAAACGTGTTCTCCCTGGTGATCCTAAGCCAGCATTTCAACAGAGGTGATTATAGGTGAAAGGCTAATGTGCTAAAACATTATGCCTTCTAGCTACTTCCTTCAGTATTTGTAGCATATGTGTCACTAATGGATATGTTTCTTCAATTCTTTTAGAATTGTTAGTAATGTTGTGAAATAAAATTCTTCCCTAAACCTGTCATTTAGTTAATTACCTGTTTTGAGTTTATTAAAATGAATAGAAAAGCTCACATGCTTTTAAAGCAGTTGCTGAATTGTATCCCGACTTCTGCCCATTGCCTTTCATTAGTAAACATCAATTTTTGGCTAATACTTATTGATGTATAATTGTAAGACTTAATATATAACTGCACCAATTTAGTCTTGCATAGCTTTAATGTGTCTGCAACTCCTACATAAAGATAAATCTAACATTGAGGATATTAATATATATTTGCTTAGGTTAGTTTGTTTTTCTTTATAATTTTCCAAAACTTGTGGGAACCACCTATTCTGCTTAACTAAATTCTTTTTGAAAAGAAAACCAGATGTGTCATTTGGATTTCAACAGTACCTAATTCTCAGCCCAATTGTTATTTCTAAGACTGATACCTTTCCTTTTTATCTATCAGCTTGCTACATTTTTTCTTCTTCCTCAAAAAGCCCCATGACAAGCTGACATAGAGATCTATTATTCTGCACTAGTTCTCTGATTTACATTAGGAACCATTTATCTTCCTCTTTACTCTGCCCTCTCTCATATATATAAGACTAAATAGGATGTTTTCCAAAGCGGTTGCTACACTATCCATTTTCACAAGACAAACTATACCGCATGTTAAACAGATTGAAGATCACAATAAAAACAAAACACAACCAAAAAACCTTATAATTTAGAAGTTTAATTACATCCTTAAATGATGAAATTTAATTAGTAGTGCCAAAGTGAGTGCTGTTGTGGCAGAACTGAGAGAGATGCTGAAATGGTAATACAAAGCCACTTCAGTGGTGAACAGAGAGAGAGAGCTCAGTGTTTTTGGCCATGGGTGAAGAACAGTGAAGGGTTGAGAAGAGGGCAGCAGTAGCCTGTGCAGGGGATGATTCTCAGGCTTGAATTTATGTATTATTCATGTATTATTCCCTTACACTTCCATTAGAGACCCTGTCTCAAATCATCTTTATGCAGAGTTTGAGATATTGTCAGAATGCCAAAGTGAAATTGTAACCTCACAGATGCTGGTACCTGTTGGCAGGCTATGAGAGGCTCCTGTTACCACAGGTGATTCTGGTAAAAAGAAATACATTCTAACAATTTTCTGTAGGCTTCCCGTATTTCTCTGTTCTAGGCACTACAGCAATGCAACCCATTTACTTAGCCCCCTATGCCATCTATAAACAAACCTACAGATCACTGGATTACTGCTGTCTATGTTGTCAAGATGAATATGTTATTTATGTAATGCTGGGGAGAGCTTGCCATGCTCTGTAGTGAGCGAATAGTTCCAAAATGTAAAGACTAACCTTATTTTTCATCATCTGCAATTCTAAAATGCCTTTCACCTTGTAGTCAATAATGGAAACACTTTTCATAAGTGACACACTGACAAAATTGCCCATTGCTGACAATAGGTGCAGCAGTCACAGGGTCAAATACATCTTAGGTGGATTTGCAGACAGACAAATCTTGCTCAGCACCCAGTAATGATGGTTAAACCCCTATCAGGGTCTGTCACCAATGGATATTTTTCATAGTGTAGTGAAGACTTATGTGGACTTCTTTAAAGGCAATCATCAGTCTCACCTGTCTACTTCAATGGCTCCCATCATCAAAGTTTCCTGTGTGCTTTCCAATTATTTAAAAATAGGAATAACAATTTATTTCTTCCTTCTCACCTTGTAGAAGCAGTTTGATTTGGAAATAGATGATATCTTTGCTTTGTGTGAGAGTACATTTCTTCATTGTTTGTTGCTTATCAGTTGCTCTTCCTACAGGCCCTATGCAGAACTCTTTGATCAGCCAGAACTGCTACTGGAGCTAATAGGAGGGTTGCGTGGGTGAGGAATGAATGTTCAGTAAGGCCCTGAATGAGTAAAACTTTACTTATTCCCATTTCCAAACTTTTCTGTTTTAATGATATATATCTTCTAAATAACCTTGTCGTTTGCTTGTTTAATTTCCATAAGTAATAGAAAAGGGAACTGAAAAATTATGCAGTCAGGATTGCCCAGGATCAGATATGATTAAATTATTAATCAGTTCAATTGCCTGCAGTTTTCCTTTACCTATTTTATTGGAACTAATTGAAGAATAGTGACACTCAGTTGCAATTATAGGTATCAGTTAATCAGCCCAAGTGCCCTAGGACTAGGCCTTCTGTCTAGACATGGAATATATTATTACCCACTTTATAATGCCATTAACCTTCTAGTGGTCTTTTTGTCATGGAAATGACATAAGGTAAGAAGGTATTTAAAAGCTAGTGATGTCTGTTTGGGTCCTTACATGAAGGGTATCTGAACCTTTTGTAGCTTCATCCATTCCCTCTCCTTTCTTTACTTTTCTGACCCCATCCTGAATAACATGTCAGGAAAGGCTCTGAGCTCATCAGATTTGAATGCAGCAAAATTCCAGTGGACAAGGGATACTTTTTGAAGCTGTGAGATATTCAATGATGGGAGAGATTGAAGGAGGAAAAGGGGTTCTGGGAAGTCCATGGGGAGACTATACAAACTATGTATTAGCTAAGCCTCAGAGAACCTTTCTAAATGTCAAATTAGTAAGATAAGACTATTTGTGGAGGGAGGGTCTAGGTTTAGCTGCAATGGAATCAGTGCAGCAATTTCTCATTCTGCCCCTACTGGGAATTCATGTGAGTTAGAAGAGATATTTTACAGCTTGGAACTTTCACATGCACATTGTCCTCTAGGACAAGCAGAGGGGCAGTGTAAATAAGCTTTCCAAGTGTAGCCCTTTCTTTTGCTCTTCACTTTGTCCTTGATTCATCCAGAGACCCACAAAGCAGTAAGCAGAGAGAGAGGCAAGGATGTTGATTGTTAAATTAGAAGGGTGCAGAGTGAAGAATTAAGGGGTAATGGGTCTGATGAGTAAAGTATCTGAACTTCCCTCCCCCATCCTACCTCACGTCAATGCCGGACAGCAAAGCAAAGCAATGACCTGACACAGGAAGGTGAATCTGCCTCTCAATTGCTTGAAGGTGAGATGGTCAGGTACACATTTGAGATGCTGGCTGGGCACAGGTAGGGAAAGGGTGGGGGGAGGGCCTTAACAAAACCTTTTCCAGTCTGCAAAGTGGTTTGGTTTGACTTCAATTTGAATAGGGAGAGATTATGTACTATTAAGTATAAACAGTGTGCTCAGCTATTTTTAAGACCCAAAGGAAGAAACAGTCCCTGCCCAGCGACTTACAGTTCAGATTTAGGTCCAAAATATCCATCCAACTGAATGCATTTGACAGTATTGGGATCATTTAAATGTCATCTGTTAGGACATGGAATAATGTCTAGCACATTTGCTAACTTGTGATCCATTGCATTCCTTTTTGTAGGATATGAAATGCAGAGCAATTACCCTATAGACACTTAATGTGTATTTGCAAACAGAGTACATAAGTTAGCTTACATAGGAAAACATGTTTAGATTTGGCCAGAAATGTGCAAATATCTATAATAAAGGTGTCATAAATATAAAGGGAAGGGTAATCACCTTTAAAATCCCTCCTGGCCAGAGGAAAAATCCTTTCACCTATAAAAGGTTAAGAAGCTAAAGGTAACCTTGCTGGCACCTGACCAAAATGACCAATGAGGAGACAAGATACTTTCAAAAGCTGGGAGGAGGGAGAAAAACAAAGGGTCTGTGTCTGTCTGTGTGATGCTTTTGCCAGGGACAGAACAGGAATGGAGTCTTAGAACTTAGTAAGTAATCTAGCTAGGTATGTGTTAGATTATGATTTCTTTAAATGGCTGAGAAAATAGCTGTGCTGAATAGAATGAATATTCCTGTCTGTGTGTCTTTTTTGTAACTTAAGGTTTTGCCTAGAGGGATTCTCTATGTTTTGAATCTAATTACCCTGTAAGGTATTTACCATCCTGATTTTACAGAGGTGATTCTTTTTTACTTCTATTAAAAGTCTTCTTGTAAGGAAACTGAATGCTTTTTCATTGTTCTAAGATCCAAGGGTTTGGGTCTGTGGTCACCTATGCAAATTGGTGAGGATTTTTACCAAGCCTTCCCCAGGAAGTGGGATGCAAGGGTTGGGAGGATTTTGGGGGGAAAGACATTTCCAAACAATGTTTTCTCAGGAACCCAGATAAAGTTTGGTGGTGGCAGTGGAAGTCCAAGGGCAAAGGGTAAAATAGTTTGTACCTTGGTGAAGTTTTAACCTAAGCTGGTAAAAGTAAGCTTAGGAGGTTTTCATGCAGGTCCCCACATCTGTACCCTAGAGTTCAGAGTGGGGAAGGAACCTTGACATAAGGGAAAACTGGTACCAATGCTGCCAAATGACTGTAACAGAGATTCAGGCATTAGTAGCACAAACCTATGGCTGGAGATTAAGGCTGCTCATTTAAAACTCTGGAATCTATATTTTGAAGCCTAAAATGCCGTTTGAGAGAAAAGTTTCTATGTTATGAGTTCACTACTTACATCTTATTTACCAAGCTATATCTCAAATGACAAGATTTTTATGTCCCCTGCTGATTCTCATTTTATGTATTATTGATCACGCAAGGGATGAAGCACCTTCAGCTCCCATTGGAGTTCTGCACCTTGCCCAGAGTGGCCTAGCACCTTGTAGGAGTGGGTTCAAAGTCCACATAATATCATGGGCATAAGATCTGTGTGTACCTTTTGGTACTGAAGAAATGCATAGAATTTGCTGTAATGATAAAATTGCATTTAGATTTATGAAGAGTTGTAGTTAACCCTCATTGTCTTCTTACAAACTTTGATTTTTTTTTGTTTTTTTTGTTTTTGTTTTTTCAGTCTGAGCAACTTTATTATATTCTGGTGTCTTTGTTCCAAACTAGAGCAACTCAGCATATGGGCGTCCACAGCTATCCAAAATTGCATATTTATCATATTTGTTAGTATCCACAAATGGGAGTTCCACTGTCAAAACAGATGGAACCCGCTCACTATTCCTGCAGTAAAATGGAATTTTCGTGGGTACTTGTGTAATCAAACTTTAATGGGTTACATAAGTATCTCATACATATTTAGTGGGTTACAAAAGTAGTTTACCTGAACTATCTGGACTTCCAGAGCCTGTAAAACTAACATAGGAATCGCATAACAAGATTCCCATGACATTGTTGGGAAGTCTACATCAAATCATGCAAATATACAGATTTACTAAAAAAAATCCTACTTTATCCATCACAGGTATGCAATAATGTAAACAATTATTGAGTCTTTCCATTAAGTAAGTTCAACTAAAATTAATTCCCTACTCCCTACTGTAGTTAGCAGAGCTCCTTGATTAAATTTACAGGTGATATTAACTAACAAATAGCAGTGACTCACAGGGACAAAAATAAAGTACTTGCAGACAAGTTATTCACACTCATATAAAGCACAACAGGAATGTTCTTGTGGCATAATTGCCTCTATCTTTACCTAGTAAATTAATTGTAAATCTATCCCCATTGATGTTCCAAAAAACCTCACTAAGTATTTCATGGAGTGGGTGGGGCGCAAAGAAAGCTACATTAAAATGTATTTTTCCTTGTCATTTTGGCAACTGTGTGAGCCAAAGTCGGTCATTTTATTTTATTACTCCCCTCATGTTAGAGTGGTCTCACCCAATCATGTTCTTGGCAGCACAAACTCAGTTTGTTGTGCTTTTTGTTCTTTAGTTTTGTTACATTAATGCTTTGCTATATTATTATAAAAAGCAGTAACTGTGGATAGTGGTCTAGCTAGTATGGAATACTGCTCTATAAGTATAATATCCAACATAAGATATATAATTAGACAAAATATATCATAATGTTTGGCTCAAATGGGGGTTGGATAAGCTAAAATCTGTCTGACTACTTCTAACAATTCCCAATGACTTTAAGATTATCTTCCAGAAATGCAAAACTGAAAATCCAAAAGTCTTAAAAAAGCTGTATAAGGGACTTGGTTTTATTATTTTTAAAGAACCGTTGGCCCTCTTCATTGACCTTTTTCCAGCCTATCTAGAGAGCTGATTAAACATGCAAAGAGGGGGGAACAAACCCTCATTTTACAATAGCAAATTCTGAGGATTCATATCCCAAAGGATTCTTTTAGTTCAAGGATTATTTTATATTAAACTATGTTTACATGTGACCTAACAAGAAAAAATGGGGTTAGAAACCAATGAGTGAAAGATTAGGGCCTCTATTTAGCTGATATTACTGTGAGGAAATGATGTGTTGGTCTCGAACATTGCTATTAATTCTAGATAGAGATGTATATTAAGTTGTGTTATACAATGCTTATTGCCTGAAGCCTCTCCCAAATATAAAAGGTATATGAGTGCCCTCTGCTTGATATGCGTTAGGTTTGTGGCACCTCTTTGACCCTATCCTGGGAAGTCACTCATTACTTATCTAGAATAAACACAGAGATCCTCAGTATTTCAGGAGGATGTTAAACAGCAGCTAATAAAGTTAGACATTGTAAAATCAGCAGGTCCAGAGAACTTGCATCCAAGAGTTTTAAAGAATAGCCAAAGAGCTATTTTGATGGTAATATTGAATTTCAGTAGGTTTTGGAACACTACCAAGATTTTAGACAACTAAAGGAAAGCTAATGCTGTCTCAATATGTAATGTGAAGTGATACAGCACGGCCAGGGAGCAGTAAGAGAGTGGTCCATTTGAGCACTGGGATGCGGGCGAGTGCTAGCTGAGGAGAGTGGTATAAGGAGCATATATAAGCCCTAGGCTATTTAAGGTGTGGTTCCCTGTAGACTAGGGAGGGTTGCTACAGGTTAATTGGAGCACCTGTAGTCAATTAAGGCCCTGTCAGGAACTTATAAAACTTCAGGCAGTCAGTGTGTGAGAGGAAGGCAGGAGGACTGAAGTTTGGAGGTATGTTGCTGAGAATTGAGAGACCAGCGAACCAAAGGAAGGGTACTCTGCCCAAGCAGGGCAGGGAGACTCCCCCTCCCAGTGTCAAGGACTGAGAGCAACCCTACCCAAAGGGGAAGAGAGTAAGACACCCGCAGGGATTGAGGGGCTAGGGCTCAGAGTGAGGCGCAAACCCAGACCCCTCCCCCACTTCCTCCTCTACAACCTTCCTGGGCCACTAGTGGGGCCATCTGTGCCCCAAGAGCAGGGGCCTAGAAAAGCCTCTAAGCCTGCCACCAAGAAAAGTGTGGGACCCACCATACCAACATTGGCCATTTTCTCACAGTAAAAAGGGTAAATGGGATGATGCCTGTAATTATAGGCCTGTCTGCATGATATCAATCCCAGGAAAAGAATGGCATGCCTGATATGGGACTCAATAAAGAATTAAAGATAATATAATTCGTGCCAACGGGGAAAAAAGTTCTTGTCAAACTAACTTGGTTTCATTTTTTGATGAGATTACAAGTTTGGTTGATAAAGAGATGCTGTAAAATACATTGGTTTCTGTAAAGCATTTGCCTAGATACTTCATGACATCTTGACTAAGAAACTAAAAGAATACACAATCAACATGGTATGTGTTAAATGAATTAAGCACTGGCTACCTGACAACTCTTGTAAATGGGGAATCATTACTGAGCAAGGTGCATGTTATCCAGGTTCTACAGGGTCTGGTGTTTGGCTATAGTCTATTTAACATTTTCAGCAATGACCTGGAAGAAAACATAGAATCATTACTGATAAAGTTTGCAGATGACAAAATCAAACCAAGAAAATACTGCTTCAATATGACATTGTACCATTTCTATAAACTGACCAGATGTTCATCTGCAATCACTATGAATGAACATCAGATACTGGGAAGTCTGTTGGACAAAAAAATCTACTGGATTTTTACGAGAGAAAAGTCATGCCAAAACACACCTCATACATATTTTTAAACTTGCTCAGTGTGGGGAGAACACGACACACAATTTTTCCCTCCAATATATGATTTCAACTTGTAACGGAATCAATTGCAATTGAATTAAACTGTATGAGGGCGCAGTCATGCCACTATTTCTGAGGCCCTTAGAACAGCTCCTTTAATGAAGTGTTTTATAAAGTATATGTTGGACATATCCCATGACCATTCTACTAAAATCAGAATGGCTGGTTTGCAACATAAACAGAATCACATTTTGCTTCCAAATTAAGTTCTGTTTTTAACCCCTTGTAACTTTATTGACTACAATGAAGTTACACCCATCTAACAGAGATGAGTTCGTCCTGCAACGCATTCTAAATCTATGAAAGCACATAAACTCCAAAGGATGAATGTGTTTCACTGACAATGGAAGGCAAATGTCCTTTTAAAAAGTAGTTTTCCTGTGTCAGCTGAAGCAGTCTGTTTACACTATACTCTAATGCTATTTCAGTGGGAAAATGTAAGACTGCCAAAAATTCAGTTTTCAGAACTTCATTCTAAATCTTCATATTGGCCCTTTTGCGCAGAATCAACTGCTAAAGTCTAGTAATTTTTTCCAAGTAGTGGTGGCTTTTGCCAGATCAGTTCTGTTTTTATACACTTTGAATGCAAAAATAGTCAATTTATACAAGTTGTGAACAAGGCAGAATTTGGGGGATGGTAACTCATGAAAGATGATATGCCTTAATTTTTTGAAAACGTAATAAAACATAATTATGAATTTTGCACACGACTAAACCTATTTGTCCAACTTTCTGGGTTAAGTAGCTAGATTTCCACAACCATACTCCAACTAAGGTTTTAAATAATACATATTATTATGCATTTGTTTCTCAGAAAAGGCTGATTTCTAGTGTTTGTATACTATTGATAGCCCTGATCCTGCAAACAACTTAAGAATGTCCATACCTTTTCATATGATTGAGTGGTCTCTTTCAGATCCATGGGGCTACTCACATGTATCATGTTATTACATTACACATATGCATAAGTGTTTGTAGGATCCAGGCCAAAATATATTTCAGCAATGTTCTCATAAATGCAAGTGTGAGCATGCAACACCTTTTTTGTTCCTTTTCGATGCTGTCAAGGAAGGACCTACGGAAAAAAGGAAACCTTTGGTCCTTCACTGAATTTATGTTGTGCCATTGATATTATGAGAACAGATTCAAATAGTGTTGGTCCCTGGAGGGATAAAATACTAAACAGAAATGATCATAAATACCTTACCAGAAAAGTTGCACTACAAGTACTGAAGATTAATAAGTCCCCAAAGGTACAGCATAATGAAATAAAATAAGAAGAAATGTAAAGTTCTACCACAGATCTACTAAACTAGCAGATGTTTTTGTAGTTCTGTTTTTATTTTAATTTGGTTTATGCAAGCTCAGATAGTCTAAGGACACCCGTGAGAATAATATAAATGATGTATTACACTGTCTAATGTGCGTGAAGCAGAATTTTAAAAGAAATTCTGTACAACTCAATATTGCCTGCAGGATAGTTTGGACAAATGCCATTAAATGCTTCATTACAGTAAATTCCCCTGCAGTTGAATGTGTTTAAAAAAAAACAAAAGTAAACAAAACTGATGTGTAAATAACTTCTAAATTTTTGCTTCCCTGAATGTTATGTTTCTTGATGATGTAAATATATTCAGCATTTATCTAGCTCCTTTATGCTCTTTTAAACCCTTGGTTCTGTAAAACAGCACTGCACTTAATAACAGAACAGAATTTCATCAGCCAAAACCAGGGAAAGATTTACAGCCAAGGAAAACATTAATTATAGATTTTATTACTTTCATGCATCAGTATCAATGGAGCTGGTCTTCCTATAAGCCATTAGGACACGGTGACTCACTAGAAGGTTTGTATTCAGTGCTGCAGTTTGACTCTGGGTAACTGATCTAGTGAACCAATAAATGTTCTTCTGTTCCCAGACCTCTAAACCATAGAGTATTTAATAAATCCCTGTGCTGTTGACTTCAATGGCAGAATCAGGCCGTGTGATGGCAGAGCTGATTCATAGCAGTTTGTTGACTTTGCCCTTAATTGCACTGCCAAGCATGCTCAGGGTTATGCCTTTTGAGGCAGACATACCAAAGTGAATTAAGCAGCAGAGAAGCAGTGTTTAAAAGTCTTTTCATAGGAGTGTGCTATATTATCCTAGGT
The DNA here is from genome assembly GCF_015237465.2 of Chelonia mydas. Taxonomy (NCBI): domain Eukaryota; kingdom Metazoa; phylum Chordata; order Testudines; family Cheloniidae; genus Chelonia; species Chelonia mydas. Next base: position 50,042,389 of record NC_051251.2, on the reverse strand, counting down.
GTCTGATCCAAAACAGATTGCATGTTAAAACAAGCTAAGTAATAAAAATAAAGTTCAGCCTACGCAGATAAATTTTCCTAGCAATCACAATATAAACAAGCCAGTTATGTTCTTTCACCCAATTATGTGTTTCCCTGTATTCATGTTTACATATGACCCTAACTCTTGCAGGAAGATTGAAATATTAATCTTACTAACACGGCTTTTAATTTAAACGAATATGACAATAGTGGCAGCCAAACTTTCTGTTACCTCCTTTCTTTGTCCTGGACAGACATGCAACCAGCTCTGAAGATATTAGCATAGACAATACCAGTCCAGAGTTGCCAAGTGAGAAGGTGGGCCAGTTAACTGCCAGGGACCAATAGTTAAGATTAAACAATGAGCTGCTCTTCTAAAAGATCAAAACACCCCAGCATAAGAACACAAAAATACTTCTGAGTCAGGGTTCTTAGAGGAAATTGCAGTTTTCCAGTGATCAGAAGACACAAAATATCATGAAAACATGGTGGTAGGTGAATTTGTGCAGCTTGAAAGCAATACAAACTATTTCACTGCCTCAGTGGAAGGTGCCAGAGGTCAATAAAAGGGTAAGTACAAGAAAAAGAGATCTATTATGTTCTAAATTACCTTAATAAATCTTCATAAATCCTCCCACAATTATTGTGATGCTGGCAGAGCAAGTGCCAGTTCATGCCACGGTCTCTGATTCCAATTATGTATTTGTCAGTATTCAGTTGAGACTGGTCTGTCTCACCTGTGTGTTAGTATTGTTAAAGTAAGCATTTTATTATAAGAATGGTTTTAGTGTTTAAACTTTATCGAATGCTTGTTAGTTGCTGCATGTAGCATCCTCACTTATACCGTCTGTACCCCATATTGTAAGGTAACATTTGAGCAGTTGTATTGTGAACCTCTGTAACTGTGTAAATCACCAGACAGGAGAGAGACATTAGCAAGAGTCAAATGCTAATCACCAACAGAAAGGGTTACATCCTGCCCAACAGGAAAGGTCTATCAACACCAGACAGACTATTGTGTGGCATTAAAGAGGACAAAATACATGTGTTATTCTGCCCCCCACTCACCCCCCCCCCCCGAAGATGAGTATGCAAGTGGCTGAGTTTACAGTTTAGAGCACAGGGGGGGAAGGGGATAAAATCCCTTACAAGAAGGAACTGTATCTCTATGCTGCTTGGACCCTGGGGGGCGAAGTGGGGGGGACAAGGTTTTCTAGGCACATGTAAGCGATCCCCAGCTGCTTAGCCAAGGCTAGCCCTAAAGTTCAAACTGAGCTTATTTATTATAGAAGTTTCTATTATCCTTTGAAAGTTAAGGTTGTAAATAATTTGTGCATGTATTACCTGTTTTAACCTTGTAAATAACTTTCTTGTTTTTTTTTCCTATTTAATAAATTCTCATATTGTTTATTATAGGATTGGCTACAAGCGTTGTCTTTGGTGTGAGATCTAAGGTGCAATTGTCCTGGGGTAAGTGGCTGGTCCTTTAGGACTGATAATAACCTGATTGATTCTTGGTGTAAGGGATCATCTCTCACAAGGGTATGCCCACCTGTGTGGGAAGATAGATTGGAGTACCCAAGGAGACTGTCTGTGACTCCATGTTTAGGTTGTTCTCGTGCCTGAGGATGTTACACTTGGTTGGTGAAACCTAAGTATAGAGTTCAAAACCAATTTTGCATTTGTGCCATGGGTCCCAACAGTCTGCCTCAAATTTGGTATTCATACTCAATCACTGCAGGCGGCATTATAATATAAACCTACAAAACAAGCATACGAAACTAAACTAAATTCAGAATTAAACAGAGTAACTAAACCACATTCACTATGCTCCCATGGAAAACAGTGGTAAGATAGGTTTGCGAACATTCACTTTTAGTCCATGGGTTATTTTAATGCTGTGATATTCTTTTCTTTTAAAACAAAATTCATTCTAATTTTTTTCTGTCTGTATGATCCTACTGCTCAGAATGTGTGAAACAGTGGAAGAAGTAAGGCCATAATATGAAAGAAGTTTTAACAAGCAAGGGGCAGGGCAAATGGGACTAAGCTGACCTTTTGTTACCTATTCCATAAATTCCTGTGTATAGGAGTTTTCATGTGCTCTAGAACTTGATTGTGGAAGATCACGGAGCATTCTGTAGTAAGTGTAACACTGAATTAAAGAAATCCTCCGTTATTCTTTGTCAGATTGAATTATTCTAAAAACTTTCTCTGGTCATGACTAGAACTAGGACAGAACATACACTATACTTCAGAAATTTTATTGTTACTTCCAGTTTCATAGAAATCAAAAAGAGGGTTTAGACTCTGACTCTTTTTCCTCTGCTACTGTCTAGCCTGACTCTATAGTATTCTTATTACTCTTTTTTTCATTCTTATTTTTTATCCCACATATATTAACTCAATACAAAAGGAGATGGTGTAATAGTTAGCATTATTCCAAAATCCTGGTATGTTATTCTCAAGGATAGGTGAGAAATAAGTTCGTATAGCGTCTCGTGACTTTAGGTATAGCCCAGAGCAAGAGATGATATGTAAGCTTCACCACCTTAGGGGTACTAAGTATCAGAGGGGTAGCTATCTATGTTAGTCTGTATCCACAAAAACAACAAGAAGTCTGGTGGCACCTTAAAGACTAACAGATTTATTTGGGCATAAGCTTTCATGGGTAGAAAACCCATGTCTTCAGGTGTATGGAGTGAAAATTACAGATATAGGCATAACATACATAAAATTACAGATACCCACGTGTGTGTATGCCAATATAAATTTACCTGTAATTTGCCTGTAATTTTTACCCCATGCATCTAAAGAAGTGGGTTTTTAGCTATCAAAGCTTACACCCTAGGGGTAGCTGAGGAAGCCATGTGCCTCAGAGACATGGCTCTGAGGCACAGTTCTTACTTTCCTTCCTCCTTATTTTATGGAGAGAGGGAGTGGTAGTAATTTACTACTGCCCCTTGCTCCAGCTCAGCTGGACTGGCCAGGAGAGCTGGCCAAAGTTTTTCGGATGAATAGTTTACTTGACAAAAAATGCAGTTTTAGTCAACCTCAAAATAATTGCAAATTTGATAGTAATAATTCTGGCCACTCGCAAAAGGTAGCAGTTGGTGGTGCTGATTCCTTCCCCCCACAATTTGTAACCAACAGCCCAGCGGCTCTCACCTGGAATGTGGGAGATTCTGGTTCAAATCCCTTCTCTGGAACAGACTTTTTTCAATTCACCACAAATTCTGAAAAAATTCAGATTCATTTAATCCCTAACCTGTTTTTTTCCCCCCAGTGTTTTTTAGAACTGCCACCAAATTGAAAAATCAATTATTCATCCAACTCTCATGGGCGGCAAAGCTCCTGCCATTGCCTGTTCCTACTCACCCTCTGCTCCAGAAGTCATCTAAGCCATTTAGCTGGCCAGGGTGAAAAACATCCCCATCCCCGCCTTGAGCAGCTGAGCTGGCCACTCAGGAGCAAAGTGCAGGGAGGAGAGGAAACACTGAGCAGTACAGGAGTTTGATGCCCCTGGGAGTTGATGCCCTGAGTGATTGTCCTGCTTGCCCCCTCCCCAGAACTGGCCTTGGTCTGTTCCAGGAATGAGTAAGTGGGCATGCAGCACCCCCTGCATAAATGAAATACAGAAACTTTAACTATGGGTTGGGATCTTCAACACCACATAGGTGTCCATAGATTTTGAAAGGCAGAACTAGCCACTAAGCACATAATGCCTATGGAAAGTCCATGAGAATTAGCTATTTAACTGCTGTCTGTGTCTTTGAAAATCTCTTGCCTACTGATTTAGGTTCACTTTCTTACAGTTCAATTTGACACATCATAAAGCACCCTCAAGAATTCTGTTTGTATCCAAATATTGAAAGTAACATAGGTTTCCTATTTTCTCCTTTATTTTGCTCACTGATTATGTTAATACATAGATTTATCTTGCTAATTAATTGGTGAGTAGCAGAATGCAGCTTTCCCTCCTCCTCCTTGTTTTTAATTTCCAGTTTTATATACACATTGTTTAACAAATTATATTATCCTAGGTTGGGTAACATATGCCATTCAGAAAAGGCAGATGGGGTGAAATCCTGGGGTGAAACTTCCATTGACTTCAGTAAGGCCAGGATTTCACTTCTGGTTTCTGCAGCACTCAGGTGTCTCTTCCAGAGTTGGTTCTTGTAGGTCTGCTTGCTTTCAGCAGATTTCATTTGCTGCAACGGCAGACAAAAAATCAGATAAACATGGTTGTGGTTCAAGAACTAATATTAGGGAGGTTGGTACTTTGTAGAGGTCTGCTTTTCTGTCTAGGAATGGGAACGCACCTTTCAACCCTTTTTGTTAATGCCTGTACATGTGTCAAGGTTCCTTCCCCACTCTGAATGCTAGGGTACAGATGTGGGGACCTGCATGAAAACCTCCTAAGATTATTCTTACCAGCTTAGGTTAAAACTTCCCCAAGGTAGAAACTATTTTACCTTTTGCCCTTGGACTTTCGCTGCCACCACCAAACGTCTAACACTGGTTACTGGGAAAGAGTTCGTTTGGAAACGTCTTTCCCCCCAAAATCCTCCCAAATATTACCCCCCCTTTCCTGGGGAAGGTTTGATAAAAATCCTCACCAATTTGCATATGTGACCACAGACCCAAACCCTTGGATCTTAAGAACAATGAAAAAGCATTCAGTTTTTTAAAAGAAGAATTTTAACAGAAGAAAAAGTAAAAAGAATCACCTCTGTAAAATCAGGATGGTAAATACCTTACAGGGTAATCAGATTCAAAACATAGAGAATCCCTCTAGGCAAAACCTTAAGTTACAAAAAGACACAAAAACAGGAATATCCATTCCATTCAGCACAGCTTATTTTCTCAGCCATTTAAAGAAAACAGAATCCAATGCATATCTAGCTAGATTACTTACTAAGTTCTAAGACTCCATTCCTGTTCTGTCCCCGGCAAAAACATCACACAGATAGAGAGAGAGAGAGGCTTTGTTTCTCCCTCCCCCCAGCTTTTGAAAGTATCTTGTCTTCTCATTGGTCATTTTGGTCAGGTGCCAGCAAGGTTATCTTAGCTTCTTAACCCTTTACAGGTGAAAGGGTTTTTCCTCTGGCCAGGAGGTATTTTAAAGGTGTTTACCCTTCCCTTTATATTTATGACAACATGGAAAAATATATTGTTTTAGCATGAATTAAAAAAAAATTCTGATTTCCTTTCCTTTCCTTTTGAGATATCCAAGGCTTTCCAGTCCCTGATAAAAGTGCTAAACCGAGCAAATGGTATTTCAGAATACAGGTTTTTCCTTGCAAAGAGTATGTTAGATAATCTGTATGCTTTACTTTAAAATGAAAAGTTACATGTGATTTCTATTGCTTCCATGGGAATTTTTAACTTGAGGAAAAAACTGCTGTGCCCAGTTCTTAGGGGCTAATCCTGGGAATGTACTTTTATGTGTAAGCCTTATTCATGACTAGTCGCACTGAAGTCAATAGAACTACTTGCATGGATAAGTATTTGCAGGATCACCGCTTATTTTACACTTTGTCTCCCATAGCCCAGGGTTCATACTAGCAAGTCAAAGAAAGCTAATTGTTAAATGCACTGCAAGGAGCAGTAGCAATAAGCTCAAATCCCACATTAAAAAAAAATGTTTACATTCATCTTAGGTCTTTTTACTGTAACTGAAGATTGTCTGTTCCCCCTTCTGCAGCCTCCCAGTCTTTCCAACGCTCATGAATCAACCTCCCTTAAATAAAATACCTGCTCAGCTTCTAGTCATGCTCAATGCTCGGACACAATTATTGTAGCTGTACATTTCAAGCTCTGCTGACACAGGGACAGGAGGTAATTTAGTTGCCCTTTCAACGATTACCATGGAGTCTGAAGTCACTCCAGCTGATCCCCTCAGGGGATCTTATCATAATCACTGCATGTCTGAGATAATTACAAGTGCGTCTGCTCCTTAAATTCATAATTAATTATTTTTAATTTGTCAGCCTCTCCTTTAAGGGAGTGAAGGCGGAACAAGAGGTAAAGTACGTTGTTGTTAGCATGGCACAATCACAACTGACATCATGGCAAGTTTGGAGGAATGAATTGCCTGTATCGTGAAAGAACCAATTTTCATTTACTAATGTGTTGTCAAAAAGCTCCTCCACTTCCCAGGCCTGCTGTCATACTAAAGAGCCACGTGTCAAACTGAATTAATAGAACTGTTTTTCTTTTTGTTCTGGCCACTTCGTTTGGATTAGCTGTAATATAAATTAAAGGGAGAATTAATGTAATAAAGAGATAATTATACGGGAATTTACAAATGAAGATCACTGTTAGCTTGTATGGTATATTACAAGTACTTTTGATATTGTTGTTGGGACTGAAAGGAAGAGAACTCCCAGATCCCAACACATACATTCATCATTTTAATCAGTGAAAGGTGGTTATCTATTTAGTTGAATCAGGAGAAAAAAGCAACTGGATTGGTCAGAAAGTTGAAAATACTTATTCTTTCAAATATCTTGGCTACTACCATTTTTTTCCAGAAATAATCTTCCTGTAGCAATGTGTTCAATACCGATACCCTGCAGCTCTTAGTATCACTTCATGTTTCCAAGTCGTTACCAGTCGGCATGGATTCATTAAAAGTACAGGAGTTCTGTATCAATTTATACCAGTGGGGAAAAAAAATTAGTGCTATATAAAACCTATTACAAAATAAATGTATTTTATTGTTATACAAATCATTTTTACTACCATGACACAGAACTTTTATTTAGATACATCCTTGGCTATGATGCTGCCACTGTGGTATTTAAGAGTCTCTCTAACAATAATGAATTGGTTTTCACAATACCCCTGAGACATAAGGAAGGATTATTATTCCTCCTATTTTAGAGATGTGAAACTGAGGCGCAGAGGGTGAAATCTTGCCCCAGTGAAGTAAATGGCAGAACTCTCATTGACTTCCCTAGGATCAGGATTTCACCCACACAGATTAACACCAACATTTTCAAAAGCCTGCACTGCCATAGGTAGCCTGTTGCATGCTCCGTTGGGGCTCCATTCATGTTTGTGCATATAGAGCATTTTCAGAACTCCAACACTGATTCCCTTACGCTTAATGCTTCCCATTTCCAGATAGGGTGACCAGATGTCCCGATTTTATAGGGACAGTCCTGATTTTTGGGTCTTTTTCTTATATTGGCTCCTATTACCCCCCATCCCCTGTCCCAGTTTTTCACATTTGCTGTCTGGTCACCCTGTTTCCACAACACCTTGTAACTTTAGTTGCAGATCAATCTGCTGTAATAAAAGTATATGTTACACCTCTGTTATTTATATTTATTACATACTTTACAGACTCAAATACTCAAATTTTCCAATCCCCTGTCATTTGCCCAAACTCTGCCCTTTGAAGATTCCCCTGCATGTGACTTTCTCAGTGTCAGGCAGGACATCTGACACACAGCTGAAATTAGAACCCAAAAGTTTTGAGCCATAAGACCATCCTTCCTGTCTTCTTCAGCAGCCAGGAAAACTGCTTGTAAATTTATAATTATACCATTTTTCAAAACCATCCCACCTCCCCTCACTAAAATGTGATATCTGGACCCCTATCAAATACGCCGCACCAAAGCAGAAGACCAAATATAAGAAAAAACAGTTCCCCAGGAAACAGGTAATCCATTATATGTTCTTCTCATTCCCACCCTCTCAAATGACATGCATGGAGGTTTTCTGTTCTGTTTTCAACAGTGATTTTGTGAGGAATAGCAATTTTATGATTTTTCAGATCAAAATACTAGGAGGAAGCATGAGCTTACTCCTAGTATTACACCAAATTAATAGATTAAGCCAAATCCTGCTTGCCTTCCAGACACTAACAGTTCCATTAATTTACATGCTGCTAGCCATGTAAGTTGAGGGAAGAGCATTTGGCCTACTAGCTGTCTGGAATTAATTTCTCTGAAAATTCAAAGCGGATTAGGCCATCCTGCAGTCCGTAACACTCATTGATGTTAACTGCAAGCTCTCGTTTGGGTTTGTTTACTTAGTATTTTAAGATTAAATATAATGCTTTGGTAGGAAAAACGTTCAAGTCTCTCACCGATTGTAACTTACTCAGAGGATTAGCTTCTGACTCTGTGAGCTAAGTTCTTCAATTTACCTAGAAAAGCGGTGATGAAAACTGGTAGAAAAGTGAAAAACTCCAAAGAAGTAATCTTCTCAGTAACCTAATCAATCGTCTAAATTAACATGAAGAGGTTTCTGGAGAGGATATTGCTACATATTATTGCCTCTTAGCTGCTCCCTCACCAGCTACTTCTGAAGAGAATCAGTAAATTACAGCACGTAACAGTGCAGCCTTAGAATTCAAAGAAAATATTTGATTAAATTCAGAAATAACTCTACAGTAGCAGGAACTCTACTGCTACTGTACATTTCCCACAACATATAATTTGTGATATTCCTTCATAGAGAAGCCACAAAATCCCAGTGTCATCACCAGAAATGTGAAGACATTCTAATCAATTAGGTTTCAGATCAACTCCCCTTGAGTTAACAATGTTATGACATACAATCCATTCAAGGAAAGAGCATTTGGTGCAGTATTCAGATTTTACCACATGACAACACATAATAAATTATAGAATGTATAGGCCAAATTCATCCTTCAACAAAGGTTGAATTTGGCTCTTAAAATTAGAGTAATTCTTAATTTTTTGAAGATCAATCTGCTGTAATGTACAAGTATATGTAGCACCTCTATTATTGATGATTTATTTTTAATGCATACTTTACAGTATCAAGCAATTTTATATTACACTTCAAGGGTCAGAGCCTTAGCTAGTGTGAATCAATTGAAGTCAATTGAGTTATGCTAATTTCCACAGCTGTGGATCTAGTATTCTGAGAATTTTTTTTAACGTTTCTTTCAGCCAAGTCTAAAACTACAAAATCAGGCATGTCCTGAGCCAAAGTTAGAATGAAATGATACATGATCAAATTCCTTGGATTAGCAACCTGGATTTAACATACTATTGTTGGAGAAATGGTTCAGTGAAATTAGCCTAGCCTTGAACCCTAGAGGGACAGTATCTTTATACAAATTGCATTCATTTGGGGGTCACCAACCCCTTTGCTAGAACTAAGTCATGGAGTATGACTGTCCTTTCATTAATTCATCTGTTTTGGTTGTCTGATGCAGGCCATCCCAATGACAAACATAAAAAATAACCCTTTATACTGATCTTCCACAGTTCTTGCCAGCTCTTGTCATGCATCCTGTATTTTAGAATTCTACCTCCTTACCTTGCAGTATCATAGCTTTAAGTCGTATGAATACAGCAATCTAATACTAATTGTTAAATAACACACAGTTCTGACGTAAAGAGAGCATGACTTTCTTCCACAACTTCTCATGTGGAACGTCAGTGACACTTAACTCCATTGGAGCCCAATTTTAATCTATAGTAAATATCTGGGGTGAAATTCTGGCAAAAGCTCCTTATCGCTAATCAAAATTCTGTGTCCAAACAAACCCAACATCTTAATGGGGTAGAAGAGTAGAAGCTTGAAATCTGAGTTTAGGTGCAAGGCAGCACAGTTAAGTATCTCTGTAAACTTTGCCATTTTCAGTTCTTTGTTTTATTGCATGCAATGGAGACAAGTAAGCCTTAGACTGTAAGATTGGGTTTGGACCTGCAGTGCCAGTGGAGCATGTGACTTCTTAAGTGGTATGTGATTTTATTGACTTTGTATCAGTCTCAAAACAATAGGTCTATCAGGCTGCCTACCATCAGGTAACAGACAACTGTGTATTTGTAATATGCGTGCATTTTCATCAATCAAAGTCAGCAGGCTGACTACCATTTCACCTTGGACAAGGATGAAATCTGTACCAAAGAGCAATGGAAGGCACCTGAGTTGGGAAAACAGACCTGGCAGGACGAGTCACCCATCTTTACTTTTTTTTAAAAAATAACAACAATTTCTACCAGTCTGACAATCTTAAGGCTAGTTTACTTAAAAGCAGAGGAGAATTTAAAGCTAGAACTGTAAGAAGTTAGAGCCACAGGGACTTAATGATCTAAGAGATGGGCTATATCTCACACTGTGGCATGTGAGAATTACAGTGAGAAACAGAGCAAGGGGATTTGCTTGGGAGTGCTTGGAGGCCTAGAGATCTGCTCATTAGAGCCAGGGGCATGAGTCAGAGAAATCTTGGAGTCTACTTTGAGCTGTAGCAATCACTGTGGGCTGGAAAGGACTCCATCTCCCGCATAACTGTACTAGATCTCCCGGAATTAGTAGCTTCAGATGCTGAGAGAACAGGGACTGCACAGCTCACACAACCCTCTTGAGGAGAGTGGAGATGGGGAGGCGGGTTGAGAGGGGTGGAACATGGAGGATTCAAAGGGGGACTTCAGTGATATTTTTGTTTACTAAAAACAAGGGCAACTGTTGGTTGGGAGGAGGAGGGGGTTGAGCAATGCCAATTTTCCAGAGTCTGGCTCACATTGAATAATTCCCATTGATGTATACCCATTTTATAAATGGATAAGGCCATAGTTTTCAAACTTGGATGCCTAATATCAGGTTTTTAACTTCATATTTAGACACCTAATTGAAAATGATTTTTCAGAAGAGCTGAGCACCTTTAATTAATTGTGGTTGGAACTGTGTACTGCACTCTTGCAAAAGGTGGCACAGGCCAGGTCTATACTACAGACCTATATTAGAATAACTACATTGCTCAGGGGTGTGAAAAATCCACACCCCTGAACAATGCGGTTATACTGAGACAGCGCTATGTGAACGGGAGAGCTTCTCCCATCAACACAGGTATCGCCTCTCGGGGAGGTGAATTAACTATGCTTATGAGAGAAGTTCTCCCACTGACATAGTAGCATCTTCACTAAAGCACTACAGTAGTGCAGCTGCATTGGTGCAGCAGTTTAGTGAAGATAAACTCACTGGGGCCACTCTCTCCCTTTGTTACTTGTAGCTCAGGAAGGCACCTCCAGTTTGTAATTTGAGTAGTTTGAGATTTTACCCACAAGTCTTGAGATATTTGGTGTGTTTTCTTAAAGCTCCAGCTACTGGAGTCATGTGATTAAATGAGACTCTCAGCTTTCATTTACAGGAAGAAAGTTTGAAGAGAAAATCTTGAAAATGTCAACCCTAAAGGCTTAGAAAACAGAAGGTGAATATAGAGAACCTAAAATTTTATTTTTTTCTTCATGATTTTTCAGGCAATCTCATGTTTTTTGAGGCCTAGCTCATGATAACTCCTAGAAATATCATTATTCTGTATGTGGAGTTCTAGCTGCTAATGGTGTGATACAATTTATATCTTTCCTATTTAATTGTTTCTATCTCAAAAGCCTTGTAAGGAAGTTTGGGACCTCTGTCCCCTTATTGTGCCATATAGTGTCCTATACCATGTAAAATATTCAGGTTTCAGAGTAGCAGCCATGTTAGTCTGTATCCGCAAAAAGAAAAGGAGTACTTGTGGCACCTTAGAGACTAACAAATTTATTTGAGCATCCACTCCCAGTCTTTATTCAAGCCTAATGTAATGGTGTCCAGTTTGCAAATTAATTCCAATTCAGCAGTCTCTTGTTGGAGTCTGTTTCTGAAGTTTTTTTTGTTGAAGAATTGTGACTTTTAGGTCTGTAATCGAGTGACCAGAGAGATTGAAGTGTTCTCTGACTGGTTTTTGAATGTTATAATTCTTGATGTCTGATTTGTGTCCATTTATTCTTTTACGTAGAGACATATTCAGTTTCCAGTGCAAATTCTTGTATATGTGAGTTTAAAATTCACTATCTGAATACATTCATGATAACTTGATCACTTAGATGCTATAGATATGTAATTGTTGCTGGAGCACATCATTTTTAAAATCGAATGAACGCTCACAATTGTTTTCTTCAGTGTTTGTGCATCTATAATAGAAAGCATTATTCAGCGTTGCTGTCCAATGAGCTTTTTTTCCAGTAGGGCACCACTATGATAATAAATGTAAGAAAATGGAACGTATTACCTACAGCATGGCTATACTGCCTTCTAACTTGACTTAAAAAATCCCAAGAGCTTACATAAAATTAGATCAATATCCATGTCAGGACTACTTTTTAAAATACAATATATGTAGCAATACATATATTGACTTCTAGTTTTCTTCAGCCAGATTTATTGTTGCTCACATTAAATACTGACATTGCCGAAGCTTTGCTCAATATGTACTTCTTTGGTCAATAAATGATTATATTAAATTCAACTGCAGCCAATATCTACTGTTTATTTGCTAGCTGAGGTATCAGGAAAGAGAACCCAAAGCTACTGTGGAAAGGCCAGTATTGGGTGTTTTACAGACAATGTTCCTAACCCTAATGTTAATGCCTTTACTGTAAATATAATTGCTTTTTGACCACTCTCTGGTCTTCTAAACTATTGATGATGATTTTAGCTGCAAGCATGACACACTGAGTCAAATTCTCTGCTGGTGTATCTCCACTGAAGCCAAAGGAACTGTGCCCGCAGAGAACTTGGCCCCATGTCTGCTTTCCCCTTCTGACTAATGCTACTATTCTTCTATTCCTACGCTTACTTTTTCTAGGTTCATCATGTACTTTCCTGTACATGTGACCTGCAGTGCATCTATCCCTACTTGTCTAATGTATAAATATTTATCTGTGTATAGAGTCATATGGTGCCAATTTTGTTTTACATAATTTCTACCATGAATCTCCTCAGCCTTTTGTATCAATTTCTTCAATGTTCTTTATGATATTTTCACTGTTTCAGGGCTTACTCCATCCTTAGCTCATCCTGCAGTGACTATATTATTTTATATTGTAAGCTTGTGTAATTAGAGTATCCAATAGGCAGTTTGAATAGCAAGAATAACGCAAAAATAAAATAAACCTATTAGATGAGGGATAGAATGAGATCAATCAAAAGGAATGGAACATAGGTTCATAACCATAGATGGTCAGTTTTGAAACAACTAGAAGGATATAATTTGACATCCATTCTTGTATAAACTCCATAAATATATGTATACGTATCTTCATAGATATGTCATATATAGAGTCACCAAGGGAAAGAGAATGCTTAATCAAACCTTTCCATATCTATTGTCATAGGAATGCATTTGAAATTATTTCATTTCCATAATGATGGTATTTTTAGGAAAATATTTACGAAGATAATTAGAAAACGGTGCTAGTTTGAAAACAGATAGTAGTCATAGTAGCACTTCAAGTATTTGTTACAAGAACTTCCAGGAACGACCATGGAGATTTTAGAACTGCTCCTATGACCATTATACTCTATAATCATTAACCACCTGTTTATAAGTGCTGGACTCTTACAAGATATGTGCACTGGTTCAGTTGAAAAAGAACTTATCTGACGTTTTGGAGAAAGTTCAGATCACACCCAATTTTTTTTTTCTTTTTGAGGTTCAGAATAGTTTAGGTCCATTTTTATTGTCTCTTCCTCTGTTTTTACATTTTTCTTCACTTTCTGGTTTCAGCAGAATGTTGGCAGCAATTCCAGCACTGCTTGTAACGGCATGACACAGTGTGAGTGGCTTAGGGCTAATTCACCACTCTTTGTACGTGGTAAGCATCCCCTACCTGAGCCAAAGGGATGAAATAATTGATTAAGTGACAGGTGATTAAACAAGCAAAAAGAGGATTCAACTCCTCAGCTGAGGATGGTTGAAAGAGAGAGGGGAAGGGAGGGAAGGCTGGAACGAAGAACGAAGGAGCCCAAAATCTAATCTGTCTCCCCCTCCTGTCCTGTGCCTTGGTAGTAAGTAAAAGCTTGTGGAACCGCTAAATGCTGTGTGGAACAAACACTTGTAAAGTATGTTGTAAAGAAAGCCTATGGTGTTGAACTTGCCTCTGGTGTGTGTGTGAGGACTGTTTTCAGGAAGGAATCCAGGGTGAGGGAATGAAAAGATAGAACACAAATTGCAAGAGAGCACTTATTCTGGCAATATGCAGAATCCTGCCTGAATTTACAAGGTAGTAAATATAGTAAATCCTGACTACTCCCCTGCTAGTAGTCTCATTCTCAGCAAATATGTATGTTTCATGTAGCACACAGATCTCACCAAAAAGAAGCAGACAAACTCCCAGTTGCTTTTTTAAATCAACTTGGAAAGTATCAATGGCCAAGACCTAACAAGGAAACAAATATAAAAATACACTGAGGTAGATTTTTAACATAGATGTATTGGAACAGGTCACACAGCCTATTGCAGCTCTGTAGGTAGGACACTTTAAAAGTAAAGCAAAGGTGGAATGAGCATATTAGTCTGACCACATTACCACATGGTAGTGCACTGAAGACTGTATTGACAGCTTACAGAAAAAGTGCAGTGCTGGACCTGCAAATACTGGGTCTTTCACATCTCTCTCCAGCTTTCAGGCTTCATCCTCCTTTCACTCAATTAATGGCAAAACCCCCATTGACTCCAATAGGAAGAGGAAGTGGCTCCCAGTTAGGACTGTGTTTTATCATCAATGTTACAGTTTATTTAACATAGGACATATTGGTCCAGATCCTCCGCATGTGTAGAGTAGTGTGGCTCGATTAACTTCAGAGGAACTATGCCAGTTACACCAGCCAAGGATTTGGCGGAGTTTCTTTAATTTAGGAAAACTCTGATGGTCACTTACCAAAGAAAAATGACAAACTAAGGCCCGGGTCCTGCAAAGACTATGAAGGTGCCTAACTTTATGCATTAACTTCAAATTCTACCAAACACAGTCAGTAAATAAGGCAAGTTACACACAATATACAAAGGCAGAATAATATGCACGCACAGGTTGTCCTATAAGAAGTCAACATATACTACATTTAACATTGTGGCATCAGGGATAGTATAGTTATGTGGTATTCTAAGTCTAGGAAAATATTGTGGTTTCTCAGATGCCACTGTGTGGTAAACATTGGCATCTCCTGATAGCTTAATAATGGCAATCTGTGGATATGCATTAAGTAGTATGCATGTTGAAGATTATGTAAGGATTGTATGTTTTAGCACAGTGCTTTATTTGGACTACCCTTGTTTCTTTGGGTTAGATTTCACACATCAGGAGGCAATTTTAGGCCCCAGTTCTTCAAAAAAGGGAAATCTGCATGTGATGTACAAAGAGCAGCCACATTTAGGAACTATGTTCTAGATGGGGGAGAATATCCAAACCAGTCTGAATCTGAATAATGTTGGTTTGGCTCAGGATTGGGTTTTGCTTTTATTTGCCCTAATTAATTTGTTCATCCTTATTTATTATGCTTTCCATTTCTACTTATTATTAACATGCTTTGTTAGGCTTATTTTCCTCATTAACTTTTATTGTCCATAAGGAATAAATTGTTACATACATAAATATCTCTGAAACTGTGCTCCACAAATTTCAGCCCATCAGAAACACAAGTCAGTTTCTTCAGAATGGATGCTTTCATTTTTTTAAAAAGCAAACTTCTGGCCCTTACCAAAAAGCATGTGATTGTGAGCTGTCATAAATATAAAGGGAAGGCTAACCACCTTTAAATCCCTCCTGGCCAGAGGAAAAACCCTTTCACCTGTAAAGGGTTAAGAAGCTAGGATAACCTCGCTGGCACCTGACCAAAATGACCAATGAGGAGACAAGATACTTTCAAAGCTGGAGGAGGGGGAAACAAAGGGTTCTCTCTGTCTGTGTGTTGCTTTTGCCGGGACCAGAGCAGGAATGCAGGTCAGAACTCCTGTAAAGGGTTAATAAGCAATCTAGTTAGATATGCGTTAGATTCTGTTTTGTTTAAATGGCTGATAAAATAAGTTGTGCTGGATGGAATGTATATTCCTGTTTGTGTGTCTTTTTGTAATTTAAGGTTTTGCCTAGAGGGATTCTCTATGTTTTGAATCTGATTACCCTGTAAGGTATTTACCATCCTGATTTTACAGAGGTGATTCTTTTACTTTTTCTTCAATTAAAATTCTTCTTTTAAGAACCTGATTGCTTTTTCCTTGTTCTTAAGATCCAAGGGTTTGGGTCTGTGTTCACCTATGCAAATTGGTGAGGATTTTTATCAAGCCTTCCCCAGGAAAGGGGGTGTAGCGTTTGGGAGGATTTTGGGGGGAAAGACGTTTCCAAGCGGGCTCTTTCCCTGTTATATATTTGTTAGACGCTTGGTGGTGGCAGCATTAAAGTCCAAGGGCAAAAGGTAAAATAGTTAGTACCTTGGGGAGTTTTTAACCTAAGCTGATAAAAATAAGCTTAGGGGGTTTTTCATGCAGGTCCCCACATCTGTACCCTAGAGTTCAGAGTGGGGAAGGAATCTTGACATGAGCCATTGTAGCAAAGTTTTAATCTGGGAAGCTGATGGCCTGAAATAATAGATCTGAGATGGTATGTACAGTCCTTATTCATCTAAATGGAATGTAAACTATTTTACTGCTGATTATATTAGCTTCAACTTTGTTCCCTTGATGGGTTCAAAATGTTGGTTCTTTGCAGGTCCATTTTTAGATCACCTTGAAGCTGAAACCAAAGTTCTCTAGAGCATATTCACAATGCTTCAATACCCGTTTTGTGAAGGAAACCCTTTGGAGTTCCATAAATGCTTGCTAGAGTTATAGGAGAAGGCAGCTAATCTGAACATATCCCCATGATCAACTAGCAGACTTGGACTTGCATTCTGCAGTGCACATGGCCACCTCTAAGATACAGCTGGATCTCAGGAAGTTGACTTTCGTCTTTTCATGGACACTCCACACCTTGAAATCTTCAAAGCATATTGTGTCTACTTTATGTGAAGTTCTGCATGCACTTACAGTACATCACTCTATATTAATAAAATAACTGTATTTATTTTTCATTAAAATTCTGTGTAAATGTAGACGCAGATTAGGTGCAGCATTTGGGCTCCTGCCATGTTGTCAATGCAATCCCTAGTACAGCAAAAGTTATGGTCTAAAGTAAAAAAAATAAATTAATGCAGGTCTATAAAATAGAGGGGTACCTCAATGTAAGTATATTTTACCCTAAGCTTCCAAATTACATTACATTTAGAATTTCCAAATCTGTGGATCCATCTAACTCTTACTTTATTTATAAACCACACAGAACAACTAATAAATAAAGTTAATTTCAAAGTGATTTTGGGGTGAGTACCAGAACATAGTCCAATGAATATCAGGCATTACTAATATGTTTTGGGATCTGATGGCCCTTAGCTGCCTATGAAGAGGAATTCCTGCTGGGGAAGGGAGGGGAAGGAAAGAAGCACAATTTGAGCCTTTTCAGGTACATATAATTAATCAGATCAATATATCTGGAATCTTCCTATCCGGTCTCAGTATTGCACTATTGATTGTAGATTCAGAGCACTCGAGTAACTCTGGAAACCTATACTATAATATTTAGTTGCCTAAATATGGATTTGGGAGCCTAACTTTAAGCAACCAGATTTAAAATGTTGGCCTTAATATTTTTTTTTAATGCAAAAGTTTAGGTTTTGGAATGAGAGATTTTAGCCACGAGGGAAAAGTACTGGCTTGCACAAAGAACGGGTCCAAACTGACCTTTGGCTTTAAAAGCCCCTCTTACCCAGTGCAATACCATTGGGGTTACAAGCTTTAATTGCAGGCCAGAGATACTCCATTTGGGCTTTGTCTCAAACTCCCCTTGCACCACAAGACATCCCAGAAGTCTGGAAGAATTCCCTTTGTGCCTTTGTAATCCCACATTTCACAAACTTGATTCACGTAGCCTGCATCTTAGCATCTGCTGATTGCTCCTCTAATGTTGTTTGCTAAAGCTACCAAATGAGTTTATTCGCTATTCATCATTTTCTACAACTCTATCATGTCCTGTCTTATTTGTCTTCTCTCTGAACAGTCTCGGTCTTTTCAATCCCTCCTCATGTGAAGTCTTTCCAGGACTCTACTCCTTTTTATTACCCATTTCTGAACTCTTCTATAACTTGTTTTAAGATAAGGTGGCCAGATTTGAAAACAGCATGGCAGGTTAGCCTATATAAATGACTTCTATAATGGAAAATACTTTTTGAAGTTGCCAGCAACAAAAATGGATTAGCAGGAAAAGCAGCATCAACGCATACACAGAGAAAGTGCCTGGATTTCAGATATTCTTTCCTCCTTCTCTCAGGCACTGCTTTCGGCTGCTGTGCTTGTGTCTTATCTCCAGCCCAAACACATTAATGTCCTTTTTGTAAGAACATGTGATTTGTCCGTCTTTCAAAACTCATATTGGCTTGGTTATGTGGTCCTGGGAGATACGCAAATAAATCCGTCCGTCCCCCTCCCCCCAATCCTTTTCAAGGCTTGTCTGCACAGGGAAATTGACTGACATAGCTACAGTAGAATAATTATTCTGGAATAAAGTCACAGGGGAGTTATGCCAGGATAGCTGCAGCAGAATAACCAGTCAATTTCCCTATGCAGACAAGCCCTTAGTCAGCCTCAATCTATTTGGGGTTGTTTTGCTACCAAAATGGAAACCACGTTTACCTATTACAAAGATCTTCAGCCTTTGAGACAATAGGTTAAACCGTTTGTTAACTGAACTTTTAAGATGAAACATAGAAAGATGTGAGCACTGAACGTGAGTCATTTGAATAGTTTCTTAACCATATTTTTTTTACCATTTTGATAATCCCCTTATTTTTAGGTGTTTATCTTTGTATGTAACTTGAAGCACATTTTGATTTTTAATGATACCTAGTTGTAAAGTCCAAAAGGTAGATATAGGATAAACTCAGAATATTTGCTAAATCCTTCTCTCTTGTGGGGACCAACTCAAAAGTTACCCATGAATAAACATGAGAAATATAATTGCATTCCAAAACCCATTTAAAATTTGACAGAGATGAATTTAAGTTGCCAGTGGGGTATAATGATAACAGAAATAGATATATGCTTAATACCCAAGGCCAAAAGAAGGAAAGGTTCTGCGACTGGATTTTGAATGGTATGAACTACTTGTGCAGCATCTGCAGTTTTCTTTAATCTAGCCCTTACTGTGAAGTCTTTCAACTACTCAGGAATATTTGTTTACATATTTCCTTTAGAATCCTTAGAATATAGCTAAAAAGAGCCTTAATTTTAGTGAACATGCAACAAACAGTGAAGGTTGACCAGGGCACAGAGTCTAAATATTGAACATAAGGTACTATATATATATAATGATTAGCTCTTTAAGATCTCATCCTTATTTACTGCAAATTTACTTTGTAATAACTATACAAAGAGGTACAGAGTGTATTGCTGAGATTGTAACATTGCTGAGACTGTAACATCTGTGTTTTTTTATTTTATGTTGACAGCATCTTGAGTGAAACATAAGATCTGCCAACCACGTTGCTGACATAGATATTCTGCATCCATCTTCCATGCTTTAATAAATCAGCAATGTCAGAGGAATTTCAAGCAGGATCATTAATATGATTCACTTGTATAGCTTGGTAATGAAGATGAAAAGTGGAGAGAATGTAGTACCTAATTAATTTACTACGCAAAATTAATTATTGTTCTTGATTATGTTTTCCCCCTAGACAAAAACTTTTCTATTAAACTCTGTTGTGCTCAGATTATTACTTATTTCTGCATTTACTATGCAGAAAACAAATATCAGAATATATAGGCTCTTATATATTAGACAATATCAAATCCTGTTCACCTTAGTTATACTAACAGTTCCACTGAAGTCATCTGAAGTAGGTGGAATTTGTCTGAGTAAGGGGGAGGTAGCATTTTTGTATTGTTTTCTGGAAAATGCTTAAATGCTTAATGGTGATGCGCTGTGTGTGTGGCAGTGAAAGGGTGGCAGTGAAAGGGTTAACTGGAACCAGAGAGCAATTTGTTCACTTGCTTGCACCTGGAAGGTGGGTTAGGACAATTAAGAAGGAGTCCTAGCTGTGATGGATGGGGCTAACCAAAAAAAAAAAAAAAGAAGAGGGAGAAAGCCTTCAAGGCTATTCTCTTTTTTTCTCTTCTGAGAAGGGAACACTGGAGAAGGATCAAGAGAGATACTGGGAAACCCAGGGGTGATGCAACCACAGTGGTGTCCTGCTTTGAGCAGGGGGTTGGACTAGATGACCTCCTAAGGTCTCTTCCAACCCTAATCTACTATGATTCTTCTATGATTCTATAGTGATTCCTCACAATAGGGGAGAAGCTGAATCTCCAGGAAGAAAGCCCTGGGAGGTGTTCCTTTGTACAAGAAGCTGAAAAGAACTCTGCAGAGACCAGAAAAGGGCCTAGAAGAGATCGGCTACTGCCAGAAAGTAGTGCAGCGAGGCAGCAGAGACTCTGGAGAAGCAGACCTTAGCTGCTTGCCACAGGGGTGCCTTGGCTGGAATTTGTAGTAAAGGGACAGCCTGGGTTCCTGTACTGGCCACCAAGGAAGATGGTGTTAAACCCCTCCTGATACAAGGGCAAAGTTATGTGAGGATGACTGGGCTCAGAGTTGGAGCTGAAAGCCTGGAATAAGGTTTTAGACGATGGTGTATGGGACTTTCTGTCCCACCAGAAGAGGTGGAAATGAATGTGACCAGGCCCAAGGGCCAAGTCATGAGAAAAAGCAGACCACTGCAGAATGCTCCAGAGGAGGAGAGCCTGCTATACCATGCCTTGTCGTGAGAGGGCATGCTGGCCAGTGAGCCCACTTCTCTACAAAAGTGTTGCTGTTTTGTTTTTTTTTTAAATTAAAGTAGCTTGTTTGCACTTTATGTTAAGAATATGTTTATAAAAGGCTTATAAAGGGTTTATAAATGTTTAATGTACGTTATAAACATGTCACAAACACAAATAGCATGTAATAGATAGTTAGAAGCTGTTATAAACTATGATTATAAACAAGGTATTGAACTGTTGGACGCTAACAATTTGTAACAATTGATTGACCATGTTGTGGTGGGGTGTACTGGCCCCAGATTGGACAAGAAGGGGTTAACCTCACAGTCTGGACAGAGGAAGCTTCTCTCCATCCCCTTACTGGGCATGCTCCAAGTACTGCCTCAGTATAAAAGAGAGCAGCCCAGCTCTTTCTAGGCTGACTGCTGGAAAAGAAGGATGAACGCTGCTGGCTCCAGCCTGGGAGCAGCCAAAGCCCCAGGCTGTGGGAGCCAGAGATGCCGAGACCCAGGCAAACGCCCAGATACCTGTGGACGCCCTGTGGAGGCCAGAGTCACTGGGGGTAGCACAGCATGAGGAACCTGAAGACGTCAAGGTCACATCATCAGGGGATACGGTAGGAAGAAACCCAGGGAAAGTAGGTAGTGGACTGGTTAATGAACCAGGTTTTGAGTTGGTGTGTTTCTGCCAGATCCCCGCCAACTCAGTGGCACGCACACTTGCCACTACCAGGGCCCTGGGCTAGGATCTGGTGGAGAGGGAGAGCCCGGGTCTCTGTAACCCGTCCACCCATCCCCCGAGGGGGTGGCCCACTTCCCCAACTCTGACCATTAGGCCGCATAACCCTGCTAAGGAGGGCAACCTTATTGCCTCTGGTCCCTAGGCCATACAGCCCAAGTGAGAGGGCAATTGCAGTGACTCTGGCCAGTAGGCCATACAGTCCTAGTGAGCGGGCACTTGTATTGATTTTAACCATTGGGTCAGTGGTTCTCAAACTTGTTCCGCCTCTGGTGCAGGGAAAGCCCCTGGCGGGCTGGGCTGGTTTGTTTACCTGCTGCGTCCGCAGGTTTGGCCGATCGTCCCAGTGGCCGCGGCTCACTGCTCCAGGCCAATGGGGGCTGCTGGAAGCGGCGGCCAGTACATCCCTCAGCCTGCGCCACTTCCAGCAGCTCCCATTGGCCTGAAGCAGTGAACCACGGCCACTGGGAGCCGCAATCGGCCGAACCTGCAGACGCGGTAGGTAAACAAACCGGCCCGGCCTGCCAGGGGCTTTCCCTGCACAAGCGGCAGAAAAAGTTTAGGAACCACTGCATTAGGCTGTTGTGACATTCTTGACATGAACTGTGACTGTATAGATCATTGTTGCAACTGAGGTCCTATAGTGGCACCAAATCTTGTACGGGGAGGTCAAGTGAGGTGTCTATGAGGAGGTTATGATTTGCTGGTTATGATTATGCTATCTGTATGCATGTATCATTTTTCTATTTAAAGTTATAAGTGTTGGCTCTATACTGTCTGTAGTTCAAACTCGCAGTATGCTTCTGGGTACACCCCAGACAATTTGGCATTAGCACTGCCTAGCCTGCTTGATGGCCCATTAAGGAACATAAGCTATACAACTGACCCACTGAGAGAAGGCAGATACACCTTGTGACTCAGCAAGGCATGCAGGGACATGCCTATGGACAGAACTCTATGATTTTTCCATGCCATGTGCTGGGTGGCTTGTGGTTGGAACAAAGAAAGCACAAGCCACATGGCAAAAGGACTATAAAAGGCATCATCATCATCATCATCTCCATTTCATCTTCAATCCTGCTTCTTGCCTCTGGAGGAACCTTGCTACAAACTGAAGCTCTGAACAAAGGACTAAATGACCCATCCCAGCTGTGGATGTACTCCAGAGACGTGATTTGAACCTGCAGTTTATTCCAACACTGCTACAAGCCTGAACCAAGAACTTTGCCATTACTGTATGTCATTGATTCCATTTAACCAGTTTTAACTCTCATCTATATTTCTTTCTTTTTATGAATAAACCTTTAGATTTTAGATTCTAAAGGATTCGCAACAAGCATGATTTGTGGATGAGATCTGAACTGTATATTGACCTGGGTCTGGGGCTTGGCCCTTTGGGATCGGGAGAACCTTATTTCTTTTACTGGGGTATTGATTTTCATAACTAGTCATCCCCATAACGAGTGGCACTGGTGGTGGAAACTGGAGCGTCTACGGGATTTGCTTGTATGACTTATGGTTAGCCAGTGGGGTGAGACCGAAGTACTCTCTGGCTGGCTGGCTTGGTGTGCCTTAATAGTAAAGGAACTCCAGCTTTGGGCTGTAAATGCCATGCTCTGAGCAATTTGTCCTGAATTGATATTCTCAGTTGTGTCCCACCAGAGGCAGCATCGTTACAGCCGTACTGCCCTGACAGCAAGGGCAGCCATATTGACTCTGACAATTAGGCCGCACCACCCTGATGTCAAGAGTGACTAGATTGACTCTGGCTGTAGGCCATACTGCATCTGGCCATTGGACCATATTGCCCTGAGACAAAGGGCAGGTGGGCAGACGTAACCACGGGGCCGCAGTGCCTTTGCCCCATCCGAAAGGGGGATGGGGTATATTGGCCCCATGACACATGTATTCTTCTTTGTGCTTGCCCCACTCCGCATGGCTCCTGGAAGCAGCAGCATGTTCCCCCTCTGGCTCCTACATGTGGGGATAGCCGGGGGGCTCCGCATGCTGCCCCCACCCCAAGCGCTGCCCCCGCAGCTCCCATTGGCTGGGAACCATGGTCAATAGGAGCTGCAGGGGCAGCGCCTACGGACAGGGCAGCGCGCAGAGCCGCCTGGCCATGCCTTGGTGTAGGAGCTGGAGGGGAGACATGCTGCTGCTTCTGGGAGCTGCTTGAGGTAAGCGCCACCCAGAGCCTGCACCCCTGAACCCCTCCCACATCCCAACCCCAGCGCTGATCCCCCTCCCACCCTCCAAACCCCTCAGTCCCAGCCTGGAGCACCTTCCTGCACCCCCAGCCCCACCCCAGAGCAAGCACCTCCAGCCAGAGTCCTCATCTTCTCCCCTCCCTCACATCCCAACCCCCTGCCCTGAACTCCTCATTTCTAGCCACACTCCAGAACCTGCACCCCCAGCCAGAGCTACACCCCAACCCCCAATTTTGTGAGCATTCATGGCCCACCATACAATTTCCATACCCAGATGTGGCCCTCGGGCCAAAAAGTTTGCCCACCCCTGCTCTAGCCCCTGTTAACCCCAGGAAGCAAAGAATACCCCCCAGTAGCACTCTGTACAGGCCTGGACATACCCACAATCTGTCCCCTACGCTGAAGGCTGAAAACGGGGCTGGTCCAGAGCCCTCATGACACTTGTTTGCCAGCCAGGGAAGCCTGCTGCACAAGGGGTATTCTCAGGGAGCTATATGCACCCACTTTCTGGCACCTTTACAAAGCAGTATAAGGAGGCCTTCATGCAATTGAGAATCATGCCAACTGGCTTGGGCCGATTTTTTTTTTTTTTTTGGAAGTGCTGAATACTCTGACCTCTTTAAGTCAAAAAGAGTTGCAGGAGCTCAGCACCTATGAAAATCAGACCATGACAACATACTTGTTTGCAAACCAAACCAAAAAACAATTGACAAAATGAGATTACTTTAGGAGCGGCATTGTAAAAACACTCCTTCAGCTTCAGTGTTGTCACAAATGGGAAAAAATCATGGCATGGTCCTTTTCTAATTTCCTAGTTCAATTAAGAAACTAACATGGTCCTTTACAACTCATCTTCTCATATTTCTATATTTGTGTCCCCTAGCATTGGAAATTCTGGACATTATCTTATGCACTCATATTTTGACAGGTTTTGGACATCTGAGTATGTTCCATCCCATTTTTAACTTATTTTGGAAAACAGCATGGTATAGGTTAACCAGGTATTTTGGTAGTACTGGCAGTTATTTAGCCACTTGGCTGTTTTAATGCAGACTAATATGCAGCTGAAACTAAAATTATCTACTGGTCAACTGTAGCGCAGGGCAGTCTGTAGTCTGAATGTACACAAACTAGCTTGTTCTGATTTGATTTGCAATTAAAATAGTTGGGTTTTTTCCCCAAGAATTTGCAGAATGGATGCAGTTTCTGTGGAGGATAGCTATTAAATTCAAATAAGTCTTTTTGTGTCAGTGTTTTCATTCCCTTTTGAACAGCGTATGCTTTAATATGAATAGGTAGCTTCTGAGACACTTAATACTTCCAAAGGAACTACACAGTGAGAAACAGGTTGAAATTCATAAACACCTGGCATGATTTAATGGATTCCTTTCCTCTTCCCAACTGCTCTAACCCTGGCATCCTCTGACATGCCCCTGCATCCTTCAGAGCTAGGTAAGCATTTCAACATCTTTCACCTCATGGTTGCAGGGGTTTCCAACATTGCTAATTCAGCAGTGCAGCGAGGGGTGTGAGATGAGCTGTCCTTAGTTGACCATTAAACATGAGTTTACAGGATTTGTAAAATCATGCAGAAGGTTAGAGACTGCAGAGTACTTTCACAATTCACGGTGAAAGCCAAGCTTTCAACATACATGCAGTACAATTACAAAGGAAAAATCTGCAAGTGAATACCAAACTGAGGGAAGTCACTCAAGTTAGACATACATTTATCTTTGTGTATGGCCTCCTCCCCCAGCTCCCCTGGGGTAAAATCCTGGCCCCACTTAAGTCAATGGAAGTCTTGCCACTGATGTCAGTGGGACCAGGATTTCAGCCTAGTATTGTCATTATAAAATTAATATTAGAAATGGGGAATTCTACAACAGAGGTTTTTAGGAATTTTGAAACACATTAATGACTCCCAGATCATTGTAATCTTCTGTCCTTCATTCTGAGCAATCTCAGAAATCGGGTCAGCGTGAGGTTGACAGCTAGTTTTTCACTTTACCACCAATATCTCCAATCCAATATATATATTGGATTGGAGGATAGGTCCATCAGTGGCTATTAGCCAGGATGGGCAGGGATGGTGTCTCTAGCCTCTGTTTGCCAGAAGCTGGGAATGGGTGACAGGGAATGGATCACTTTATGATTATCTGTTCTGTTCATTCCCTCTGGGACAGCTGGCATTGGCCACTGTCGGAAGACAGGATACTGGGCTAGATGGATCATTGGTCTGACCCAGTATGGCCGTTCTTATGTTCGTTTCTATAATGTGTTGCATAACTAGTGGATGCTAGTTAGAGTGATGTTTAATGACCAGTTTGAAGAAGGTATATCCTGTTAGGCTAAACTATTAGCTAAGAAAGACTTCATGTGAGTTGGATGAAGGGTGTGTTTTGAAATGATTTGGGGAACTTTCGTATCAATCTTTTGTGACAAGGGTTGCTTTTTTATCTTGTTTAATGGGTGGACAAATTAAAAGATTACATTGGCTCAACAACTGTTTATTGTTTCACAGTAGGGAGCAGAGACTTGCAATATGTTTCTTGCTCAATAGTTGCTGTTAAATCACTATTATTATTTAACCCTTTGTTTTTATTTGGATCAAAAATCTGCTTTCTTATTAGGAGACAGATTGTGATACCCTTACTCATACTGGATAGTATACTACTTCTCAAATAATCCCACTGAACCATATGAAACTACCTGTGAAGTAAACACTCGTCTCTGTGAGTAAGGGTATCAGAATCTAGCTGTTAAATGATTATTCTCTCTATTCTTTTATGCTTTTTATCTACACTAGCGTCTCTCCTGCCCTCCCCCCACACACACCCAAAAAATCCCACCCTTACTATCATTGTTGCAGCCCCTCTCATGGTAGTAACAGCAGGAGCACTGAGATAGACAAGATACCAGTTGAATGCCAGAGTTTTATCCAACCAATCGAGGACAAGTATAGGGCCATCCCACTGTCAATCTCCGTTGTGTAGTGTTGATTCTCGGTTAATATGCTGGTATGGTATTTGTAATACTGTTAAAATAAATATATTTTGCTGTTATTTTAAATGTAAACAGAAGTACAATAAAAACCTAAAGTATGTCAATAAATCAGATCATATTTGAAAATATATTTACCACAGTTTGGAAAAAGAATACATATACAATAGCTCTAGATCACATGGCACTCTAAATACATTAGGTAATCATCTCCTGAGACATTTTGTTCTAAAGAAGATAATGGAGACAAAACTGAGTGGATCATTATTGCTTATTTACTGCCTCTTGTTCCATTAGTATGACACTTTAATGTAAATCAATATCTCTTATGTGATATTTATGTCTGAAGAAAGCTAACAAGACCAGGATGGGGAGGACAGGAGATCAATGACAGGAAACAATTGGAAGGGGAAGGTAGATCATAATAGAGCATTGTCTTTTTTCTAGGATAGCAGATCAGGAGCTGTTCTGACACTTCTTATAGTATGAATGAGTTAATACATTTCCTGAAAAGATCCCCACAGTACAGTCACTTGTATTAATTAATTATGAATTTAGCACTTTTATTTTATTGTGTTTTAAATGCTATGGGTCAAATCCTGAAGTCCTTACTCAGGTTAAGCTCCCATTGAAAAGCACAATTAAAATATGTCTTGACAAAATAGGCTGATCTCTAATGGGAATTATCTGAGTAACTTCAGGTTTTGGTTCAATATGAAGATAACCAATGAACATCTTTAAGATGACAGAATCGGGAACCATTGTCACAAATAGACCTGATTTTTGGGGGGAATAGGAGGAAGATAAAATGTTTCACAAAACTATTCATGAAAAAACCTGACCCTTTTTAAATGGGAAAATGCTGAATGTCAAAATTTTCGGGCAAGCTGCAGTCATCATTTTGCAGTCTACATTTTTTTTTTTTTTCAGATAATGATTCTTTACTGCACTAACTGCCGGTCAGTGATCTTAACTCTTTAGGATCACAGGCCAGAATGTGATAATACTATGCAAGATAAAAGTGCTTTGGAATGTTGGAAAATGAAGAACAATTATTTGGTTTGTAACATGGGCAAAGTTCCTAATAAAAAGTGTAAGGGCTTGTGTACACACTACAGCAATGTATTTACCGCATTGGGGGAGAGGGGTGTGATTTCTAAAGCATACTGATGTGTTGTGCAATAATTGGCCCATGAAGACCCTGCTGATGCAAACTAAAAGTTCCCTAGTGCACATTAATACAGTGTTAGTGTTCAGTTTGCATCAGCAGGGTCTATATGGGCCAGTTACTGCAGAACACATCGCGACGCTTTAGAAATCCCCCCACCCCCACTCCCAGTGCACACTACAGCAGTATATTAAGGGCAGAACTGTATTAAGGGCAGAACTAAAATCTGTTCCAGAATATTTTTCTTAACAAGTGCTTTCACCAATTAATTCAAGACATCACACAATTGATATTTACTATAGCACTGGGGCTATTAACATTTAATGATGCTCCTATTCAGCATACTTTGTCAAGGCACCTGTGTGGATGTGTCTGGGACAAAAAAGTGCAAATATAAAGATTGCCTTTCTATTCAAATTGCAGTCTGATGCTCTGTTTCTTGGAATCCAGCCCCCACAAACCAAACTTTTCTATGTTGCACACAAGAGATACAAAATGAGCATTTCTTTCGGAAAGAAGAAACATTCAACAACTGACCTTCTTCATCATGACTCATCCATATTTGTCTGGCACTATCCATTGCCCAAGGAGAGATAATTTCCTAGTGAAAAACTAGGTAAAATGAGATTAACGTTTTCTATTTCACACTTCATTATATGCCAATGACCTCTTCTACAGATGTGAAATATCCACAAGACCCTGCAAATCATTTTCCAGCTGTCAAGTAAGCCAGGATTCCCAGAAGCCTTTAGTTATGCACTATAGTGGAGTTTCTCACTGGGATTCACCCACTGCCTCCCAAATGATCATAATGATTAAAAAACAAACACCACCTCCTTCAGAGAACTTTCCATAACATAATATTGAACAGTGTTGCGGCAACCACTAAAAATGCATGCAGATAACAGTTACCATTTACTTAATGCAAGCTTCCACTTTTGTGTATTCTTTCCCTCAAGTTGATATATCCTAGCAGATATGTCAAAGTAAAAGCAGTTGTATCTCATAATCACTGTCTGATCATAGAAAAATCTTCCAAATTCAGGATGAATCAATGTCAGCTTTTCATTCTTAGATATTATATTTAATACTATTCTGTGTGGCTAAGTTTTGAAGAGGCTCCTTGAGACTTGCATAGTCAGATATGAATAAGAATTAAAAGACTGGAGTACTAACATGGAATATTTAATGGCATGTGAATAAGCAATTTAGCATTTACCACCCATTTGTTTGGTTCCTTGGTGCTACTGTGTAAAAATATAGGAAAGAGTATCCTAAAGCCAGGCTATTGCTATGATATGGTCACTGCTCACATGTACAGGGTCCAATCCTGCAAGGTGCTGAGCATCTCCTGTATGTAACTATACTTATAGCATTTGAAAATCATGAATGCCATGAAAAATCCACAACTAGCAGGATTCTCAGTAACTATTTCCCCTCGCCTCTGGAATGTACAATAAAAGTTAAACAATAAGATCCTGAATTTAGGTAGTTACTAAATTTTTATTCAAGAAAGAAAATACCTCCAGCATTCCTGGGTTTAGTCTATGTAGCCTAAGCCATGTCCGCAGGCAAGTGGATGTGCAAATGTTATAATCTTCCCATATTGTTATCAAATTAACCAGATGAAACTCGCTAGCTAACAAGGATCCTCAATGGAATGTTCTAATGTACCTACAGAATGTTCCCAACAAACTGTGGCTTCAAATTACCCTTTTATCTTTATAGCTGTTCATTTTGAAAGACTTTGAAATTAGACAGGAATTTCAAGGTTTAAAGTTTTAGTGCCACAAGCCAATTCAATCAGCCTGTGGCATGTTTTCAAAATTCTACCATCTGGAGCACTGAAGGATGACAGTGCTCCCTTCATTTCCATGTGTCTAGCGATAGGAGAAGGAAAGAAACAAAGATGCAGGATTAATTAATTTTTAGGAAGATACCTTATTCCTTTTGTTCCCTTTTTAATATTTTTGACAAGAGGTGTGAATGTTTGTGCTCATAAAAATGAGGGACTGACTGTAGCAATGGCCAGCACGACTAAATAAAGGCCCAATTCACCACTGTACTACTCCAGTTTTATATCCATTTCTCCATTGATTTCAAAGCAGAAATACCAGGGAGTGAGTGACTTCAGTAAAGTTACACAGGCATGAAACAGTTGTTGTTAAAGTGTAAGCTGGCCCTTTAGGAGGAAGGCTCAGTCTCACCAGTGCCAGATGTAGTCCGCTTCCCCAGGAGAAGGAAATGAGTCTGGTCACATGATGGGAGCATGTGGCTTGGAGCCAGGCCTCCTTGGAATTAGGAAGGACAGCCTAAACTCAGAGAGAGACTCTCCTTAGCTGGCAGAGAGTCTAGGAAGTGCAAGCCTTCAGAAAATGGGCTGTGGCTAGGAAGTTTGCAGTGTGGGTAGCAAGTCTGCTGGAGGAAAGCCTCAGCAGGGACCTGATTAATAGCCTTGTACCAAAGGTTTTGAGCCAGCTAGAAAGGTTAGATGGAAGGTTTTGTGTCTTATATATAAATTTGTTTTAAACTCAGTTCTTGAATTCATTGAAAAGAGAGAACGGAAGTTCTCCTGAAAGCTCTCTTTAGCTTTCTCTCTCTCCGGAATAGTGCACACTCAGTAAGATTTGCTGTCAATTGGTGCTTGTGGTATGTGGTTTGGGAAATGAGGTGAAAGAGGAAGATGATAGACTTCCAGCGCTGCTGCTTTATGAAAGAATCCCTTCAGCTGTCTGTCTGCCAGGGGTAGGAGTAATGACCAGTGCTGCATTTGCCCTTTAGATGTGTATCAAACATTGTTGCCAATGCCCTTAGCTAAACTGGCGAACAGTGCCTATTCGGTGGGAATGAGGACAGACTCTGGGTTTCTGATACAGTGCTTTACAATATGCTGACATGTAACCCTTACTTCACCCTAATTTTTGGAAGTACTCCAACTCTTCAAAATGACTTGTCCCACCTTTACTCCAGACTCACAAACAAAAGGAGAGTTTGAGACGTTATTTGTCTTTATGTAAATGGATATATTTTAGAAAAAGGCATTCTAGCTAACATCCCCAACCTCCTATTTTTAGGTGCTTAATATTTGTTTTCGGAGACTACCTTTTGCATTTGGGAAAGTATGTTGAGACTTGCTGTTGCTGAGTCTCTTGGATTAAATTCCCCAAAGTGATCTCAACCCAGATTCTGACACTGGTGTCCTCAGTTCTGCCTGTGCAATGGATTGTGGCTGAGATTTTTGAAAAGAGCCCAACGGAGTAAGATGCCCAACTCCAACTGAATTGCACTGGGAGGTGGGAGCTTGATTCCTTTAGGTTCCTCTGAAAATCTATCTGCAGGTGCAAACTGTGTACACAGAGTGGCTACCCAACAAGTTGGTCAGTACACAAAAGCCTACATAGGTGGTTTTTAAAGGCCATATTTGAAAGTGTGACTTTTATTCCCCTTATTTCTTGGCCCTCCTCCCCCTTGCATCCTTTAGTTGTTATTTCTATCTTTTGTTCATAATGGGTCTAATCCATAGCCCATTGGAATCAATGGGGTTCTTTTCACTGATTCCAGTGGTCCTTGCATCAGGTCAAAGGGCTTTTATATTGAAGAAATAGATTTTCTGATGATTTACTAACTTTTTAAACTCTAATCTTCCTGAATTTTATCAGGTTGGATAGCCTTGCATAGAAATAATACATTTATTATTATCCTTCTTTTAAAATGTCGCTGTTTTATGCCTCCAGTATTTACTTTTTTATTCCTGTACAGCAAGCAAAGATCAAATTCTTTGATTCTCAAAAGTGATTTGTGGATTTAACTTTTGAATCAGTGAGTTTTTTTGGTTGAACTAATTTTAATATGTATATTTAAATATAAACAAACTCATGTATGAAGATATATAAATAGAAAAACATCAGAGACCTTTGTTTGGCTACATCACCCCAAATTGTCTGAGTATGCACTCCTCTGAGCACTATAGTACATGGAAGAGATTTTTAGTAGAAACTTCTAGTATTTGGGGTAATAATCTTCCTATGGATATTACTTGCAAACAGTTTAATGCATTCAAGATATTGCAAATTGAACCATTGATGTGGACATGATAATATAGTTAAATTCAGATACTTCAATTATATTTTTAGATTATTACCAAACTCTGGTAACCACCTCAAACCTGCCTGCTATTATTTTGCAGTGCAGTTCTGAATGGTCCCTGAGGGTGAGCATGAAGGCTGTGCTCCCTCTATATCCTCAGTTCTGCCAGAGGATCCTAGCTGGAACCTAGAGTCCCAACCACCTCCTCTCACTGGAGGTAGGAGAGAGAAGATGAGGTGAGCCTCTAGCTGCGCGAGACACAGAGGCATTGCTGTGCCTGTGACCAATGCTGAGTTACAGGGACCTCAGTTGGACACTTTCTAACGCAGGAAATGCACTGGAACAAGCCTATTTACCTCTCCCCCTCCAATCCAGAGCTCCTGAATGCTGGATGGAAGGTGAAAAAATCACCACAGCAATTTGTCATTGTTGGCATATGATAAAAATCCGTTCTAGGCCCCAGAACTGGCAATCAGCTCAGCTCCTGGTATCATCCGAGATCTGGCAACTAGATAAAGAGAGGGGCTGACACAGGAAGCCTGAATGGCTTCCCTGTCTAGTCATCAAATGGTATCAAACCCTGCACACATATACCCACTCCACCACCAAATGGGAGTTGATCACCTGAACTCAGCAACACACCCACCACCCAGTGGCAGCAACACTAGGTAGGACAGGTTCTGGAGTCCTAGTCCCAGATCAGCACGTGACCCCTCCCAATATATTGAGCACAAGGAAGAAGGCTGGGAAGAGAAAATAAACTGCCCATTGCCCGCCCCCCCGCACACACTGAGATCAAAGGAAATAACGGGGGTCATGTGAAACATTGCCTTAGCTGCTCCCACCTGGGATTTCTCCTCCCTGGTCCCAGATGGTGTCTCCACTGCTCCTGACCCCATCAGAGCTGATGATGAGTATCGATTGGTGTACCCATGTGCCAGGTTGAGAATCATTGATACAAAACACAGAAATTCTGTTTAGAAATGCCAGCATCTCGTTTAAGATTTGCTGAGTTCTGCAGGGATGCTGCTTTGCAAAGCTTTCTTTTTCAATCTCCGATGCTGCACCAAATCAGTGTCAAAACGGAATGGGGATGTTTTTAAGTGACAGGCTTGTAAAGCCTCAGTGTTCTTCCCAGGACAATCATTGTTCTGAAGACAGGGGCTCATATTGACGTGGTTTACTTGATAACATAGTCAGCATCTAGAAACACATTTTCTTGTTCCCAAGACAGAACCTGTACTCTTTGGAAGAATTAGTTTCTCGAGGCCCTGTTTGAATGGCACTGTATACTGGACACAGTGAGTGGCAGGAGGCATATTTTAAAATAAATGTAAAGTAAGCCAGATGCTAACCTAACTGATGGATCATCATTGATTCTTATGCCATAGAGTAATACACTAGAAATAAAGAAGAACCAATAGGTCAATTAATCTTCCCATTGCAAGTGCAGGATTTTTAATCAGTTTTTCAAGTGTGCTGTCCATTGTAGTACTGGAGAGTGAAGCAGTTTCCTTAAAGACTATATAGCACTATGAGGGAGTTGGTTTTCTGATTCCTATTTCTCATTTCCTAACTTCATTCCATTACTTCTAATTATACCCTTCTGAACCCATGCTAAACAGTTCCTCTCCCTCCTTGATTCTTCACACATTTGTAGATATCTGTCACCCTTTAGTTGTTACTTCACTAATCAATGCTTTTAATTACCTCATTAATTAGACTCCCCATAATTTTCTCTGACCTCAGTCCAGTTTGTCCATATCTTTCTGGTAATGAGATGGTCAGAGCTGAAAGCAGCATACTAGGTACAATCTTGGCAGACACATAAGGGCAAAGGACAATACACTTTCTGCATCATAAAGTGATACAGTCTGGCCTCTGTGTCCTGAATGCTGCCCAAAACACTCTGCCTAGTCGTTTCTCAAGTCACATTGCAAGCTCCTCTGATTTGCCTGATAAGGAGCAAACTCATATTTTCCATGTGACCCTAACGCTATCTGTGTAATATCTGGCTTGGTATGATATCACTGAGACTGATCCAAAGCCCGTTGAAGTGAGTAGAAATATTCCAACTGACTTCAGTGGGCATTTAATGATATACATCTAGCAGGATATTTAAAATTATATTAATCTCCAGAAACTGGCCAAGTGCTGCTCCAGACAATACTTTAGAAGAGATCTCTGTTACCATGCTAGCTATCAATTCAGTCTCTAATTGTTGCCTCTGATTTCTTCTAAATGGAACTTAATGCTCGTAAATGTTCTCAATAAACGGCAAAGTGATTCTAAAACACAGACAAAACTGTGCTTGTGCAGGGATGAGGGCAGCTCCAACTGAGTCACGGGAAATGTCTGACTGTCTCTGAGTTGGGGATTATGTCAAACAGGACTCTAAATTCATTTACACTAAATCATCAATGGAGAGGATTTTTCAGCTTTCATTTGACCTTCCCAAACATTTGAGAGCACATCTAATATCATTATCCCATCACATGGGCCAAATAACCATTTGCAAACAAAAACAGGGATTCGTGACAGTGAGGGCAGAAGAATGACTTGTCATCTACTTAATGTCTTGCTTTATGAGGCATTTAATGAGATTTAATATTGCTGTAAAATTTTAGTGTAAAATATATATATGTATATATATATACTTTATTAAAGACATTCACAAATAATTTAGTGTTTTTCACTTGATTGGTTTTCCTGATATAAATCATAATGGAGAAATTATGTGTTGCCTAAAGCAATTTATTATTTCAAAATCAGTAATTTCACCAAACAAGTTGGAAATAGCACTGGGAAGAACAAATGTTTATAGAATGACTTTCTGGAGATGATTTGGAACAGTTTGGAGCAAATCCAAGTGTTTTAAGACAATGCATACAAATAGGTCAAGAGTCTGAAGGTTTCTATTCAAAGTTTTGGGGAAATAATCCCACCCTAAGTATGAAAAACGGGACAATAAGTGTTAATTCAAAAGTGCTCACTATTGTTAAAAATGCTAAACATCCTATTGAAATCAGTGGGAACAGTTAGACCAATGCGAAGAGATTTTGATGTTCTCACCAATCTTATATAGTTTAAAAAAACAGAGCTCTGAAACTGAAGTCTAAATCCTGGGGACCTGAGTCACTGGTACAGTATGCCTTAATTGAATTGCATTGCCCATCGGTGATTAAAGGACCTAGAAAGGGCAGGAGGGATTGCTTCTGAGGAAAATAAATGGATATGTAGAACCTAGCTGAATTACAATGAAGGAATCTTACAACAATCAATAAGCTTTAGATTCCAGAATCTTACAACAATCAATAAGATTCAGATTCCACCTCAAATAATATACATACACATAGTTGTGGATGTTTGTAGTAGTTGATTGTGTTAGGAGAAGTTAGTTTGGTAAAGGGTGTATTAAGGGAGTGATGGAAGGGTGGTAGCCTGGGAGGACAGGGTAAAGTTGTATGGTCTGGGGTATATAACAGAATGGGTGTGTTTACTAATAGAAATAATAAATTAGTTCTGACATCCTTGTGTATAAAAGGGCCTGTAGAAAGAGTTATGCTGTGCTGAATCACTTTAATCTTATGCAGTGGTTAAACACTGACTTAATGGCTTGTGCATTGAGCTATGCTATTACTTCTAAAATTTTCTGTGGAAATATTTTAGAATTTAAACAGGGTCATCTTTAAAATTCCTCTATCAAGGTTATGCAGAGGTCTTTGTATTTATGAGCCATAAATGAATGGTGCATTAATTTGATTTTAAACATTAATACAAAATGATTTTGTGGATTTACAGCTGATTTGACCCATTTTTAAACATAGCACGTGGGTAATTATGTTGTAATGGTATTGTCAGAAAAGAAACCTACTAACTCGTGACCTCAGACTGGAGTCTGAGGATTAAATTTTTTTTTATATTTGCTAATCTTCAGTCCTGTTTTCTGTCCTGAGTCCCCTCTTCTGGCCTTCAAACAATCCCCAAGCTCATCAGGAGACGAAAGCTCCCCATAGACCAGGACCCACCAACTCAAAGCGGAACCAGCCCCTGCCAGAACAAGGGGTGTGAAACCTGGAGACATATCTCCAATGCTACAATGATTAACACCCCACACAATACACCTTTCAAGATTAATGAGTCTTATACATGTCTATCACAACATGTAGTGAACCTCATCCAGTGCACTAAATGCCTCTATAGCAACTGGTGAAACCAGACAACCTCTACACCCTCAAATGAACTCACATAGGAAAATAAGATAGAAACACCATATTGTGACAGATTTCTGTTACCAATCTGCCTGAAGCATCAGATGATCAGTCTAAGGCCACAGGATCGTTAAGGGAGGAGATGACGTAACACACCAAGTGTCTAAATTTTAAAGCTTTATTGATAAAATAATAAAATACCCACGGACAGGGCTGGAAATGCTTCCACATCATTCAAAGGAAGGAAGAAAGCATTAGTGCCCCAAGCCCTGACCCACTTTCATACTCACATACGCCCGACCCAAAGCTGGCCAATGACCTGAGGGTAATGTAAGAAGAGGGGGGAAAGGGTGGACAGGAGTGCTGTCCTGGGCCCAGGTCATCCAAAGATTCGCTGTGATCTCCAACTTGCTCCAGCTGTCAGGAGGGTTTTAAGTCCCAGGCTCTTTGAGGGGAGGGAGGATGCTTTGTTCAGGGACCTCTGCTCCTGGTGCCCTCTGTGCCAGTCCAAACTGGCTTTCCATGTGTCTTTAGTTTTCTCAAAACACCCCGGCTCCAGGGCCACAAGGCTCGGCTCCACCTCTTGCTGTCTCACCGGTGTTTTCAATCTCTGCAGTTTTAGACCTTGTTTTCTTCTTTGTTGGCCTCGCTGCCTTGCAGGTCTGTGCAGTTGGGTTTTTCTTTCTTATGGCTGCTCAGACACGTTCACACCCCCCATCTTTCTCAGCTGTCAGCCAAGTCTCGACTGTGAGCAGCGTCCTTGGGCTGGAGCCAGCGTCTTATCTTTGGACTGAGCTTGCTAGCTGCAGTGTTGAGTTAACCCATTCTCTGCTCTCTTTCTCCTTCCCCCTTTGGCCTCTTGCAGCCTGCAAAAGAATCTTTCACTCTTCACTCACACCTTTTACCCTCCCCAAAATGCTTTGCGATGCTTGCAACAGCATTAGCAACATGCAGTGCTGATCTGCCTTCCCTGGGGAACCCCTGAGGTTGTGACAATATCACCTCTGAATGAACACTTTTCACAAAGCAATCACTCTACAGCTGACCTCTCAGTCCTCATTCTGAAAAGAAACTTGCACAACACTTACAAAAGACAAGCATGGGAGCTTAAATTCATAACTTTGCAAGACCATAAAAATCATGGACTCAATAGAGACATAAGAACAGCCATACTGGGTCAGACCAAAGTATCCTGTCTTCCAACAGTGGTCAATGCCAGGTGTGCTAGAGGGAATGAACAGAACAGGTAATCATCAAGTGGTCCATTCCCTGTTGCCCGTTCCCAGCTTCTGGCAAACAGAGGCTAGGGAGACCGTCCCTGTCCATCCTAGCTAATAGCCGTTGATGGACCTATCATCCATGAACTTATCTAGTTCTCTTTTGAACCCTGTTCTAGTCTTGGCCTTAACAACATTCTCTGGCAAGGAGTTCCACAAGTTGACTTTGGATTGTGTGAAGAAATACTTCCTTTTCTTTGTTTTAAACCTGATGCCTATTTATTTCATTTGGTGACCCCTAGTTCATAATCCAGACACTGAATTTTGACTTACTACAACAATATGTAGCCCACTAACAATGCCCTGTCCTTTCACCCTTATTATTGGAGGGTTGTTAATGGACCACTTCACCTTGAAATATGTGTTAGCTACTTATGCTAAACAATCTGTTCCACCTTGTATATAGCTATGACACTCTGAGTACCTTTCCCAGCCGAGATGAAGAGCTCTGTGTGAACTGGAAGGTTTGTCTCTCTCATCAACAGATTTTGGTCCAGTAAAAGATATTACCTCACAAACCTTGTGTCATGCCATCCAGTGGAGGTGAGTATCTAAGATACACTCTCTAACTTATTTTTTAGATGCTGACTGCCATTCCATTCAGGTAATTTACAGACGGGAGTGGCGTCACTTTAAAAACTACCTCAAATTGTGCCTGTTCAGAGGTGATGCTTATGTTATGTAGGTGAGCCTGTATTGTTCTCCCTAAAAATCATGACTGTTTTAATCATTCATATCTTTTATTACTGAAAACTAATAGGTTAATATATCCAACAACCTTAATGAAAATACGACGGAGCTATAAACAGCTATTCAAATGCATTGAATTATTATCTGCATTGCAGTCATCTGTATTTAAGCAAGCCATGCAATTGGAGCTTTAAAGTAATCATTTATATCTTGAGAATTAGCATCATGTCTTTTAAAGACAAGAATAACCTGTTTAAAAAGCCTGAGTAATGCCCTCTAGTTCATCTCCTTCCCCATTTAAAAAAAAAAAAGGGCATCTTGTTGCAGAAAGTTCTTAACAAATTTGACACACTACTGTGTTTCCAAAAAAACTAAAATAATTTGAAGGGGAAAAAATGCCTCCTTACAATTTTGCTGCAGCAGAAACTCAGTCGCAGTGCCTTTTTTTTTAAACAAAACATATGTTCAAAGAACCTGTCAGTGAGTTAGAGTTGAAAAGCTGCTTACAAAAAGGTATTTCTGGTTTGCTCAGGAGCTGTGTGTTCATAAAGCTGCATCTGCTTATTACAAACTTCAAATCTCCAGCTACGTATGTGTCATGATCTGTCACTGTTGGGTAAAGAAATGCATAAGTTCATGTCAAAATGTTGTAGATTTACAAGTATTGTAATATTGTTTTTCTACTGTTCTGTTTTCATACGATGGACTAGAAAACTTGAGTTTATTGAATCTATCCAGAGCAATACACATTTTTATGAAAACCTATACAGAATTTCTAATGGATTCTAGGTTCCGCCCCCCCCCCCCCCCCCCATTAACTGTCTAACTCTACATGTTAGGAATATCTATCTTGTTCCCTATAGTGACTTTCCATAGGCTAGACTGTGGTGGTGGTGCCATGAGGCTGAACAGCCATTTCCTAGTTGAGATGCCTAATGTGTATGGAATAGAAAGCATATGTGTATTGTTTTGAGCTGCACACAAACTGACTATTCACTGAGTTTATAAACTGAAAAAAATTATAAATTATATAAGAAACCAAGTTAAATGTTCACACTCCTCGTTTGCTACAGTGCTCCCCTGAGGTGGCACTTAAACATTAGAAGGATTTCAGACAGCATAATTTCTGTATCCTTAGAACACACTTTCCCTTGGAAAAATAAATTAAGAGGAAATTGTTACATAAACTTAAAAATAAGCTATAGCTACGTGCAGAGACAATTACTATAACAAGTAGGATATGAAATTTGTGGCAGACAGAGCTTTTTCCCATCCAAGGGTGTAGGATCACTGCCGCAAGAGTTGGGGATGACAACAGATCACATGTAACAGGGTTCAAAAAAGAACTAGATAAATTCATGAAGGATAGGTCCATCAATGGCTATTAGCTAGGATAGGTAGGAATGGTGTCCCTAGCCTTTGTTTGCCAAGCTGGGAATGGGTGACAGGGAATGGATTACTTGATGATTACCTGTTCTGTTCATTCCCTCCAGGGCACCTGGCATTGGCCACTGTCGGAAGACAGGATACTGGGCTAGATGGACATTTGGTCTGACCCAGTATGGCCATTCTTATGTGTAGCCACCTTAGCTGTGCTCAAAAATATTTCTAATAGCAGTTCACACACCCTGCTCCCAATAAATGAAATGAAAGAAAACAAAACCCTGTGAAACATACTAGTGAAAGGGAGAGAAGCAATAGCTTGTAGCCAACTTTTTTCAATAATGAGCTGTGATTTTTTTTTTTTTTTGTGCTTCAGGTTTTAGGTGCTCGGCTGAAAAGGACTGGATTTTCAGGAAGTGCTGAACACCCATTCTCTGAAATCAGTTCTCTTGCAGATGCCTCAAGATAGGCATTCAAAAACTCAGGCACCCATCACGACTCCCTATTGAAAATCTTGGCCTGCTTGTCTACTTTACATTTCTTTCTTTGTAATGCATTCAAATACCACTGAGTGCAGTAGAGAAAGGGGTCTATTATATTAATTTGTGGTTCTGTATGAAT
The DNA here is from genome assembly GCF_015237465.2 of Chelonia mydas. Classification (NCBI taxonomy): domain Eukaryota; kingdom Metazoa; phylum Chordata; order Testudines; family Cheloniidae; genus Chelonia; species Chelonia mydas. Next base: position 50,002,335 of record NC_051251.2, on the reverse strand, counting down.
CCCCTTAATTACATTTCACATTCCAGGTCTTCTATGCATTTCTACAAATCTACTCCCTAAAGCAATTATACACCTACATTTTTGATGGCTGACTAATGGGATGCTCTGTGCAGTGAAGCTAAGATAGAGATGTAACAAGCCAGCTCCCACGATTAACTGAAGCCATTCACATTTATTCTAAGTCATTTTATGCACTTCCTTATTGCTACTAACATTATAAATGAGACAACTGAAATCATCACTGGGGAGGGTTTCAAAAGCACAAATGTCAATTCAGCACCAAACCATCATTGAAAGGCCATGGGAATTAGGCACATAACAGCTAGTTGTGCCTTTTAAAAACCTTCCCTCATGACAGTAAATGCTCTTCTACAAGAGAAAATAGGATTAAGGGCGAGACTGATTTAGGTGCCTAAACACGCAGAGAGGTGCCAAGAGGCATTTTCAAAAGCACCGAGGAGCCTTGCTATCATTGAAATCAATGCATCTTTAGGTGCATAAATCACTTAAAAAATCTGGCTCTAAGTCCTATACTCATGGCACGTCTACACTTAAAAACGCTGCATCGGCATAGCCTGCACCGATGCCGCACTTTAATGAAGATGCTCTAAGCTGCCATGACAGAGCTCTTCCGTCGGCTCAGTTAATCCACCTTCCCTAGAGGTGGTAGCTATGTCAATGAGAGGAGTTCTCCTGCTGACATAGTGCTGTCTACGTGGGGGGTGGGGTAGGTTGGTATAACTATGTCGCTCAGGAGTGTGGATTTTTCACACCCCTGAGTGACGTAGTTCTTCTGATATAGGTCTGTAGTGTAGACCAGACCTCAATCTAAACTCTCATTAACTCCCAGAGTCAACTGATTAAGGAAAGCAGGATGTGATCTCTTTATATCGATTTTCCTCAAAATCACTCTTACCACGATAAATGCATGCATTTTGTGGCAAAGGAGGATTTCCATCAATTTTAGGAAGCAATACATCATGAACGTGTCATAATTACAGTAGCACCAGGAACTTGCATTATTTATAGGCACAGAAATATTTCTAGTAATTTAACATCCAGGTGGTGTGTATAATGCCAAATATAAACTAAACTATGTAATTGCTAAATTCCCAAAAGAAGCTCATGACTCATAGCAACTGAGAGAATCTGGAAGAAATAATAGCTTCAGATATTTGCTAATTAAAGGAAAATGGCCAAACAACAAATACTAAATTCACAATTAAAGTAACATTTCCACTTCACTGATAAAGTAAAACTCATTAGCAGGTGATAATGCAGGTCACCTAATGGATCTGACATAACTGCTTCCTCTCAAAATTAGTCATGGGCTGAAGAAAGGCAGTGTTTGGATCTGGGCCTGGAGGAAGTTTAGGCAATGGTTTGAGGGTTAAATCAGAGTTACAGTGGGACCAATGGGATCAATATTTTGTGAGCCTGTTTAATAAGACCTTCCCTCCCCCCCCCCCAATTTTAAAAATCTTATCAGATCTGTAGTTCAAGAAATTGTACTAATTTTGGATTGACTCTTATGAGAATGGACATTCTCATGAGGTTTTGGCCACATCCAAAGTGTGTCTTGAGGGGATGCAACTTCTGGTTTTGGATTCAACTTGGAACTGAAACTGGAGAAGCAGATTCAGAAGCAGCCGTTCAGATCAGAACCACCACCTCTGAAGTTTGAAGGGATTCAGATTGGAGGTTCCAGTTTTCGCCATCCCTATTCAAATTAAGCATAGTTACTGTGAAGTGCATAACATCAGGATTTTTGGTGGGCAGAAAATTATTTTTCCTGGCACACTTTAATGCCACCCTTCAAGAGCTCTACACAATCACTGCAATTAATTATGGGTTACCCGTGCAAGAGGACGAGGCAAAGATTAATTTGTCAAGCAAAATTCCATTCATGGAGCATTTATAGTAAATGAAATGCACTTGAGTCCTGATGTTTCATTAAATTCTGCAAAGGCTAGAAATATTTTAAAAAATTAAATATGCAAAGTAGGTTGAAGTAAAGACTAATGCCTAGTATTAAAGTTTACTGATTTGATTCAAAATTAATAGTTTTATTGATTTTTTTTGAGAATCCATAACTACTGTTCAACTAAAAAAATATATTCTCAAAGGGGTGGTTCTTTTTCTAATAGCCTTGTCCTGAGGGCTGTGTTCAGACTTGACCTATTATCTTGGCCTGATCATCTCATCACGGGACAGCAAGCAGTCATCAGTAGAGCTGGACAGGAAACGGTTTTTCCATCCTATGAAAATCTTTGAGATTTGAGACATTTTCCCATTATATATCAGGACAAAACTGAGACCCTAGTTCAAATTCCTGCTCTACTTGATTTGAGGAACTTTAACCTGGGTCTCCCACATCTCAGGTGACTTCCCTAACCACTGAGCTATTGACTATTCTGGAGTGTCCGTTTCCCAATTCAAATGCCATCCTGGACCTGAAAAAGCTTCCTGACAAAAATTTATTCAAAACAAATACATTCCTGGTGGGGTGGGGAGGGGGGACATTCCTGGGGGAAAAAAAGAAAGAAAGACCCCCCCCCCGACTCCTAATCCTCCTGTTTCAGTGAATCAGCATTTTCTATTGAAAAATTTTGATCAGCTTTAGTCTTTATCAGGCTTGGGCTGTGGAACCTACATCTTCCTTAACATCTGTCCCATTTTAGGAAAATAAAGCAGTGTGGTGTTTATTATTTTAAGATGGTCTTTTATGAGATTTCCAACCCATATAAACTAGCTATGTACTGAGCAAAGTGGCTGAAAGAAGACAAATGGAAGACGCAAAAACCAGGGAGGACAGGAATTGGCAGGAAATGATATAGTTTTTTTATTTTTGACTGAAAACAAATAATTGAAGCTGTCTAGGAGCAAAGGTTGGAAAACTCTTGCACAAACCAGGAAGCAAACACATATTAGAAGCTGCTGTTCCGGAGCAAAGAAAGGGAAAGGAAGATCCCTTTCTGATGCACAGAAGTAGTATAGCCAATGCTTGTTAGCAGCTATTATAGTTAAGGATGACAAATTGTTTCACAAGCTGACTTTTCATATATTCTTAACTCTCTGAAGCATTCACTTTTGGGATAACATTTTTCATGCTTAACCTTTGCTTATGTGAGCTTTTCTTTTGTTTTTTAAAATAAGCGAGCAATTTCCTTGCAGCCATTTTTTAAGTTTGGTAAGTATGACTGGTCTAGGTGGAATACTAATTATTTAATGTTGTCATTTTTGTCTCATCTTATGATGTTGTACAGCTGGGGAAGTGGGAGATGGAGAGAAGCTCTTTAAATGTAATTATATTTGTCCCTGGGATTAAACATTTAATTACCCAAAGTACTGTAGTGTCTGAATGAGTATTCTCCAGTGCACTTGTGCCAGGATATTTTGGTAGTAAAATAGTGAAGCAGGAGTTCTGCAACTGAACCCACAATCATCCCTTAGAATATAAGTGTGCCAATTTAATTACAAGAGAGATTTTCATAGACAGCGGTCCACTAATTCAAATACAAGTTTTCACACTATAAAATAGGAATCATGTCAACAGATAACTTCCTCCTCCACTCCATTATCGCCATTTGCTTTAGGAGGGATGTCCATGTGTCCCAAAACTTGTAATTCAAGAGAATTTGTAGCAGGAGTGATTAGTGCTGGAAGAGTTAGGGAAGAGCTACGACCAGGAAGAGCTAATAGAGTGCCTGCCAAACAATGTTCTTAGTTGCAGTTCCTTGGCCACCCCCTGCCAGGATCACTTAGAATGACCCAACAGACTTTTGAAGATCCTGCCTGAACCTCTGAGTAGTTTTATCTAGGGGTCCAGTTCTGTTCACAGATCTCCCAATATTTGGGACATTTTGAGAATCAAAGTTCTGTTCCTTTTCCTATGCCCGTGAGAAGATATGACTCTTTACTGTGTTTTTAGCAGTAGCCTTAGCATTGAGCATGGATAGTTGATGTTATTTCTGCAGCTGAACAATCTGTCAATAGAGTCTGTCAGTTAAAACTGGATGTTGATAATTCTTTTCCTCACATAAACTTGTCTTGAGCTGAAGTGTCTCATCAGGCTGAAGTTGTCCCATCATAACAGAGCAAGCCCCTATTAACCTAGAAGATCAGGCTGATTCATTGTTTATAGAAACATGTGAAATTGCAGTGTGGCAACTGAAACAAATGAAGTCAAGCACATATCTGTAGTTAATTCCCAAAGAGGAGAAACCCAATTATCTATAGTCAGCTGAAAAAAAGTAATCACTTCAAAGTGCTAATTAGCAAGGATGGGAGGCATCAAATAGTAGGTTTGCCAGACAGCATGAATATTAACTCTATTGAGCAAGCCAAACATTCCTGGAAAACATACACTCCCAAGAATCTTGAAGTTGTATGTCCCCCCCAAATGGGTGAAGGAGGTAGAGAGAATATTCAAAGTCTCATGAAGTCATTGTAACATTAACTGCTAGAATCAGCGAAGACTGACGCCTATCCTATGACAATGCTATTTCAGAGGTGCTAACTCTCTGGATTTTATCATGAGACTCACAATATTTGCTGTGGGCGGTTTTAAACAAAACCCCAGCTCCTGAAGGCAAGGGTTTATGGGAGAAATCTTAGCTGTGGTGTTTTTTTTTTTTTTTTTTTTTAAAGGCAGGTTTCTAGCCCTTGTGATTTGGGAGAAAGGCCCGAATACATGTGACCCAAGTGTATTCTGAAGTTTCAGAAACCAGAAGGCAAATGAAAAGAACCTAAAGTGGGTTAGTTATTTAAATCTCATGATTTGAAAGCAAGGTGTATGAGTTTTGAATGCTTGAGGATGGCAATGCTGCTTGCAAGCTTTAGAGCTCATGTGGCTCAGCTCAGGAAAAGGAGTTCATTTTTAAAAAATTTTTTTTTTTTGCCACCCAGCACTCCTCTGTTTCAAAGCCTTATTATCTGGTTACTAAAAAGAAGAGAGACCACTCATGAGGGGAAATAAAAGGTGATCAGCTCAAAGTGCTAATTAGCAGGGATGGGAGAACCAAAAAATAAATAACCCTATCTGACAAGACAAACCACTTGTGCAAAAAGTCAGCTGTCAGGCACTGAAGTAGATGTGGAAATAGTGAGAGACAAACACCCATTTGGCTAAATGCAGAGACTGCAACTTTAAGACTATTACCCACTTAGGGTAACGACCTCACAGTAGCCATCAGGTTCCAGTGCCACTCTCAATGGGAACCAGTTGTCTTGGGGAACGACAGGTTTAAAGGGGTGTGTGAAGGCCATGCCTCCTCTACACCCTCAGTCCTGCCAGGGAACGCTGATTGGAATCCAGAGGCCTGGCCTCCTCCCCTCCTCCACAGTGGACATAGAAGCGCTCAGATGAGGAAAGCCACAAGCTGAACAAGACAGACTATGTCTGCACTATGGACAAGAGGCAATGGGTTCAAACTACAGCACAGCAGATTTAGATTAAATCTCAGGGAAAACTTCCTAACTGTAAGGACAGTAGGACAATGGAACAGACTGCCTAGCGAGGTTATAGAAGTTCTCTCACTGGAGGTTTTTAAAAGGACACTGGCTAGCCGTCTGTCTTGGGTGCTTTAGACACAACAAATCCTACATCTTGAAAGGGGGTTAGACGAGATGACCCTTGTGGTCCCTTCAAACCCTGTGATTCTATGAACTGGGGGTGTGATTAAAGCTAGCGTGGTATAAATAGCAATGTAGCCGTGGTAGCATAGGCAGCATTCACGGCGGCATAGCTTACCTGGTATGAGTATGCACCCATGGAGTTCAGGTGGGCTTATAACCAGCAACTCTAAACTGTTCTGCCCCAGCTTGTGCTACTGCAGCTATGGCCTCCCCGACACCCGCCCTTTCTATGGCAAGAGGGAGGCCTTGGTGCACATAATGCAGGGTGTGCCGGATGGCAGCCCCTTTTCTGGCTCCTCCAGATCCTCCCCCTAAAGCTCTGTCTGCATTTTCCCCCAACACCTCCTGATCCATACACACCATGTCCGTGGCCCCATAAAGTCATGAGACCTCCTTGTCAGTCTCCTCCAAGCACTGGCCAAGGTGGCCGTCCACCCTACCAGGAAGAGGAATCTGGACAGGAGGAGACCTTCGCTACTTTGAGGTCTACTTCCAATTTCTCCTTTATTTAGGTATCCAAGCAGAGTTCCTCTGGGCAGTGTCTACTGCCTCCCTCAATTCCTGGATGCCTTTGAGGAGCAGTGGGCTATATCTGGGGTACTCTGATTTTATCCCTGTAACCTTCATTCCCGTCCCTGTTTTTTCATTTGTTGTCCTCCAGGTTTGGCTGATGCCTGGGTTTGTGGCTCCTCCCCTTACAATGAGGGGGCTGTACCTTTAGTGATGGGCAAGGTCACATCTGCCCCTCCCCAGTGCCTCAATAGGTGCACTGCTATTTATAGTTGCATTAGCTTTGATCAAGCTAAAGTGAGTATGTGTACATGACATGGGAATCACATCCCTAGCTTGGAGTGTAGCTGTAACCTTAGAGACACATCTCTTCACCATGAGTTTCAGTCCCAAGGCAGTCCAAGGGTCAGAGGGACCTGAACTGGACACTTTGCTAAACCATCAGCTGCAGTAGAACCCTCCCAGAGTTGTGACAATTCTAACTTAAACCCCAAATCTAGACCTATTAGACACTAGGTAGAAGGTAAAAAATCCCACAGGGCAGTTTGCCAATTTTTGCATATGGAAAAAAATCCCTTCTAAACCCCCAAACCAACAGTTAACCCAGAGATTCAGCTACTAGAAAATGGGTGAGAAAGGTGGGACTGAAACAGGGAATCTGTTGGGGCTATCCCCTAGGCAGCAAACTGTATAGCCCTGCTCCTCCTCTACCACCACCAAAAAGGAGCCAATCACCTGGCCCCAGAACCATCTCACCACCCAATGGCAGTATCAGTGGGTGGGACAGGTCCCAGAACTCAATTCCCCAATACGGCATGTGACATTCCCCCCCCCCCCCCCCCCCCCCCCCGCTCTGAGCACAAGGAAAAAAGAGGGAAGAAGCAGCCTCCACCTGCTGAAAGCAAAGTAGGGAGGAGAGACAGGAAAGAGAACAAAAGGAATACTGCTTGGGCAGCTGCTAGTTAAGATCTTTCCCTGCTGGACCTAGGAGATGTCTCTACTGCTCCCAGCCCCATCAAAGCTGTATCCCAGCTAGCAAGGTGAGCATTAGCGAGTATATATCCCAAATTGGGGTTAGAGAGAGAATTCAAAGTTTCTCAGTACCTTCATTCTGTTCAATCACTGGCTGGATTTGCCTATGTGACTCAGCCATTTTGCACTAATCCTGTAATAGTTTTGCTGTTCCTTCTGTTTCCTTCCAGTGCCTAGAAACTACGGTGACTGATGTGAAATAAATACCTATGTGAAATAGTTTGGGATATTGGAGTGGAAGCAACTCACTCTTGTCAGTGTCAGAGGAAAAAAAAATCTGTTAAACTTCCCAAACAAAGCAATTACAAAATATCACAGCAAAATTACATCTTATTTACCACTTGAGAGGCAGGGGAGAGAGACAGGCAAAGGGTGAGAGATTCTGGCTCTGTTCTGAGTGCAGTACATATGCAGAGGTTTGTAGGGGCAGATAGAGGAGGGGTCAGGGAGTGTAGCCACAGCAGTGGTTAGGCAGGAATATAGAATGAATCCAACATCATCTGTACTGAGATGAGTCTGTGTTCTCAGCAGTGTGGCCAGCAGAATGGTTAGTGTGGGTGGCTGTACTTAAGTAAGAATCAGACCAAGGTCAGTTGCTACAGTCATCTCATCTTACTTGGGAACTTATTATACTTGTATCTGTGATGCTTGTTAAATCTCTCCTGACTGCATAATTGAGGGGGAAAGGGATAGTGTGTGTATCACTTTGACTGAAATTTATAATTAAGCAGCAACAAAAAAGAGAAATCTCTTCCTCTGCCTGCTCATTTATTGCTTCCCATCTTGTAACAATTCCCGTTTACTCCTATTGGGGAATCTTATACTCATAGGTTTCTCTTTGCTTACAATTTCATGAAATGTATAGACACTCCTAATAGACTCTGGGATGTGTGTATCTATTGATAGATGCATGCATTCATCTGTTTTTCTTTGTTTTCCTGCTTTTGTGATGCAGCTCCTGCTGCTGCTTCCCTCAGTCCCCTGCCTATCAGAGTTCAAATTTCTCTCCCCAGTATTTCCATTATAAGATTCTTTTCTCAATGTCTGTTTCAGAGTAGCAGCCGTGTTAGTCTGTATCCGCAAAAAGAACAGGAGTACTTGTGGTACCTTAGAGACTAACAAATTTATTAAGAGCATAAGCTTTCGTGGGCTACAGCTCACTTCATCGGATGCATAGCATGGAACATATAGTAAGAAGATTATATATATATAATCTATATATATAAAAATAATACACATACAGTTGGAAGTTGAACTTGGGTTTGAATAGAGAGTGGGAGTGGCTGGGTCATTACACATATTGAATCTATTTCCCTAAGTTAAGTATCCTCACACCTTCTTGTCAACTGTCTAAATGGGCCATCTTGATTATTACTACAAACGTTTTTTTTCTCCTGCTGATAATAGCTCATCTTAACGAATTAGCCTCTCACAGTTTGTATGGCAACTTCCAACTTATCTGTATGTGTATCATCAACACAGTCCCCTGAATCGGTGCTCATGAGTTGAATTCTGCCATCCTTTAAATAGATTATTTTGTGAGACTGATTGAAGGCATGCCAACCCCCTCTCTCTTCTCAGTCTCTAAGCCTTTGACAAGATGAGGGGGAGAAAGGGCACCTCACTTTTGTGTTCTGATTTCAGTCTCTACTCCCACTCTCTCCCGCTGTCTTCTTTGGATCCTTCTGAAAGCAGGAGAGGAAATGCCTCTAAATATTCAGTTTCAGACCTTCATCCACACGTTTCTTTATTCCTTTTGAAAATCTCTTGAAGATTATTGTCAGACACTGCCCCAGGCTTTTCACCATTGTGTGCATGTACACACACACACACACACACACACTCTCTCTCTCTCTCTCTCTCTCTCTCTCTCTCTCTCTCTCTCTCTCTCTCTCTCTGAAAGAACCACAACAAAAAACATTCAGGGAAAGGTCAGCAGGCAGTGCCATTTCATTTTCAGATTGACCTTTTAAAATGTAAAAAGCTTAAAATTTCCCTGCAATTGGTGGCCCTATTCTGAACTCTGGGTTGAGATATTTTAATTATAGGCTTGAGCACATTAAATATGAGATGAAGAGCAAGTGTGTTAGATCAGTGGTAGTGAGCACAGACCACAGAAAGCACAGCAGGTTAAAGAAAGGGACTGGCTTTAGTTCCTGAAAGTAGAGGAAAGCTCATAGTAAGTCTGCTTAGCACTGCTCATCTTTCCCTAAATAACAAAAGCATAGTCCATGAGTTGTAATGTAATATTGAGAAATATGACAGTTTCCCCAGGACACTTCAAAATTACAATGAAAAAGAAGCAATTTGTTTAGGATCCTTCCTTGTCTGTTGCTGAAGCATTAGCATTTCATCTGCTAGGGGCGGGGGGCAGTCAGTAGTAGCATATCCTTGGGTAAGTTGCTAAACAACTTTTTAAAATAAATAAACAGTTTATAAAGCACTGTAGAAAAACATGAAGACAAGATTAACCTTTTCCCCTTTGACATATATCTGTTGTAATACTTTAGACCCCTGAAGTTAGAGATGATAGTGTCAGAAATTGGAACAAATTTTCCTCTTGAGCAAATGAAAGGAATAGAATGTTATTGCCCTTGGTTACAGAGCAGGAAAACGAGTATTAAAGCAAGTATTCACAAAAGTGACAGTCTGACTGAACCATTTAAGAATTTTTTTCCTTCTGCTTTTTGGATGAGGCAAGGAATCTCCAAATTCTTTAAGATAGTAGCTAAATGTATCTAACATTAAGCACATAGAAACTCATTAAGCACAGCCTTGCAACTTGTATAGTTATTTACATTTTTGTGAAGTGCATGTGAAAAGCTACAAAGTAAGAACAAAAGTGCTTTTTACCACTTTGCACAGGTGTAAATGACAATACCATGAGCAAGGCAGTGGAGAATGCTTGTTGACATCTCAGTTACTTAACTTTGTTTCCTTAAGGTGCTTGAATGTGGCAGGGGAGGCAGGTTTGTATAATTTTTGGTGGTGTCCAGAACGAGTCCAGGTCCAAGTCCTGTTCCCCCCACCTGCCTAAGGCTCTGGGACAGAGTTTGGATGCTGGGTGCAGGCTCTGGGCTGGGCAGGATGTTGGGGTACAGGAGGGGGTTTGGGCTGCAGGTTCTGGGAGAGAGTTTGGGTGCAGGAGGGGTGCAGGCTCTGGGCTGGGACAGGGGGTTGGGATGCAGGAGGGGGTGGAGGAGGTTTGGGGTGCTGGATGTGGGCTCTGGGCTGGGACAGAGGGTTGGGGCATGGGAGGGGGTGCAGGGAGTGAGGCTGGGCCAGGGATGAGTTTGGGGTGCAGCAGGCAGGCTGCCCCAGGGCTGGGGTGGAGGGGCCGGAGGGGACTCCCCCCCAGCCCTCTCCCCGCTGGGAGCAGCAAGCTCCAGGGGAGAGGGGCCTCTCCCCAGCTCCCCCAGTATGACACTCACCCAAGCCCCCCTAGGCTGCTGCTCAGGAGGTCCAGCCAGGATAAGCCCCCCCTTCCCTCGGAGTTGACTCAGAGTCGTATGCTAGGGGGCAGGGGGCGGGGGGGCTGCCATGCGCTTCCTCCCCTCCTCCCTCCATAGGCACAGCAGCTGCCTCAGCCTGCCCCTGGCACTGCTCCCTTGCAGCCAGCAGCTGCCAGCAAGGGAGCACAGCGCGGAGCTGCAGGGGGTAGCCGCCCACTGCCCAGGGCAGGCAGGAACACTCAGGGGAGGTGTGCGGGGCAGCAGGTGGGGCCGGGGGAGAGACCCGGCACCGAACATTGGTGGAGCCGGGCCCCTCGGACCCTGAATTTGCTGGAGCCCGGGCGCTATGGGCCCATACAACTCACCGCCCCTGGGCAAGTGACAAAATAGCAGAATCCAAAATGTAAGAGCTATACTCACAAGCTTGTGAAATGGAGACCTTGTAAACTATTCTAAAAAGGAATTTCCACGTAAATCCAGAACATACCACTTAAAGGGTGTTTGATCAGAAATTGTGATATTTTAAGTTAATCAGTTTCAACAAAATCCAGGTTTTCTGTGTCCCTTGAAATCCTTCATGAAATCCTCTTAACCTTCTGTATTCTTAGAAAAGGCTTTCTTTGGATTATGGTCTCCACTCTCTTCTCTTTTCTTCCTTAATTTTCTTTTTTATAGTAATTCTCTTTGGACCCTCCCCCCCCCCCCTTTTTTTTACTCTCCATTCGTTCTGCTGATCTATCTGTAATTTTATGATTTCTCCTTCTCCATTCTGTAGTTAGTCTGCAAACATATTTTCTTGCTTTCTTTGAATCTACATAGGGCCCTCCTAGACCCTTTTAAAAATATACCTGAAATTGTACATGTACTCTAGCTTTAAAAAACAAACAATAGATCTTATAATATTTTGATATGTTGCATCATATTACCAATGACTTGTGAAGCAAATACTTATGCTAGGCTGGCCATCAAGCAAGATTTCTTCAACAGCTTGTAATGCCAAGACCTTCTCTCTAGAAGTGAGAGATTTGCTAGTAAATAGAGAGAACTAGCAAAGTGGGCTTTCCTACTGGCAAATGCACCTGTGGGGAGAGGGGGAAGAAATGCATGTGCATTAATCAAGATGCATTTCCAGAATCTCCATGTTTTTGCTTAAAATTAAAGTATAACACTTGCACGGACATCCTTACCTAAACATATAGTTTGCATGGTCATTTATAATAGTCCATAGTCCTTTACTTTAGAGGTTGAACCACCTTCTCAACAACTAAAGGGAACATCCACTGCCTGGCTCAGATAGTAGGCAAATAAGGAAATTCTCCCATTAGGCCACAGAGAAGTTTTATAAAAGCTACTCTATATCAGAGGTGAAAATAAGAAGACCTGCAGAGGCACCTTTTGGGAAGACAGTTTTCAAACAGGAAAACTATAATTTAAAATCTTTAAATCATGATTTGAGGAATTCAGTAACGCAACCACAGGTTAGGTTTCTATTGCAGGAGTGGGTGGGAGAGGTTCTGTGGCCTGCGATGTGCAGGAGATCAAACTAGGTGATCATGATGGTTCCTTCTGGTGTTAAAGTCCTATGAGGAAGAAGGGGTGTGGGAAAAAATTCATGAAATAAATATTAACTATGAACTATTTACTCAGTTCTAATGGTGATTAGTGTCTCTGACAATAGTTGGTCGCCTGAGTTTATGATGGCTTTGAAAATGTTAGCTACATTGATCCGATGTACTTTGAGTTATCTGTCCTAGTGTGCCAGTCAAATTCTGATATGTTACAGTAGTGTAAATCTGCCCTTGTACTTTATCATTCTGTTCATTCCCCCCTCCCCCTTTTTCACTTTTGATATTTGAAGATGTATGAGGAAGACACAATAAACTATCAAATTGCCTTAATTCAGGTTTAATCATTAGGCTTAATGATTAGGCACATTTTGATGTCTGTTCCTACATTATGGCTTCTCTTTCAGAATTATTATTACTCCTGTTTATAGACTGTATTATAGAATGTTTTGTAAGCCACTAAATAGAGCAATCAGCTATTATAGTCACGTAGAATGCAGGAATAAATGTCTTTTTTTCTTTAATTCTGTTCCCTAGTTATCTATTTCAAAAGCATAGTCACCACTTACACAAAGTTAATGACCGTTGCTTGAAATCTTTCTTGGAGCATATGGCAAATGGATGCACAATTTACTAGAACTGTGTTTTCCCATTTTTACACATTAGACAAGATCATGTCATTAGCACTTTGATTTCTATTATAGGTTCATCATGCAGGGTAGCAGAAATACAATGTTAACATTGCCTTATGTCTTATGATTTTTCATTAATACTTAAAACATTGTAGGTTCAGTCTGAAGTCCTTAATGAGGCAAAATTGGTTGGCTTGATTGGTCTTTGTTAAATACATTAAAATGCATGTGCTAAATATTGTATATTCAGTCAAAAACATGACTTGGACTATTGGAAATGAAAGTTTCCATATTTCATTACTAGGTTACTTATTTGGATCTATTACAGGTCAGTAGGAATCAAAAGTAAGTTAATATCCTTATGAGCTGGTGGTCTTAGTTTAGTTTTCAGTAGACATGTTGGCATCATACAAAAAAGCATCATCATAACTAGAAACAGCTATTCTCAGCACATAGGATAAGTATGGAATGAGTGTAAGAGTACAAGTACCCTCTCACCCCTAAAGGTGGCCCCTGTGGGTTGGAAATGAGACTAATGGGACAACCTTCTGCAGAAGATTTTTTGGCCACTTCCTGAAGTAGGCCTGCTCATGGACAAACTGGAGACTTCCGTTTCTAGTGCCAACTGTAAGATGTACAAAGAAAGCTGAAGGAAGTTTATCAAGTCTCCTAATAGCTCAGCTTGGAACTACTTGCTCTTTGGCTTGTCTGATACAATTAGTGCCTAGAAATCAAGAGGACCACATTTTGAGAGCTTATCTGCAATAATATGCAGTAGGAGACTCGCCCATGCTGTCTAGCAGTTATAGGTAGTGTTGTTATAGTTGTGTTTGTCCCAGCACATTATAGAAACAAGATAGTGAGGTAATATCTTTTACTGGACCAACTTCTGTTGGTGAGAGACACAAGCTTTCCTGCTTAAATGGAGCTCTTCTTCTGCACTGCTGGGAAATGTACTCAAAACATCACAGCTAAATACAAGGTGGAACAGATTGTTTAGCATACATAGTTAACAACATATTTCAATGGACCATTCAAGGTGAAAGGGCCTGTTAACACTACTCCAATCACGGGACAAAGGTCGGGGGGTGGCAGGTGGGGAGGAGAAAGCTGGTGGGGGACATTTGAGTGGTTTATACATTGTTGTAATAAGCCATAAATCCAGTGTCTCTATTCAGTCAATGATTTTTTCAGTATCTAGCAAAGTTATGAATTTAAGCTCCTAGGCTCATCTTTTGAAGGTGTTGTGCAGGTTTCCTTTGAGGATGAGGACTGAGACGTCAGATATAGAATGATTGCTTTCTGAAAAGTATTCACACACAGATTATATGATGTTTTGTCTTTTATCATTTTTCTGGGTTAGTAACTTTTCTAGATACTAAAACCAAGGTCTCTCTCACCAACAGAAGTTGGGCCAGTACTTGTCTAGTCTTGCACTTTGTCTATTCAAGCAGTGGGCAGACACAACACTGTCAGTCAGTCTGAGTTCTAAATTCAATTTAGAAAATAATGGAATTGATCATCATTTCTCTGACAGATGAAATCTGAGGAGATAGAGAAACTGTTATCATGCAGCATCCTTAATAATGGACAAGGAAAAAGACATGACACAGGACCACTGCACCAGATACATGCCACTTTGTTTACTGGAAAACAAGAGAAGAGTGTGTGAGGGTTTGTTTTGTTTTTAAATCTGTTTAAATGTTCTTCATTTGTGATGTATTTAGCACAGGGGGTCAGTTTGACCGAGTAGCCTTTTTGAAAACATCATGTGATATCAAGCCTTTCAGAGTTGTAGAGGCAACCAGAGCACATGAGTTCTCTTAAAGGTTGTGACACTTAAAGTTTTAAGGTCCAATTGTTACTATACCAGAGGATTTCTGTATGATTTTTAATTTTATATAGTTTAAAGATCCCAAAGTAATGTTAATTAGAAGGCCTTTCCTTTTTCCTTTCTCTGTGAGCGGTTTGCAAGGCCAAACTGCTCAGCACATCCTGGGACAGAGTGTCTTTTTCTCAGAAGAGATAAGACTTTTCAAAAACAACTGTTCCTCGGAACAGCACACAGAGACTCCCACCCTTCTCGCGTTCTTTATCTTGCTTGTTATGTATGTTATATGGTAAGGGGGTTAAGCAGTTTCGTTACACCCTAAGAGTTGTTAAAGTCAGAAGAGATATATGTTGAAATAAAGCTCAAGAATGCATGTGAATGGATGTTGTGTGTAAATAGAAGATGAATGGTTAGGAGTGGCAGCCTAAGAGTTACAACTTCAGTATTGATTGGCTGAAGAATGCGCTAAGTGGAGATAATGGGATGACCCTTGGAGGGCAGACTGGAATCCACCCAACAGCCTCAAGGATGGGAGAACCGAAGAACAAGATAACACCTGGCAGCACAGAGCCATCAGGAATGTGTCATCTGCTGATTGATTCAGCAACAGCATGGTGAAGCCACCTTCATAGACTGGCATAGGAATAAACTCCTATAAAAACAGACTCTAAAGACTAAGGACTTTGAGTCTGGTTCTGCAACCACCCTCCAGGAGCATCGGATGCGCATCTGACAAAGACTTGGCTCCACCCTCATGCCCAAGTTACCTGGCTAGTAACTTAGCTTGAGCAACCTCTAGGCTGGTAACTATAACAACTTTGCAGAACTTGTATGTGTGTGGGAGTCAATGGGATGTAGTAAATATGACTGTTTACTTGCTTTGCCTCTTTTGGTATTTTGTGTGAGTACATGGGATAGAATGTTTATGATTACTTGTTTACTGTGCCTCTTTTTGTATTCACAATAAACGCGGCATTTTGTCTTATCCCCTTTTAAAAGATCCTGTTGGGTTTTATTTTATTGGTATAACACAATCTGGGGCCTTAAAATTTTAAAAACTCAAGTGTTGGTCCAGTCCTGAGCTAAAACAACTCACTTGTTTTGTAGCTGTCTTCCAGCAGTTCTAGGAAGATGGGGGTGGGGAGTTTTTCTGCTATCTACTCTAACAGTATATTTTTATGCTAGATTTTTTTGCCATATTTATAAATGTCTCAGGAGGTTGATATTGTTTAAATCTTGTATCACAAAGTATGGTATAGTGTATTGACCAATTCTTGTAATTTGCTTGGTATGTTGCTTGCGTGCCAGTAGCTGGAGCAGTCTGTTCCATCCCATTCTGTGTATGAACCATGATTCCCTGATCCCTACTCCAGATTATCCAGTCATTACTAGTTTTGCCTGTCTGTTACTGCCCCTGTCTGTGACTGCCTATCAGTATGCCTCTGACTGTTCCCAATAATTTTTATTCTAGGAAGTATTATTTTATGCACCAGCTATTCACTGTCAGGGTTGGAAGTCTTAAGTTTTACTTCCTGTTTAATGTGGAAAGAATAGAGCTAAATTAATCTGGAGAAAAAGATGCACTGTCTACCTGCTGCAATGTCATCCAGATCCTAACTGTTTTGTTAGTGTCACTCTTTGTTGCCCTGTCCATGTATACTGCAAGATGACATGTAACATAATGAATGGAACACTATTACACAGAGTTCTTAGTTCAGCAGCGAAGCAAAAATTCTACAACTTTAAGGTACAGACACCATTTATTAAATAGAAACCGTGGGTTTCCAAATGTCCCTTTTAGTGGGGTTTTCTAGAGAGTGGATAGGCGGCAGATATAAGACAGCTATACAATCCAACCTTAAACTTGTCTACCTAAAATTCCACATTTATCTGCGCACCATTTTCTTGAACGACGCTGGGATACATGTGTACAAATGCCCACTTACATACATACATACATACATACATGCAGAAAACATACTCCTAAATGACTAGACAATCATCAGTCTAGATGATTACAATAGTCCGTTCTGACCTTGGACTCTATAAATACATTTTGTTGACACAGTTTAGATCAGTGGTGGGCAACCTGCGGCCTGCGGGCCACACATGGCCCGTCAAGGTAATCTGCTGGCTGGCCGTGAGACAGTTTGTTTACATTGACCGTCCATAGGCACAGCCACCCGCAGCTCACAGTGCCTGCGGTTTGCTGTTCCCGGCCAATGGGAGCTGCAGGAAGTGGCGCGGGCCACAGGGACGTACTGACCACGCTTCCCACAGTTCCCATTGGCCAGGAACAGCGAACTGCGGCCACTGGGAGCTGCGGGCAGCAGTGCCTGCAGACGGTCAATGTAATCAAACTGTCTCGCGGCCCGCCAGCGGATAACTCTGATGGGCCATTGGTTGCCCACCACTGATTTAGATGGTCAGTGAGGGAAAATGCTACCTTTATAACCTTAAGTTTTTATATGGAGTTTGCCCCCCTCCTGACAAACCAACTCCCTAGTAGTGTTTAACATGGGTGATTAAGCTAATTCCTGTTTCAGTTTATTGCTCCTGTTAATTCTAAGATCTGATTTAGTATGCCATATCCCATGTCTTTTTTTTATTAATTTATAGCCTCTAATATTTCTAAGTTTTGTATTTCAATTATCTAGATTTGGCCAAGCAGAACAGCTTTCACGCAGTTTATTTGAAGATCTGGGCCCCAAGCTAGCAATCAGAGCCTTAATTTGTACATCTAGCTGGTAGCTCGGTCCACTTCTCATTTTCATGGCCTGAGGGTTTTGACATTAGAAAAGGCAAAAGGAGACTTCAGTGTGGTTTTCCATTAGTATTGTTTGCCCTGATATCTCATTTATACTCATAATAGTAGTAGCTTTGGCATAGGTCCAATGGAAAAAATCTGAAGTAGAAAATGCAAATCAATCCTATTTAATAATTTTGAACACTGTAAACAAGCCAGCAAGTAACTGTGCCATTTACTCAGGAATGTCAATGCCACTCAAAAGGCTAGTGCTAATTTGATAATACTCTTGGAATACAAATGATTTTCTTGCCCTGTGGTAGTTACAGGATTTTAAAATGTAAAGCCTACTATAAATAGCTAATGATTAGGCTACTAGTTTTAAAATTTCTGTTGAAAGATATAACACTGATAAGAATCTGAAAAATTCAGCTAATGGGATAACATCACCTTTTACATCAAGGCATTAGTTTGATTTCAGCTTGAGTTAGTAGTGGCTGAAAGCTCTCACTTTCTGATGGCTGTTAAGTGTCTTTGTGAAATGTTTGTGGTTTCACTCCAGTTCTCTAGTAGACAGGTGAAATAAAAATACAATGAGAACTGGTTGAACGTTTATTGACTGCACAGAGTCTCCAGGGTTTGAATGGGCATGGGACCTCCCATTGACTTCAAAGAGACACGGATTTCACTTCCTGTATTTAGATTAAGTCCCTCCTGAGTCAGGGTATATGCATAACAATAGGACACTATGCTGAAGCTTGCACTGCAGCTGCCTGTACTGTCCATTTCTGAGAATAAAAACGCTTTCAATCTCAAGGACTCTTGGTCTGGCACCAAACTGGTATTGATCTCACATGGTATAAATCAAAGGTAACTCTATTGAGGTCAGTGCAATTAAATCATTTTAAAACTAATGTGATTTGGAGTTAGGTACAGATTACATATCAATAAATTAAGGATAAACAAAACATGAAAGAATGTTGTAATTAATAAGAACAAAAGAATGGCCATAGTGGTCAGATCAATGCTACATCTAGCACAATATCCTATCTTCTAACAGCAACCAGTGACAGAGGCTTTAGAAGGAATTAAGAGAAGAGAGAAAATTATTGAGTCATCCAGTCCCGGCTTCTAGAAGTCAGAGGTTTAGGTCCCTGACCATCTTGATTTAAGAACCATTGATGGACCTAATCTCCTTGAACTTGTCTAACTGGGTTAAAAAAAGAATTAAACTTTTTGTATTCACAACACCCCGACAATGAGTGCCACAGGTTGACTGTGTGAATAAGTGCTTCCTTTTGTTTGATTTAAACCTGCTGTCAATTTACAGTTTGTAATTCTGTTTTATATCTAAAGACTGTATTCATGATTAAATGGATAATACATGCAACTAATTCCAAAGTGCCTGAATGCACTTCATTAATATATTACTTTTATTAGTTAGTCACTGCATAAATAGAATAGCTTTTTTCAATCTAACTTTATTTTGCTTTTATGGTTATTAATATTATTGTACAGGAACTCAAATTATAGTTTCCTCTCAACTGTGGTAATCATATCATCAAAGATTTCATAAGGAGAATTACAAGGTAAGCCCATGACTCATCTTGGCTCAGTACTAAGCCCAGCATGCTGCTGGCACTTGACATAATCATAATGCAAAATATATTGCCACAGTGAAGAATTTTCAGCTATGTAAACAATTGGAAATGTTGTTCTCATGGGATTGATGTGCCAAAAGGATGATTTTTTCTCTCTTTCTCTCACACACACTTACTAGCATCAAGGCCCAATGGCCATCTGAGGTACACACCTGAGATTGTAGAAAGGTCTCATTGCTTATTATTGGAGAGCACAGAGAGAAATATTATTGTAGTTTTCCCATTTATTTGTTCCCATGATGAGCCTACAATGTAATGTTCATGAAGATGTTCTTGTTCTGCAGGTTTCCTTTAACCATATTACTTCACCATAGCTTTTGCTTTTGATCGAATCCAATGGGCCCGATTCTGCTGTCTGTTACATTGATACAAATAAAATGTAATTCCAATGAAGTCAATAGAACTAAACTGTGGTAAAACTGGTATAAATGAGATCCGAATCAGGCCTAACATTTCTTACTGTGATCATTTCCATGCTATCAAAGCACTTAATTGTGATGAAAATAATTATATTTATATACATATGGGAAGACTAAGGCTCCTTCATCTTGGATCTCCGTAGGAGAGTTCCTTTAACCTCTGTAATTTCTTGTGCTATAAATTTTAGAGAAAATGGCTACATCTCTGGCCAAGTTAAACCCTCTACTTCTATTGACAACATCTGAAATAAACATCCAGTTCCTGGAAGCAAGTTTCTTAAGTGAAGACCAGGGCCAAATCTTGTTCAACTCAGTGAGTCTTGACATCAGTGGGACTACTTAAAAGTGTTTGGCCCATTTTCCCTATCCAGGAGATGGACATAATTTTCTATTTGTGTAAAATCAGATGCAAGCCGTGTGAGCACTGGTGTATAGCTGGTACAACGTACAGCCCCTGGGGCTGGTCTAATTCCATCATAAATCATCTTGTATATTTTATTTTAAAACCTGCAATCTTCCCATACAGTCAAAATAATTGTATTTGGATACATAGGAGAAATAATTGAATTAAAAACAAACTTTGTTTTTTTTACAGATTGAAGTTTCCTTTATATCCTGCCTGTACAAGGTGTTAGTACATAATTCAGTTTGCTGTAGCCTATTAGATTTGAAATACCAGCCTGTCCATCTTCACATGTACTGTGCATTAGATAGATAGTTTGATTACATTAATTCTTGAGACCCTATTCAACTTATAATTCTAATTAATGAACTTCCAAGCTATATTTGTTTATCTCTTCTCTTTGACGTGCTTGATGCAAATAATTAATTCTAAGCTAAGTTAAACCCTTCAAGTGCAAGACATAAACAAATAACCCCTTTTAAATTTGCACTTCATATGCTACACTATATTCCTATGATATGGATACCTGAGGTTAAATACCTTAGCATATGAATAATTTGATTTTTAGTAATGATGGAATAAATCTATTGTAGCAGTCAGGTAGTAATTAAGTAAACATTTTCGTGTTCTTTCATATCTGTTTCACTGAAGTGAATATTTCATACTTGAAGTATCCAGAAGCCAGGGGCACTTGAGCATGCTGCAGAATTTACTGTGCAATAATCTTCTTTTTTTAAAAGGCTTTGAGTTTTTATTTTAAATGAGTCAAAATAGATTTTCTGTATTCCTCAGAAAATACAAAAGTGGATTGTTTGGGTAAACAGAAGGGGTGGTGATAGAATGCTGTTGGAAGGTTAGAATGGTGTTAGAATGCTGTACTCAGATGCTTAGTATTTTACCTTCCCTTCGTCCTGGCTAATATAGGCCTGCTACAGCTTCAAAAAAGAAAGATATATAGTGCGCTGAAACAAAACTGGGAATCCCACCCTTCGGTCTGATGCAGACTTGATAGATCACTGAAAGAACATACTAGTGCCCTGGTTCACCTCTACATGATTTCCCACCTTTCAGCACAAATCAGTCAGGTATCAATAAGGTCAGATTCACTTTAGCATTATGAAGTGTGGTTTATTGGTAAGAGTGCAGGACTAGAGGCTAGAACTTCTGAGTTCCATTTCCTATTCAGTCGCTAACCTTGTACAGCCCTGAATAGTCTCTTATCCACTCAGTGCATTAGACCATGAATGCACTACAGCTTTCATTGGTATAACTTTTATGTCGCTCAGGAGTGTGAATAAGCCACACCCTGAGTGACATAAGTTACACTGACAGTATAGACAGCACTATGTTGGCAGGAGAATTTCTCCCACTGACAGAGCTACCTTTGTACGCACAGGGGCTGGAGTAATTAAATTGCCGGACAAGGTTCTGGGGCTATGAATTGCCAAGCCTAAAGGTGCTGGGACTCAATCTTGGCAAGTCCTGCAACAAAATAAGCACTGGAGGATGTGGTGTTTAAGAGGCTTCTCTACGAAAACCAATGAGAAATACATTAAAAAAGCATGTCTACAAATCTGCTAAGCATGCATTTTGTTATGTAATAATTGTATGTCCAGTTAAAACTTCTTGGTTGTCACAGTGTGACTATTGCCACAACATACTTTTGTTTTGAAAACATGGGTTCCTTTCCATTTCAGAATAAGGATCTCTATTAGCATTGACGTTTCAGGGCTGATGGTCAGAGCTGATCAATAAAAAGGGGGGAAATGGGAAATTTTATTCCATTTTCATTGTAGAAATTCTGATAAATTTGGATGGAAAATTGGAAAGTTTAGACTGGTTTTACTTATAACACAGTTAAGTTATTCTGCATCCATACATCCATCCATCCAGGCAGGCAAAGACAGTAAAACACATACATACTAGTCATTTTGTTATATTTAGTTAGAATCAATGCTATATTTAAAGTTCATTAGTAGTATCACAAAATATGACTGATGTGCCATTACTTAAAACACGTTTTCAGATAAGTGTGGTAGTTGAGTTGGGGGTGGGTCTTTATAGTTATCACCAGTAGTACCCTCTAAGGCTCTTTCAGACATTCCTGGCACAGTCTGCTACTTGTGTAGACATAAAGCTTGTTCTCACACTCACTTCAGCCATTGCCAGCTCTCTCTGATGCTCAGTGGACCTTTGTGGTCTTCTGTGTTTTCTGACTGTTACCACTTTCTTTAGTTTTTGCCAGCTGTCCCTGGCACTTTCAATGATCCCTCTGAGGCTATTAGTAACCTAAACTGTTCCCCTTGCTACCGTAATTGGCTAATACACCTACAATTAAAATTTAATTGCATCTTGTGTTTAACACCATTTAATATAGCCATGAAGACATATATCAAGGGAAGGAATATCAACGGTTGTGCACCATGTTTCCCTGAAAAACAGGTTTTGGTGTGCACCTACAATAGTCCACCTATCGCCCCCTTAATCTATCTTTCCTCAGTTATGCTCTTCAGGGTAGCTAAGGAAATACTTGGAGGACATGGATACAGTCTTCCAGTAAATAATTGACATAGGCAGCATTTTTTCCAAAAAAAGTCATCTTTTTATTGTTGCAAACAATAATCCCATATACAGTATTAATTTAAAAACATAAATCCCTTATAACAGGCTAAAGAGCACCCGAACTGCAGTAACATACAGCTGAGATGATTCTAAGTGGATGCGCCCTGTTATAGGTGATCAGTCTGTCACAGGTTGCTGACAGCAATTCTTCAATGTACTTTAAATTTTACATATAAACATTCCCTCCACAACCAACACACACTCATACACCTTTATTAACCCAAACATACACATGTACACGTTGACACTAGGCTATATTATAATTATAAGTGATGGGCTTACTCTATTTGCTGACTTCGCTGCCTGCGCACTCTGTCTCCCTCTGCTGCTACATTCCAGCAGGGCCTCCTCTGTTGCTGCGGCTGCTTCTTTTCATCCACTATCAGCTGTCCAACCTGATACTTACCATCAACTCTGCTTCTCTTCCAATCTTCTTCTCTGCAGCAGCAGCTCCTAACCTCTCTCTCTCTCTCCCTCCCAGCAGCTCCTAACTCCCTCCCTTATACTGTTCTGTCAAAACTTTCTAGATGCTCATCCTTACTGCACATGTTCAGTGCCAACATTCCAAGCATTCCATTGGCTAACGTCAGCTCTACTTTAGCGTATCACTGTTATTTACCTCAGTGTTCTGATCTGTCAGTTGTTTACCACTTTCTTTCTCCTGCCTATTTTATGTGACCTTTAGCCTACATTCAGTGATGGAGTGACCTTTCCCCTACTTTTGACCATATTACCTGAAGCTTCCGATGGTGTAGTGACTCCTGCTTATTCAATACGGAGGTCAGAATTGCAAAATGGAGTCTGGGGAATTTTCCTGGTATCACACCACACCTATTACCTTATTGATTTGTAGACTCCATTATTGTTTTTGAACTTTGAAATGTAATGTCCTTGTCATTCCCATTATGAGGCATTGACTAATTTAATTCTTAAGGAATCCTCAGCGTTGTGGGCAGGAGACAGATCCACCTGGAAGGCTTCTTTCCTTAGACTTCGTTGGAGACAACTCCATCTAGTTTGATGTGATGTAGTTGGTGTCTTCTACTTCAGACAAATAGGGAATGTTGACACAAGAATGGCTCCTTTATGTATTTAGTATGCAAACTATTTATTCCTTGTAAAGACAGTCTTTCAAAACGGCCTGTATTTTGAAACTAAGAAATATTGAAAAGAGAGAGGTGCTGTGGCCTGATAAGGTACAGAAACCTTATAAATAGGCAGCTGTACCATATAAAGCATCCAGGTTTTTTATATAACTACGTTATGATATTCTATATGGTGTATTTATGAGTCAAACATCTGTTCAGTTCTGCACACCCCTTTCATATATTTGTTACAGTTGAACATGTTCTGGGGCTTCTTAATGTGCATGCCTCAACTTCAATATTGATACAGTACCTTATTGTGTATTGTTCTGCAGTTGATCTGACATATCATTGCAAAAAAAGTCACACAAAGAAAAACTAGTGAATTTTGTTTCCTTGCACCAATATTATTGCATTGTTTTCATGCTGAGAAGGGGAAATGGAGTACCTGTTTAATAGACTCTGTGTTAAATGATATCTAATAATAATCTAATAATGATATCTAACCTGTCTAATAGACTCTGTGTTAAATGATATCTTTGCAGAGAGGATGAAGACTGGTGCAATGTCCATGTTCTCCTTAATTGCTCCTTGCATCCGATGAAGTAAGCTGTAGCTCACGAAAGCTTATGTTCAAATAAATTGGTTAGTCTCTAAGGTGCCACTAGTACTCCTTTTCTTTTTAAATCCTGGAAATCAATCAGACTCATTAATTCTGTCACTGGCTTCCTGCTTCTGATGCACAGAGAATCTTTGTTTTCATGTCCTTAGTTTAATGGTCTTTAAAATCCCACTTAACTTTCCTAATTTCTACCATAAATTTTACCTGAAATCTCTCTAATTGTTTCAGTTGCTCTGGATTTCCATTTTTCTGAAGGGTTTGTAAACATGTCAGCTGTAGAAGATAATAGTAGATTCAGCTCATCTCTTGTCAGTAACTGGCAAATGTTTGTTTAATTCTTCCCTGTCCTATTCAAATATCTTTTACACAATGCACAAAGGTGAACAGAGCTTTTTATGACTTTTGGTGAACTTTCAAAATAGAATGCTTTTGGACAACAATTTATGGTCAGGAAGGGTGAAATTCATTGTATCATATATCAACTAGACGGCCTAAGTGTCTAAGTTCTGTAAATCTACTGTATCTAGTTTTAGCATGAGTTTTCACATATTGGTAATTCTTTTCCCTTTAATGCCAAAAAAGATACAAGTGAATGTATCGTAATGGAAAGGTTTTCTGAAGTATCACACTCTTCAGTTACTATCCAGATCTCTAACCCAGTGTGCTTCAATGCACTCACCATCCAGGAACTGAAGTGCTCAACTATCCAAGATTTCGTCCTATCAACTCTAGACACAGATTTAAGGATAAATGGTAGGGATCACTGTGGGGCTTGTAGGACCTTGGAGGATGACTCTGAGTCTCTGAAAGCACTCACCAGGAGAAGGGTCCAGGAAAACCCAAAGTAGAGATGATAGTCTACCTTTGTCACTTTGGCTGGATGTTAAACAGAATCCTGCTTAAAATAAGTGTCCTCAGTTTAATTCCTGTCCTTTTCTTCCAACCAAGTATTTTGGGGTCACTTGCTGCTGCAGCTCCTGCCTATCACCTAGTCTGAGCTTTCTAGGTTCAGATGCAGGCTGATTTGGGGAAATACTAGAAGTCCTTGAAATCAATCTAAAGCCTTGAGCTGGGGTCATAAACAGTAACTGGAACCAGGGCTAGCTGAATTAACTGTAAGCTAGTTCAGAAGAAAGAAAAATAAAACATTATGTATTGAATGGACCTATAACTACTTTGTATTGAATTCAGATGTTAATTACGGCAGAAATTCAAAGGTCTGCTTTTATTCTGATTTCATTGTCTCAAGTTGAATATTCAGCAAAGGAGCATTTATGGACTCGCTGACATACGGTACATTAAACAATCTGCGAAACTGTTAAAATAATGGGATGCATTAGAAAGCATGGTTTTGTGTACAGAGGTTAATTTATTTCTGCTGCTGCTTTGCAATGAAAAAATACTAATTCTTGTGCCCTCAAAGAGACCCATTTTATTGGCATTCCATAAATTACTGAGAGAATTAATTTCTGAAAATTAAATTGTTCATCTGGATCAAAGTGCTTCCTTTCCTTTTATTTACAAAAAATGCAGAGCTGAGTTATCATTTGTTCTTGTTACCTCCAGCAACAGACAACTTCATCCACAACGAGACAGGAAGTGAATAGATGAGTGTTAGTGACTAATTATACGTGGGGTTTTTTTTTAAAGTCTTTTATGCTTTTAGTTCTGTGGGACCACAGAAGGACTCAACATCACAGGGTATTATACTGTAAATCAAAGGAGAAGAAAAATACTTTCCCAACCTGCAGTTGCCAAATCATAGAATTTTATTACCTCTGATCAGGATTTCAGGGCTCAGACACAAATATTTTAAATGTTTCTTTACCAGCAACAGTTCTGACTGTCACTGATCTGTGACCCAGACCAATCTAACCCTTGGTCAGTGGTAAATAAAGCCCAATGCTTTTGCCATGTTTGTCCTTTAGCGTGACAGTTCTCATTGTCTAATACTGCATGTTTGCCTCATTGAATGTGTACAGTTAGTGCTTCTTGAAGAAATGTTCTATATCTAAAGTGGCATTTGTTGTGTTTTTAAAGTGACTGTTTTTGTTCATTTCTGATATACAAAGCCCTCAAAAGTCCTCAACACAGTCATCACAACTGATATAAAGATCAGAGCTGGGCAAATAACTGACTTTTCAGTGTGGAGGCTAAACCAACCTCCCTTCCCCCGCAAAAATACAAAATCATTTTGAGTTGACTCAAGATGACTTTTTTTCCCCTTGCCAAAATAAAAACAAACAATTTGTTCCAGGTTAAACAAAATATTTTTGTTCAACTTCAAACAAAACATTGCTTTGTTAGAATGTTTTTAACCCATAAAAAAATCTAGCGATATTTCAAAATGAAAGGTTTGAAACATTTTATTTCAAAATGTAAAAACAAAATGTTTCTTCTGCTTGTGATTTTTATTCCCTGGATGAAACTTTGGCAAACTAGACCTGAATTTGTGAACCGTTTCAGTCAAGCTGAATCTGCACTAATTGGCTTGGAAATTTGTTTTTGTTCCAAATTGGAACAAAATCAAGACTCTTTGAAATCTCTCAGTAAAAGTAAGGGAGGGGAAGAGACAAATGAACAGTAATAGTTTCATTGTTAGGGCACTTAACTGAGTTGCAGAAGACCCACGTTCAAGTCCTAGCTCAACCTGAGGTGAAGTAGTGACTTGAACTTGGTACATCCAAAACAAGTGCCCTAACCACCAGATTATTGTTTATGGTGGGATGTGTTTCTTCCTCTCTAGTCTTGATTAGATATTCCATCATGCACCTGAGAAACCCGCTCAACTAAAATTTAGTCAAAACCTATATATTTATCTGAAAAGTTTCAGTTTCAATTAATCAGCATTTTCTGACGCGCACTGCCCCACCCCTTCGCCGAAGCTGTTCAATGTATTAAATGAAAACTATTACAGTAGAGCCTCAGAGTTACAAACACCAGAGTTATGAATAGACCAGTCAGCCACACACCTCATTTGGAACTGGAAGTACATAATCAGGCAACAGCAGAGACAAAAATAAATGAATAAAACAAATACAGTACAGTTCTGTGTTAAACATAAACTACTAAAAAAAATAAAGGGAAAGCAGCATTTTTCTTCTGCATAGTAAAGTTTCAAAGATGTATTAGGTCAATGTTCAGTTGTAAACTTTTGAAAGAACCACCATACTGTTTTGTTCAGAGTTACAAACATTTCGGAGTTATGAACAACCTCCATTCCCAAGGTGGTCATAACTCTGAGGTTCTACTGTACCATAGTTCCAATATCTATTGTTATTAAAAGTCAGTCACATTAATACTGATTAAAGGAAAAGAGCTACTAAAATTACTGATTTCGGTAATGGGGCATAGGCCCCACCCAAGGCCTTTGTACCTCTTAACAATCAAATTGTTATCATATTAGCCATTTCTGTAAGTTTGAACTAGTATTTGGGCAGAAAAATCATACCTAGTGTCCAAGTGGTCTTCTTGCAATGGCTAAGATTCCCTAACTGACTTATTCTTTTAATGATATGTTTATTGTTAGCCATAAACCGTTTGCGCCTACAAGGAGCAAATTGCAAATAAGGTAAAAGACTATTTATTTTCTGGCAGTCTACAACTCCCCGTTCAACACAATTATGAAATTGCATCTAACTCATAAATCTGCATCTAATGCAATATTTACAACATAGAAGTACGTTATTACCAGTTTGCCTTCCTCATGACACATTCAGTGGAAGCTCCGTAGTTTTTTCCTTCTTTTATTCTCTTAATATCATTTTGTATTTGGCTTACAGATCCTGATTAGGATTCTTTAATGAACATGTTTTCATTCATGCTCTATGAAATATTTATATGAAGATGAAATTTCAACAAAATAGAAAACACCTCTGACATGATTACAGTCTTAATTACAATGAGCTACCCTGTAGTTTCATAAAAGCCCGAGAAGCCTTATTTAGCTTATAGTCCCTCATAAGTCACTAGCAATATCTGCCTGGTTTTTATCTTATTTTGCACAATATATTCAATTCTTAATACAAGTCTTGAGGGAATATTATATGATATGGGTGGCTTGTGTTTGACTGAATGGAATTTAATAGTACTCTGGAGAATGAATAACTGGTTAGAGGATATATTTCCATGCAATAGGTCTGAAGTAGCATTGGTGCACCTAAAAGCATATTGCTGAATCAGGATGCTGCTTGAGGAAGTGGAATATTTTGTGCTACATCCTCAATGCCACTGGACAAATTTGATGCAGATAACTTCTTTATTTTGTTGGCTGATGTGAGCATCGCCATTCTGAAATGCAAAGAATGACAGAGGCCTTCAGGTACTAACAGGTGCCTGCTAAAATCAAATTAACATTGATTTGCTTGATAAATAATTATATATTGCAAAACACTATGGCAATATTCAATACATATTAGATATTCCTGCTGACCCATGATGCATGTGGAGAAGTAAGAAATAAAACCAACCTCTGTGTGTGTGTGTGTGTGTGTGTGTGTGTGTGCACGTGCACGTGCGCCAGGAACTCCCATTGAAATCTGTTGGAGCTGTAGGCATTCATTTCCTTTATATGGAGTAAAAGACGTAAAATGTGTGTGCTTGAATTGGACTGTACAGAAAACACTGTAGCTTGTTTTCTGCTCTCAGAGGTTGTGTTAAAATGTTGCCACAACAGCAATCCAGTTCCTCTTACTTGCTGCAACTAAATATGTTAAAAAAATAGTGCCTATGAAACAGAAGTGGATTAGGGCTTAGTGGGGTCCTGGGCAAGAGCAAGTGGGGGCTCCTCCCCACCCTTTCCTCCTGCAGTCCCCCCCCCCCTGCATCCCTGGTGCTCCTGCCAGGGAGTGGGCTCGGGGTGCAGGGGCTTCTGCAGGAGTACTGGGTGGGCAGAGCAGGTCAGGGCACAGAGGTGCCCATTTTTATGGGGGCCCCCCAATTGGCCGGGGACCCTGGGCACGAGCCCAATTGGCCCAGTGGCTAATCTGCCATTGCTATGAAAGGTGTGCAGCATGATAGCACTAGAGGTTGAAGTGCCAAATTCATCAATGGGGTTGTCTATGTGCTGCGGCAAAGCGCACCAGAGTAGCGTGGTTTGTAGAGTGTTCTAACGTGTTGCTCTCTAGCTTCCCTGCGTAGACTCTGCTGGTGTGTTCCGAAAGGTACCTAGTTTGTGTTAACGTAGTCCAGTTTGAAACGTTAACACAAAGTAGATACCTTTTTAGACCATGCCACCAGTGTCTATCTGTGACAGTTAGAGTGCACATGTACCATACTACAAATCACACTCTTCTGGCAGACTTTGCTGGCGCTGTGTAGACAAGCCCAATATAACAGACCCAGCACAGCCAATGGCCCTAAAAGCAGCCCCTCTCCCTGCACAAATGTGCTTCAATTCTCGGCTGCAAGGAACATTTCTAAAGTCCATATGAGAGTGCACTCTATGTGCCCATTCGGTTTTCCTTCTCTCTGCTTAGACTTCCAGCAAGGATGCATATCCAATTGATTCCACACATGATGATGATTTCTGTGACGTGCACACACATTCCTATTGTGAGTGTCTAGACCGAGAGCATCAGCCTACCTCACAGAGGCTATTGAACGCTCATCTGTGATGATTAAAGCTTTTAGCCGCTACTCACCTAGGCTGAAGCTGAATTAATGATGTAGAGATAAAAGGCTTTTTATCCTATTACCCATGCACTGAACTATCAATAAAGAAAACTAAATCAATCTCTGATCTTTTATTTCTTTTAATAAAGAGAATATATTAGGTCTGATCTCTACTACATCAAGGTAATTCCATTCACTTTGTGCTTGTTTATAACTGTTAAAAACCACTACATATTTTCTTGTTTTTCCAGCTCTCTTTAAGCTGAAAGTCTCATCTTAGCAGCTGGGTGCAGTAGGCGATGACTCTTCATAAAATACAAAACTGCACTTACCTGCATTTCAGTGCTATGTGGTTACACTGCACAATGCACTTCTAGGGTGTATAAGTTGTATCCTGTAAAATCAGGCCTTTTTGAGGATGTGGGAGGGCTGGTTTCATTGATGAAATACTCTTTCTATGGGCATTCTTCATGCTACAGTATATGGGTGGCACATCAAAAATAACAATTTTGTGAAATAGCCATTGCACTAGTCACTTCATATGAATCTGTACAAAGCACTTGAGAACAGATTTTGGGAACAATCCTTTGTGTGGCAGAAAGTTGGAAAGCATTATTGGTAGGCCCTATCAGTCTCTAGGGGTCAGGAAGTAATGGACTAATGTGGTCAGAAAAAAGGCTTCTTTTTTAACTTTTTTGCCAAAGAAATTAAACTGAATATTTTGGCAGAAAACTGAAATTCTGATTCAGAAATGCTGCCGAAGGACCTCATGCAATTTGTAATTCAGGTGCCTCATTCTACCATTTTTCTTTTTTGAATTATAGAAATGTGGGACTGGAAAGGACCTTGAGAAGTCACCTAGGCCAGCCCCCTGCACAGAGGCAGAACCTAAACCATCCCTGACAGGTGTTTGTCTAATCTGCTCTTAAAAAACTTCCAAGGACTAGGATTCCACAACCTCAGTGCTTAACTATACTTACGGTAAGGATATTTTTCCTAATATCTAATCTAAATCTCCCTTGCTTCAGATTAAGCCCATTACTTGTGCTGTCTTTAGTGGACATGGAGAACAATTAATCACCATCCTCTTTGTAATAGCCCTTAACATGTTTGACACTATAATCAAGTCTCCTTTCCTCTTTTCTCAAACATGCCCAATTTGTAACCAGTCCTCATAGGTAAGGTTTTCCAAACCTTTTTGTTGTTTTGGTTGTTCTCCTCTGGACTCTCTCCAATTTGTCCATATGTTTTCCAAAGTGTGGTGTCCAGAATGGGACACAGTACTCCAGCTGAGGCCTCACCAGTATGGAGTAGGATGGGACAATTACTTCACATGTCTTACATACAACACTCCTGTTAATACACCCCAGAATGATATTAGTCCATTTTGCAACGGCATCACACTGTGGCTCATATTCAATTTGCGATCCAGTATAACCCCCTTTCAGTAGTACTGATTAGCCAGTTATTCCCCATGTTGTAGCTGTGCATTTGATCTTTTCCCTTTGAACTACTTTGTGCTTGTCTTTTCTTAATTTCATCTTGTTGATTTCAGACCAATTCTCCACTTGGTCAAGGTCATTTTGAATTCTAACCTTGTCCTCCAAAATGCTGGCCACCCCTCCAGCACAGTGTCATCTGAAAACTTTATAAGCACACCATCCACTCCACTATCCAACTCATTAATGAAAATATTGAAGAGTACTGGATCTTGGACAGACCCCGAAGGACTGCACAAGATATGTCTTCCCAGTTGACAGTGAACCACTGATAACTATTTTTTGAATACAGTTTTTCAATCAGTTGTGCATCCACCTTATACTAATTTAATCTAGATCAGTGGTTTTCAAACTAGGGCCACCACTTGTTCAGAGAAAGCCCTTGGCGGGCCGGGCCGGTTTGTTTACCTGCCGTGTCCGCAAATTCGGCCGATTGCAGCTCCCACTAGCCGCAGTTCGCCACTCCAGGATAATGGGAGCTGCAGGAAGGGCAGCCAGCACATCCCTTGGCCCACGCCACTTTTTTTTTTTTATTTCCTGGCCCTCATTTCTTTTTGTCAAAGACTTAAATTATTTAAATAAAAACCCCGTTTTTTTTTTTTTTCAGTTAGCAAAAAAGGAGAAAATGATAAAACTATATTTAGGTTGAGATAAAAAACTCGTATAGTGCCCCCCCCCTTTTTTGTAATAGGCTAAAAAGGAACATCTATTACACAAACACATGCAGTAATTATACCCACATTTTGTACCTGATAGACCAAAATGGCTCTTTTGATCTATTGAATAAATCTATGATTAGGCCGTGTATTGAAAGCCATATTATGTATGTAATAGACCTGAATGCCATTTTTGTATATTCCTGAAGCATCAGTTACATTGTAAAAATCCTTCAGAAAATGTGTGGATCAAAATATATTGCATACATGCAGAGAACACCCAAAAAGATTGAACCTTTTCACATGTTAATCATATACTTGATTTCCTTTTTTTAAATAGCGGCTTTTTGTATTAATAACCTGTTGCTTCCTCCATTCTGTTTGCCAGAAGCTGGGAATGAGTGACAGGGGATGGATCACTTGATGATTACCTGTTCTGTTCATTCCCTCTGGGGCACCTGGCGCTGGACACTGTTGGAAGACAGGATACTAGGCTAGATGGACCTTTGGTCTGACCCAGTAGGGCCGTTCTTATGTTCCTGAAATAAGTGAATTTTAAATATGTTTCTGAAACTCAAAAATTGCTTACCCATCATTTTTGAAGTTGTCTTGTGTAAAAATGAGGAAACTGATCAGGGTTATAATCTCTATGTCAAATTTCACCCTAGATAGTCCCCCTCCCTCCCAAAGACGGTATAGGGAGAATATTGAAGATTTATGGAATTGGAAAACCTTGACTACAGTGGTATGAACAATGAAGCTTTAATAATGGTTTTTCAAATGAAATACTGTCTGAAGAAATACAGGAATCTCCACAAAGGATGCACTACCTACCTCTTTGTAAAGTTCCAGGTATTCCCCAACCTCTGGTTGTACCTTCCTCCTTGCAAGTTACAAGGCTATCCTGCTCTATTGCTACTACACCGGCTGTTGTTGGTTGCTACACTGTTGTGCTGACTTGCCACACCTTTCCTCTGTGCTGTTTTGTCATATGACTTTAAAGAGTAATGTGGTTTTTGGTTTTCATATTTTTCTACTGAGTGTAGTCATGAACCAGTAGTGTCAGATAGTTTTAACTGAGGCCTCTCCTGCTAATTTATGATTTGATGGAGTACTTTATAACCTACCCACCTTTGTCATTAGAAAACCATATCACTCTTTGCAAGAACAGAGTTGAAACTCTCTGCCGTGTCCTACCCATATTGCAGAACAAGTAATTATGTTCTTCAGACTATCTAATATTTTCCTTAAAAAGTGGCAGAGAGTCCTGTGGCACCTTATAGACTAACAGACGTATTGGAGCATAAGCTTTCATGGATGAATACCCACTTCATCGGATGCATGTAGTGGAAATTTCCAGAGGCAGGTATAAATATGCAAGCAAGAATCAGGCTAGGGATAACGAGGTTAGTTCAATCAGGGAGGATGAGGCCCTCTTCTAGCAGTTGAGGTGTGAATACCAAGGGAGGAGAAACTGCTTTTGTAGTTGGCTAGCCATTCACAGTCTTTGTTTAATTCTGAGCTGATGGTGTCAAATTTGCAAATGAACTGAAGCTCAGCAGTTTCTCTTTGAAATCTGCTCCTGAAGTTTTTTTGCGGCAGGATGGCTACCTTTAAATCTGCTATTGTGTGTCCAGGGAGGTTGAAGTGTTCTCCTACAGGTTTTTGTATATTGCCGTTCCTAATATCTGATTTGTGTCCATTTATCCTTTTACGTAGGGACTGTCCAGTTTGGCCAATGTACATAGCAGAGGGGCATTGCTGGCACATGATGGGGTATATTATACCATGTATATTGCATATTTATACCTGCCTCTGGAAATTTCCACTACATGCATCTGACGAAGTGGGTATTCACCCACGAAAGCTTATGCTCCAATACATCTGTTAGTCTATAAGGTGCCACAGGACTCTTTGCCACTTTTACAGATCCAGACTAACGTGGCTACCCTTCTGATACTTAATATTTTACTTGTAGTTCAAACTGGATAAAATATTTTCTGTTCCTGATCTTGAATTGTTGTGTAATGCTACTGCATGATATTAACCAGGGGCTAAACCCAGAGGTGTCTGTATTAGTGTTAGCAAGTTACAGCTAGAACCGAGGTGTGAATTTGCCTCAGGGTTATTATACAATTTTGATTTTTATCAACTGCTAGCTTCCCCACTCTAACCCTGCCCACACCTCGTCCTAATCACTGTCTGGCTCTGCTGGTGGCGTAGAACAGTTACTTCAGCAGGCCTTGTTTTCTTTGCTTTGCCTGACACAAGGTAATTGACCAGATGGGCATTTGTACAGTGCCAGCAGGGGAAGCTACCAGAAGAGCATTTGTTCAGTGGTTACCATTAAAAAAATCAGCATTTGCCATCAGTACATAGTGATATCCTAGAGTAGGACAGTTTCCCTGCATTTGGAATAGGACTGATCCATGGTAATAACTGGGAAATGTTTACTTTTAATTAGCAATACTGTATGTGTTAAACAGACTTCTTTCCTAATTGATGCTTAGCTTTCTGTCTCTAGCAGAACAGGAAATACTGATGGCTGAAAGGAGTGAAATTAAAAACAGATTGGTAGAGCGTGTGTTGCATATCACTTCATAGTTCATTTGCGTAGATAAAATGGGAGCTTTGCACAGAAGGGAATGTTTACAGATGTCAAATTTTGTTGAAGTCAAGGGTGTTAAATGAGAGTGGAATCAGAGCCTTGTTTTCTTACTGCATGTAAAATTCCATGAATGTTATACAAATAATGGGTCAGGTTCTCATCTGGTATAGTCCATATGGCTGCACTGACTTCAGTGAAGTTGAGTACCTGGCCCATATGTGATAGATGAACTGATTCCAATATGTGTAATTTTGAAAATCAGCTTGTACATTTTGCAAAGTTTATAAAATCTTAGCGATCCTTCCGTATGAAAAGAGAAATGTATATGTAAGTCATTATCATAGACATTGTCTCTTAACAGACAGTTGTGTGTCACAGAAAACAAATACCTTGTTAGGTCAGTGCAATGTGTGCAATGAATTAGAGATGATTAAATTCTTGTTTGGTTGAGAACTATGTCTCCTGTGAAAGAAAAATAACTTTTTTTTTAAATTATCTGAGGGCAATTTTGATATCTATTTGTTTTTTGATTACTTCCTGTCTCATAATACTGATATCACACACTCAGAGAACACCCATTAACCGTGATTCATGCTCCAGTAACTGAAGTTAAATCATGTCTGCCCTTCCAATTTTACTTTCACTCTCCCTCCAGCAGTTTATTCTTGCTTGCGTTGTGATCTAAGAACCAAGAAACAGTCTAAACTCACAATTAATTTGCCTTGTTTTCATATCCCAATGATTGGTGGACTAAAAATTCTGACAATTGTCTTGTATATCAAGAAAAATAACTCAAAGAATAGAGTGTTCTAAGATGATCAGTATATGATTTTCTATTTATAATTGAATTGTAAACATACTTGACAAGTGTCAACACTGGCAAGTCTCAATACCCGAAATTGAGCTTCTGGGAACATTTAGCCATTAATCACTGCTCCCTTCAGCTTCACAATCCTTCCCTCCAGCCACAGCTGTTGCTTTCTTATGCTTCTATTAAATTTTCAGTTATACCCTTGGTTCACCTTGTCTGCTGTCCACCCTTCAATACTGATCAATATAGCTGAGCGAAATTTGGAATTTCCATGAGAGAACCTTCCCTCTTATCCCATGGCTATTTTCTTTGCTAAGGAATCTTTTGTGAGGGACCTAGTCAAAGACTTTCTGGCATTACTGTTTCATGCCCAGCTCTATTAATAAACATTGCTGTCTATATCAGGGTAATTTAATTTTTTTTCCTAGAGATTTTATTGTAAAACCTCATTCCAGAAAAATACCTATGCACCTATTTAACTTTAAGCATATGGCTATTTCCATTAAACCTCATTTGCTAGTTCAGGCTGAAATGAGGCATTTGGGGATATGAAACATGTTTAAGGTGTTCGGTTAAAGTTATTTTGATAATTTTTCTGTCTCAGATTTTTTGTTTCAGAGCTGTGAAATTTTGTCTAGAGTATTCAAGTGGGATATATTCTGGATCTTAATATTATTTTGTTGTATAGTTTTTAGATATTCTGAATTTTAATTGGGTTAATTTTCCAGTGGGATGGAAGTCTTTGGGACTCCACAGCTCAACATTTTCTGAAGGAACTAGCAAATCTATCTAGTGTTTGTTGGGAAGACTAGTGAGACGCCAATATGGCCCCAGCAGGAGCTCTTTAAAGGCTTAAAAATTGAGAGAGAATCCTACAAATAGTGGAAACATGGACAAATTCCTAAGGATGAATACAAAAGAATAGCACAA
Organism: Chelonia mydas; assembly: GCF_015237465.2. Classification (NCBI taxonomy): domain Eukaryota; kingdom Metazoa; phylum Chordata; order Testudines; family Cheloniidae; genus Chelonia; species Chelonia mydas. The sequence goes on along the minus strand of NC_051251.2, from coordinate 49,966,001 downwards.
GCATGTAGTGGCAAAATCAGAAAGGCTAAGGCACAAAATGAGTTACACATAGTGAGGGACATAGAAGGTAATAAGAAGAGGGTCTAGAAATGCATTAGGAGTAAGAGAAAGGTGAAGAAAAGTGCAGATCCACTACTTTACAGAGTAGGAGAGCTAATAACAGATGACATCAAGAAGGCTCAGGTGTTTAATGCTTATTTTGCTTCACTAAAAAGGTTGGTTGTGATTAGATACTTAACACAATTAATATTAACCATTAATATTAATTGAGAAGGAACACAAGCCAGAACAAGGAAAGAACAGGTTAAAGAATATTTAGAAAAATTACATATATTCAAGTCATCAGTACCTGATTAAATTAATAATCTTAGAGTACTTAAGAAACCAGCTGAAGCAATTCCAAACAGTTAGCAATTATCTCTGAGAAATCATGGAGGATGGGTGAGGTCCCTGTAACCTATAAGTATTTGCTAGGTAAGGCATAGGCATAAGTTAAGGTGGTAAAGTTATGATCCTACAGGCCTCAGTCTTAGCTAAATAAGATGTTAGGCACCAGTTAACCAGGAGTCACCCTAGATTATAAGATATCACGAGATTGAATGCTGTAATGACTAAACTGCTGACAGATAACCACAGGATGCTAGTTTATACGAGCTTGGGATATTTCAAGTTAGGAATGTCAGCAGATATCTGACCACAAGTGTGCCATAGTTACTAATTGACATATATGCCAATAAACTTGAGGTAAATGGATTAGAAACCTATGCGAGAAGGGCACCCCAACATTAGTAGGGAGGGGAAGTACAAATAAGAAAAGGGGATGAAACATTGAATATGTATTAGGCATAATGGTGTCAGCATAACACATCATACAAGTTATATCTTGGCTTGTGTGACTAACATTTTTGGATCCTTTTTCAAGGGATGGTGAGAGTATATGGATGCTCAGACACACATTCTAAATTATCTGTCTACCTTGCTGAGTTGAAGTGTTTGTAACTTTGCTAACTGTGTTAGGAAAAACCTTCTGTATTTGTCATAGTTTTATTAAGTGTGAGTGTTGCAACCATGCACATTGGGGTTCCCAACTGAACAGTAATTTTAATAATACGGGGCCTGATCTTGGAAGAAGAACCTACCAAATCTCAGAGTGTTAAGAATTCTCCCTTAAGTAATCAATATAATTAATACACAATCAATAGATCAGGCAACATCCCAGAGGACTGGAGAAGGGCAAACAGTATCTATTTTAAAAGTGGGAACAAAAAGGACCCGTAGAATTATAGACCAGTCAGCTTAACTGAAATATCTGGAAAGATATTGGAATAAATTATTAAACAGTCAATTTGTAAGCACCTAGATGATGATAGAGTAGTAAGTAATAGCCAGCACGGATTTGTCAATAATAAGTCTTACCAACTAACCTAATTTTCTTCTTTAACAGGGTTACTGGCCTAATGCATGGGGGAAAAAGCTGAAGAATTGGAGTAAATCTAAAGGAGAGCTACAGAAGAAAGGTCAAGCTTTCTAAACTTTTAAGATGAGCAAATATTATAAAAAATGGATATGTTTAGTCTGCAGAAAAGCAGACCGGGGGGTACCTGATAACAGTCTTCAAATAAGTTAAGAGGAGTTACAAAAAAGAACAGTGATCAATTGTTCTCCATGTCCACTGAAGGTAGGACGAGAAGTAATCAGTTTTTAATCTGCATCCAGGGACATTTAGGTTAGATAGTTAGACTGTTTTTCCTAATATAAAGCTAGGTAAGCACTGGAATAGGCTTCGGAGGGAGATTGTGGAATTCTTGTGATTGGATGTTTTTAAGAACAGGTTAGATTTTAGCTGGTGTATATCTGGTCTGGGTGTACTTTGTCCTGCCCCAGCACAGGGACTGGACTAGCTAACCTCTCAAGGTCCCTACCAGCCCTATATGTCTATGATTCTATTAATATTGCTGTTTATAGTCCTTTTAGGAGGCCTTTTTGGGGGAAGAATTATTTGTTATTTATACCGTGGATTTTTCATGTTCTTGGGTGGGGGATGGGGCGGTGTTAAATGATGATCTGATGCTTCTGAGTAGCTAACCACCTCACTCTCTTACGCTGCTATGTATCTAGATAATTGTGCAATGCTAATTGTGAAATACCTTCCAGACTCCCACAGGTGATTAGTTTATGCTTTGAAGCAGGGAGTTTATTGTCTTAGATGGCATGACAGTTTTAGATAGTAGTGCTTTATTTTTCCTCCCGAATAAATGAACTTACTGTGAACTTCAGTTCAGTTGTTCAGAAACCTGCTTTGTTTTTCCTCACTGAAGAGTCTTGGTATCCATTATAAAGTTGTGTGATACCTTTTATTATGAAATACACAGGTGTACAAAGTTCTCACAGTTACATATCTGGTTACAAGTGGAGCTGGGTGAAAAACTAATTTTTCTGTTCAGTGGCAGTTCCTTAATTTTATATTTTTTATTTTTAAATTCGTTCAGATTGAACTCAAGCTAAAAATTCAGAAATCTTTTGGCAAATTGAAAAACTCCATTTTGGGTCTAACAAAACATGATGTTTGACCCAAACCATTTTGTGTCTGGTATTTTTAAAGGACTAGATTAACAAAAGAGGAGGTGCGGCAGAAAGAGGTCGTAGTGATGTCCAGTTCTGGGTATCACACATCTCAGGAAAGATGTGGAAAAATTGGAGAAAGTCCAGAGAACAGCAACAAAAATGATGAAGGTCTAGAAAATGTGACTTCTGAGGAAAGATTGAAAAAAACTGGGTTTATTTAGTCTGGAGAAGAGAAGACTGAGAGGGGACATAACAGTTTTCAAGGAGGAGGTAGGAAAAATGTTTTCTTTAACCCCTGAGGATAGGGCAAGAAGCAATGGGCTTAAATTACAACAAGGATGGTTTAGGTTGCACATTAGGAAAAACTTCCTAACTATCAGGGTAGTTAAGCCCTGGAATAAATTGCCTAGGGAGGTTGTGGAACCGCCATCACTGGAGATTTTTAAGAGCAGGTTAGAGAAACACTTCTCAAGGATGGTCTAGATAATACTTAGTCCTTCCCTGAGTTGAGAAGATTGCACTAGAAGACCTCTTGAGGTCCCTTCCAGTCCTATGATTCTAAATCTATAACTTTTAGGGAACTCATGTGGGAGACCTGGGTTTACTTTGGAAAAGGGTATTTTAATTTGGGTCTTCCGTTCCTCAGGAGACTGCTTGGTTATGGAGAAATTTGGGGTAGCTCTTTCTCCATCTCGCCTGTTGAAGCTCATCCACATTGTAATAAAATGCTTGATTAGTCATTGGGCCAGAGAAAGTGAATAAGAATACTCTCAAGCCTGGTTTCTTAGGGCATTCATTTGGGAGTGGAGGAGACCCAAGTTCAAGTCCCTGCTCCAAAGATTTATTATTTGTACACTCTGGACCAGCTTCAATAGGAAAGACTGAGTGTTCCACATCAGAATATCCCATAGCCCAGTGATTAGAGCTACCTCCTGAGAGGTTGGAGACTCAAGTTCAAATCCCTTCTCCCCATTAACAGGGAGGAAATTGAATCTGGGTATCCCAGGTGAGTGGTCTAACCACCAGGCTAAAAGTTATAAGGTAGCTCCTCTAAACGTTATATGGTTGGCACCACCACCTCCTCCACTAGCCATTTTCTGACTCTAGCTCCCCTCCCCTTTTATTTTTTTGGCTGAAACTATTTAGTGAATTTGTGACAAATTTGTAAATAGTTTGGGGTTGACCAAAACTGCCTTTTTTTGGCAAATAAACTATTTGTCAAAAAAAATGTTGCTCAGTTCAAAGCTCAAAATGCAGTCCAGATCTGCTGTTTTTGCAATGGTTTGTGATCCTTCTGATTGATCCTTAGTGCCATCCAAAGTGAATCCTGGGCAGTTTGTCAAGGTCAATTAAAACATGGGTTTTAAACACAAAACCAAACAGTTTAACACTGAGTTTCTGTTTTAGTAAAACTTAAAATTCAAAATAAAACTCTCAAAATTCTAAATAAAATGTAGCTCAAACCCAAATAAATTTTTTATGAATCTCTGCTAGCTGAAGGCACTAGCATTAGCCAACCAATCAAAATCATTATCAAGAGATAATATAAGGAACATTTATGGTCCATTAAGTAATGGCGATGTATCCCAGTATAAGATGGAAAGCAATTTGACTTACCAGTTCCTGCTGACCTTAAAATATAAATGAATTTAACTAAGTAGTAATAAATGCTAATGAAGGAGAGGAAAACAAAGCAAACAAACAAACAAAAAACACACTGAAATTGGTGTCAGAAAATGTTTCTGGTAATACTTGAATATTTTAATGAATAATGTTGGGTTTGCAGCTTAGGATGCAAAACCAAACAAAATCTTGAAAACTTTTCAAAGTTTGATATGCAAGCAAGTCAGCTATTTAAAAATGTTTGCCAGGTTTTTTGGGATTTGAAGGACTGAGATAAATGAGATCCTCAGAAATCATTCTGCATTGTAGATCACTGCATAGTGCAGAAGCTCAGTATTAACAAAGCGGTGGGAGAGAGCCTCCTGGACTAGCACATAGAGCAACTTCCTTTTTCTAAAGAAACGCTGATGGCCTTGGTGGTATTCCTCCTCATTCATTCTTTATTTTTTCTGCATTGCTGAATTTATTCATTTTTTACTTTTGATTAGGGTCATGAAAAATGGATTGCATGAATACATCACATGAATAACAATCAGATTAACATTGCATAAACCAATATTAAACTTTGGCCTTCAGCTTTACTGCATTCAGGCACACGGTACACAATGGGTACCCGCATGGCCCCACAGTATGCCAACATTTTTATGGCTGACTTAGAACAATGCTTCCTCAGCTCTCGTCCCCTAATTCCCCTACTCTACTTACGCTACATTGATGACATCTTCATCATCTGGACCCATGGAAAAGAAGCCCTTGAGGAATTCCACCATGATTTCAACAATTTCCACCCCACCATCAACCTCAGCCTGGACCAGTCACACAAGAGATCCACTTCCTGGACACTACAGTGCTAATAAGTGATGGTCACATAAACACCTCCCTATACCGGAAACATACTGACCTGTATACTTATCTACATGCCTCCAGCTTTCATCCAGGCCACATCAAAAGATCCATTGTCTACAGCCATGCTCTAAGATACAACCGCATTTGCTCCAATTCCTCAGACAGAGACAAACACCTACATGATCTCTATCAGGCGTTCTTAAAACTACAATGCCTACCTGCTGAAGTGAAGAAACTGACAGAGCCAGAAGAGTACCCAGAAGTCACCTACTACAGGACAGGCCCAACAAAGAAAATAACAGAACGCCACTAGCTGTCACCTTCAGCCCCCAACTAAAACCTCTCCAGCGCATCATCAAGGATCTACAACCTATCCTGAAGGACGATCCCTCACCCTCACAGATCTTGGGAGACAGGCCAGTCCTCGCTTACAGACAGCCCCCCAACCTGAAACAAATACTCACCAGCACCCTGACAACAAAACCTCTAACCCAGGAACCTATCCTTGCAACAAAGCCCATTGCCAACTCTGTCCACAGATCTATTCAAGAGACACCATCATAGGGCCTAATCACATCAGCCACACCATAAGAGGCTCATTCACCTGCACATCTACCAATGTGATATATGTCATCATGTGCCAACAATGCCCCTCTGCCATGTACATTGGCCAAACCAGACAATCTCTACGCAAAAGAATAAATGGACGCAAATCAGACATCTAGATTTATAACATTCAAAAAACAGTCAGAGAACACTTCAACCTCCCTGGTCATGCAATTTCAGACCTAAAAGTCGCAATTCTCAAACAAAAAAACCTCAAAACCAGACTCCAACGAGAAACTGCAGAATTGGAATTAATTTGCAAACTGGACACTATTAAATTAGGCTTGAATAAAGACTGGGAGTGGATGCGTCATTACACAAAGTAAAAACTATTTCCCCATGCTAATTTTTCCCCCTACTGTTACTCACACCTTCTCGTCAACTGTTTGAAATGGTTATCCTGATTATCACTACAAAAGTTTTTTTTATTCCTGCTGATAATAGCCCACCTAAATTGATTGGTCTCATTACGGTTGGTATTTTTTCATGTTCTCTGTGTGTATATATATCTTCCTATTGTATTTTCCACTGCATGCATCCGATGAAGTGGGTTTTAACCCACAAAAGCTTATGCCCAAATAAATTTGTTAGACTCTAAGGTGCCACAAGTACTCCTCATTTTGGGGTTTTTTTTTGCTGATACAGACTAACACAGCTACCACTCTGAGAACAGTACACAACTTGTGAATCATTGCAGTCATATTAGCTTTTCAAAATTGTACAGACTTACATTCCATTTCAGATGATGTGGTGCACTTTGAAACATTTTTGTGGTCTATGGACTTTGATACACTGAAAAGACTATACAACTGCATAGAATTTAAGCCTAAATCATGCAAAGTAATCCTTATGTCCATGTGAAGTTCCACTGAAGTTACAGGGAATCCACACAGGCTTGGGGGTGAAATTCTGATCTCATTGAATTCAATGGGAATTTTACCGAATAGGTCTAGGATTTCACTCAAGTTCTGCCTGTCCATTGTAGGTTCAGAGCATTTAGCTGGACCAACAGCATGATGGAAAGATAATGATGGCTTTTTTTTTTTTTTGGTAAGCTAAGTACAATGAAATGTGAGGTATAATTCATCTAAATGACTAATCTACAGTATTCACAACATTTCCAATCAGTTTTGTTTGACCTTGAGTTAAAAGTCTGTGAGTCAACTGATATTTGTTAATCCTTTGGATGGTTTATCAAGACAAGTTTCACTGTATGCAATATGCTGTTTAACAGGAATTTACATCAATAATAGTATCCTTCCAGCTCTTAAATAACAGGCATTTTGTGATTAAGAGGGGGATATAGCTGATGTGTAGTAAAATAATTCAACCATAGATCTCAAAGCCCTTTACTATGGACAGTAAGTATAATTCCCTCCAATTACAGATCAAGAATGTAAGACACTGAGAGGTGAATTGCCTGTTAGAGCTGGAAATAGAACCCGATTCTCTAGACTCCAAGTGCATTGCCCAGTAACCTGGACCATGCTGCCTAATTTAGATTTAAAAATGGTTCTGAATCAAAACTCCTGCATCGGAACACCCCTAAACTTTATGAGGAACTTTGGATCCAGACACAAAGTCAAGGTTGGCTTCTTTATGTATAATGAACCAAGGCAAAATTTGGAGGTGTACACCAGTCAGTCTTTGAGAAGATTTTGATCTGGATTTCATCTTTTGGGCTGGGGCCTATCCTTATTTATGTAGTCATTGTAGCCATAAAAGTGCTATGGAAATACACTAATGAAATATGTACTGACCATGAAACTTAGGTGAGAAGGTTTTGGTATGCTGTTTTTTATTGACTTTGCTTCTGTAAGCATTATTTAGGGAAGGGGTAAAAATGCACTGACTCTGAATCTCATTAGCAAAGTGAGTTAACAGTATGAATGTAATGAAGTAAAATAACTCTAACATTAATTAGCATTGAAAAGCTGATGTGCCATTGAGTTATCTGGCTATAATGAAGGTGTCAGTGGAAAGCTAAATACTAAATATATAGTTCCCAAGATAATTTGGTTGGTTTGCAATTCAGGTTGAATGAGAAAACACAAATGCAGTTTGTAACAAAATAAACAATTGACAAGCTTTTTCCTAAAGCTTTTTTTTCTTTTTTCTTTCCGGACTGCCTTCTTCAGACATACCTTTCAGAAAAGAATAATTATGGTGGATAGAAAAAAGGAATGGTACGCTAAGTGTTTTACCTCTGCATCACAGATTCAAATATACTCCTTCTGTGTGACATAACCGTGGTCTGGTGGCCTATGTAGAATGTGTTGCTTACAGATGTGAAATTCACATAAACCACCATCACAGCTTGGCACCATTTGACACTCATATTGTCAGTATTAGTGAGGTGTCAGGGTTTGAATGGAAATAGACTCTCTCATCCCAAGTGGAGGAACAATCAGATCAGCACTGAGGCATATTGGCAGGATGGTGTCAGGTGGAGAAACTTGCTCTGCAACTTTTTGCTGTACAGGTTGTGCGAGTAAACAGAAGACTTGAGTTTCCAGGGCTGTCAGTCTGGTACCACACACGAACACCACATGTATCTGGGACTCTAAGGGAAAATTTTGTGATAGATGCTCATAGATAACCTTTAAATATGGTGTAATACCCCTACAATTGGAGCAGCTCCTTTACCAGCATGTAAGCAAGAGAATGATTCCTTATCAGTATATTCATCTGCAAAGGATAATTACCAGATTTAGTTTCTTTCTCAAATAATCTTCTGGTTTTAAATCTTGTGCATTAGTTTACTGCTGTCAGTGATCCTTAGTCATCTTCTAATCTCCTGGTAGCACCAGGTTAGAGTCTCCTACACTTACTCATGCTGAATGGTAAATACCTTATGTGACAGGTATGACAATATCCTAGACAAACCTTACTGAATTAAGTTAAACCTTATTGATTTAAGTTTGACATCTTTGAAGTTCAGAATATTAAAAATGCAAATGTTTATGTACTATTATGGGAGTGTATGGAATTTCTTTAGCAGGAAGACAGGATTAATGCAATCTTTGGGAGATATTAAGAACTTCAAAGGACATTTTCAGACAATATGTGTGAAGTGAATTTCATAGGAAATGCTTGGGAATGAGAGGAATGCAAATGATCCACTTGTAATCCATCATTTTGAAGATGCACCCTGGGAAGAGAAACCTATTGTGTACTGCAAAAAAACCTAGGAGTACTTGTGGTACCTTAAAGACTAACAAATTTATTTGGCTATAAGCTTTCATGGGCTGAAACCCACTTCATCAGATGGGTTTTAGCCCACGAAAGCTTATGCCCAAATAGATTTGTTAGTCTCTAAGGTGCCACAAGTACTCCTCGGTGTTTTTTTTCTGATACAGATTAACACGGCTACCACTCTGAAACCTATTGTATACTGATTACCTGCTCCTGGAGACTCCCGCTCAAAGACCTCCAAATTGTATAAAGAAGGGACTAAACTTTGCACTTGTGCTAGTTCTCAGCTAAGGCTGTTATGAACTTGTGACCATGAGAGACCCCTTTAGGGGTTTGAAGGAGACAGCTGGGTAAACTTATTAGCATGCTTGCAGGTTCTTTTATTTTTAATACTTTTTTTTCTGTAATGCTTTTACCTTAAGAATAAAATAGGCTTCCTTAGAAAGTATTGTATGGTAACTTAGAACTGATGGCAATTACACTGTGTACCCGAGGGAGAAGCAAGGCAGGCTTGCTTAGGCAGACTGCACACAGGGAAGGCCGGGATCTGTTCAGCTTGGAAGTACAGTAGTCAGGAGGGAGAGAGGATGTGAGTCTCCACCCACGAAAGGGAGCCAGAAGCCAGGGGGTGCCCTTGTTGAACCACTTAAGGGAAATACAGATACAATTGCCCTGAGCTGTGACACTTTTACTCCTTCAGTATTCCCACTGGAAGGAATAGGACTACAAGTGGAACAAGGCGCTATTCCGTATGAGTGAAGATGGCAAAATCGGACCTACTGTCACTCTTTGGCTGTACAGGCTCTGAGCCTGCATAACAATTTTCAACAATGCCATTTGGGTACATCATTTACTTGGCATTTTTCATTGTAAAAGCTATTTTCCCACTGGCATTTGCTAGTTCTCATCATCACCACATTCTACTTGGCAGCCACCATCTATTTGTGTGGGGTGGGATCTGCCAGCTTTGACACTAATTTTCAGGCCCTTATAAGGCGTGTCAAGCTGGGCACCCAACATCTGAGACACCTTACTTTTGAAACTCGTGACTTCATTTCTTTCATTTTAGCATTTTCTTTGGGGGAGGCAAAATATTCAGTCTAACAACTTTATACTATAGAATTAAGTTTTGTGTTGCAATATATATTTGTAATTTTGTAAATATCACATCAGAAAATATGTTCTGTTGGCAATTCCATCCATTATCAAGTCATTTAAGGACATGAAAAAAATTCAATCACAGAGTCACTAACACATTTTCTGGCAATAAATGAGCTAAGTGAACTCTTGGCACTTTCACTAATCTCTTTAGTCACTTTGCAAAAGCACTGTCAATTTTTTCAATAGCAATTCAGTATTGAACTGCTGCCATTTGCGCGTATTATAACATTTACTAAACAAATAAATAAAGTCCACTGCTATTACATCCCTTAGCTGAGATCCAAAATTAAGGCCAATAATTAATTGGACTTTATTGATACGGAACCTTGTGTCATCTCTTTTGCTTCTGATGTGGCATTAGTATCATGGCCATAAATAACAAATACTGGTTAATGGAATGGTCCTGTTAGTAGTCTCCCTGAAATTCTCTGCATACAGAACTATCCACATGAGTGAGGGCAGCAGGATGGGGACCTTAGCAGGAAGATACCCAAATGGTAGAGCTGCATTTGCTGCATTGGTTAATGAATATGTCTTCAGAACTATTATACAGGATGCATGAACTTACTCTTTGCTATGTTTTTATCTTTCTAGCTAATTCTGTGTTTATCACTGATATCCAAGCATCTTTGGGTTTTGTACTGCCTGAGCCAAAAGTATGAAAAAGCTAGTGTTGATTACTGGTAGAAATTGAATGATCTTTCCCTTTCAGAACTGACCGTTTTGTTGTTGTTGTTTTTTCTATTTTATCATTAGGTACACATTTATCTCCATCCATGTGCATAACTTTCACATAGTTCACAAGCTAATTTGAGTGACATCGTACATACCTTGAATTGCAGTGATGGTAATGAGGTTTCTGGTACTTGTGATATCCCATTCTGGGACATCTTCTGTACCCCAGGAATTTCTGGGAGGATGTTTCACGGGGGAAAGGGAAATGGGTTGTAGTGAGGCTAGCGAGAATTTATTTCTTTATTAAGGGAGTAAGTATAGGTCAATTTTTAATGCAGCTGGATCAGGCTTTAAAGTCCTGTGTGCAATATATCTAGTGGGGATATTCAGTACATAAATCTCTGCTTAATTTACTTTTCTGTCTTGCTTTGAAATTAAGCTATTGTATAAACCTAGAAATGAGCCAATCCCCAGATGACATCCACATAGCTGGTATCCAGCTGGTTAAACATAACTCCAACTAGAATACTGAGCTTTCAGAGAGTTCTGACATCTCCACCTACCTACCTTTACCAAATATCATGATCAGATGTACTGCATCTTTAAGGCTATTACATTTGTTAATGTTTGTTCCTTATGTATGACTTAATTTCAGCCACAGAGGATCCGCTGCACAGGATATGTACAGGCTTATATTCCACACCCCCAAAAATGACTCTGTTAGAGGAATGAAGAGGACATGGCATTTAATGTTCGTGGACTTACAGATCGAGTTTAGGACACGTGGATACAGAGACCAGAATTAGCCATTAATTAGCAAGGAATTAATATTAAACATAGGAAATATCTTGATCTGGATTTGTAGTCATCGGTATAACCAGACACTTTAATCATGAGGTCTCTATGTTTAGCATGTTTAAATCAGCTGGGTAACATATGTACCAATTTTTGTTTAAAATGTGTAGTGAATCCACATTCACATGGATTTGATGAATGTGGAGACTTGTAAGTATGGTGCTTGGTTATTACTGAGATGTCAGAACCATGTTGACTATGATGAATGGCTTTCAAGGCGATTGTCACTTTAAGCAATAGAACAATATTGTGAGCCAGATGTAGGCAGCTGATTATTATCCTTCAATTGTTACTTAATTTTATATGATTGACTATTTCAATAATTAAAATTAAATTACCTTTGGGGAATTAATTATGGTGGGACTGACTACAAGGCAATTATCAATTAATAAAATGAATCATGACCTTTTTTGTTTGAAAGTGATGTGCTTTGCCTTTTTCTCTTTGCAAAATAGACTGCTCCATTGTTCACAAGTTATGTATTCCATTCCATTGTCATGTCTACATTAGATACAAGCCAACCTCAGAAGCATTGCAGTTTGGATTTAGTTTGAATGAACCTCCTCTATTTTGGAAGCTCATATGATTATTAAAACTATCTGAACCTGAGTCTATAAAATCAGGTCCCAGGCCTTCAAGGTGCTGATCACCTCCTGGAAGGTAATGAGTGCCACCAGCTCTCTTGAAGTCACATGTAGTTAAGCCACCTCAGACCTGACCAAGAGGCTCAGGCTGGACATCTAACAAGATGATGGTATTTCCACCTTTTCTATTTCAGATTTGCATCTCTTACATTATTGTGAAAGAAAAGCTAATCCCCAAAACTTCACTGTGTTTAAAATGTGCTGCCAGAACTTGTACTCAGTTCAAATATAGCTGCGAAAATAGAAATACCTGCCAAGAAGCACATTCCCCAGTGACCTCGCTTTCTGATTTACGTAAGGTATATGTGAAAAGTCGTGCAATTGACAAGATAAGCTTCTATTTTCATCCAGAAACATTTTAAACGTTAACCGAACCACTCAAAAAAGATGGCTGAGCTATGAATAATAGCAGTAATGCTAACTGCCAAATGGGATAGTAAGTTGTAACGTATAACTGAACTAAGACTTGTGACTCAATATAGACTTTGTTTCATTTTAGTACGAGAAACACAATCAGCTCTGTACAATACTGAAGGAATCTATGGAAGGAACTTCACTGTGGGATGGAGAGAATGGTTAAAACAGTACCTCAGCATCAATGCAGTGGGGTGGGTCAAGCTGTAGGAAGGGGACTTTTTTTCCATGTAGGCTCAGGTACAATAACAGAGTTGTAGTTGACCTACCTAATACAATAAATGTAATTAAATAGACTCTGGACTTTATATTTATCAGTTGAATTTGTCCTACCTACAAGCAATATATCAAGAGTTGTTTCTTGTTATTTGCATTATTACAATTGCCTTTTTAGTCATTTTTTTTAAGCAAACTTGATACTGAAGGTCAACTCTTAAGGATTTCTTTATTAGCATAGTTTTCTTCTTGGACTGCTGCTCACTAGATCTGTAAACTCAGATTTATGATAAAGGTCCTGTGGTTACCCTGAAACTTTCATTAGGCAAGTTAATTATAATTGTTACGTCTGTGTCGTGGTCTGATCACCATCTTGTATAATTTAGGGTTAGGACATTCATCCATTTAATGTGTCCAATACATTTCAGCTAAAGTATCCCTTTGAGCTGTGTTTTAGAGGTGATGAACTGAGACTGGCTGTGATGCTGTGCATACTGGCTTTTCTTCCAGAGGATGTACAGGGCTGTCCAGTGGCTTTTAACACAATAAGAATGCCTCCAAAGGAAAGTGACTATCTAAGCAGAAGCTGTACTGCTCTATAAAAGGAAGTGGTCTGCACTCCCCCATGCTAGCCCTGCTCCCCAGGCCGGTATGGGAGAGGAATAAAGACATGGCTGCACCATCGTGTCCTCCACTTCACTGTGGTGTACACACTGTACTCCTCCACACCTCTGCCACTGGCTTTAGATGTACAGGGAGGCAAGGGCAGTGGTGGGGTGGGGCAGAAAAGTAAGACTCCTTGTGCTTACCTTCCTTTCAGGGTTGGCCACACAGTGGTCCAGGTATTGTAACAGTCTGTTGCAATTATGCAGTGAGTTTTATGTATACCATTCCAGGAAGCAGATCCTCATGCTTTTTATAAACACATTGCAAACTTGTCAAACTTGTGGTGCCCAGATTGTCAAATTCCCTACCCTACATTTTGCAGTGAACAGACATTTAATAGTTTGTGCAAACACCAGCATTTAGGACGTGCGCTCTCACTCATGCACTGAGACATGCACACTTGTTTTCTAATGTTTTTGTGGCTGGCTGTCATCTTTTTCAGACCACTTAAGTAGCTCTTATGTTCAATAGTGTGACACAATGAGCAACCTTTCTTTCTCTCTCTCTCTCCCCCCTGCCGCTTTTTGTTACATGAAATGATAGGCTATTGCCAGACACAGCACAGAACCAGGATGGAGATCACAAGACTGGCTCTAATTCTTGATTTCTTCCAGGTAAAAGTTAGCACTAGAAAAGCTTTTATCACAAGGTGAAGTCCATGCCTGTACAGAAACCTGGCCGCAGACTCTATGAACTATTTACGTCCTATTTAAGTCCTCAAAATAGGCCTTGTGCTGGGCTTCTGAACATAGGTGAATTCCACTCAGTTGAGTGAGCATTGCAGAGCTGAACTTTTAGTTGCTGTGCTGCCTAGTGGAATTCACTACCCTGAATTAGCTATCCAGGCTTCTTTATACGATGCATGGAGACAGTTAGGTGTGTAAGCATGGGATTAATGAAACCAACATTATTTTCCGTAGCCAAGTGATTAAAGCATCCAACCAGGATGTGGGAGACCTGGGTTCAATTGCCTCCTCTGTGTGGTGAACAGCTGTAGGAGTAGAACTTGAGTTTCTGAATGCCCAGGTAAGTATGTTCACCACTGGACTATACAGTCATAGTCGTGATCTCTCGCGCCTAATGTAGGTGCCTTGGGGATTTTAGTGGCAGAAACTTAAGTGTATGTTGATTGTGGATGCCTGTAGGGTTGGGCAGCAACCGAGTTGGACTTAGCCCCCTGAAGTGGCAGTTAGATTCTCAAGTCCCCCTTTTGAATCCAACCCACAGTGTTTTACCAACCCTAGTAAGTGGAGTGGAGAAGTAAGTGGAGAAGCATCCACCATTTTTTAAAAATTTACCAATTGTTGTTGTTGTTATTCCCAGTTAGGGTTCTCTTTGCTCCAAAGGATGAGCAAAGGTTTGGGTCAGATTCGTTTTTTATTAAGATCCATATCCCCAAGTTTGGTGTCTATAAGAGTCCTTTTTAGTCTGCTATAATTCCATCTCCTTTCCTTATCAACATTTGAGGGCCTCTTTACTTACTCTCCTGAGGCACAGAACAGTTTGACTGCGGCCTGAGTAAATGGCATAGCTACTGCACATAGGGGACTCTTTGCAAAATGAATGTTGAGTGTTTTGAACCCAATCAAGTTGAATATTTGTTTTCTTGGTAACTGTGGCCTAGCAAACCTGGCATATAGCCTTAAGAGTTGGTACCATGTCATCCTAACAGATGCGTTTAAATACAAAGCCAAAAGAGAGTGCACAAGATTGTGAAGGGCAAGATGCACAGCCAGAAAAGTCAAAACAGCCCATCCAGAACATATTAGCTTGTGGTCAAGTTAGGTATGTAATAACAACTCTTGTGTGCAGCTGAACAGACTTTCATACCCTGGGCAAGATCCTTAGATAGAATAAATCAGGTTAATTCTGTCTTCAGTGGTTTATATCCACTGAGGATCTGGCCCAACATGTTTATATATTGTAACACTGTGTGTACAGTGTTTTGCCGAGATGAAGAAAAGTTATAATAGGTTCCCACACCTTCTCTGATTCTGAACCCTTGAAAACTGAGCCAAAATATGTTTCCAAATGGTGGCCAGATTTCTGCAGAATAAGCCAAAAGAATGTAAGAAACCTTGTCTGAAATAAAGCTACCATTGACTGCAGTGGGGACAGGATTTCATTCCTTGTTTTACAACTTTCTGCAGCCAGAATTAGAAGATAATGGCAGTGGAAATATTTGTCTTATAAATTAAAAAGAAAAAAAAATCCCATATAGGAAAATATAAACTACATGGAGAAGTGTGGAGGATGTTGTCAAAAATATATATGCTAATCAGGTTGTCTCTGAAAACCACAGACAGAAACAGCTATCCTCCAGTGTCAGTTTGTTCAATACTTAATGGATTCGTAGCTCGTAGGCGGTCATAAGTTCTTCTCTCAGTTCAAATGTCTATGACTTAGCAGCAGGATAAGTATCATAATTGGGACAATGAAGAGCAGCTAGAAGACTTAATCTGTTTCCAAATACCACTTTCCACTTGCATGATGTCTCTCTCAAGGCACCCATAATCAATGTGGAATAGGTTTATTAAAAGGATAAAAAACATTATTCCATTATAAAAAGTCAAAGAGAATCTGTAGCTGCTTTTTTCTCTGCAAGACAGTTGCAAGAACTGTCCTTGGAAAGTCCCAGCTCCAGTTCTCACTGAGGTCATTCTTTTGATCCCCATTTTTCCAGGTGGGTTGAATGTGTTACAAGGAGTTTAAACAATTTGCTTAAGATCATAGAATGAGTCACGTTGGCTTGCTCAGGGTTAAAACCTACCTTTCTCCAGGAGCCTGTGTGTTTTGTTTTGTTTTGTTTTTTGTTTTCCCACCGAGACCACAGTGCACAAATCCAGAACACAAAGCAGCTGAAGTTAGTGAATAAATATGCAATAAGTCAAACTATTAATTGAAAATCTAATTTTTAAAACATATTTTAAATGTATGGTATTACTACAATAACAATAGAAGAGATCTAACCCTGGATGTTGAACCTTCTCCACTGGAATGAATAGGGCTTGATTTTCAGCTCCGGGGTCTGTGTATGCATCTTTGCTGCTATTTTGTATACACAATACTGTATGCGTGTGCACAAGTCCTTGGTTGTATATCACAGGGCTAACTACACAGTGATTGAACTGTGTGTATGCAGAATGTGTATTTGCATGAATATTCAGGACAGCTTATGTAAAATGGCTGTATATATGTACCTGGACCGTAGCACTGAAAATGATGTGTAATATTTTAAACATAGCCTTTGTAATATAAGGCAGACAAATGTTTTACAGCAACTTGTTAAAAATTCTATGTACGTAATGGTAATTACTACCTGATATGTTGGAACTCTGCTATAACATCCGCAAGAGAGATACAGTGGATGAGGTAATATCTTTTATTGGACCAACTTCTGCTGGTGACAGACCAGCTTTCAAGACGCACACGGCTCTTCTTGACATTGGGGAAAGGTACTCCCAGATCACAGCAAAATGCAAAGGGGAACAGATTGCTTAGCATAAATAGAGGAGGATTAGTGGGTTACAGATTGTTGTGATAAACCATAAAGCCAGTGTCTCTGTGCAGTCCATGATTTTTAGTGTCTAGCAGAATACTGAATTTAAGCTCCCAGGCTCATCTTCTGGAAGTGTGCAGGTTTCCTTTGAATGTGAGGATGGATAAATCAGATATAGAGTGATCACTTTGTGAAGTGTTCACCCACTGGTGACAGGGTGAGGTTTATTTTATTTTTTTGTCTTTTATAATTTTCTCAGACCTGAAGAAGAGGTCTGTGAGATTTGAAAGCTGGTCTCTCTCATCAACAGAAGTTGGTCCAATAAAAGATATCACACCTCACCCACCTTGTGTGTCTAATATCCTGCGACTGACACGGCTACAACTACACTGCATATAACATCTGCAAGAAATTTAAGGTTTGTTTTTATTTGTTTGCTCGCTTTTTTTTTTTTTTTTAGCTCACGCATATTTATTTTACAGGTAAACAATATCCAAAGATGCAGTGGTGTTCTAGATCAATTTCTTCAGGTTTTGGTTTTGATTGAACCCATGATAAAGGGACAGCCACAAAATGTATATGTAGATCGAGGTTCAAATTTTTCTGGAGTTCTTCAGGGATAATTGGAACTGGGTTTGTGGACTGGGTTCCTCTCCAGCATTAACGGTCTAGAAACTGTGTATTATGTATGTCATAGCAATACTGTAAGTGCCATTGTAGATAAAGGTTTTAAGAACTGTGCTAAGAGAAACCCCTATTTCATGGGTTTATAACCCGTGTAAAAATTGACCCTTGGCATCAATTTAGCATCTAGTCCAGAATACGTACGTGTCTGTGTTTCCCCTTTAACAAGCTCTGGTTAGCTTGTTTTTATTTACAGAGTAATTAACAACAGTTTTAAAGATTTTTAGCACATGATTTTGATGCATTTTTGTGTCATAGCAAGTAAAGTGATCAGGCTTTACTATTTGATGTTGTGACATATTTGCTTTGTCTTCTCTTAAGGCTGTAATAGATCATGGTTTTGGTTTCTTAAGGTTTTTTGGTTTTAAATGATATATGTCTTAAGGAACCAGCCTTGTTAGAGGTTGCTTTCCCTGGTTGTTTTAATAGTAGAAATTCAGTGGCTGAGAGACAAAGTTAGTATGAGCAATGTTTGGCTTCTTTAAATCTCCCTACTGTATTTTCCACTGCATGCATCCGATGAAGTGAGCTGTAGCTCACGAAAGCTTATGCTCAAATAAATTTGTTAGTCTCTAAGGTGCCACAAGTCCTCCTTTTCTTTTTTTAAATAAACTAATATCCTAACGGTAAAATCTTCTTTGTTCCTAAAGTCCCATGTCAGGGAATCAGCTAATTAGACTTAATTAGGTCAGTTTGGAGAGGTTGATGAGCATAAATGATTTAGTCTTTGTACTGGTCCAGGGGGAGGATGATCCTGCAGACACTAGTTGAAATTTGGTGAAGAAGAAGAAGAAATGTGTTGGGGGAGGAGGGGAAGTGAGTGCTATAAGAACAATAGGCCTGGCACTGCAACAGGAGGGGAGCTAGATAGCATATTCCCAATGCAGTACTCCATATGTCCTTGAGAGCGAGGTGAGGAGGGTGCCCATTTTTCTGCAGCCCCCCAATTAGCCGGGACCCTGGGCATAAACCTTTGTTGGCCCTGTGGCTAATCTGCCACTGCTTCCTGGTCTTGCAAACCTTTTCATGTTTATTTTAGTTCCCTTAAGGTGCTGCCAAAGGCAAATTGTTTATGTTCTCCTTCACCATCAGATTAATACGATAAATATCTTGGTGTGAACTTCTTACAGCCTTAATAATAACAGTGAAATGGAGACTTCAGCTTAAAAAGTTATTTTTATTAGCAGAAGCAGCAAGCAGTAGATGAATTAGCCCATACAGTGGTCTTGATAAAGGCCCAAAGCTCTTACACTGAAACAATAACTTACATTTTATTTTAACTTACTGGTCACTGTCAACACTATGAAAATATTCATGAATTTTAGCAACAGGTGTAGCTGAACATTTTAAGGTGAAAGTGTAGACAAGTACGAACTAAGTTTGGCACCATTCCAGAAACCGAGGACTAAGCCTTCCTTACCTGTAAGCTTTGTGACTAACCCATGCTCATGACCTATTTGGATCCAGGTTCCTTAGTTTGAACCTTTCCACTAACGATAGGTTTTTAAACAAAAAAACTGTAAAGCTTTGTGCAATGTATCCTTGTATCCAATGTATCCTTCCTCTGCAAAACATTCATAGAAGGCTAAGGGAAAATGGCACTGAGAAGATCAAGATTGAATGGAAATATATTGGTTACATTGAACATGTTTGAAAAGAGAGTATTTTTTAAAAAGGAATTTGTAGCCAACAGCCACTTTACAAATTAACTTTCTGCTGAAAATTTGAAATTGTGTTCCCTGTGTAGATGGTGTTAGTGTCCACAGAGTAACGAGATGGCATGGGTCATTGGCAACACCTCCCACAAGGAGAGTAGTTTTATATTCTCTTAAAGAAGCATTGATGTGGCCTCCCTTGAAGAAGCCATCACTTGACAAAGTGACTAGCTATAATCTATACCTAACCTTTTTTTTTCAGTTAAGATTACTGAAATCTTGTGGTTAGACAACTTTCACTTTAGCTAGATGCCTCGATTGAGGGCTCCTAGATCTCAGGAGAGCATATTTCTGATTTGTTCGTAGAAATCCAAATAAGCAAATAAATGCATTTTCTTAAATTACCATGAAACTTTTGTTCACAAAAGCAGACATCCAGGATCTACTTCAGGAAAAAATGAAATGAACTCTACTCAAAGTTTTGCAAGTTTTTCCTCAAAAGATTAATCGCCAATGAATCAGGTATGAAAAGCAGCAGTTTTAGCCTTAATAATTTAAAATTAAAAAGTGCAAACATTTTATCTGAAGCAGCTGGTACTATCTAACTTTTATCATGTCACTTTATCAATGTCACTCATATGTCACTCATATAATAGCACCATAGCAGCAAAGATGGAATAAATTTGGCAGCAACTCTATCATCATTTTTAAAGCTTATTTCATTTCAATAGATGCATGCCTTTCTTTCTAAACATAGGCAGCACAGAAAATGAGATCAAACCATTTGTACTGGACCACGAAATGCATATTTTAAAATTAAAGAACATGAGATTATTTTCCTCCATAACCACTTTTTCACCTTTTTCATGTTACTCTTATTTCTCAATTCAATATACTCAAAATCTTCCTCCATTTCCTACTGGAGAGAGAGCCATTTAAATGAAATAATGAGCCTGGTTTCAAACTCTACCTTCAGTTGTAATTATTTAACTCATTACATATCATTCAGTTTGGACAGTTAAATGTTCGTTCCTTGTAGTTTCTTACAGTGAAGCTTGTCGTTTTCTCTAGTTCTGACTCGAGATGCTGTGCCTTTCATATGGATGCAGCATTGATTTCTTACCTCATTTCATAGCAAAATAGACCATAAGTGCCTGAAGGAACCAACTGTAACTTCAAAATGTTTCACCACTTTGAACTACAGCTCTGTGAATCAAGGATTGTGTGCAAACCTTTTCTTTTCTGCCAAGAACTACCTCTGCAGGTACTTATTCTTGGGAGCACATACTGTCCTGCCATGAGTCCTACAGCCATCTAGAAAGTTGTGAGCGCTCCCCATTACTGATCCAAATGTTCACAGACTCTGACCACCTCAGTTCTTCCCAGTGAGTCTCAGAATCTTCTCCTCCTAAGCCAGTGTAAGAATTGGAATTTTGTTAGCAAATAGTTATTTTTAGCATAATCATAATCTGTGGGCAGGATTTTAAAGTATTTTTACTGGTCTGTTAGAGATATAGAATGATTAGTTAGTTTAGCACAAGATCTTCACCATCTCATACTTTTCAGTGCATTGATAATGATGTGAAGTCTGGTTGCCCAACAGTGTATGTCATGATAGAATAAGAGTGAAATCCTTGTTCCATTGAAGTCAGTGGCATAACTCCCTTTGATTTTCATTGGGGCCAGGATTTCACTCAAAGTATCTGGCAGACCAACTCACCTAATGCTTAAAGTGCCCCAGGACTGGGGCTGCTTAGTGTTCAGTGGGGTTATGTGGTTGGGCCTTCTTTGAGCAGGAGCGTCTTCTTGAGGGCCCAACCAAATATGACCATTTTAAAATTTTGGTTTATGTTTTTCCCTCATACTAAAGCACTACAAATCCCTGAAGGTGTTGTCTTCCATGGGATCACAGCCAGAATGCTTCAGAATATCTAAAGAGCCAATCTCAAGGAGCTTCATGTATTTGCATATCAATGAAAATAAACAAATTCCTCATTTTAAAAAAAATATGTACAGCTGTGAGACTGAGGCAAAGTCAGCACTTCTCTGGGTTAACACAAGGAGCAGAGTGACTGACCTCAACTGGGCCATTTTAAACTTGAAAGCAAAATGCATGTGCGCACAGAGAGAGCTTTATTTGTATAGTCAGCATAACTGACAGATGCATCTGATTAGCGGGCAAAGTTTCTGTGTTCAGTTCTGCAACATAACAGTGTGAGTCAGGATTCATTGTTAATCAGTCTTCCCTCTTTCAGGTCAGTGAAATCATTACATTTATCCAAGGGGTAAAATGGGATAAACTTTGAAAGAGGAATTATTGTGAGGTATTGGATATTTTTCGCTCATCAACAGTAGAGAACCATGAGATTTTGAAGCAGGCAGGCCAACCTAATATGTCCCTTCTTCAGGAGCTTCCCCAGAAAATGTTTGTAACTTTTCATGATAGCTGTTACCATGTGATTCATTTAATGCTGTTTGAAACCCACGTACCTTTTTGATTTGACTCGCATAACAGGAAGGCCTAACTTAATGATCTGAAAAATCTGAGAGGTACTAAAAAAGCCACATCTTAATCACCTCCATAGAAGGAACAAGAAATGGGTTAGAAAGAGAAAACAAAGAAACATGAGCTGGGAGAGAAAGCAGTGCAAGAAAAGAAAATGAGGACCTGGAGATAGAAAGACGAAGGTAGGTTCACCTGTAATTGTCAATGAAAAGCACTGCTGCTTAGGAAGTGAGTTTTAAATATTTAGTAATGTATACTATTAAAGCTTGTTAGAAAATGGATTTTTTCCTTGTTGTAAATGTTGACAAAAGAAAAATGTTAGTTTTTATGAATTTCCTCTGAGGAAAAATTGATCTTTTTTTTTAATTGAAAAACAAAAAGTTGTAAAGATTCTTTTTTTAGTTGAAAAGGTAATTTTTTCCACAACAACCTCTTTCTAAGTGAAAACACAGTTTTTCCTCTGACTATTTCTACAGAATATTTCTCAGCCAGCCATATATTGTGATCATTTTACCATGCTAAACTTTAAATCAAGGCAACTTCATTCTTTAGCAGACAAAAAGCATGCCTTTATAAAGAAGGCAATAGCCCTTTCCAGAAAACAACTCTGGATTAGCTGCTTTCAACCATAGTGCAATGAACTGAAATTCAATAATGAATCAAGTACAAAATAATCATGTTCCCTATTTTAGTTTGTCAGGATAACCTTAAAGGTCCATGAAGGACATCAATAATGTAATTTCTTTTCAAGTAAGAAAACAATTGCTTCAATCCCCAAACCTCTTTTCACTTGAGAAATATAGTGTAGATCAGTCACCTCTGCAGCATTAGCCATCTAAAATTATTATATCCTTTTAAATTTACAAAACAAATGTAAAGTTTAGCTGGATGTAATCTGAATTTTGGATGACTGTAGATTATTCATCACTCCTACTGCTCTGTATCTGGTTTGCGTTTTCTTCCAAGCTTTTTATTTTTGTTGGCAGAACAAATATTTATTCTTTCTTAAATGAAAGATTGAGGAAAAAGAGAAAAGTCAAAACTGAGGTAAAACAAGCAACTCTAAATACATCATGCTGTTGAACATAGTCCATTTATTTCTTTCACTCAAGTTGACTTCAGATTTTTTTTTAAATTGCCATTATGTCTACTACACAGAGGTAAATCTCTTAAGTGGTTTCAATGATTTCGTATCAGCATTATTTCTGCTCTTCATCTGACTGCTATTCAGACAATCTAAGAACATCCAGTAAAGTAATTCAGGATCCGTAGTGATCCTGCATACTTCTAACTCCATTATCATTAATGGGCATTATTCATGTAAGCCTCCCATGTACAGTCACAAGGTTACATCTGTAAATTAAGGAGATATAATTTGATTAAGCCTTAAACTTGTCTTAAGTATTACAGGTACATCATCCCTCAGTTTCATTCCAAGTGCAGTTTAAGAAAGCTTACATTATGTTATCAAATACTGTATATATCTTCTGGAAAACACAAAGTTTTAAACAGCATTTGAAAACTTCATAACATCCTTTAATACAGTCAAGTGATATAACATTTGACTTCTAAATTTTCTGCATTTTCCCCTCCCACACTTTTCAATCAGTCTTTAGTATACAGGGCATTTTATTGTTGTTTGCCACGTGGAGTCATAGTTCTCTGTTCCTAACTTTGCAGTGGAAATGGTTATGAAGCTGGATGACTCAGTGCAGAAGTAAAGTCCATGATCTCTTTCCTCTGTAGGTCATTGTTTGAAACCTAGACAAGGCTGGTAACAACTGAAAATTCTTACCATCTAAAGTTTTTTGTTTCTTTTTTCCTAAAAGGCAGTATATCTGTAGTATGTTGGCAGAAGCCTTGCTTCAGCTCCTGGTGGGCACCACACAGCCTACAAAAACTATCCCACATGGTACCCTTATTGGTAATTTTGGCAAATAGGCGAGGACTTAATGGGCATGGAGACTGAACTTCAGTGAAAAATAGATGGTTCTGTGTTCATTCAAACCTTGGCTGAGACTCCAGTGAAGGTCTACAACATGTATCCTTCCCCCCTCATCCCTAAAGGACTCCCACTGAGACAAGATCAATAGTAATACTGGCCCAGACAAGGGGAAGCCTTCTCTTGTCTGATCATAGAATATCAGGGTTGGAAGGGACCCCAGAAGGTCATCTAGTCCAACCCCCAAATCTGACAAAGGATCCCAGTTTGAGTCTTGGTTGCAATGAACAGGCTGCAATGGCTTCAATGAACATGCATACGCACAAGTATGCAGAGGGGTAACTGGTTAAACATGGCTTTTGACTGGCCTCTGTTTGGCAGTTGTAAGATTGTCAATCTTGTATGCTATCCCAGCATAAAATTCACTTCCAATATTTTTTAAAGATGGCTAGGATACCACCAGTAGCTGATAAACTAGAAAGAAATAAAGATTTGGTTTTTGTTTAACATCTTTAATACCAGACAAAGAACAAACCAATATATGGCCTGCTATAGAAGCAGATTTGTTTCCTAACACACTCTTAATTTCAAAGATTTCCTTGAGACAGAAACAGATCTTTGAAAACTGGGTCACAGGCCATGGAAATATATTATTTGCTGCTTCAATAAAAAAAAAAAAAAGGAAGGCTCCTACCGTACTGTAGAATGCATAATTAGCACATAGTCTTTGGGCTTGATTCTCCTCTCACATGGGTGCAAATGCGGATTCGCTGAAGTCAATGGAGTAAGCAATGTGAACAGCTGGAGTAAGCGAGAGGAGAATACAACCCTTTCTGTCTAAGACAGTTGTAAGGACTTAGACTCTTATTGGAAAGATTTTGGTACATGTTCGTGTTTGTTTCAATATAAGTCCTTACCACCAAACTGCCCCCAAAGGCTCTTTATTCACAAAAGAATTCCTCTGAAGTAGGATTTTTACAAGGTTCATTTAGCTGCCTTGTGGCTTCCTTCTTTGGGTCTCTTTCTCACTTCTGCAAATCTTAGTTGAGCAGCCAGAGTCTTTTGAAAGGTCAGCAACTGCTGTAATAAAAACGCTAAATATAAGGGGAAGGGTAAACACCTTTAAAATCCCTCCTGGCCAGAGGAAAAACCCTTTCACCTGTAAAGGGTTAAGAAGCTAGGATAACCTCGCTGGCACCTGACCAAAATAACCAATGAGGAGACAAGATACTTTCAAAGCTGGGGGGGGGGGGGGGGCGGGGGGGAAAGAGTTCTCTCTGTCTGTGTGATGCTTTTGCCAGGAACAGAAAAGGAACAGAGTCTTAGAATTTAGTAAGTAATCTAGCTAGATATGCATTAGATTCTGTTTTGTTTAAATGGCTGATAAAATAAGCTGTGCTGAATGGAATGTATATTCCTGTTTTTGTGTCTTTTTGTAATTTGAGGTTTTGCCTAGAGGGATTCTCTATGTTTTGAATCTGATTACCCTGTAAGGTAGTTACCATCCTGATTTTACAGAGGTGAATCTTTTACTTTTTTCTTCAATTAAAATTCTTCTTTTAAGAAACTGAATGCTTTTTCATTGTTCTTCAGATCCAAGGGTTTGGGTCTGTGTTCGCCTATGCAAATTGGTGAGGATTTTTATCAAGCCTTCCCCAGGAAAGGGGGTGTAGGGTTTGGGAAGGATTTGGGGGGGGAAGACGTTTCCAAGCGGGCTCTTTCCCTGTTATATATTTGTTAGACGCTTGGTGGTGGCAGCAATAAAGTCCAAGGGCAAAAGGTAAAATAGTTTGTACCTTGGGGAAGTTTTAACCTAAGCTGGTAAAAATAAGCTTAGGGGGTTTTCATGCAGGTCCCCACATCTGTACCCTAGAGTTCAGAGTGGGGAAGGAACCTTGACAGCTTGATTTCCAATCTGGATTGCTTACCTTAACACACAGTGAATCAGTTGGAATATCTCAAAACAAGGCTGTGAAGCTGAGTAATGCTTTGTAATGTTTTTACAAAATTATCAGACTTTGGTTTCCTTAAACTTAGGACAAATGCCAAAAAGTGGTTTACATGTTCGTAGGGTTCATAACTTTGGCTTAGAAAGTTTTAACAGAACAAGTACATTTTTGGATTCTTTAGACATTTGTAGATAGAATTGTATGTTCTTTGTTTTTTTTAAGTCAAAAGTTTAGAAGATTTCCTGGATAAATTCCTTTTGTGATTCTTTTGCTTTGCATTTAGTTTCTTATATAATATACTGTATCTAATTATCTGTTCATTCATATTGTATCATCTTTGTATTCCTGCAAGACATTTCCATGAGATCTTTATTTTTAAGCTTTTTATGCTGGCATTATATTGAAACAGACACCAGTGAGATTATGAAATGACAGGACGTATATTATTCCACCTCCCTGGAGAAGCAGGTCCTATAATCCTGTACAGAGCTGCCCTTGGGCTCTGCAACCTTTTTGTTTTCTTTTTCCAGTTGTCTGCTGTTACCTGCATGTAAGAACAAATCCAGGAGCCTTGGAATTGTTGGAAGAAATGGCCTCATGCCGTGGTTCTTGGAGGTGTAAAGAGGCATTGCAGAAAGTACTTCAGTGAGGCTAGCCCTTGCTCAGAAATTGAGAACTTTCCACTGATTCATTATTTAGGGTGGCATAGACTGACTTTCGCATAGGCTTGCAGGTGATATAGAGAATACTGTTTCTGTTCCCTAACTCTCTTTTCAATACTGTTCTGTCTTTCTGCCCTCTGACCTCTTGTCCTTTCCCTGCCTTATATTTTCTCCCTTCCATCTTTCATAAATCTAACCTGTGTTTAACCTTTCCCTGCCATGGCTACTAGAACGCTGGTTCTCACTGAGATGATTTAGCTCTCCTGATACCAGCAGTTGCTTGCAAAAGGTCAAATTCTACCTCTTACACCTTTTGTGAAGTGAGTGAGGTTGTACAAGGGGTAACTGAAGGCAGAATTTAGCTGAAAGATTTAAAGGTGATGTTACCTTGATGCTGTTTAGGAACAATTAAAATTAGGAGTGGAAGATGTTTCACTCACAGCTAGAGACAAGACCAGGAAACCATCTTAAAAACAAAAAAATATTGCACATAAATCTTTATATGCAATTGGACCAGTTTCCAGTAATTGTTGGACGGGACTCTCTTACTATATTTGTGCAGTGCCTAGCACAATGGGGTCCTGATCTCAGATGGGGACTCTAGGTGCATAAAATAGTTGCATATTTTGTGTTTCTTATTTCTACTTGTAAAATGGTTCTTACTCTGTTCATATTTCCTTATAATTGAGTTAAGTTTCTTCTTCAAAGCATCCCAGCATAAGAATAAACCATGACATTGCATTGGCCTTGTCTAGGTTTTCTTCTATTTGAAGTGGCGTATTTGTGGACTAAGGCAGGAGTTTGCTTTTGGGAAAGAGACAGAGAAGAAACTTTATCCTTAAAGTTTCCTTGGTTTGAAAGTACAACGTCTGCTATACTCTGAATCTGCTTCAGTACTAATGTCACTGTAGGGAGATCTCTTCTTCTTCTAAATCAGTGCTGCTCTTATCAGTGCATGTCAGAAAGGTTTGTAGCATTTGGGTAACCAAAGAAAAATTAAGTGATTTAAAAGCATGTTAAAGGAAAAAGTCTGAGAAAACCAAGAACTTGTTGATCTTAAAAATCTAATACATTGGACCTCAGGAAAGGACTAATTAGGGAATCAAAACAAATGTTCATTTTCTTTGAAGATATGTTTGGTAGCCATCAGGCCTCCAGTCCTACAAGCTGGTCCCCATAGACTCTGCAGGAACTGGCCCACATGGAGCAGCTTGTAGGACTTGGGGCTAGGTTTGTATGTGAAGGCAATTCCATGCTATAAAGGGAAGATTTAGGGCCTGCCAAATCTCTGGCATGTCCCTTACTTTACTCACAGGAGCAGTCTCATTAACTTAAATAAGAATGCTTTAGTTCCGCTGAAATTAGAGTAAAATTTGAGCTTGTAACAGAAATCTAGTTAGGACTGTGGCTCTGGAGACACTAGAGTTCCTCTATAACAGGGGTGGCCAAACTTACTGACCCTCTGAGCCACATACGATAATCTTCAGAAGGTTGAGAGCTGGGCGCACCTGCTGGGGATTGGGGCTTCAGCCCTGCAGAAGGGTCGTGTACCTAGGGTCTTCTGCCCTACAGGGAGGGGGTCTTGGGGCTTCAGCCCCACAGGAGGCATCTGCCGGGGCTCAGGGCTTTAGCCCCGCTCCTGCTGAAGCACCCAGCCCCAGCAGGTGTGCCCCACAGGGCTGAAGCACTGATCCCCAGCAAACTCCTCCTGCGGGGATGAAGTCCTGAGACCACCCTGTCCTCTGGGCACAAGTCCCTAGCCCCACCATCCCGCCGCAGGGCAGAACCTCCTATCTGGAAGGTGGAGAATGGGGGGGCATGATAGGCTCCACGAGCCACACTTTAACTGTAAAAGAGCCCCGGTTTGGCCACCCTATAATTATGCCCTATAATTATGGCTATCTTCTTCAGAAAACTTCATTTTTTAAAGTTTCAGATATAGATATTTATAAATATTATTTATGAATTCCTGTATACTTACTATGGTGTTGTATATCCCCTAAGCGCACATTAGGCCACCTGATTATAGATCTGAGCTTTTCCATAAGCACTATGACTGTGTCACTTATTGAGTCTACTCTAGAGGAAACCAAGGGTACTGTATACAAGTTGTAGTCAGATGTAGGACATGTATTTTTTCTTAAGTATTGAGCTATGCTAAATAACTGCTATATTACATAAATGTAACCTTGTACTGATTATACTGTATGTCAAAGGTGATGTCTTTTTATATGGCCAGAGCATAGGTAGTAGCTAAGGAATGTATGCTTTAGTTATCCAAAAATGATTTCATTTGCACTCTTCATGTTTTAGTTTCCAGGATACTCATGATATGAGCAGACATAAGGACGTTAATGTAAACCACTTCTAAGGCTAAATTTGTTTACTTCCATCCCTTGGAAGCACCTGTTACCTTGGCCAAATAGTTATGGTTGATGCATTTTGTCACAAAGGCCTATGCATTCACTCCCTTCATTCATAAAGCTGGTCTCAAACTTCAGTGAGCCTCCACTTCCACGATCTTTGTCTTCCTGGAATGGAAAAATCCTGCATAGAGGATCATCCGCAGTCTGAATCTTTGATCTCAACTTGTTTTCCAAGATCTAACATTCTTGAAAAATACTTCCATCACAAAGACACTGAACCTCACATTTAAAGTGAGTTGTTTATTCACATGATGGCAGTTAGAGTAAATTTGAAATATGAACATTTATAGCTCCAGCAAAGATTTTGCCATACAGCAAGAGTGGTTGGGGAGGAAAAGAATCTCAGCAACCTGTCTCCACTGACCCTACTTTATAAGATAGTCTCAGAGGGCCAGTTCCTGTCAGAGAGGAAAGTGCTGCTTAAGTCAGTGTAAACTGCACCATTCTCAAAGCTTGAAACATGTATATTTCAAACTGAAGCTACACAATCTCAGTGCTATTGACCTATCTCCTCTCATCAATATAGTGTCTCATTATCTTTTACCTAAAAGAAGTACTTCGGTAGAGCAGTAGTAAAAGCCCCCACTATCACCAAGACCTTATAGAGCACCGAGTTCCATGCTGAAATAGTGCTGTAGGCAAACTAAACCTAATCAGCTCATAGTAAAACAATCTGATTAGCAAAGAATAAATCCTGGTTATAATAACCTTCAAAACAGCCGTTGTCTTCTGGGATTCTCCTTCCAGTGTTGTAGTTTTCCATGCAACTGTATGAAATCTATCCCTTTATTCGAAGTGCCTGTATAATTTGTCCTCCCCCTTCTGGGGTATGAGGTGTGATCTCCTAAAATAGTTGTCCCAATAATTCTCTTCTAAAAAGCCCCTTCTTTTGATACTCTCTCTTTCTCAGGCAATTTTCCTCCTTCCTTTTGTCTCTAAACTTTTCCAGTATATGATCTATTTCCATGACCATAAAATCCTCCTCCCCGGCCCTGCCCCTTGGATCTCCTTCAATCTGGCATTTCTCTTTCTTGCTCCTCTGAAACCAAAGATGCTAATGACATTTTACCAGACAAATCTAAAGGTCTCTCTTCTTTCCTTGTTCACTTAGAAATTTCTGCTGCCTTGGATGGAGTTATGGTTACACCCTACCCATTTCCTTGCCGAACATCTGTCTTGACTACTGCAACCTCTGATTCATGGATGACATCTACTCTTTGCCTACAGTTCATTGAAAATGTCACTATCAAGATAACTTCCCTCCTCCCCAGCTCGGATAACAGCTCTGCTCTTCAATATCTATATTGGCGTCCTCTCTTTTTCTGCACCTATTAACCTAGCTGACATGTTCATAGTATACCATGCTAGTCTGAGGGCTATTTCTCCAGCAGCTGTGAAGTGCAAACAAGATTCCCTTGCAAAGCAATTGATTTTTTCTTTTTAGTGCTGGCTATCCATTTAAAATATGGACCTTCACTCCAGTAAATAATATTTTTATTAAGGATAATTATTCTACTATTGATTTTATACTATGGTATCGATACGACTATGATCAATTCGGCTCGAGTGACCAGACTTTTTTACTCCATAGACTTACCCTGCATTCGTCCAAAAAATATGTTACCCTTCAGTCTGCCATTTTCCGCACTGGCCAGATACAGACAATTGAGAAGTGCACATCCCTTCGGTTCAGGGGGTGTGGGTCAGGTACAACCGATGACACACACACACACTTGTGCCTTTGCCTTTTTCTCTGGTCTGACGGCTGTGTTTTAGAACAGACCAACCAATCAGGGTGGACCACATTGTTTGTGTGGTTGCCCTCATTGTATAATTGATGCATAATTAATTTTAGGTCTATCTATTTTTTGTAGCCAATCAGATTTTGAATGTGGGTAATTTTGGATTGATAAGTACATAGGAGTCAGCATAAATCACTATCTGGTCACCTCGTTTCCTGACCACAAGTCACAAGCATAAGTTTATTTTTGCAAGGCTTCCATTTTGCAGAATACGGAAGTTAGAGGCCTAACATTTGCAATACTTCTATTATGTCAAGCTTGACATGACAGTTGTTCAATTTATTCACACTTAGATTACCTTAGTCTCTTAGATTCACCTCTGAATTTGGCCCACTATGTCCAATATGGCTTCTTCCTATTGTCTTTGTCTTTAGTGGCTGCCATGAAAGTTGAGCTAAGTGCTGGCAGGTAATGTATGATTACTACATGATGCTAGCCAACATTGTCACTTGTTTGCCTCTGGACAAAAAGATTTTCACATTGTCACTCTTAAGTACAGAATGAAAATTCATCTTTGAGAAAACCCCTGTTGCATATGTATCAAGTCCTCTTTTTAAATGAATATAACGTAGACAATGCCTTCTTATAAAACAGACTATATACCCCATAAACATTCATTAGGACACAAGAAAAGTAGTCAAAATGTAATGTATTTCAAGCCTATAATATTTCATAATTTTTATTTCATTTTAGAAAAATCCGTTGTTATATTGAGACAAATCCTAAATGATTAAACTAATGAACCCTAATGAAACTAATCCTGCTTCCTTCTGTGTTTACAAGTAAAATTAAAGAACTGCCGACTGATTTATTCTGCCGAGCAAATTGTCCAGCCACAGTGCTATGTAATGAAATACATCAGACTTGTTTGAAGTAGGAGCAGAAATTGGAGATCAAGCCTGTTGGAAAGACGATGATCTCAGACTTTTCAATTAGTAAATGGATAAGAGAAATATTCCCTGAGGCAGTGGTTCTCAACCAGGTGTCTAGGGATCCCTGCGGGGGTTGCGAACAGGTTTCAGGGAGGCCACCAAACAGGACCAGCTTTAGACTTGCTAGGTGAAGCCCCACTGCATGGGGCTGAAGCCCTGAGCCCTGCCACCTGGGGTTGAAGCAGAAGCCTGAGAAACTTAACTTCTCATTGCCCCCTGTGGTTTGGGCCCTGGGCAATTGCCCTGCTTGGTACCCCTTAATGCCAGCCCTGGCTTTTATATGCAGAAAACCAGATGATGTGGCACAGGTGGGCCATGGAGTTTTTATAGCATGTCGGGGGGAGGTAAGGTGGGGGAGCTCAGAAAGAAAAAGGTTGAGAACCCCTGCCTGTTGTTTCCTCATCTCGGGTGGAATAACCCAAGATGCAGCAAAATATAAATGGTGGGATAGCATGAAATGCTAAAAAAGGAAGAGTGCAAAATGAGACCTAGAAGTAAGTAGGAACTATTAAGAAGAAGAACGTAATTAAAGTAATAAATTAGAATTTCAAAGTAAACTTAATTGTCCCCATGCATTCTGGGAAAAAACATGAGATCATTCTCAAAGAATTAAAAGATAAAGCTTTTTTTAATTAAAAAGTTTGTAAACAAAGCGAATAAGAACATGAGACTAATAAGAATATTCACAATACAATTAATATGATCATTCTGCTGGAAAGACTCTTTTCAGTTTTAATGCATTTATTCTGTCTTTTGGCCGAGAAATTGGTGAGTATGTACTTCTAAGGATAAGAATATACCTATATTTCTTAATGTATGGATCCCTGTACACAATTTTGTTCATGAAAAACTGATGCCAGAGACCAAGGCTTGCACAAAAGAATTCTTTGCATTAGGGTGTTCTCTTATTTAAGTAGCCACTTCAGAGTGTCCTATTTGAAGCTGGTGGGCTGCTTCACCAGGAAAGAACCGGTGCCATGCCTCAGGCTGTTCCAGGCCCTTGTCTTGGGGCACAATTTATTATTCAAAACCCATGAAGGAACACAAAACAAAACCATTCCCCTGGCTAAAGCGGGTGGCAGTCCCAAGAGGCCTTTCCTGCTTTTCCTCTCTCAATGTCCTGAAGGAAGTCATACCTAGGCAACCTTTAACCCTTTCCTGGCTGTTACACCAAGGTTTCTAGTACAACTTTTTTAGGTCTTCAGTTAGGGCTTGATCCTGCACCCGTTGAAGTAATGGCAAAGCTCTCATTGATTAAATGGTGCAAGATCAGGCCTTTTAAGATCACTTTTACCGGGCAGCCAATTTTTTTCTGCATCCTTTGGATGGTTACTTGAAGACAAGTTTCACCATATGTTGCATGCTCATGTAACTTGCATTCAGTCACAGTAATTTAGCCTCAATTTAGCATGTTGCATAAGTTTAAGCATCAGTGGGCCTACTCACTAGTTTAGAGGTAGAAAAGTGCTTAAGTACTTTGCTGAATCAGGGCCAAAGTATGTACAGTATTCTTTCTTCTTTTTCCTTTCTATGTATTTCATAAATATTCAATCGGTTTTGTAACACTGCAAAAAAGTAAACAGTCTGAAGATAGAGGTGCCTGTCACAGTGTCACAACTTTATAATAACTCTCTACAAAAAATGAGAGCTCACCGTGCAGACAGTTTTAACAAATAATGATGAGGAGGCAGGATTCTGTGACCAATGGCTTTCAGCTCCATGAGGAACTACCTTGTACTGTAGAATCATTGGCCCAAACTCCCTCCAGTTCTCTGTCCCCTTTTTTGGTGCTATAAAACTTCCCTAAATGGGTAGGAGGGATTCCAAGGCAATGTAGAGCTGGTGTAGGCCTCCCTCCAGATTTGCATTTCCTTCCTCCAGTCACGCCAAATAGAGCTATGGATCTAGGCCATTAAGAGTTTATTTGGGGTTGGTGTGTGATATTTGTCATTGACAGTTCCATAACATTTGACTAGCATATACATTTTGATTATTAAATTGATAAAGATGTATTATAGTGCAGCCGTGTCCATTGCTGGCTCCACCTCTGGTGGCCCCTCAGACAGCTTGTGCATTTCCTCTGGTAGGATTGCAACTGGATGGCCTCCAACCACTAATGATAGTATGGCCAGGATAGGATAGAGTTGCAATGTAAACACATACATATGGGTGTTTAAATTCTACAGTTATGTAACTCCACTCGCTGTAAGTGCTTCAGGGCAGAGATTATCTTTTTTGTGTGTTAGAACAGTGCCTTGCAAAATGAGACTGGAGCAACTATGTGCTACCACAGTACAAAAAATAAATAGTAACATAATAATAGCTCAGCTGACATGAGAAGAAGCATCAAGCTCACTGTCTTATTCCTAATATAGTCCACATGAAGGATTGATTTTTATGGATTACTTATCAAGGAAAACCTTTGTCAAATGAATATATCTAGTGTAGAGTGGCAGAATATTCATTTCAAAGGTTCATTTTTTCACTTGATTAGAAATTTATGGTTAGTACACCTGGCTGATAGATTATTTTGTGTGTGTATGTCCTGTAAAAGCATAAAAATCAGTATTTTCCAGAGCCACTTGAATGATAAAAAGAATTACATCGTGCATTTTATTTCCCAATTGAACTTTACCTTTTAAATGAAATTAGGCCCAGTCTTGAAACCATTGAAGTCAATGGGAGATTTGCCACTCACTCCAGTGACCGCAGGGCTGGACCTATCACGTTACTGAGTACTTATCAATTAACAGTGTCTTTTATAATCAGACTATATATTCAAAATAAATGAAGTTTAACCAGATAATGGGCAATATGTGGTTTTGATCAGAAGGTATATAAAGACTCTGAGTGAAAAATCCTGACCCCACTGACGTCAATAGCAAAACTCTTATTGACTACAATGGGATCAGGATTTCATCCTATGTGACGATATGGTATAAAGCCTGTATCATCAGGGGGATGGGCATGACTGCATTATTCACTATTATTGAGTAATTGGTAAGCAAAAATGTCTGAGCCATCCTCTTTAATGGACAAGGTAATCTTTTCCCCCTTCACTAATGACAAATGCTTAGAGACAAGGTAGGTGAGGTAACATTGTTTATTGGATCAACTTCTGTTGGTGAAAGAGACAAGCTTTTGACCTACACAGAACTTAGGGGATTTGGCTTAAACTTCAAAACAAAAGAATTGCCTTTGGACTGAGAGACCAAGCATGGAAACCTTTGCTCCAAAGGACAATTTCTGAGAAAGCTGTGAAAGATTCAAAAGAGGGGCTTAGAATGGAAGTTAGAATGTAACCTGAACTACGACTTTCTCTCCAATAAAAGCTATAACAAACTGTCTGGAAGCACATGGGCAGTCCCTCTTGCCTATAGAAATCATTGAGACTCTGCAGGTGCCCATCTGTTCATATTCAATTGCAGGGTCAGAACTTGTATTGAGAAACAACAACCAATTTTTTTAAAAAGTGGCTACTTTCAAGGCTCACAAAAAAGATGTGAAAAGTGAGAAATTTAAACCAGCCTTTTGTCCTAACTGTAATATGTTTGTCTTGTGCTGATGACGCATAAAAGATCAGTAAATCTTATTATTTCTCAAACTTCGCTACAAGCATGCCCCATTGTACTAACAAAAAGTAAATGAATAAATAAAAAATGCACATTTTCCCCATCACTCAGAAGAAAACCAGCTTACTCCTACAACTAGCAAGCCTTTATTCTCAGCTGCAGCAAATTAAAATATATTCTGTGCTGCTGATCTGCTTGAGTTCTCTTGGTGGTTTTTGTAGAATGAATCTCTGCCATTTGACAAAAGTACAGTCTGCTTAATGCATTTGGAAACAATTATGAAGTGAAACTTGTTTCCTACATGAAATAATGAGAATCTTCCCTAAGTGGATTCAGACTGTAGCTGTGTTAAGACTGGCAGCTATAGATTTGTACAGATCTTTTTTTCCATTTTGGATCTAAAGCGCTTTCACCCCACTGAGATTCAGTGGGAGTTGTGAAATCTGGAAAACTCATCTGAAACACTGAAATTATGCATGGTTTCCACCAAACCTATAAAACTGGGAGCCTCCCCAACTTCCTTCAGGATCATTTCTCCCACAGGCCCAAGTTTCTGATTTTTCTTTGACTCTCCACCTCCCATGCCCCAAGACAGTGATTGACTAACCAAATTGAGCCCTGTGATTCCATATTCAGCCAACAATCTCAGCCTTATTAAACACAGAGAAAATGTATCCACTTCTCAGTTACAGTAAATGGGGTAGAAATGTCTCCCCATTTGGCATAGAGTCAATATAAGGAATGGAGTACTTGTGGCACCTTAGAGACTAACCAATTTATTTGAGCATAAGCTTTCGTGAGCTACAGCTCACCGATGAAGTGAGCTGTAGCTCACGAAAGCTTATGCTCAAATAAATTGGTTAGTCTCTAAGGTGCCACAAGTACTCCTTTTCTTTTTGCGAATACAGACTAACACGGCTGTTACTCTGAAACCTGTCATAATATAAGGAATGTACAAGCTCTGCTTCCAGCCCCAGCATAAAGGACGTGTCTGACATAAGTACTAGGTAGATGGAGAGGACAGGGCTATTCTCTACTTACCAGACCCCATAGGGAATCATGGGAAACAGAGTATATATTAGAGTAGCCTTGAGTCTGCTCTGAATTACAGCTGGACCTGGCCTTTTGTTTCCTGTGTTGTATTGAAAACTGTAAAAACTACAAGCCATCACTTTAAAACCTAAGGAGTTTACTGTCCTGCTTGCAGGGTAGGGGTTCTGTAAGGAAGCACACAATCCAGAGTCAATCTGCAGAAAGCCAGCAGAGTAAAGTGTAAAGAGTAAAGTGTGTGTGGGGGGGGGGGATGAGTTCTGACTCTCTATTTTAGGGAGCAGCCTGCTTTGTCTCTCTCTGTTTTGGGGTTCATG
Organism: Chelonia mydas; assembly: GCF_015237465.2. Taxonomy (NCBI): domain Eukaryota; kingdom Metazoa; phylum Chordata; order Testudines; family Cheloniidae; genus Chelonia; species Chelonia mydas. The sequence goes on along the minus strand of NC_051251.2, from coordinate 49,929,539 downwards.
TGTGTTATTCTGAATACTAAGAAATAAAGTAGTAGTATGGTGCAATCTCCAGTGGGAGTCTTTTAAGTTTCCATCAAAATTCTCTGTGTGTATGCTGTGAACAGAACCCTTCCCTCATGCCATTCCTGCCCCAAGTGCAGGAAAATGATATGCAACAATGTGACCAATCACAGTGTTCGCACATCATTATGATTGGTTCAGCTTATGCACAAAGCTCTCTGTGAGATCAGAGAATTTGCTTGAACAGAGTCAGAATGGTGATAGCAAACCATCACATCAAGAATGAGAGACAGATTTTTAAAAAATCAAATATAAATTCAATGGTCAGTCGTACACATTTCCAAAGAAAAAGCAATATCAGACTCCCATCTTCCTAAGCGTGGAGAGGAGAGTTAAGGTAGTTTTGACTGTTTTAACTCTGAATTTCTATACTTTCAAATATATGTGGGTACCAGTTTCTTTATCCCCACTTCTCCACCTACGACAAGGCACTCACTTCTCATCCCCTTCTTAGTACAACTCCTGCTGCTTTCACCTCTTCCATCTTATCCCTGTCTTGTTGTTTTAATTTTTTAGAGCGAGAGAGAGAGAGAAACTAATTTGAGTCCCAGTATTTCCAGGTGCCTAGAGCTCATGCTGTATCACAAAGTCTGATATATTAAGAGATTATACAGGAAAAACATTGAAATTAACATGGATACGTGAAACATTTCATATAAAATAGGACCCCTTTTTCTGCGAAAATTCCCCCATTTGTAAAACTAAACTCAACTTCTTTCTGAGGTTTTGAAATACTCAGCTAAATGTTTTTACCTCCTTCACTTCCCCCTCTTCCGCCCTGTTGCATGTCCTCCCCAATTCCAGCTGGGCCTGGAAGTGCACCAAAAGTGTCACTAGGTTTGTTTTTTCTTGGGAGATTTCTAGCCCAGTTTGGCAGACTCAAGAAGTTTGAATAAGCATCTGTATTTCTGAACGTTTATCTGAACCAAACCCTAATTCAGAGCCTTTTAAGTGTTACCATTGCTAGGAAAAAAACCCTAAAACAAAACCTTATAAGCGTCTGAAATTTGAGATCAGGGTTAATGAAACCATAACATAAGCTGGCTCCATTTCAAATGATTTTAATAAAACTCACATGTTTTGGTGAACAAGTTAGACTCTTTTTTTTGTAAATAAGAAGCCTGTTTTCTCTGTTTCAGTGCAGTTCCTAATCCCTCTGGTCATGTACGGAAAATATTTATGAATGTTGGATGTAGATTTCTGTGCAACATTGTTCTGACAAGTATTGTATGAATCTGTAAGCTATGTAACATCATTGGTTAAAAGGTTTGTTCATTCTTAGAGTGCCTTTTTGGGTGTCTTTTTCTATGGAGCAGATAACACATCATTTGTCTTCTCAATAAACTATCACTGATGCAGGATGTGTGTTAATCTTCCTAGAAGATTTTTTTCTCATAAGCTCTATTTTTTAATTTTATATGTTTTATTTATTTTATTAAATATATTAAATATTTAATATATATAAATTATGGAGATTAATAAAATAAAACACACACAGGTGAGCCTCAGTATTTTACATTTCTTTTATTCACAGGAATCGGTGTGTTTTATAGTTCTTTGGATTTAGAGAAAGTTACAAATCTTAAATGATATATTTCTACCCTTAAGCTATACCACACCATCAGATGTTAAGCAGAACTCCCCACTGATTTCAAGGAGTTGTGCTTTAAAACTAACAGCACACTATGGCCCCTTGTTTTGAAAATTCTGGAGGTGAATCTGAATCTTGCACGTAGAGAAAATTAAATATAGTGTCATGCAGCATGACAACACTTAGAACAGACATACTTTGCTAAAAAATATCCCATGACATTTCTAGAATCAGATGAAACTGGGTTATTTACAATCAAACTTGAGGCCTGTTATACTCCCAGTAAAGTCAAAAGTAGTTTTGTCATAGAATTCATTGGGAGAGTGGGGTCAGGCTCCCCTGGAAGTGTTCCAATTTTTCATATGCCATCAGAAACTACGAGGTTACTTTTCATCTGCCCTCATTCTGTTACATGTAACTGAGGTTAAGCAGCTTCCTCTGTTTGTAGCAAAATATTCTCAGAGGGCACAAAACTGCAGAAATCTACTGCAACAATGGGAGAAGCAAGTTACAAAGTACAGTACATCCATTCCAGGAGGAAAAGTCATTTTAATAATGTGCATGGATATAACGGATGCTTCTCTGTGTCCAATGCCCCTGCTGTGATGGGGGCAGAGATACACATTGTACTTCCTTCTAATCCTCAGAAAAAAACTTCAGAGAGAGCATCCACGCAGGGCCCACTGCCACTAGGGGGAGTCTTGTAGTAGGGTTTCAATGAAGTCACATTGCCAGGGAGATGAGGTGGTAGTGGGTGTCAGAGCCAGTGTGAGTCACTGGCCTTCCATGGAAATCCCTGGAAATCCACCAAGGTTGGGAGTACACCCTGCAGCCTTTTCCACAGGGGGGAAAACCCAGCACTATGGTGGAAAAAGAATTTAGCATGAGTGGGGATAATTTGGCCTGATAATCTTAGGAAAACCATAAACCAATGGTAATGTTCCCCACCTCCCAGTCACTGTCTTTAAGCAGGGTTTAAAAATGGAAATGACAATGTTCGTCATTCAGCTAATGTTTGATGGCAAAAACTTCTCACCATATGTCAAAACTCTAGCCAGACAATAGTTTAATCCCACCCTTTACACTCACACACACAACAGGTCAGTATCTTAGAAATGAATTCACTACCATGTTTTTTTAAAATGGCACGAAGCAACGTTTAAAACAAAAGCCTTGCCATTAAAAATGCCTTTATACTTAATGAAAAGTGAAGTGTTACTTATATTAAACAAACAAACAAAAAGCCTTCCTGGAAGGTGCTGGGTCTGATACACTGAGGGGTTAGGCCCTCTCACCTTCCACTGATTTTGGTGGGTGTTGAGGGTACTCATTATCTTGAAGGACTGGGCCTAATGCAGGTATTGAATGGTATGGTGTTGGTACACTTTTCATAAATGGGTAAACAAAATCATCTGGCACCACAGGTAGGAAGAAAAGGAGCCTACGAAACCCCTTACAACAACTTACTTCAAGGATTCTAACCGACAGAGGCTGTTGTGTGTTTTGAATGTGCCCTAAAATTCTAATGAATTCCAATGGTTTTAAGCCATCTCCCATAGTTCCTAGAAAGGACAATATTCCACTACAGTCAATGGGAGTTTTCCTGCCTTAGTATCATGCCCCATAGAGTATTCATTTGGTTATACTAATCCTTTAAGGTCCACCCATTGTTAATTATCAACAACATCACAATAAGCAGGCTCCAAAATCTCCTGATTTTATAGTACAAAGCTATGAAAATCTCAATGTTAGGGAACCTGCCTGCTTGATTTGAAAAGCTTTAAAACAAAACAAATCTCTTCATATCTTCCTGAACCATATGGACAAACATCCCATCAATGAGCTATGAAAACTAGCTACTTCCCTCCTCTTTCACTTTACCTTATAACTGTGTTAATCTGGTTAGCTAGATCCTGTTCACAGAAGATGTGTGCACTAGTTACTTACAAAGCCATTTGTGATCTAAAAATAGAAGTCATTAACAAGGAAATGATGGCTGTTCTCACAATAGCTTTGGTAAAAATTTCTTGAGACAGCTGTCAAGTTCCAATTTCCCTGACCTTTTTTTAAAAAATCATCTTCCTCACAGATACAATATTAATTCCACCAGCTTTTGGAGCAGACAAGTCCTGCTGTTGGGGAAAGGTCTCAGCACAATGAAATTGATTCCTAGTCTGCCTGAAGGGTTGATCTCACTGAGGTGAGAGCAATGTGACAACAACCTTTTCAGCAGGACATGTATAGTTCAGGCTCTTGAGATCTGGATTGCAATAGTGCAGTCCTATCTTTAGCCCTGATCCAAAGCTCGCTGAAATCAATAGGAGTCTTTACGTTGACTTCTGTGGGTGTTGGATCAGACCATTCCATCATGGATTGTCAACGTGGTGGTTATGAAGAGTTTTTTCGGTGGATTGCAACCACCCTCCCTTGCTTTGTGGCTTAGATGGGTCCTGCAGCTTTTTTTCTTGTTGCAAAAGTGACAGTACAGAAAAGGAAGAGAATCACTGCCTTAGGCACAAATCACATTGAAATCCATGTGGGTTTTGCCCGACTGAGGACTACAGAATCAAATAATTGATTTAAAGGGTGTGTGTGTGTGGGTGGCGGATTCTCCCCCCACTGATTTTCAGAAATGTCCGGCACCATTTGCTAAAATAAAGAGCATCCCAACAGGCAGCACTACTATAGTACAGGAACGTAGAGAACACTATTTTCAGGAAAGGCTTGATGAGAGAGAACAACATAGGAGGAAGGAATAATGCTTGAACGTTGCTCTGTCTTGGCTCGCTCTCATTTTACGCTTGAACAGCGAATGCCATTTTTAAACATTTCTCTTATTTTCCTAGTCTCTGTTGTCTTTATTTACATGCCCCAATAGTCTACGGTAAGTGAATAGCTCTGCTTACTTCTGCATTACGAGTCCATGGTCTCTGTAATCCACGTAGGAGCATTAGAGGGAATTTTACTTTCTCTTAATCCCCTATGTGGATACCCAATTCATGTCACAATCTAGTCCTAAGCAAATATGAATATAAGAACAGCCATAGATGGTAAAAACAATGGTCCATCTAGCCCAGTATCCTGTCTTCCAACAGTGACCAATGTCAGGTGCTTCAGAGGGAATGAACAGAACAGGAAGTCATTGAATGATCCCCTGTCATCCACTCCCAGCTTCTGGCAGTCAGAGGCTAAGGACATCCAGAGCATGGGGTTGCATCCCTGACCATCTTGGCTAATAGCCATTGATATACCTGCCCTCAATGAACTTATCTAATTCTTTTCTGAACCCTGTTACAATATCCCATGGCAATGAGTTCCACAAGTTGACTGTACGTTGTGTGAACTTCCTTTTGTTTGTTTTAAACCTGCTGTGTATTAATTTCATTGGGTGACCCCCAGGTTCTTCTGCTATGCAAAGGAGTGAATAACACTTTCTTATTCACTTTCTCCACACCATTCATGACTTTATCGATCTCTATAGTTTCCCCTCTTACTCATCCCTTTTCCAGTATGAAAAGTCCCAATCTTTTTAATCTCTCCTCGTATGGAAGTTGTTCCATACCCCTAATCATTTTTGTTGCCCTTCTATGTACCATTTACAATTCTAATATATCTTTTTTGAAATGGGGTGACCAGAACTGAACGCAGTATTCAAGTTGTGGGCATATCATGGATTTATATAGTGGCATTATGATATTTTCTGTCTTCTTATCTATCCCTTGTCTAATGGTTCCTAACATTCTGTTAGCTTTTTTGACTGCTGCTGCATATTGAGCAGATGTTTTCAGAGAACTATTCACAATGGCTCCAAGATCTCTTGCTGGAATGGTAACAGCTAATTTAGATCCTGTCGTTTTGTATGTATAATTAGGATTATTGTTTCTAATGTGCCTTGCTTAGAGCAACAAAATGGCAGATGAAATTCAATGCTGATAAATGCAGTCACCCAGTTTTGTGAGATTCCTTTGTAACTCTTTGCAGTCAGCTTTCGATCTAACTATTTTGAGAAATTTTGTATCATCTGAAAATTTTGCCACCTTACTGTTTTACCCTTTTTTTCCAGATCATTTATGCCCATACTGCTCCCAGTACAGATCCTTGCAGGACACCACTGTTTATCTTTCACCTTTCTGAAAACTGACCATTTATTCCTAGTTTTTGTTTCCTATCTTTCAACCAGTTACAGATCCATGAGAGGACCTTCCCTCTTATCCCATGACTGCTTACTTTGTTTAAGAGCCTTTGGTGAGAGACCTTATAAAAGGCTTTCTGAAAGTTCAAGTACATTGTATCCACTGGATCCCCCTTGTCCACATGTTTGTTGACTGCCACTCAAAGTATTCTAATAGATTGGTAAGGCATGAGTTCCCTTTACAAAAGCCTGTTGACTCTTCCCCCACAAATTGTGTTAATTGCCCACCCCATGAAATCTCTCCTTACGGTGTCACCAATGGTTTTCCTGAAAAGCTAAGGTGTGATGCGGTATGATTGAAATATGACCATTATATAATTAATATTACCACTGTTAGACAATTGTGACAAACTTATACAAAATATATCATGTAAGGTATCAACAGAAAAGTTAATATTTGCTAAATATGGTTATCTTGTTTAAATCCATGTATCATCACTGTATCTGAAGTTTTGAATATTGGCTGTGTAATCTATGGTTACATGGTATGGTTCATGGAGTAACACCCACAAGATAATTTACATATGATCTGGCCACACATTATGAATGACTCTTCAAGTTTGATGGCCCATTAGGAGAGTTCATTCTAACCATGGGCCAAAGAAGAAGCCTGTCCCACCTGGTGAGCCTTCCTGTGGATGCCCCAGCCAAAATATGCATAATGGCTGCCCCTATGCGTTAGCAAGCCATGTAAGGGCATGTGATTTGCTCATGTGACCCTGGACTCCATCTTGTTTTCCACAAACTGTGCTGTGAGCTCTGTTTTGGGACAGTAAAATTCCAAGCACATGGTAGAGGGTATAAAAGACCCTTGAAACATCTCCATGTTGCCTCTTTTTTGCTCGGATTCCCCGGACTGTGGATTAACAATAAAAGGAGCATATTTGAACTATGGACAGAGGACCATTGGAGTCCATTCCAATCTTTAGGAAGTTACCAGAGATTTTACAAGCCAGCAGTCTATAACATCACTGCTATAATTCTGGTATAAGAACATTGCCATTATTGTATGTACATGATCTATTAACCATTTTAACTCTCTTCTTCTCTTTTAAATAAACCTTTAGATTTTAGTTAGTAAAGCCGTGTGATTATTGGGTAAGATGTGAGTTATATAATGACCTGGCTATGTGGCTAATCTTCTGAGATCAGAAGCCCCTTTATTTGATTAAATTGGTTTTCAATAACTACTCACCATAAAGTCTAGTGTCTAGGTGGTGAAATAAGTGCTGGAATACCTAAGAAGACTGTATTTTTAACTTCTTGTTAACCAGTGTGGTGACACAGAAGTTTAGTTTTGTCATTGGCTTGGTATATCTAATGATCGAATAACTACCAGTGTGGGGTAAGTCTATCATATTTCTCAGCAGTTTGTCCTGAATCTGGCATCTTCAGCTGCGACAAACTAAGTCACAATGATACAAGACTTAAGGCTATGTACCAAACATTGGCAGCAAAGGCTCTCTGAGAATGTAAAATCTGGTTTATGGTTAGATGATTTTCTGAGTGATTTAGGCTATTGAGATTGTTATTTGTTACTGGCTTTTGTTAAAAATGTAAGCCCACATCTTAGCTTTTTAGCATATTGAAGTGGAAATTGACATTGATATATATGGTATCAGACATTAAAATGGATCATAGTTTGTAAAATGTAGTAAGGTGCAGAGTATATTCTTGCCAACACTCAAACTCATTTTTGAACTTCTAATGTGTTTAACTTTTAAAAGAAGGACCTAAAGATAATTCAACAATAAGTATTTCAAAGCCCAAACTCCTGCCATTCTTCCAGCTGTTTGCAGGAGTGAAATCTAATATTGACCAAGAGATGAAACATTCTATTTGGTTTAAAAAATGTGCAATTAACACAGACTGCAAAAGTCAGAGCTATTGCACAGCATAACAACTATCTCTTCTGTAGGGATCCACAGAGAAATATTCAGTATGGTACTTTTCCTTGGTTGCCTGAGAGATTTTTGAGGGTGTTTAATAATTAAAAAACAGAGCTTTATTGACTATGGTGCTCAAGAACAGCATCTTAAAAGGGCCAATCTATAAAAAATAGCTTTGTTTGAAAATAACATTGGGCTCCTACTGACTTAACCATACTGTACCTTTACAGTAACATTTTTTGTACTGTCCTATTGGTTATAACTCTTTGAAAAGAAATCTAAAAAATATTTCAAGACAGGCTTTCTTGCTTAGTGGCTTTATATATCCCAGGGTGTTTTTCTGAGGATCAGGATTGTATACCCTGGAGTTCAATTAGATAAAAGTTCTGTCCTTAAAATTTGTCTGAACACGGTGTGAAAACAAATATTAGTTACTATGCGTAAAGGCCTAGGCTCTTACAGATAAAACCTTAAATATTTGAGGCTAAAATCTGGCACAGAAAATTGCAAGGGTGAAGTTAATCCAAAATCTGTTTTGTTCTTCAAGGACCCAGTCCAGTAACGCACTTAAGCATATGCTTAGTTTTAAGCATGTCCCATTGTTTTTTCAGCTTGCTGCACCCAAGCCTAATTTATCCCTTTGAATCCTTCTACCAGTCTCATCTACATGCCTTCTCCCGTTCTGTCCATTATGCCCATCTTGTTTGTAATATAATCACTCCCTCTTCATTTAAATCCCTTTCTCAAAACACAATCCTTCCATTAAGCTTTCAGTAATGGTCAGTTAAACAAGGACATTTTATTTTTAAAAAGGAAAAACTGCATCATTTTGAGTTTGGAATTTATCAGGGTCTGTATGTGTTTGAGTTTGAGCCCTGTGTGGCTAAGATTGTGCATCCTCTCTATCTGTATATCACTGAGGCTATTAGTACAAATTATCATACACATTGTAAGGAGAGTGGTCACTTTAGATAAACTATTACCAGCAGGAGAGTGGGGTGGGACGAGGTATTTTTTCATGCTTTATGTGTATATAATAAGATCTTCTACACTTTCCACAGTATGCATCCGATGAAGTGAGCTGTAGCTCACAAAAGCTTATGCTCAAATAAATTGGTTAGTCTCTAAGGTGCCACAAGTACTCCTTTTCTTTTTGCGAATACAGACTAACACGGCTGTTACTCTGAAACCAATTATAAAGCTGTAGCCCATACCCTAATGTTACTCGAACATAGGTTTCATAAACTGACTTTGGAATAAGTTAAGTTTTACAAGTCAACTTTTGCCCATATGTTTTGTAGGGAGAAAAATGACCCATATGTTGTAATATTGTAGCCATAATACACATCTATTCAATATGTTTCAGTTAAAGTGCCCGAAGTGGCACAGATAAATGGGATCTGATCCATATCTATCTTTTTAAACAAAATACATCTTCTGAGTGTTGCAGACACTGGAAAAGAGGATATTCCACAGGCCCAGGGCTGCAGAGGCAAAGACACTGGAAATTCCCTAGCTTCCATTCTCCTATTACCTTCCATTTTAGAGGATATATTTCGCTAAGCAAGATATTTGTATTGTAATAACTATACTACATCAGGCAGAGCCAGCCACAGTTCCTGCACAGGGAGTAAAGTTACTAAGTGTCACTAAAGCATATAAGATGAAGGAAGTTGGAAAAGGACAGGGAAATGTTTAAATAAAAGTGAAGTGATAAATATGTACAGTTCAAGTGTGGATTTAGGCCAAAGAAGCATTTTCCAAATGTTTTAGCAATGTAGTTATTAGTTTAAACAGGAAGAACACAAAAACAGGAGCACAATACTAACCAGACATACACTGATTCGTGTTATGCTTGTCAGAACTAATCAGATTAGTTTGAACAGCCTGCTTGGATATGATTATGTTCTGAATCATGAATTTGCCTTGTTCAGATAATGTGATGTGTTCTAGGCCCAACAGAAGCTAAATTAAGAACTTGATTTGAGGGGAATAAAACCCACAAGAGAACTATGAACCAAGCCACTATTTTTAATTGGATGTGTCTGAAACAGAATAATAGTGACAGACTATCACTGAATAATTACAGCTTAGGATACAGGAGTGTAAGAATAGAGTTCATGAAAAGAAATCATGCTTGTTTGCCTTAAAGGTGAATTGTCAAAATGTATTGTAGCACCAGGGGTCTCTAAGGGAATCGGGTGAGACCACCTTGTCTAAAATAACTTTAAGGTAGCCAGAGTCCACACACAACATTCCCTGCCTCCCCTAGAACTATTAACAGGCTAGTCTATCCCTGCAAAATATACTTTTGTTTAAATTTTTCCATTCCCCCAGCATCTCTTTCAAACCCAGCTCAGCTAATTTGGGATAAAATATCTGTGCCTTTAAAAAACAAAAGCAAAAAAACCCAACTAATCATGATGTATTAAAAGGCCGGTGTGTGTGTGTGTGTGTGTTGGTTAATTTGTTTATTTTCTTGATTTCGTATTTTTGTTTTATTTTTTCTGTTTGTTTTTCTTTTAGAAACCCCATATCTTGTTTTGCTGAGGTGGTCCTTGGAAGCCTGAAGAACCAGCAGATTTATTTCACCACAAGAGACTCAAAACACCTGAGCAAGTAAGAAGGAAAATATTTGTATTTAAATCTTTAAAATTGTATGGGCCTGTGTCCCTGTTCTGGCTGATAGGCAGCTCATACTGCAAAAGAATGTGCACTTCTGGAATTCTGACCGCCAGAAAAAATAGCAGATGTGTGGCTGTAACTTCTGCGGCTGTGATTGTCAATGGAAAAAAAGTATGAGTCGTGTCTTGCTGACCTCCCTCTTCGGCCCTTGTATGAGAAGAATCTACACAGCGGTGCATACTAATACCTTTACAAATATTTCTCCATATGTACTACAGCATAAGCACTAATTTTGTGAGCATTTCTCTTGTCTGTAAAGCAGTATGTATAGCAAATACATGGAAGTGGGGCTCTACTTTCTGAGGGCCCAATCCTGAAAACACGAAAAGACATGAGTAGCTTTGAATAGTTAATTGGAATCACATGAGTAGGTGTTTGCCAATCTGGCCCAAAACCTTAATATACCCTTTGACTCCTGTCATAAATATAAAGGGAAGGGTAACCACCTTTCTCTATACAGTGCTATCTATAAAAGCCCTCTTGGCCTTTCACCTGTAAAGGGTTAAGAAGCTAAGGTAACCTTGCTGGCACCTGACCCAAAATAGCCAATGAGGGGAAAAGATTCTTTCAAATCTGGAGCGGGGGAAAAAGGCTCTTTTCTGTCTGTCTGTGTGATACCTTTGCTGGAAACAGATCAAGGATGCAAGCTCTCCAACTCCTGTAGAGTTAGTAAGTAATCTAGCTGAAAATGCGTTACATTTGCTTTGTTTTTTGGCTTGTAAATTCGCTGTGCTGGAGGAATGTGTATTCCTGGTTTTGTGTCTTTTTGTAACTTATGGTTTTGCCTAGAGGGATTCTCTATGTTTTGAATCTGATTACCCTGTAAAGTATTTACCATCCTGATTTTACAGAGGAGATTCTTTTACCTTTTCTTTAAATAAAATTCTTCTTTTATGAATCTGATTGATTTTTCATTGTTCTTAAGATCCAAGGGTTTGGGTCTGTGTTCACCTGTACCAATTGGTGAGGATATTATTATCAAGCCTTCCCCAGGAAAGGGGGTGTAGGGCTTGGGGGGATATTTTGGGGGAAGACGTCTCCAAGTGGTCTCTTTCCCTGTTCTTTGTTTAAATCACTTGGTGGTGGCAGTGTATCAGGTTTTTAACCTAAGCTGGTTCCCAAGGCAAGAAAGAAATCTGTGCCTTGGGGAAGTTTTAACCTAAGCTGGTAAGAATAATCTTAGGTGATCTTTCATGCAGGTCCCCACATCTGTACCCTAGAGTTCAGAGTGGGAAAAGAACCTTGACAACTCCAATGTTTATTTGTGGCCTTTAATAATTAAGTAAACTTCACTTTCATTGTAGGATATTGTAATAAGGTGGCAGGATTCATGTTAGTAGACTGGCTAACCTAGTGAGGAGGGCTTTAAACTAGGTTTGAAGGGGGCAGGTGATCAAAGCCCACAGGTAAGTCAAAAACATGGAGACCAGGGAGAAGGGTGGGAATTTGGGGGGAGCATGGGCTGTTATAGCAGGGATAAAGAAGAGACCAGACAGAACTGGGGGTCAGAAATCAAATCCGCATCTTAGATATCTGTATACTAATGCGAGAAATATGGGGAACAAGCAGGCAGAACTCAAAATGCTAATAAATAAACACAACTATGAAATAATTGATATCATAGAATCTTGGTGAGATAATATGCATGACTGGAATATTGGTATCAAAGGGTACATTTTGCTCAGGAAGGACAGGCAGGGCAAAAAGGGAGGAGGTGTTGCCTTATATATTAAAAATGTATACACTTGGACTGAGGTTGAGATGGAAATAGGGGACAGACTTGTTGAAAGTCTCTGGGTAAGGATAAAAGGGATAAAAAACAAGGGTGATGTCACGGTAGGGGTCTACTACAGACTACCTAACCAGGAAGAAGAGGTGGATGAGGCTTTTTTAAACAACTAACAAAATCATCCAAAACACAGGACTTGGTGGTGATGGGGGACTTCAACTACTCATACATCTGTTAGAAAAATAACACAGCAGGGCACAGATTATTCAACAAGTTCTTGGACTGTATTGGAGACATTTTTTTTTCCAGAAAGCTACTAGGGGAGAGGCTGTTGTAGATTTGATATTGACAAAAAGGGCGGAACTGGTTGAGAATTTGAAAGTGGAAGGCAGCTTGGGTGAAATAAATCATGAAATGGTAGAGTTCATGATTCTAAAGAATGGTAGGAGGGAGAACATCAAAATAAAGACAATTGATTTCAAGAAGGCAGACTTTAGTGTAAGCAGAGTCAGGATGAGCTCTACCCTGACATCTGGTGGCAAGTTGTGGTGGGTTGTAGAAAAGAACTTCAGGGGCTGATCTCATTTGCATAGGGACACCCACCCCGCCTAGATGGTCTCTTTGGCTGCTGTAGGAGCCCCAGTTTCTTTGTTATTGGGGCAGGAAGAATAAACTGTTATCATCCTGATTATGTGAATCAAGGACAGTGGAACTGTACTTGGCCTTTTGTTATGATGGAAGGACTCACCATCAACTAAGCAGCACTCACTAGGCAAGGGTTGTGGGTTCCAAAACCCAGTGAATTGAGAGAGAGAGAGAGAGAGGGAGTGGAGGGGAGGGGAGGGGATTAATGCCTGGTGGTATGGGCCCTGGTGAGGGTCCTACATGCCAATTGTACCTTCTCCACTGTGGAATATCAGAGCTAGTTTTGATTCCACTAGAAGTCTAGTTACAGGCTGCTGAGGTGAATTCACTTTGGGCCAATGGTGCACCAGCACTGAGGCTCCCCTACTACAAACTGAAATCACTAAAGAGCTGAAATCACTGAGTGTTGTGTTAAGTAGTGGGGGGAGGGCTGAAGATATATTGCAGAGCAGTTCGCGGGACAGCTGGAGCGACTGGCAGAGCAGAGTGGCTGGCATAGCAGAGCAGTTCGCAGGATGGCTGGAGCAGCTAATGGGATGGCTGGAGGGGCAGAGCGGGGTGGCTGGTGGAGCAGAGCAGTTTGTGGGATGGCTGGAGCGGCTCATGGGATGGCTGGTGGGGTGGGGTGGAGCAGAGCGGCTGGCAGAGTAGAGCAGAGTGCAGCCCCACAGAGAGGTGGGGCAGTTGGCTTCGGACCACGTAAGGTGCCTCTTAACCCCCCCATTTCCACCCAGGTTGGGAGGTAAAACTCTGCAGATAAACTTTCGAACTCTGGGGCTGCACTGACCAGGGACAGACTTTTGGGTTGTTGGACTTTTGGGACTTTGGGTGACTTTTGTGTTATGAATCCTGTGGTGGTGTTTCCCCAACATAAGGCCCACTTGTTTTTCTCTCTTATTAAAAGGCTTTTGCTACACTCAGACTCTGTGCTTGCAAGAGGGGAAGTATTGCCTGTTAGAGGCGCCCAGTGGGGGTGGTATATATTCCCAGGTCACTGGGTGGGGGCTCGAGCCAGTTTTGCATTGTGATATTAGAATGGAACCCCTAGATATTGAACCCAGCCCTTGTTGCTGCCAACTCTGATGGGCAGAAGCAAACTCTGGAAGTTGGTACATTGTTACATTAGCAAACTCTGGAAGTTGGTAGGTACATTGTTACATTAGCAAACTCTGGAAGTTGGTAGGTAAGATCCCATGGGAAGCAAGTTTAAGGGGAAAAACAATTGAAGACAGTTGGCAGTTTTTCAAAGAGACATTATTAAGGGCACAACAGCAAACTAACCCACTGCGTAGGGAAGATAGTAAGTGTGGCAAGAGACCACCCTGGCTTAACCAGGAGACCTTCAGTGATCTAAAAAAAAGAGAGTCCTACAAAAAGTGGAAACTAGGTCAAATTACAAAGGATGAATATGAACAAATAACACAAGTATGTAGGGACAAAATCAGAAAGGTCAAAGCACAAAATGAAATCAAACTAGCAAGAGACATAAAGGGTAACAAGAAAACATTCTACAAATACATTAGAAGCAAGAGGAAGACCAAGGACAGAGTAGGTCTGTTACTCAATGTTGGGGGGGGAGGGAATAACAGAAAATGTGCAAATGGCAGAGGTGTTTAATGACTTCTTTGTTTTGGTTTTCATCAAGAAGGTTGGTGGTGATTGGACATCTAACATAGTGAATGCCAGTGAAAATGAGGTAGGATCAGAGACTAAAATAGGGAAAGAACAAGTTAAAAATTACTTAGACAAATTAGATGTCTTCAAGTCTCCAGGGCCTGATGAAATGCATCCTAGAATACTCAAGGAGTTGACAAGATATCTGAGCCATTAGTGATTATCTTTGGAAAGTCATGGAAGACCGGAGAGATTCCAGAAGACTGGAAAAGGGCAAATATATTTGCCAATCTATAAAAAGGGAAATCGGGACAACCCAGGGAATTACAGACCACTCAGCTTAACTTCTATACCCAGAAAGGTAATGGAGCAAATAATTGAGCAATTAATTTTCAAACATCTAGAAGGCAATAAGGTGACAAATAACAGTCACCATGGATTTCTCAAGATCAAATCATGTCAAACCAACCTGATAGCTTTCTTTGACAGGGTAACAAGCCTTGTAGATGGGGGGAAGCAGTAGATGTGGTATACCTTGACTTTAGTAAAGCTTTTGATACTGTCTTGCATGACCTTCTCATACACAAGCATGATACAACCTAGATGGAGCTACTATAAGATGGGTGCATAACTGGTTGGAAAATCGGTCCCAGAGAGTAGTTATCAGTGGTTCACAGTCATGCTGGAAGGACATAACGAGTGGGGTCCCACAGGGATCAGTTATGGCCCTGATTATGTTCAATATCTCCATCAATAATTCAGATAATGGCATACAGTGTACACTTATAAAGTTTCCAGATGATACCAAGCTGGGAGGGGTTGCAAGTGCTTTGGAGGATAGGATTAAAATTCAAAATGATCTGGACAGATTGGAGAAATGGAAGTAAATAGGATGAAATTCAATAAGGACAAATACAAAGTACTCCATTTAGGAAGGAACAATCAGTTGCACACATACAAAATGGGAAATGACTGCCTCAGAAGGAGTACCGCGGAAAGGGATCTGGGCGTAACAGTGGATCACTGTTGCAAAAAAAGTGAACATCATTCTGGGATATGTTAGCAGGAGTGTTGTAAGCAAGACACAAGAAGTAATTCTTCCACTCTACTCCATACAGATTAGGCCTCAACTGGAGTATTGTGTCCAGTTCTGGGCACCACATTTCAGGAAAGATGTGGACAAACTGGAGAAATTCCAGAGAAGAGCAACAAAAATGATTAAAGGTCTAGAAAACATGACCTGTGAAGGAAGATTTGAAAAAAAATGGGTTTGTTTAGTCTGGAAAAGAAAAGACTGAAAGGGGACATGATAACAGTTTTCAAGTACATAAAAGGTTGTTACAATGAGGAGGGAGAAAAATTGTTCTTCTTAACCTCTGAGGATAGGACAAGTAGCAATGGGCTTAAATTGCAGCAAGGGAGGTTTAGGTTGGACATTAGGAAAAACTTCCTAACTGTCTCAGTGGTTAAGCACTGGAATAAATTGCCTAGAGAGTTTGTGGAATCTCCATCATTGGAGATTTTTATGAGCAGGATAGACAAACATCTGTCAGGAATGGTCTGCATAATATGTAATCCTGCCATGAATGCAGGAGATTGGACTAGATGACCTTTCGAGGTCCCTTCCAGTCCTGTGATTCTATGGTTAATACAGAGTTAAGGGACACATTTTCAGACTGATGCATGTGGGATCAGAAATAAAGTTTCACTTGACAATAGCAGCAGTGGGTGTACAATAAAAATCTGATATATATCCATAAGTGCAAAGAAATTCAGAGTTATGACTGGCACACGATTCTCAATCAGGTCCTCTGAATGAATGGTTCCATTATAAACATATATATCATTATTATTGCGGCACTGTATATGGTCTGTGAATCACCTACTCCTGTGATGGTCATGCCCTTAATGTTGTTTTAAGTAATCCTTTATTTTTTCTAGTTGTACCATAACAAAATCTGAAAAGATCAGTGTGGTTGAGTGACCAACTTTGTGGGTGTTGTGTAGATGGGCAGAGTGCAAGTTGTAGAACACTACCCGTTAGCCCATTGGACAGGGAAAATGGATTGAGTATAAATAAGAGTGCAATAGTGAAAACTCTTACCCATGAGGGTAATGCAGATTTACACCATTATACTAAAGGGGCTTGTTAGTTTCACATCCTACTGATCTCTGGCTTTAGGCTCTGTTTGGACAGGCAAAAAAATGTTTTGTAAATCATGTTAGCCTGTGCTAGTGTTAACCCAGCTAACAGGTCTGAAGATGTTTGCTAGCTATGTTTTAGCCTAGGAGGGAGCAGTTCAAGAGTGCTAGGCCTGTGTTTTAACAGGACTTTTCAGTCATGCTACAGTAGCTCAGCTGAGATAATATGACTGAAATACAGACCTTTTGGGCAGGTCAAGACAGGGCCTCACTAGTTTTTGAGGTATAGGAGATTAGTGAAAACGCAAGTTTTTTGTTCTTTGTGTTTAGTACGTGATACAACAAATTCCAGTTCTCTGGATCCGAAAGTTTATGCAGATATCTTTTTTTTTAATTATTGCAACCTTTCATGCTTACCTAAATCCGAGCCCCCCTTGAGATTTATAGAGTTGAGCCCTCTTTTAAGGTACAATATAGTTTGGTGTTTACATTCTTTTCTGCTTGCAAGGTTAGACAGCATTGCATTGTTTTGTATGAATAAACATGGGGAGGTGGGTGCTCCTGCAAGTTGCTTGCTAAAGTACCTTCTAAATGTCTTCTGGCTCACAATAGCAAGTCAACTGTATACTTGGGCTGAACAGGTACAGAAAACTGCAGGGACATGAGGAAACAGGTAGAAGGCCTACAAATGTTTTAGGCATTTTGCCTAAAGGACAAAAATCTGAACTAATAAACAATTTTAGAGAGACTCTGACAAGTTAAAATTTGCAGTACTTTATTTTAAGAAAAAATTAAGCCTAGTTTACTTTTCACTGCTTATGCTGTTTCTTTAATTTTGCATTTTTCTTATCCTTGGCATGACAATAGAGTAGCAAGTTTCACTTCTGTTTCTTAGACAATTTCTAGTTAATTTCAATTTGTTTCACCTTTTTTTCCTTTGTATTTAACAAATTGATGGAAACCTTTTTCATTGGGTCTTTAGGTTTTGTAAAATTTTATTTTTTACAATACCTACATTTGAGACAAAATTTGAACTTCATGATGCCCCTTTAATTACAGTCATTTCTGAAAGAAATATTCACAGCAATATTTCCAGAAAAGAACTGGAATTTGGGAAAAGGCAGGCTGAAGCTTAGATTTCTGGGACTGTTATAAAAATAAGACATTTCATCATCGTTCATTGTATGGGGTTTATGACTATTAAAGAAATTAGAAACCTCCTAAAGGCATTCATATACATATTTTATTCCTCTATTACAGCCTCATTAAGCACACTAACAGTAACATTTAAAAATACATTAGTTCAATGGTCAAAAATGACATTTAAGAACCCACAAACAAAAGAGAAAAAAATCACTCTACTAAACCAACCTTCTCAGCAAACGCCTGAATAACTACCGTAGAGAGGTTGTGAAATGAGCTTTCCATTGACAATACCTTCTGATCCCAATGTGCACGAGGGATTGTTAACTTGAGCATCCCAGTTGATCTTAGCTCCCAGGAGATAGGTCGTGTCTAAGGTACACAGGGCCAAATCATAAAGGGCATTTTGATTAAACTTTCTTTAGAAAGGTTTCTAAAGGCGGTAAGTGTACCCAGAATAACCAACAGCCTAATGGCTAAGGAACCCACCTCAGCAAATTGAGGCCTAGGTTCAAGCGCTCATGCTGCCTAATTTGTATCTCCTACACCACAGGTGAGTGCTTTTCTGGTGTGGGTGGGCCTTTCTCACTGTTTTGGGGTTTTTTTAGGAATTTTTCAAAGAGTCTCACTTTCATTCTGCATCAGAACAAAATCAATTTTCATAACTGCAGGGTCTTTTCTTTTTTTCAAAGCAGGATTGTTGTTTTCCAGACAGGCATCGTTCTTTATTAGCATGAAACACCTCAAAGATCTCAATCCTGCAAGAGGATCTGTGCGTGGGTGTGTCTGCATGAATTAGCTTGCCGGATTGAAGCAGGCAGCTCTATTCTCTACTTCAGTGGTTCCCAAACTTGTTCCGCCGCTTGAGTAGGGAAAGCCCCTGGTGGGCCGAGCCAATTTGTTTACCTGCCATGTCCGCAGGTTCAGCCGATTGTGGCTTCCAGTGGCCGCGGTTCACTGCTCCAGGCCAATGGGAGCTGCTGGAAGCGGCGGCCAGTACGTCCCTCGGCCCGCGCCACTTCCAGCAGCTCCCATTGGCCTGGAGCAGCGAACCGCGGCCACTGGGAGCCGTGATCGGCCGAAACTGCGGACGCGGCAGGTAAACAAACCGGCCCGGCCCACCAGGGCTTTCCCTGCACAAGCGGCAGAACAAGTCTGGGAACCACTGCTCTGCTTGGTGACATTTCCAAGTGGTCTTCAATCCTATATAGAGTGAATCCAATGTGTGAGTGACAGATTCACTGGTAAGTATGGAGAGGATCTCATCCAGTAGGTAAGGTCACAAACTACTTGGCAAGCAAAGATTTCCAGAAAATTACTGGTCATTTCTGATAATGAGACAATCAATAGGACTATTACATTGTGAATAATGGTAGCAAAAAATGGGCATCCCTCTTTGACTACCAGTGCACATATAATCTTAGTTCACCAGCATCATCTTTGTCTTCTCTGGACTGAGTCTCCACCATCTAGCTCCTATCCAAGCACCAAGTTCAGACACTGGAAAAGCAGCCTATCTTAACAGGATGATTACTTTAAAAATATAAGAATGGCATTTTTGGGTCTGACCAATGGTCCATCTAGCCCTGTATCTTGTCTTCTGACAGTGGCTAATGTCAGATGCTTCCAAGGGAATGAATGGAACAGGGCAATCATCAAGTGATACATCTCCTGTCGTCCAGTCCCAGCATCTGGCAATCAGAGACTTAGGGGAACATCCAGACCATGGAGTTGCATTCCTGACCATGTTAGCTAATAGCCACTGTCCATGAACATATCTAATTCTTTTTTGAACCCAGATACAATTTTGGCCTTCACAGCATCCCCTGGCAACGAGTTCCCCAGGTTGGCTGTGTGTTGTGTGAAGAAGTACTTTCTTTTATTTGTATTAAATCTGCCCCCTGGTTCTTGTGTTATGTAAAGGGGTCACCTTCTCTACACCATTTATGATTTTATAGACCTCTATCATATCCCTATTTAATCATCTCTTTTCCAAGCTGAACAGTCCTAGTCTTCTTAGTCTCTCCTCATATGGAAGCATTTCCATGCCCCTAATCATTTTTGTTGCCCTTTTCTGTACCTTTTCAATTTCTAATATATCTTTTATAGCTTTGACACAGAAGGGCACACAAGGTGGCTAAATGACATTTTTGAAGGCAATTATTGGTCAAAAGAAATTCTCATTTTAATAGACATTTCATAAATCGTACAATAGGGTGCTTATAAGAAAATACCTGATGTATTAGTGTTCATTTAATAAAAACTATGATTGCAAATATATTTAAAAATGCTCATGGTGCTGGCTGAGATACACAGAGATTTTGCTTGGCCACCACAGATAAAGTGATTCATTTTAAATCTTATAAAGTGTAACACACTTCAGCTGTTTTATCATTGATTAAACAAAGTGATGATGCAACAATTAACGCCAGGTGGTCAGGGCCAAAAGTCATCTGGCAGTGTTCCACTCAACGGAGTGTGCAGTTCAGCACTTTGTTGTACGGCTGAGTCAAAACTGTGAGTAAGAGGCACACAAATGCTCTCATGTGTACATGTGTGGAATTTATCTTTCTTCCATTGCTATTTTCTATGGAGAAATAACTAACATATACACTTTGAGTCTCTGATTTTATTTCGTTTTGTTGTTGTTGCAGATAGGCTTATTTTTTATAACCCGATATTGCGGATGTATCTAATGAATGCAATGCTATGTGTGTGCAGTTTTAGATAAATGATCCAGTACTGCTTTTAATTAAAGCTGTGTTGGAATTTCCATTTGAAGAAAATATTTTTGAGTTTCATCAGGAAAAAATTTACCCTGGACTCAAATATAACAGATTTTTGATGCGTCTAAAAAAATACTAAATAAGGTTCATTGTTAGTGACTAGAGGAGAAGGATGTTCTTGTGGAAACTTCAGGACTGAGAGTCAGGAGATCTAGTTCCATTCTAAACTCTCTCATAAACTGCTTGTGTGAGCTTGTTTTTTTCTGGTCCCAATTCAGCAAAAGACTTAAGCTCATGCTTACAATTAGACATGCTCTTAAATCCCACTAAAATAAATGGAATTTAAGCTCGTGGTTAAATTTAACACATACTGGAGTGATTTGCTGCATCAGGATGGTTTACTGACTTGGGGCCTTAGTTGATAAAATCAGCAGTGAAAAAATTTCATTGGGAAAAATACACAGGACCAGATCCTAAGGTGATGCATAACTCTGCTTAAATTGGTAAAGTGTTGCCAGTTAACACTAGCTGAGGATCTGGCCCATCCTCTGAGTTCTGTGCAGTTTATAAAAGTAAGACAGAACAGTAACATTTTGAATCCAGCAGCCTTGAAATTTTCCCTTTAAATTTTCTCTCTAAAAAATTGTGACCAGTCACTGGAAAGACGGACTAATGTGAGTTATGCTTCAGTTTTCTGGGATTGTTTTGTTTTGTTTTTTTTCTTCTCAGCTTGAGCTGTACTAAGTGCCTTAACACAATCAAAACATGAACTCTTGCTAAATATTTTTGGTGTGTGCCACATATAACTCAAGGAATATTTTAAGTAACTTAACAATCAAACTTTAAAAGAGCGGTTTCTGATAATCTATTAAATATACACAATTGAGAGGACTCTCTGAAAACATTTATATAGATCCTTTATAGAAATAAACCCTTTTTTCTTCAGAAATCTTTCCAGAATATGTTCCTTTTTTCTTTTGCAGTCTTGAAAGCCAGTTTTTAAATTTTTTTTATAATAAAGAACAACTTTATAGCTGTCTTGTGAGTTTATTTGCACATATAATATAAATGTAGAAATTACTAGTTTTTATGGGCCTAATCCTCATAGTTTTAAAACCAACAACAAAATCCCCACTGACTTCAGTGTTGCAGAATCAATACTTAGATGCAAAGGGATAAAAAGAAAAAGAATAATATTCATAATACTTTCTTGAGATTTTTCGCTTTCTTAATATGTTTTTGAACATTTTTGGTAAGGTGGAACTCCTCCAGTTTTGAGTTGGCGTGCAGTGACAGCAAATGAGCATATAAAATTACTGCAACATGAGCTGTGCCATATCTAGACACAAATGATTGAAATAAATTAAGA
Organism: Chelonia mydas; assembly: GCF_015237465.2. Lineage (NCBI taxonomy): Eukaryota > Metazoa > Chordata > Testudines > Cheloniidae > Chelonia > Chelonia mydas. The sequence continues at coordinate 49,907,754 of NC_051251.2, read as the reverse complement.
CACCAGGCCAGATCCCCAGCGAGTGTAAATTGGCATATCTCCGGTGAAGTCAGTGAAGCTACAGCAAGCTGAGGATCTGGCTCACAGTTTTTACATGTTAACATTGATCTCTGTTGCTGAGATCCTGGCAAACTCCCATTGACATCAATGGGGCCAGGACTTCACTCTGTGTCTGGAAAGCTAAACTGTTAGTGCTTTCATACTTCACACACGAAGAGAAAACTTTCTGAGTGGGTCTATACAATCAATGGGAGAATCCCAGAAATATTACACAGAGTCCCCCGAATCACTAGGGTAAATCAAACTGTATAGCAAATAAATATAGACCCAAGCATGTCAGCCCACCAAAGCTTTGACAGATGTTGATCTACATATTCTAATTAGCAAGCACCTTGAATTAGCTCACATGGAAAATCTGCATTTACCCCTGGTCTTACACTATTAAGCTTGTGTCTGACTTTTAGAAATAGTGTTATAATTCGCCAGTGTGCATCCTTCCCAAGATTTCATATTTGATAACAGCAGATTGTTTCATTCTTATTGGGTGTGGCAAAGTGAATTCAGGTGAAATATTGGTACCCCTGCAAAGCCAAAGAAAAATGTGTTTTGCATGGGGGAAAGTGCTTTTCTTCATCTTGTTGCATAGAAAAAAAATGGGGTAATCTAATCTAAAAACCCCATTACTATATTAGTCAGCAAAGTGCCTGGCCTTGTCACTGCTAGATAAAATATTACCATACATATTGTAATTTTGCTTTCACAAGTAGGAGTTAATATGTGGCACTTGGATTGTAAAAATGCTCTTTCTTTAAGAATGAAATATAGTAAAAATCTAAAGACCTAAAACAAGGCTGTAGTTTTGTTGGCTTGCTTTTGAGTTCAACAATTCCTCCAGTAGCCATATGTATAGTAGAAAATAAATCTCTGTGCTAAAGAGAAGAAGAAAGAGGAAAGATTTTGCTACTGAGAAATCTGTGGTATCTGGCTATATTAGAGCTGGTAAGTAATTTAATAATAAAAGAATTCTGAACCACTACTATTTCCTGAATAATAGTGCTAACTTCAGCTCATTCTCATAGAGTCATTTTATTTTTAGTCACATCTGTTCAGACAACTCCAAAGTATTTGGAAAATATTTGTGATGGCTGTGACGATTATTTATTCATTTTTTTTACCAGAAAGTGCATTATTCACAATTTTTTATTTTTCTATTTAAAAATATTCAGTCATCCAATCAGGAAGCAGAAACAATACAATGTGATTAAGATCAGAAGTAAAATACACAAAGTGAACTATGGTTTGATAACCTACTATCTGAAAATTGTTCCCACAAACTATTCAGGGTGTTAGGAACAACAAATACATCTGATCAGTTTGGGAAGGATTAACGGTCCATCAAAGGAACTAGCATGGTCATGACTAGTTCTAGTCTGGACACTGGGTGAGTAATACATATCTTTTCATATTGTCAAAACAGGACTAATTTTCAAACTTGGGCATCTAGAAATAGCTTAAATCCATACTGATGCTCCTAAATATCTATTTTAATCACTTAACTCAAAAGTGAGGTTCCTAAATATCAATTTAAGTATCTAACTCTAGGTCGTTACATTTGAAAATTGGGCCCAAAAATGTGCCGTAAGTAAACTAGGTGAGTCAGAATTTGAATTGCATTGTGACTAAATTCTGATTTGGCCTCACACCTTCCAGTACTGCCTTTGCAATCAGATACGGTTACCACAGCACTCAGATTACCAAAATGCTCCTGTACTGAGTCCCGTGAATAATTCTGAGGCAGCACCTTTTCATGACCTCAGCCAAATTGACGGGTTTTTGAAGAACTGTTGCAGTAGTTGATCAGTTGTTTTAAGTTAGGGCTGTATTAAAATCCACTCCTGTTCTAGTCTTAAAAATGAAGATGAAAAGCTGCCCCAAACAGATTTAATAGATTTAGAGTGCTCACTAGTTTACTTACAGATGAATCTTCAATATGTAATTTAGGCGTGACCTTGTGATACAGCGATAGAAAAACAAGATAGATTTCAGATGTATGTCACCTATGCATTAGTGACCCGGCCTCTGCTTGTGAATTAACAACTGTGTGTCTTGTGTCAAATGTTTTTCTAACACCTGAGGAGCTAAGAGCTTCTCTACATTACAAAGGTTAATTGAGGAGCATGCACTAGTTTGTTTACTTGCATGGTAGCTCTAGGACAGACTAGAAAGGTGAGACTGGCTCCTCCTATGTACAAGGAGGGTATGACGAGTCTTCCTGATTGATTGTGCCCCTCTTTTGGGGCTGGGCACAAGCACAGTCTTTGCACTTCCCTGAACACAGATGACGTAAACTTAGCGCCATCACCTGCATTAGATTGTGCCACATAAAAGCATAGTTGTGGCAACGTTGGAGGTGCTCTTTAATAATTACTGATACTGTCACTAGTGTGCTGGTCTGTACCATGATGGTGGGTATTTCACCCTAGGGTCTGACTGAGTAGCAGATCTTAACCCCTCTCTAATAGTTGCCCTTAAAGGTGGTTAAGAGGTGAGGGCAGAGTGAGTAGCCTTAATGGCTCTAGACCACTCTCATGATTAGATCAGAAGCCTTGTGATACATGAGGAAACCCAGTGTTTGCACATCTGATCCTCTAATGCCACATTTCTTGCTTTGTCACAGTCTCTTTCCATTACAGCAGCATCTTTCTCAACAGTTTTCGTATGTGTCATCTGTTGCCCTCCTCTTTTCTGTCTTCCACCAGATGGGTAACTGTTCAAGGGCTTGTCTCGGAATACGTTTTTGACATCTGTACAACATGTCCAAATCACTTCAGCCTTCTTTCTTGAATCATTGGCTACACCAGGGGTGGCCAACCCGAGCCGGAGAATAAGCAAGAATTTACCAGTCTGCATTGCCAAAGAGCCACAGTAATATGTCAGCAGCCCCCCATCAGCTCCACTCCCCGTTCCCAGCACCTCCTGATCGGCTGTTTTGTGGCATGCAGGAGCCTCGGGGGGTGAGGAGCGAGGGCATGGCAGGCTCAGGGAAGGAGATGGGAAGGGGCGGAGTGGGTGCAAGGCCTTTGGCAGAGCCAGGGGTTGAGCCGTGACCACCCCCCCGGCACATTGGAAAGTTGGTGCCTGTAGCTTCAGCCCTGGAGTTGGTGCCTATACAAGGAGCCACATATTAACTTCTGAAGAACCACATGTGGCTCCGGAGCCACAGGTTGGCCACCCCGGTCTACACAGTCTGTAGACCAGTCCTTTGTTACACATCAGTGTTGGTCACTTTATGCCACCAGCGGACACCCCAAGTATTCTCCTCAAACATCTCTGATGGAATTAAGTTTCCTGTTCTTGTAAGGATCTCCTCATTTTTTCCAGTTATTTACCGGTGTTGAAAAAGCTCCACTTGCTTTCCAGATTCTTGCTTTCACCACCTTATGGAGTTGTGTGATTGTGCTTCCAAGACATTCAAAGTTGTTAATCATGCTGCACTCATTGCTATCAGTCACATATGTACTATCATTACAGACTCCTCTTTCAACTATCATGATTCATTTTCTTTTGGCTGGTTCTTAATCCTACTGTGGCAGACTCACATTTGACATTGGTAGTGATCTTTTTCGTGCCATCATCACCTGTGTTCAATAGAACAATGTGATTTGCAAAGTCAAAATCTTGACATTTTCCTTTACTTCACATAACTCCAGTATCTTCTTTTGAGGTTGCTGTTTGCAACACGTAATCTATCACAAAGCAGAAGACAAGGGATGATAACATGTAACCCTGCCACACTTCAGTGATGATATCAAACCAAATAGTCTCTCCACTTCCTGTCTTTATACAGCATTTTTAACCTTCATACAGCATTGTGATCAGTGACACTGTCTTTCTTTTCCTTCTGTAGCGACTCTATGAAGGTGCTCTAAAGCTCTGGTGAAAACTAAGTTCAAAACTAGTCTCCTCTGGCAGGCAAGCCCTTTCTTAATCAATCATTTCAAGGTAAAGATGTGATCTACACACTGTCATTTCGACCTGAAGCTTGCTTGCTCATTACGCAATTTTTCATCTGGATCTAGTGTGATTCTGTTCTATCTACACTACACAACACTTTTCTGGGTACTGCAAGTAGAGGTATCCATCACCAATTATCATACACAAGGTAGTTACATTTCTTTGGTAATTTACAGATCTCACTGTCTTTCAGTCTCCAGGCAGAATTCTTTCTCCCAACCTGTATCACTAAGTTTATGCATTTTATGTGTTACCACGTCCTCCTCAGCTTTAACAGTGACCTTATCTTAAGCAGGGACTCTGCTGTTTTTCAGCTGCTTAATTGCTTTCCCTCTTTCTGCTTCTGAAATTTCTAGCAGTGAAATATTGAACTATTGCTCTCACGGGGAGGATCCAAATCAGTTTGAACAAGAGAGAACCAGAGTGAGTCCTTCAGATGCACAGGAAAATCTGGGCTTGCTAGGAGAATGTAAGTTGGTTCTGTTCTCTTCTGTTCCTGAAGAGGAAATCCCAACTGATTTATCTTGTAGGGAAGTTAAAATCAGATTATTCTAAATCTGCTGGCTGTAGGCTGTTGCTTTAAAATCCTTTTTTCTCTAATGCTTTGTTCTAATTGCTGAATAAAAATAAGTCTTTTGGTTTCTATCACTGGTCTCAGGTTCCGAAAGGGAGGAAATACAGGTGCCCAATACCTAATCATATCTGCAGGGTGATGAGCAGTTGGTATTCATGTGGTATTATACCCAGGCCCCAGTCTGAGAGTAGAAAAATTATGAGATTTTACCCCAAGACTGGTAAGGGACAAGAGGCTGAGCACCTGAGGCAGTTGCTGCCAGAGAAACCAGAAAGGGGACTGCTAACCCTGCAACTGTGACTGCAGGAAAAAGTGTGGGCCACTGCTGACCCTTCCCCCCGCACTGGCCAGCAGAAGTGGAGCTGCAAGATAGGGGAAATGAATGCTGCACTGCCCGCAGGGGAGGGAAGGAGCTGCTTTCTCTCTCTCCACCATTTCACATGCTAAGTAGAATGAAGAGAAATAGCTTACAGAGGACTGTAGGCAATGTTCCCTCTAATTTTTTACATCCACATGCAGAATAAATTTTATGTGCAACAATATGGAGGTGATGTGTGGCAGGGGATGGGGCCGAGGGATTCGGAGTGTGGGAGGACACTCAGGGCTGGGCAGAAGGTTGGGGTGCGGGGGGGGGGGGTGAGGCTCTGCCTGGGGGTGTGGGCTTGGGGGCAGGGCCAGGGATGAGGGGTTGGGGGTGCAGACTGCCCAGAGGCTGCAGTGGGGAGAGAGGACTCCCCAGAGCCCCCTCTCACCGCAGCAGCCAGGGACTGGGGGAGAGGTGCCTCTCCCCAGCCGCAGCAGCTCCAGGGCTGGGGGAGAGGTGCCTCTCCACCCTGCATGCCTGCGCAGCCTTTGATAGCCTGCTGTGTGGCCACACGGCCGTGCAGCTTAGAGAGAATTTAGACTGTCGGAGGATAGTACCCTTAATTCCACACAAAAGAAGGGAAATCTTCCTCTCTATTTTTAAAAATAAATAATTGTTAATTCAATTGTGCTACAAACAGACCAGACAACCCAGCAGCCCCCTGAAATACTCTGTTTTCTCTAGTAAAACACACTTTAACTTAACCAATCACAAGCATTAATTCCCATAACAAATGGTTATCTAGTTTCTACAGTGCATTTCTCAAAAAGCCACAAGCCTAAGATCAAAGTTCACAATTTTTCTCAGCTATAAGAAGCCTTGTTCTTTAGGTATTCCAGACTGTAAAGGGGAAACTAAGGGATGCTATTTAGGACCTCTCCATCTCTCTGGATGTATTGCATCATTATGATGCTCAGGATTTACAAACAACAATACACAACAATTCTCTTTGTGTTGTAACATTAATTTTATTTATTTTCTCCGCCATAGAAAGGACAAAGCATTCTTCTTCAGCTGAAAAAAAATCCTCTAAAGGCAAAGAACTTTTCCAACGTCCTTTTGATTCCCCTGGCCCAAAAATAAGATCTGAATATTTCAGCAGTACGCCAGGGTAACCAAAATCCAAAGAAAAATTTGTCAGGTCAGTTAAAAAAAAGCCAGACAAGGCCTTTGTACATGCTCATTTAAACTTATGCTTGAAGTGATCCGAATTTCCTGTCACGTTTTTTTTTTTTTTTCACCCCTGGACCTAGATAGTCATCTGCTTATAGGTCTTGATCCAATTTCCATTTAAGCCAGTTGATAAACCTCCATTGACATAAATGGTGCAGGAACAAATCCACAGAAACCATTTGGAATGAAATTACATTAGCCAGCGGCTTAGACTCTCCTATGCCTGTCATCTATGTAAGTACAAAATGTTTCCATATTTTTTGTGCTGTTTCTCTTTTAACTAAGGGAGAAATTTGAATATGTGCCACTGGTGCAAAATTTTCAATAGACATCAAAGTGCATCTGTCTTCTAGGTCTGTTATTCTAAGGCTGTTGTATTTTATCTCTCAATATGCTTGAGTAATATAATGCAGAGAGGACTCACATTTTGAGTGAAACTCCACAAAAGTAGTTGCATGGGTGTGCGTCTCCGCTGCACAATACAAAACCCGCGTTGTAAACAGTGATTCTGATTGTGATTCGGATGGTGGCACCACTTGGCCGTACTGTGTTAATCACATTGTCATTAATTAATCCAGCCAGCATCAGAACTTTACTAGGAGGACCGGGATGTAACTCAGTCCTGGCAGGACAAATGTTCAATTCTACTTGCCTGTTCATGAGCCAGTGTTTATGGTCGTTTCAAAGAAATATTTATGAAGCCTTCTAAAAATGATACTCATTGCTGAATAACTTGTACTATATGGTAATTCCAGTATTCACTGGCATAATTGTAATTCCTCTGTGGGGACAACACTGGACTTTGAATGTAAATAGGGGGAGGTGTCTTTGAATAATTTTTATTGTCCTCTTGTGCCTGCTGTTCTTTAAGTGAGAGCCTGTCTATGAAGGAATTTCTGTCCTCTTAGACTCCCTCCCCCATGCCCCTGCCCCTACATTTAGAAGACTCTGAGCAAATTGGGAGGGGTGAACTTGAAACCCTACAATATTATATTGCTAACCTGATCACAACCCTACTGTATTTTCCTGTCTGGAAGTCCTATTGAAAGTCAATGGACATGATTCTGATCTTACTTATATCATTGTAACTCCGTTGACTTCTGCCACTGATTTACAGTGCTGTACGTAAGATTAGAATCTGGTACACTGCAGTATCTGATAACATTTGCTGTATGTCGGGACAGACAAATCGCCTCAGATAAAATAAAATAAAAACTTTAAACTTAAAGGTCAAAACTCTCTTTAGAGGTTTGAAAATATTTGGTTAACGTTGGTTCCCCAGCAGTGGCAGCAGCAGCACTATGACAGAGAAACTGTTTCCAGGGTATTTCCAGTCCAGCTGAAACTGGATATGATCAGAAATGTAATGAAAATGCCTAATCTTGGGAGACACCCAAACCAGAGAGATTTGGATATGCTTTGGGGACTCTGTATGCCTTCTAAAGTACACAGAGCGTTCAAATCTTTTGAGGTTCACCCAGCATATGTTATCTAATCTGTTAAGTGACGTCACACTGGAGATAAGTGGTGATGCTACCACAAAGGACTCAGTGGTGAATTTGATTAACTTTGCCTGTGCTGTGCTAGACAAAAAATGGCTGCAATCAGCTTTATACTCTTCAACCCTCTCCTCTATGGTAATTCTGTATAGCCCAAGTGAGAAAAATAGGATGTTCTGTGTGATTTTAGGAATATGATGTTTTTTATTAACATATTTTAACAGGAGTTTGTTTCATGTATGTGTTTTGGATGGCTTTTCATGCAAATAGATGTTGAGAGAGTGAGCACTCAGGTTGAAGATGTCAGCTGTATTTACAAAATGCTTTTAAAAGAAGCTTCTTGACTCTGATGAAGACACACTTTTCTTTGAAACAAGTGATCCATTGATATCAACTTGAGGGATACAGAAGATTTCACCCACTTAAATGGAGTATATTAAAAGAAGAATATTTTAATTATTAAACACTTTTTTCACTATTATAAATAGTGCCTCTTGGCAGTGTGCATCTAAATGGTCAATAGGCCCCACAAGTCTTGAGCACAGGTCTGGGAGTCATCACACCCCAATCTTCTACCTGGCAGCTAACAGACAACAGCTGAGACTGAAGTCCACAAAGCCCAAAAGGAGCACAAGCCCCACATCTATGCTCTGATAGGGAGAATTCAAAGGCTCCTGATTGGGTCACAGCCAATTTATTTAAGCCAGAGGAGGGAACAGGAAATAGAGTTGGGCTCCATCCTACCATGGACTGCTTACCTGCTTGTCTTCTGATTGTGATCTCCAGGTAGTCTGACTTAGCCTGAAGGTTGGTACCTGGTTCCTGTCCTCTGGTTCTGTTGCCTAATCCTGATCTCCTGGTATCCTGACTAGGTCTGATTCCAAAACTGATTCCTGATAACTGCCTTCTGGTTTGGATATTAGGAAAAACTTTTTCACTAGGAGGGTGGTGAAGCACTGGAATGGGTTACCTAGGGAGGTGGTGGAATCTCCTTTCTTAGAGGTTTTTAAGGCCCGGATTGACAAAGCCCTGGCTGGGATGATTTAGTTGGGGATTGGTCCTGCTTTGAGCAGGGGGTTGGACTAGATGACCTCCTGAGGTCTCTTTCAACCCTGATATTCTATGATTCTGTGATTGATTCTTGAGTCTGATCTCCTGGCATTCCAGGTTGGCCTGATTCCTCGTTATTGGCTCCTGATTCTAATAGGGCTGCCTATGCCCTGGCCCTGACACCAGTCCACTCCTATTTCTATTATTAAGACACACTACCTGCTTGTATTATATTGGTTATCAGGTCAGTCCTTCAAAGTGCTGAGCTCCTCCTGTGAGTTGATGGGTTCTCTTCACTACCACTGGCTTTAGTAAGAGTGCTGAGTGCCCTCAGTTCTCATCTATGCTCAGCATCTTGTAGGATCAAACCCTATCTGAGCATTAGGCAAATCACACTGAATTTTCCCTCAGGAAAAGTGATCATGGAGGTTGATTATTTCTTTGACAAATTTAATTCATGTGCATAAGGAATGACATGAACTTTGAAAAGAAAAAAATAAAAACAAAACCTTCAAGTTAACCTTGACCATGTCTGATTATCCTAGTGTATGTTGTTGTTTATTATTTGTATTACCATTGGGCCTTAGAGCATGAGTCAAGGACCAGGATCCCGCTGTGCTAGGTGCTGTACAAACACAGAACAAAAAGACACCTAATGGTCTCCTTCATTGTGCATCCAGGAGATGACCTCAAAAGAGTTGAAAGTAGGGTACAAAATTCAGGAAAGGTTATGCTAGTGTGGCAAAGTTTATAATTTTCAAGTCTAACTTTAAATCAGGTTACTGGGCTATGATGATGGTGTCAGGGCCAGAACAGTACCCTCAGAGACAAAAACATCCCAGTTCAGCAAGAAGCCTGTGCTTCAGTCCCATTAACTTCAGTGTTAGACACATGCTTAATAATTTTATTAAGATAATGTTGAAGTAAAAAGAAAATGGTACAGAGTTTAGGCATAGAAGTTTCTGGTTATCAGGGAATAAGGTACAGATTATCAAGGGGTGCGAAATTCGGTTTAGGAGCGGGTGGCGTAAGGAATACATAATCTGTAATCTACCCGATTGGGGATAAAAGTTTAACAGGTCAAAGTACAGACATTGAGCTCTGGGGGTATGTTGCCCATATAATGGCTATATTCAGGTGTGGAGTATAATGAGCGGAGACGATGATGAGGATGGATCTACCCTCATTTGGTGGGATTTAATGTTCAGTGAGTTTATGGTTCCAGTTTATATGAGCCAATGGAAAAAAGTCACTCAGTTAAGCAGGCACTAAAGCAGGCACTAAAGGATGGATTTAAGCACATACACTGGTTAACTGGCCACAGGATCCAGCATATTTCCAATGGCTGTGTATGTGCACTGAAAATCAATTTTTTTGGTTTCTTACTGACATCTTCTCTGAATAAAAAATAAAATCTCTCTGGACTGTAGAGACCAAGGTAGATGTCTGTTCAGGCTCAATGATTACTTTTGAGGGTTATGGAACAAGACCTTGATTCAAATTTCAAATACTGTTCCCTTCCCAAAGACATAATTTCCTGAGGTATTCCCACATTTCACATTTTATAGCATGCCTGGTAATCATAATGAACCTTGGATTACAGGGTATTTAGGTGGGAAATAATCTGATTTTTAATTATGAAATTTATGTGGTAACTGTCTGGCTCACAGACTTTACAAGTGAATATAAAAACGTTTACTTTTATGTAACAGTTTGAATATGGCTTAGGTCAAAAGGTGTATAAAAGTCTTTGCTACTTGATAGCTCTTCAGAGGTGTGACTAGTCAGGTGAGCTATGGTCACATGTTGAATCAATACCCTAGGGTCTTGAATTATAAATGTATGAGGGCTGTCTACAGGCTTGCCAAAACATTTTTTTTCAGTAACTAGAGTATAAATGAGTAGTTCACCAGGCAATTACATCAGCAAAACCAACAGAAGAATGTTTCTGCACATCCGATGTACATATACATAAGAAAGAAAACATGTTTGTATAAAATCCATGTGATTTTGATCAAACAAATTAACTTGGACCTCTAATCACCTTGGCCCTGCACTCCCCCTCTCATTAGTTTGAACCTCCTCTCAGATTTATGGGGTCTTGCTGAGGATCTAGTCCTATAACTCCTGGCCATATTAAATAGTCAGTTGTCATTTATTAAGGCCAACCTGCTTGTTATTGAGAAGTGACCTTTTAGTTCCTGGTAGCCTGACACCAAAAATGTACTTTTGTATCTTCTTGTCAATCAAACACTGTGCTGATTATGAACAAATTATCTCTAATTTTTCTGCTCATCAGCCCCTGGCAAAAAGGCAATTCAACCACTCTATCAATTTCCCCAAGAATTAAATTCTGAATACATTAGGGTTACTTTAGCTTAATGAGTTTGAATGTTTATGGCATTAAAATTTAATATAGTGATAGAGTTTAAAGTGGTAACACAGGACATCTAAATTATTAGGCATTTCTAATATCTGAGATTAGACTCGCAACAGTTATATCTTGTACAGCCTTGTCCACCAAAAAACATTAAAAATGCATAGGTGTTCATTTTATTAAAGATGGCATATTAACCCCTTTGCACAAAGGGGTTGAATAAGCCATCTTGTTTCTGGCACTTAACATTTCCATGGTTGAATTTTCAACCTTATTAAAAAAATCTTAATGTATTTTTGTATGCAATATCCTAGTTTATTTTAAAAAGAAAAAGTACAACTTCTGTCATGTGCAGCTGTATGGGTCATCAGCTTGCTTGAAAGCAAGATCTCCAGCACCGCTGTTCAGACCTCTTCCACCGGAACTAAAGCATTTTGTGACATTATCTGGCAGTAGCAGAATGCTGTTATTCTCTGTGGACTAGCCACTTGAGGAGGATGTATAATGCACTGAAATAGTGGGTTACACATGCAGAAGTAAGCCACATTTTATAGACTGGTCAAATTCTTTCAGAGAGACAGTGTAACTATATTGGTGAGACTTGGGACTGCTGTCTGGAGAGACGGGGTAAGTTCCTCTGCTGGAATAAAGTGGTATATCTTTCAGAATATTGACCCCGGGCTGTGCCAGAATTAAACTTGTGTAACCTCTTAGGCTATGTCTACACTTAAAGGTGGTGTGTAGAATACATATGCTGCACGCCCCCCAGTACAGGTATAAATAGCACTGTATGCACCGGGGCACTGGTTAGGTGAGTAAATACAAGCCAGAACCTGAGGGTATGTACCCTACACAACTCTCAGGTCTCCCCCCTCTATACTTCTATTTTTAGCAGTGTACTGGCCTGATGCCTCCCCTCCGCCAGAGCCTTTCGTTGTCACTTGTAGTTGCACAATCCAGTGTGGATGCAGCCTGCTTTTTCACTCTGGTATATGGTTTCATTACTCTACACACTTCTGCCCATGCAGACAAGGTCTTAGTTACTCCTGCTGTGAAATTGGGAGGGAAAGTTGAAACTTGCCTCCCTTCTTGGGTAGGGATAGAGGGCTCTGTTTAATAATAAGAGTTTTGAGCTGCACAGAATTATTAACAGTCAGATTTAGTGGCCTGATTTTTCAGAGGTGCTGAATACTCACAGCTCCCATTAGCAACAGTGGGAGTTACAGGTGGTCAGCACCCCTGAAATCAGGTTACAAGAAGCCCAATTCTGGGATTCTTAAATTTGGCCTATGAATTTAATTTTTGTTTTAAAAAAACATTTTTTTTTTTTTACATCTTAGTGAATGAGAAGTTCCAAATGGAATCATGAAGCTGGATTACTAACACAAAGGGATATGCAAAAAGAAAAGGAGTACTTGTGGCACCTTAGAGACTAACAAATTTATTTGAGCATAAGCTTTCGTGAGCTACAGCTCACTTCATCGTCAGCTCACGAAAGCTTATGCTCAAATAAATTTGTTAGTCTCTAAGGTGCCACAAGTACTCCTTTTCTTTTTGCGAATACAGACTAACACGGCTGCTACTCTGAAACCTGTCACAAAAGGATATAGCTCTTCTAATACATCCAACTGATTGTAAAGTTACTTTTTACGTCTTAACATTCTGCAAAAGAATACTAATCTGATATCATTAAATGTCCCTAAAGAAATGATGAACTGGAATGTATCTTTCTCATTGAAATAAGAACTGGTTTATATTCAGTTAGTTTGCAAGTAAATTACAGGGGTTTTCTGTTGCCTTGACAAAGTTCTCATTACCCCAGAAAGCTCTCTATTCTACTGGAAGCTATCTTTTCATTTTTAAGTACTCTTTTTTTGCAATAGACTAATTCAGTGGTTCTCAACCTATTTACCATCGTGGGCTGCATACTCAGCTCTCTGTGTTATGTGAGCTGCATCTATACAATATATATACTACCTGTATGGCCCTGAGGGTGTCACGTGGGCCGCAACTGTCTGCTGATTGGACTGCAGGTTGAGAACCACTGGACTAATTGTTAGTCAGTCACTCAGCCTTGTGTCTTAGTTCTATTTTCAAAGTCATCACATAAAGTGTATATTTTCTAATAACTGATTAGTGAATTGAAAACTCTCTAACCTGTATCTTTACTCTGTTAAGGAGCACACAATTGTCCAGAAAAAGTCATAAGAACACAAGAAGAGCCATACTGGGTCAGATCAAAGATCCATCTAGCCTAGTATCCTGTCTTCCGACAATGGCCAATGCCAGGTGCCCCAGAGGGAATGAACAGAACAGGTAATCATCAAGTGATCCATCCCCATTGCCAATTCCCAGCTTCTGGAAATTAAATAGTCATCTCCTGACAATTAAATAGTGACTGTATATTTACACCCTTTTTCTTGTGCCTATTTTAAATTCAGAAATTTCAAACTGTCTTAATTAGTGAGAGGAGATGGTGGGGGAATCACTTCAGATAAGGTTTGTTTAAAGGTTGCTAAAAAAATACAATATTGAAACTTCTGTATTTTATAAAAGGTACAATAAAATATAAATTAATCCTTTATTTTATAATATGATCAAATGTTTTATAACTGTTAACAGACACAGCAAATAACGTTGTTTTGGTTGTACAGAGGCTACTAAAATCTGTCTTTAGGGGCCATTTCTTTATATCACCTTTCATGTGATTATATACAGAAAATAGAAAAGGAGTACTAGTGGCACCTTAGAGACTAACCAATTTATTTGAGCATAAGCTTTCGTGAGCTACAGCAGCTCACGAAAGCTTATGCTCAAATAAATTGGTTAGTCTCTAAGATGCCACAAGTCTCCTTTTCTTTTTGCGAATACAGACTAACACGGCTGCTACTCTGAAACCTATATAGAAAATATTAACACTCAGGTTTTTTTGTTTTGTTTAGCTATTATCGTTTATTCTACAGTTATTTTGGAATCATAAATGTGACTGAAAATGTAAGACTCTAAAATAGATATGGTGGCATTTCAACAGAAGGACGAGACATATTTTTTGTCCCCTTTCATGTCTCTCACCTTTTTTAATCATCATTTGTTTCTCTATCCTTTCTCATTGGCCTGCACTCCATGGCTACACTGAATTGAATGGTGTTCTGTCTTCCCAAAACCTTTGATGGTTTATTATTTGCAACACTATAAATACTCCCCCTAGCTAGGAGTGCTAGCAAAGAAAGGGAGGCTAGTAATGGGGAGTCTTTTCTTGAAGCTCTGGTCATCAAAAATAGGGTAAACAACTGAGAAATGACTGGCCCCCAAAAGCACATATTCCCATACTTTTCACAACCGCACTCTCTGTTGTAGACAGCCTCCATTTTATGTGGCCTTCAATAGTATAACACATATTATCACCAAACATTCTACAAAAATCTTAAGACACAATTTAAGTAATATCTAATTTGAATGCCCAATGTGAGAGACTTTGGGCCTGAATTTTTCAGGGTGCTGAGTATCCATGGCTCCCACTGATTTCAGTTAGAATGGCGTGCTCATCTCTTCTGAACATCAGGCACTATCTGTTTGAGGTTGGGCCTGGGCAACCAAAAACAGCAACTGCTTTTGAGAGGCATGGCCATGGCTTGCTATAGATCCAGCCCTATGCTCTAGGCAAAATTCTCAGTGAAGTTCAGTGAAGTTGCATTACAGAATTAGGCTCTATGACTCCTTTCCTTTTCTCCATATCCTTTTTCCCTCCATATCTTCATGTACAATTTTCCTTAGTAATTTTTATCATTTCTGTAGAATTCCTAATACCTTGTTCTCTTGGAAGCTGTTTTTGAAATGGCTTTGCTTGCATTATTTTTATATATTTATTTACACTGCAATAGAACTCAAACGGGATTGGGCCCTCTTGTGCTGGACACTGTATAAACATATGGGTAGATACAGTTCCTGATCCAAAGTACTTACCATCGAAAAAGAAAGGGGGGAAAAAACAGATGCAGTGTTGGGGAAGGGGGTGATGAGATACAAGATGCAAGTGAAGAGACCAGGCTGATGACAGGTGCATGTCATACTAGTTTTATGTCTTTGGTTTCCTTTTTTCACATTTGTTTTCTTTATATTAAAAACCCCCTTATTTTAGGGAATACTGGTGGGGCAGGGGGAAGTTGAGTATGGTTAATGTGACAGAGAGGAGAGGATTGCAGGCATAAAAAAGGGGAGAGTTCACCTGTGAAGGTGGGAAGGGAGCTTCTGTTCCCTAGATTCAGCCCTCTGGGTTTGGTTGGAGGGTGCAATCACTTATAAGGTGGCATACACCTTGTACTCTTAGCTAAGGTGCTATCTGCACTGGCAAAGTAGCCCTGAGAAACTGGAGACTCTCCTGGCCATTTCCTGGGAGTTCCTTCTGTCTCTTGTTGCTCACCATGTAGAGGATGGAGAAGAGGTCACTGAGCCCAATGCTTTGGAGTGGGTACCGCTAGGTCCAGTGGGGAAGGGACAAAGGAAGGCTGCCGGAATCTGTATCTCTCTCAGGCCGACTGTCTTTTAAAGTCTATTTACTTTTTATTCATTTTCCTTGAATTTCATATTTATTTTCTTTTTCCTCCTAGGAATTTTGTTTTTCCACTGTCCTTGTTTTCCTGTAGTTCCTTTAATTCCTCTTGCTGGTGCCACCCACATTTTTTGGACCTTTCACCTCTTCAAAAAAAAATTAAAAAGTAATTGGAACATTCTCACAAAATACAGTGTCTTGCTTGCTGTTAAGGGGAGCAATCCAAAATTTTATTGTTGAGGCTCTATTGATACTAGAGGCCCAACTTATCTAGGTGCACCACCACTGCACTTCTATCCACTCTTGCTATTCTACAGACAGAGCATAAAACCCTGGTCTCATTGAAGTCAATGAGCTTTGCCACTGACATCGGTTGGGTCAGGATTTCACTCAGAGCAATGCACAAGCAGTGCATATTGTGCCAGAAGACTAAGATAAAGGGGCACAGAAATGGACCCCAAACTTGTACTAAAAATGCCCCATTTGTCATAATGGTTGGTTGAACAGCTAGTTTTCAAAAAGTGGAATTTTCCTGCCAAACTGGCTGACTGCTCATCAGCCTGTTCATGAAGGGAAGTCCCTCTAGCTACATGGTTAAACTTGTTTCCAAGATTACTTCAATGGTGCATAATATGAAAGTTGCAGTGAGATGTTTGTCTGAGATTTGAACACTTCTGAACAAACTCCCCCAAGCATACAAGCTCCATCTTCTGAGTACACTGTTCACGTATTAACCTTGTGTCTGGCCTGACTTGCTCTTCTTGCATACTGAATTTATCTGATTGCTTCATCTCAGTGTGGCAGAGCCTGGTGCTAACATCTTTCTTAGCACCCTTCCACTATGCTGCAACTGTCAGCTGAAACTGACAAAAGCAGCAGCCAGTTGGAAGAATCACTGGAGTGGAATTGCTTTTTAGTGAATAAATTCCCATGAACTCAAGTGAAAACAAGGATCAGGGCAGAATTCTGTGCTGGATAAGGAAGAGTGTGATGGGTCACCTAACCCCCTCTGCTATGTGATGTGCAGGGGAAGCATATCTGGCCAGAAAATCCAACTGAGATGCATAGTGGCAGAAGCAGGACACACTCCCTGCTTCCTGTGAGGCTGCAGATAATCCTAGAGTGATGATCACACACTTCTCCTGAGATTTTGGGGAAGGGAGTGGGGGTGGGAGTAGCTGGAGAATAGACACTTGCCCCACATGGCAGGATTATTAAAGGAACAAAAACCCCACCTAAACCTTCTGCCCCCAAAGATACTTCAGTAGTTAAGTGATATGACACCTCAATGGACTGTAATCCAAAATTAGCATGCAAAATCAAAGTAAAGTTCTTTCGTCACCTTTCTCCCTGTCACCCCCACTAGATAGACACAGAGCCTTTGTGATAGTTTTGTCAATAATATAATAATATAGTATTATCTATATATATATTAGATTGTAATATCTTCTGAGCAGGGACTTTATTTTAGTAGCTAAATCTTCAACTGATATAAATCATCATCGCTCCATTGATAGCAATGTAGCTGTGCTCATTTACATCATGAAAAGCTGGCCCAATATTTGTATCTACAATGAAATAAAAATAATTCTGCCCTCTTTGCCACACAGTTTCCAGTGAAAAAGGTCCACAACCCATAAATCGCCTCCCAACTGGTAGTATTTCTACATATTCTATAGAAAGATTGAACTACCCCCCCTCAGCTCTAGATCCTTTCATAACATGGCTGATGGACAGTAAAGAGAGCATTGGACCACTGCTGTCTACGCAGTAACACTTTTGTGCATCAACAAAAGACTTGAATTTCCAATTCTGTTAGTTCAGGACAGATCCCGACATTCTTCCCCATGCTTGCTGAGTAATACCTTACTTGCCAACTGTTCCCATTAATTTCAATGGGACTAGTCATAGAGTGGACCTCATGCTGAATGGTATCTGCCAGTATTTGGTTTGTAGTGATTTTTCCCAGGCACTAAAACTCCGTTTATACAAAGAAAAAGAGAGCACATAATCATGGGATTCAGTGTCAGGAGGCACAGGTAATACAGTGAGAGCTATATATTTTAAAATCTTGTCTCACATGTGCCCATTTCTGATTCAGTATAATAGACATTTAATTAAACTCTCCTATGGCTTGCAGCTATCTGAACTGCCTGGGAGACTCCAGATATTGTTCAGAAAATTGAGAGTCAGTAGAGAGGGAACAAATACAAGAGGGCAACATCCTGCAGTCCATTAGAAAGGGAAGTTGGGACAGTGGGATTTATTTTTATAAGGTACTTTGCCTGGAGGATTTTTCTGAGCTCTCAAAGTTGTAGTAAAAAAGGCTTATGCTGAAGTTCACCTAAGGTCATAAAGATGAATCTCAAGTACTTTATATAATAACCTTCCCATTTTCTAACTTGAAGTTTGATGAATAACACCATCTTATTTCTTCATTGTTCCCAGTTCACACTTCCAATCTTCTCTCTATTAAAAATGTCATATGGAAAGATTATGATTTATCTGCAAAACCCCTTGGAATACCAACCCAATATTCCAAAATGAAAAGGAGGATGTATTTTAAATCAATGAGCATATTTATTTGTAAATCAATTCAGATAGGTTTTACGCTACCTGTTACAATGTTATAAATTACAGGACTTTGGGAACATTGGGAACTGGAGTGTCTGTCTCTGTCTCTCACACACACACACTCTTGTTCTCTTCTCTTCTCTTCTCTTCTCTTCTCTTCTGCCCTTAGTTACCAACATACAGCTTCCATTATTTCAGTGAAAGCTGTTCATGTGTATCTGAGGGCAGACTTTGTTCTTTAGAACTTGGAATACTTTCAAGAAAGGATTTTGAAAGCTTAAGTTTAGCAAAATATAGTCTACAGTGCCTGGATATGCTATTTTATGAGGAGAACAGTGAGGAAAATTAGAACAAATACAAACAAAGGACCCAGGAGTCCTGTGGATTTCATATGGAGTAATTTCAGAATCAGTGCCAAAGGAAATAAGGGCACAATCCTATATTTCTTGTATGCCCCAATATACCATTGACTTCAGTGGCTCCACAAGGAATGCAGGACAGACTATGATGTTATGAATTTTAGAATAAAAGAGGTTGATAGTTTTGTAAATGTTGAGTAAAAGTGTTTGGCAAAATATTAGACAAAATATTTAAAGAACATGCCTAACTTTAAGCCTATGAAGTATTCCTTTGAAATCAGTGGGACTGCTCATATGCTTAAGGTTAGGTACATGCTTATGTACTTCGCTGAGGGGCATGACAATATATTAGTAAGATCATGTGGTGTGCTGAGGCCAGAGAGCTAGCATATCTGGCCATTAGAGGGTCACTCCATAGTTGAAGAACTGGCTCCATAACTGGAGTGTGTGTTTTGTTTATACCCATGCATCTCATTTTCATCTTTAGGTGCTGGTGACATATACAAAGTACTCAAGGTTTGGGCCTATGCTTAATGTTGTCATCCTGAACTGAAGATAAAAATACAGCTTTATATCAGGGGTTCTCAAACTGGGGGTCGGGACCCCTCAGGGGGTCGCAAGGTTATTACATGGGGGGATCACAAGCTGTCAGCCTCCACCCCAAATCCCGCTTTGCCTCCAGCATTTATAATGGTGTTAAATATATAAAAAAGTGTTTTTAATTTATAAGGGGGGTTGCACTCAGAGGCTTTGCTATGTGAAAGGGGTCACCAGTAAAAAAGTTTGAGAGCCACTGCTTTATATCCTTCAGATGGTGGTTTTAGTTTTTTCACTTGGTGTGTGTATGTGATGGATATAATTTAGATTAATGAAATATTGAGGTGGTTTGAAAAGACCTTAGCACAGTGGTGGGCAACCTGCAGCCCATGGGCCACACACAGCCTGCTAGGGTAATCTGCTGGTGGGCCGTGAGACAGTTTGTTTACATTGACTGTCCGCAGGCATGGCCGCCCACAGCTCCCTGTGCCTGCAGTTCGCCGTTCCTGGCCAATGGGAGCTGCGGGTGACTTCCTTGCTCCTGATTTGTACTGTGTGCTTGGCCACAGCTAAGAGTTGACAACTTTTTTTTTTACCATGTTCCTTTTTGTGTAACTCGCACTGAGGTCAGTGAAAGTTTTCCCTGTGAATCAATGAAAGGATCCCTTCCCCCGCCCCCGGCTTAGGTTTGTTTCATTTATTTATATATTTGCTATAGGGTGGCTTCTTCTCTCTGGCCTTTGGGTGAGCTCAGGTTCATTTCTTGTTCTAACTTTTCTACAGTGCTCAGATACTCTGGGATGAATGATATATAAATGTGATGTTACTTTAACTGATGTTAACTTTAACTTTCTTGTATATGAAGAATCCCTGACAAAGAAACCTTGTCTCTGGAAACGTTTCAGATTGCATTACTCATCCATTGACAAGAAAATCTCTTATTTTAATGAGAACAGTCATAGCCTCATAACCTTAGGTTTTGTTGTATTAATTAATGGTCCTGTTAAGATGCAAGGTACTGACTATAAAACCTGTTAATTAATAGAAAATGGTTGTCTAGTAAAGGTGGAGCAGAATTCCATTCCATTTTTGTGCTGGTAGAACAGTGTGGCAAATGAGGCCCATAGCCTGTGTAAAGATTATCTGGGTGATCTCTTAAAACAAGTGGGTTGTCTATTATCCAGAATGCATTGGGAAAAGATCCCTAGCAATTGACAGGAAGCAGGAGTTACTGGTTAACTTAAATTACTATGGATAACATTCAAATGAGCATGGAGAGTTGGGATAGGCCCTTTTCACTACATGATGGTGGAGGGAACAACAGCTATGCCAAGTTTCTCCATATCCCTTTCATTGCACTGAAAGGGTATTTCAACAGGCTGTGCGATAGAGCTGTTGGAAATAGACTGAAGAAATGTAGATCCCATTGCCTATAAACTCCTTATGGGGGTTTTGGAGATGCAGAATCTGCTATTGTGGCCTCATGGCCTGTCGACAGATTTGGAAAGTGAATTTAATTTTGTTAACCTTGCTTAGTTCCCTGGACAGGTTTGATTTGTCTCTTTAAAGAGGGGAGTGAATTTCACCCTCAGTTACAAAAGATTTCTTCTTTATTACACAGAATCTGTTAATTACAAATTAATAATTAACAATGTTAGTGAAATAGGCCATTACAAGAATTTAATGGCAGTTTCTGTTGTACCTTTTTATTGGTTATTGCAGAAATGAGTAGTTTAACTTGGATCCTGGGGAGTGGATGTGAGAATAAACAATAGCGCTGAATTTCCTTTAAGATTTGGCACAATAAGCAGTTGCTGTTAACCATGGAGCACATTCTGTTTGCTCATATAAATATAAGTCCCTGTGAGATTTTGGGATTTATTGATGTGAATCAAAGGACAGAATGTAACAATGTATATATTAGTGGAAAAGAATCATCTTAATTGCTCATCAGGGCTCAAATCAGCCCCCTTCTTGGAAATATCCCTTGGGTCTGAAAGTCGGAAAATTCGACAAGAAGCTCCTTGCAGATTGTTTTTCTTGAATCCTTCAGGGTCAGGGTGAGGGGCTGCAGTTCTGTCCCAAACTCTTCTGGGATCCATAGGAAGCCAGTGCCCACAGTATTGAAACTCTGTTCTGGCTCCAGGGCACCCTGTGGCTCTCCTCGATAGTGTTAGGCAAAAAGTTTTGTTTTTTTTTTAAAAGCACAGACAATACTGAAGGGGCTTTATTTACGGTATTGGAAAGACTGACAAGCAGCTTTAAAGATATGGTGCCATAGCGGCCAGTTATATACATGTTTTTATTAATTTATTTGCATTTATTTGTACGTACAGAGACAGACATTGTTACAAATCAAGAAAGAACCCTAAACAAAGATAACACTAAGAACAGTACATATGTATAGAGGTCATTTTATTGCATTAAGCATCTATGGCTACCTTGCTGTAGCCATATATTCCATTTGTGGTCCATATATTTCACTTATGGTCCAGCTCCATTTGGCACTTGTGTGCAGTGATGGATTAGCCATTGGGCCAACAGCCTGTGCCCAGGGGCCATGGCCAATTGGGGGCCCCCCCAGAAAAATGGGCACCCCCTGTCCCGACCCCATTCCCTGGCAGGAGTGCTGGGTGTGAGGACTGGGGCAAAACCCCGAGCCCCAACCCCATTTCCCCTGAAGGAGCGCTGGCAGGGACTGCAAGCAGAAGGAGAGGGGACGGGCTCCCACTTCCTCTGGCCCAGGGTTAGAAACCCCTCTGCCTGTGTGCCTTGGAATTCTGTTGAGGCGGTTCCTCTGTAGCAGTGAGGAGGGATATTATGAAGTCAAGTTGGGGATGGGATATCAACAGTCGATTCCATCCGCCAACTGAATGACCCAAACCTGAGAATATAGCAAGTCATAGCCATTACTACCACTGTTAGCAGCTGCTGGGTGGTGCAAGGCTTCTCCATGTGCTTACTCCAGCTAGAGAGGAAAGATTCATTCCCAGCCCCCGAGGTAGTTCTCCCCCAAATCAAACTTATTTTCTCTGGCTTTGGGGGATGTGATTTCTCCATGAAGTGAGAATGGAGATTGAATTTTCCTCTGACACCTTGAGATGGCCAGACCTTCCAAGAGACTTGGACACTTCTGGTGGCGTAGTTTGAAAAACCTTAAGCTGGCAAAGTATGTGCTGAGCTTGGTCTGTGAATGCAACAAAGTTTAGAGCCAAATGTTCAATGAGGAAGCATAAATAGCATTTTGTGTGGGCTGACATATACTGCCCCAAATTTTACATACACATTAATTGATGGAAGTTGAAAATCCCCCTGAATTTTGTAGCGCTGTCAGTCTGGTGCCTTTTGTAAACACTTTCTATGCAAAATGTTCAGTGACTGTGAGCACTATTGGCACCATGAGTTCTAACAATTCTGTTCAGGTAGCATGCCTGCAAGCCTACTTACAGAGGTTAACAGGCATTGACTGATATTTGCTGATATAAATTTCCTTTTGGGAGGCCTTTTGTTCATATCACAATATATCACTACTTTAATATGACTGATAAATCAGTCAAACTAAGCTTAAATTTAACCTGTTGCCACATGTTGATTCAGACTTAGAGAATGCAGCTGCTGTGAAGAAAACTCTCTCCACAGCTCTCTAGGATATCTTATCTCTTTGAGATAACTGGATTGTAGTCTGTATAGGGGTTTGAAGATTATTGCTAGGTCTTTAAAAAGCATTGGGAATTGGAGGGGTAGCCAATGTAGTGTGGCATTCCTAGATTGTAAATCCAGAAAAGACAAATCAGATCAGTCTGACCTTCCTTACACAGGCCATAGAATTATTTTTCTTCATTAGTTACAATACTTAGTAAATTTGTTGCTGAACCACCTTCTTCTAGTTCAGGTCAAGGTATAGTAAGAGAAATCCTGACTCTAGGTCAATGGAAGTTTTGCCATTGACTTCAGTGGGCCCCAAATCTCACCCATAGTACAGCAGTAAATCAGTCTTAATATGAGAGAAGCATACCTATTTGTGCCTAAATCTGTAATTGAGAAAGAGAGAGAGAGTAGTCTTCTGACCAGCTGAAGTCAGAAGATGTTTCTGGCCACTGCTGCTATTTGGGCATCCATCAGTAATGGAGTCCTGTGAGGGGGTATATCAGACCCTCTGAGGCCCCCTGCTGGAGGCTTCATGCCCCTGCTACACCCTGCACCATCAAAAAGGGCAATTGAGGGGGTCCTCCAAGCTGCCTAGAGAGGCTGTCTGGGACACAGCCAATCAGGGCCCAACAGCCTAGTGTAAGAAGAGCTTCAGGACCAGAGGGAGTTCAGTTCCTTGCTGGAGCTGGAGGAGTGTGAATCACTCATGGAGCTCCAGAACCTCAGACCAGGGAGTGCTGCCAGAAGGCAGGGAGAGCGAGAAGGAGTCCTGAGCTGGTTGCTGGGACTCCATTAGGACAAGGCTCTGTGGTAAGGGAGGAGATGGTGGGGAGCCATGGGGAAATGGCCCAGGGAATTAGAGAAGCCATGTGACGTAATTTAAGGAACACAGCAGATGGCTGCTCTCTATAGGGTCCCTGGGCTGGGACCTGGAATAGTGGATGGGCCTGGTCCCCACCATCGCCTATTAGCCACTAGGGGGAAGTGGCCTGGACATTGAGGCAGAGAGTGAACTGAACTACAGCGGTCCAGTTGGAGAGTTGCAGCCAGAAAGCCCAAGAAGGTGAAGACATTGTCACCAGGGAGGGAGCCCTGGGGCACTACTCTATCCCAGAGCAGGGAAAAACAGAGAGTGCAGGCACACACACTTCGCCAAGGGGGCGCTTACAAGAGGTGAGTGCACCCCGTTACAAGTCCATAATATGGATTCTGCAGTTTGGACCACCTTAACAATTGCAGGGCAGACCCATTAATGTGAGGTGAAGTGAAATTTTCCTACTACTTTCTCTAGATACTTCCATCTTCTGCTCTTATCAAAGCTGAGACTGAGTGGGCCCTTCTTTACTCCAAATCTTTGGACAGCAGGGCGGACACACTGTCCATGCTAGAGGAACAAGATGCAGAGTATTGTTATCATGTTGATGGCACTGTAGCCTGTATCATCACATAGTGTCAGCAGCCCTGAATTATACATTAAATAAGCTGATCAGTTTGAGGCCTGCAGAAACCTCCAAGAAAGAGAAGGAGTTTCCTGTCACCACCAGTGTGATCTCTGAGAGTGAGCAAGGAGCAAGCTGTACCTGACTCTCTAGTCTTGCCAGTTCCTACAATAATGTCCACAGCAGATTATGATCAAGTGTTGAAAGCTGCTGATAGCTCTAAGATCTCTCACATAGATATTTTGGCTTCTGCCAGCCCTGAAGAGATCATCTATCACTAGCTCCATCTCCATGCCAAAACCAGCAGTGATGTCAGAGTGGAAAATACAAATAAGATATGAGTTATTGATGAAGTTGGTTAGTGGCCTCATAAGGTAATGATTATCATGTCAAAGGGGTTTAGAGGCAGGACAACAACTGGTGAGTTGAGGCGACAAGTTCCATGAGTTTAAATTGGACAATTGAAAGTTTTATGACATGTCCTTAGTAGTCACTGGAATTGTCTGCTGGCTTTCACTAACTGCTTGGGACATGGGTCCTATTCACATGTAGTAGTGCAGCCTT
Organism: Chelonia mydas; assembly: GCF_015237465.2. Taxonomy (NCBI): domain Eukaryota; kingdom Metazoa; phylum Chordata; order Testudines; family Cheloniidae; genus Chelonia; species Chelonia mydas. The sequence goes on along the minus strand of NC_051251.2, from coordinate 49,883,033 downwards.
CCCCTGTGCTTTCAGCACTCTTGCTTGACAGTTAGTGAGGCTGGTATTGTTTTGCCTTTGGCTGTATTTCTATGAAGCTGGAAAGGTTGTTCCAGATACTCAATCTACTCAACAGCTCTTTGCAGCAGGAAACATTTAAATCTGCAATTGTGCAGAGGTTCTCTGGCCAAGACTTTGGAAGAATGTGCTAGAAACAATTTTTTCACTGACATGGCATAAGATCATGATTCTTAACCTGTGTCTAATGAAATGGGAAGGATAAAAATTGTGAAACGACAGAACAGTGAACCATGGTGGTCTGCGAGGGAGGATCAATAGGAGAGAGATTTAGGGGGTAATGTATCCACATGCGTACATAACAGATGGTTGCAGTGCAAGCAATTTCTTGAGGCTACTACTCAGATTTGCAATTTTCTTGCCAGTCCACTCATTCCCTACGTACCCGATCTCTGCTTGGATCCCTGAAAATTGCAAGGTTGACCCAATTTGCATATTTCTAATCTTCAAAGCAATTCATGAAATAAAAATCTCCCAGCACAAAGTATTCCTCTGAGCTTTTGATAACTGGGACAATTACTTAACTTCCTCCAGGGTCTGTACCAGTTAAGAGGATGCTGTTGTTCTGGAACTCTCCCAAGCAACAACTGCTAACCTGCTTGACTGTGCCAAAAATAATTCTGTAACTGAGTAACATATGCATGCTCTTCATTTGCAATGCTACGATTTGGTGTTCATGGTCTGTGAACAGCATTCTTCACTTGTACTGTGCATAATATATGAGCTTTCAAGTTGTAAAAAGAGTCCAAGAATATCTCAATGCAGAGTCTGATCCTCTGTAGTGAAAGCTGGACCGGACACTTTCCTTGCAGTTTTGGTGATGTTAGTTATACATGTTTCATTACAGCTATATGATTCCTACAATTCTTTTATAACCTTGTAGAGTTCCCCCGGCACCAGAAATCAGAATCATGCAATTTGACTAATGCAGACATCTTTGCACCCTGAACAGGGTAACAGTAAACAATGCTCTTTCCAGATTCCTTTAAAAATATTTATTTTAACTTGCACAGAATCATTTAAACTCACTGTTTGTTTCTGGTTACACAAAATGAATCCTAGTCCTTAAAAATAAATAAATAAATAAAAAGCCCTGCCTAATTTATTACAGTAACTCCCTAGAGGTATACATGTACTATTGACTTCTGTATTGACTCATAATGCTAGTTCTTTGTTCTTCCTTTCCCTGAGAATCTCTTTTGTAACAAGGTTGAGCTTGTGGTTTTTTGCTTTGTTTTTTTTAACTCCTTGCAGATGTTTTGCAGTAATCTGTTCTGTTGCTTAGAATTCTATTGACACTAGACACTTAGGGCTCAGTCTTCAGTGATGCTAAACTTATGCTCAGTGCAGTTAGTGGAGGAAGCAAACTATCTGTAAAACACCTTTCCCACTTCTCCCAGACCTGGGGGAAACTTGGGGCCTGAACTGATCCTTGATGCAAATTAGAGCATCCATAGAACCGCTCTAATTTTTATCAGTTAGAAAAGTCCTCTAGAGACTATTGTGTTTCTCAGAGATTAGTAAAGTTCTCTAAACTCCAGTCCTGCCACCACCCACCTCAGGCCCCCATCTAATTATTTCCCTGCCACAACCCCTTTCGTGCATACCAGAGTGAGCTCTCGGTACAGCAGGTTGAAAAATGGAATTTCCCATGGGATGGAAATTCCAAGGTTTTGAAATATGGTTTCACCCAGAATCAGGACAAAGTCAAAATCTCGAAATTTTCAGACTATTTCATTTCCTGAAAAATTCTATTTTCTTATTGTTTTGACTTTTGTCATATTGTAATAATTTGACCTTATGAAAATGAAACAATTCCTGTGAATTTTTTGATTAAAGGTATATGTTCCTGAGAAATATTTCATTCATCAAATGAGTGTTTTCTGATGGAAAACTATTCCACTGGAAAATTTCACATCACCTCTGATACTCAGCTTTCAGGTCACTTTGTGTCACTCTTGAAAGGTTGTCCCGTGGAGCATCAGTTTAAGGCTATAAAAGGCATATTTGGCAGGCGAATATGGGATGGAGGAAAGGGTAAATACTGCAAGTCGTTAAAAGTAATATGTGCAGTCAGGCATTGCTTCAGCTTCTTATTTTTCTTTAGTGATCATATAAAGTGCTACACCATTAGTTACATGATTTCATGTGTGTCTGTTTCAGTGCACATAATGTTGCTAGATTTTCAATCATGATTCAGATAGTTGGTTCATCAGTCTTGCTGTGGCTCAAACTAAATGCTTCAGAGAAAGTTAAAGAAATTAAAACAACATAACCAAATTCACCTAATAATTTGTGTAATGCTGTACATGGTGGGAAAATCCTTCCTGATCCCTTCAAAACATCAGTTTAAACCCTGAAGCATGACATTTGATAAACCACAATCAGTATATTTGTCATAAAATTATTTAGCTCTTTGAAAAAGTATACAGTAGGAAATACTGACAATAAGGTAAATAGGACCTCTTTAACTAGAGACCAGATCCTGCAGACGTTTCTTGCAAAATGATCCCATGAAAGTCAATGCACACATTTGGTGAATAAGGTTTACAAGATCACATTCATTATGTATATTTACAGCAAAGTTCAAGGGATCACATAACAATGTCCCAGAAATAGAATGCCTGGGATTATTTTTTTCCTATTAACTTGTGTTAATTTAAAACAAAATTAACTATGCATAAAATCCTTATAATATATTATACCATTTGCTACCTAACTTTAGCTATACTTGAAACATTTTATTCTATATATTGACTTATTTCTATTACACAATTTAAAAACAATTTGTTTATAATAAATCCAACTAGTTAAAGAAAAAATATGAAGTAAGATAAAGCTAAGTTCAGAGGAGAGGGATAGAGATGGAAGGAAATGAAGTGCGGAGAAAGGAGGGGAAAGTGATGGAGGCTCATGCATTTAACAGGATAATTCAGATGCTTCCAGGAAAGTATCTCATATCTCTGACATTTTTCTTTTACAATATACAGTTCTTCCTAGGGTGGCCAAGTTTACAAAGTCTGTGCTCAAGACTTGAATTGTTGGTCATTTTTTGGATTTCCATTTTTGTAGTACTAGTCTTCTAGTAATTATTAGTGCTCTGCTTAGCCAGCGTTTTTTTTAGCTTTATTCAGCATCCAATTAACATCAATTAAGTTTGAAAATAGATGTTTCGTTTGTAACACAAATTTCTTTTATAGGAAAAATATTAACTCTACAATTTAGTTCTACCCAAAATATATGGGTGTAGGAGCACTCCCAGAGCATATGGGTTAATGTTGGCCCTGAATCACAGGGCCAACATTAGTATGACTTAGTGGCACCTGTTTTGAGCAGTCAGAAAGGTGTCCATATGATTTTACTGTTGGATTAATTTTAAACAGAGGTCCATGAACAGTTCAGAATACTAGCTAAAATTGGGTTCCATTGGTTAACAGAGAACAATTGGTCTAGTTCCTCCTCTCATTCCTTTTTTAGGGAATCTCTCTGTTTAATTCAAATTTGCTGGCCAAGTGTGCATATAGTGTTGCCATAGGTCTTGGCAATGCGTGAAATATTTGGAGAAAATAAAGGAATTCAGGGGGGTTGAGGTAGCGCATGTATCCGGACTAAACAGATGGGAGATGGCATGTATAAGTTGGATATATGGCCTCTCCTTCTTAGTCTCTCTTCAAATATCATAAAAGGGAGGAAGGTATCATTTCAATAAATTGACTCATGGTCAAAATCCCTTCCTTAATCCAGTCTGGCTAAATGATGTGGTTGTCTGCTATACAGAGTTTTGAGTTACCCCAGGTAGAGGCCTTGGCATTTAGAAGGGGGTATTTTTGAATTTAGTAGACATCATACACTAAGTATTTCTGGCTGCCACAGTAGTTGGTGATTGTTCTTTAGGGAATTAGTAGTAATCCAAGTGCAGTCAATTGAAAAAAGGGGTAAAGGAGCAACCAATTCTGCTTCCAGCTGGAGCCAAGCCAGGACTGTACAGCATGAGGGAATGAGTCACTGCATAGCTTGGCTAAGAATTATTGCCTGATGGCAAAGTTTAAAATTAGGGGAGTTTAAAACCACCTGTTTTGACAAGGAGCTGTAATCTGTGTAAGGAGATTCTGGGTTTGTTTACCGTACAAGAAGGGCTTAAACATGGTTTTAGATTTTTGGTTAAAATAAAAGTGAGGAATGTAGATAGGGAAGGAATTCATAATAAAAAGGATTCTGGGAAGTGCATTCATTTTAGTAGTTTATTTTTCTCCAAATGGGGAGAGGTAGCACCAGCCATCTATTTCAATAGTTTGCTAAACTGCATGATTAACGGGACTAGATTAACTTTGTCTATGCTTTTAATTTCCCTAGAGAACAGGATGCCAAGATATCCCAGGTTTGTCTGTTGCCACCCAGATGTCCCTATTGGAGAGTCACTTCCAGCTAGATCTGATGAGATCCTTATTGCTTCTGAGTTATCCCAATGTATCTTGTAGCCAGAGAATTTGCCAAAGTTATCTATTTTTTTTCAGAATGTTTGGCACAGATTGATCTGGATTTTTAATAAATAGGAGGATGTCTGTATATAGAAGGATTTTTTTTATCTCCTGAGACCCTTGATTTCATCTCTTGAATACCTTGGTGTTCCCTAATTCAGTGGCCCCCAACCTTTCCAGACTACTGTACTCCTTTCAGGAGTCTGATTTGTCTTGTGTACCCCCAAGTTACACCTCACTTAAACTACCTGCTTACAAAATCAGACATAAAAATACAAAAGTGTGACAGCATACTACTACTGAAAAATTGCTTACGTTCTCATTTTACCATAATAAAATAAATCTATTGGAATATAAATATTGTACTTACATTTCAGTGTGCAGTACATACAGAAATACAAACAAGTCATTGTCTGCATGAAATTTTAGTTTGTACTGACTTTGCTAGTGCTTTTTATGTCGCCTCTTGTAAAACTAGGCAAATACCTAGATGAGTTGATGGAAGACCTCTGTGTATCCCCAGGGGTACATGTACTCCTGGTTGAGAACCATTGCCCTAATTAGTATTGCAAATGGTTCTAATGCTAAATTGAACAGGAGAGGGGCAGGGACATCCCTGTTTAGATTCTTGAAACAGATCACAGCAGGGCAGGGGGAAGGAGATAGGATTTTCTATTTATTAGGCTACTAGATTTGGGATTAGAATATAACATCTTTATCCATGAAATAAAGGAATTTCCCAACTCAAATTTAGCCAGGGTAAGAAACAGATAATGCCAGTTCACTATGTCAAAGGTTTTCTCTGCATCAAGTGAAACGTTTGCATGGGAATGTCTAGAATGTTGGTGGAATGCCATAGCATTAATCAACTGATGTCTGAACCATGCTTTTTAAAATAAATCTCACTTGACTGGGGTGAACCATATCACTCACTACTTTTTCAAATCTCTTAGCCAATATTTTTGAAAGTATTTTATATCAGTATTGATTAAAGATATGAGTCAATAGATATTATACTTTCACACATCCTTTCCTGGTTTAAGTAGAACTGTAATTAGGACTTGCCTCATAGTAGGAAGTAACATACCATTCTCTAAGGCATTTTCATAAATGTACAACTGCTTAGGAGCCATAATTTCTTTAAGAGTGTGATAGAATGCTATCAGTAGATCATCAGGGCTGGGGGTGCGGGGTCTTGCCTAGACTCACTTCCTCCATGGCCTTGATTATTTCTTCCGACTGCAAGGGAAAAGCCATCCTGGCCTGCTACTTTTCTCAGATTTGTGGGAGGAGAAGAGTTTTAACAAAATTATTCAGTTCTGGGTCAGCTGGCCTGGTATTACTTTTAATGCTTATTTACAAAGATAGCCCTGATCATTACCTCAGTGTTGACTAATCTGTGGAAAGAAAAACACCAAAAGAAATAATTTACACAGGGCTTAATATTTATTTCAAAATAATGAACCAGATCTTGGCACACAGTCACCGCATGCACGACTCTTGTGGCACAAAGGAACTATAAGGGAGGAAAATTTTCCTCAGATGGAGCAAATGTAGGCTGTCATATTTGGCTCTACACCATCCCCCTCTCCAGGCCATGAGATGGGGTGAGTTGCGGGAGGTGAAGTGAGGGCACTGTCGTTACCCAGCTTAAAAATTCAGGAGCTGTTACATAAGTTAGAACATCCCTAAGGTTGCTCTAATTACAGAGAAGGTTTGAACAAACCCATGGATGTCCCAGGGATCAGGGGAGTGCATGTGATGTATTCTCAGCGTTGCCCCATTCCACTTCCCATCTGTTTCTATTCCCCATCCATCAGGTTCTGTGCCAAGCGCAGTTAGGCTAGAGCGAAGGATCAGGTATATTTTCTAGTTTTAGAGTACAATTAATGGGAAATCGTAGCCCAGCGCTGTGCTTATGATTGCTATTATAGAACATGATCATTCCACTTGGATAACATTGCTAAATAAAAAAATGCAATCAAAGCTATTTTTTAAACAAAGAACTAATGGTATGGATCTTGACGATGTAACACAGTCTCTAATGCTTCCTTCTAAACATCAAGTCACTATTCAGCCCTAAAACTATAGTCTCTTTCTCGTATGCAATTCCTTTGGGGGGGTTCAGTTTCTGCATCCTTTAATGTTGCTCCTTGATCACACATGCAGACACTGGTGAGTAATGTGACGCACTATCTCCCCTCTATGGTTGCATTCATTGCCTACTTAGTACTTTGTGCCAGTTTACCTAGAAAAACCAGAGTTGGCTAGTTGCAGAGCAAAGTTTTCTCGTGACCAATACTTGGTTTCACTGATAGAACATGAGTAAGGAGAGTGCCTTGCCGCATTGATGCTGGTTGTAGAACATTATCTTTTCTACACATTGTTATAAGGTTCTGAAGTATGTTTTGTGCCTTTGACCTGTTTGGGGGTATACAGGTTTTGGTAGGACTTTCAGACAGTTATTTGCAGGTTGTGACACTGGCACTTCCACAAACCAGACCCAAGGATGTAGTGCTAAAATTGAAGCCTAGTAACTTGGGTTTGGCCTGTCATTCAGCTGTTTTTTCTAGCTCCTTTGCTCTTTTACTTCTACTTTCTTTTACTTTTCTACCTTAAATTCTGTTTACCTTCTAGCTGGAGGCAAGAGGACACAACTATTCTACTCCTGGGATAAAATGAATTCAATAAGCATTGTCTAAAAACTATATATTCACTTTAATTCTTCTATTTTCCTGATGTGGTAGTTATCATTTATTTAAAACGTTCAGAGCTGTGCATGTAGTAAATTAACCACTTTGCAATCCTCTTTTACTAAACTTTTACCATCCTATTCAACTGCACAGAATAAGTATTAAATGGCACATAAGAATTACCATTGGCTAGTTATGTGAACTCTTATTTGACGTATTAAACGGGTGTGCTGTATTCAGAATAGGAAAGATAGAGTATGAATTAGAAAATAAGTTTGCTTCCCTTTACCACACAGTGTCCCAGGAGGAGACAGCTCATGTGTCTCTAATAGCACTGGCAGATTGCATTGGCATTTGGGCACACCAGATGTCCTTGTAGATACCCAGTGGCAATGAAGATAAATTTACCTCCTTTTGAAATAAAAATAAAAAATGCTTTCATGTAGTCAGCTTCAATATCTGAGTTTTACTTTGGTATATCATAGAAACCTTGATTTCTTTCCTATCCTTGGGCACAGGAGATCCCTAAACTGAACATACACAGGAACATCTCCCTCCTGTCCACTCAATGAAATGTGATGTACAGTGCAGAGAAACAATGACAACTGTGTTGGAAACCAGGTCAGCTCTCTCTTCCCTACAATGGCCCCAATCCAGCAAAGTACTTGTGTGCAGTAGTATTGCTGACTACAATGGGATTATTCATGTGCTTAAAGTTATGCATGTGCTTAACTGCTTTGAGGGAGTGGATTTAAAGAACTTTTAAAAAAGCTTGATTGCTGTCAAGGTTCCTTCCCCACTCTGAACTCTAGGGTACACATGTGGGGACCTGCATGAAAAACCCCCTAAGCTTATTTTTACCAGCTTAGGTTAAAACTTCCCCAAGGTACAAACTATTTTACGTTTTTGTCCCTGGACTTTATTGCTGCCACCACCAAGCGTCTAACAAATATAACTGGGAAAGAGCCCACTTGAAAACGTCTTTCCCCCCAAAATCCCCCCAAGCCCTACACCCTCTTTCCTGGGGAAGGCTTGATAAAAATCCTCACCAATTTGCACAGGTGAACACAGACCCAAACCCTTGGATCTTAAGAACAAGGAAAAAGCAATCAGATTCTTAAAAGAAGAATTTTAGTTGAAGAAAAAGTAAAAGACTTACCTCTGTAAAATCAGGATGGTAAATACCTTGCAGGGTAATCAGATTCAAAACACAGAGAATCTCTCTAGGCAAAACCTTAAGTTACAAAAAGACACAAAAACAGGAATATACATTCCATTCAGCACAACTTATTTTATCAGCCATTAAAACAAAACAGAATCTAATGCATATCTAACTAGATTGCTTATTAACCCTTTACAGGAGTTCTGGCCTGCATTCCTGCTGTGGTCCTGGCAAAAGAAAAAACACAGACAGAGAGAACTCTTTTCCCCCGCCCCCCCAGCTTTGAAAGTATCTTGTCTCCTCATTGGTCTTTTTGGTCAGGTGCCAGCGAGGTTATCCTAGCTTCTTAACCCTTTACAGGTGAAAGGGTTTTTCCTCTGGCCAGGAGGGAATTAAAGGTGGTTAGCCTTCCTTTTATATTTATGACACGCCCCCAAATCACAGATAGGGTGAAACGCTGGCTGTGATTTCTTCCTGGAGCTCTAGGAGAAAACAGAGTTAATAAGACACATGCACCTCTAAATATACTACCAAGTATATAAAGACTAACAATATTTTCCACATCTCAAGGACAATTTTAACCAGTTGTTTCTGGGAAACTTTCACAGGAGAGTGCATCAGCCACTTTGTTAGAAGCTCCTGAGATGTGTTGGATGTCGAAATCAAAATCTTGGAGAGCTAAACTCCACTGAATAAGTTTGTTATTTCCCGTGGCGGCATGAAGCCACTGTAGCGCAGCATGGTTGGTTTGCAGGTGGAAACGCCGTCCCCAAACATATGGGCGTAGCTTTTCGAGAGCATAGACAATGGCGTAACATTCTTTTTCACTGACTGACCACTTGCTTTCCCTCTCAGACAGCTTCTTGCTGAGAAACACTACAGGGTGGAATTCTTGATCCAGTCCTTCCTGCTTTAAAACTGCTCCCACACCATGCTCGGATGCATCTGTGGTTACAAGGAACGGTTTGTCAAAGTCTGGGGCCCTTAGCGCAGGGTCAGACATGAGTGTCGCTTTAAGCTGGTTAAAGGCCTTCTGACACTCTTCGGTCCACTGAACGGCATTTGGCCGTTTCTTTTTGGTTAGGTCAGTCAGTGGGGTGGCGATTTGGCTGTATTGCAGTACAAATCGCCTGTAATATCTGGCCAAGCCTAAGAAGGATTGGACCTGTTTCTTTGACTTTGGGACAGGCCACTTTTGGATACCACTTTTGGATTTGGCCTGTAGGGGGTTGATAGTTCCTTGACCCACCTGGTGTCCAAGGTAAGTCACTCTGTTTAGGCCTATTTGACACTTCTTAGCCTTAACAGTTAGTCCTGCCTCCTTTATGCACTCAAAGACTTTTTGTAGATGTTCCAGGTGTTCTGCCCAGGAATCCAAAAATATGGCCACACTGTCAAGGTAAATGACTGCATAGTCTCCTAATCCTGCTAGGACACCATCTACAAGTCTTTGGAAGGTGGTGGGTGCATTCCACAGCCCGAAAGGGGAGTACATTAAATTCATACAGCCTGACATGAGTGGTGAAGGCTGACCTTTCCTTGGCAGATTCATCTAGCGGTACCTGCCAGTAGCCCTTGGTTAAGTCCAAGGTAGAGATGAACTGGGCCCGTCCCAGTTTCTCTAATAGTTCATCTCTGCGTGGCATTGGATAGTTGTCTGGGCGAGTTACAGCATTTAGCTTACAGTAGTCCATGCAAAAACATATCTCCCCATCTGGTTTGGGAACTAGAACCACTGGAGATGCCCATGCACTGCCAGAGGGGCAGATTACACCCATCTGTAACATATTCTGGATCTCCCGTTCTATAGCAGTTTTAGCTTGAGGCGACACCTGGTAAGGTTGGACTTTAATCGGGTGAGCATTACCAGTGTCAATGGAGTGGTATGCCCGTTCAGTCAGTCCTGGGGTGGCTGAGAAAGTCTGTGCATAGCTAGTGCACAGCTCCTTGATCTGCTGTCGCTGCATACGCCCAAGGGTCATGGAGAGGTTCTCCTCTTCCACATCACCAGCACTTTTCCCTTCGTAGTAGACACCTTCAGGCCACTCAGCGTCTTCTCCTCCCTGAGCAGTAAACTGACAAACCTTTAATTCTCTGGAATAAAAGGGATTTAGAGAATTAATATGGTACACTTTAGGCTTTCGGTTGGAGGTGGGGAATGCTATGAGATAATTAACAGCTCCCAGGCGCTCCTGGACCGTGAATGGTCCTTCCCACGATGCTTCCATTTTATGGGCCTGGAGCGTCTTTAAGACCATGACCTGGTCCCCTACTTTGAAGGAATGCTCTCTGGCATGTTTATCAGACCAGGCTTTTTGCTCTTTTTGAGCATCCTTTAGGTTTTCTTTAGTAAGGGCTAAAGAGGTTCGGAGGGTGTTTTGTAGGTTGGTTACAAAGTCCAGAATGTTAGTTCCTGGAGAAGGTGTAAATCCCTCCCATTGCTGCTTCACCAACTGTAATGGCCCCTTAACCTCGCGGCCATATACAAGTTCAAATGGGAAAAACCCTAAACTGGGATGTGGTACAGCTCTGTAGGCAAAGAGCAACTGCTGCAACACTAGGTCCCAATCATTGGAGTGCTCATTTATGAATCATGGCCCCCAAAGTCCCATTACATTTCTCCACCAGGCCATTTGTTTGATGATGGTAAAGGGTGGCAACCAAGTGATTCACCCGATGAGCTTCCCAAAGGCTTTCCATAGTTCCTGCCATGAAATTAGTTCCTGCATCTGTGAGGACGTCGGAGGGGCATCCTACCCTGGCAAAAATGTCTGCTCGTGCCTGGCACACACTTTTAGCCCTGGTGTTGCTTAGAGCTACTGCTTCTGGCCATTGGGTGGCAAAATCCATGAAAGTCAGTATGTACTGCTTTCCTCTGGGTGTCTTTTTCGGAAAAGGACCCAGAATATCCACAGCTACTCGCTGAAATGGAACTTCAATGATGGGGAGTGGCTGGAGAGGGGCTTTGACCTGGTCTTGGGGTTTTCCCACTCTTTGGCACACCTCACAAGACCGGACATAGGTAGAAACATCCACTGGGAGGGAATAGGCAAGGAATGACCTCCCCAAATGGTCTTTGGTCCTGTTCACCCCAGCATGGCCACTAGGATGATCGTGGGCTAAGCTCAAGAGCTTTACCCGGTACTTAGTTGGAACTGTCTGAGGATTCCAACTGTCTGAGGATTCCAGTCTTCCTGGTGTCCACCAGAGAGTTTCCTTGTATAAAAGCCCTTTTTCTACAACAAACCTGGATCAGTTAGAAGAGCTGAGAGGCGGTGGATTGCTCTGTGCCGCCGTCCAAGCTCTCTGGAGGCTTTCATCTGCTTCCTGTTCAGTCTGGAACGGTTCCCTTGATGCTGGAGACATCAGTTCCTCATTGGATTGTGGACCTAGGCTTGGTCCCTCTGGAAGCGATGCAGATGATGGGGCTGTTTCCATTGACTGTGAACCGCTCTTCACTGGGGCACTATGTTGGGTTTCAGGCTCCGGCTGAGCCTCTTGTGTAGGGTTATCGGCTGCTGCCGGTTCAGGTTCGGTGGGGTCCTCTGGTGTTGGGGTTGCGAGTACTGGATTCAGTACTGGCAATGGGTCTGGTGTTGGTTGTTCCGCTGGTTCCGGTTCTGGGGCCGGCTCTGTCTGGGTCTCTGGGACGGGATCCACTACTGCTGTTGCAGACATTGGCATGGGGTGCAGTTCCATCACCTCTGACTGGGTCCTGGTAGAAGTTTCCGGAACAGAGCTAGGTGTGATGGCTTGCTTAGCCTGGCTGCAGGTGACCATTCCCACCCTCTTGGCTAGTTTCACATGATTGGCCAAGTCTTCCCCCAACAGCATGGGGATGGGATAATCATCATAGACTGCAAAAGTCCACGTTCCTGACCAGCCCTTGTACTGGACAGGCAACTTGGCTGTAGGCAAATTGAAAGAGTTGGACTTGAAGGGTTGAATTGTCACTTGGATATCTGGGTCGATTAAATTGGGGTCCACTAAGGAAGCATGGATAGCTGACACTTGCGTTCTGGTGTCCCTCCATGCGGTGACCTTCCTGCCCACACTCACAGTTTCCCTCCACTGCGAGGGTCTCTGGTGTGATTCTGGTGCAATGAACTGTAATCTGTTGGGGTTCTTGGGGCAGTTGGCCTTTACATGCCCCGGCTCATTACATTTAAAACATCGTCCAGTTGACGGGTCACTGGGGTGAGGTGGGTTGCTGGAGAACGGTGTGGCAGGATGATAAGGGGTCTGGAGTATTCCTTGGTGTGTAGTTGGGGCCTTGGGCTGCCCCCAGTAGTAGGGAGTTGTCTGAGGGGGTCCCTTCTGGTATCCGCTCCAACTGCGACCAGGGTTGTTCCTCTCTCCACCCGTTTTGTTCCAGATTGCCCTGCCTCTCTGGCGGTCTGGAACTGCTCGTATTGATCAGCATAAGCAGCAAGACTTTCTGCTGAGTCCATTTCCTTATCCCATAAACACGGTTTTATTTTCTCCTTGGACATCGTCAGGAATTGCTCCTGAGCTATCAAATCACACATGCCATCAAAACTAGTGACACCCCTTCCTTGGACCCCTTTATCTAACAGATCCTTCATCTGGTTTAGATAAGCCACATTACTTAGTCCAGGCCCTCTCTTAAGGGTTCGAAATTTTACTCTGTACGTTTCAGATGTAATTTGAAATTGCTTTAAAACCAAATCCTTGAACTTATTATAGTCAGAAGCCTCATCAATAGGCATCTTATTGAATATGTCCAGAGCTCTTCCAGTCAATTTTGCGACCAATGTGGTCATCTTGTGAGCTTCAGGAATTTTATGGAGAGTGCACAGTCTTTCAAAGGTGAAAAAATATTCAGCAATATCACTGGATTCATCATACTGTGGACATAGTCGCTCCCATCTGTGGATTGTTAGGGTTATCCAGTAGATTCCGCTCAGTCCTTACCTTCTCCATCTCCAGTGCATGCTTCCTCTCTTTTTCCTTCTCCTCCAGTTCTTTTTCCCTTGCCTCCATAGCTCTCCTGTGGGCAGCCTCTAGGCTTTTTCTGCCTCTTTCACTGCCTCCAGTCTGGTTAACTGTGACAAGCTGCAAACCTCTAGTAGGTACTGCACTTACCCAGACATCCACAGGCAGGAACAAACCCAGCTGAATTACATGAATGCTTCTTCTAGCCCAGGGGTGGGCAAACTTTTTGGCCGAAGGGCCACATTGGGGTTGCAAAACTGTATGGAGGGCTGGGTAGGGAAGGCTGTGCCTCCCCAAACAGCCTGGCCCCTGTCCCCTATCCGACCCCCCTCCCACTTCTCGCCCCCTGACTGCTCCCCTCGAAACCCCTGACCCATCCAACCCCCCCTGCTCCTTGTTCCCTGACAGCCCCCTTCTGAGACCCCCTGACCCTAACCACCCCCCCAGGACCCCACCCCTGTTCCCTGACTGCCCCAACCCCTATCCACACTTGTCATAAATATAAAGGGAAGGGTAAACCCCTTTAAAATCCCTCCTGGCCAGAGGAAAAATCCTCTCACCTGTAAAGGTTAAGAAGCTAAAGGTAACCTCGCTGGCACCTGACCAAAATGACCAATGAGGAGACAAGATACTTTCAAAAGCTGGGAGGAGGGAGAGAAACAAAGGGTCTGTGTGTTGTTGGTATGCTGCTTTGCCGGGGATAGAACAGGAATGGAGTCTTAGAACTTTTAGTAAGTAATCTAGCTAGGTATGCATTAGATTATGATTTCTTTAAATGGCTGAGAAAAGAATTGTGCTGAATAGAATGACTATTTCTGTCTGTGTGTCTTTTTTATAACTTAAGGTTTTGCCTAAAGGGATTCTCTATGTTTTGAATCTAATTACCCTGTAAGGTACCTACCATCCTGATTTTACAGGGGTGATTCCTTTACTCCTATTTACTTCTATTTCTATTAAAAGTCGTCTTGTAAGAAAACTGAATGCTTTTTCATTGTTCTCAGATCCAAGGGTTTGGGTCTGTGGTCACCTATGCAAATTGGTGAGGATTTTTACCAAACCTTTCCCAGGAAGTGGGGTGCAAAGGTTGGGAGGATTTTGGGGGGAAAGACGTGTCCAAACTACGTTTCCCAGTAAACCCAGTTAGAGTTTGGTGGTGGCAGTGGTTATTCCAAGGACAAAAGATAAAATTAATTTGTACCTTGGGGAAGTTTTAACCTAAGCTGGTAAAAGTAAGCTTAGGAGGTTTTCATGCAGGTCCCCCCATCTGTACCCTAGAGTTCAGAGTGGGGGAGGAACCTTGACAACACCCCTACCCCCTGACAGGCCCCCCGGGACTCCCATGCCTATCCAACCCCCACCCCTGACCGCCCCCCCCCGAACCTCCACCCCATCCAACTGCCCCCTTCTCCCTGTCCCCTGACTGCCCCCCGGAACCCCCTGCCCCTTATCCAACCCCCTGGGCCCCTCATCATGCCGCTCAGAGCGGCATGTCTGGCAGCCGTGCTGCCCAGCCGCCGCCAGACATGCTGCCATACTTCCCTGCAGGAGCGTGCAGACCTGCTGCCCAGAGCGTTGCCCACGCGGTGGCGTGGTTTTGGAAGAGGGGAACAGCAGGGGAGGGGTCAGGGACTAGCCTCCCCGGCCAGGAGCAGGGCAGGATAGTCCCGCGGGCCAGATGTGGCCTGCGGGCCGTAGTTTGCTGACCTCTGTTCTAGCCACCCATGAACCAACAATGGAGAGGCTCCAGCCAATTCCCCCAGCATCCCAGCCTAAGACCCCAGGGCTGTACAGTCATGCCCTGGTCAGAAGCCTGACCAATGTAAGTTTATTACCCAGTCTGCCACTTCTACAAAGGAAAGTGGACAGACTTCATAACTTCCGATACTAGGATAGTACATACAATCCAACAGGATATTAATGTTCAACACAGCAAAACTTTTAAAGTGATACCTTGCAAGGCATACCTTGTATGAAACATTATATGACAGTGGTGAATATGGGGGTTTCAAGGTGTTGCTTTGGGGTACAGAGTCTCACATTCGCCACTAGTTTAAATCAATGGAGTTCTGCCCATTATGCTGCTCTGGGAAATATCACTCAATAACTCTGCTTGAAACAGTACAAGACCTCAGCACAACAGTAACAGGCCTGTTGATACAGAGTTTTACAAATGCTGTCCAACTCAACAACATCTGCTGTGCCAGTGGCTACTGAATATACATGCTGTCTGCTCTCTTTCTCCAACACTTTAATCAATATAGCCACTGAAGTCTTCGATTTTCCATAAACATCTTGTATCTGATAGCTGTAAATTCTTTATCTCCTTAAGAAGGGTACTCTTGGTTGGAGGCAAGGATATAATAGCTCTGTATAAGAATATATTATGATGTTTAATGACTGCATTAATTCTTTGAGGCCATTTTTTCTTGATTTGGCAGATCTGTATGAGGCTTCTCACCTGGCATCCAGCAATGAAATATACATCTTTAGGTGTATACTAACTTACTAAATGAAAAATGATTCAAGGTAGTACAGAGTTCTAATAGATCATACCAACAGTAGCATCTAGTTGAGGACATCTTAAGCCTTTGATTGGAGTGGTTAGAGTTTGTAAACTGCACTGATTTAACATCTACAAGTCAAAGAACTTGCAAGTTCACTCGTGCAGATAACGGAGCTTGAAGGCTCCACAGGCTGAATAGCTCCATATCATGGAGCTTAATTAGTACATACTTCATATGTCTGTGCTGACGAATGTGACAGAGTGAATGGCCCTCTAATTATCTGTAGGACAAGAACAATGACACACAGCTACACAGATTCCCCCACATTTCCACACCAATTTGCATAGCCAGCTTAAGTAGTGAGACAGGAATTCAATCTCCATATATCTTCTCTTGCTAACAAGGGCACCAAATAGTGCCACTTGTGTTAATATAAACACCTATCCACTCAGAATTAGACTGAAACCACCAGCTTCTTTTGTGTAGCCCACAGAACAGCCATGCAATAGTAATGGTTTTTTTTTTCCTCCAGTGACTACTGAACTGAGCTGGATTTGAACTATCACCAAGAGAGAGAAGATTCCACAGCTTTTCACCAATTCCTTGACTATTCATCTAGACCTCTTCAATGTAAACTCTTAAAATAAAGTAGTTCTGCAGAAACAGACAAGAAAATTAGAACTCTTAAGTAGTTAAGGTTTTTTAATTGTTGTTCATAAGGAAACTAATGACTGTCCCTACACATCCATTATTGCATTCACTATATTTTATATGGAGAGTAAAGAATAATTTCCAGCTATGCATTCTATGACAATTTAATGTCAAAAATAATAGCTGAGTTTCTCATTATAATAGAGCTCTTATGTCAAGCCATTTAGCCTTATGGAAGAATGTATTAACATTTACTAGATTCAGTAACTGTGCAGTAATAAATTTGGTAAGATACAAGTTATTGGTGAAAAATGGCATATTTCAAAACACAACAACATTTAGTGTGTTCCTGATGGCCACTAAAGTAAAGGCTAAAAAACCCAGCTTATTGTATAATGTTTTGGAAAGTGGAACACAGGACAAGTTGTCTTTGGGGTGAGATTTTTCCAAGTTAGATTCACCATGAGGTAGAGATCAATGTTTGTGAGTGTCCATGTAATGTTTGAGTGAAATCCCTACAAGTCAATTTTTGAGATGAGGGGGAAAAAAAAAAGAGTGGAGGGGATATAACTCAGAAATTGTTGAATGGGGTTAGATCATTGAGGCGATGTATATTCAAACACTCCCCACAATTCCAATATCTGGAGTGGAATGATTTTGTTAAAATGATCAGCAGTGAAATGATTAACTATTTTGATGTTCAACTCACATCATTCTGTTTCAGAGTTAACCTCAATTGAGAATAGGAAGAGTTAGTTCACACCTCTTCGGGGATTAAATGCTGACCCTCCACTGAGCAAAGCCTTAGTATACAAATGAGCTTTACACAAAGAAGTTTGTAAATTCTGAGGAAAAGACAGTACTTAATCAAGTGGCCTGGTTTAGAGCCCTTGTGTGTGTGTGTGTGTGTAGCCTTTCCCACAAAGCCACTACAGCTTAATGGCATTGGTAGCAGCCGGGAACACTATATACTCTCTGCACAGGGGATTCAGATCTGTGCAAATATATAATGGCAGATCACCCACGAGTGTAGAGGTTTCCTGTGTAGTATTCAGGGCCTTCTGTTTCCCTGGAGCAAGTGGGGTTGGTAAGCAGTACTTGTGCCTTTGGGCTGTTACAGTCAAGCTGTCTGCAGATTCAATACTACATTGATTTCATCTTTGAAAGGGTTTCTTCATAATTTATAACCATGAAGCATGATTAATTACTATAATTTTAATCCCAGGTACACTAGTGCAACTTCAGATCATAATCAAATTCATTTTTATTGAATTAGTATTGAGTTTAGTAATGTGCATGAAACTCTCTCTCCCACTTTCAAAATGTGCACTGTGGTCTTTAGTTGATTTTTCTTTTTTTGGCCATTAACTGAGTTTATTTTGGAGGTGAGGTTTATCATTTTCACACCATTTTCTTGAAGAATCAGAGCAATCAAGAGGGCAGACATAAAAAATAATTTGAATGTTTGAATCAACTCAAAACCATCAAAATTAAAGAAGTGATATGAAAGTGTCCTATCGTGAATTAATGTGACCTTTGCCATAAAGGCTCTCATCATAATGTATTTTGATATTTTAGTGAATGTCACATCTCACTACACTACAGCTTCACTGTAATTTAACATAAGGTATTAGACAAATAGTGCTGATTAGGCTCCAAGTGCCAATCAAATTTTGCTAAGTCACAGCAGGCTTGCTGTCTTAGAAATGTAGCCAGCTATCAGGCTGCTCCAGATTTCCTCATGTCTCTGTGCTTACTGTGCTAAATACTTTTCAGAAAAGGCTATTAACTTGGACCTGGAAGGGATACTTCCACTCACATTAGAATAATGTTCTAAAGGTAGTGCTGCTTATTTCAAGGAAAGAAGAGCTCAGCTTAACATTGACCCAGATTCAAACTGAGATCCCACCCAAAAGCAGTGAATTAAATTTATGTAACACACTAAGGTTTGGTCATGCCTTTTGGGCACAGCCCATAGCAAGAGGTTGCAAGAAACTGCTCTGCCCCATGAGATTTTGGCCTCAGGAGATGGATTGCTGCTTGAATTCCCTGGAAGACAGTAGGAGAGCACCCCCTCCTGTATCTCTTTTTGGGTGTAGCCTGCTCCTCACCTATGCTGTAGTTTTACTCCAGGGCATGGTGATCAGGGGGAGGTAGGCCTTTGCCCCACATCCTTTGGGTTGCTGTGCATCCCTTGACAGCAAAGACTAATTGTGCCTGACTTTGTGGGCCATGCAAAGGAGGGTGCTGGGGTGTCTTGGGCTTAAGAAACTAACGTAAGACCAAAAAGATCTGGGCTCAATTCCTGGCTCTGATAAAAGTTTCCTGTAAGACTTTGGGTTAGTCAATAAGGGCTTTCTCCAAAGCCCACTGAAATCAATGGGAGTCTTTCGTATAGATCTGGCCCTTAATCCTTCTGGGACAGAGCCTCAGCTGATGCGAATCAAACTAGAGCCATTGGCTCCAATAGAGCAAAGCAAATTTGCACCAGCTGAGGATATGGTTGTTTGTCTTAGTATCACTTTTGCAAGGCAGAGATAAAAATACTCCCCATAACTTCACAGGGATGTTGAATAAAATCCATGAATGTCTGCAATACTCAGATACTGTAGTATCAGGGGCCATATAAACCATCTTTCCTATCTAGGTATATCAGAGCATTTATGTCCTTTCTTCCCCATTCTTAGTGCACATCCAGGCATTATTCAATTAGTTACCTGTATAGTGTAAAAATAGCAAGCCTGTCCTACAATGTAAACCTTTCCAAAATGAAAATGCTATTTTTCTGGTATCTCAGTAGATGTACAACAGATAGTTTAAAATAGGAGCTGGTTTATGTATAATCCCCCCCCCAACTTCAATTTCTATTTCCACAAGAGATAATTTTTGTGAAAGTGAGGGAACCAGTTCATTAGGTGCAATTAGAAGAAAACTGTCCCTTAGGGTCAAAGTAACTCAGCCAAAGTAAAATGACTCATGGCCAGGACCGGCTCCAGGCACCAGCAAAGCAAGCATGTGTTTGGGGCAGCACAGTTCCGGGGTGGCATTCCGGCCCCCCTTTTGTTGTGTTTTTGCTTGGGCAGTTGTGCTCTCGAAGCTTGGGGCGGCAAAAACCCTAGAGCCGGCCTGCTCATGTTGGAGGGCTCTCATCCCTTGAGGATACTAATGTCATGCTAGCTTATTTTTCCAACAATATTAGCAATTTTACTTGAAGTTACTTTTTCATTACTATAATGTTCTTGAACCTTAACTAGGGAAAGAATACAGTACAACTAATTTTCTTACAGGGAACATTTGGACCTAGCATGCAGTTTATGGCCTTTTTAAATTTCTTCTTCGGTAAAACACACCTACTGTACAATAAAAGTTCCATTTAGAAAGATTTTACTGCAGCCCCTGCTTCACTAGTTTGGTATTTATTTTTTTATGAAAATATCACCACCATAGAAATTAGAACAGCAAGAATGCTAGGTAGTATAAAGTCCATATTAACTTAATGGGAGCTGTGGGCACATCTCAAGGGAAGGCTTGTGAATATATGCAATACTGTAACATATCTAATATAGTAGTCTTTAGAGTCATTCATTTCAAGTGGTTCCTAAACAAAGTTTCCAAAATATGTCAGGGCAAATTCTGCCCAGTCTCATATTCCCATTGTATTTTTGATTGTTTTATGGTGTACGAGACACGTAGATATTGAGATGACACAGACTGCACTCTTCGTAATTGAAATCCACATTTACAAAAATAAATCATTCATTGGGTTATTTGCAAAACCTACATTTATGTGTGGAAATTGTGTATTTTACATGTGCACCTGAGGAGCACAACCACCCAATTTGTGTGCATAAATGCAAAATCTTGCAGGTAACCTGATGTGTTCCTATTGTTGCAGACATGCAGTTTGAAAACTGAGACCATTGTGGAGGTATTCTTTTCCTTTTTTTCCCAGCTATTAGAGTTGGGTTTTTTTTTAAAAAAAATCTTGGATCTTCAAATCAATTTAAGTCAAGCTGCAGTCGCCTCTCTATGGAGACTTTTCTGCAATTTAACAGATCTCAGTGTTAGGAAAGTGTTCCTGATATTCAGCTTAAATGTTTCCTTTGTTCTGTTTTATCTCACTGTTCCTAGTAATATCCCCGTGGCCCATCTTAAGTCATTTCTACCCGTCCTTTGGGTTTACATTTTTGTTCTGTCATTACATACTGACCACAACCACATTTCACTCTTACTGAACTTTAATATGTCCCACCCTTACGTGGCCATCCCAGTGTTCTATGAACTAATGCCTTGTAAAAATCAAAGTAACTACTATGCAAAAAATTAGACTGTAGTTACCACCTGAAAGCTACACAAAACTCTTTAATCAGAGTCTTTCTTCAACAAAGCACTGCCTCTAGGTTGGCAAGGCTATTTACTTCTGGTGTGTAATAAAAATGTAATTTGTAAATGCCAGATTTCTTTTTTCTCTGGCGATAGTTGTAACAGCTAAAAACAGTTGACTTTTGATCCCCACTGGGTTAAGTCAAATAGCCTTATTATTTTTCAATACAACTTATCGTTTGTTTGTCTTTAGCTGACAGCTGAGTTCAGCAGTGGGAGAAAGTTGATCTGCTCTGCTCTTAGAAATCTCTGTAGCTGATGAATTTGTGTATGAAGAGCAGCACAGAAGATAGTTTAGTAACCTAGAGGTAAATACATTATTGATGTTCATCTATTAAAACTGAACAGCCCAGCCACTCTTGAGACAGCAAACTTTTAGTTCAGAAGACATTGATTAAGGGGTTTTACATAACTTTTGTGTAACCTCACTGACCTCAGATTTTGCATTAAACAGTAATTGCTATACAGAAAGAAAGATATATATATATATATATATATATATATATGAATGACATCTTACCAGGCAAAACCAAACCAAAAATAGTTACGTTGGCACTAAGCTTACAAGAAATACTAACCTTTACTGAAAATTGCCTTAAAACATTATAGAGAAAAAGTATCAAACACCACAAGGCAAAACACTCCTGGGCAAATTCTCTACTGACACATATGGACAGAACTCAGTGAACCTGAATGGAATTTTGCCTCTTCAGACCATTAGAGAATTGGCCTTCTAAATTGGAGAGCCTAGAAATTCATAGGTAAGAATCAAATCAAATACTCCATTAAAGTCTACACATAGATCTACCCCAGTACTACTACCCTCAGAACACACTCAGCGCAAGACAATTTCAACCACGTGATAACACTCGTTTCATCAGTAACCTCAAGAATAAGGTAAATTACACTAGGGTACATAAATCCTAATCTTTGAAGTATCAGCCAGGTGTTCTCAACCTTTATATCTTAATGGAGTGCATCTTCTGTGGATCATTTTGCCTCATTTGCTGTGGAACCTCAACTCCTGTTTGCCTTTCAGAAACATCGCTGTGCTAACTACTGCAATTGCCTATCTGGAAAAGGCATAGTACACATATACTTAATGTATTTTTATCTAACTTGAATGTGTATGAGTACTCCCCTTTATGATTTTTAAAAGTCTTTTTATTGGGCTTTAAACATACTGACTTCTAATTAGTCGATAGTGAGCCATGCAGACACTATAATGCACTTGTCAGCCATGCAACCTTTATTATGAACATGAAAAGAGTTGTTAATACCTAAATCATTCCTCTGTTAATCCCCCCAAAACTAGTCAAGAGCAGCATTCCTAACCACTCATATCTCCAAAACAAATTACCTGTCACTTCTGATATACATCTTCTCACAATGTACACAGAATACCTGGAAATCAGATTCAAATTCTTAATAACTCAGATTTCTGTTCTTAACAAGTGATAAATCATTCTAAATTTTTAAAGTAAAAGTTTGTCCATCTCTAAAATATTTTCTGAGATCATCATTTTCTACATGTCACACTTTCAAATCACACCACAGGCACAATGTCCAAGCATGGGAACCTTAACCCTTAGGAATTTGAGGATTAATATGCTCATAATCATTCTGATTTACTGATTTTACTCATTCTGGGTACCTGAAGCCCCCATACATCTCCAACACAAGGCCCAACCTGCAAATCTCCATCCTTTCTATAGTGAACCCTCAGCCACCTTGCTAGCCTCCTTCTTCTGCATCTCATCCATCTATACCTAACTGGTAACCAGCTCTTCTAGACTTTCTGCCAGGAATTTCTCCTACTCCTACTTGTCCAGTCCCTTATGGTTACCTATCTGAAATGATGGAGCAAGACAAGGCTACAGGGTTGATATCTTAACTAGAAAGCCAGGCTGGGGAAAAGGGGAGGATTTGATATCAACAGGAATCCTGACTTGGCCTTGCCTCTGTTCTCTCAGGTACAGTGCAACCTAGTGGCTTTCCCCAAACCCTGGAAATTATACAGTCTCCTAAGGGTTGATAGAATGAATATAGTATGAGCATTTAGGCATGTAAAATGAGTATTAACAATATATGCATATGTCGTGGGGCCAGTACCCCTCCCTTCCATCACTCCGGGGTGGGGTACAGGCATGGTAGCCTGGCAGTTAAGTCAATATGATTGTGCTCAGCCACTCGGCTGTGTAGTCCAATGTCCAGAGTCAATACAATCACTGTCACCTGCAGGGGAGTGCGGCCCAGCAGCCAGAGTCAATACAACCACCCTCGCCTGCAGGGGACCGCGGCCCATCGGCGAGTACCTGGATGCTGTCACTGGAGGGGGGAGGGGTGTGGCAGCCCCAGTAGGGGGGCCCAGGCCCACCCAACTACACCAGGCCCCAACCCAGGGCCCAAAAAGCAACAAAATGATCTGCCACTGGGTCAGCAGGAAATCCCACTGAAACATTGACCTAACAAGGGTGGGAGGTACCACTCCCTCATCCTCCCTGGGTCACTTCCTACCCGCTTTCCTGCAGCAGTGGTCCATAGGGTATCAGGGCCTCCAGGCTTCTCGGTGTCAGATGCTCCCTGGGGTTCCGATAGCAGCAGGCCTCTGGTCCAGGTCTTGGGCTCTTCGGCTCCTATAGATAAGGGCTGTAATGGCTCCTGGGCTGGCACCTCTACCTCTTCCTCACTGGCAATCAGCCCAGATTGAACTATGCTGCTACCCTCTTATACTGCAGCAGCAGTTCGAGCATGCCCAGCAGGGTCAAGGGGGCATGGCTTCAGCTGCTAAGAGTGCTGCTTTAACCCGTTCTGCTCTAGTGCGGGGCCAGTCCACGCTGTCACAGCCTAGAAGTTAATTTAAGCACCTATTCCTGAGATAATTTGATTCTGTGACTATGGACTGTCCAACTTAATTGTATTTTTTTCAAAACTTCGTTCTCGTTCCTTTGTCTCCTTTCTAGAATGATCATTTATAGCCATTATGCAAATGATTACTCAGGAGTTACCAGTGTAATGAAAACTGATTCATTTATTTGTCCCTTTTACCAGGAATAAAAGCTTACAACATCATCTTGATGGTTTACGTAAATGGATACTAAAGAATTATAGAGCACAGGTATTAAACCTATCTCCCAAAGACATTGCACATTAAGCAAGACTGTACTCTACCATTAGCTGATAAATACAAGAAAGCTATTTTGTCCCAAAGCAATATGAAATGTCTAGCTTAAACCAATAGCATTCAAGCAGTTGAGAGTTAAATGTAAAGTACTATTTCAAGATCAAGAAAAAAATCTGTTGCTTAGAAAGTGAAACAGAGATACGAACACAATTAGGGCCTGATCTAAAGCCCCCTGAAGTCAATAGGAAGACTGCTACTTAATTCTTTGGTTACTGAATCAGACCCATACTACTTATGCTTGGGCTCATCTCTATTTTCATTCATTGTCAGCTATTCTAGGATGCATAGATACCTAATCCAAATATCAGCTAACCTAGACAGTTATGGTTTGATTTCCTGTTCTGTCACTCTTGGGGAACGGGGTTGGGAAGGTTTAGTGAAGCTATCGGGGTCTCTCTCTAGTTTACTGATCATCCGAGGGAAGTTCCATATCTACCAGTAGTTATTATCACTTGTACATAAGCAATAACTAGCCACTCTATTGTTTGTTTATGAATAAAGAAGCATGAACATTTTAAGGGGTGAAGAATGAATGAGATACATGGTAAAAGGGCTTGAAATGACTTACCAGCTATGATATTGTTTGCACACTACAAATTTGCAACATTGGTCCAGAGTCCCCACTTTAATATTGAATTACTATAATAACGCATTTACGTTCTCATTCAAAGACGTGCAAGCTGCTGATCGGATGGCTAATGTGCTGGCAAGTTGCCCATTTGTAAGAATGCTATTTGGTGAGCTATTTTAACTGAAATATGAAGTTGGAGCTATCTTTTTCTCATCTGTCCCCACTTGGCCCCCAGCAGCGGCTCTCCACTCAAGCCAGCCATAGCTGAGAAATGAAGTTCATTCCCTACTGTATATAACTGTGGGGTACAGGGAAGGAGCTGGGGGCAGGGAGGGGATTGTCAAGAGGCAACTTGAATAATAGAACAGAGTCACTGGTGTGGAGGCACATCTTCAGACCTTTACCCTAGAGTGATACAGCTGAGACAAATAAGAGAGAGGTGTGACACTACGCAGCCTTGTATTCACATCCTACACACTATTGTAATAATCTTTGTACAAAATCTGACTTGTGAGGTATCATTTGAAAGCCAATAACTCACTGATCATTAATATTCTTGCATGATGTATGAGGCAAAAAAGAAAATCTTGAGGAAAACAAGGAGAGAAAATTTAATAAAAGAGAGAATAGCAGTGGGACAGACAGAAAAGAGAATCAAGAAATGGAAAAAGGGAAGAAAAATCCAGCAAACATTCAGCTTTACAGCTGGCAAAATATATGCTATTTACTTGTATGAATACATTTTAACTTATTCTTAAATATATCATGTAGGGAATGCAAACTGCCACAAAATTCATGTCAATAAATGTAAATATTCATGCAAATTTGTTGAAGCCCTCTGTCTCCTGGCTAGTCCTGGCCTCACTGAGAACCTTCAGCTAGTATGATGTACAAATAAAGTGCTTTATAAGCTTTGGCTCAAATCCTGCTTGTCTCACTCTCCCAGAGAGTCCCACTGAAATCAATAGTTGCATGAGTACAGCAAGTAAAATTTGGTCCTTTATAAATACAGGAATCACTTTACCCTACCGGTCAGCAGTCCCCATTTGGCCAAGATTGTCACAGGTTTAAAATCTCATCCCACAGATGTTATGCCTCAGTCAGTGTTCTAGGGATATGCAGCAATAGGTGTGGGAGGCCATTATTTTTTAAGTGAAGTGCTCCTTGTCTAAATGTTCAGTGACCCTTAACCCTAGCCTTATCATTGCCTTTCCCATCTGCAAACAGCCATCCACCAGCTGAGCTGAAAGAGGCAGCTGGCAGGAACCAAAAGCCCTATCTAAAGTCTCTTAAGCCAAAGGAAAGACTCCTATTGACTTTTTTTGGCACAGGGCCTAGGAAACGGCCACTGAGCAGTTGAGACAAGCCTGCCTGCAGGCAGAGAGCAACAAGGAGAAAGAGAGCAAGTCGGGAAGTCCTGTGGAGTATTGGGGTTGGACTAGGACAGGCAAGTTGGAAGTAATGATGGGAAAGGGACAAATGGGACAAAGAGAGCCATCGGAGAACCAATGGCAACAGACCAGAGAATGTGAAGCAACCCCCTCTCCTTGTTGCCCTTTTTTTCCCTTCCAAGGTACAAAAACAAACCCAACCCCCCCATCAAATTCAGGTGGTTGTCCCTGACCTATTTTGGAGAACTAACCAAGGAAACATCTTTATCATGTTTGTAAGTACCAGAATATTTCATCCATAACTGAAATGAATCTCTGAGGTGGCTGACAACTATTTAATAGCCCTATACAGCATAACAGCCCAATACAGACGCTTAGGAGAGGAAATGAAGAATGCTTTGTCCAAATGCAACCACAGGGCAGAATGCACAGTAATCCACGCTGGAGTTTGGCCAGGCCGCTGGAGGTAGCACCCCTGCTTTGGTGAAGAGTGCTGTGGGATCTTTAATGACTGTGAGTAGAAAGATTGTTGGCATTAGGTTTGCATCTACTACTCACGCTCTGTTTATTTTTAATTCAGTTCCCCTTTACGGTCTTTTACAGCACTTAGGGAAGCTTTTCACACCCTGAATATCCTTGCTGCTGATGTTGTGTTTTCCTTCAGGTTCAGCTACTTAGAATGTTGATGTTTTAATAGTCTCACCCTCTGCTCAATGCAGATGATAAAAAAGATGAATTGAGAAGTCAGACTTAGCTACGTATAAACGCACTGATTATCTGAATATAAACCTGCCTGTGCCTCAAATTTCCATGATTACTGCATTAAGAGTACTGTAAACGTAAAATCCCAGCATTGTAACATAAATGTGTTAGTTGCTGAATTATTATGACTTACTATTTGTATTCTGATAGCATCTAGGGGCCAGTGTCTGCTACAAAAAGCTTGCAGTCTGAATAGGCAAGACAAACAAACGGTGCGAAAAAAGAAGTATTATCCTTATTTTATAATTGGAAAAACAGAGGCACAGAGAGCTAAAGCGACTTGCCCAAGGTGGTAGAGTTGGGAATACAATGCCCTTTCTCAACTCCCTGACCAATGCTTCACTCACTAGACCATACTGCCTCTGAACTGATTAGGGGTTTTATTTTGTTTTTTAGTAAAGATCAAAACATTCTCTGTGATACTTTAAACACCCCCCCCCAATCTTGCAGCCTTTTACTAATAAATAGTTTGTTAAAAAAGATACCATCTTTCCTAGAGACAGTTAAACCAACTGAAATGTGTTATACTTGAAATAGAATCGTGATAGACACTAAAACACTTTTTGTACATTCAAGAATTGATACAAAGCTCACTGAAAACAATGAAAGAACTCCTGTGTTGTTTAATTTTTTGCCAAGACAGTTGTTTATGAAAGAAGTCACTGAACCTGGAGGTATTATTTTAAAATGATCTTGAAATAGGAAAAAAAATATTTAACTTTTACTGCCTGCAGTGCTAAACTGTCAAAAGCATTGCTATTTCCCACCGTAATTACGATACAGTCTAAGTAATTATACTCTTCCCATAGCACCAACCTTTCACACGTTAGGGCTAGATGACAGAGAAGAACAAAGGGTATAGCAGTAGCATTATGAAGTGCTTTGAGTTTGGATTTGTGTAATATTCTGTATATTTGCTCTTTGTGATACCTTTGGGGTACATGGCTATTAATTTTGGTAATGTTTTTGTCAGGATTTCAGCTCTCAAGAAATTAATGATGCAGTATCAAGGGAAGATACTGAAACTCTTAACACTAAAGGAAATGCATTTAGTATGCACTGATCTGGAGAGAGTGTAGGTATCTATGTAACACAATGTCATGACACTTTATTACACCGAGTTTTTGATAGTTAAAGTTGCTAGTTCTAGTGATCACAGTCAAATTTATTGCCATCATGTAATACAAAGGGATATGTAAAGGAGGGCGGGGGCAGGGGCGGGGAGAAGAACAGTCCCATTTAATGAGGAATCAGAGACAGAAAGATGAAAGGAAGAAAATAATTCACATAACTATCCTTTTTGTTGTTCTGATGTTACAGTGAGTTCTGAATTGCTGCTCCTTTGTGTGACCCAAGTTTATTTCTTTGTTCTTTCATGGCATGAAATAATCTTTATGCCATTACTTTTGCAAAACTACTACAGATTTGTGTGTGTTTTATTCAAGTAACCACCTCCAGCAGCTTCCAGTTCCAAATGCATTGAAGAAGCATTAGTGATGATCAATTTGATCTTTGATTAATCTTTTAACAGAGCATTAGGTACTGTGAGATCATTGGTAATGCCTAGGGACTAGCAGCCATGGATAAAGCATAAAATAGCTCAAAGTATTTCTTTAGCTCAACTGCCAGCATGCTTATGCGATAAGCCTTGAAATACAGTACCTGTGGAGTAATTGCAACAGGTATGATAATTTACAGAGATGAATAGTCTGTAATGCTGAATGATTCTGCAGATGTTACTATGAGCAGATATGGGGCTTTGTTAGTGAAGAGTGTAGTTGTGTGTTCTCATTCCTTGGGCTGAGGGTCCGAAAGGGAAAGAGAAACTCTATGAAAGGAAAAATGGAGAGCTAGGCAAATTTATTTTTGACTAATTGTTTTTCACTCGAGTAAAAATGTTTCATTTCAACTGATCTGTTTCAAAATGTTTTGTTTTGTAAAAGCAAAACATTATAATTCCATTCAGCTCCACTTTTAGAAGTTGTAGAAACCAGCTCCACAGCTGCTTTGAGCATATCTTCTTCAGAGCTCAGTGGAGGGCAAAACAATGGTGGGTTTGAGATAATGAGTATTGGAAATGTCACTGGAGGTCTTGATGTGAGGAGGGTTACTGATAGGCATTGCAAGGTGAAGTAAGAATGGAGAATCATCAGCATCACTAAAAAGTTAGAGCATCCCTAGCAATAAAACAAGATTGCGATTTTTTTTTACTATAGAAAATATATAAAAATATTCTGGTGATGACTTGAAGTAGCTGTTTGTTAGAGATGAATAATCTCTGCAGGTTCAGTGGCTGAGTTTGGATAATCAGCCAGAAACCTGGAGGCTTATCATGCTTTTTTTCCAAGCTAGCTGAACCTCTGGGTTCAATCTGACTGAAAATTTCATTAAAAGTCTGTTCTCACAGAATTCTGGCATTTCTGCCTCTGGTCTCTGATGAAAACAGATAATGTACAAGGTGTGTTTTGAATATTTTGAGTCAGTTCTTAATATCTCAAGTAGTAAATCCCATCTTATTATTTATCTCCATGTGACAGAGTGCTGGGAATCAGCGACAGAACCCACACTTTGGTCACTGTTTAACCAAGGGGGGCCTGATTAAGCAGTGGAGTTCCTGATTACCAGACCAGGTTAGGGCTGAGTAGCTGATGAGTTAATTAGTCCATTAACAAGAAGAATGGATAAAAGACCACCATAAGGAAGTAGGGAGGAGTAGGCCTTAGTAGGCCTTGACAAGAGGGAGTTCTTTTGGAGAAGACACCTTTTCTCCCCTACCTTTAGAGAAGGGGTAGTAAAATCGCAGGCCATTGTAAATACTGTGTCTGCAGTAATATGTTGAAGGTGGTGGAGTGAAACACTGTGAATAAACTGCATGGTGGTATCTATGGGAGAGAAGGTCTCCGAGCACACTGTGTGAGGCAAAGAAGACAGGAACAGTGAGTGCCCCCAGCACATCCCATTACAATAAAACATTAAAGCATTCCTTTAACAAATGTTAACTGTGTGTAGCAATTAAAAACAATCAGCTGTTGATTTTTTTTATACTGAATACAGTTAAAGCAGGGTTTGGTTTGGGGTTTGTTTGTTTGTTTTTTTTGTTTGGTACCAGCAATTTTCTGAACAAGAATTAATTTTTTTCCTGTGCTTGAGTATCTTTTGTTATTATTTGGCTGACATGACCAAAGGGTTGACTGAAGTGGCTGAACATCAACATGGGGAATAAAAAGCTCCATTGGCGAAATGACTTGCTGCGTAGTAGGAGAGCATACGTTTGATCTTCAGATACATTCTAACAGGGATAAGTAGAGCTCCAGCAAGAGTTGCATATCCTTTTAGGTTTAAAAAAAACCCACAGGGTTGATTTCTGACACCAGGAGACAGTCAGAAAAAGGATAGTGGTTCATTAGTGCTGTATTAATTTGAAGAGCTCCTGGAGAGAGAAAAGGGATGGAGAGACGGTGGGGGGTTGAGGGGGATTGTGTATGAGTTACTTCTATAGTTTGAGCTGCTGATTTTATGATTCTGTCTTGGTTCCTATGCCTGGGAAGAGAGGGGGAAAGGATTGAACTGTGAGTGGAAGACCTTAGGTCTTTTTACTCTTTCTATCTTCTGGATCCATCATGGCTAGTATAATTAAGGAACCCATGAGATAACTTGCCCTGGAAGGAGGTTAAATATTTAAAAATGAAAAAATCTTGTGAAATACGCATAGATCTTTATACAGTGAAGAAGACAGTGAGAAAGCACAAGTTTAATGTTAACAAAACTGGAGTGTTGACATCTGAGCTACTTTGTTGTGTAGCTCACCCTCCCACCACCTCCAACCCACAAATGTTTCTGAAGCTGCATGACCCACAATACCTATTCAGAATTCAGTTAGGATATCCATTTTTTTTCTCCATGACAGGTCATCACAGCGACACAGCTTAAACTTTCCCTTCTCCCCTACAAAATGGAAAACTTTTACTATGCTTCTGTATCTCATGAATCCTTAATATCCTTTGATCCTAAACACACAAATAGTTTACAAAGAGATTTAGGATGAAAAGTGCCATATAGATGTATGTTGTTATGCGACTGCTGTAAGAGCTATGATACATCAGATATGAAGCAGATATTTCACATTCACCAGAATTGGTTCATAGCTGCTGTGAGCAAGCTAACACAAGAGAGGATGACTCACTTTTGTAATCTCCTTGTACTGGAAAGAAATCATTATCTCTTTCATAGAGACCAGCTCTGTGGTTCATCTCAAGGTCATTGAGTTTCAATTTTTTTTCTTTTTAACTTGACCACAATTTAAAATCACTCCAGCTGTGTGTGTGTTTGCGAAACTACTTAAATCCTCATACTTTACATCCATGCTTTTTTTAAAAAGAAGATTCAGGATTTGTTTGTTTTTTAATTATAACTAAAAGTAGCCCTGTGTTATGTACTGGGGATACAAGAACTCTGTCTCACGAGCCAGGCTGCCACTAGTGGAAGTCCTATATAATTTTTTTTCTCTGTGTCTCCCAGAATTGCTCCTTTTTATTGTTCTCTCAATATGTTCTTCACTTTCTACTTAACTACTCATCCAATCATGGCAAAACTGATCTGAATAGTTCAAATGAGATTTGGATAAGTATCTAAAGTTTTTGTGTCCTTATTTACTCTACCAACTTTTTAACGTCTGAAATTAATCATGGTATCTTGTGACAGGAAAGAAATTTTCAAGGTTATGAAAATTTGGGTAAAATTTCTTTATCTCCCTTCTAATGCCTTAAGTGCAGTCCACGTCCAGAGAATTTATAATCTAATTTCTGGGAAGATTGGAAAATGTATCTATCTGAGGTACTTATAACCCCCATAACTGTAGTATCTGAGTACCTCACTATCCCTAATGTGAGGTAGGGAAGTACTATTCTCATATGGGAAACTGAGGCACAGAAGAACTAAGGGACTTGGCCTAGGTCACACACTAAGTCTGTGGGAGGTATCCTGAGTCCCAGGTTCGCATTTTGTACATTGAACAATCCTTTCTCTTTCAAGAGGAAGGAAAGAACAAGTGTTCATTATTTTTTGTTTTAAATGGACTAGTAAGAAGAATTGTGTCAGACACAAAGAGAGTCTTTCCATTGACATGAACTGGCTCTGGATCAGGCCTACAGAGATGCTTTTTGCCTTCTTACGCAACTGTAGCAAATGAAAACTCCAGAATTTCCCTGTGGATGTCGTTTTCATGCAGCTTTACATGAGCTATGTGTTAGAGTGGATACCCAAATGCTCTGCCATGCAATGCTGGAATAGATTGCTAGTATGTTTGCTTTCTACCTATTAATGTAAATCCTTCTGCAAGTGGCAGGATTTCTAGTATAATGATGATATCTTTAGTAAAGCACAGAGATGAAGCATAAAATGATTATTAGCACAATCTACACAAAGCATGGGTATATGCTATATAGCCTAACGGTTTGAGTATAGCTATTTTCTCCTATTTCAGTTAACTTGCTTGCTCATAGCCACTCTAAGTGAAACAAAAAGCTATCAGCAATCAATAATTACTTTCAGTAATGTTCCCAACTGAATTTTCCCTGGAGTATTTTTTCCTACCAGTAAAGCCAAATGTACAGCTCTTTTAGTAGATGCTTTATGCTCATTACAGAACAGTAATTAGGACATTTGGTGTAATACAGTAGCTGTGCTACATAAGTTGCTGAAAAGGCAGACTGCAGTGCCAATTTAAGGTTTTTAATTCAAGCCCTAGAAATATCTCCCGTGTCCACTGGAGTCCTGACAAATGACATGAGGATGGGTTTGTGCCATGACTCTTGACAAGTTGCCTTATCAGCTGTTCTGAGTCATGATTGTTGCCCGTGGTCTTACAAGAAGAAGAAAAGAAATGGCGTCACTGGTGACCAGGCAGCAGCACAGAAAGAGGTGAGTAAGCTGCTGTGTTTAGACTGGATGATGGACTGTTTGCAATGTGGCAGACAACATTACCATGTCAGCTTCACCCCTTGCTCATGTGTATGTTAATTTTATCATGAATGAATAGTCGCCACAAGAGACTAAGAACCTGCCTAAAAGCCTGTCTTCTCCTATTCAATACACAAATATTGTCGGTCTCATGTCTTATAGAGGACTGTCCGGGTTAGATGGTAGTTTATTCACAGGGGAATATATACAATATGTGTTTCACGACAGTACTACACGAGGCCGTATACGCCATTTTAAACTCCACTTAAGCCCTAGATGTGAAGCTTAAGCCCGAGGGACCTCTTGCAGGCCTTCTGCATTTGTTGCAAAATGAACCCTATTGTGTGGCACAGCATTCGTGTTTAACCAGCTGGCTGCGTACATAGAAACACCTCCTTCACCAATGAGCATAAAACACAGAACCTTAGCACCAAAACCACAGACTGCTATCCCTTGAGCTAGAGAACAGCTTGCTTAGGAGTTCCCTAGGAGACAATACCAAGAGGTTGGTCACTTGGACCAGCCATTGGAGGCATATGCGATCAGACAAACTAAGCTAGTGCACCATACTTCTGTCACCTCCCAGGCTAAAGAGTTTTTAAAAAAAGACTTCTGAAAAAGATTTAGAGAACAAAGTAAACAAATTATTATCAAGGAACTAGTACTTTGAAAAACTGATTTTTGAGGCTATGGATGGTTTAGGAGGTTGGTCAAAGGACATTAACCTTTTATCCTAGGCCTCTGAATAGAGCATGGGCTGATTAGTGATTGAACAGCTGCTGGTATCTTGTGTGAAATGGATTGATAGTCTCAGACTAGATCCTAGGGGGCTGATGTAGGTATCACAAAATCCCGTCCTCTCTCATTTAAATTGTGTTAGCACCTTTGGGACTAAACCATCAATTTACCCTAGATATGCTCCCTCTTAATCTGGTCTGAGGCATGTGCATAGGACGTAATAAAGAAACACTTTTGCTACCCAGACTGTACCTGCTCTGTGGGTAGAAGGCATTTACTCTCCAAGGCGGTCAATCCAATATTCTAAATCCATCCATTTCAATGCTATTTTAAAATAAAGAAAATGTACTTTCTTCACTCTCCACAGTTACTGTAGATTGTGTTTTATTGTCAGTGTCTAGCTTAAAATCAAAGAGTCCTGTAGCTATGGCTTATATTCAGCAACTCTCTAGGTAGTGTGGTAACTTGTATTTTCATCGCTGTCATGCACAACCAACTGTGGGAAATATCTTTCTAGAAGAATATAAAGAGCTACGTGTTGTGTGCTGGGTCTTTTTTTTTTAGATGAAATCAATCAGAATAATCATAGTAAATAACCTGGCCAGCTAAGTATGAGCTCAGTATTATTAGGAAGTTCTATAAGGAGGAGTAGGAAGCTACATAACCTCTAATCAATACAAATCTTTGAAGTGATGACCCTAAAGCTTATTGGGGCAAGGAATGGATAAATATGTAGCAAGACTAAAATGTACTCTGTGTGTTCCTTGGCGTTATTATATTGGCATTATTAATATTATACTAGCAGCTCAATAACCTTTATGTTTTGGCACCACTTTGGGTCCCTCAGCAGCTTCCTTTGGCTTTATTTCATTACTTTATCTACAGAGAAATTAACAGGAAGAGACATTTCCTCAGCACAAAGCAGCAAAGATTTTCAGCCTTTGGGGTAATATCTTAGTGTGCAGTTTGAGCTTACATTTTTTTTAACAAGATGTCACTGTTGTTCCATTTTCATTAGAAAGCAGGGCTCACAACTGTTGCCCAGGTTCAGGCTCAAAACACTGGAAACTAATATATCTAATCTTAATGCATTTTACAGCATGCAAGGATTGATTATGCAGCACTCAAGCTGTGACAGCTACTTGGTCTTTGGGGGTAGAAGTGAGCATATTAAGAAGATGGGAAGGAAAACTATCCCAGGAAGAAAGGCAGTGTTAATGTCTCAGCTGTTCCTACAGAATTTGTTGTTTGTTTCTATAAACTCTATAGGATGCACACTAAACTTTGCAAAAACCTCAGTATAATAACACTCCTACTAGACAGTAGTCTGCTGTTGGCTCTAGAAACAGGTTGGAAACATAATTTTCAGTAAACAGAGGACCAATGTGAAAATCTTTAAATTTTGCCACTAGCTAATTGAGCTACTGTGCTGGCTGCCCTTTCTACTTTTCTCCTGGCAAAGTCGCAATGCTTCAAGGTCTCACAAATGCTGCCAGGGAAAGACTGAGCATACAGTGAATAACATTAGCTGAAAAAATGAATTGAACTCTCAAGGCTAGAATATGCAGTCTGCATGGCCAAATATAACCTTTCTGTTACTGTACTTATATTTTGCTGTAATATTTGATTGGGAGTGTCTGATAAGATTTGACAAATTTTATACCTCATTCTTGTAATAGACCGTCTGAATTCCGGTGGTAACCTGAATGAAAGACTCACAAATAGCTTGAAGTGGAATACAGTTTTATAGAGTGTGGGACACTGGTTTGCTTACATCTCTAGAATAGTCCTGTAACCAAATTCTAGTTATAAATGTATTTCCTTATTGGGGGATTTGTATTGCTTCGAACTGAGACAGTATTATTGATCAAGATCTCTGTTGGAGCTGAAGGTGGGTAGCAAATGAAAAAGACAAATGGGGAACTCCTTATAAACTTGATCTTTTTTTCTGATCTACTAAAACAGCTGTGTTGTGCTGTTATACAGATAAAACTACACAGGTTTCAGAGTAGCAGCTTTGTTAGTCTGTATTTGAAAAAAGAAAAGGAGTACTTGTGGCACCTTAGAGACTAACCAATTTATTTGAGCATAGGCTTTCGTGAGGTACAGCTCACTTCATCGGATGCATTGGGTGGAAAATACAGTGAGGAGATTTATTTTCACACTGAACTTGTTTATTCCTCCCCCCCAACCCCACCCCCGTTCCTCAGTTGTTCTTGTTAACTGCTGGAAATGGCCCACCTTGATTATCACTACAAAAGGTTTTCTCCCCCCCCAAGATGTCACATCTGTTATAACACAATTTGATTTAAGACCAATAACTAATATCTAATACTTATGTGTACACACACACACACCAAATGTTCTCCAGTCCTGAATGTAGCTTGAGTTCATGGCTTGGGTCCATAGCTTCTGGTGGCTAACTGGCCAGGAAAGTCGGGCACAAGGAAGGGCTGGGTGGATGTCGGGCATGCGCCGATGCCCTTCCATGTTGGCAGCAGAATGTTACCCTCCAAAGTCTTCCATCTCCCCCATCCTTTTTGTAGGCTTTAGTTTAAATCCAGAGTTTATAGGTCTAGCTGTGTCACCCTGCCTCTGGGTTCGGTGTGGTTGATCACCCGTCAATTGCAGACATGACTTTCAGCCTAGGACCTGGCTTTGATGTTTCTTCAATTGTACTTTTGTTCTTTTCTTTTTAGGGTGGACTCTTTTCTTGCTTTGTCAGGGCTGTTGTCTGCATCTTCAGCCCTTGGTGTTTACACTTTATTTCATCAGGACAGGCTGGGACTGAAGGTTGATTCCATCATCCATACAGACCTCATTCACACACCTAAACTAAACTAATAAGATTACAGCAGGGTTTTGCAAAAATGAAGGTTGCAGCAAGCTTTTACAAAATGGAGTGAGCATTTTAAAATGGAGTTTGGGACAAGTTAAAAAGGAGTTTGAGTTACGATATGGACAAATGTAAGGAATAGCAAACAGGGAACAGAAGTTCCAATATAGACAAGTATAATAAATGACAAATAGTGAGCAGAAGTTACAATGTTGAAACAGTGCAAGTTTCAGTGATTTAAGCAGCAATTGGATTGAAAGTGAAACTCAATTAGCCAGTTATTGGGGTAACCAGTTTTATGAATGAATGTTGTTTCATTCATAAAACTTTGCTTATGAAATTATATTAATAAAGTGAACAATTAAAAACAATTTCATTGATCAGTTCTACAGTGCCCAGCTGTAAAGTGTTTTCTATTTGCAACATTCTATTTTTTTGTTATTCAGACAGCACATGCCCATCAGCCTATAGTTCCCAACTGACCCACATTTCTCTGGCCAAGTGAACTTCTTACCTGACCAGAGATGGAATCAAGTGAACAGGCATCCTGGAAAAATGTCTGTCGCTAAACCCATTCTCTCTCCCTCTTGTAACCCAATTAGGACAGGTTGGAGGCTTATCACGGCTCCTCATTTTATCTTTGATTTTGGGCATAGAGATCTACAGGACTAGAGGCAGCCAGGACAGGACAAGGTTTCTAGAAACCACTGGTCTAGTGTAGATTGAGGAAGTGGGACTGAGAGCTCATATCTGTTGGCTAAAAGACAGAGAAGATTGCCAGTGGGATAAAGCAAGAGGTGAAATGCAATACCATAGAAAAGGGAAGAGATCCTGCAAGTTGAGATGCAATCAGTACTACCACACTCCCTTTAAATAGATGCTGAGGTTCCAGAAACTGGATATAAATCATGGAGAGGGTTGGTACAGTAACACCAAGCAGTAGGACATATTTTTTTTGAAGGAGCAATGATCTAAAAGCAGATGAGGCCTACAAGGACTCCAGAATGCAGTGTACAAGGTATGTCTTATCAGAGTCAGAGGCTGAGAAACACATGTGCCTGTTGCCCCTACAGAATAATTCCTAGTGTTCAGATCTGTGAGCCCACTGACACTGTTATTCCAAAGTGAAAACAGTGATAGAGTAGAACCACATGTCTACATTACAGGGCCTATGGCTTCATAGCTATTCTGCCATAACCCTGTAATGTAGATGCAGCCTACAGTGACAAAAGGGGGGTTTCTGTCACTATAGGAACTAGCTATAGGAAGTAACTAGGTCAAAGGAAGTGCTCTTCCATCAATCTAGCTGCATCTATACTGGATTTTAGGTCATTATAGCTGTAGTACTCAGGGATGTCAAACTAAATTTTAAGTGTATACCAAGCCTAGGTGCCCCAATTCCAGGCCTGCGAAATCCTGAGGGAAGATTAACCTTGTATCCTCTTATTGGATTGTTCTTGGAATCCAGAAGTTCAATGTCTATGCTTCCAAGTCAGCTGTAATTCCTATGAAGTTAAGATGTGTGTACTATCTTATTTCTGCCAGGCTTACCATTCTTCTACTAGACATGTGAGTGCATTATAGGAAACCCAACAGGTGCCAAAATCTCAAGCAGGTACAGACTTAAGTGCCTTCAGGAGTTACCTTGAACTAGTGGTACATCTGACATCATACCAAGCATTCAAGAGGGCAACACTCAGGACTCCAAACAGGGTGGGACAGGGTACCATGCTGTGATGAAATAGCAGTCATGTTAAATCTATATTAAACAAGAAAGGAGATTTTCCTTGGAAAGGGCTTTTGTCCTAATTTACTAAATTTTAAGGCTAAACCTTTAAATAACTAAAATTAGATAACTGTTGAAGCTGGTTTCACATGCCTTTGATCTATTCTTGTCTGTCTTTTGTCTTGTCTTCTCTTGTTTTGTTTCTTGACTCAGGTTATTTTCTACATTTTACTATTTTATAATTCTTATCAAATAAACCAGGTTGATAATCTGTAATCTTTACAACATTCTCTTATCACCAGGAATCTGAAACAAGTTTTAACTAGGTGCTTGTATTGGACTTAAGTGAAGTCCAGTCTTTCCATTCAAGACTCCAACTCATTATGCACCAAATAACTTTACAAATTTTAAAAAATGTCAGTCACTGGGCATCAATCAACCTGAGCAGCTAACTAATAAAATTGTCAGGTCCAATTTCCATGAGAGCCCCTGCCTATCAGGCTGGCTAGGGTGAAGAGGAGAAGGTTATAAAATGAAGCAGTTGGTGCCCCACCAGAGATGGAGACCATATAATTGTTCCTGCTTTCTTTCTTTTGCTTTTTGTTTTTTTCCCCCTTCTCTTTGTGTTTGGCCTAGAATTAATGTGATTGATTATAGTGGTAGCAAATTATTCAAATGAAAGGGTATATGAGTTAGATTATGAAGGATCCCGTTCTTGTGTTTTTAGATCCCTTGCCATACAAAAGAATTTGAAATTCTACAATTAATAATAATTAATAATGCTGTGTTCATTGTACACTAAGGGCCAGATTTTTAAAGGTAATTAGATGCCTAAAGAAGCATATAGGTGTATAGAGCCCAAATCCACAAAGGGATTTAGGCATTGCTATTATCTGCGTTGCCACACCTAACTGTTAGGCACCTAGAAAATCACTGGAATCCACAACTTTGGGTTGGGTGCTGAGGTTCCCTACACAATGTGTGGGGAAAGTTAAGCACCTGAGAATGTGATCCACAAAAGATCACTAAACAGAGAGTCATGTAATGGTATGTCTACACTTTGAACTAAAGGTGTAATCCCCAACTTGAGGAGACATACCTATGTTACTCAATAGAGTAGCCATGGCAGTATGGGCTAGCTAAACCAAGTGCATGCCTAGTGTCTTGGATGGATATGTAATTGAGGCAGTTAGCCCAGCTCGACACATCAGCCACCATTGCTACATGCTATTTTACAGAACACGAGAATGGCCATGTTGGGTCAGACCAATGGTCCGTCCCTCTAGCCCAGTGTCCTGTCTTCTGACTGACTGTGAACAGTGCGAGATGCTTCAGAGGGACTGAACAGAACAGGGCGATTATTTACTGATCCATCCCCAATCATCCATTCCCAGCTTCTGGCAGTCAGTGGTTTAGGGACACCTAGAGCATAGGGATTACATCCTTTACTATCTTGGCTAAAAGCTATTGATGGACCTATCCTTCATTAATTCATCTAATTCTTTTTTTGAACCTAGTTATACTTTTGGCCTTCACAACATTCCCTGGCAATGAGTTCCACAGGTTGACTATGGATTGTGTGGAAAAAATACTTCATTTTGTTTGTTTTTTAAACCTGCTACCTATTTAATTGTGTGACCCTTTGTGTTATGCGAAGGGGTAAAGAACACTTCCTTGTTCACTTTCTCCATACTGTTCATGATTTTTACAGACCTTTATCATATACTCCCTCAGTTGTCCCTTTTCTAAGATGAACAGTCCCAGTTTTTTTAAATCTCTTCTCATATGGAAGCTGTTCTATACCCCATAATCATTTTTGTTGCCCTTCTCTCTGCACCTTTTCCAATTCTAATGTCTCTTTTTCAGATGGGGCCACCAGAATTACACACACTATTCAAGGCGTGGGCATACCATGGATTTATATAGTGGCATTATGTTTTCTGTTTCATTATCTATCCTTTTCCTAATGCTTCCTAACATGTTTTAGTCTACGGAAGAGAAGAATGAGGGGGAATTTGATAGCTGCTTTCAACTACCTGAAAGGGGGTTCCAAAGAGGATGGCTCTAGACTGTTCTCAGTGGTAGCAGATGACAGAACAAGGAGTAATGGTCTCAAGTTGCAGTGGGGGAGATTTAGGTTGGATATTAGGAAAAACTTTTTCACTAGGAGGGTGGTGAAACACTGGAATGCGTTACCTAGGGAGGTGGTGGAATCTCCTTCCTTAGAAGTTTTTAAGGTCAGGCTTGACAAAGCCCTGGCTGGGATGATTTAATTGGGGATCGGTCCTGCTTTGGACTAGATGACCTCCTGAGGTCCCTTCCAACCCTGATATTCTATGATTGTTAGCTTTCTTAATGCACAGTGGCAGGCAACTGAATGTTTCCAGAGAACTCTGCACAATGATTCAAGAATCTCAGAGTGGTAACTGCTTAGACCCCTTCATTTTGTATGTATAGCTGGGATTATGTTTCCCAAGGTGCATTACTTTGCACTTATCAACACTTAATTTCATCTGCTGTTTTGTTGACCGCCATCCAGTTTTGTGAAATCCCTTTGTAACTCTTTGCTGTCTACTTTTGATTTATCTGTTCTGTGTAATTTTTGTATCATTTGCAAACTTTGCCACATTGCTGTTTTATGCCATTTTTTAGATCATTCATGAATATGTTGAACAGCACTGATCTTATTACAGATCCTTGAGGGACCCCACTGTTTACCTCTCTCTACTGTGAAAACTGATAATTTATTCTTACCATTTGTTTCCTATCTTTTTAACTAGTTACTAATCCATGAGACACCTTCTCTCTTATCCCATGACCGCTTACTTTAATTAAGAGCCTTTCAACCTTCTCTAAGGCTTTCCAAAAGGCAAAGTACACTACATCAACTAGATCACCTTTGTCCACATGCTTGTTGAAAACCTCAAAGAATTCTAATAGATTGGTGAGCCATGATTTTCCTTTAGAAAAGCCATGTTGACTGTTCTCCATCATATTGTGTTCATCTATGTGTCTGATAATTCTGTTCTTTATTAAAATTTCAACCAATTTGCCTGGTACTGGTTACTGGCCTATACGTGCCAGGATTGCCTCTGGAGCCTTTTTTAAATTAAACTTAAGGATTGACCTTATTACACTTTCTAAGTACATACGTGGGGAATATATACTTAATAATAAGCTACACTCTTTTTAGAAGATCAAGGCAAAACACTATCCAGTGTCTGGAAGTTGAAGCTAGACAAATTCAGATTGGAAATATGGCATAAACTTTTAACTTTGAGAGTAATTAACTACTGGAAAAATTTACCAAGGATCATGGTGAATTCTCTATCATTGACAACTTTTTAAAATCAAGATTGGATGTTTTTCTAAAATATATGCTCTAGTAATTACCTTGGGGAAGTTCTATGATTTGGTTATACTGGAGGTCAAAGTAGATGATCACAATGGTCCCTTCTGGCCTTGGAATCTGTTCATCTATAGTCTGTTCTTAATGTGCTAGCTCTTATAGAACTAGTGAGGATTTGCCTCCTCAACCTGGGAATTATAGCCTCAGTTTGAAGTGTAGACCTAGTTTATGGGAGATGCTGATGAGAGGGTGTGTCCTAAGCCCCTCCCCTTTCATGGAATTATGCACCTATCTCTGCTTTGCAATCCACACCCAAGAACCCTCTCATTGAGTTAGATGCCTAAGCTGTTTTTTGGATGAACGGTAGCAGCAGGAGCACTGGAACAGGAGGGCCAAGGCATCCATCTCTATAGAGTTATTCTGATACCATGTGGTCCAGTTGATAATTATGTAATAAACAGTGGAATGGCTTCAACAAGAGAGACCCATAGCCGAATATCCCTTAGTACAGTGGTTACCAGTCACTTTAGGTGGGAAACCCCTGTTCAAATTCCTTCTCATCAGACAGAGCAGGGAAATTAATGAAGTCTCCTACATCCCAGGTGAGTTCCTTAACCACTGGGCTAAAGGGGAGGCTGCCACCACTGCCTCCATCCTGGCCATTTTGTGTGGAGTTAAGAATGCTCTTAGGCTATCTCCGCCTGGTTTGAGGATTGAACAACTAATTAGGTGGGAAATAGGCATCTGGGCACCTGCCTGAAGCAGCAATGTGCCTGACCAGAGTCAGAAACCATGGTGCCCAGAGAACTCTTACAGCTGCAATGTAGGTGCCTATAGGGTTAGGCAGCATCCAAGCAGGGATTTTGTGGATGACAGTGGGTCTTAAATCTGGGATTAGGATGCCTAAATCCCTTTGTGGATCTGGGCACTTTTGAAAATCACACTAGACATATCTGCATCTTTAGAGACCTAAATATCTTTAAAATCTGGCCCTAAATGCCTCTACCTGATCCAATTGTGGAGTGAGGGCAAGAGTTGTATTGGTTTAAGTTGACACATGAATGTTTTAATAAAGCATTCTCAAGAAGGGTTTCATTTGTCTCAAATGAAAGTTTGAGTGCTGTTATTGGGAAGCCCAAGAAGGGAAAACAGGCAAATTTGCTCAGACCCATACCTGGTATGAGGCACTCCTTGGCCAGAGCCGAAGACTGGACCAAAGAAGTACAACATAAGTGCATCTTACCATAAATTAGGGTTGCCAGTTTTGGTTGCATATATTCCTAGAGATTTCATCACATGATTTAATCTTTAAATAAAGATTAATCTTTAATTCCTGGAGATGCCAGGCCAATCCTGGAGGGTTGACAACGCTACCATAAATATGAGCATTTCACATTTTAAATGACAAAAATAGTTTTACACTTCCTGCCTTGCAGCCTGTCATAGGTTAAAGTACAGAAACAAATTTGTAACAGAAAATGAATTATAGCAAGAGAAAAAGGTTTGCAAAATGCATATATTTGTTAAAGTAACAAATTATTTTTCCTTTCAATGCTGTTTTTGAATGCACAGAAGACAGCTCTTTCTTTTTGGTCAGTCTCCACCAAAATCATAAGTTAAAAAAAAATCAGTGTTTGGTTTGTGTAGGAGATAGTTTATAGACACTGTTGTATGCAAAATTTGTGGTATTTTTTTGTTATAGATTCCAGTATAAATTGTCTTGCTGTTTAATACAAGCGAAGACTCAAGGAATGGCCAATTGGCAAATGAATCAGGCCAAACAAAATGGCCCTCAGCGATCTCCATGATGAGGGCAATGCAAAGTCTCCTTTTCCTCTCCAACATGAGCATATGATGTTATATTTTTAAACACACTTGTAGTGAAGCATCAGTAAGGAAAATGAACTAATGATAACATCTCTTAGTGATTATTTACTCACATTTTTACATAAGTTTTCAGATGACTTGGAGGAAAAATATTTCCTTGCCAATGAACATTGCTGTCCATGGTTAGACTGGGTATTATAATGAACTGTTGTCCTTCGTTATTGCTATAGCATATCCTAATTGCCCTCTTCCTTAGCTTTCTCCTCACAGCTTATTTTGGTAATCAGACGGTCTATGATGGAAGTGGGAAAGAGGGTTACTAGAAAGTGGATGACAAATAATGGTCTAAGTGTAACAAAGTATTTTAAAATCTTGCACCATGACTATGAAGGAGGTGAATAAAAGATGGTTGGCCTCCACTACAGCATCCACAAACTCTTGATCAAGAAAACTTCTGTGCAGTTAACAACGTGGTCAAACTGGGCATGTGTGCAGCATTGACAAAAATAAGTGTTTTCACTTGGAGTTCTCAGATTATTTTGCAAAAAACACTTTGATTCAGATCAAGTTCTCTACTTATGTGTGGCAAAATCCATTCTTGAGAGCATGAATGCAGTGTGTTTATTGCTTGTATTTTAGTTGCCGACACTCCAGAGTCACTGAAAGGTTTATGGACCTGTGAATTAGATCCATGTCCATTCTATTGTGGAAGCCATTGGGATGGTGATAGGGTTACTTTTGTGGTAGATCATCAGTTCTTCCCTCAGAGAGTAGAATGTGCTAGCTTTTCATAAAGAAGCAATCATTAAATTAATGCAGAAGAGACCATCTCTGGCCTCAGAAAACTTGTCTCCACATCTTGAATGTCCAGATCTGTGGGAAGATTATTGAGAAAGTTGTGGCAAAAGAACACCATCATAATTCTGAATCCATCAGTTCTCTGACCCAAATTAGCTTGGTTATAGGCCTTAATATAGCCTGGAAACTATACTGGAGGCATTGGCTGAAGATTTCCCAGTTGATGGATCAAGATATTTGGCCTGATTCTGGTCTCACTTTATACAGTCTAGTTTCTGCCAAAGTCCTCCCACTGATTCTCTTCCCATTCTATTGCTCCAGTGTAAGTGGGAGGAGAATCAGGCCTCAGGTGTCTGCACTGGTTCTTTAAGATATAACAGTTACCTTCAACAATACTGATGATGCAGTAATTCTGACATGTTTGAGGACCCTAGCAGGGGACCATGGAGTCATTTGATTGA
This sequence comes from Chelonia mydas, assembly GCF_015237465.2. Lineage (NCBI taxonomy): Eukaryota > Metazoa > Chordata > Testudines > Cheloniidae > Chelonia > Chelonia mydas. The sequence goes on along the minus strand of NC_051251.2, from coordinate 49,838,548 downwards.
TGCCACTTTTTTCTTTTGGGTAGACATATTTTAAAGTGTAAATAACACACTGAGAACTCTGGACACAGGTGGAAGGAAAATTAACTAATTAAAAATAAATCATGCTAAAAAACAAAATATACAAAGAACAAATATAGCATTAGCTATACCGTTCATATGGATATGTGGATATCTGTGCATTCAACTGAGCCAAATCTTACATTTCTTGTTTCTTTCTAACCCAATGCTTAAACATGCAAAAACTTTCATCAACATCATCATATTTTAACAGAAAGATTGGGGGTGGTTTCTGTGAAACCTGTCAATTTCTATTGCTTATTAAGATTCTTATTGTTGCACTCTTAAAAGTATTGAATGCTCTAATTAATCTGTGTATTTATCAGCTCCTGAGACCTAGCAGTGCCAGATGCTGAGCACCTCCTGTGTGGTCTTGAGTGCCCTGAAGTCCATAGGAGGGGGTGGTACTGAGCACTTCACAGGATTATGTGCTTAGTGGTCCCTACAAGGATCTGTGCTACACCACACATCTATTCCAAACATTTTAATTAGCCTTCTCACAGTCATTTGGCACCTTCAATGTTTTCCAAACTAGATATCTAAATATTTGTTTTATTATATTTTAATCCCATCTGTATTAGGAAATGTGTTTCAAATCTGCATTATGATTATTATAATAACATTTTGGTCTTTTTCTGTTCTGTATAGATCATGTCTGTGTGCCCTGATGGCAGGATTATGCTCATAGGTAAGAGTTCAGTGCAAACTTCCTAATTCATGAGTCTAAATTGGGCACTATCCCATCAGCTAAATAATGTCAAAAAAGGAATAAAGATATAATCATATTTCCAAATCTTATCAGCCTGGAATGCATTGTCAGTAAAATAAAAATTCTAGTGCTATAGAAAATGGAGAATAAATTATTCTAAATTTGCATGTAACATTTAGAGGTCTTTACATAAACATGCACATAATGAGAATATTATAAAACCATGTTCAGGCTTTGAAATAAATATGGTTCCTGGGGAATAATAAATTCAAATTACAAACTGATCAGCTTTCTAATAGCAAAGACAACCGTTGTTGTATTCAGAAGGAGGAAATCTGAATAGATAACTTCAAATGCAAATGTTAAATTCTAGAATATAGACCGTGCAAAGAAAATAACAGCCACATAGTCATTAGATGAATCAATGACATTTTGGCTGGAGTCTGAAACAAATCTGTGGAGGATAAAGTGTTCTTAGGATTTGGGGTCATAAAGATCCCTGAGCTCAGAGTATAAAACTGTAAAGACTAAAGCTGTGCAAAACTAAATCTCAGATAATTAATAACAAAACCAAGCACTAGAAAAACAAAATAAAACAAATAACAAATACAGATAATAAATACAGAGAAGATATTTGTATTTGGTTTTGTATTTGTATTATTTTATGTGTAGAGGCTTGTAGGGGCTTTGTGCTGGGAGAGAAGCTGAGCCCTGGTTAGGGGGCGAGGCTTCTCTGACTTGGGGTCCTATAAAGGTAGCCAGCCAGTCAGGCAGCAGCACAGACAGCTGTAGTGGTACAGGAGCGAGCAAACAGAGCTGTGAACAGGGGAGTTTGAGTGGGAGTTTGTGTTACGGTGCTTGTTTGCGGTTTGTTTTTGCTGTGGGTGGTGGTGTTTTGGTGTGGTTTGTGTTTCCCAGTTTAATAGGATTTAGGTGGGAAGGCTATGACAGATACAGAGGCAGCAGTGGGAGTGACCCATGTAGTGGAAGACACAATGAAGATGACTGGATGTGGAAGCTGCGGTATGTACATGATCCTGGATGGGGTACCTGGTAAGAGTTGTGTCTGCATGAAATGCCGTCTGATAGAGCTGATGGAGGAAAAGATCCGAGATTTGGAGATGTAGGTGGAAAGTCTGGTTGAGTTTAGAAAGGGGTTCGAGCAGATTATGGAGCAAAGACATGAGGTAGCTGAAGGGAAAAGCTCAAACTTGCAGATGGAAACAGGACTGAGGAATTCTGAGGGGAGACTGGGTGAGGGAAGTGGTCAGTGGAAGCATGTGACTAAAAGAACCAGACAGAGGAAAAGATGGGCTAGTGAAGGAGAAATAGAGCTCAAGAACAGGTTTGCAGAGTTGGAAAATGAAGAAGGGGCTCAGCAGGTAGTCACTGAAGGTGGAAGGGCAAGGAAGAAGAGAAGAGCGGCTAGCCCTATAGAAAAAGGGGAAGAGTCAACGGAAACTACACCAAATATGAGCCCCAGGAGGATACAGGATGGGTTGAAGAGGATTACAAGGAAGAATAGGAATGGAAAGAACTTGCAGCCAGAGGGAACAGGGGATAGACTGGAGAATAGCACCGTCACCAGGAAAAGGCAGGTCTGTGTGATCGGAGACTCTTTACTGAGAAGAATAGACAGACCTGTAACCAGAGCTGATCCAGAGAATAGAAGGGTGTGCTGTCTTCCAGGTGCTAAGATATGGGATGTAGACCTGAGGTTGAAAAGGATCCTAAAGGGAGCGGGAAAGAATCCCCTAATTATCCTTCATGTGGGAACAAATGATACGGCTAGATTCTCGCTGGAAAGTATTAAGGGAGACTATGCTGGGCTGGGGAAGACGCTTAAGGAAATCGAGGCTCAGGTGATCTTTAGTGGGATTCTGCCTGTTCCTAGAGAAGGGCAACAAAGGTGTGACAAGATTGTGACTATCAACAGATGGCATAGGCAGTGTTGCTATAAGGAGGGCTTTGGGATGTATGGCGACTGGGAAGCATTCATGGACAGAGGACAGTTCTCTCGGGATGGACTTCATCTGATTAGGGAAGGAAATAGAATTCTAGGATGGAGGCTGGCACAACTGATTAAGAGAGCTTTAAACGAGGAATTTGGGGGAGATGGTTGAGAGATGTCCAGGTAATCTCCACGCTGGATTTTAGCATTGAGAGGAAAGAAAACGAAGTAAAAAAGGATACAGCTTTGGGTTGGAGAATGTATATAAGGGGGAAGGGCAGTATGGATACCAGTCTAATAAGTTATACTGGCTGTAGAATGACCGTGCCTAACAGGGTGTGAGCGAGGCCAAACAGCAAAAATTAAGATGTTTGTACATCAATGCGAGGAGCCTAGGTAACAAAATGGAGGAACTAGAGCTACTGGTGCAGGAATTGAAACCAGATATTATAGGGATAACAGAAACATGGTGGAATAGTAGTCATGACTGGACTACAGGTATTGAAGGGTATGTGCTGTTTAGGAAAGACAGAAATAAAGGCAAAGGTGGTGGAGTAGCATTGTATATCAATGATGAGGTAGAATGTATAGCAATAAGAAGCTATGGAATGGATAAGACAGAGTCCGTCTGGGCAAAAATTATATTGGGGAAGAAAACTACTAGAGCCTCCCCTGGGATAGTCCTTGGGGTGTGCTATAGACCGCCGGGATCTAATTTGGATATGGATAGAGCCCTCTTTAATGTTTTAATGAAGTAAATACTAATGGAAACTGCGTGATCATGGGAGACTTTAACTTCCCAGATATAGACTGAAGGACGAGTGCTAGTAATAATAATAGGGCTCAGATTTTCCTAGATGCGATAGCTGATGGATTCCTTCATCAAGTAGTTGCTGAACCGACAAGAGGGAATGCCATTTTAGATTTGGTTTTGGTGAGTAGTGAGGACCTCATAGAAGAAATGGTTGTAGGGGACAATCTTAGTTCAAGTGATCATGAGCTAATTCAGTTCAAACTGAACAGAAGGATTAACAAAAAATAAATCTGCAACCAGGGTTTTTGATTTCAAAAGGGCTGACATTCAAAAATTAAGGAAATTAGTTAGGGAAGTGGATTGGACTGAAAAACTTATGGATCTAAAGGCAGAGGAGGCCTGGGATTACTTTAAATCAAAGTTGCAGAAGCTATCGGAAGCCTGCATTCCAAGAAAGGGTAAAAAATTCATAGGCAGGAGTTGTGGACCAAGCGGATGAGCAAGCATCTCAGAGAGGTGATTAAGAAAAAGCATAAAGCATACAGGGAGTGGAAGATGGGAGGGATCAGCAAGGAAAGTTACTTTATTGAGGTCAGAACATGTAGGGATAAAGTGAGACAGACTAAAAGTCAAGTAGAGTTGGACCTTGCAAAGTGAATTAAAACCAATAGTAAAAGGTTCTATAGTCATATAAATAAGAAGACAAGGAAAGAAGTGGGACCGCTAAACACTGAGGATGGAGTGGAGGCCAAGAATAATCTAGGCATGGCCCAATATCTAAACAAATACTTTGCCTCAGTCTTTAATAAGGCTAAAGAGGATCTTGGGGATAATGGTAGCATGACAAATGGGAATGAGGATATGGAGGTAGATATTACCATATCTGAGGTAGAAGCGAAACTCAAACAGCTTAATGGGACTAAATCAGGGGGCCCAGATAATCTTCCTCCAAGAATATTAAAGGAATTGGCACATGAAATTGCAAGCCCATTAGCAAGAATTTTTAATGAATCTGTAAACTCAAGGGTTGTACCATATGATTGGAGAATTGCTAACATAGTTCCTATTTTTAAGAAAGGGGGGGAAAAAAAGTGATCCGGGTAACTACAGGCCTGTTAGTTTGACATCTGTAGTATGCAAGGTCTTGGAAAAAATTTTGAAGGAGAAAGTAGTTAAGGACATTGAGGTCAATAGTAAATGGGACAAAATACAACATAGTTTTACAAAAGGTAGATCGTGCCAAACCAACCTGATCTCCTTCTTTGAGAAAGTAACAGATTTTTTAGACAAAGGAAACACAGTGGATCTAATTTACCTAGATTTCAGTAAGGCTTTTGATACGGTGCCACATGGGGAATTATTAGTTAAATTGGAAAAGATGGGGATCAGTATGAAAATTGAAAGGTGGATAAGGAATTGGTTAAGATGGAGACTACAGCAGTTCCTACTGAAAGGTGAACTGTCAGGCTGGAGGGAGGTTACCAGTGGAGCTCCTCAGAGATCAGTTTGGGGACCAATCTTATTTAATCTTTTTATTACTCACCTTGGCACAAAAAGTGGGAGTGTGCTAATAACGTCTGCGGATGATACAAAGCTGGGAGGCATTGCCAATTTAGAGAGAGACCTGGATATCCTACAGGAAGATTTGGATGACCTTGTAAACTAGAGTAATAGTAATAGGATGAAATTTAATAGTGAGAAGTGCAAGGTCATGAATTTAGGGACTAATAACAAGGATTTTAGTTAGAAGCTGGGGACGCATCAATTAGAAGTAACGGAGGAGGAGAAGGACCTCGGAGTATTGGTTGATCACAGGATGACTATGAGCCGCCAATGTGATATGACCGTGAAAAAAGCTAATGCGGTGTTGGGATGCATCAAGCGAGGTATTTCCAGTAGAGATAAGGAGGTTTTAGTACCGTTGTACAAGGCACTGCTGAGACCTCACCTGGAATACTGTGTGCAGTTCTGGTCTCCCATGTTTAAGAAGGGTGAATTCAAACTGGAACAGGTACAGAGAAGGGCTACTAGGATGATCTGAGGAATGGAAAACCTGTCTTATGAAAGGAGACTCGAGGAGCTTGGCTTGTTTAGCCTAACTAAAAGAAGGTTGAGGGGAGATACGATTGCTCCCTATAAATATATCAGAGGGATAAATACCAGAGAGGGAGAGGAATTATTTAAGCTCAGTATCAATGTGGACACAAGAACAAATGGATATAAACTGGTCATTGGAAGTTTAGACTTGAAATTAGACGAAGGTTTCTAACCATCAGAGGAGTGAAGTTTTGGAATAGCCTTCCAAGGGAAGCAGTGGGGGCAAAAGACCTATCTGGCTTCAAGATTAAACTCGATAAGTTTATGGAGGAGATGGTATGATGGGATAACATGATTTTGGTAATTAATTGATCTTTAACTATTCATGGTAAATAGGCCCAATGGCCTGTGATGGGATGTTAGATGGGTTGGGATCTGAGTTATTAGAGAAAATTCTTTTCTGGGTATCTGGCTAGTGAATCTTGCCCATATGCTCAGGGTTTAGCTGATCACCGTATTTGGGGTCGGGAAGGAATTTTCCTCCAGGGCAGATTGGAAGAGGCCCGGGAGGTTTTTCGCCTTCTTCTGTAGCATGGGGCACAGGTCACTTGCTGGAGGATTCTCTGCTCCTTGAAGTCTTTAAACCATGATTTGAGGACTTCAATAGCTCAGACATAGGTGAGAGGGTGGATGAGATTCTGGGTGGGTGAGATTCTGTGGCCTGCATTGTGCAGGAGGTTGGACTAGATGATCATAATGGTCCCTTCTGACCTTATTATCTATGAATCTATAATGATAATACATCCAAATATTACCCCCTAACTAGGCTTTTGCATCCCTTCATTATAATGTATCTATTAAATCTTTCGTTCACCAGACCATGCATCAAACTGATCTACAGTTTGTAAGCCCATCATGCCTTGCTCGCAAAGTACTTGTACACCACTCCTATCCACAGTAAATTCAGTTTTCTTCTCTCTCTGCAAAATCACTCAAAGGCAATAGAAAAGAAGTACCTTGGCCCACACTGTATCTACAAATAAAGAATAACATAGTCTCTGAAATCCTTTAAAGGTCAATATTCTACTAACCTAGGGGGAGCCTGCCTTTCCTCATAGATATGAACCCCAATACTCTGTATTTTTATGTTGGAATGCCACCATTATATGCAGTGCTATAAATATAAACTCTTGTAACACTGAAAAACCTGGACTGCTTAAAATAGGTGCTGCACTCAATTATTCTTAGTTTTTTCAAAGAGTGGTTATAATCTTAAAGCCAGTCAATTTTATTATTCTTTTTTTGGGTTAGGTCAGTTAAGGGATCATCAGTTTTAACAAAATTAGAAATGAACTGCTCATAATATTTTACTAATCTTACAGGAATCTTACCTCTTGGGTTGTTGGTTTTGGTTTTTTTAAAAAAATTATTTATTTTTTTACTTTGGAACGCTTCCATAAAATATTTAATCTTTTGAAATATTAGATTTTGTTGACACCTTTCCTAAAAGTATCGTGTCCTGAAAAGCTAAAGCATATTTCTTGGAATTAATCATTATTCTTGCTTAAAAAACAACTGCTATTACTAAGTTCACGTCATGCAGGTGTTCTTTCCAACCAGTGCTATGCATGTTATTGTGAGATGTTACATTATACCCTACACCTGGTAATACTAATGGGGAGCATACTCCTTAACCATGTTTGCAATATCCAGTAAGGTAGCAGATGCTACATGTAATCTCAAAGCAGGAAATTTAATAGGAAAAAAAGCCATGAGAATTATTTTAACGTATGGCAATCACAAACTTGTAGAGTTCCACTTCAGCTGATCTAAGCCCCAGAGTTAGAAGGCTTAAAGGAGAAACGCTAAAAGCTAGCTCTAGCAGGCTTATTTTGCTTAAATTATAATTTTGCCCCAGTGCAATTCCATATGTTTTATGTTATATTGTATGAAGTTAGTGTTCTGTTTTTGGAAATGTTATTAAATGGTTTATGCAAACATCTATGAAAGCAGAGGCGAAATTGCGAAAGGTATAGCTGAGGAGAGTGGCTGACAGATAGCAGATTCTGATTGGGTAGTAAGACCAAATTCAACAAAAGAGAGTGCTGTCTCAGACTCTGTTGGAGAAAGCAGGACCTCTGTCCAATGGTCATGCTTTGATCTGGGTTTTCTATCAAGAAATTCCAGATCCCATCTGGAGCTTATTTGGTGGACCTAGCACCAGCTAAACTGATGGAGCTGTCTTTGCAGAGCAGGGCATGATGGTGGAAATGCCTTCTGTGAACAAGGACCTGGTGGTAGCAAGTCAGAGTGGGGCATAGTACTATATTTTTCATGGGATGAGCAGGCTGGCTGCGGAGGGCCACTTCCTAGATCCCTGTTGACCATGCCTGAATCTGAGTGAGTGGAGATTGTTTGTTTGTTTTTCTGACTAATAGTTCTGGGCTTTGCTTCAGTGTGCTAGGCAACTAATAACTGGGACAGTGGGGTCAGCCATATCCTTCATACACTGTTTGGGTTTTTCACAAATACAATGTATTTATGCTTGTTAGCTTTTTTGGCAGAAACAACATTAAAAATGCTTGGGGGTAGTGGGGTGTTAAAAGTTAAGTTTCTAAAAGCAGGGTGTGGATAAATTGTTAGATTGGCTTGAGCCTGCCTTCCTTCCTTCCTTCCTTCCTTCAATAATACGAAATAAAACCCCTAGATAGCATTGACCCTGGCCTTTACATCTGCTGCTGACACCTGGCAGAGTTGCACAATAATATATAGATCAAAAACTATTGTTAATGTTCAAAACATTTTCAGTACTAAACACTTGTGTCAGTGCAACCCTGTGTGTTCTAAAGCTACTGAAACTACTGAAGTAATCAGACAAGTTAGAAGTGGATGGATTTGACTTAGTTCTGTGAATTCCAATTCTGTGTGTGTGTGTGTAACTGACCTCAGCAAATCATAATTTTGAGTGCAATAGTAAACTGTGTTTCATTGTGTCATTGAAAATATATTTGTCATAGGTAGTTTGTCCTTATTGCAGGCTCAGGATCACGCTATTCTGATGCACTGAAGACTGATTTTACAGTCATGTGAGATGATCTTAGCTCTGGAAGCTTTCTGAACTTCAGGAGAAAACAACACTGTCACACCCAGCCAAACTGACCTAAAAAGGTGTCCTTCAAAATGCTGCATAAGCACTTTTTATCAGATTCTTGTGTCCTTTTCAGGTAAAATCAAGGGTAACTTCTTGCCAGTGATGTTGAGCACCCCTTCATGTCATTTGGCGTTATGGATGCTCAGCACTTTTGAAAATCAGGAGCATAAATGTGACAGAGAATGACCTCCCATCCTTTTCAGGTGCCCTATCACTGAACTCTCCCTCATCCACAGCCACGGTGCCAGTAAGTACAATCCAGCCAATGTTTTTGCATTTGAGATTGAAGGAGTTTTGCTAGTTGAGTTCTCAGCATTCTTGGCTAGTCCATAGTGTGTGTGAGGAATTAACCCTTGGGTTGATGAGGGTGCTTGGGGAGAGGATTTTATAATCTGCTTGTTTTGCACTGTGTTAGCATATTTAGTCTGATTGTACCATTTCCTATTTTTCGGTTTTACTGCTCTCTTGTCAGTTTAAATGAAGACATTCAGGGTAGCCTGCCTACCTCCTGTGTGTTTACTGGTCTCTTTACACTGTAAGCATTGCTTTCATTCGTTTATATGAGTTGCTCAGGTGTACTGGATTCCTGTGGAAACTCCAATCTCATCTGCCCAGGTCTGCTGAAGGCCTGAGAAGATGGCATCCTTGTATCAGAGGCAAGTCCATGGTATTCCTGTGTAGGAGACAGACATGAGAAGTATGTTGGGAAGAAAAACATGCCATGTAGTATACTGGGAGCGTGGGAAGCTAATGGTGGTCTACCAGTAACGCAGCTGTATAATCACCTTTTTCTCTCATGTTGGAAAGGCAGTACTTTCCCTGCACACCTGCTGCTGACTAGGAGACGCTATATGTATGAATGGGTCATAAATCTCTGCCAGAAAATAACCCTGCTCTGTGAACAGCAGCGCTACACATCACTTGGCCTGTCAAGGGTGCAGGAACAGGCACCAGTTTGAAATGCTGAAACAGCTGCATCTGGTGGGCAGAAGGAAACTGCAGTAGCTGCTGCATGTGCACTGAGTGTCATGTCAGGTTTTTGTGCAAACACAAGGAATTCTAAAGTGCTAGAGAACCCACGAGCAAAGTAGTAGTTACTGAAAAATATTCTTCTTTATTGACTGTCATATGGCGAGGATCAAATTTATTATGACCTTCATTATAATGGGGTGTGTCAGTTACCTGGTCATCGGATCAGGGCAATAATTAACCAGATGTCTAGGTAATATAGACAGTGGGACATGCAAAATGGGCTGTTAGGAGGGTAAAATTGTATATTGGTGGGAATATGTTGTCTGTGCAGTGATTATAGAGAAATGTGTCCCATCGTTCTGCTTTGCACCTTAGGAATTAACTTTTTTGTCGAGAACATTTAATGAACCCAAGCAAAATGTAGCCACTATCACCACCAACTGCCTTTTGATTAGTGAAACTGGAATCTGTGAAGCAGTAGTGATAATGGTCAGACAAGTCTGCTGTCTACCTCTCTTGATATTACCATGTTATGATATGAATTCATTAGAGCAGCAGGGATTTGATTGCTAGCCATGTAAACTGGTAAAGAAACTCAATATGATAAATGTTGTTTTCTCCCACTGTGTCCACTTTGAGCATGAAAACACCTTTTTAGGTTTAAGTTTTTAGAAAAATCCTACTGAAAATTGTGACAATGAAGCACCTACCCATTTTAACGGCTTTAAGTCTGAGGACGGTGGAGTTGTTGGAATGTAAAGAGCACAGTGCTCTAGTGACAGAGCTCCAGGATAGTGTTCTGAACTTGCTTTGTTTCCAAAGGGAGGCTTGCTCTGGTGATGTGCATGACACAGTCAGTCATCTCCTGCTGTGCAATGTTGAGGGGCAGATGTATAGTCAGGGGAGATTTCCATATGTAGCCTTGAAACATTAAGGCATTCAACAGTAGGTGCATTCAACAGGATTGAAGATTCAGTCTTTCTACACGGGAGATGGAACGGTTAATAATAGTAAGCCTTGGTCTACACTACTAGGTTAGGTTGAATTTAGCCATGTGAGTTTGATTTTTATAAGCAATGCGGCTACACAACCAACCCTGTTCCGTCGACCTAAAGGTCTCTTAAAATCGACTGCTGTACTCTTTCCTGACGAGGAGAGGAGCGCTAAAATCAACCTTCTTGGGTCGAATTTGGGTTAGTGCAGACACAGCATTGTGCAATTTGATGGTATTGATCTCCGGGAGCTATCCCAGAATGCTCCAATGTGACTGCTCTGGACAACACTTTAACTCTGATGCACTAGCCAGGTACACAGGAAAAAATGTTTACAATGCTCACCACAGCAGCGCTGAGCTGAGTGGGCTCCATGCTTGCTGTGCTGTGGCGTCTGTACGGGTAACCCAAGAAAAAAGGCATGAAATGATTGTTTGCCATTGCTTTCAAGGAGGGAGGGAGGGATGGAGTGGAGACTGACGACATGTACCCAAAACCACCCGCGACAATGATTTTTGTCCCATCAGGCATGGGAGCTTAATCCAGAATTCCAGTGGGCAGCAGGGACTGTGGGATAGCTACCCACAGTGCACCACTCCGTGAGTCAATGCTAGCCACGGTATTGAGGACTCATTCTGCCGACCTACTGCGCTTAGTGGGGACATACACAATTGACTGTATAAAATTACTTTTTAAAGATCGACTTCTATAAAATCAACCTAATTTTGTAGTGTAGACATACCCTAATATATTTTTTCCACAGTTGCCCATATTTGGCTTATTTGTTTTTTCAAGGGCCCAATCCCCTTCTACATGGAGAAGCAAGGAACTCCGAGATCATCCCAGAATGTCCACTTATTGTTCCTGCAGGGGCCAGGATTTGCCTCTCCAGGAATCCTCTTTGATTCCTAAGTCGAATGGATCCCAGGAATCCAACAAAGTCCTCCTGGACTCCTTGGTCCTCTGTAACCTTATGGCAACATGGTTCCAATGGACTACTGTCCAGAGCCCCTCCATCTGATGCTGGTGGAACAGAGTTCAGATGGATTTTTTCTCATAGGGTTGATGGGGATATAATACCACAGTGTGTCCATTCCTTTGTCTCTCACTGCCTGTCCCGGTCATGGGGACAGGGGAAGAGGAAAACAGTCACATAGGTGGAGCTCACTCTTTCTTCCACCATAAAAACACATGCACACATAAGCATGTTGGGTTTTCATATTTACCGTCCATTGAGGGGGGTGGATTAGCCTCGATCTTAAAATATTGGTTCTTCCTTTTTAGTAACTTGAACCATGCCCTGGACTGCAAATTTGGTGGCATGGCTGATGTTCTTCAAAGCTCTGAAAATCACGTACAAGGCAAAATCAGTGTGACTTTGTTGGTTTTTTTTTTTTTAAATAGCTGAATGTACTCATCTATCAAACTAGATTCTGTGCCTGTTCAGGCTCAGCTTTTCATTCTCTCGGTGGCATTTCCAGGAGCTTGTAATGAGCGGGACTCATGAGCAGCAGAAAAGCTTATTTACCTTCTGACACTGCCGGAGGTGACTGTAGCCAAGTAAAAGAGCTGTATTACAATTCCAGGATAGAATTTTATGAGTAGTTTAGGACATGGCCATGACAATTACTTAACAATGAATAGATATGCTATTTGGGGAGATTAAGAAGGTATTGGAAATGACTTCATAGTTAAGGCTGAGATTCGCAATTTGGACTAAATTCTCTGTTTCACTCTTTAATTATTGAATTTAGGATCTATGTTTTGGCAAAATAACTTTTTAGCAAACTATTTGAATTTTCTTTGTATCTTTATTAGTAAAATATTTCACTTTTGAAGAGGAAGCATTTTAAAACTCTCAAGTGTGCCCTACTTTCTTCACATTTCTTGGCTTGTTCTCTTGGCTAAATAGCCATTGTCCCTGAAATCTCCAAATTTCACCCACGTGCACTGTGATAACATCTTGATCATAGGCCAATTTTGAAATAAACACACCATTTCCCCCACTTTAATCCAGATAACCTCACTGAGCTGCCCCATTATTGAATAGCCAATGGAACGGTCATGTTCTCTCTGTTTCCATTTGCTATCACCCAGCTTCCTAGACTGAACAGTTAGACTCCTTTATAGTGCCCTTGGGGAACTAGGGATACGGCAGGATTCAGGGGCAGGCCATGAGTTTCAGACAGTAGGAGGTGGAAAAGCAAGCAGTAGGTGTGGAAGAGGCCATGGGGATGATCAGGTGTCTGAGGGGCAAGCAGAGTGAGTGGTGACTTCATGGAGCAGGGATGTGCAGGAGCCCCGAGAGAGTTAGGCTTGTGTAAAGAATGAGTTCTTGGGTGGGGTGTTGTTCATGGCCGTTCAGGAAAACTGGAATGGTGGAGAACAGACACTCTGCATTGAGCCATGGTGAGAGGACACCTCCTTCCAACAGCTCAGCTCTCCTCTGTGCCAGGCACTATCTCCAGGGGACTTTACAAAAGAGCAGTAAAAGGCACAAACAACATTTTACTTTTTTTTGTCAAATGAGATATCATGTACTGCACTCATGGGCTTATGTGAGTTCCCTGTGGTAATGAATTTAACAAATGAAAATTGCAGTTACTGTATTTTTCTAAATTAAAACCAGTAGGCTGTTAGATAAGGTTTCTGACTGCAGTGCTGAAGGCTCAAATCCCATAAGAGTTGGTGTTCTTGTTTCTTCCAAGTGTTGATTGGATGAATGACTACATATCATCCAGCGTTAGTTAACTTTTTTCTAAATAAATGAATGCAAAGATATGGTATCCAATCAATTTAGTTGGCATAAAATGGGCCAAATGAGAGGGTGGCAGGAAGGTCAGCCTTGTAAGGTATGATATGTGAAAGGACAGCTAAATCAGACAAAGGATCATGTTTAAATAGCCAAGTTAAACAAGACACTTATGGGGCTAACATGACTTCCATTACAGCTCCCAAGATGCCTTTGAGTGCTAGGAGAGATGTAGGTGGGCCAAGTTACCACAGCCATTCTACTGCATGATGTTTGTCTTGGCCATTTAAATAGTCTAACCTGGCTCTATTTGCAAGTATTGCATCTTTATATGGCCAACATTAAGGCATGTTTTGAGCATGATTGCCAGTTCAGGGGAAAAAAGTATAGCATATACCTACTCCTCATACATTATTGGGCCAGATCCTCAGCTAATGTGAATCAGTGATTTCAAAGGAATGGAACTGATTTATGCCAGCTGGTGTATTATAATGTGAACAAAATGAGTTGATGTAATAAAATACTATATTCTAATGAATACTCTCATGGGAAGCAAAGTTAAGATTGCCCAAGCAACCAAAACTTTGGTATTTCCTGATTATTTTTTTTTTGAGTGAATCGCTGTTATCTTTATGTACTTTTGGTAGGAAGGTATACAACTCAGGTAGGGGCATGGTGGTGTAGAGAATTCTTTAGCCCTACACTTATGGGAATATTTTGAAACGTCAAAAGTGAAGTAAGTTTGTCATTCTCAGTCATACCCTGAATTGCTATTTTGCTGCCTAACAAAGCCCACAGTAAAACTAAAATAGAAGACTTTCACAATTTCAGAAAATCATCCACATTTTCAATTTCTCCCTTACGTACATGGTACTTTTCACTGGATAGCAATAGCAATACATTGAAATCTGGTATATTTCAGACAGGAATTCCTGCGGACAAGAGATGACCAATCTGCTGGGGTATTGCCCATTACAATTTAAAGTAATGTCCCTGTGCTCATTGCTTTTATTGAGTCAGTAGAGGATCCAGTCTTAATTTGATTGATTTTTGGAATTGATGTTTCTGTGACCTGAGCCAAATAGAGTATATAGCAAAGGGTAGGTGCGCTATAAAGTTAAATAAATAACAAACATAAATACATAATTGCAAATGTCTTCATTTTTGCTCTTGGTTTGTCTTTCTGACCCATTGCATAATGTAACAAGTGGTCAGTCATGTAATAGTAGTCAGGAGCCCTGGACAGCTAGCTGTATGTTCTCTGGAACACCGATTTTTAAGATGCTTTGTTATAATAGCCAATTGCAAATCTGTTGTAAATGTTGCCACATACACCTTCATTATCAAGATTGTAACTCGTTAAAATTAGTTTATACATTATTATCATCATCATATTTAATGTAATGTATGCAGTGTTGTAGCCATGTTGGTCCCAGGATATCAGAGAAAGGTGGGTGAGGTAATATCTTTTATTGGACCAACTTCTGTTGGTAAGAAAGCCAACCTTTTCCCATAAGAGATCACCTCACCCACCTTATCTCTGTTAGCTATAAAGTACCTGATCTGCATTGGTCACTGCAGCATATCATTTGGCTGAAGACATAGTTACATTATATACTTCATCAACACAAAGAAAGAAGGCAAGGCAGATGCAATATTGTACTCAGCCCTGTATTAGTGTTCCTCTTGAAAACTGTTGTGTGTCTTTCCTCTCCCTGCAGAGAGAAACTATTTTAGGGGTAATAAAGAGCTCCCCGATGTCTTTTTAATGAACTGAGCTCTTTAAAAAGTAGTTGGAAGGTTTGTATTAATTAGTTTTTACTACTCTGAGAAAGGCTAACTGTCTGAGTCATAGCAGATCTATTACAGTAGCCAATTAAACTTTATCAATGGTAGAACTTCAAACACAAATACCATTTCAGACATTGTCTGCTTGCATTGAAGTTACTATTGTGACACAAAACAAAGACTCTTTCAGGACAACTCCTCCAAGAGCAGTACACTCATCATAGGGTATGAAGCATCCTGTACTGGTAATCATTTTGACTACTAGGCATCCCCTTTTTAATAGCTATTTATAAATATATGTCAAGTTAAAGCTCACTATTGGGCTTATTGCGGATGTTTACCAAGCATTTAAAAGTGTTTACAGTGGCCTTGTACTTTGCCATTCAAGATAATTAGAAAATGTATGTGGGTCTCTTCAGGGGTGGCCCAAGACTAACTGCCAGCAACTGGCTCCCTGGGCGACCCACGCAATCAGCGCCCCCAAGCCCCAAGGGCAGATCTATGCTGAGGTTTTTGGTAAACTGGGAACATTTTGCCCCTTTTTTCCTTTGAATGTTTTTTAAGTGGGTGTTTTGTTTTTTTTTTAAAACAGAGGCTTAATCATTCGGTTTGTCCGTCCGTCTGTCCAACCTATATTTCTGAGATCAGATAAAATAGAGACACGAAATTTTCAGAATAGATTTGTACATGACAGCTAGATGATATTTCAGTCCGATTTCAAATAAAATGCATTAAAATGTTAATTATAATTTAATGATTACAAATCCAAAATCATCCATTACGCTGTCCTGCTTTAACTGCCATTACCACCACATCCAATAGAGAAAGAAATAAGAAAACTCTTCAATGCACTTTAACCTGTTTTTACAAAACACTCTGTGCTCTTAAAACATGACTTTTCTTGCTTTAAGCTTTGAAAATTCTGTCACTAGTTCTTTTAGATCCAGTTTTCCAGCTATTTCATGCTCTATTGACATTGTGGCAAGTCCAAGTCTCTCTTGCACCATTGTTGAATGCAGATATGTTTTTATCAATTTTAACTTTGAGAAGCTACGTTCCCCACTAGCTATGGAAACTGGCAAAGTTAAAAGAATGCATAGAGCTTTAAAAATGTTTGGAAAACTGTCTGTGAGTTTATTTTCACAAGCGAACTTCAGTATTTCTTCAAGAGTGGAATGTTTCTTAAGTCATCTTGAAAAAGCCTGAAGCTCACTACACAAATCTGTAGCATCAATGTCTTTTGAATTTTCATGAGTCAATGCCGATTCCAGTTTGATATAAAATTCTCTTATCTGTTTTGCTGTTTTCTTTTGCAAGCTGTGGATATCCTATACAAAGCCAAATACTGACTCTAGCTGCTGCATCTGTTGAAATCTTTCGGCAACTGAGTGAATAGCAGTATCAAGGACTGTGAAGTAGAAATTCACTTTGAACCTTTGTTTTGGGTTCTGAATGTGTGTTTCATCCTTCATACAAAAACTGCTGTTTCTTTTGCTGAATGTGAACTAGCTCCGGTTCAAATTCTGCCGGAAAGTCTATTTCTTCAGCAAGCTCGAGAGAATCTACCAGTGTTCTTTTAAACCCTTCATCAGTTCTGAATTCCTCCAGAATATTTTTAGTTTGCTGCAGTTTTTGAATAGCAGAATGTATGTTCAAGTTCTTTTCCTGAAACTGCTTACTTGCGAGGTTAATCTCGAAAAGGATATTATACCACAAAATGAGTGAAGTCACAAATTGTAAACTTGGAAAGGCCATTTGCAAGAACTTCTGCATCTGAACGTGCCACATTGCCAGATGATCCAGTAAAGGTGGTAGTATCATAAATTTCAATTAGGTCATCTTAGCTGTTTCCAAGTTCACAGCGAAGAGGCTTCAAAGCATCAATGCGACTCTCGCATCTTGTCTAAGTGGTTTCATGGTTAGAGAGTTCACATGGCAAGTCAGAATGTCCCAACGGCATGTTGAGCCTGAGAAAAACACACAAACACGTTGCACCAGGTCAAAGAAACTGCTTGCCTCCAAACAGCATCTAGCAGCATCATTGACAACCAAATTCAGAGAATATGTACTGCAAGGAACGAAAAAGGCCTAGGATTGATTTCCATCATTCTCCTTTGCACACCATTGTCTTTACCCTTCATATTACTCCCATTATTGTAACCTTGGCCACATAAACACAGAAACACAATTTTCCACAGTATTTGCTTGATTCTTAACCATCTACCTGTGACGTGTGTTAAAATGACCGTTGGACATGTATCAACTCATGATATCTCTGCTCTACATGAATTTACAGCTATGCAACCTTGATGGAAATTCAAGTTAGGTATCACTAGCATTGCAGCTCTTGCCACTGGTGGTTGTGTTTCACTGTGGCTGAGTTATTGCTTATCAAAATTGTGGAGTGGGTCATCTTGACCCTACATAGCAAATTGAAGAAAAAATTCAGTAAAATATTTATTTTTGCAGTAAATAAAAGATTTGACATATTAATAAATTCTCAGAAATGTAGAGAAATGAATTATAATTCATATTCCCTCCATACACGCATGGGAATTGAAATAATGACATCTCCATTATTTCATTTGTATTTTTTCTTTTTTTTCCCATTTTTTATTTGATTTTTTTCTCTCGAATTTGGCACCCCATTTAACTTGGCACCCTAGGCGACTACCTAGTTCACCTATATGGATCACCCCTGGGTCTCTCTGTACTGTATCTCAGTGGTTCTCAACCTTTCCAGACTACTGTACCCCTTTCAGGAGTCTGATTTGTCTTGCATATCCCAAGTTTCACTTTACTTAAACTACTTGCTTACAAAATCAGACATAAAATTACAAAATAGTGTTACAGCACACTAGTGCTGAAAAATTGCTTAATTTCTCATTTTATCATATAATTATAAAATGGATTGGAATATAAATATTGTACTTACATTTCCCTGATACTTGAACCTATTTTTTCACTTGTGAGCCTGTCTGAAGCTGGAACCCCACCGCCCAGGGCTGAAACATGTAACTTAGCTTTATGGGGCCTCCTGGGGCAGAGGCCCTGGGCAATTACCCTGCTTGCCACCCTCTAATACTAGCCCTGCACTTGCGACCCTCCACCCCCAAACCTGTCCTGCAACCCCCCTGGGGATCACAACTCCTGGATTGAAAAAACACTGATATAGATGAGTTGAGTACCCCCTGCAAGACCTCTGCGTACCCTTAGGGGTATGTGTACCCCTAGTTGAGAGCCACTGCTGTATCTGACCTTGATGCAACAATTCTTACCCATCAGAATCTAAGGCAGGCATAATATGGCAACAAAATAGAAGATTAGAATGCAGAGTCAATGGCGCTCTGGAGACAGTTTGTGTTCCAGATAGAAAATTGCAATTTGGTAACCTAAGGGAATATTCTCTGGGAAGTTTGCTCCTATTAAGGGAAGTCTGAGTCTGCAGAATGAAAGCTAAATGGTTGACATTAATGAAATGTACTGATGAGAAGGAGGCAATGGTGTCTCCTACCTGTTGTCACTATTAGATGTGGCTATGAATAAAGCATGTTGAGAGGATTTAGACAGGATTATTATATGAAGTGGGTAATCAAACTTATGGGAGGAGGATATCTGCAACATGATAGTATCTGCAAATTAATGATGTGGATTGACAAAAGGATGCATTCTATAGTATAGCATATGCTGTCGCAGTGTCTGTGTCTTTTCCACCCTCCCCCAGTATTTCTATATCACAAGAAACACTGTGTATCCTCTACTGCTGCGTGTGTATCTTCTTTCTGCTGCTGAACTGTTTGAATTCTTTGACATTGGTCTCAGCACAACATTCTGCAACAGAGGGTTAGATGAGAGAGAAATAAAAAGGGTCATTTTTTCATTACCATTTTTCCTACCAGTCTTTATGCCCCACAGCTTCTCAGGGAAGGCGCTTTGACAGACTAGTCTGCTGTAATAAGAGCCACAGCAGCAATGTGCACTATAGATGCCATGTGAAAGAGACCCCACAATAAAATGCTTTGAGTTCACTTTTATATGTAGTGATTTGGTGCCTGAGGGAGGGAGGGAGTGAGCGGTAAACAGGCCTCCTTTTTCGGTAGACATATATCAAGATAGCTGAACAAAAATAGTTTGAGAATTGCAAAAAGAGAAACAGCTGGATGGTTAGTACTATTCGTGCCTCTAGCTTTTTTTTTCAATGCGTTGACCTTGCCAAACATAATGACATAATTTAGCTCTCCAACTCATGAGACAAGGCCTGAAGAGGTGTAACTTCCTATTTACAGCAAGAATTTTCAGAAGCAGTTAGAGAATCTCCCATAGAATTCTTATTCCTTTCTAAACAAACTTGTGCGTGCTGCCTTACTGCAACTTAGTTAACCGGAAATATTGCATTCAATATTAAATTCCTAAATTTAGCTAATGAGGAGGTGATTAACATCTGGGATGGAACAGGGAAAAAAAGCTGTGGTTCTTTTTAAAAAAAAAAACACCCCAAAACAGAAAAAACCCTCTGAGAACTTCCTTGTTGTGTCAAAGAGTGACTTGCATGGTTATGTGAAGGGTTCCAGTGCACAATTTTTTTTTTCTGTGTGACGTCGCCTTTCCTCCCCATCCATCCTTCTTCTTTAAAAGGAGTTTATTAACTTTTGTACTTGAAGAAAAGCTGGAATAAATAAGACGGATGGGTGGACGGACATGAGACCACTTTGTTAGCACCAAGAAAAATTCTACAGAACATTTAACGTTGTGTTATGCTTATCTGATTCCCTTTCTTTTGACACAAATAAAATTATAATCTCCATATTTTATTTTATAAAAAGAAATAGATTTTACCAGAAAAACAGTTGATCCACCAGATGCTGGAAAGATGTTTGTTTTGTTTTTGTGGTTTTTTATATATATATATAATTTAAAAAAAAACCCCAACCAACCGTTAATGCCACAGAATTTGAAAAGTCTGTAGAAAGATCTGAAACTAATTGTAAAGTCTTGGCATTCCAGGAATTGTTCAGCATGGTTTCTTATGACTTTTACTATATAATGTATGCATAATTATAATTACGTGTGTCTTCCCATAAATAGTCACTAATATGAAGTAAATTTCATTCTGGAGACTCTGTGAATGCACCCAGTGTTGATTAGGCTGTTGCCAGATGTTGATTATGACTATCAAAGATTTTATCCTCTTCTATAATGTATTTTATGTTGAAGCCAGTCAGTCCTGCTCCAGTTCAACTGAAGGTGCTAGTGAGAGCTTGCCATTGATAGTTGCCATCATAATCCATATTGCATGGCAGAAGTTATAACCAGCAGGATGATCTGCCAAGACATATTCTTGCAAAACTATGCTTATTATCCTTTTTCCATGGTAATTTTCACAGATACAATTACACAATATTCTTCATTACTTAGTAATTCTTAATAATTACAGAGGAAACTAGCACCCTGGCCCTTAAAACTTGGAAACGAAGATACTAGCAATAGCTATCTGAGAAAATTCACTGTAATAAGTACTTGGGGACAACAGGAAAGAACACAAGTGATTTGAATGTGCTCTTCCACATCCTGATAAAACTAAATGTTATTCACAGTGAAGGTGATTACACAGAGAACTATCCTTATCGGTAGCTTTTCCAGAAACCACATAAGCATAAAGTTACATCTAAGTTTTTTGTGGTTTTTGTTTCAATAGTTCTATACTTGTGTTTGAGCACCACCTATAGGGATTTAAGGGAAATATAATAAAACCTGCAAATAATATTATAAAATGGGTTCTTGTTACATGAAAATCTAGACTACATGTTGTGACTCCTGTTAGTTGCTGCTGCAAAATGGTTATTTTAAATTGTCTCTTCACTCCCTAAATTGCCCAGTTCCCATTATATACACCCCTCCCACAGGAATAAATTGAGCTATGAACAAATTGGACTGTTTTTAAATAAAGTGCAATTTTGAAAATAGCATAAAAGCATCATACACTTCTAGACTTTGAATAGATCACAGATTATTGGCAGAAAACATAAGATATTCCACAAGGGAAATTTCCTTTTTGGTGAGTGGAGAAAGAAGCTACATTTTTGTAAATGTGCCTTTACTGATAAAAATACAAAATCCATATTCACCTGCTAGAAACCTTTGCAGACATAGCTGGAAGCTTTATGAATCTAATATGAATTTGATTCAGCCTTTCATATTCATATTGGATGATGTCCCATATTGAAATTCTGCAATAGCTATGCAATTACTGGCCTTTTCAATAAGCGGGATGAGAGAGCTCAGGTTGCTTAAAGTCTGTGAGGAAAAAGTAGCTAATAAAAATAATTAGTTCATTGCATAAGGAATATGTTCCTACAACAGCTAGTAAAAGAATTTCACTCTACCATTTTAAGGAAAATCTTGTGCAGCATGATTGAAATAGATACTTATGGTATGCAAGTTCATTATTGTTTTAGGTCAAATTGATATCTCAGACAAGCTGTGCAAAATGTTTGCAGCAAAACCTGAAACCATATGAAATGTAATTGGTTTTAAGATAAAAATGGAATCGATTAGGCTTCAGTTCTAATTTATCCAGGGTCTGAGAACACTTCATTGACAGTATAGACAGCATTTTTGCTTTATTTGGATGAATTTCTAGACTCCAAGGATACATCTAGACAGGAAAAAAACCCACGGCAGCAAGTCTTAGAATCGATCAACTGACTCGGGCTCATGGGGTTCTGCAGGGCTAAAAATAGCAGTGTAACATTCAGGCTTGGACTGGAGCCCAGGGTTTAAGACCTAGTGAGGGTTTTGCTGCTTCGCTGCGGTTTGAACTGTTTTTGTTACAATAGATGGTAACAGTATAAGATGGATGTAGTGGCTTCTTTTTCTTCACAGGTGTCATTGTGTTTAGTTGAGCCTAGTAATGTAACTTTCCAAAAGCAAATATTGTAAAGGTGAAAATTACAAGGTTGAAGGGGTAGGAGGAGAATCTGGCTTGTAGCTACACTTACAGCAACCTCAGGACTTCTCTAAATTAGGCTGGCTGGTAATGGCCCCAAGAGGTCATTCTTCCAGCCAGGGATCATTGCTTCACAGCAAGACACCAGATACACCTCAGTTATACCAGCTCTATATCACTTGGGGATGAGGGGCATCCTCATCAGCCAGTTAATCCAGCCCTCTGCCTGTTCTGCACTGCTGACGCAAGGTAAAGCGGGTGGAGCGGGATACAAGGATGCTGCCTATTTGTTAGTGATGCCAGGCTGGAGGAAGGATATTTCTTTTTCTTTTGTCTTTGGTAAAAAATCAACTAGTAGTAAGTAGTCTGCCCATACCTGAAAAATATATTACTTATTGTGCAGGCCATGTTTCTCTGCCTTTCAGGCCTCAAGATCACCCCCAACAACGCAGCAGCTTCTCAGTATGTCTGAAAAGTTTCTCTCTGTATCTGTATTATACAAATTCCATCTGTAAACAAAAAGTATCATTTAACTTGCAGTACGGGGTCCCTGCCTGTTTGGACTAAGCATAAACACAGCAGAGGTGACTTTTGACTGTAGCACTGGCCGTCTAATTCGATTTTCTATTTCCGAGTGGGGAAAATATTATTGGCCAGATTTTTTTCAGATAGATTCATGGCTCAGCCACCTCTGTGTCACTGTCTACTCTCTTCTGGATCATGTGTTCATTGTCTGCTGTTTGTCCACACAAAAGTCTAGTCAATAACACCTGTCCCAAAAAACAGTATTAATAGCAGTGAGTTTATATTACTTTGACCGTTTGGGGACGTTCTTTGTTTTTATTTTGTTTTTCAATTGGGATTACATTGTTGAATTTTCAGATTTTGTAATTTTTGTGGTCTTCTTTTGGTGAAACTACCTTTTTCTTCAGAAATTTTTCAATGCAGCGATAGATTTGCCTGTGACTAATGTTGAGGGGTTTTTTGCCTAGCAATATATTTATATTACATGGTGATAAGAAAACTGTTATGAGGATGACCAAAGTGAGCAGGCAGCTCAGTACAAGGGTAAGTCTGCTTACAAGAAGTGGAAAAACTAAACAAGATTCTTGACACATTGGGGAGCCTGGGATTCCTGCTGTCTTCCTCTGAACATAGGGTCCAGCTTATTTAGCCCTTGCATAAAAGACAAGTGAAGTGGAAAGCTGGGAAATCCATCAAGTATTGCAAACATGTTTTGTCAGAGCTTTGTAAACATTATGTTGCATAGGATTACGGCAGTAGTATCATGTCCAACATTGTAATTCAACAATAATTCATCTTCTTGCTGAAAACTCATTTTCTTCACTACGGATGCTCACCCAGGATAAAGCTAATTTTCTTCAATTAAGCATCTTCTAAGTCTTTCAGTGCATTCTTCTGTTCTGTGTCTGGTTATATAACCCTCCAATGAGCAGGTACTGTCTGTCTTCATGCCTTGTACAAAACTGAGCCTGCTGTCGGTGCTTAGCAAATATTTACTGTTAACACTGTGATTGTTTTCATGTCACCCACGCAGTGAAATTTGAAAAGCCACTAATGATATTAAAGAACTGCTATATGACTGTTCTCTTCTACTTTGATGGGCCAGTGAGATGGGTGTGAGGTGACTGTTGTTTGTTATTGAATAAGAATGTTTTCCTCACGGTAACCTCAGAATCTCATCTCAGCCAGCAGGTGCAGAGAATTATCTTCATGTTTCTCTGGTCTCCAGCTAAAGTTCCTAATCGGACAGCTGCAGATTGTCCTACCATGGGGGAATCTTCAGGTCGCTTGAAGCCATTGTTGCCACAAGCATACTCTAGAACCCCTGGCATAGGGGGATGTGTGGGGTGTATTTGGCTGGAGCAGACTGTACTTCAGTAGTTTTCACCAAAAAAGCTAAGGGGCTGTTTCAAGACAATGCAGGGTAGGGCCCTCTTTATGCTTCTCTAACTTGTGCTTCTGGAGCAAGGATTTTGTAGGTGGAAAAGTGGCTTGGAGCCTGCCACAGCTGAGGATAAAACCCTCATAAAATGTAAAAAGTCTTGTGCCCTGGGCAAGCTGTCACTGTAGTCATTACTGCAAAATTGGCACACTCCAACATAAAATGCTTCCATGCATTAT
Source organism: Chelonia mydas (assembly GCF_015237465.2). NCBI lineage: Eukaryota > Metazoa > Chordata > Testudines > Cheloniidae > Chelonia > Chelonia mydas. The sequence continues at coordinate 49,814,294 of NC_051251.2, read as the reverse complement.
CTATCTGTCTTCTGGGGCACCATTCCAGAGGAGCCAGGCTTTTGCTGCTGATTGAATGCATTTTTATTATCTAGTACTCTAAAGCTAAAGGAGAGCTTTAATTTCAACAGTAGACTTTTGCTGCACTTTGTGTTTGAATAAAAAATCAAAAACTATGGTGGCTCATTTCCAAAACATAAGTGGGTATAGCTGGATTTACAGGCACTTAATTTTCCAGAAAAAATGAAAATACTTATGTTTTTAATAAAACTGGAACTCTCTCTCATATTTTTGTGATCCTTGTAACCAGCAAACCAACATCTTCCATTGTTCCCTGATTACTTAGTAAGTTCACTTGTCAAGAACTAAGTATTGATTTGATGACCATTTGACTGAAATCCTTTCAATTCTCTCAAATTGTACATGTTAAAGCAAATGATGGAAAGGGAATTAGGCTGCCCATTAGCAAAACACTGAGATCTTTAACCAAAAACGTATCTGAAACTGGAAATATGGAAATGAGCTACATCAAAGAAGACTAAGCCTTTTCTGTACTTTTTTTTTTTTTAAGTCTTGCTACTCAATGGGCTTACCATGTCCCACCCCCCTCCCTCCTTTTCAAAAGACATCTGCATTCTCTCTTAAATGATACAACAAAGAAAGGAGATTTGTCAAAGTGGGTCATACTGTGTATTGGGCATGCAATTTCTTAGAAGTACATAAAATATCAATAAGGTAGCATATAATCGTATGTGCAGTACCTGACCACTGTACATAGCTTTCACTTTACACTAACATTCATTTATATGATAAAAAAGACAGATCTTTCTGGCACAGATGACACTTTTTTCAGAACAAGTAGGAAACTTTCTTCTTTCCTGTCATAAAATGTTTTCCTCTAGTCATTTGATTTAAATAAAAATGAGCTATATAAACAGGTGCTAGGCTCTCTATAGGTGAGTGAAAATAGGCCATTCCCTTTCCTCAAGAGCTCCCAGTCTTCAATTTGACAAGATGTGACAGGTAGTTTAAAAAAAAAAAAAAAGGCAGAGAGAGGGAGGTGGGGGAGAGGACGGTAACAATACAGGAGGGTACATTCACGTCAGCAAGTAGTATCAGTGATCCTAGCATTCAAAAGGGCTATCAGTCTAACCCGTGCTAGATGGTAATGATTTGTAGGCATCACAGCACTGGTAGATATGCCTAGGTACTTCTGAACCTTCACAACATTCTAAACAAAGCTTTAGGGGGGTTATTCATTATGCAGACTATAATATATTGGTTTTAGATTTGGTTTAGGCAGAGTTGTACATTATCTATTTCAGTTTAAATTAAACATTAAAAGAAGCCAGTGTATGTGCCTTTGCCATATATTTAAAATGTCAGCTAATACAAACAAACAAATGCAGCAACATAAGAGAGGCCACACTGGGTCAGACCAATGGTCCCTCTAGCCCAGTATCCTGTCCTCTGACAGTGGCAAGTGCCAGAAGCTTCAGAGGGAATGAACAGAATCAGGCAATTTTGACCGATCCATCCCTTGTCATTCAGTCCCTACTTCTAGCAGTTGCAGGTTTAGGGACACCCAGATCATGGGGTTCCATCCCTAACCATCTTGGCTAATAGCCATTGATGGACCTACCCTCCATGAATTTATCTAATTCCTTTTTTTTTTAAACCCAGTTTTACTTTTGGCCTTCGCAACATCCCCCAGCAATGAGTTCCACAGATTGACAGTGCATTTTGTGAAGTAGTACATCCTTTTATTTTAAACCTGCTGCCTATTAGGTGACCCCTAGCTCTTGTGTTACGTGAAGGGGTAAATGACAATTCACTATTCGTTTTCCTAATACCATTCATGGTTTTCTAGGCCTCTATCATATTGTCCCTTAGTCATCTCTTTTCTAAGCTGAACAATCTCAGTCTTTTAAATCCCTCCTCATATGGAAGCTGTTCCATACCCCTAATCATTTTTGTTGCCCTTCTCTGTGCCTTTCTCATTTCTAATATATCTGGTTTTGAGATGGGTGACCAGAGCTGCATGCAGTGTTTATGTGGTGTAGGTGTACCAGGGATTTATATAGTGGCATTATGATAGTTTCTGTTTCATTATCTTTTTGCTAATGGTTCCTAACATTCTGTTAGTGTTCAGTGGCAGTCAAAAAAGCTAAGTGAATGTTTTCAGAAAACTATCCACAATTACCCTAAGATCTCCTCTTTGAGCGGTAACAGCTAATTTAGACCCCATCATATAATATATATAGTTGGAATGATTTTTTTCCAATGTGCATTACACTGCACTTATTAACATTGAATTTCATCTGCCATTTTATTGCCCAGATTTGTGAGATTCCCTTTGCAACTCTTTCTTGTCAGCTTTGGACTTAACTAAATTTTGCCACCGCCCTGTTCACCCCCTTTTACAGATTATTTTATAAATATGTTGAACAGTATAGCTCCCAGGACATATCCTTGGGAGACCCCACTTTATACCCCTCTCCACTGTAAAAACTGATTACTTATTCCTACCCCTTGTTTCCTATCTTTTAACCAGTTACTGATCCATGAGAGGACCTTCCTTCTTTACCCAGGCCTGCTTACTTCGTTTAAGAGACTTTGGTGAAGAACCTTGTCAAAGACTTTCTGAAAGTGCAAACATACTACATGGACTGGAGCACTCTTGTCCATATTTGTTGACTCCCTCAAAAACTTCTAATAGATGGGTGAGGTATGATTTCCCTTTACAAAAGCTGTGTGGACTTAACCCCAACATATAGTTATTATGCAAAATTGTTCACTATAGTTTCAATCAATTTGCCTGGTACTGAAGTTCGATTTACCAGCCTGTAATTGCCAGGATCCGCCACTTGAGAATTTTTTAAAAATCAGTGTTATATTAATTACCCTCCAATCGTCTGGTAGAGAGGCTGATTTAAGCAATGGGTTACATACCACAGTTACTAGTTCTGCAATTCATATTTGAGTTCCTGGTCCTAGTGACTTTTTACTGTTTAATTTATCAACTTGTTCTAAAACTTCCTCTATTGACATCTCAATCCAGGCCAGTTCCTCTGATCTGTCACATAAAAAGAATGATTCAGGTGTGGGGACCTCCCCTACATCTTTTGCAATGGAGACCCATACAAAGAATTCATTTAGCTTCTCCACAACAGCCTTGTCGCCTTTAATTGCTCCTTTTGCACCTCTATCATCCAGTGGCCCCACTGACTGTTTGGCAGACTTCCTGCTTCTGATGCATTTAAGAAAAATTGCTCTTCGTTTTTGTGTCTTGAGGTAGTTGCTCTTCAATGTCTTTCTTGGCATTCCTTATTATATTTGACTTTCCAGAGTTATGCTCCTTTCTATTGTTCTCCCAAGGATTGGACTTCCAATTATTAAAGGATGCCTTTTTGCCTCTGTGACATTATCTGATTAAAATATGACCATGCACGTCATTGTTGTTACCACTGTTATATAATTTCAACGAATCTTGAACAAAGTGTGACAGATGGCCAGAAAGGGTTAAGTATCTTGCAGGATAAATGATCCAAATTCAACCTTAGAGACATGTTAGAAAAGTATGTACATGGTAATTAGGGCCATTCCATGTTAGATAGGCTGGAACTTTGAAGTGAAAACCTGTATTGTTAGAGAATTATAGGTGATATTAATTGTATGTGTTTACTTGTATCTTGTTAGATGTTAGCTATGTAAACAGACAGTTGTTGTCTCTCACTATAGCTATTGATTCAGAGATCAAAAGGGAATGTTAACATTTAGATGAATCTTGGGTGAATAATGTCATTGTCTATATGTCTCTTTAAAGTTCCACTGAATGCATCTGATGAAGTGAGCTGTAGCTCAGGAAAGCTTATGCTCAAATAAATTTGTTAGTCTCTAAGGTGCCACAAGTACTCCTTTTCTTTTTGTGTTTTTATGGTAACTCTCTTGCTTTAAAGTCTGTCAAGCTTATCTACAGAAGCAGCTCCTCTCTCATAAGCATAACAGCTAGGGTGTGCCTGCCCTGGGTGAGATTACACTGTTGAGAGGGAGTTGGGGGGAAAGGGCAAAAGGAATTTAGAAAAGAGCCTTTTCCAACAACTGTTTTCTTTAGAGGGTTGGAGGTGGAGAGAGGCTCATGTCCCCTTTCAACTGAGTTCTTGGATTTGTTTCCTCCCTCCCACGTCTGAATGTTTTAATCCACTCAGGCAGATGAAGCCTGTCCAGCACACTGAGGATACAAGGGAAGCACTGAGGAGTAAAGGAAGTGGGCCAGATCCACAGCTGGTGGAAGCTGGCAGAGCGCCACTGGAGTCGACCAACATAGAGCAGCCAAGTATCTGAATCGCTGTTTTCTTTAGGAGAATTGGGTCCTATGCTTCCTAACTCTCTTGTATTTCTTTTTCCTTTTTCCTTCAACTGCTCTCTGTGGTCTGGCCTGCTGGATTAGCTTGAGAGAGCCCAAGAGCAGGCCAGAACCTCACCTGTCTCCTGCATGCTCCTCCCTGCCACGGTGAGATGGATCCCAGGGTTATGTCCATGTCTTTAAAGTGTTTCTCTGCATTCTCTCACACACACACACACACACACACACACTGGCAGATAGTTTGATTTCCTGTTCTCCCAGGAATGTTTGTTTGAATTCATGTTTTCTGTAAAATAAATAGCCCCCAGATGACTGAAAATAACTCCAGCCTGCAATTCTCCAACCATGACCCTGCAATGAGCCCAACTGTTTCCAGTGTTACGCAGTCACTCAGGTTACAGATTGATTCCTGATGGGAGGGAGGAAATGTCACCTTTCCCCACTGTGAGTAAATTGCAATTACCTTCTGCTGCACAGGGATTATATTTACTTAATAAACAGTTATGAATTAATAGATTCACTTTTTATATTAGCAAAGCCAATGTAATTTTGCTCATGTGGCAAGCATTACTGATTATTAATAGTGTGCATTGTTTCAGGCTAAGGGAAACAGTGTTTCACTAAGTCATAGATTCCAAGGCCAGAAGAGACCATTGTGAATGTCTAGTCTGACTTCCTGTATAAAACAGCCCATAGAACTTTCCTGAAGGTCACCCCTTCATTTACCTGACCATACTGTCAGCATATAATTGACTTTGTTGGAACATATCTCATGCCCTTTTGAGCTATTCCAAATCGAATGGGGTTTCAAAATCTAATTGAGAAATTTTGGTTTGTTTTGTTGTTTTGCTAAAACAATTTGCAGAGCATGTGAAGGCTTAAGTACATCTTAACAAATACATGCTAAATATATTCATGTAGAGATTACTGATTATATGTTGTCACTTGGCCCCATCAGCAATAATTCTCCAAGGTTATTCTGTGAAGCTAAGGGCTTTTTGTATAAACAAGGGAGTGGAAGCGTGTGCTGTGAAGTGAAAAGCTTATGATCAGTGATGAGTTATGTTTTAATAAGTCTTTATTAAATAAATAAAATGTCAAAAGCCAGGAAGACTGTAGGCTGTATAAGGAAGAAAAGGGATAAAACTGAATTAAAATGTCATTATGTAAATCAGTGATACACCCTCAGCATGAATACAGTGCCCAGTTTGATCACACCCTCTCAGAAAGGATATAGTAAAACTATAAAAGGGCAATCAATATAATTAGGCATAGCAAGACATCCAAAGAAGGATAGAGAGAAAAGACAATTGCCTATTTTAAAAAGATGATGAATAGGAGATAGCATGGCAACGGTAGTGAACAGTAGAGAGAAGATCATGAGGGTATTCTACTTACCCTTCCATATAGAAGATGAACAAGAGGATGTCCCATGAAATTTTAAAAATGACTAGTTTAAAACTGACCTAAAGAAACATTTTAAATGCCTGTGGAACTTACGGCTACAAAATGTAATTGACAGCAACAACTCCATATGGTTCAAAGAAGGATTCAGTATTTACATGAATAGCAAGAATACTAGCCACAGCATAAACAACAAGGAGTCCTTGTGCCACCTTAGAGACTAACACGTTTATTTGGGCATAAGCTTTTGTGGGCTAATCCCCACTTCATCAGATGCATGGAGTGGAAAATACAGTAGGCAGGTATAAATACACAGCACATGAAAAGATGAGAGTTGCCTTACCAAGTGGGGGGGTCAGTGCTAATGAGCCAATTCAATTAAGGTGGAAGTGGCCTATTCGCAACAGTTGACAAGGGAGGGAAAAGCACTTTTGTAGTGCTAATGAGGCCAATGCAATCCAGGTGGCCCATTTCAAACATTTGACAAGAAGGTGTGAGTATCAGGAGAGGGAAATTAGTTTTTGTAGTGACCCATCCACTCCCAGTCTTTATTCAGGCCTAATTTGATTATGTCCAGTTTGCAAATTAATTCCAGTTCTGCAGTTTCTCGTTGGAGTCTGGTTTTGAAGTTTTTTTGTTGAAGAGTTGCCACTTTTAAGTCTGTTGTTGAGTGTCCAGGGAGATTGAAGTGTTTTCTACCTGGTTTTTGAATGTTATAGTTCTTGATGTCTGATTTGTGTCCATTTATTCTTTTTCACAGAGACTGTCCGGTCTGGCCAATGTACATGGCAGAGGGGCATTGCTGGAACATGATGGCATATATCACATTGGTAGATGTGTAGATGAACGAGCCTCTTATGCTGTGGCTGATGTGGTTAGGTCCTATGATGGTGTCCCTTAAATAGATATGCAGACAGAGTTGGCAATGGGGTTTGTTGCAGGGATTTAGGTTCATACTATATGCCTTTATGCTTTAGGCAGAGATGTTGGCAAAGAGGCAACAGTGGAGCAGTTTTCCAGACTTAGGGCTTGTTTACATTTGTGCTGCCATAGCACTTCAGTGTAGATACTCACTACAGTGATGGAAGGATTCTTTCATTGGTATAGTTAATCCATCTCCCTGAGCGGTGGTAGCTAGATTGACGGAAGCATTTCCCCCCATCAATTTAGTGCTGTTTACACTGGGGGTTAGGTCTCCTTAGCTACGTTTCACACCCCTGAGCACCGTAGCTGGGTAAACGTAACTTTTTAGTGTAGACCTGGCCTTAGACTTGATAGAACCGTGGAAGGGCTTCAGCACAGCTGTCTGCTGAGCTGTGCACCTGTACCGTAGAAGCAGCCGGATTGGCTGACGTCTGTTGCTGCTGCGTCTACAGACTGGAGCCAGCAGGGCTCATGCGTCTGTTGACCTGTTGCTTGCTGAAATCAGAATAACCGTGTAAAGAGTGCCCTTGCCCATCCTGAGGGCCCTGGACCTGGTAAAGGGGGGGCATAGGAGTGGGGGGAATAAATATGGGACACACAGTGAGTATCAGAAATGATGGGATGGGGCAGAGGCAAGGTTATACGGCAAACAAAGAAGTAATCTGGGATAAGGCATTTGCAACAGCAATAGACACCCAACCAATTCTCCTGGTGCTGCTATATAAGTGTAACAAGCAGAGAAATCCTGCACTGGGACATTTGTATTGCAGCATCAGAAAATCACGTGTTCCCCCGTGGAAAGGTAGTGTTTTGAGTATTGAAATATCCTTCTAGCCCAAGGTTGGGTATAGCAATTCTCTCATACACACCTGACAGTATCTAACTCTTCATTAACAAATAGACCCCATTAGAAATTACAGCTATGTGGGAGTATCCATCACACATCTGAAGGAGCCTTATAAAGAGGAGCACCTAGAACACCTCATTTTGGAGTATCAGCATAATTCAGATAAAGAAAATATGCTTTGAAATAAGTAAAGGATTTTCTGGATCACATGCTACAACAAGCAGCAGCCATATTTAAAAATGAATTTAATAACCTTGCAAAATAATAATTATTCGGGGATGCATTTCTCAAGATCAAAATTAACAAGACAGAGATTTTATCTTGCTACTTGAGAGCAGGATGTGAAAGCTTCTTTTGTAAACTTTTCCTGTTAACAGTTACATATATCCTTTTTTGTGGCAATGCCTTTAGCTCTATTTACTCATAAAAGCATGCAGCAAAATTTGAGGCTAAAGTAAACGTGATGACCGAAGAAGAGATGAATAAGAAAATTAGCATCTTATAATATGATAAGCAGATTTTTCCAATATAAAACAAGTATATCAACAAGATACTTCAATTATTGTACTCTACCTACTGGTCCCCTTCAGTCTGTTTTAAGGGCAGATTTTAAGGTCCAGCCCAACTCAGAGACTACGCTCCATCCTAGGGAAAATGTTTGCCAAAATACTGGTAGTAGTGCGCCTGCTCTATTGTGGCGGATTCTGTGACAGACTGACAATATTATGGGCAAACCTAATGGAATTGAAGATCATTTAAAGTTAAGTTAAACCTTACTGAAACCACTCCTCCTGGAGAGCTGCACGTATACTAGTTCAAACTGGATACTCCAGGGACCAACAGACAAAAAAGGGGTTTGGAGTTAAATAACCTGGTTTTTAAATTGGCTCAGGGCCTTCTACCTGATCCAGCATATGGACAGAACCGCAAGCCCATGGAGGGCCCTGATCCTTAGAGAAGGGTTGGAAGGACTTGGCCTACTGAGGCCCATAAGACTGGGTGCTAGGTCTGAGCTGAGGCTGTTATGAACTTGGGACCATAAAGGGAACCCCTCTGTGGGATTTTCAAGGACTGTTCCTGCCAGAGCCCATGTTAGGGTTGGGGTGTTGTTTGGTAAGCTTATTAGCATGTGTGTAGGTTTCTTTATTGTGCTTTCTCTGTATAGCTTTTAATTTAAGAATAAAATAGGCTTCCATCAAAAGAGCTAGATGATATCTGTAACTGTGGGAAGTCACACTGTTAACCTCTCTGAAGAGAAAGCAAGCAGGTGTACTTGGGCACTCTGTGCTGGGAATGCAGGGAACTGTGCAGCATGGAAATATACGGGTTAGATGGGGTGAGATCCTGGTAGCCACCCAAAAAGGCAATGGCTGGGGAGCTGGAAGCCTGAGAGTGGGTTCCCTTCCTGGACCACTGAGAGGAAATATAGGTGCAGTTGCCCTGAACTGTGACAGGTTCTATCAGTATTTCACTGATATGCATAAAAAGTTAAATTTGCCTTCCATCTATCATAAAGCCAACTAAATAGTTTTTGTGTGGACACACTTTGGAGCAGGGTGGGGAACTGAATCACCCCGAATTCATGGTTAAGACAGCTCTGCTAGTTGCCCTTGACAACAGTAGGAGTTTTTCCTGAGTAGCAGTGAGTAAGGAGCATGGACTAAAGCCCTAATGGTTCTAGTTATATATGGATACGATGTTCTACACTCTGCTGTTGCTTTGGCTAGAAGAGATTAAGCCTGAAAATGTCAGCATGACTGAGGATTCTGGTGTGAATCTAGGTAGTAGCTCAAATGAGGGTTCTAGTTGCTTTTTCCAGTTACTATGATTGGTGGGGGAGGAAATGGGAGGAAAAAGATGATATGGGACAAAAGCCACAGTGCCATGATAAAAATCAAACCACAACACCTGAGAAGGTGACTTGATCCTGGGCCATACATACGTGCATTGGAAGACTATTTCTGCTAGAAAAGGGCTTTTTAAGATAGCGGACAAAGTCCTAACAAGATCCAGTGGCTGGAGGACAAAATTCAAACTAGAAATAAAGTGCAAATCCTTAAGAGTAAGGGTAACTAACTATTGGAACAATTTACCAAGAATGGTAATGGATTCTCTGTCATTCGTAGTTTTTAAATCAAAATTGGATGTGTTTCTAGAAAATATGCACCCAGACGTTATGGGCTTGATGAGGAATTACTGGATGAAACTCTGACCTGTGTTGTGCAGAAGTCAGACTAGATGGCCAAAATGGTTACTTTTAGTCTTATAATCTATGTATCCTGTGAAAGAACTATTTTCTCCCCGGAGGTCATTCTGCTGTGATGGAAGAAAGGGCTGAAGCTATAGAGTGTGCTTTAACTATAAAGCTTAAAAAGTGCACTGTTCAAAATTTAAGTAGTCAAGTTTTTTGAATGTACAAGAGAAAAGAAATGCTCATAAGATCAGTAAACAGTAGGAGGGCATAAGAGAGAGTACGGTTCACATCCAAAAATCTGTGTTTAGTTTGTGAATGTGTACTTTGCTATTGATCTTGCTTTTGTTGAAATCTATGGCAAAAGTCCTATTGGCTTCAATGGTGTGGGATAAGTGTGGTGGGGCAAAGAATGCTTTATCCCTGCTTTGTAGCTCCCTGATCCTGGAGATGACTGCAGGCTGGTTTCGACCCTGACATGACTAAGAGCGGCATCAGAGTTGCTCTATATTGGACCCAACTGCATATGGCTTCAAGGGGCCATTTCCCCAGCAGAGATTACCTGTGTGCTGCTGCACTCTGGCCTCATGTCTCCTCTGCAAGTGCGGTGAGAGGAGGTAGTATCAAATAACTGCACCACCTGGAGATTCCCTCTGCAATGGGTAAATCCTTATGTAATCTGATTTACGGCCCCTTTTCATTGATGGAGTAAGGCAAAGGGGGGTTCATGGTGTTAAGGATCTGGCCCAAAATATGTGGTATTGATATTATCCACAGGAAAGAGAGAGTAAGAAACTGCATCAGGGAACCATTCTATTTCTGATCCTTTTAAAGACGTTTTCAGTCTACATGGTATCCCAATACTCCAAACATTATACTTGTGGTGTTATGATCACTGGCACCTTCATGCACTTTTCCCTATGGAGATCCTCGGATGGCCTAATTCATGCCTTAAATAACTGTTAGATCTAATGCAGTCCCTTCATGTCTGAGTAGCAAGTTGCTTTCCCTTTTTGATTATTCCACTTTGTCAGCTAATACTGTTGAATCATGGATACTGGATGTGAAGCAAACACCGAAGTGGAATACTGCTGACATGAAAGATGAATTGGAGATTAAATATGAAGCCAGTACTAGCATTTTGTATTTACATTTTGACCTTTCTTCTTTTTGACTATTTTTGTGTTCTGAGTCTCCCTTTTTTTTTTTTCTACAGAGTTTGTTATTCCAATTGGCATTGTTATTTTGGGCCACACTTAATGCAGAAGAGTTCTGAAGTGCAAGAACTAAAGTACTCTGTTTTGGAATTGCTGAGCGATGCCTTTTCAAGTATTACTGTGTCCTGCTTAGCATTTTGAGATGCTGCATAGCACTCAGTTCAAAGAACTGATGCGTGAGGGTTTTTATCTGGTAGGATTTACAATTCTGGAATCTCCCCTTTATAGATATTGAGGGTTTTGCATGTGAAATACAGTATTTTTCCTCGGCTCTTATATGGAGGAGGATGAGACCCCTTGTCATAACGTTAGCCCTATATAAAAAAATATACTCAGTGGGAGGGAGAAAGCTGGAAAGCAATAATGACCCCAAAAGTCCTGAAGGGGTGATTGGGGACTTAGGATTTACAACGTGCTATGACAGCACCAAAAAAGCCAGTTTTGGTCTCCATACACAGGAACATCATATCATGGGACAGAGAGCTAATAGTTCCTCTCTCCAATTCTCTGTGATTACACCTTGTTAATAGGTTGTCAAGATGGACAGAGTTCAGAAGAGCGACAAAAATCATATAGAGCTATAGAGCCTGGAAGAAAGATGAAAAAGTCTGATTATGTATACAGTTTGACTAAGCAACGGTGAAGTGGGAGGACATAGCAGTGTACAATGTATTAAGGAAGGGGAGAGATGATTTGTTATGTTGAGTTTCTTTTATATTTCTGGTAACATGGTACACAAAACCTAATACAATCCAGTAGCTGTGTATTAAATGTATACTTTGGACAAGTGGTGTATTGGCTGCGCAATGTTGATGAGTTAATATTTCTCTGAGGAAAATTAGGGCTTGATTCTCAAGCCCAGTTATGACTCCTTTGTGCCATTCAGGGTATAAAGCGACCATAATCCATCTGATAATTCCTCCAGAGCACGGGAACTCCCTGCTGGCACATCTTTGCTGTTGCCAAGCTCTGTACTTTTAGGTCCCATGCACACCCCCCACCTCCTCCCCGCACCACCAGTATAGGAATCTTTCATGGGCAGGAGGGGGCTGAGATGGAGCTCTGCTACACTAAACCTCCATGAGTATAGGACCCAATAAAATTAGACATATGCTTAGGGTCTGTGCTGAACCAGTGTCAAATTCCTAGTTCATCAGAACTGCAGATACTGGGTTCACAAAGTTGTTGGCACAATATTTGTATTGTCACTTCTGGTCCTTGCTGAAACTATCAAGCATAAAGTTGCACAAACATGTAAAAATAATAAAATAAGGTCTGGATTTGGAGGGGTTCCAGTTTTCAAATATTATTTGGAACAGTTTATTTTTCACTTAAACTGTTCATTTCTAGCTAAATTGCCCCTATTATTTGTTCTGGGGTTTTTTCTTGTCCATTTATTGGCACTATGATATGTCAGCTGGTTATTTTGGATTGCAGATGTTCTGGTGTTAGACTTTGAATTTTCAATAAAAGTCAAACGTGAGAGTCTTTGCAGGGAAACTATTCTTCCAGCACCATATTTCTTTAATATACAAAGTGGATTTTTCAATATTCAGCTAATGTTTCATTATTCTTCCTCTGGTTGCCTTGAGCTATTCTTTCCTTATACTTTAATTAGGTTATGGAATTCATTACCCCATGTGGTCATCATACCAAATCTTGCCGTGATCCTGTTTCCAAGCAGACCTCATTTATTATAGCTCTAACAAAATATTTCTCTTGATGCGAAAGTGTCATGTTTACCAGAAAAAAGGCTTGGCTTTGTAAGATTTCCAAGACCCTTGGAAGGCTTCATAATAAATGTTCAGTAAGCTTTCTGCTGAGATTATATATATATATATATATAAATAAAACAGCTACAAATGAGTTTATAAATCACAGGTTCTCAACCTGAGGGTCACAACCGCCCCCCCCGCCCCCCCCCCACTTCCCTGACAGACAGGTTTTAGGAGGTTGTGACCACTTTCCCTTTCTTTATGGCTCAATGGGAAGGGGAAACTCTTTCCTGTTGTAACCTGAAGCCATGGTATGGAAAAGATTGACCACTACCAGTATAAATCCCAGGAATTAAAGTTATGGCTTTTATTAGGCTAATGAAAAACCTTTGCTTTTCTTCTGTTACTTTTGTCACCGTGCACCATTATGCACTATCAAGGTTCCTTCCTCACTCTGAACTCTAGGGTACAGATGTGGGGACCTGCATGAAAACTCCCTACGCTTATTTTTACCAGCTTAGATTAAAACTTCCCCAAGGTACAAACTATTTTACCTTTTGCCCTTGGACTTTATTGCTGCCACCACCAAGCGTCTAACAAATATATGACAGGGAAAGAGCCCAATTGGAAATGTCTTTCCCCCCCAAATCCTCCCCAAACCCTACACCTCCTTTCCTGGGGAAGGCTTGATAAAAATCCTCACCAATTTGCATAGGTGAACACAGACCCAAACCCTTGGATCTTAAGAACAATGAAAAAGAAGAATTTTAATTGAAGAAAAAGTAAAAGAATCACCTCTGTAAAATCAGGATGGTAACTACCTTACAGGGTAATCAGATTCAAAACATAGAGAATCCCTCTAGGCAAAACCTCAAGTTACAAAAAGACACAAAAACAGGAATATACATTCCATTCAGCAAAGCTTATTTTATCGGCCATTTAAACAAAACAGAATCTAATGCATATCTAACTAGATTACTTACTAAGTTCTAAGACTCCATTCCTTTTCTGTTCCTAGCAAAAAACAACACACAGACAGAGAGAACCTTTGTTTCTCCCCCCCTCCAGCTTTGAAAGTTTCTTGTCTCCTCATTGGTCATTTTGGTCAGGTGCCAGCGAGATTATCCTAGCTTCTTAACCCTTTACAGGTGAAAGGGTTTTTTGTCTGGCCAGGAGGGATTTTAAAGGTGTTTAAACTTCCCTTTATATTTATGACATGCACTGTGGTAGTAATTAAGATGGAGTAAAGAGCCCAAAGAGTCACAGGAGTTAACATGAGACCCAGTCACTGTCCAATATTAAACTGCTTTTTAAAGTAAGGTTTAGGATTTTGGTATATAGAGACCTCATCCCGCTTATTACCTTGGGAAATACACCATTAAACATCCTTTTACCTTTTTATTAAAGATGCAGAAAAGGAAAAAAACGGTTAAAACATCTGAAATGTAAAGTATTAAATACAGCATTCATTTTAACAGCATTCCTTGTTTCCTTTCCCTTTATCGGTAGATAGTTTAAAGGAAAGAGAAAATCTTGTCTGATAGTCTCTTAGGTAATCAAACTGTCCTTTGGGGGAAACATGAAGTTAGCTCTAGCCCATCTTTAACCCATCTCAACTGTTGTTGCTGCTGCTGTTGCGAAAGTCCAGTCCTGTTGTCTAGAAAACAAAACTAGACAAACACACAAACGGGGAGAGGAAAGAACAACGATAGAAAATGCAACTCCTGTCTCTGGTGTCAACTTTCACTTGCAATCCCACTGCTGAAAAACACAGGCACAGGAGAGTCTTAACAGACAACTTGAACCAGCAAACTTGTACCAACATTGAGCTGTTTAGGGCATTGCATTTAGCTGCCTTTCTTGTCTCAGGCTTAGTGTTGCAAAATATACAGTGTTGGCCAGCTAAACCAGGTTTCTTTTGCTTTCTCTTTAATAAGAAAGAGACAGAAAAGAGAAGAAATAAGGTAGGGAAGAAAAAAGGACATATGGCAGGGGGAGAGGGGAACAAAGTGTCACATCCCAAGTGGTGTTTGGGATGGAGCCAGAGCTGAAGGAGGTAGCACTGTCATCTGGATCTCTCCCTCTCTGGTCAGGACATCTCTCAGGAATAGGACAAAGAAGGTCTGGGATCCCAAGAGACAGTGTCAGCTATGATGATAAAGCTCACTGCAGCTTCTGCTTCTCTCACCTTTGTCAGCCAGCTTTTCCCCCCAAGGTCTCTTTTTGAGGACCCCAAAAGGGAGTGATGGGTGGAAGAGTCCATTCCCTCATTATTTTGTCCACCAATTAGGTCTAGTTTCTGACACACCAGTTTTGGTTGATTTCCAATCCCAAACTTTTTTTGTTTACCAGGAATGATCTTAACACAGTCCTTGAGTTATAGCTGAAAGCCTTTTTGTTTGGACTAATTCAATCTTTCTGTCTTATCTTTTCACCTTTTCCTGTCAACATTTGTTTTGATAGGTTGTGACAGCTTATGAACTTACTCAGCTTTCACAGCTGAGCTCACAGTCAGGCTAAATTTTTAGGCCCAATTATCATAACAGTACTCAGTGCTGGATCTGATCCAAAGCCCATTAAGTTAATAGGAGTCTTCACACTGACTTCAGAGAGCTTTGGATCAGGGCCTATGTCAAATATTTTATTGAATATTCTTGTAAAAATGTTTTAGGGAGTTTAAAATTTCATTAGAACTATTTCTCTTTTTCCCCTTCACCAAATTCTTTAGATACCATCAGTCCCACTAGACTCAAAGGGAGAGGAAACATTTTCACGAATATATTTTTTAAACCTCTAAAATGACCTAACTTAGCTTTCAATGCATAATTTAATTTTATTTTTTCATCTCTCTCCCTCAGTCCTTTATAGTTAGATTCATGGTAATTAAGAGTCCTGGAATTTCAGATGGAAGGAAATGAGAAATATACCTAACAACATTTTTAAAGCTTTCTGAAACATTTCTAAAGTTGTTGGTTTTTTCCTGTAAAATGTGTCCTCTACAGACTAACTGGCACAAGTTGATTACTGTATGAAGATTTTAGCAGCACTCTTTTCAAATGACTTGCATAATTGATTTGTGGCTTAGCTACAAATTTGGGGAAATTGAGGCTTTCCAAATGCAGAGTGATACCACTCACTCTTACATGTATTTTCTCTATTATGTATGTATTCAACATGCATGTGTGCATATGTAATATGATATATATAATCAAATATGTAGGTGATAGTTTTATGATAAGATGCAGAGCCAAATAATGCATTGCATTTTAATGCACTTCTACCATTTGACTTGCACTCTGACCTCTGATTCATCTTCTGGGACTGATGGTTAATTTTCTTTTCTTCAAGACTTGGCACTAAATTTGGACTGAGGGTATATCTACACTATGGAGATTATACTGGCATAGTATTGTTGGCATAGCCCCATAGTATAGGCACAGGCTATGCTGATATAGAAAAACCCCTTTTCTCAGTGTAGGAACACCACCTCCCTGGATGACGTTTAAGGGTGTGTCTATACTAGGGGAACTATAGTGGCATAGCTACAGCACCATAGCTATGCCAGCATAACCTCATAGATTAGGCAGAGCCTACAACCACTGAAAGGGTTTTTTCAGCACCTCCCTGACTACCAGTAACTAGGTCAATGGAAGCATTCTTCCAGAGATGACCCATGCTTGCCAAGGGGGGTGGGGGGGAGAGCAAGTGAGAGTAGCCAGCTTCAGCATGCTCAGTACAATCCACGCAGCAAACCTGAGGAGAGGGAACATGACCCCATATGCCTCCCCCATGCATTGCCTCTGAATTCTTCTATTGACCTAGCTACATCTACACTGGGTGTTAGATTGGCATAGCTACAGTGCTCAAGGGTATGGGGGTTTTTCATACCCTGACTGACATAGCTATGTCAATATAACATTTCAGTGTAGATGAGGCCTGAGAGTGCAACAAAAATATCTGATAGTGTTGTTGGTTTTCAATGACTTTCTCTTCCATATGTTGGCTGCCTAGGTTCTGAAATTTTGAGATGTATAGGTCAGATTTTAAGCATTGCTTTAAAATCCTAGCCTTCATTCTTGTGCTTGCAAAAAAAAAACCAAAAAAAAACGTTAGCATTAGCAATTAATTGCTATTGTCATTTAGAGAAGTCAAGTACTTAAATTACCCTGAATTGAACTGTGATCTATGGACACAAAATTAGAGGCCACTGTTTGAAAACCTGGCCAAGAGTTCATTACTATTCCCATGCACGCAAGGAGTTTATAAGTGTTTCAACTTCAGCATTATTTTCAAAGCCAAATGATATTATAGTCAAAGTCCCTACTTGCAACGTGTTGAATTTTAGTAAGAAAATTCGATTCTAGGCACACATACTGAAACACAGATTAAAATGCTGCAAGCTAAAAATTTTCAGCTGTACTCTCAAAAAATAATGAGACAAGAACAAGCAACCCAAAAAGTTATCCTGTGGGCGTGATCCACAAGAAATTATTTGTGTTTCTGCCATATTCTTTGTTTTACAAAGTGCTATCTTTCTGGCAGTTGAAAATATCTGGATTTAATTTTCTGAAGGTCTTGTAAACTCATTCTTTGCTTGGATTTTCATGTGTTAATTTCAGTGGCTTTTTGACAGTTTAATGTGAAATTAAAAACTTTGAGAGAATTACTGTTGTCAAATAATATGTATAAATACCCAGAAAGTCTCTTAAAATAAGCCTCTGTCCAAAGAAGGATCATGAAAAAACAAACCCACTATTGTAACTACTGTGCAGTCATTACATTTAATGAAGAGTTGGTTCTTTCCACTTTACTTTTGTTACTGCAGGCCTGTTATGGGCCTCTAGATGCTAAACAATTTGTTTTTTTTCCACTGGCATGTGTTCAAACATGTGGGATAAGTTTTCCTGATGTTTTGCTCATTTTATTAAAAGGAAAGGGGAAAACAGCTTATTTTCTTAGCATGGACAAAAAAAAATTGTATATATTTTAAAGTTCTATTTTTGTTCACTCACAGAAACATGTCCAGTAATTGGGAATTGCCAGAATTTTGCTCAGCTTTTTACAAACTACAAGGCTGGTAGATATAGGATCATAGAATATCAGGGTTGGAAGGGACCTCAGGAGGTCATCTAGTCCAACCCTCTGCTCAAAGCAGGACCAATCCCCAACTAAATCATCCCAGCCAGGGCTTTGCCAAGCCTGACCTTAAAAAATACCTAAGGAAGGAGATTCCACCACCTCCCTAGGTAACCCATTCCAGTGTTTCACCACCCTCCCAGTGAAAAAGTTTTTCCTAATATCCAACCTAAACCTCCCCCACTGCAACTTGAGACCATTACTCCTCGTTCTGTCATCTGCTACCACTGAGAACAGTCTAAATTCATCCTCTTTGGAACCCCCTTTCAGGTAGTTGAAAGCAGCTATCAAATCCCTCCTCATTCTTCTCTTCCGCAGACTAAACAATCCCAGTTCCCTCAGCCTCTCCTCATAAGTCATGTGTTCCAGTTCCCTAATCATTTTTGTTGCCCTCTGCTGGACGTTTTCCAATTTTTCCACATCCTTCTTGTAGTGTGGGGCCCAAAACTGGACACAGTACTCCAGATGACGCCTCACCAATGTCAAATAGAGGGGAATGATCACGTTCCTCAATCTGCTGGCAATGCCCCTACTTATACATCCCAAAATGCCATTGGCCTTCTTGGCAACAACGACACACTGTTGACTCATATCCAGCTTCTCGTCCACTTTAACCCCTAGGTCCTTTTCTGCATTCGGTCCCTAGGCTGTAGCGGTGCATGGGATTCTTCCGTCCTAAGTGCAGGACTCTGCACTCGTCCTTGTTGAACCTCATCAGATTTCTTTTGGCCCAGTCCTCTAATTTGTCTAGGGCCCTCTGTATCCTATCCCTACCCTCCAGCATATCTACCTCTCCTCCCAGTTTAGTGTCATCTGCAAACTTGCTGAGGGTGCAATCCACACCATCCTCTAGATCATTTATGAAGATATTGAACAAAACCGGCCTGAGGACCGACCCTTGGGGCACTCCACTTGATACCAGCTGCCAACTAGACATGGAGCCATTGATCAATACCTGTTGAGCCCGACAATCTAGCCAGCTTTCTGTCCACCTTATAGTCTATTCATCCAGCCCACACTTCTTTAACTTACTGGCAAGAATACAGTGGGAGACCATGTCAAAAGCTTTCCTAAAGTCAAGGAACAACACGTCCACTGCTTTCCCCCCATCCACAGAGCCAGTTATCTCATCATAGAAGGCAATTAGATTAGTCAGACATGACTTTCCCTTGGTGAATCCATGCTGACTGTTCCTGATCACTTTCCTCTCCTCTAAGTGCTTCAGAATTGATTCCTTGAGGACCTGCTCCATGATTTTTCCAGGGACTGAGGTGAGGCTGACTGGCCTGTAGTTTCCAGGATCCTCCTTCCCTTTTTTAGAGATGGCCACTACATTAGCCTTTTTCCAGTCATCCGGGACCTCCCCCGATCGCCATGAGTTTTCAAAGATAATGGCCAATGGCTCTGCAATCACATCCGCCAACTCCTTTAGCACTCTCGGATGCAGCGCATCCGGCCCCATGGACTTGTGCTCGTCCAGCTTTTCTAAATAGTCCCGAACCACTTCTTTCTCCACAGAGGGCTGGTCACCTCCTCCCCAGGCTGTGCTGCCCAGTGCAGTAGTCTGGGAGCTGACCTTGTTTGTGAAGACAGAGGCAAAAAAAGCATTGAGTACATTAGCTTTTTCCACATCCTCTGTCACTAGGTTGCCTCCCTCATTCAGTAAGGGGCCCACACTTTCCTTGACTTTCTTCTTGTTGCTAACATACCTGAAGAAACCCTTCTTGTTACTCTTAACATCTCTTGCTAGCTGCAACTCCAGGTGTGATTTGGCCTTCCTGATTTCACTCCTGCATGTCCGAGCAATATTTTTATACTCTTCCCTGGTCATTTGTCCAGTCTTCCACTTCTTGTAAGCTTCTTTTTTGTGTTTAAGATCAGCAAGGATTTCACTGTGAAGCCAAGCTGGTCACCTGCCATATTTACTATTCTTTCGACTCATCGGGATGTTTGTCCCTGTAACCTCAATAAGGGTTCTTTAAAATACAGCCAGCTCTCCTGGCCTCCTTTCCCCCTCATGTTATTCTCCCAGGGGATCCTGCCCATCAGTTTCCTGAGGTTGTCAAAGTCTGCTTTTCTGAAGTCCAGGGTCCATATTCTGCTGCTGAAACATCGCTTTCGTTGCTTGATGTATTAATAATAACCAGAATTTATACTCAAGTACTAAGTGTCAGTACAGTGATGTATAAGAACAGAGAATTTAATTACATTAAAGGAACTTTAACTCCTGCTTCTGTCCCACTCTTATTACTGTGAGCTATTTGTGCTCTGGACAAGTCTCAGCTGTGTGTGTCGTCGTCTGATCTCCTGTCAGCCAGGTGTAGAAGTGTCTAGAGAAGGTATCGGAGAAAGGGAAGGAACAGCAGTAAAAATATCCTGCCAAAGTAGTCCCAAAACACTGAAAGAGGAACTAGAAATCTTTGTAGCTTTTGTTACAGATTAGTATAGAGCTCTGACACAGACACAATTGCCCTCACTTAAAATATTCTAGCTAAGGTCATGATGATGACAGAGTACTTAAATGATTTTGGGTAACCATTCACTCCCTCATCTGAAATACAGAGGAGGAGTGGGTTAAAACCACCACCCAAAATCTGTGATACTTGTCAACAAAAAACACCTGCTTGATGCCTATATCAGGGAGGGGTATAGGTGTGTGCATAAGGCCTTGTCCCTTCCCTTGTTTTAGGGTTTGTGTGTGTGTCAATACTGGTCTACATCCTGTTCACTGAATCTTTGTGATCCGAGATTCTGAGGAAGTGGAGTGCTTGGCCCTTGGTCCATCGCTGACAGTAAGCCCATGTGCTGCTCTCCACCGCAACAACTGAAACTCCCAGTTTCAACAACTGGGCTGCCCCCTCATCCTCCTATAATGTCTGAGCTCTTGTGGGGCCGTAAAACCCACTCTGAATATTTTAAAATGGGGGTATTTGGGAGTCTTAGTCACCCTGGCCTCAAATTCCTATAAAGGTAAGAGTTAGGGCTAATCAGCACTTTAAGATCACCTGGAATGTGCTTGCTATCAGCCTGTGTTTGAACACTCCACACCTTTTTCATTTTCTCCCTTGCCTGGGCAACGGAATTCACTCCCTTGGCCTAAATGTAGCTTCCTGCAGGGCAGGACAGGACAAGAAATGCATTTTGTTTATCATTTGACAATTGGGAAGTTATTAAATATGTAGTGATTTAAAACAACTTGATGGGTGAAAGGTTGCCTATCCAACAGGATGTTTATTCGAAGGTTGCAATACACGTCCTCTAGCAGAGGGTAAAATAGCTTCAGGGAGAGAATATAGAAATGACCACTAGCTTGGTTAAACATCAAGAAGATGGATCTTTAAAATCAACTGGCAGTGTGAGTGCAGAACCTAACTTACCATTCAAAGGAGCATAGATCAAAATATCCTCTGTACAAGAAAGTGGAGAGTATAGGCCTGATTCTCTGCTCTGTTTTTACACAGGTGTAACTCCACTGATGTCAATGGAGAGATGCACTAGTGTATAACTGGTGTGCAGTGGAGTGGAGAATCAGTTCATAAATCTTTACTGCAATTCCGAGCCTCTGACAGTTTGAATCTCTTTCTCACCTGGCCTAGGGGGTCTAGGGCATCATGTTCCCAAGTCACCCTGTTCTTTTGGTCAGCAAACACATCATCCCCCATTCAGTATCCGCGCAGCAATGCATAAGCTCTGTCCCATTGCGTGAATACTGTTAAGGCTACTTCCCTTTATATCAGATTTTTGTCTGTCAATAAAATTGCCTGCTAACTGCATTATTTTGCATATTACAGGCTCATTGAAAGCCTATGTGCAGTACTTCCTTTCAAATGTGACTCTAAGCTGTAGTTTAGCAGAATCAAATAGTATTCAATGCTTAACGTCTCATTCCTCATGTGTTACACTTTAGAATTATCTTACAACAAATGGTTATCTTTTTTTATCCAAAGTCTAATTTATTTGTATCATAAACACTGAATATTATCAGCTAGGGTAGACTATTTCAGCTGTTAATGTACTGTACGCTGGTTAAAGTAATCATAATATTTGGGATACGCCAAAGCCCTGAAGTGGTACGCAGTTCCTAAAATAATTGAAATGCCTTGCAAGACATTAAGGTTGGTGTGAATTGTGCACTTGAGAAGTTTATTTTAAAATAAGCAAAATCAGTTCATCTAAATGAAATCTAATCTCATTATATTCTTTACCAGGTTTTCCTTAAGATGATAATGCTGCATATCTGCCTCCCCTTCTGAATTATAATGATTGATTGATTTTTTTTTTCTTCCTTTTTGTTACTCATAGTTGTCAAAAGTGGTCTAAACCTCCACCTCCATTATGGTAATTTACTATGAAAACTCTGGATTTTCTTCTACTATTAAGAGATCTTATTGGTTTCCTTTGCAGTGACTAGGACACTTTTAAAGGAATACTAATGTATATAATATTTTAAAATGAGTAATAAATTGCTATGTGTAAAATTTGGGGGGAAGTCAGAAAAATCCATTATTTAATCACCTATTCTCACTTGTTAGAATATACTGTACAAGACATATGGAGATTTTTATGATAAAAATACGTTGAAATCTGCAGTGTATTCACTCTTTGTTCCAAGAGAATAATTTGTTTCTGGGCAGAGACTGGCAGTATCTATGATGCATCAACCACAGATAAGCAAGAAGCAACACACGCACATAAAATCATTCCCTCTCTTCAGCTACAGTTCAAGTTTCAGATATAAAACAACTGTCAATAACCCTTACCAGAAATCATTCTTCTGAAAAGAAAGGTGTCATTTTCAATTGAAACAATATTTCCTCTCTATCACGGAGGAACAGTAAATGAGGACAAAGTAACAACCAAGGACCTGATCCTCCAAGACATAAAAAGGCAAACCATTGACCTCAGTCTTCAGTTCTGGCATTTCTTCTAGAACTTTCTATTGTCTGTGCTCTGTTGGGCTGAAATTTAAATGAGGTATAATCATCCTTACCTTAGAGGAAGAATTTACCCATCTGAAGATTGTTCCTCTGATGGGACAAAACAAGCAAATAGGCTTGAACAGATTAGATTTTTATCACTAAAAGTCAATTTCAGTGCACACACAGACCAACAAAAAATACCTTCATTGATGATGATCAGAATTCACAGATCTGTAAAGTAAGAAAAATGCTGCTTGAGAAAGCGAAGTTTAAGGATATTTATGTTGTATATTTTGCCATGTGAAGTTGACAATTTGTGTTTTAATGGTTAAATCTTAAACCTTTTGAATATCAGTGCCTACTGCTATTAAATAATTATTGTCTGACACCCCCTCATATTTTCCCACAACTGTGAAAAGTTAAATTGATAAAAATAGAAAATTAGTTTAAAAACCCCATCATTTTGTACAAAAGTGAAAATTTAAATAGATAAAAATCTTTACATATGCTTAAAAATAAACATGGATATTGTCCATCAAAACAATATTAAAAAATCTGATTGTCAATATAGAATAAAGAATGATTAAATGTCCCCTTCCACAGAACATTCTTGGGCAGGAAATGTTTGCAAAATCAATTCCCATTCTATTCATTTTCCTGGCCCTTCCATCTGGTTGGCAGAGTTCTCCTCACTCCACTCCTGCCTTGGAATAAGTTGCAGGGCTTTCTCAGAAACACCGAAGATGGCAGGGGACTCATGAGAGACCAGGGTTGTCTGCATGGAAGACATGTGCCTCCATAGATTGCCTGGCCCCCAACACCTCCCTGTCCCTGTCCCTGGTAGTATGGTTTGTTGGAGCTGTATTACCAGCTGTTCCAAGAACTGGAAAAAAAATGAATATAGGAAAAACTATTTAATTCCCAAGTAGTATACCTGTTCCAGGGAATCCAAAACCCAGACTGCTCTCAGCTTTTGCTGTCTCCTCCAATGTGGGCCTCTGAACTATGGGATGCTTTTTGTAAGGTCCAGAATAGAGTGGTGGAGAATGGTGCTGCAGAAGGTTCTGCACAGGAAGGAGAAGGTGCTCATGCTGAGGGGCTCCTTTGGGTCTGGATCTGGAGGTGGCAATGTCTATTCCATCTGGGTTTTTAGGAGCCAGGAATTATATTTTTTGAGCTAGGTTTGTGGTCACCTGTAACTCTTGTAACACCTGTAAGTCTCCTTTAACAGCTGCAAAGATCAACTCTTTTGAAATCAGAAGCATTTGTGGTGCTTTCTGAGGGTATATCTAATAATACTGTCAAGGTAGGCTGAGGAGAGTGAGAGACAGAGATTTTATTTACTATAATAGTCTGGTCTTAGCAACCAAACTATATCTTTATAGAACTGTGTGAAGACAGCAACTCTCTTCATATATGCAACAAATCAAGTCTTCTGTTTTTTAAAAATCTAGCTTTCTAAAATACTGTTTTGGAAAGCATGTAGCACATTTTGGTCTACAGCAAGCTGAGTAATAAACAATAATATATTCATAGGTTAGCAATCAGACCTCTAGGTGATTTAATAGGATAGGTTTTAATGTTTGATTTTGATGACATGTTGAACATTCAAATGTCTTAATGATATAAAAGAAAAATACTTATCAAGGAGTACTTATTTGTGCCATTCCATCAAGATGTTTTAGGATTATGCTCTGAATGCTGGTCAGAGACTATTTACATAGTTAGGACCTGAGGACTCCAGGAACTTTGTAATTAGACATTTTTCTCCAGGATGATTAGTCTGAGTATCTGAAAAGGCCTGCACATAATCAAACCCATTGTCTCTAACAGTGGAACATATCCCTGATCCTTATTTCACACCTAAGCATAACTCGAAGAATGTATACTATAATCAGATCAGGGAAAAGCTGGATGCTTCAGGTCATAGTGTTGGTGATTCTGTGAGATAGGGTGATACTCAGAAGCAGCCCTATCCCCAGAAACATCTTTCTCCGTGAATGCCTGGTCTCCACCAATCCACGCCAGTGTAGGATGCCTTCTTATAAGAACTACTTCCTGACATGACTTTCTGAGGGCTTCCCCTTTAAATCTGACAGAGCCAAGCAAATGGAGGTCTAAAGGGTCCATTTTGCAACTGTCTTCTGCTGTTTCTCTCTCTTGTGTCTGGTAAGCATTCTTAACTCTTGCTGTGTTTTCTTCTACTTATTCCTGAGGAGAAGGCATGTGTTCGTGAGTAGCTATTTTAATCCCATTTTTCTTGTCTATGTCCAACTTGCATTATTGTATTCTGTATACTTGAAAAAGTCCTCATATTTCATTTGGAAGAGTTCCCCTCACTTCTCTTTCAAAGCCACTGTGTAATGTGCATGTGAAGAATGATTGTCATCTACCATTTAGAGTTGGTCAACATTTCTGGGAAAATATAAAATGTCCATGTTTTTCAGAGGAAAATGTTCACCATTTTCCAATTGACTCTGCTGTCCCTCCAGAGAGGACTCTGTTTCACTGTTTAAACATAAAATCCACAAGGTGCTTTTGGACTCCTTCAGGACTGGTCCCTGGATACAGCTTAGATGTGTGTATTAGTAGCTGAGTGATCTGTCTGACAGTAAAGCTGCACGATCTGTGTCCAAGTACATTTTGGATTAAAAGAACCGTGTTTCATGCTAACATTTCCACAATTTCTAACAGACGCAAAGATCCTCTCATAGCACAAGGAAAAGCTTCATGTTGTTCCAACTCTTTGTCCAGCCATGTTCATTGTTCACAGCCCCGCTGTTGCTTGCTTTGATCCCAAAGTCATAATATAGATTAACATGCACCAGTGGACGAAGAAACAGGCTTAATCACCCTCTCTGTAGAAATTCCACTGTCTATTTCCAGAATGCCTCCTACAGCATTATAACAAATAAACAATATTTTGGGGGGACAGAAGCAATAAAATTCTATTTTTCTTTTCCCCAAGAGCAGCAATAAACAATAAAGAAAACAGGTTACAGATGCAAAGTGTGATGCAGATGCCATTGGCTGTGGCAGATCTCTGGAAAGCCATTAATCAATGAATCAATTAATTGATTATTCTGTGGCCTTTTACTTTGATAAGCAGGAAAGACTGGCAGCTGATTGTTCAAACAGATTTTTAGGTCTCTGCCCATTTTCTATTAAATTGTCTAAGGAAGCCCTTATATATCAGTGGGGGCATAAGATGTCACAGAGAAAATTAAATAATAGTAATACCTTGTTGTTATAGCATTTTTCATCTGCAGACCTCAAAAAGTTTAACAAAGAATGCCATTATCATTCTACAGATGGGGAAACTGAGGCACCAGGAGGGAAGTGTCTTGCCCAGGGTCACACAACAAAGCAGCTGCAGAGCCAGGAATTAAACCCAGGTCTCCTGAACCACAGTCCAGTACCCTATCCACTAGACTATTTTCCATTTAAAACTAAACAAAAGGCCAGACAATCAGTTGATGTAACTCACCTTAGCTCAGTTAAAAGTAATGGCGAGAATTATTTACAATATAAAGCATATTTTCTTTCTTGAGGGAGACCCCTCTTTGCATGATATTTTTCTTCCAAATATATTTACAAAGAATCCATCGTTCCTCAAGAATTCATCTTCAAATGTATTTGCTTCTACTGCATTAGGCCAAGGCAACCGCTCTGGTTTTGCTTTCCATCTGGTCTGTCCACCTCCTTACAATTTCTTTCAAAAAGGCACAGTTTAAAAATGTATAGGCTTTGAGGGTTTTTTTATTTAAAAAGCGGTTACAATGGACAATGCCTGTACTTTTTCACTATTGGAATTTTAGTGAAAATTCAACCTGCTAGGGATTGTCACATCCTGATCAATGGCATTGCCAGGACCAATGGATTCTGGCAATAAATCGAAATCATACATGGGGAGGGAAAAGTCTGGGGAAAACTAATTAAAAAGTTAATGGCTTGTCTTAAGCATATTTTACAAGTATTTCTTTCTCACGCATAACAGATTCCTCTGGAGACCATTCAGATTTGTTTTCTCATTAAATTTGACCTCATCCTTTATACTCTGAAATCCATTTGCAGAAAATGAAGCAAAAGGTTGCTTTAGAGACATTGGTACCTGAATACACCTCACTTTATGGCTTAGCAACCGCTATGTTCTCACATTCCAGCATACACACATCTATAGCAAATATTTGTCTACAAAACAGTTAACCTTTTAATCATTTTGGCTAAATATATTTATTTCTGAAGGACACATTTTCATCTGAAAGTTTCAATGCACCATTAAAGCCTCTTGCTACAACCACTCCCTCGTGCCCTCTTTCTAAGGTGATTTTAATTAGTCTCATAATGATACTTACTGAAAGTTTTTCTTTATTAATAAATTCTTGGCACTGTTGTTCGGGGATTTCAGAGCAAAGTAAATATCACTATCTGCCTCATTTTCTCTCTATAACATTCAAAGGGAAGTTTCAGTGGCATGCTCTGGGCCACACAGTAAATCATTGGCAGCGTTAGGGACAGAATCTAGGTCTCCTGCTGCAGTGACTTATACTTAGGCCTATAAAGCATGTGTATTGACCAATGACTGTTATTCAATGGATCGCTTTAAAATACAGTAGAATTACATCTCTATCTGAAAATTGTTCTCTGCATTTGTATTTGCCCATTGTGACATTGTCATTTCTGGCTTACCTAAAGTGTATTTAAAATAGTGATGAGCAAATCTCGAGAGTTTTAGGATTCTGACTTTGGTTTGGGTATTTATAACTTATTTGTTCTTCAGTAGCACCTAGAGGCCCTAGTCATTGACCATGTGTACATACACATATAACCCTCCACCCAAAAAGTCTCACCGCCTAAAGACCTTACAATCTAAAGCCCCAGTCTTGCAAAGACTTACATATTTGCTTAACTTTACACACAGTGAGAAGTCCCATAATGGGACTGCTTGCAATGTGTAAAGTTAAGCACATGCCTTTGCAATATGAGGTAGATACAACAAATGAATGGAAAAGTGCAAAATAATGGTTATAATTAGTGTAATAAGCAATAGTCAGCAGCTTCCTACCACTCAAAGGGGGTAGGTATCTATTTAAAGCTTATCTGAACTATTCAGATCTCTGTGGTCTGCAAAATTAGTCCAGAAATCTAGTGAGAATGGGTCTTCCTATAAGATTTCCCAGCCCTAACAGTGACACCTGCTCTTTTGCATATGTCATCTGACTGAGGTGTTCATGCTCTTCAGAATGCATAGGAAATAATTTTTCGACTGATTTCTTCTTTATTCTGTCTTTTGTATAATGGCTGCTATTGTTTTTGTATGATCACAGTGAAGTATATTTTGGGTTTTTTTTTTAAAGGAATGGAAAAACAAACACTTTCTTAAAAGCTTCATATTTTATGAATATGCCAGTTATTTGATAGATTATCACTTTAATTTCGAGACATCATGAAGGGCCACTTCAGAGACTCCGTTGTATGCTTCCATCCCAGTTGTTCCCACAACTAACAATTTATTTCTCTACAACCAATTAGTGTCACACATGTGAGTAGAGAATCATAAAGAAAGGTAATGTGCACAAGTCATGTGTTGGAATACAAAGAACTTGTGGTAAATAATACATGGAAAAAAAGATTGTACAGCATCAGAAGTACATGGCAATTTCAGATGTTATTCCCCCAAAGACAGAGGAGAAAAAACAACTATTACATAGCCTAACATTTTTTTAAAGAAATTGTATTTGTTGTAGTAGGATCATAGAGAAATCTCAGCAAGTGACTGTTGCTAATGAAAAAAAGCAGTCTTTCTGATGAAACAGATTACTGTATTAACCTCTTAATTGACATAGTCAGATGTAAAGATTTCTGGGGATTCTTTATAAAAAAAAAAAGTATTACAATACCCCTGATAAAAGGAGGCATATTTTTCAGCAATGCAGACCTGACTTAGAGTAAGTACAACAAAACCATTCAGGTATAAATATCCAGCATTGTGTTCAAGAGATTATGTAATTCCTATTTTTAATAAAATAAATAAAAAAAGATATATAGAGAGCCTAATCAAAAGCCTACTAAATCAGACGGGATCTTTCTATTGGCTCCAGTGGACTTCGGAGCATGCCCATATTCATCACACTACACCTACTCAACAAATTGATCATTTCAGGGCTCCCATTTCAGTGTATGGAGAATGATGGTTTTCCTCAGATGGTCATTTTTCATTATAAAAATGGATGCATTTGCCATACACCACACTGAAACTGGACCTCTCATGGGTTGAATTTGTTCACTGTTCCTCAAATCCATCCAGTAACATATAATGAAGTTTCCAGTCACTGAGCCTTTGATTACCAGCATTCAATTAAAGCAATAATTCTCAGTCCTGGCTTTCCTATATCCCTTTTGCACTGCGGGGCACCAGAGTACCTATGCTGTAGACTTGAGGGAAGGCATTCTGTGTAGCAACAAAATCTTCCTATTTCATATAATGTTTTGTTCAGAAAGCATGATTTCTGTGCTCACCATCTGTAGGTGCAGCAGCTGGTAAATCCATGTAGCAATGGAAACATCTGTCCTCCACTGCTCCACCCCCAGCCACCTACACAACCTGTGTGACCTCCTTAAATCCAGCTAGTCACCCTATATTTCTTCAACCAAATCTATTTATAGTGTTTATAGGGTGCCAATCCCTGTTGTATCTAGGTTCACTGGCTCTAGTCTGTCTGGGGATGAATGGAGAAGGATTTGTTGCTGTTCAATATTACTGGTAGAAATGACAAAACATTGCTCTTTGATATTACTTCACTGCATTCCTTATTATTCCTCATCCATACAATGGGAAAATGTCATAACCTACTCAGGGAGGGAGGGAGTGGAAGGAAAAATAACATGCAAGCTACATAGAAAATAAGAATTTTTGAAAAATGTTTTTGTCCATTTAGCCCATTGTCACTCATTGAAGACGGTTAAAGGATTTAAGGGCTTCTATGGGGCCAACTATTATACAACTATTCCCTGGCATTTGGCTTAAGTACTATCTCATCAGCACTAACTAGTAAAAGAGGAAAGAAGATAAAGGGGACCAGAACTGCCCTTGGGTCAGTGTAGATCCCAAGCAGTGTAGAGCCAAAGTACATGAAGCAGCCCCTGGGCAGATGTGGGGATGCAGCTGTAAATTTGAACAGCCTCAGGGGCTTTAATTTATGTTGGGGGGTGGGCACATTGACCTCTGGAACAGACCAGAATGAAGGAGACATGAAATGTTTTAAGAGGCAGAATTTTTTCTGGTTTTTGTTCTAAGGTCCACTTTTCACTTTTAGTGGTGGATAAAAAAGAAAGGCTTAATAGGGAAACATTGTTGAAGTTTTTAGGAATTAGTGGTTTCATCCTGCAACCCGAGGTGCCTGGTTCCATTACTTTAATGTAACTTCTCACACCTGTAAAGTTAGGTTCATGTTTAAGTGTTTAGCTGTACCCAGACTGCTCAGCACCTTGCAGAACTGAGCCCTAGGTCTTCACTGTTGAAAGCTCTAGCAACCAGCTCACTATCAGTGTAGCTTTGGCCATGACTGTGATCCTGGAGCTCAGAACTCTGCTTTTAGTGAAGGCACAGCTTATTCTGAGGATAGCCAACCTAAAATAATTTATGCCTTCCCAAATACGAAGAATCTCTCCATTTGTAATGTTCTCTACATTTGAACATGTAATAGACAGATTGCAGTTAATCGTCTGGTTAACAGATCAACAGAAATTAATCTTACCTATTAGTATTGCTTGTTGAAGGGGCCAAAATTAAGGTGAGCTTCATACTGCAAGGATAAGGCTAGGTACTCACAGATTAAAAGGCTAGACAGGACCACTATGGTAATCTATTCTGACCTCCTGCATAACAAAATTGGTTAGTCTCTAAGGTGCCACAAGTACTCCTTTTCTTTTTACGAATACAGACTAACACGGCTGCTACTCTGTCACCCAATAATGTAGAACATGTTTTTATAGCAGCGGCTCTCAAACTGTGGGTCAGGACCCCAGAGTGGGTTGCAACCCCATTTTAATGGGGTCGTTGGGGCTGACTTAGACTTGCTGGGACCCAGGGCTGAAGCCTGAGCCCTACCGCCCAGGGCTGAAGCAGAAGCCCCAGGACTTCAGCTCTGGGTGGTGAAGTTCAGGTTACAGGCTCCCTGTCTGGGGCTGAAGTCTTTGGGCTTTGGCCCCCCACCCTCAGGGCGGTGGAGCTTGGGCAGGCTCATGCTTCGGTCCCCCATCTTGGGGTCATGTAGTAATTTTTGTTGTTAGAAGGGGGTCACGGTGCAATGAAGTTTGAGAAACCCTGCTTTATAGCAAGACACCCACACAATAATGGCAGATAGTGTGAATAAACTGTAGCTACGGTGTAAACCTTGCAGTGTCATTTAAAGTGAAGAGGGATGTGTGTGAAAAACATCCTCTTTAGCTATTGCAGCTACGGGGAATGGAGATTATGTTGCTGGTTATTATAGTCATGAGGTAGTAGTGTTATACTACAAGTGTTTTGCTAACTGGGTAGTATAATATTCTGAATCAGAAATGGTGAACAATCATTCACTGTTAAGTTTTTTTTAAATATCAGGGAGGTTTCTTTTTTAAAAATCTGACTATAAAAGCCTTACACACACACATACCATAAAATAATTCAGACATAAGCAAATGCAAAAAACCCACTGTAAGCAGGCTAACAATCTCCAACTATGCTCAAGTTAGGGTGTCAAGGAAATATTAGAAACATTTACCCACAAAACATTAATCCTCCAAATAGTCTAATGCACAACCTTAATTATGGCCTCATGCCCTCAGAAAAACACACCACACACTTAACTTGTGCTTATATGTCAAGCCCAAAAATATTTGTTAACCTTGCTGATGGTATAATTAAGGTTTGGGGGTTATACTATGAATGGAAATTAATGTGTTTGCATTGAAAAGTGGATGTGCACTATATTATAGTACTGTATGTATACTGCTAACTGAGCTCTATCTAGGCAGCTTTTGTGGTCTGTTGTTCTGTAACCTAAGAAGGCATAAGAAAGACTCCTTGTTATCTCACATGTTGTAAGGAAGCAGGATAAACTGTCAAGTTTCTCCCAGAAGCTAGAAGGAGATTTGTGTGGTATTCGAAGGAGATCGTACAAGATCAAACAAAAGTATAGAGTAATTCTTAATCCTCTTTCCCCACCCAACCACCAAGCTCTATTAAAAATCCTCCTCTTCCTTTCTCCTCCCCCCCATTTTTCTTTTTTAAATGGTTTAATCCTGAAGATAGAAGCCAAAAACTTTACTCCATAATAATGCTTCACAATGATGTACAATTGTGTTGAAGTTTAATCAAAAGGATGCAACCTTAAAAAACATGTGAGAGAACCAGGCCCAAAACCAGTATCGACATTAAAAAAAAAAATACTGCCATATAACAACATTGGGGGATGCATCTCAGCTAGGTTTGGTTCAGAAAAACATTCAAAAGTGTGGTTGTTTATCTAAATGTTATCTGAACCCATGGAGGGCCCCTTACCCAACCTTGTAATCCTTCCATTCACAAACATCCTTTATGGGAAAGCCTGATAGTATTGAATAGCAATTACAAGGGAAATTTTTAAAGACCTCAATTGAGTTTCAGTGAGACTTAGGTACACCAATAGTGATCTATAGCAATTAAACAGGGTTTTTTCTATAAAAATTATATTAAATCCTATAGTTGAAAAGCAGATAATTCTGTCCTTTTTATGAGAGTTTTGAACCATCCCGTAGCCAGGATACAAGTCCCTATTAAATTCAAGAGGATGACTCAAGAACCTATAGAAAAGTTATCCTTTTTAATTAAATTGTCCATTTATCCATGCTATCCCTTCCATTGTCTTTATGGTACAATTGATAGTACTGCTTCCCCTGTGGTATCTTTAGGAGAGACTGCAGATTAGTTTTTCTAATATCTTCATACATGATGCAAAAATGTCTAATACTTTCCTGAATCCTGCTAAAATCTTAGCCTTAATGCTATAATGTAGCAATGAGTTCCACGGGTTAACTGACTAATGTGTAAACATGATTTATTTGTATTAGTTTTAAAGCTGTTGCCTTTCATTTTCATTGGCTGTCCCTTTGTTATTGTATGATCAGAATGGGTAAATAGGAGCACTTGCTTTACCTTTTCTACACCATTACTTATTTTGTACACTTCTATTATGTACACTCTTATTTGTCTCCTCTTTAAACTAACCCCCGCCCTATCTTTTTATGTCAAAAGATTCTCCATGACTGTAATCACTTTTGTTGTTTGTCTCTGGACCATTTCATCTCATTTATATCTTTTTTTTAAAAACCATTGTGACCAGAAATGAACACAATATCCCAGGTGGTCCCTACTAGTACATTCCTATAACTTGCGTATTCCCTCAAACATCCCCGGTCTCAGTCCATGAATGCCTTTTTTGTGTTGTTTAGTTTCTTCCAGATCTCCACTCCTGAAGACTGACTAATCCTGTATCAAAAAGCTAACCCATCGTTTACATCTTTCTGTCCCTTTTAAAAACCAGAGCCTTTAATATTAATGCCCCTACTTATTGTCATCTGCCAGCTACACTTCCATTTGTTATATGTGCATAGGCCTCCAGCTCTCCTATTTCCTTTGGTAAGCTTATTGCATTTTTACATAAGAAAAATGTAATAACCTTGTTTTTGAGCTCACGTTCCCTCACATCCATGCCCACAAATCCTAAATTCAATTTATTATTTAGATCCTTTCCATTGCTGCTTATCTGTTTTCACTTTCCCCCCTAACCATACATCTTGCCATATATTTTCTTTCTTCTAAGCTCTTCTCCCTTTGTGCTTCCCAAATAATTTAAACTAACTGGCAAAACTCTATTTGTTTTATTTATATCCTAGTTCTTTGTTTATTCAGATGCAATGTATTCTATCTACAATTACTTCCAGTGCTCCACACAGAAATATTCCTTATTTTTGAATCTTCTCCATGATTATGATCAGATTAGAACAGAGGTATCAAAAGCATAGTTCATGGGACTCCTCTGACTAGCCTAAGTCATAATCATGTGTTTTGCTTCTAGTTGTAACTGGGTGCCTGGGATGGATCACACTGAGAATGCCACACTCAGTGCAGACTACAAGAAATAGGACCGACAATTCTCAAAGCTGGTGGTTGATTCTACAATGAGATTCACCAAGCCCATATCAAAAGACTTCTGCAGTACCACGCTGGTTAACCACAAGCCAAACACAGGGCACTTTTGGCATTCCAGCCGTTAGCTCCCATCCAGACAACCAAGTGTAAAAAAGTGAGAGGTTATTAAAAACCCATTTCACCATATGTGAGGTTCTTACTAATCCCAAAGGATCAGACACTTATCCCCAGGTCAATATGTATCTCAGATCTTACCCAAATATCACACCCGCAGCCAATCCTTATTAAACTAACTAGAAAAGAAAAGAGTTACAAAATAGTTAATAGATCATATACATACAAATGATTGCAAAGTCCTTATATGGGGTTTGTAGCAGTGATATAATAGACTGGCTTGTAAATGTCTCTCTGGTAACTTCCAAAAAGATTGGAATATTCTTAATCCATAGTTCAAGATGCTCCTTTTAGTTGTAAATCCACAATCCCGAGAAGTAGAGCAGGAAATAGGCAAAATGGAGGTTTATAATGTATATCCATTGCCATGTGCATGGAAGTTTACTGTCCCAAACAAAGCCCACAGACCAGGTTCATGGAAAGTTATTGATCCAAGATGGAGTCTAGCATTACACATTCTTATATGCTGTTCATGTTTTGCTGACTCACAGAGCAGCCATTGCCCATATTCTCTCTGAGGCATCAACAGGAAAGGCTCACTGGGTGGCATGCTTTTCTTTAATGGCCCATTGTGAGTGAAGTGTCCTTAATGGGCCATCAACACATAGCTGGCTAGCCCTGATGTAAGCCTACTTGGAGGGTGTCACCCAGGAACAAAACACATGTTGGAGATACAAATACATGGCCAATATTCATAACTTTAGATCCATGCATCATCTTTGTATCTAATCAGGATAATTATATTCAATAGAGTGTAATTTTCTGCTGACACTATACAGGGTACAATTTGTGCATGTTTTGTTGCAGTTGTATAACACTGGTAATATCAATTATGTAAGTGGTCATCTTTAATCATACAGCATCACACTAGTATCTGATTTTCAGATGGTCATCAACTTAAGATGAAATTACTTTTTATTTTACTCATGTTTCATTCTTATTACTATGACACAATAACTCAGTATAAGACTAACATTGCTATTTGAGTTATACTAATCCAGATTTTATTTGTTCCAAAGGTCCATAGAGTACCGGTGAAGTTTGTCTTGTTTAATTAGAGGACTTCCATCTAACTACTGATCAGGCCTAACATTACTTGTGAGATCTGACAAGAATGCAGCAGAAAGTAAAATTGTATGTAGCATTGTATTAAGTAATTTTTCTCCATTTCAAAGTGATTTGACGATTTCCATGGGCTTACCCATGTGCTTAAAGTGAAGCACATGCTTAATTGCTTTGGTGGTTTGCGCACATAATCAGTCCCTTGCAGGCCTGAGCTCTTACAATGCACTTTTCATGTGATACACATTGTCTCCTGTTTCCCAAACCTCTGAGTCATGTGGTCTAACAAGGGATCCATTTCTTGTTTTTCTGTAATGTGGCAAAAAGACTATAAGCCTGAGGCTTCCCCAGAAAAAGATTGATTCATTTAAGTATTGGAAATCTGCACAGTGGCTGATGTCATTTCCATATTTAAGAAAGGCGTAAGAGATTTTAATTATGTATAATTTGAATAGCAGTCATCCAGGCAGATCACACCTGCTAAATCTGTGTGGGGTTTTCCATTACTAAATTAATAGCCATAAGTTGTGTGTCAGTAGCTCTCCTATCTGGGTTTCATAGCCATTCTAACACAAAATATTGAATGTCTGACCTATTCTTCCCTTGAGAGAAAGGCTCTGAAGATGTTTGATACCAGTCCTGGGATCTGCTTTCCTCTGTGCAATTGCAGACTGGCGCTTCCCTTTCTCTGGTTCAGCTTGAAGCATAGAAACTTTCCCTTTTCTAATAGCGTAACTTATCACAAAAATAAACTCATTGACACCAGTGAACTAAAATGTAAGATATGTCTACAATGCAATGTAAGCCCAGGCTCAGATTCAGGCTTAAGTCTTAACCCCCCTTCCATTTACATACTCCTAATGAGCTCGAACTTGAACCCAGGCTCCTAGAATCCTACGAGGGGGGGGAAGAGGGTGCGAGCCAGAGTCCAGCCAGGACCCTGGGTTCAAGCCCTATCATTTTGCAATGTGGATGAAGCCATGCAAGACTCCAGCCCTGGCAGTCTGCCAATGCTATCCCACGATCCCATGTGCTGGTGTACTGTCTTCTCTATGCTGTGAGTCAGCACTTTGACTCCCAGGACGTAGAGGCAGCCCTTTTGTTCAAGTACAGCTCAGTGTTTAACCTCTCCATTTTATTCTGCTCGCTGAGCTGCAAACACAACGAACCTTCTCCTGTGACTGATTGTGAAAAGCACAGCAAACCATAGTAATGCGGACAGCTTTGGTGACACTGGAATCGAAATGGAACTATAGACAGTGGCAGAGGGATTTCAATCTGCCAAATGCACATTCAACCATCGTTCTACACCTGCTGAGAGTGTAATTAAACCTTCATTTGCCAGGGACTCTGAGATCAGGATATGGTTTCATAAGCCAAGGCAAAAGAAGCTATTCAGCGTCCCCCAGAATGACAGTAACTCCATTTAGGACAATGTCATTTAGTGGGAATTGCATTCCAGCCTGACCTTGAATGTCAACCCCTACTCAGCTGAAAACCCTGGCATCATAAACTGTTCCAGTGCAGCCCATGTTGATCATAAATTGGCCTCTGTGGTCCTCAGGAGCCTGCATAACTGTGAAAGTACCCTTTTCAGTTTATGTAGTCATACTCCTTGAGGAGGGCTAACTATGGGCACGAGTCCCATCAAGGCCCTGATGCAGTTTGGAAACCCATTCTCTCAAAGGCAGCAGTTACTTCAGGGCTATCTTTTATGCCTGCCACTTTGTGGTAAATTGCATTCCTTATTGCCTCAGAAACCTCCATGACCACTTTACTCACAATCTACTTTCCAACACCAACCTGGCTGGCAATGTTCTGTAGCAGTCTCCGGTAACCACCTTCCAGATGATTATAGCAACCGGCTGCTTGATCAGCATGGCCACCCTCGTGCATCTGTCTTGACACTGAAGGGTCAGGGCAAGGTGCCCACAAAGCTCCAGAAATGTAGCTTTCCTCATGCAAAATTTCTGGCCCCACAGCTGTTCATCCCAGGTCTGCATGACAATATGGTCCCATCAGTCTGTGCTTGTGGCCCTGCTCTAGATGCGCCAGCTATGTAGAGAGCATCAGCAGCTATACCAAGTGGAATGAGCAGCATCAGCTTGTTTGAGTCTGCCAGGTCTGTCCTTCTCCTCCATCACTAGCTCTGTCAGGTACCTTTGGTAGGTCAGAAAATGCCACTGGAATGTCCACCAGCATCTCATGGAAGTTCTGCCCACTTCCTTAAGAGTGAAAGCACAATTGAGAGATGTTCTTAAAATGGTGGTGACTCCATGTTGCTCATTCCAATTGCTGGGAGTGTGCAGGCCAAAATGAGGGCTCAGCAGGATCTGTTGGTAGGTTGCTCAAACTTCCTCTGATGTATCTGGGTGGACAGCCAAATTTTCCCACATCGCACTGCGGACAATGAGCTAAAGCAACCACATTTCAGGAGCGTGCTAGGAAAGCTAGGATATGCTTGGACTCAGGCCTGCATACTGTGGTGTAGATACTGGAACCCCAGGTTGAGGCCCAGCTTCAAAAATTCTCAACCTAGGGTCAGCAATCAGTGCAGATGCTCAAGCCCTGGGTTCTCAAACCTAGGCTCCATTGACTCAAGTTCCACTAATCTTGGGTGTCATTGGAGTGTAGACATACCCTTAGACAGAGGCACAATGCTCCTACCAGAGAGATCACTGCTTTCCTGTCATATTTCAGAATAGTACAGTGATGAGATACATGGGCCACACTCGGTGTAGTGGCTGTTTGAGAAGTAATAGGTATTGGAGCTTGACATTTATTATTATTTCTTTGCATTGCCGTGCCTAAAAGGCACAGGCATGGACCAAGACCACATTGTGCTAGACCACTGTACAAATACAATTCCCCACCCCAAACTGTTTACAGTCTAAGCAGCTTGTTCATGTCTGAGGCCCACTGAAAACACATCATTCCCTCTGACTCTTGGCTAGTGAATTGCATATAACTACAGCTGTGAGCAATATGAGCTCAGTTCATAGAGGTGTGTGCAGATTTTTTTCTCTGGTTTTGATCCATATGGGTCCCTATGCCCCGCCCTGTATTTGAGTTTCAGATTCTAAAGAATTCAGATGCAAAAATCAGTCTAAGCTGCTGAGTTTCAACTGGCTGCATGGTGAAACCATACAAAACTGTGAAAATGGATGATGATAATGCAAAGCCACTAGCTGGTCCAGTTTGTGAAATGGGGAAACTTTTGCTGAACCTGGTCTGTTTTTAGTTTATATCAAAATCCAGAGCCAGAAAAGTTTTGCTTGAGTTGCGCTCTGTTACTAACATGACTCATAGCTGTACTTGCTCCTTTTCCTGCCAACACACACAGACTAGCTGGGGTTCTGGAAACTGCTTTGTTCCAACTCCTTTGCCCCTCCTAGATGCCCCTGGTGTGCACCCATGCTGATGCTCAGGCTTATTACCCTGATGTGACAGACTCATATTTGTTGCCTATTGGTGGGCTAAATCTTGATTTGAAGAATGAGCTGCTCACCTGGCTTCCGGAGAGTGTGAGCATGGCAGAAGGTAGGCTGTTGTTCTCTGTCATCCAGGAAACATTCAGGGTATTGTCCTTTGCTTCCTGGAGAGCAGGAACATGGCCGCAGGCAGCCAATTGTCCTCTGCAATCTAGGGCTCGTGAGCACTGTACAGTAGCTGGTAGCCAGTTATCTGTTTTCTGGCAAATGTGTGAGCACAGCAGTAGAAGGGTTGATGGCCAATAAAAAATTAACAATAACAAATCTCTGTGGAATCTCTGTATGTAATCAGAGCACTACAGAACCGTCATGGATATAGAGGTATCCTTTTTGGATATTGGAAGCCGTAGTGGGCAAGCAGCACTCAAGGTGTGTTTACACAGGCCATGGCAGCAAGCCTCTCAGACTGGATTGTCAGACTTGGGCTTGCGCCATTGAGCTAAAAATAGCCGTGTAGCTGATGCTTTGAAGTTGTGGCTCAGCTTTGATGCCTACCCCCTTCCCTGGGCTTCAGCACCTGAGCTCCATCCCGAGCTGCTTTGTCTGTACAGCTACGGTTAGTGTGGTAGCACAAGCTTCAGTCTGTTGACTCGGACTTTTACCCTCATAGTTCTGAAAGATTGATTTCACGAGCGCAGCAACAGAATGGAATCATGTTGAGCTGGAAGGGACCTCAGAGTCATCTGCCCATACATTGCAGACAGGTATTTGTCTAACCTGTTCTTAAAACCTCCAGTGATGGCGTTTCTACCTTAAAAGCCTATTCCGGAGCTTAACTAACCTTATAGTTAAGACAGGTTTCTTTTTTTCCTAAGATCTAACCTAAATTCCCCTTGCTGCAGATTAAGCTCTTAATCCTTGTCCTACTTGTAGTGACCTGGAGAAATATTGATCACTGTCCTCTGTAACAGCCCATAACCTAGCTGAAGACTATTATCAGGTTACCCCCTAGTTGCCTTTTCTCAGGACTAAACATGTCCAGGTTTTTAAACCTTTCCTTTTGGTCAGGTTTTCTAAACTTTTTATCATTTTTGTTCTCCTTTGGATTCTTCCCAATTTGTCCACAGCTGTCTGAAAGTGTGGTGACCAGAACTGGACATAGTACTCCAGCTGAGGCCTCATCAGTGCCAAGTAGAGCGGGACAATTAACCTCCATGTGTTACATATGGCAATCCTGTTAATAAATCCCAGAATATTAACTTTTTTCACAACTGCATAACATTAACTCTTTCAATTTGTGATCCACTAGAACCCCCACATCCTTTTCTGCAGTACTACTGCCTCGCCAGGTATTCCCCGTTTTATAATTGTGCATTTGGGTTTTCCTTCCCAAATTTAGTACTTTGTACTTATCTTTATTGAATTTCATCTTGTTGACTTCTCGACAAATTGGATTGGTCTGGTCATTTTAAATTCTAATCCTAGCTCTCAAAGTGCTCCCAGATCGCTTTCATCGACAAATTTTATAGGTATACTCCCCACTTCCTTACCCAAGTATTTAATGAACATATTGAACAGTACTAGACCCATGACAGACCCTTGCAGGACTGAACTAGATATATCCCCCCATTTTGACAGAAAATCATTTAATAACTACTCTTTTTGAGTATCGTCTTTCAAGCAGTTTTGCGCACACCTTATAATTTCATTTAGGTCACATTTTCCTAATTTGCTTATGAGAATGTCATGTGGGACTGTGTCAAAAGCTTTACTAAAATCAAGATAGATCACGTCTACAGATTCCCCCATATCCACTAGGCTAGTAATCCTGTCAAATAAGGAAATTGGATTGGTTTGGCATGATTTGTTCTTGACAAATCCATGTTGGCTATTACTTATCCTATTATCCTCTGAGTCCTTACAAATTGACTGTTTAATACTTCGTCCTTTGTTCTATCTTTCCATGTATAAAAGTTAGGCTGACTGGTTTGTGGTGCGCTGGGTCCTCTGTGTTCCTTTTTAAAGATATATGTAATATGTTTGCCTTTCTCCAGTACTCTGGGACCTCACCTGTCCTCCAGGAGTTCTCAAAGATAATTGATAAGGCTACGATTTAGTCACGGGTATTTTTAGTAAAAGTAATGGACAGGTCATGGGCAATAAACAAAAATTCACAGCCCATGACCCGTTCATTACTTACACTAAAAATATCTGTGATGATTAAATCTTGGGGAGGCACTGGGGGAGGCGTGGAGGGGCTGCCTCTGGGAGGGATTCAGGGGGCCACTGCTGTGGGGTGGCACCGGTGACTTCCGTGACAGACACGGAGCCCTAATAGTTGCTGTTAGTTCCAAGATTGTTCAGCTAGTTCTTTATGTATCCTACGATAAATTTTATCAGGCCCTGTCAACTTGAATACATCTAAATATTCTTTAACATGTTCTTTCCCTGTTATGGCTTACATACTTTACCCCTTGTTGTTAATATTACTTGTGTTAATTATTCTAGTCATAATTAACCTTTTTAGTGAAAACTGAAGCAAAATAGGCATTAAACACCTCATACTTCTTGATGTCATATGTTGTTAGCTCTCCTTTCCAGCTAAATAGAGGATGTACACTTTCCTTTATCTTTGTCTTGATTCCAGGGTATTTGTAGAACCTCTTCTTTTATGTCCCTTGCTAGGTGTAAATCATTTTGTGCCTTAGCAGTTCTGATTTTGTGCCTACATGTCTGCGCTATTCTTATGCACTCATCCTTAGCAATTTGTCCATGTTTCCACTTTTTTGTAGGATTTCTTGTGATTTTTCAGATCATTAAAAAGCTCCAGATGGAACCATATTGGCATCTTACTATTCTTCCTTTCTTTCCTTCGCATCAGAATAGTTTGCAGTTGTGCCTTTAACACTGTCCCTTTGAGAAAATGCCTGCTGTTCTGAACTCCTTTTCCTTAGATTTCCTTTTCATTGAACTCCTACCTACCCATTCTCTGAGTTGGTTAACATTTGCTCTTTTGAAATACATTATCATTCTGCTGCTGTCATGCCTTCCTTTGCTTAGAATCATGAAATCATCATTTTATGATCACTTTCACCCAGATTGCTTTCATCCTTCAGATTTGCAACAAATTCCTCCCTTTTTTTTTTTTTGAATCAAGTCTAAAATGGCTGTCTTCCTGGTTATTTCCTCCACCTTCTGAAACAAAAAGCTATCCCCAATACATTCTAAGAACCTAGGAGAAATGTTGAGTTTTGCCATATTACATTTCTAACAGATGTCTGAGTAAAGTCCCCCATTACTACCTGGACTTGTTTCTTGGCTATTTCTGTTTATTTGTTCTAGAAATGCCACGTGCACCTCCTCTTCCTGATTTGCTAGTCTATAGTACACCCAACCATGACATTGCCTCTATTTTTTCCCTTTTTATCTTCAGCTGGGAGTCACAACAGATCAGAACATGTGTATATATTCTTGATGTATAATGCAACACCACCTCCCTTTTCCCTTGCCTGTCCTTCCCGAACAAGCTATACCCCTGTATACTAATATTCCAGTCATGAGATTTAGCCGTGTCTCTGTGACATCAGTTCAGTCACAATTTACCTTACGTACTAATACTTCCAGTTCTTCCTGTTTATTCCCCATCCTCCTTTCATTTC
This sequence comes from Chelonia mydas, assembly GCF_015237465.2. Taxonomy (NCBI): domain Eukaryota; kingdom Metazoa; phylum Chordata; order Testudines; family Cheloniidae; genus Chelonia; species Chelonia mydas. The sequence continues at coordinate 49,772,097 of NC_051251.2, read as the reverse complement.
TGTATCGACATCGAAGATGCCGAGTAGATTTCCCCACTGTAATCCCTCTTGTTGCTCCTATAACCCTATTGTAATTTTCCATCTTCCTATCCTCCCCCAGTATTTAGCCCTTTGTTAAAGTTACCCCTTTTTATACCTACCTGTGGGCTTTTGTCATCTGCCCCCTTTAACTTAGTTTAAAGCCCTCCTCACTAGGTTTGCAAGTCCATAGGCAAAGATGATCTTCACCTGCTTGGTCAAGTGGACTGCATCTCTTCCTAGCAGTCCTCGTATCCCTGACAGCATCCCATGGTTAAGGAAGCCAAAGCACTCCAAACAGTACCACCTGTGCAGCCATGTATTTATTTCCAGGATGCACATATCCCTGCCTGGGCCCTTATCCTTAACCAAGAGACTGGATGAGAACACCATCATGATTGTTCAAAGTACAGATCTACTGCTTCAGTTACCTCAGAGCAAGTAGGGCCCTGGAAACAGTTAGGAATTTAATAAATACTGTATGCAAAAACATTTCTCATTAATTTCGTTTAATAACTGTGCAGGGCAGCTGCATGTCTGAATGTCAGGAGCATTTGCATAAGGAAGAGTGTGTGTGTGTGTGTTATTCATTGGCACTGCCCTTGGCTTTTGCAGTAGACTTCTGTTTGAGTTGTGGATGCTCAGTACTTTGATCAGGACCTAGGTGTCTCACATTGGATACCCAAAATTAGTGCCACTCCTGAAAATGTAGGCCTACTTCTGGTGTGGAAAAAACCCTAAAGCCCTTATTTAAGCAAAACTCTCACAGAAGCCAGTGGGAATTTTGCTTGAGCAAGGACTTCAGATTTTGTCCACGTTCTCAGTATAGTGGGGATGATAATTCTTGTTTTCTTGTGTCAATATAGTTATGGTGCAGATTAAGAGGTTAATTGTGGTAGCACTTCAGAGATGTTGAGTACCATGGACCTTATCCAAATGTACTTCCCTGGGCTTTGGATCAGGCCCTACATCTAAAGTCCTGATCCACCAAGCTACTTAGACACACATTTAATTTATGCCCGAATTAAGACAATGGGATTACTCACAAGCTTATGTGCTTAACTACTTCCTGGAGCAGGGCTTAAGTGCTCATTATTTGGGATATCTTTTGTTTTACTTTTCCTCAGATTTATTAATCCCTAAAAGGCAAAATTTAATTAGCCCCTTCTTTAAATGCACAGCTTTTTAGAACACCATTTGTAAGTCTCATATATATGTGTAATTTATACACATAAGTAAATAGATATTCTAAAAAAAAAAGGGGCCATGGAAGCAGCAAGAAAAATATGAAAGAATAAAGAAAAGGCTAGGGTTTTAACTGAAATATAACCTTTAATTAGAAAAAAAATCTATTAAGATTGCATGCGTTTTAAATAAATCAGTCTTATTAATAGATTTTGAGGAGGAAAGGCATATCTTTCTAGCTGTATTTATCCTAAGGCCTGATCCTGCTCTTATTAAAGTAAATGGCAAAACTCACATTGATTTAACTGGGAGCAAGATTCATTCACTACCTAAAGTGTACAATAGATTTTTTTTTTAATTTGAAGGGGAAAATATTTCTGCACATTTCTATTTCACTTCCAGATACAATAGCTGCACTCTTAGTGCAGCAACAGTGACATCCAGTGACTAATCAGATTAATTCTAGGTCTGAAATGCATTTGGAATGGGTGCTCCAGGAGGTGCACCAAAAGTAAAGCTCATTTACAGGAATGTCTAGTGCGGCACTAGATTGCAGATTCTCATTGCACCACAATGCAAACCACAATGAAGGGCTGAGCTAAAATATAAATGTGCTTATTTAATATTGTTGTATTTAATATAATTAGTGCTTATTCTGTGCCAGAATTAGGCTGTCTGTAATGCAGGTATCTTAAATATCCATTACAGAAATACATAATTTTAAAATAGTTATTTTGTGAAATGATGCGATCTTTTTAAAGGGGTTATACTGTACTGTCTACTATTTCTTCTATTTAAAGGTAGAATTCAAATGAAACTAACTATATTAATACATATTTTTTGTTCCATAAAGAGCCATCTTAAAACAAAAACATGTTTGACTGTGGGCTCTAACAACTGCATTGAGTACATAAAATAAAAGCTTCATATATGAGTAAGAGACAATTAAGGTTTAAATTAGAGATACTTATGCTGTTTAATACTTTCTCCTCTTCTACCTGATTCTGAGTTCATTGAAATAAATGGAAGTTTTTTTCCTAATTCAATGAGTACACCATCTGTCCGTAAAAGATTACTAGCTTCTGGTAAATGCCTGTACCTGGTATTTTGTGCAATTAATTGTGGGGTCATTTGTCCTTTATCCAAATGTCATTAGTCCAGAGTTCAGTCTTGAAATGTCAAAACAATCTCTTACAAGATTTCCAGTACTTTCTGATGATGTTAGGAACACTGCACCAAGACCTCATCTCCCAGGATTTTGATTGAGGAGCATGATAGTAATAATAATGCCTAGACTTTTCAGCGTTAGATCTGAAAGCAGTGGGTAAATATCATTTCCACCATTTTGCTGTTGTGGAAACTGAGGCACAAAAGTGGGTCAGCTCACTCAACGAGCCAATGACAGAGTTAAAAATATAACCTAGAGTGCCTCACTTCTAGTTGTTAAAGGGAATACAAACAAATTCCAGGAACAGAGGTATGAAACTAAAAGCAAAATTAGGAACGCTAGCAGGAGACTGCATATGTGTACTTAGAGTACATTAGAGGTGTGTGAAGATGACACCAGTTACAGTTCATCCCTCATAATACTCATTGATGCCCCATTCAGCTTGATCAGGGAGAAATTTGTGTTGCATCGTAGGAGATGTAGTACCTCCAGGAGCCCAGCTGATAGGATAGAATGAGGATCTGAACTACAACTCCCATGAAGCAATGAAATTCAAATAGGAAAATATGGTTATAACAGGGCAATCTGTTCCCTCTGAGGGCAGTAGGGACTAGGTATCAGTCAGCCCCAGTTCTGTGGCATGACCCTTTAAAGTTTCAGGAATGTGGAGGTACATGAAGGCCTAGGAAATAGCAGATGCAGATATTGAGAGGGACGGAGTGGTCCTGATGATTCATGTTTGGAAAAACCCATGCTACTGTTACTTTAAGGGCTTTGGAGCAGGAGCCTTGCAGTGCAGTATAGGGCAAGACTTGACTCTATCCCAGCCAACCAGGACAAGCCCTGGGAAAGGACAACATATGTGCTGCTGCTTCCCTCATAACTAGCAGTGAGCTTTCCCACTGCAGGGCGGTAGGACTGAACTGTAAAAGGAGCTAACTGGGAGAAGCTGGTTTAAGGCTGCAGTTGGTTTCAGTTAGCACAGACTCAGAAAGAGGCTGATCCTAGGGGAAGAAACCTGCCAGGCTTATAGCACCCAGGCACTAGGAGGGCTGCAGAACTTTTGAATACAGGTAGAGTAAGACTATCTGAAATATTACACCGGTCCAGCAGGGGCTGTGGGACTCCTGAATATAGAAAAGGAGCCTGCCTGAATTAGCACAGAGGCTCCCAGAACAAGGGGGGAGTTGAGGGGCTAAAGAGTTTTGTTCATTGCACTAGAGTTACTAAATAAGCCCCAGAAATGGAGAATCTTTGTCTAAGTAGCCTGCTCTGGGAGTAAAATCATTGTAAGACCCAAGAGGGAGAGCGGAGGGCAGCAGGTCTGTAGGGCCGCAAGGGGGCCTGCTTGGGGACAGCACCTGTGTGCCACCTGTGGAGAGAAAGTAGACCCTGCATAGACGTAGAAGGGAGTGCTTGTGTTGACCAATGGCCTGTAAAGCTGGGGAGCTGACCCGTGGCAGGCCCAGACAAGGTTTCCTTACATTAATGGCAGATGGTAGTGAGGTGCCTCACAACCCTGGGTCCCCCTGAGAAGCATCACAGGGGAAAGAGGCAGACAAGAAACGGAGAGACTCAGAGGCAGCAAGCAAGTCAAAAAGCAGCCTATAGGCATGGTGGTGACCCTGGGAGAAGCCTAGAGGAAGGCTCTTGTTCGGGGCTGCTGACTGAAAGCTTGAGCTGTAAGCAAAGAGCCAACCCCCTAGTTTTGGTTTTTCCTATGTTCAGAGAAATGGGACTTTGTACATTCCTTGTAAATAAACAAGATTTTAGCAAAGGAAATACCAGTCTCCATCATCAATTTCTACTCCAAATTAGGACCCTGAGCTTTGACTAGTCGCTCAGGTCAAAAAGGAATAACATCTCACTTCAACCATAGGGAACCATTCAGTGGATTTTGTGGTAGAGTCTCTTTTCTTTCCCTACATGCATTCTGCAAAACCTAGCCAAGCTGCATAGGCTAGGCATAGGACTAGAAATTTGCTTTTGAAGTGCAGGAAATAGAAGTGGTCCATGAGAAGATGAATTTGAACTCATATCTTGGGTACAAGGCCATTTATCTGTGCCAAGGGTCACAGGCCTACTATGCTTGACAATATTTATGCTAACTTGCTTAAGCTAACGTCTTACAGGATACAAGCTGGTAGATTCCTTGCATTACTGCTGAATATAATAAAGGCTAAGCTAGCTCTGTGGGCTACACTCTTAATCAAATTTAACAATAGTGTGTCTTGGCTATGCACATCCTTCCACTTCAGCCCTATTAAAAGATTCTTTTCTACTCATCATATATGAAAGTGGCCTATTGGTCTCCTGTGTCAGCATACACCATCTAGCATTTGAAGTATCTACAGTACTTACCTATAAGTATGCACTACCAAATTCTGAGAGCTAGTGTCCTATGATTCATAACAACCCAAAACTGGAATTGGTTAGGCTAGGCTACAATTTCAAGGACTTTTAATCTTTATGTTCCATGGTGGATTACCCAATGGTGTCAGGTAATCATTTTTGGCCCAGAGTTTAGTACTGAAAAATGTTTCACTGAGGTTTTGTGTCTTCCTCTGTAATGGCCACAGGTGAAGCCAGGATGTTGACCTTGATGGGCCATTGATTTGTTAGTGTGGCAATGCCTGTGTTTTTGTAGGATCAAGATCTGACTCATTTTTATATTTAGCACAAGCAGGGGTCCCCATTCTATTTCCCCATTGTGTTCAATTCTTTAAAAAAACCCAGCTAAAATAAAGAGGAGTGAGATGGCAGGAGAGAAGGAAGATGTTTAGAGAAAGAAGAGCAGGTGGGAGGATCTGCAGGTCTAGAACCTGCAGCTATTAGCTCCTAAGCAGCTGCTGTGGCCACGCCACCATTTGACAGCAGAGCAGAGAACACCAGCTTAGTAGCCCTGTGGGCTCTGGCTTCTGTGGCTACCCTGCCCATGGAGGCCCCGTTTGGTGGTGTCAGAGTCCCCTGATTGTCTCAAGCATGTTATTTAAGGCCTGGGAGAAACACCAGGAGGGTGTCTGTGTAACTAGGCTGACCCCTGCTTGCTGCTGCAAATAAACCTTACTGCATTTCCTGATACCTTGCCCCATTCCTGGCCCCTCATCTTGCTCCTGTTCCACTATCTCAACCTCACCAGGCCCTTTGGGCTTCTAACTCAGCACAGCTCACCAACTATGACCTGACCCATCAGCATGCTACCAGTACAGACTGGCTTCTTGCCTTGAGCTATCTCTTGCAGCTGGGATCGTGACCACTTGAGTAGATCAGTCTGAAGGCCTTTTGGGCCCTGCTCCCGCTCCCTTGGAAGTCAGTAGAACTTTGATTTTTGCCTGGATTTTTAAACATTAGTTTAAATTCTGTGATATAATAACAGAAAACGTTGGAGAACTGTGGAAAAACTTTCAAAAAATGCCCCCTATATCGTCCTTTATAGATCAGCTTGAATTTGGGTGAGATTTTGAAATTGTGATGTCATCAGCATGTTGATGACATAATGTGGAGGAAGAAATGGGGGTGATGCATAATGTCACTGGCCTGAATGGAGGAAAAATTTAAAGTAATTTAACTCTTATCCTTGCATTTTGTGAGTATTACAGGTATAAACCTAGAGCTCATTTGTGGGAGGTCGGGACGGAGCCGCACTTTCATGATGCCTTTAAATGAGCTGAACAGCTGTGATATGAAGTGCAATCACTAGAGGGCAATGAGAGATCACAAACATCTATACTCCATTGCAGAGCAATGTCAGAGAAGCTGTCATGCAGTGGCTTTAATATACATATTGGTTAGAGAGGCAACCCAGTTCAGAAAAATAAGACCTGGCCCTCATCTGAAAATTATATCCCAAACTTATTAATGATGCAATTGTTTTCATTTAATTGTTTTCTTTTACCTGTCCCATGTTCCCCTGTTGTCTGACTTGTCTCTGTTTTAACTCAGTAGGAAACAGCAGGAGAAAGAATATTCTTGAATTATTTCCTTTTCCGAGGTTTGCATGCATTTCTTAGCATTCAGAGAGGAACAGACAAGGGAGGGAAGGACATGACTCAGTTTGCATTTCTTTTGGTAAGCAAGATTATTTTTAGATAGTAGGCAGTGAGACTACAACAAGGTCTTAGGGCTTGTCTGCACTGGCAAGTTTTGCCACCAAAAACTGCCTTTTGGCGACAAAACAGCGATACCATACACACTGCAATGTGACTTTAAAAAAAAAAATACGCCCAGTTTTGCTGACAAAAAACTTCCACCCCTGTGAGAGACTTTTTTTTCTTTTCCCTTCCCTTTGTTGTCGACAAACAGACAGTGTACACACTACAGCTTTTTTTTCAATTGTATTGGCCTCCAGAAAATGTCCCACAATTCCCATGCTGCCGCTCTGGTCAGCGGTTTGAACTCCACTGCCCTGCAGTCAACCCGCCCCTCCCCCTTGCAAGCCCCAGGAATTTTAAATCTCATTTCCTGCTTGCTGGCTTCCCAGATGAGCTTCCAAGGTGAGCATGGCTGGCTATCTCACCAAACGCGCTCCCGCTTGGACCACCGCTGAGTTGTTGGATCTGACCAGTATATGGGGAGAGGAGTCTGTACAGTCACAGCTGCGAGTGACCCGTAGGAATCAGGACACATATGGGCAAATTTCTTGAGGCTTGTGCGAAAAGGGCTATGATCAGGACACGCAGCAGTGCAGAACGAAGATAAAGAAGCTGAGGCAGGCGTCCTATAAGGTGCGGGAGGCGAATCATCACTCCGGTGGTGCCCCTAACACCTGCCACTTCTATAGGGAGCTGAGTGCTATCCTTGGTGACCCCACCTCCATCGCTGATAGCCCCCTGGACACTTCGGAAGCAGCAGAAAGAGGGGGTAACCCGGAGGCTGAAATTCTGGATGAGGAAGTCGAGCTAGAAGGGGATGCGCAGCTCCCAGCAGGGTCACCCAGTGGGGCAGGTAGCCAGGAACTTTTCTCCACTCCAGAAGTGCTCAACGGGTAGCAGGAAGCAGATGAGACGCCGGGTAAGTTGCTGTGGCTTGTGTAGGGAATCGAAAAGTGGGAGGCAGGTTGTGTTTTCTGTGAGCTGGACGTTGTCCTGTGTAGCTAATCTGCATGGCCAAGCAGGGTGTTGATGGACATTGAGACCTGCAGGGAATCCTCCAGAGAGAAGCTCTGGAAAGTTTCCAAGAGGTACTTGTTAATCCTCTGTCACAGATTCCAAGGGACAGCAGCTTTGTTAGTTCCCCCATTGTAGGAAACTGTACCATGCCATTTAGCAATCGGTGGAGCTGGGGCCAAAGTGGCACATAGCTAAGCTGCATGTAGACTGGGGTGAAAACCACACAAGCATGCAGTAGTTGTGCCCTGGTTTCCCTGGTTACTCGCAGGAGCGAGATGTCAGCCAGCAGGTTGGCCACCTGTGAAAAAGTATGGGATAATTTTAGAATGAGTTCCCTGCAAAGTTGCCCGACAAGCCATGACTGTTTTGTCCTTATGCACAACCGCCTTCCCCCGACTCCTGACACTCACCATGATTGGGGTTCTCGCGGACCTGGGTGCCTGCCTAGAGTTCAGAGGGAAAGTGATTGCTACTTGCAAAAGGCCCTTGTTACTAAAATGTTTCAATCATTTGCTGGAATGTAACAATCCCTCATCTGTTCAGCACAGATCTTGAGTAATACCCCACACACCCCTGCTGACCAACTTCGGCAGATAAGGAGACATTCCTTTTCATTTCAAAGCACTCCTGAGTTTCCCCATGGCTCCACCCCCTCTCACAGCTTGCACAATGATAGCTGGAGCTACACACAGTTGTGAGGTTTTACCCTTTTTAACAATAAATAAAGGCTAAGGTATTTAATGGTACAGCGTTTTTATTCTGTGTTCTACAAAAGCGTGTAGCAATCAATCCATCTCGGGAACAGGTTTCTAAAGCATTTTGTTGCGTGGGTCTTGGGCCCCAAAATTGTACATGGATGCACCAGGGAAGCAACTCCAAAGCAGACGTGTTACTGCTTCTCATTGTCAGTGTGGTTCCTCAAAGCCTCTCCGATGTTAATAGCAGCCCTCTGTGCTCCTCTGACAGCCCTAGCATCTGGCTGTCCAAATTGTGCAGCCAAGCACTCTGCCTCAGTGCTCCACACCTGAGCAAATATTTCACCCTTAGATTCACACAGATTATGCAAAGTGCAGCACGCAGCTATGACCACGGGAATATTATCTTCGGTAAGGTCTAGCCTGCCACTGAGACACCTCCAGCGACCTTTCTAAAGGCCAAAGGCACATTTGACTACCATGCAGCACCTGCTCAGCCTGTTGTTATAATGCTCCTTGATGCTGTCCAGATGCCCTGTGTAAGGTTTCATGAGCCAGGGCTGTAAGGGATAAACTGGGTCTCCCAGGATTACTATAGGCATTTCCACATCCCCCACTGTGAGGATAAACTGGGTCTCCCAGGATTACTATGGGCATTTCCACATCCCCCACTGTGATCTTGTGGTCTGGAAAGAAAGTCGCCACCTACAGCTTTCTGTACAGGCCACTGTTCCTGAAGATGGGTGCGTCATGCACCTTTCCAGACCTGCCTGCACTGATGTCCGTGAAATGCCTCCAGTGATCCACAAGTGCCTGCAACACCATGGAGAAGTATCCCTTCCTATTGAGGTATTCAGAGGCAAGGTGGTCTGGCACTAAAATTGGAATGTGTGTACCATCAAGTGCCCCGCCACAGTTAGGGAAACGCATCTCTGCAAAGCCATCCACGATTTTGCATGCACATTTCCCAGACTCACGGTCCTCTGCAGAAGGATACAATTTATTGTCCTGCTCACTTGGAGTAATACAGCCCCAACAATGCACTTCCCTACTCCAAACTGATTTGCGACTGACCGGCAGCAGTCTGGATTCGCCAGCTTCCACACAGCGATTGCAACATGCCTCTCTACCAAAATGGCAGCTCTCAGTCTGGTGTCCTTGAGCTGCAGCTTGGGGGCCAGCTCAGCACATAGCTCCAGGAAGGTTGCTTTATGCAGCCTAAAGTTCTGTACCCACTGGTCTTCATCCCACACCTGCATGACAATGTAATCCCACTAATCAGTGCTTGTTTCCCTAGGCCAAAAGCGACGCTCTACCGTATGCAGCTGCTCTGTGAATGCACAAAGCACTGATAAGTTGCTGCTGTCCATATCACACTCGGATGCCTGCGATTCATCCTCTGTCAGTAACTCTGCGAGTAACTGTGCTGCCATGGGCGATGTCGTCATGACAGCTAACAGCGCATAGGGGAGTAGCATGGGATCCATCCTCTCTCACTGCAGGTGCTGGCGTGCACTACAAAAGACTGACAGTTGGAAAAACAGCGTGAAAGGAAGCCAGAAACCATTGGAGGGCTGGGACACAAAGTGGTGCATGATGGTACATTTTGCACATCCCAGGATGCACCGTGCTCCGTTTCCACATTCCCACAGTGATGGATGGTGTCACCAGGCACTTTGGGGTACATACCCACAGTCCATTGCTCTCGCTGTCGACAACAATGCCCCGAATGTGGACATGATCTGTTGACAGGGGCAGCAAATGTAGACATGCTTTGGCGACTTTGCTTTTGTCAATTTTTTCCTTGTCGACATTAGTTTCATTGACAAAACTTGCCAGTGTAGACAAGCCTTTAGAAGGCGTTCAGGGGAAAAAAAACTCTATAAAAGGAGAGGGTGAGGTTATGTGTAGTGTTTCTTTAAACTGTAGCAAGCTGTCAGGTGGTAAGAGACAGGGGAAGATTCCAGGCAGAAATCTGTGCTGAAAGAGAGAAGTTTCCAGGATAACTTCCTTCCTTCCTCTGATGAAGTTCCTCATTCAGTGTCAGAAAGCAACTCTTCCTATTTTTCTTTACCATTGGCACATGACTGAAGGCTTGAGAGTGACCCCTCATCAGGGCTCTGCAGCAGAACTCCTTGTTACCTGAGCTATAGGCACCTGTCAAATGTAACCTGCTGTCAAAAACACTCCATTTAAAAGTTGTGCAGAGGAGGGGTACTCATGTATAATAATTCTTACATAGTGGGTATTTTTCCTTGTTTTGTTTTTAGTGTGCTAACTCCAGTGGCGAGGCTAATCAGAAAACACACCTCAGTAAAGGCGTCTTGGGTTGGTTTTAGGTCACTTAATTTATGTCTACACTGCAATTAAATGCCCATGGCTGGCCCATGTCAGCTGATTGAGGCTTACAGGGCTCAGGCCATGGGCCTGTAAAATTGCAGTATAGATGTTTGGGCTCAGAATGGACATGGGGAAGGGTCCCAGAGCCCAGGCTCCAGTCTGAGCTGAAACATCTACATCAATATTTCACAGCCTGCAGCCCAAGCCTCATGAGCCCAAGTCAACTGACATGGGTCAGCTGCAGGGGTTTAATTGCAGTATAGATGTACCCCTATAGTGGCACCACACAGCACATGTTTAGAGAAAGGACAATCTTGCAGTTAAAACACTGGACTGGGACCATAGGCACCGACTCCGTGGGGGCTCCAGGGCTGGCACACCCACAGGGCTGCAGCCCCCCTATCAGCACCTTTCCCTCCCTCCCCTGCACCTCCTGCCTGCTGCAATCAGCTGTTTCGCGGCAAGCAGGAGGCTGGGGGGGGGGCGGAACTGGGTGGGAAGAGTCAGGGCGGGGGTGGAGCAGGGGCAGGGTGGGGATGGGGCCTTAGGGCAATGGGTGGAGTGGGGGTGATGCCTGGGGACAAGCACCCCCTGGCACTCTGGAAAGTTGGCACCTTTGACTGGGACTCAGGACATTTTGAATTATAGTCCCAGCTCTTTTACAGATATGTTGTGTAACCTTGACTAAATCACAGGGGTTACATAGGGTAACCAGATGTCCCGATTTTATAGGGACAGTCCCAATTTGGGGGTCTTTGTCTTATATAGGCTCCTATTACTCCCCACCCCGTCCCGATTTTTCACACTTGCTGTCTGGTCACCCTAGGGTGATGTCTACACTATAGCTGGGAGTCAGCCTCCCAAACTGGGTAAACAGAGTTATACTAGCTCACCTTGAGCTAGCAGGCTAAAAATAACAGTGTGGACATCACAGCTTTGGCAGCTGCTCGGACCCCCTAGATCTGAGCTTGGGTGGCTAACTCAAATCTCTGTCAGAGCTGCAACATTCACAGTGCCAAATTTCAGAATTAGACATGGCACAATTGAACACCTGTCTCTGTTTGTGCAAGCGTAAGGTATGCGCCCAACAGACCACATGTGCATGACATATGCTACACATGCACTCCCCAGCTATTTGCACACTTATCATAGGCATATACAAATTAATTTGCACACACCTACTTCTGTAAAGCTGATCCTTTACTTCTCATTTCCTTAGTTTCCCATCGTAAAGTGCAAATAATATCTCACAGGTGGGTAATATTTGTAAAATGCTTTGTGCTCCTTGGATGGAAGTCAATGTGAAAATGCAAAGCCTTAATAGTATTGCTAATTTACAGTGATTGTCCTGGGACACAGTGGGGCTTCCGTGTCATTGAATTCCATGAGGAAATTTATCAACAGCAGAAGAGATTCCTGTTATGAGCTCATACCCACTAGCTGCCTGCCCATACCCACACTTTAACAGGCTATTGGGAAAACAAAGGGTTAAAGATACAGAAAAAAATTCAGGGAAGGCTCACCACTCTGTCCAGTGGATCTGCCTGGCTGAGCATGGGAGCCACCTGCAGCTTGTTATAAAGGGCTCTTGCTGATACTGTCTGGGCTGCTACATTACAGACACCAGATAGAGGATGAAGGACCCTGTCTGTATAGAACTCATTTAGTATTGTCAAGAATAAGAGAGGAGAAGTTTATTGAAAGATTAAGATTTGGATAAGGGAAGCAAGTGAGAGCAGTGTTTTAAAAAGCACATGTCTACAACAAATTTGCTCATGTTTAGTTTTTTTGTTTGTTTTGTCTCTATTTTCTTGACTACTTCAGTTTTATACATGTCTCTTCATCACGATTTAACTGAGTTCCTGTGGCAGCTAGTGATCATCTCTCTGGTGGCTTGTAGTATGGCCACACACTGAGTCCAGTGTTAAATCACATCAGAAATCAGATCTCTGAAATCTTATCAAAGGCTATTTGTAATTGTAATCTTTGTACTGAAGATTGATGTGTATGCACATATATTACATAAAAATACAATAAAAGAACATGCAGATTGAAAAGTTGCACACAGAAAAGTTAGAAAATTCCAGAATTAAACTTTCTGAGTTCCTAGAACAGTATATCACTGCATTACTATTCCAGATATATTTACAGAGTGATGATAGTTTAGGAGGAGACTTTAAGTCAGTGAACATTCTGTTTTGTTAGTTTGTTGTACACTTTGAGAAATTACTGCGGTCTCCTTGAGATAATATTCCAATGCTAGCACTTTTCTAATGACTCTAGGGATTTAAAACTCTCAAATTCCATCTCACTGAACCTACTGAATAAAAGCAAAAGACACGAAGAAAAACCCTGTAAAAATTGCAGCAGCCTGTTAAAGGCACTGCAAATCTTTCCACTGACTTCAGTAGGCTTTGGGTCAGACTGTATGTCAGACCTTATTTAGTGATGCTGAAAGCTCAGATCAGTCTGGTTTCATCTTCAAAGTCTGTTCCCAACTTCAGTCACAGTCTGTCAGCTCCTAATTATAAATCAAAGAAATCCAAAGATAAATAGTTGTCATTTGGTAAATCGTGAGAATTGAATGTATATGTGGAGAACTGGAGCTACCTCATCAAAATCTAAAGGAAAACAGGCTCGTCTTCAAATGAGAGATGCTGTCCTTTGAGCTAGGCTTCTCATTTTGTGCTTTCTATCTACAATGAAAAATTTGAACTTTGGTTTGGTTTCATTACTTACCAAAGTTCTTGTAAGTCAGCCAATTTTTAATGAAAATAGACACATCATTCTCCCTGTGTCCCTGAGAATATTGTTTATATGTGGTTTCTACCCCCCTACTCCCCCCCCCCCCCCCAAAAAAAAAGCATTCAAGTTTATGGATCTTCACTGAAGATGCTGAACCGATGTCATGACCCTACAAACATATTCTCACACATGTAACTTTATTGATGTGAGAAATGCCATTGGTTTCAAAGGAACTATGCACAATAAAAGTTACTTGTGCGTAAGTGTATACAGAACTAGGCCCCAATATATGAAAAGGGAGCTGTTGTGTCTGGCTGATCCCTTCCATAGAAACACCTGCTAGAATTTCAGAGTTAAGTGAAATTCAAAGAGGTTTGGAACATGGCAGGGGATGACAATTTTGTTTTTAATTTCAGCTGAAATTAGCAAATTTTGCCTGACTTCCATAAAAGATCTATAAAAAAGCTATTAAACCCTTTCCCCTGTGCCTAAAACTCGGCATAGTTCCCCCCAAACTGATCTGAGTTTGGGGTTTATAATACTCCTAAAGCAGGACACTTTTGCATGGTTTGGGGACTATTCTGAATCTTTCATGATGATTTGGTAAATAAGGGTTACCAGATTAAGAAAAATAGTATCAGGCAGCATGGTTTGTGATTCAGTTTGTTTCATCCAGTATTTTTACCCAAATTGTAAACATATACCTCAAGAGATTCAAAAATGGATTGGTGATTTTGGGTGTCTCAATTTTTGAATGTTCAAGCTGAGATCTTCAGAGAGTCGGTGTTCAGCATTATCTGAAAATCAGGCCACCTCTAAGGTTGGGCCCCCAAAGTTGGGCACTCAAAACTCACTAGTGGCTTTTGAAAATGTTGGCCTTATGTAAAAGTACCTCATTCTGGGAACATCACCTTTGAAGTTATAAACTGGTGAAGAGAATTCCTACCTGTCCCTCCTGTGTGAGCAAGGACTACTGTCACTCAGGTAGGGCTGGGGGATTGCCTACAATGGAGGGCAGGCAATATTTCTAGCAACGGGACAGCTTTTAATTTTAACCAGGGGCTCCATAGAAACCCTGATCAGCAGATGCTGCTGAGGAGATGAGCTATATCTGCACATCCCTCGCCATGCCCCTCTTCAATCCAGTGCCCCCAGCTCTTGGGGCTGCACTGGGTGCTCACAAGGCACCTCAGTAGAGGGAAAGTTATAGTCACCATACAGCAGAAGCCAATGTAGACCCTGTGTTGAATCTAGTTCTACGCATATAATGGATAAATCATTTCCCTCGTGAACAGAACTTCATTTATTACATAAAGGGAATATGATGCAAGCAGAATACATGCTGAGTTTTAACATATCTCTGTGAAGTAAACAGTGAAGCAGTTTTATGACTGTCATCAATGTACTGAAGTGTACACAAACTGAGCTAGCATTTAGACTTCCTTCTTATCCAGTTTCGCACGCTTCTTTCCTGTTGGCGCTATTTAGAAAAGTTACCCTAAAAAGCAAGTGAGGTCACAACACTCTAAACAGGAAGCTTCCCCCTGCCTCGGATCTCATTGAATCTTAGCCAAAATAAGCCTCTCTTCACAGCAAACAGAGGAGCAACCTCTGGCAGTGTAATCAGCAGGCTGCTACAGCTGCATTATAGCAGGATCAGATTGCATTTTTCCCATTATATCTCCCCCACTCCCAAGTCCTATCTTCAACAAGAACTGATAGTGGAGAAGCAAGCTCAACACACTTCAGGAATTCGCCAATTCTCTTTCAAGAACTGCTCACAGCAATTTGGTTGGTGAGTACTTTGTAAGTCTTTGTTTTGCAAAAGACTTTCTTTGGGGGACGAAGGCAAGAAATTCTGCCCAGAGGATGTCAAAAGTTGGTTGGTTTTTCCTTAGCATGTGTTAGGTACTGTAGTCAGATGTCCAGAAGCAAAGTCTAGTAATCAGGGATTGCAAAAATGTAGATTTTTGTTTCCTAAAGAGACTGAAGAAACAGTTCTCTTACAATAGGAACTATTTGCTGGTAGTGAACATGTCAGGATATGGGCATTTTGGCAAGCTCATGGATAGCAGTGGCTTTTTAGATCCAAACGACCAGTGAAACATTTTATGCTAATTTTAACCAGTAACCCAGAGTTTGTCATGAAATGTCTCATGCTTTTCAAACAATGCTTGGACTCAATTGAATACAGTGGAAGCTCCAGGGAGAGAGGCAGATTTATTCAGGCAGTGTTCTGTGGTCTGTCTGCTAGACTATTTTCAAATCCTATGAGCCCATGCCTTTAGAGGCAATTACAGTTTTAAGAATTAGCAGAATGTTATGTCTGCTTTAGCAGAATTACACAAATCTCATGTAACCATAAATCAATTTCACTCATTATTAAAATCAAAAGAATATTTTCCCTGTCTTGTCCATAGATTATTTAAACAATGAACAAGGTAACGACTGTAGTCATACTGAAATATGAAAAAATAGAACAAGCAACAAAAAATGACTTGTGCAAAATTCTACTTCAGGATCAGCATGAACTTGAGCTTCTTTTATGATAACTCTGTAATGAAAGCACAATGATATTTAACTGGATTTAAAAACAAGTGACAAAATCTAAATAACTACTCACTAGGTTTTGTATAAGGAATATAAGAGAAGAAGGATACATAGCACTAATGTTCAGTGGCGGAGAAATGGACAAAGGAGAAAATGACGGGGGCGGGGGGACATAGATATGAAAAATGTCAGTGTGACTCAGTTCTCTAAATTAGTCATAAAAGCACTCCAGGCAAAATGTAAAATAAACCATCCTTCCTGAACGTCTTATGGACAGACGTAAAGGCAGGAAGTTCAGCTGTCAGATAGATAGGAACAATAAGGGCATGCTTTCTGAATTGCCAATAACTAGCACCTAATAATGTTATGGAGCAAAGCTGAGAATGGGCTTTGGTGTGCGTGGGTGGGTTGTTTGTAGATATCTGTTAATTTTTTTTTTGAACTTTTTTGAAAGATGAGCTCACAGTGTTTCCTAGATATATGTTGCCATCTCAATTTCTATAAAAAGCCAGGTTCAACTATTGTTTAAGCTGAACGTGAACACAATATGATTATTTAGCTGTGTGTGTGTGTACACAATTACAGCAGTCTTAATGTTCTAGAGATTACTGGAACACAGCACATTCTAGCCATGCCTATTTCCCTGGGGAATCCCCAACTTGCCATACCCTAGGGGAATCCTAACTTGCTTTTTAGGCTGGCTTTAAGCAAAGCAGACTTCTTGGGCCTGTGAATCTGGCCTATCACATTTCACAAAGTAGGAAGAGAGTGCTGTATGACCAGAGCGAGACAGAAAAGGAGATACACAGAGACCTGAATTGCTTGCATCTCAGTCTAGCCATCGAAACGGAAAAGTCACTGGCCAAACTCCCAGGTTTGTGAGGACAGTTTTGAAGAGCATGTCAAAAGAGCATCGTGGCAAACAAAGATTTAGATGTCTTCACACATAAGTAAACCAGATATTGGATCACCATTGCAAACAAGGATGGAAGAATGTGGATGACAAACTATACCCTGCATTCTTCAAAGACTCAATGCTTTCCGAGCTTCTACAACATCTTATTTGTGCCTGTACTAGTAGGGGTCACTGAACAATCAACTGGTTTCAGAGTAGCAGCCGTGTTAGTCTGTATTCGCAAAAAGAAAAGGAGTACTTGTGGCACCTTAGAGACTAACCAATTTATCTGAGCATAAGCTTTAGCTCATGAAAGCTTATGCTCAAATAAATTGGTTAGTCTCTAAGGTGCCACAAATACTCCTTTTCTTTGAACAATCAACTGTGTCTGTAGTCAGAACAATCTTCTCTGCACAGATTGTGTACATGCCAAGGTGGTGAAGACTGTGGCAACTCATGCACTCTCAGCAAAGATTGTAATGATGAACAAGATGATGATAATAGCATTGACTAGAAATGTCACTAGAGCTATTACATTTCAATGATACCTGGACAAATTTATTATTAGAGTTTGTTTTACCCTTTAGATTGTTGTTGTGTTGCTTTGAGGTTACAACAAAACTGAATTTTATGTCTTAGAGTCATTAAGCTAACAGAAACAAATGTAAAGATTTCAAAATAGTCATATTAACATGTTAAGGGGGGGATCCTTGTTTATCTCTAATGGCGCCACTTGACAGTTCCACATAATATTTCATCTTAAAGTAGACATAACAAGCTTTCAAATGATGTATATATGTGTGTAGCGAGATTATATTAAGTTGACCAAATTGGTGGTGCCTGCCCCCTGCCTAGAATGAAATGTGAAAAGCAAACCTGGCCAAAAATGAATTATTTTTTTTAAATCCTTTAGATTTGATAATCTAAAGCAATCAGTATCTTTCAGCAGCTTCCATTGAAGCTTTGTATTGAAATTCTGTAAACCATATCAAAGTATGTAGATGGCCTGATCCTAAATTGATTAGTGTAAATTTGCATATCCCTCTCAAGCTCCTATGTTTCTGAAATATTGCTAGTATTCTAAAAATTCTAATGTTCTTATCACAATCTTGAAAATCTGGCAGCTATTTATATTAATCTTTTATGTTTACTAATGCAGAGTCTGCGGGGAGGGGGAATTGGGGACAGATCCTCAGCATTGCTCCATTGAAAATTCATGCAGAAATCTAGGAAAAAATAACAAAAACAGAAGCCCCTCCAATCACCCCCAAAGACATTAAGTTCTTTCATTTAAAGATGCTAAGTCCTTAAAAAGTAGTGGGTAGTCTGGCAAGGACAACAGGGAGATGAAAATTGTCCCATCTATGCACACACTCTTTAACATCAGCTTGTTGGGGAGAACCTGATAGCAGGATCTGGTCAAATGGAACCTCCACAAATATAGTTGAACTGAGAATGGTCTCCATTCTATGGGTCCTTGAACCATTCGACAGTTGACATATTATTTTCTGTGAAATTTTATAGAATGGTTCAAAAACAGAAAAAATTATCATTTTCTATTGATTCCTTCAGACCCACAAAACCCTGTTGTCAGCTGCAATCAAGGATTAGCCAGCTGAAGACTTGGCCTTGTGAGTCTCGATCCTAGCGGTGGTCTTAGTACTTGCCCGGTGCTGTTTAGGTACACCATGAAAGAAGAGACTCTTTACAGTTGCTCTCCTCCTTAACACATGCACTGCACCTACATGCCACAGGCCTGGAGTTGGTTTACTGCCTGTAAGATGTTGGGGGACATTTTATATTTGGCACATAGTTTACAGTCCAGTAATTGTTGCCTCATCTCAAAACAGGAAGACCAATCAATCTTCTGAGGTGAACATAGAACAGAAAAATTGGACATTTTATCCAGCAGATATTCTTCCCTCATACTTCAGATTCAGAAATAAATTCTGATGTGGGCTTTTTTTTATTGTTGTTGGTATTATCGTGTCAAAAGCAAAACTTCTGACTGCTTTCTGAAACATATGTCATGATTTTTTTAGACTTACCTTGTTTCAATCACATTTTATTTTTTAGAGGGAGAAGAAACAGATGTGTGAGAAACAGCATTTCAACATTCAAATATTAATTGAGTGCAAACAGAAACCACTAATGTCTATTCCTACCTTTTCCAAATCAAGCTACATTCAGTAAATATTTGTCCGGTAGGCATGCTGTCAGATTAAAAATGAGAGGCCTAGTTTTCTTCTTCCTTACAGCAGTGTCAATGAGAAAAAGATGGCGCTATCATTTGTTAAAAAGTACTGCGTGGATCAAAATACCTTTTCTACAACAAGGCAAAACCCTGCTTTGGTTAGCTCAGTGATGAGAACTAGGGACGTAGTCCAGTTTGGGATCCTATTGATTAGAGTAAATGGGGGGAAATGATATATAATAATAAGCACAGTGAATTATCCAAAGGGAGTAGTGAAATAAATTAAGTCAGAATTGCTATAATCTTATCTAGTTAGATTCTTTTCTCCTTAATTTTAAACTGTACTAAATACAACTTAAGACTACGCACAAAATTTCATAACCTATGTCTTACTGTTACTGAATTTACCATATCTTTTGCATTTTTCACCTCTTCCATTTCCTGTGCTATCAGTTTGAGTAAGTCACTTTCATGGTCACTGAAATGTAACTTGATGCTTTTTTCTAATGCTGTCAGTTGCTAATATATGAACCCACCTTTTGTTTTTCTTTCCATTTAGTCAGACAGAAGACTTTAGTTTGGTACTAAACTCTAGTTACTATAGAAATTAGTGCAGAACAGGCTGCAAAGCAAAATAAGTATATTCAAAAGGTCTAATTCTGCAGGTCGTGAAAAATATATTCCTGAAAAGTGGTCAGAGAACACAAAGGTTTTTTTCAGCAAAATCCCTACAAATGTGGAGAAAGTTTTCTGCTAATTCTAGCCATCAAAATGATTTAAGGGGACAGATCCCAGGTTAAGTCTCCTTTGTGCCACTCTAGCTATAGGACTTACAGCTCCTCGATAGGGATAGTTGGGGATTCCCATCATAAAGGAATTCACAGTTAGGATTTCTGTCATAAGGAAGTTCCCATTTGGCTTGCAGCTGCCCCTATACCACTCACTTTCCCCCACCTTCAGAAAGGGAGGGTCTTGGACAAGGTATAGGTATTATTCACAAGTATATGTTATGTAGGTTATCCCTAATCAGTTTTGAAAAGGCCTTTGTACCACCCTAGACCATCAGATAACCTTGTATGCCACAGAAAAACCCATTTTAGGAATGGTCTAGAAAGTTTTAAAGTTTATTGGGACTACAGTTTATAACCCTCCAACTGTAAAGTCAACAGTTACCATTAGTTCCATTGTACAGATCTCAGAGGGAGCTCTAGAAGTAACCTATCCTATCTTCTGTTAAAGTCAGTCATCTTGGGACTTACTAGGGTGCATGGTCCCAGTGGAGAATTGGAGTCTCCTTTCTCCAGTAGTGCAATGCTCCTGTTTCTAATTCTTTGGGCCAATAAGAGCCTGAGTTTAAATTCCTGATATTCTGATGTAACGAAAAGCTGTCACTGATGCATGACTGAATCTTTCCTATCATGAAGTCAATGGGACCACATGTGGAGTAAGGTGCTACTCTGGTGGAGTGAGGATACCTGAATCTGGCCAAGAATGATCAGGGGTTGGGGGAAGTAAACGGAGAGACCACTAACACACACTCTTCATGCTCACTCCATCCCCTCCTGTCTCCTGCATGCAATTGGCAAAAATTGTACATGGCCCAGCTGCTTCTGACCCCCAGAGCAGAAGGTCACACACAATACATTTTGAATTGTGCTTTATTGTATATACTACCTTAAAAATAATAATTCCACTTGAATCTTAAATCTTAAGGCCTCCATTGAACATTAAGCAAACATTTGTAAAACTTTTGGTTTTGTAGAGATACACTTTTTGTTAAGCAGCAGTTGAATTTTATATTGGATTTTGTTTTTCTTTTAATCTGATATGAGAAATTCCTAAACTGCAAAAACAGCCTCAGATGGTAAGCTTTAGAACCTTCACCCATTCCTCCCAAGATGACACAATATACTAGGAATGTGTGACCGTAGGGAAATTTAGTAAGAAGATAATGGACTTTCTGTATTGACTTGTTCTTTAGAATGAGGCAGATGAATTTCCTTTTGGGAAACTACCCAAACATTGGCAATCTTGTAAGGGTTACTTTTAATAAAATACTCTTTTCAAGGGGGTGAGGGGAGATGGGAACAGGACTGCAGTTGTCTCGTTGAGATTTTTTGTCCCTTGTACAAATGCAGTAATTCATTCTTAGACTCCCCCAACTGAATATCTTGTTGTTATATAGTTAAGGTTGCACAAGTTGCTATTACAAAGGGCTATTTTCAAATGCTAATTACTTGGTCAAATGTTTCCTTTTTTGGCTTAATACACAGTATGTTTGTTCTCAGCCTAGGATCCAACTTTTTGGGGGGTTTTGAAGGATTGAGCAAAAACTGGTTCAGCAATTTTTTGAGAACTAAAAGATATATATTTCCTATCCCTGGAATAGGTAACCAGAATTCTAGGTTTTAACCAGAGGGATTGGAATCCAGAAGTCTCAGTATATAGGGAGGGTTCAGGTGCAAACTTGGGACTGATCCAAGGTCCACCTGAGTTTTGGATTAGGCCTATGGAGGGCTCCATAAGCATGGAAAGTGGGGCATTAAATAAAATTTAGGGGCTCTTCAGGGATTGAAAGTACTCAGAAATCTTTCTCACTACAAATTCTCTTCAAAACATAAAAGTGAAGGCATGGTACAAAATGTCTCTGAATATCTACTTCTGATGAACTCATGAAAGACTGGGGAATTCTAAAATCCAGTTGATTTGGATATTGATTTTACTTCCTCTTTACCCAACCCAAATGATGTCAGGTCAGCCATTATCTTTATTCACTGACAAATATTTATTCTCCACTCACTCTTGAAATAATTGCTGACATAGAATCTGTCTCTCTCTACATATAATATTCCTGGTTTAAAAAATGTACTGACGTAAACCACAAACTGCACTTCAGACTTAACTCAGATACTGAATGTAATATTATATTTCTAGCAGTTCAGGATGTCTTGTACAGAGCTCTTTATTTAAACAATGTGGTGTAGGCCTTTGACCAAATAGTGGATTATAAATGTGATTCACTAAAACTGCTTCTCTAGCTTCAGATAAAAAATACCTTCTCCTAAACTTGGACCACAAACTTACACAAGCAAAGAGAGACACTGGTAAGACAAGTGCATCATAAGATGCATCCACATCCTAAAGACAATGGATGCAGTAGGGAAACCTCAAAGGGCATATTTTGCCACCCTTACTTATGCTGAGTCGTATCATAGTAGTCACTGTGGGTAAGGGTGGCAGAATTTGACCCCAAACCAGACCTTTTAGAGTTAGGTACTAAAAGGAATCAGTTGGTTATATTTCTTATTTAACTGATTTTGTGGGTTTGTGTCACTATCTTGATGCTATATTATTTGCGTACAAAATCATTTTATTTTATTTTATTTGGACATGTATCATTCTTATGCATCTCGTAGAATGACATGGGGAATTACATCCACCCAGAGAAGCATAAGCAAATTTGGGGCAGTTCTCCTAAACTCCTCCTCAGAATCTGTTTGGTTTTTATTTTTGTTTTTCATGCACTGTGTGAATGTCACTCAAGATGGAAATGGATCCTTTTCCCTTCTTGGCTGATTAGAACCTAGAGACCGCCTAAGCCGGGGGGGGGGGGGGCAAACTTTTTGGGCCGAGGGCCACATCTAGGAGGGGAAATTGTAGGGCAGGGGGTTGGAGTGCGGAAGGGAGTGCGGGGTGTGGGAGGGGGTGCGGTATGCAGGAACGGGCTCAGGGCAAGGGATTGGGGCAGAGGAGGGGTGCGGGGTGTATGAGGGGGCTCGGAAAGGGAGTTGGGGTGCACGAGGGTGCAGCGGGGGCTCAGGGCAGGGAGTTGGGGTGCAGGAAGGGTGTGAGGTGCAGGCAGGGGGCTCAGGGCAGGGAGTTGGGGTGCAGGAGGGGTGTGACGTGCAGGCAGGGGGCTCACGGCAGGGAGTTGGGGTGCCGCCCCAGGAAGCGGCCAGAACCATGTCGCTGCACGGCCCCTGGGGGAGGAGGGGGCACAGGGCTCTGCACGCTGCCCTTGCCACGCCTCCAGGTACCCCCCCCCCCCAGCTCCCATTGGCTGTGGTTCCCCATTCACGGCCAATGGGTGCTGCCGGGGTGGGGGCGGTGCCTGGAGGCAAGAGCAACCCATGGAGACCTCTGGTCTCCCTCCCCCAGGGGCCATGCAGGGATGTGGTGCCGGCCGCTTCTGAGAGCAGCACAGGGCCTGCGGCACAACGGGGAGCAATCCCACGGGCTGGCTCCAAAGCCCTGATGGGCCGGATCCGGCCCGCGGGCCATAGTTCGCCCACCCCTGGCCTAAGCCCTTCGGTGACAGGAGAACACAAATACTTCCCAAAGGAAGCACATGCTGCTGGCAACTCTTAAATATGTCCTGGTGTAGATCTCAAAAGGCAAGGGTGCCTGGCAGCAAGCATTTCAGCTAACGGTCTCACTTAATATTCTGAGAAAGCAGTGGCCAGGCAACACTTAATAAACAGCTTTTTTTTTTTTTTTTTTTTTTTTAAATTCTAATCATCAACCAGGCCAGGCTGTGGCATGGAAACAGCATTCATCAGTGTAAGTGGCCATTAATCAGTGATCTCCTGAGGCCACTAAACAGGCCAGATATCAACTGCTGATATCAGCAACATGAATCGTGAGCTGCTGCTTTCTTGATAACAGTACCTGGAAGGAATATCTTGAAATGTCTCCACTTTTTTATTTCAGAGAGAGAGAGCACAAAGGGGAATTGCTGGGCAACCGATCAGTCTCTCCAACAGCCCATAGCTGCAGAGTTCCATAGGCCTTATCCTAGCACCTCTTGTGTTCAATGTTTACTTTTATCAATATAGCATCAAAAATGTTCTGGATGCCTGGCAGACTAAGCACTTCAGTTGCCTCAAGTGCTTAGTCTAATTTTAGACATGATACAATGAGTTGGAGCAGCAAACAGTGAGAATAACGGAATGGAGAACAAAGGTTACAATCATAAGATCACATGGTTATTTAGGTCTGTTAACTGAATGTCTTAACAGTCCAATTATATATACATAATATTATATAATATAATATGGGTGTATACATGTATCTATCTACATACAGATATATGTACTCTGAAAAATACCTTATTTTCATAAACCAAGTTTTTATCTGAAAGAATTGAATTGAGGTAAAGAAGGGAGGGAAGTGGGAGCGTAGTGCTTGTTATGACATTTAGACCTACTATTCAGTGTGTTCAGTAGGGGACATATAACCAGGAGGTAAGGGTCTGTGTAAACAGGAAATAAAGACAGTCTTGCATTCACTGGAAGCACAGTGTGCTGCTTCTCCATAATCTCTGCAGGAAGGGTGTGAGACTGGAGAAGTTGGTAAAACCGGATGGATGGAGAGAACTGATAGAGCAGAAGCGGACAAAGGCAAGAGGAAGGACTTTGTAACATACAAAGGGTAAAGGGGCAAAACACCTAGCTTGTTTTAAGACTGGGCTTGATAAATTTATGGAGGGGATGGTATGATGAGATTGCTTACAATGGGCTATGTGGGCCATCCACAACTGCTCTTAGCTAGTATCTCGAACAGCTGGAAGCGAGACACTACAGAGGGAGGACACTGAATTACTACAGAGAATTCTTTCCCAGGCGTCTGGCTGGTGAGTCTTGCCCACATGCTTAGGGTTAGATCACCATATTTGGGTGATTTAGGGTCAGTTAGATCACCGTATTTGGGTCAGGAAGGAATTTCCCCCCAGGCCAGATTAGCAGAGACCCTGGGAGGTTCTTCAGCTTCCTCTGCACCATGGGACACAGGTTACTTGAACTAGAGTAAAGGGTGGATTCTCTGTAACTTGAAGTCTTTAAATCAAGATTAGAGGATTTCAGTAACTCAACCAGAGGTTATGGGCCTACTACAGGCACAGCCGTCAACTTTCCTTGGTGCCGGTGGGTGCTCGTGCCCCCCAGCCCCAACTCCACCCCCTCCCTGCCCCATTGGACCCCTCCCCAAATCCCTGCCCTGGCCCCGCCTCTTCCCCGAGCGCACCACGTTCCTCCTCCTCCTCCCCCCTCCCTCCCTCCCAGCGTTTGCCCCGCGAAACAGCTGGGAGGGAGGGGGGAGAAGCAGGATGCAGCAGCATGCTCAGGGGAGGAGGCGGAGGTGAGCTGGGGCAGGGCGGGAAGCTACCGGTGGGTGCAGAGCACCCACCAATTTTTCCCCATAGGTGCTCCAGCCCCAGAGCACCCACGGAGTCAGCGCCTATGACTACAGGAGTGGGTGGGTGAGGTTCTCTGGCCTGCAATGTGCACAAGGTTAGACTAGATGATTGTAACAGTCCCTTTTGGCCTTAAAGTCTATAAAGGCAAGTCAGAAAGATTAATGCAGATGACAGTGTGAGGTAACACATGCAAGTAAATTCAGCTGGTGGCATTAAAATTAATTAATTGAAAATATTTGGCATCAGAAAGTCAGTCAGTAGTTGTTGGTGAAATTCACAGAATTTCTTTTTGGATAAAGTGCAGGAGATTCTTGTAGCTAACAAGAAATTCCTCTAGCATGGAGGCAGTGGGAGAACTTCCTATGGATCACTCAACTCTGGATGGAATATACTGACCAATGCTACTATTTAGGGACAGGAAGGAAAGAATAATATTTATCTAATGAAAATAACAGTTGGAGTTTGGGAAGGTTATAATATTCTTACTTAGTGTCCAACCCTGAAATCCCCTTTCCCCTTGAGTGAGCCAACGGAAGCTGAAGTGACTACTTGCATGAGTGACCACTGGGCAGGGAAACCTAGAACGCTACCTTTGTGAAAAGTACCATGGAATCTCTCTTGACAACATGTGGTGAGAACTTTGGTTTCATTGCTGTTTGTATAATTTTTAAGAATTATTTTATTAATTAAAAATCAGTTTGCCTCATCCAAAGACCAATGATTATATCTTGAGCAGAAATTAACCCTTTCCAAATCTGGTTCTAGAAATACAATCTAATCATATGCTGAGGTTTAATACAAAATATCATGTTATCTAACACAACATAGGTTTTGACTTCTTGAAACCTTGCCAAAATATAATATGGATGGATTATTTTAAATGGCAGGGCTGAGAGCTGAAATGAAGCATATGAAACAACCGAAAGGCAAATGTGTTTCTTCGTTTAGTTTGGCAGAAAAATATAATGGAGCCATGAGAGACTTTAACAATGTAGTTTTTCTTCTGTTAAAACAATTACCTCAACCCCAAAATCCCATTTCTTGTAGAAAACATGAATGACGATATACCTCAGCATTACTAGCCACATGAAATATTAAATAAACTTTCAGTGGGAAAAAAACTGTAAAGCCCTACTGGATCCACATTGAATTTTGGATGACTCATGCATTACAAATTACTTCTAATACTCATTGTTTGCTCTGTTTTTTCACTAGATTTTTGTTTTCAGAATTTCATCTCTGCTTTCATTTACATATAAAGGCCACAGATTGGGATTAAACTGAATAAACAGAAGGAAAAAAATCACTTGTAAATTATCAAGGGAGGAATGATAGTCTTCTCTTTAAAGCACTGACCAGGGACTGAATGTCAGGGTTCAGTTTCTGGCTCTGTGTGGCCACGGCAAATCAACTAATCTCTATGGCCCAGATCCTCAAAGGTATTTAGACTCCTAACTTTTGAGGATCTGGGCTCATAGGCCTCTGTTCCCCATCTGCAAAGTGGGGATAATAATTCCCTGCTTCCAAAGGCTGTTGTGAGAATAAATTTTGTTAATGTTTGTGGGTTGCTTAGGTACGATAGTGATGAGAACATCTAATTTCCTGGGCAGATAGAAATGATAATTGTAGATTAGAGCTAGTAATGCTTTCATTTTTCTAGTGAACTCAAGTTTGACCCAGAGTCTGACTCAGACAGAATTCCTCTCATAAATCCATGTTCAAATAGCCAAAGAAAATGACACCTCCCATGTCTCTGATGTAACAGGCACAGCCAGGCAGGACTGAGGTAATAGGCCCGTTCTTCTTCTGTGTCTGAGTTTACAAGAAGTGGCAGGGTGGAGGGGGGAGAGAGAGAGATTGTCAGGTTGGGTGAGAATCCTGCTGGGGCTTAGGTGCGAGTTAAGGAGCTGAGCAACTTGGCAGCATTGGAACATAGGTGGTTTTGCACATGCCAATCAGAGAAAACTTAGATGCCTAAGAGACTTTCCTGGAAGAAATGTAGGCAAGTAGGGAATGTAAGCACCTACAGGATTAGGCAGCATCTGAGTAGGTGTTTTGAGGATATCAGTAGGGTTACCAACCCTCTAGGATTGGCCTGGAGTCTCCAGGAATTAAAGATTAATCTTTAATTAAATCTCCAGGAATACATCCAACCAAAATTGGCAACCCTAGATCTCAGTGATGACTATATGTTGGACCTAGGCACCTAAAGCAGAAGTTAGGCCCCTAAGTCCCATGATGTATCTAGCCCTAAAGCACAACAATGATGTTGACTACCTGTATCTAGGTACTATTAGGTGAGATAATCTCTGGGTGAGGGGCAAGGAGCAAATGTAGTCCTTGAACTTATTTGAGAGCTTGCCTGCAATGAAGAAAAGTACATGCTCCATTCTTCTAAAGGGTGGGTTGCAATGGGGATAATCCTCCTGTGCATTGGGGAATTGACGGGTGCACAATTTTTCTCAGTGATCTCATTGTCCACTTAAAGCGGCAAAGAGTCCTGTGGCACCTTATAGACTAACAGATGTATTGGAGCATAAGCTTTCGTGGGTGAATACCCACTTCGCCGGATGCATGTAGTGGAAATTTCCAAAAGCAGGTATAAATATACAAGCAAGAATCAGGCTAGGGATAACGAGGTTAGTTCAATCAGGGAGGATGAGGCCCTCTTCTAGCAGTTGAGGTGTGAACACCAAGGGAGGAGAAACTGCTTTTTTAGTTGGCTAGCCATTCACAGTCTTTGTTTAATCCTGAGCTGATGGTGTCAAATTTGCAAATGAACTGAAGCTCAGCAGTTTCTCTTTGAAGTCTGGTCCTGAAGTTTTTTTGCGGCAGGATGGCTACCTTTAAATCTGCTATTGTGTGTCCAGGGAGGTTGAAGTGTTCTCCTACAGGTTTTTGTATATTGCCTTTCCTAATATCTGATTTGTGTCCATTTATCCTTTTACGGAGGGACTGTCCAGTTTGGCCGATGTACATAGCAGGGGGGCATTGCTGGCACATGATGGTGTATATTATATTGGTGGACATGCAGGTGAATGAACTGGTGATGGTGTGGCTGATCTGGTTAGGTCCTGTGATGGTGTCGCTGGATATGTGGGCAGAGTTGGCATCAAGGTTTGTTGCATGGATTGGTTCCTGAGTTAGAGTTACTGTGGTGCGGTGTGTAGTTGCTGGTGAGAATATGCTTCAGGTTGGCGGATTGTCTGTGGGCGAGACAGAGACCAACACCTACAAGATCTTCACCAAGCATTCTTAAAACTACAATACCCACATGAGGAAATAAGGAAACAGATCAACAGAGCCAGACGTGTACCCAGAAGCCGCCTGCTACAAGACAAGCGCAAGAAAGAAACCAACAGAACTCCACTGGCCATCACATACAGTCCTCAGCTAAAACCTCTCCAACACAACATCAATGATCTTCAACCCATCCTGGACAAAGATCCCTCACTTTCACAGGCCTTGGGAGGCAGGCCAGTCCAATTTAGTTGATCAAACAAAAATCTTCTTTCAGTTCAACTCCTTAAATTGGCTTTGGAAACTGAAATGCCACAGTTCTAAAGAAATCCATGCTCTGGGATCTGATTTAAATTGTGGCTTAAAATAAACGTACCTGCTTGGTGACTCTTAATTGTGTTTCTAATCTGCGCTGAGGATGGGATCTCAGAATCAGAGAGCTGCAACCTGATCCCTTGCAGAGCACAGCTGAGAATCTAGGCCTATGTTTTCTTTGCACACACATCTCTCTCTGTTAACATGTATATCTCACATGATCTACAGTGTACTTAGTCATATACGTAAAAGTGTATTATGCTGTTCAAAATATTGTGGATCAGGATTTATTTTTTTCATATGATTTTGAACAACATTGTTTCTCAGGAAACTTTATTAAGTATTTATTGTATTTGTATGTTATTCAGAAAGATGAAAGAAATGAAGAGAGGCTGTTTCTTAGTAACTACCTTACTCCTGTTGTTGGGCTGTGTCCCATGGCATGTGACTGCAGACTTAGAAAATGGAGAAGAAGACCAGGACATCCCAGGTAAGAGTTTACAAGTTTAACCCTTTTGCTATCTGAAAATTGCAAGAAGCAAGAATCGTGGACCTTAACCTTCACCACTGAAATCCAGTGGGGCTTTCCTATTGAACTTAGTGTAAGCAGAACTGGACCTTATCTGAGCAAAGAGCAGTCCTAAATAATGTATTGGACTGTAGCCCTTGCAGTGAGATACTAAGAAACGGGCATAAAAATGACAGATCTTATGAAGTATTGTGTGTGTGTGTGTATAAACCAGTTGTGAAGCTCTTTCCAAGCTAAGGCTTCTGGACTGTCTCCCAACCCTTTTGAAACCCTACAATTCCAAACAAAACCCATGCCAGCTGCTAACATCACTCCATAAGAGCTATACTGTGAATGTGTCCTATGAAATTGGGCAGGGAGTAAGGATTGCTCCTTGTGTGTTTGGGGAATAGGTGGAATCATAGCTGTACTCTCCACATGTACCAGGGGAAAGACTATGATGGGTCTGGTAGTGGGTAGGGATACACCACTCTCCTTCCCTCCATAAAACAGGAGCTCATGGAATCGCTCTTCTCTTCCAGAGTTGTTCCTCTGATGGTGCAATTAAAGACTGCCCCTTACCCAGGCACACCCGTTTTTTTTCCAGGCATGCCCATTTTCAATACACAGTTACTACATGTGCACAGGCAAGTGTATTAACTGCATGTGACATTAGCTTCATGTGCAAAACTAAGTAAGAGGGCACGTTTTAAAAATTTTGGTGAAGTTTTCAAAACGTAATAGGTCTTTTTCTCTAAGCCATTCAGAACACAGTATGACAACATCAACACAAGGCAAATACTGGCCTATGGTGACATGGCAGTAATGGGCATATACACGCATCTGTAAGTAGGCATTCACACCTAATTCTCAACAGGTTGGGCCCAACCCAGAATGATGTAAAGAGTAGTGGACAGTTGGTTCCAGGCTGTTTAGGGGACTAGGAGCTCTCTTAAATGAACTCCCTTCCAGGTGGGCCTCTTTGCATCCTGCCTCTCTTCCATGGGAAGAGAGAGAAGCAGGATCTTGACCCTCAAATTGTTGAGTCCTTCAAAGAACATAGCATATGGGGGTCTTAATAAATGCTTTCTCTGCCTCTCTCCGAGTTACCCTGGTGGCTTGATACCTCACCCAGCTGGCAGCTCAAATTTAGAGAGATTCATAGATACTAAGGTCAGAAGGGACCATTATGATCATCTAGTCTGACCTCCTGCACAACACAGGCCACAGAATCTCACCCACCCACTCCTGCGAAAAACCTCTCACCTATGTCTGAGCTATTGAAGTCCTCAAATTGTGGTTTAAAGACTTCAAGGAGCAGAGAATCCTCCAACAGGGTGTCCAGTTTAAGGGAAGCTTGTATGTATCAACCAGAGACACCCATGCATCTTCTCCCCCTCCCCCCGCCCCCAGTCCATAACCACAGAGCAGGGAAAACATTTAGTACACAGTATCTCACAGATGATATCCCTAAAGACTAGTGGGAATGGAGTCTTAGAACAGGAGGTGGCAGCCACTGAGTGACTGGGAGGATATCAGAATAGGATTAGCACTCTATAGACTCGGGATGGGCTTCATAGGTGTAGCATCAGGGAGGGAGTATCTGGCCCAGGATGAACAGTCATCACCCTCACCAATGTTCATGAGATAAAAATATTAATTCTGCGTAGTTCATCAGCTACAATAGAAATATAGTCAGTGTAGAAGGATTTTATTTCCAATCAGTGTCACCAAATTTGAAAATAACGTCCTAGCTCTGCACTAAATAAATTTCCTCCTTTCATAATCAGGTTGGATCATTCTGGAGCAATCTGCCCTTACGTTTACCTCTCAGCCTTGATGCCCATAAATAAACTCCCTTTTTTTCAAAAGCTGACATGACCTTGCATAGCATGCATCCTTCCTACACTGTACAGAACAAACATTTTCTTTTGACAAACTCATCGCTTCCTAATAACTTGTGAAATTCTTGTTTCTTGTTACAATTTCAACAGCCTTGATAAATTGTTGCACAGACCATTTCAATTTCTAGTTCAGTTATTAAACTAAAAAGCCTAGTAGACTAATCTTCACAATCTTTTTGGGAATGGGGGAGGGGGCAAAGTCATGAACAACAAAGCACAGTGCTTACAGATTACTACTTGTTTTTGCTTTTAAGCACAAAGGGAAACTCAAACCCCTTCTGAAGTCTGTGATTCTTTCACAACCAATAACTTGAGAACCAGTCGTGAACTCGTTATGTTGAGCATTCCCACATCTTGGATCCAGATTCCAAATCAAACAAATGTTAGTCTTTGAGATATGAAACCAAGTCCTCTTGCTTTTATTAAGGACTCCGTAGCACTTTTAGCAAAAGGAGGGCTGTTGTCTCACGTTCTCATCAAATTCCTATTCTGTAATTAGGTTTTTCCTACCTACAATTCTTCCTGCAATTTTTCTTAGATGTGGAGTGAAATCCTGGTCCCGTTGTAGTCAATAGCAAAGCTCTTATTGACTTCATTCAGGGCAGAATTTCACTTATGGTGTTTACTTCCTGTCCTAAGCAGTTGTAGAGTGGTGCTGAATGCTGCTAAACAGCTCCCACGTCACTCCAGAAATCCACCCTACGTTCTATTTCTGTGGTGCATAAAGTGGTTCTTAAACCCAAAGAATGTGTAAAATCATGCTCTGGGATCCTTTTGAATAAGAGAGCCTGTATCAAAACCCCCATGTTGTTTAAATTAAGGCAGTTTGAAAACTGTAAGCTCAGCAGGATAGAGAGTGTTTCAATATGTTCTGCATGGTGCTGAGAACAGTGTCAGTGCTCAAATAATAAATAATTACAAGAATAAGGGTATCAAAAAGTTACAGAAAATGCCAACCTGTTACATAACTGTTTCTACATTGCGAAAAGTGTCCCATGATACCACTTGTGGCTGCTTGCCCTTTATTTGATCTGAAGTTTAAACCGAATGAGTCACTACCACTCAAATGTGCTTTTTATTATGATGTGAAAGTTTATCAAGAATTAATGCGACAGTCTGAGGATTCAGATATACTGGTAGGAAAAGCTCTTAGCAGTGTGTGGGTGGCAAGTCGTCAAATGAAACTGACAGAGCGAGAGAAACAGAAACCCCTTTTTCATCAATGACAAGCTGCTTAGTATTGATAATACTATCAAAGAAAAAAGGCATTTACGAGAAAGCTTATAATGACGACAGCATATCTTTACTAATAAGAATAACTCACAAAAGATGCATGGCGTGGAGCGAAATAAGTAACCTCAGCAAACAAAAGAGAAAGCACTACACATACAAGCTCTGAAATATTCCTGTGTAAAGGCTTTCTATGGTGGATGACTGGATCCCTCGGTTTTATTTTCAAAGCTGAGTTAAAGTGTAGTTCTGTTCTGAAAAGTGAGTTTGTAACAATGCCATTGTGGATCCTATATTTATTGTCTCCATGATTTCGGTATTGAGTCTATTATTTTGATAAGCAGAGGATGGTTGTTTATATTTTTAAAACCATTAGCCCTGAATATTCAACTCAAGATCTAAAAGTCAAGCTGGGCTCTTTGGGTATGTCTACCCAGAAAAAAAAGTGCGGTTTTCAACTGTGTTGACCAAGCATTATCAATATTTCCTGTCTGTTCACATAAACCTGGGTTATACATGCCACAAGCTACAACATGACCTACTAACAAAATTATATAGATGTTATATTAGGCCTCTGACATACCATTCTGATGAAACTGTTAATAAATACAGACTTTTTAAATGGTAGCCACTGTGCATGGACCCTATGCCCAAAAGCTCAGCTGTAAGCATTCTTAAAGCAATGTTTTTGAGAAATTGGATCAAATTCTGATCTCTAGTGCATCAAACAGAATATTCCTGGGTTGTGGGTATATATACCTCTGGGATGGCTTTACAGACTTTCCTTCTGAAACTCTATTGGGCCGGCATATTATATGGATGCCTAATTTATTTTCTTCCTAAAATTAGTCCTCAGGGAGAGATCGTTCTTTTGAAATTTCATCAGCCTTCACTAAGGTGTGAATTCTAGGTACACCACCAGAATGTAGGGACCAAAATGCAGCAGAATCAGTGTAGTTCCACAGTGAAGGGAACAGAAGACTGTGTATGGAGGCGGATCTGCAACACCAGTAATCAACAGAGCGGTGCTAGGCACATGCCTGTTCCCGTAAGTGTGCCTATACAGATCCACCAGCCAAACTCTCATCCATTTCAGAACTCTTCGTTATTGCAAGGAAAATAAAGCTAATTCTAAATCAACTAAAGGAGATGAGAGCTGCCAAAGCAAAGCATTTAAAGCAATGAGAAACAGCTCTACTAATGCTCCAGAGACTGGTGGGATGGTTCCAATCTTCTGAATCCCACAGAAAACCCTTTTTCATACAGTTTATTTACTTGGCCTTTGTACAAAAAGGGAGAATTTGGCCTTTTGTGGCTTCAATGGTGCACATTTTCTTGAGTCTCTGCTTGAGGATGTATATTGATACTACAATTCTTAAGAAAATAAATGTGTCCACAGCTTGAGACACTGTAGAACCTGGCACATACAATATGCACATTTGCAGTCCTACAACAATGTTACAACAGTGGTTCCAGTGTCATTCCCATTGTAAACAGAGGAAAGGCTTTGGGAAGTAAGTAACGCAATAATTTGTTTCTGGAAAATAGCTAGTTGCTGAGACAGATGATTCTTCTCATTCATTGAGCAGCAAACCTCCTCTTAGGTAGTAATTTTTTCATCCTCATCGTATGGTTCTATGATTAAATTTACATGCTCGTTCTGCCTTATAATTTGGCTTAATAAGATGGAGACAGTATCATATGGCATAGATGTGGCAATGTGTAGGATGCTAATGTGTTGATGTAGCTATGTGTCTGGACCTCTTGAGGCTGGGAAGCACAAAAGATTTTCATAGCCTCTTTTCATGCCCCACTGACCTAGATTGATTTGGGCCAGTTTATTTTAGAGGCTTGAGTTTTCATGGGTATTCTGAGAAGAAAGGATCACTAACACTTTGATATGATACCCTCTATCTAAGGATCTCAGCACACATTTCAATCAGTATGAACTGACCCCCACAACACCCGTTTGAGGTAGGTAAATAACTGGACCTGGCTGGAAACTGGGAATCCCATTTTGTGGGAAGTTCCAAAATTTCAACAACAAAAAAATTGGTTGCAGAATAGAATCAAAAATGAAACTGAGACATTTCCTATGGCATGGGAATTCCAAAATTGCCTTTTCAAAAGGACTAAATGACAGAGCTGAATGAGGAACTGGGGCTCCCTGGGCTTCTAGGCTGCCCCGTAGCCAGGATGTTTGGAAGCCCTGACTGTAAGGTGGCCCACCTGGCAGAGACCTGGAAATCCCTGGAACCCTGACTCTTCAGCAGCCCCCCTGGCCTGCTGCTTGGACCTGGGAAGCCTAGGAGACCAAGCTGCCTAGGAGCCACAGACCTGTGAGGTCAGGCAAAGCAAACCAGACATATTTGCATCAGAAATCTGCCTGGTTCCATTTAAAACCTACCTAGTTTCCATCAGAATTTTGACAGAATCATTCCTATGGAAGGTGCAGATTTCAGTGAATCAGCATTTTATGATGGAAAACCTGTAAATATCTTATAGATGAGGAAACTGAGCTACAGACCATTAGCAACAATTTTCAAATGGAAGCGACTAAAATTAGGCACTTAGATCCAGATTTTGTTGCCTAGCTACCTGTTTTAGGAACATAAAATCTGACTGTGTCCTTTACAATCTCTCGTGTTCTCATAATAGAAGACATTAATTTTTAAAGGGTTCATTTAAAGGCCATGAAGTTATGATAGTAGTAGTAGTGGAAATTAGCCCTCTCCCTGCAATTTATATAGTTCCATTTAAGTGAATAGAGTCTTAGATAGTGTAAATCAGCATAAATCTGGCCTTTGGGTTTTTTTTTTAATTAGGCCATTTTTGCAAATTAAAAAATAAATATCAGAGAATGGGCACAGTTTGGCCAACAGTTTTTACCATCGTGTCTTTAGCCTGACTTGGAGGGACCAGAAGTGCTTGGAGCTGGTCACTGTCTTGGAGGGACTGGAGGGACCAGACCGCATTAGCTTCTTAACTGAGACTGGGCACTCAGATTCCACTTAGTGTCAGTTGTGATGTGATGTCGGTTCTTGTCCCCTTTCTCTCTCGCCTTGTCCCTGGGCCATTGCATGGGAATCCTTGTGGGCAACCTTAAGAGCGCTCAATGCTTTAATTGGCATAAGGAGAATAACCTACCCCCTGACTCTGACTAATTTTGGTGAGGAAAATCTTTCACTACCATATTCTCTTTTGTGTTTGTTCTATGGGTAAGTAGAAGGCTTCAGTTTGAAGTGCTGTCAATCCGGCTTTCAATAAAAACACATGCATACACCTGTAAAACTTTTACAACCCTAGGAGAGAAAAAAGGGTACACAGTGTAATGTAAACAGTGAAAGAGCTTCATCCACAGGGGTACTTAACTGGGTCTTCAACTACAGTGCTGTCTTAACATCCCCATACAGTCTCAGCAGTACAGTCTAGCTAACAAGAGGTCTACTATAGTTAATATGTCGATATGTTAATACTATCAAGCTATTGCATATTAAAACATAGATTTCAGCTTTTCAACTCAAGTCAATTTACTTTAATCTAAATATTCTAAAGTTGTGTACACCTTAATAATTTTACAGATCTACTTCTTAATAAAGTTAAAAAATAGGAGTGCTTGTGCAGTCCTATGAGTTGCAATGAATAGGTTTATGACTTCATAGTGTGTGTTATTTAATAGAATGGTGCTGCCCTCTGGAGTACCATTGTGGTTTTGTTTGTTCAAAGGCTGCCCTCTATTTCAGTGCCACGGTTTCCTACTCATTCAGCCCATTTCCAGCAGCATTTGTCTGGTGTATGACGTCATCTTAATTATTTAATAGCATTAACACCTAAGAGACCTAAACAGAAACAACTACAAAGGCTCAACTGTGCCAATATTTTTTGGGTGGAAGATAAGAGGGGGAGAGTGGGAGGAGCCCTCTCCTACCTCGCACCCTCTGCACGAGGGCTGGTTGCTGTCCATTGGGTGACTTCGGTACTGCTCCCTGCTAGTGCCCTGTGAGTGCTAGTTACCTGGAAGGCGGGTTGGAGAGCAGATTTGAATTCACCAGGCATTGAACGAAGCACACACACTTTACTCTTTCACAGAAACCAGAATTCTTCCTGCAGGTCCCAAGAAGTGCACAGTGTAGCAGCTGCTCTTTCACCTTTGCATCAGTAGCTGAGGAGAAATTTTGGCTAAGTCCCATTGCAGTGCAGTAAAAAAAAACCCTCACTTTTTTAAGCTTCAATCTAGCCCCAAATGTCTACCTTCTCTGAGTGGCAGGTATTTTTTTTACTCAAAAGGCAGGAAGTTCTATTTTACCTAGAGCAAAAAAAGGGTTGTTAAATCTAAGGGTCATCTAAAGGGAACGAGGTGGTTTAAATAGAGCGGGTCAGAAAATGGATTTTCTACTCTGAACAAAAAAAGGTACGATTTTATTTTCCAATTGAGATTAAAAGACACCCCCCACACACCAACATTAAAAAAAAATGCAAAACAAAATTCCAAAATGATTTTAATTTTGGGTCAATTGAAATAATTTTTTATTTTGATCATTTTTCTTTCTTTTTACTTTAGTGTGTAATGTAAAGTAAATTTCAAAAGAAAACGTCAAAGGAACACCATTGAAACTTACCATTTAGAAAATAGTGAAACAACCTTTTGTGATATTTTCAGAATAGCTTTTCCAGTTGTGTTCAAAAGAGAATTTCACCAAAATCTGTATAATTTGACAAAAAAAAATTGTTTCAATCAAAAAAAAGTTTTGATCGAAAACTGTTTTGATGACAGTTTTTCAACTGTCTAGTTGTAGATGTTTAGTCTTAAACCTGTACGCAGACTATAACACAAGAACTAGGGATCATCCAGTGAAATTAGTAGGCAGCAGGTTTAAAACAAACAAAAGGAAGTACTTATTCACACAATCCACAGTCAACCTGTGGAACTCATTGCTAGGGATGTCATGAAGGCCAAAATTATAATGGGGTTCAAAAAAGAACTAGATAAATTCATGGAGGATAGGTCCATCAATAGCTATTAGCCGGGATGATCAGAGATGCAATCCCATGCTCTGAGTGTCCCTAGCTTCTGTTTGCCAGAAGCTAGGAGGGATGACAGCAGATGGATGACTCACTAATTGCCCTGTTCTGTTCATTCCCTCTGAAATGTCTTGTACTAGCCACTGTCAGAAGACAGGATACTGAGCTAGATGAACCATTGGTCTGACCCAGTGTGGCCCTTCTTATGTTCTAAAATTTGAGCTGTTCTGATAGGATATAGAAATCCTTCAGCAATCAGAGTTCCACTCCCAGAACTGGGGTTCCGATACATTATTTTTTATAATCATATATTAAAACTGTACAGAACATCAAGGGCTAAACATTGTGCCATGCCTTTCAAAGAGTGCAAGGGCAAGGGGGCAGAGTAAAGGTAAGATGGTCTCGGGGTCAGATCTGTAATCTGGGCCAGAGTTTAAATCTCTAAACCCCTTAAAGATATACTGCTAAATTCCCAAACTAACTGCACAACATTGAGTATCATACGACCTTTCTCCCCACCATCATAGGTGCTGCTTTACCACCTCTCAAGCTAGGAAATTCAATCTGTGCTTTCAAGGCGGATGGCGGTGAATGTAAAGCAATATATACAAGGTATTACTTCAACATTCAAACCCGCCAATGTGAGATGTTTGAATACGGTGGATGCCATGGCAATGAGAACAACTTCGTAACACTAGAAGAATGCCAGGAGATGTGCGTGGTATCAGGTCAGTATCCTTTCTCCTGTCCTCCTGCACGTTCTTTATATTCTTCTGGTGTCTTATATCTAGACTGTGAGCTCTTAGGGGCAGAGGCCATCTCTTGTTTATGTTTCCCAGAACAATGGGGCCTCCTGCCTGTCGGGGCTATCTCAAAAATAATACTGATCACAATAATACTGTTATAACTGGGGGGGTCACCAGATGCTGCTGCTACATAGTCATCCAAATTCTTTTTTGGGGAGTATGTCTCTAGGTGTGGTGTCCCGGGGTGAGAGTACAGCTCAAGCGGACGGACCCAAGCTAGCTTTAATCTAGCTAAACTCTGGTCCGGGAGCAGTGAAGCTGCAGCAGTGGCGTGTGCTTTGGTGTGGGCTAGCACCAGGAGCAGTTATCCAGGGTTCCAGGTGGGTTCATACAGTGCGCCCTGCCACAATGGCACTGCTCTGGGACCGGAGAGAGCTCGAATAAAGCTAGTTTAAGTAGGCCTAGTCAAGCTGTAATTATACCCCGTGATTACAGTGTAGATGCACTCTAATTAGTGTGAGCAAATCTTCTGTCTTGGGAAGACATGGTGTGAAGGTTTTTTATGCAAGGTTCTGGGTAAGGGTAGCTGTGTAAAATCAATTCTTGAGGCAGACGCTGCTGAAGGAAGGGATTGTCTACATGCTGATAAACCCCTCTGTTCCGGGACCGGTGTAAATAAGGTTATTCTTACAATATACCCAGACTTACATCCCCAGCTTCTCCTACATTGAGAAGACAATCTGCAAGACCTCAGACATTTGCTACAGCTGCTTGGCAAATGGGGCAGAAATAATCATTAATACTGCTCATTAGTAATATCCTTAATCATTGTTTCTCTGTAATGCCTGTAATTGCTCAGTTTTACAGTCCGAATGAGGCTTCATCAGCTAACTGGTAGAAACAAAATAATAGGGTGCATACCAAGATATACTGTTAAGATGCCAAATGTGCAGTTATGCTGTCATTCTGGATGAAATGTGTGTAGTGTTTACTCTGCTATTGAAATGGGTGGAAAATTGAATGGCTTGATTTTTTTTTGTAAGAACTGAGCACCTAAACCTCCTGCTCACTTCCAAAGGGCCTGTAGGTGTGCCACACCTTTAAAAATTACACCTTAAGTTCAGCATATTTAGGAAAATTCCTCATACAGCATATTAAAATCTCATATCAATCACAGAAGTCATTTTGATGTGACGTGGTATATCCCCTATTTTGTTGTTTATCTCTCATAGATGTCAGCAATTTGTGGTTGGGAAGTATCGCTTTGTCTGAACTTGATACTAAAACTGGATATTGTGTAAGGAGGATCTACTACAGAAATGTTTAGATACAGTTAGATACATTTTGTAATAAGAATAGATCACCTTTATTATAGTTATAGCAACTTAAATTGAGTATTTCAAAAGCAAAACTTATATGAAAAAGACCTTTGAGAAAACAATGCCAGATTACTATTCTGTAGAAGAGTTGAGAATGACATTTTATGTAGAATATGAGCTTGAGTATTCAGGGAACACCAAGCTTTTTATTAAATAATAATCATAAGTGTTTAGGGCTCTATCCTCATGAAATCAGCCTTCAGGACTATTCTCATACAGAAGTGCTACAGTCATAAAATCATAAAAGAGTAGGGTTGGAAGAGACCTCAGGAGGTCATCTAGTCCAACCCCCAGCTCAAAGCAGGACCAACCCCAACTAAATCATCCCAGCCCGGGCTTTGTCAAGCCGGGCCTTAAAAACCTCTAAGGATGGAGATTCCACCACTTCCCTAGGTAACACATTCCAGTGCTTCACCACCCTCCTAGTGAAAAAGTTTTTCTTAATATCTAACCTAGACCTCCCCCACTGCAACTTAAGACCATTGCTCCGTGTTCTGTCATCTGCCACCACTGAGAACAACTGAGCTCCATCTGCTTTGGAACCCACCTCATGTAGTTGAAGACTGCTATCAAATCCCCCCCCCCGCCCTTCTCTTCTGCAGACTAAATAAGTCCAGTTCCCTCAGCCTCTCCTCCTAAGTCATGTGCCCCAGCCCCCTAATCATTTTTGTTGCCCTCCACTGTACTCTCTCCAATTTGTTCACATACTTTCTGTAGTGGCGGCCCAAAACTGGACGCAGTACTCCAGATGTGGCCTCACCAGTGCCGAGTGAGGAATGCTCTTAAATCAGAAAACTACTGCCCCCTCATGGATGTGACAAATCCACATTTTATGGACTTGTCACATCACTAGGCATGCATTTCCAAATTCCTTTGCATACCAAATATGGATTTTGATTTCGTGGGAGACAGATGGAAGGTGTCATGTAGATTCAGGAGGGAGCCAGAAAGGGCTTGGGAAAGAGGTCGTGATGTGCAGGAGGAGCAGTGGGTGGAAGCTGAAGGGGCAGAGGTCTTTCAGTCATTCTCAGTACTGTAAAAAAGTTTTTTGTTTTTTTGCACTCAGATTCTACAAATGATGTATGAATCCATTAAGATTAAAGGATTCATGTAATCCTGTGTCCTTAACAGAAATCGACTTTTAGTCACAAACCCTCTGTTGCCCAATTGCAAAATATGGCATTAAATAGTAATGGGCCCGGGAAACCCATTGACATAAGGGATTAAGTTATTCCTAGGCTGAGAACTGCACAGACCGTTTGAGATAGATTCATAACTAAGCTGTCTTGTCTTTTTGTGAAACAATCTGAGGGCCCTTCTGGTAGGTTTCTGTGCAAACGTCAGTAAGTGTCATTATGTTTGTCCTCACCATGTTCAAAGCATGCCCCTGTAACAGGCCTCCTCATATCTCTGGAAATATGCTGATGTAGTCTAGGCATCAGGCCAGAATTGCAGGATAAAAATTGACCTCCTGGGAACAGTATGTGTCACCTTTATGCTTGGCAAAAAATTTTATCTCATAAAAAAATACTTAATTCTGGAAAATCATTTAGAAACTAGTTTACAATAAGAATTCAAAAGACCCTTTTCTGCTGTTCTGACCCAGAGATGCTGCAGCTTTAAGAAGACGCAGTTCACAGCATTGTGCTGTGTCTGTGTTACATGCTAGATGCAAAGGGCAATCTGTTTTCTTCTCCATCACCAGTCATGTCTATCAATTCGGAGTCTGTCACTAAGGCCTGACCCAAAGCCCAGTGAAGTCAATGGGAGTCTTTCTCTTGATTTCTGTGGGCCCTAGACGACATCCTAAATGTGTCTCTGTATCCATACAAAAACTGCCAAGAGCAGGGGTGGACAAACTATAGCCCGGGGGCTGCATCTGGCCCTTCAGATATTTTATTCCGGCCCTCAAGCACCTGCTGGGGAGTAGGGTCCGGGGCTTGCCCCGCTCCGGTGCTCCAGTAGGGGAGTGGGATCAGGGAACCGCGGCTAATGGGAGCTGCAGGGGCAGCGCCTCTGGATGGGGCAGCGAGCGGAGCTGCCTGGCCACACCTCCGTGTAGGAGCCGGAGGGTGGACATGCCACTGCTTCTGGGAGCTGCTTGAGGTAAGTGCCGCTCGGACCCTGCACCCCTGACCCCCTCCCACGCCCCAACCTCCTGCCCCAGATCTGATCCCCCTCCTGCCATCTGAACACCTTGGTCCCAGCCCAGAGCACCCTTCTGCACCCCAAACCCTCATCCCCAGAGTCCACACCCCCAGCTGGAACCCTTACTCCTCCAGACCCCAACCCTGTGCCCCAGCCCGGAGCCCCTTCCTGCACACTGAACTCCTCATTTCTGAACCCACCACAGAGCCCGCACCCCCAGCCGGAGCCCTCACACCCTCCCACACCCCAACCCC
Source organism: Chelonia mydas (assembly GCF_015237465.2). Taxonomy (NCBI): domain Eukaryota; kingdom Metazoa; phylum Chordata; order Testudines; family Cheloniidae; genus Chelonia; species Chelonia mydas. The sequence continues at coordinate 49,730,260 of NC_051251.2, read as the reverse complement.
CAATTATGTGAACATTCATGGCTTGCCATACTATTTCCATACCCAGATGTGGCCCTCAGCCAAAAAAGTTTGCCCACCCTGGCTAAGAGCCATGTCACTAACCCAATCCCGAACAGCTTCTTAATGTGCCTATTTTCCCTTTAAGTGTCAGAATGATGAGAGGGGAGAAGAGATAAGAGAGCAGGTGTGCAGGTCACCTCAAGCGCTAAAATGTTTCTTGCTGATAGTTAGCACTTACTGTATATAGTGCTTCTCCTCATAGTTTGCGAACATTAACTAATCCTCCCAGGAGCTAGGTACCATAAATAAATATTCTATTACCTCTTTATTACAGGTAGGGAAATAAAGGTAGAGAGTTTAACACTTAGTCACCTCCATAGAATGAATTTGGGTCAAAGCCAGGATTACAGATGAGGGATTGTCGTTTCAAAAGTAACAAGGTATATTGCTTCCTTAATGAATAGTGGGGGTAGGCATAGGATTAAGAACCTGGATTTTATTCCAATGATTTGCTGTGTGACCATGGGGAAGTCATTTAACTGCTCTTTGATTTAGTTTCCCCATCTGTCATATGGTGGTGAGGATTCCTATCTAATGGGGTGTTTGAGGCCTAACTGGGCTGAAGTAGTGGGCTAAATTCAGTAAGCAAGGTCAACTAAAAAGAAGGAACTCTCATGGAAGCCTGAGTTTAAGAATGACATATGTGCTGAATGACAGGTTTCAGAGTAACAGCCGTGTTAGTCTGTATTCGCAAAAAGAAAAGGAGTACTTGTGGCACTTTAGAGACTAACCAATTTATTTGAGCATAAGCTTTCGTGAGCTACAGCTCACTTCATCGGATATGCATCCAATGAAGTGAGCTGTGGCTCACGAAAGCTTATGCTCAAATAAATTGGTTAGTCTCTAAGGTGCCACAAGTACTCCTTTTCTATATGTGCTGAAGTATGTTAACAGATATAAATATCAATAGTATACCTTGCACCAATTTTGCATTCAGTGGGTGGGCAATGTACATGTTGAGGGGGCAGAAATTAACAGACAAGCAACTAACATGAAGATTAAGTTATTTTACCACCCTCCTGCTAATTCCGTTGCCACCTACTGCTTCCTTGGATTCTCCCAGACAGTTGTACTCATTTTGCACCTCACTGAATGCCAAATCAGTGCAACTTACATCATTAACCACTTACACCTTTTTTCTGATCAGTCTGCACCGGTCTATTGTGTTATCGAACTTAGTTCTACACTTAGCCCACTAAAACATCCCCACCCCACTGCAAACTGTCTGATTTCCTATCAGGTCAAATGTTTGAATTTCAAATTTTAGAACCAATGTGGGTTTAATTATAATTTTTAAAAAATATTATATTTTATGAGGATTCTGCTTTGAAGCTGTCATGTCGCACACTAAGCTACCTCTGATGACATAGAAATTTCACTGCAAAATTTCAACAATGATCTGTGACAATGATAATGACTGTGTCACTACTAACCCTTCCATCAGCAGATCTTTCAGTGTAGCTTTCTGGACAATGGACTAGTTTAAGACTCTGTTTTATTGGCTTCTGCTCAGACTCAGAACTGAGCCTCTAAGGCAGAAATTCCTCTAAAAGTGAAGTTGCAACAGCGGAAAGCAGCCTAAATCTGTTCTTAGGGGTTTCAGATGAGTAGTTTGCCCTGTATTTGTCCTGGTGTCATTGAGATTAAAAACTGAAGTTCAGCCAGCAGCAAGTGCATGTAAGAATGATGTACCAAAAATAATGATATGCTAATATGTGACAGATGAGATACCCAGGATGCTGGAGCCACCGAAGATTCTATAGCAATTAAGGTAGCATTAATCAGCATTTCAGAGTGTGAAAGAACAGGCTGAATAAATTCAGAAAGATGCTTTTCTTGTAGACACTGAAAGGTACATTCAAACCAATGTGATTCTACTGAGCTCAATGAATCTGTGCCAATCTACCCCAGTTCTAACTGAGCACAGTAACCCCACTGGGGAATCACTTCTGAATGGGTTGAGGAGGGGTGTACAGTCTTTATATCATCTTTTGAATTTCCTTTTCCTGCAGTGCAGATAGTAGTTGGTATTTTTGCAGCCATGTGCCCAGAATTATTTTTTGTAGAAGTTAATACAGTTTATCAAAGGCCTTTACAAAGTTGTTTTTTTCCTCTATTCCTTTTAAATACAAATTTCTATGGGGTTTTTCCCTACCTATTTGGATGTTCATTAGCCTACAATAATACTGTACAATTCAAATGTTTTTTAGCCTTGTTTTTTAAAATAATCATTTTAAGAAACTTCCAGATGTAGGAGGGAGATTGTTGTTGGCAGGAAATCCAGCCAGGACAGGAGTTCAACTCAGGTGAACATGAAACCTGGAATCTCTTGATCCAGTACACAAAGCCAGCATGAGTAATCACATCCAAGTCCATTCCCACTTCTTATCTTTCCTTTCTTGGCTGCTCCAGACTGCCCTGTCAATCTCTTTAGTTATTTGTCCTACATAGAATTAAATCTTATGGGTTCACTGTGGAATATTTATGGAGTCCTTTTTTTAATTTGCTAAAAGTCTGATTCAGGAAAGCACTAAAGCATAGGCTTAAAGTCAATGGAATGACTTTGCTGCCTAAAGTCAAACACATGCATAAGTGCTTAGATACATCAAAGCCTAAGTGAAGATTATGTGAAAGATTTTGTGCTCCACAAAGCAAATGAGTCGCTGGCCCCCGTAAAGGCATATTGGTTATCATCATACATTTCTGTAACAAACATGTCTTTGAATCACAAATAACTGATACTATTTTTCATTACAACTTATGTAATATTAATGTAAATTTTAAAAAGAAAAATATAAATTAGTCAAAGTGTATCATTCCTATTTGGCATAGATCTTGTATATTTAACTACCATTGGGATTTCTAGACCAAAATTCCTCCTTTAAGGTCATATTCATAAATTTGTGTCAGGGGTTTAATTTAATTTATCCTGTAAGCAACCAATCCAGAAATTATTTTCAATATTTATTAAGCTTTCATAAAAGAAACCCATACAAACTCAGTTATAATTGGAGCCATTGAAAATCAAAGGCCATGTAAGTATTTATCCTAAAAAAATATCTTTATTCTCCACCAAAATTATCCAAAGGGAAAAACCTTTGTTTAGAGGAGTCTTTATCAGTTGTACAATGGCATACAACTTTTTGATTAGAAAAATATGATTAACCTGTTTGTAGTCATGGGGATTTGTGCTACTCAAGAACACAAAGCACATATATCAGAATAGCAAACAAAACTCCTTTCTTGATTTGTTTTTGATGCTAAAAAGGTCATGATTTTGGAATGTGAGGATTAGCCTCATGTTTTCTCTCCACCAGACTGACACTTGGCACATTACCGTTGTCATCGGGACTTGGGATTCAGCTGGAACACCAAAGCATTTTCTCTCTCCTCTTCTGATACCAGGTCCAGGGTAGGGAAGTCTCTTGCATGTACCTCATGCCAACATGTAACCCTCTGGTCACTTGGAATGGTCCAGCATGATCGAGGAGATACGAGTAAGGAAAGAAAGGTTGATACATAATGAATCAAGGGTGAAGATTTTACAGGAGTCATGTGCATGTGTAATCAGTAAGGTTCCATGGGAGGAACTCGATCTTACCACATGGTTCTTTTCTCCTCAATCTAATGCAGTTGGGTTGTTAGAGACAGAGTCTGAGGCAGGAAGAAGAGGGCAGTTTCCCTAAACTCCAAAGGCAAAAGGTGTTGGGGCAAATCCTGGTAAAGCTTTTAAAGGTGGTATAAAACTAATCTTTGCTGTCTTCTGATCCAATCCCCCCATGCCAGAATCTCAGCTGGGGTAAATTGGCATAGTTTCATAGACTGAAATGGAACCAGGCTGCTTTATGCCAGTTGAGAATCTGGCTCACTATGTACAGGTCTGGCCTCAGGCCTATTTAAGATACCTAGTAGGTAACCTAAGAGCAGCTCTGTGACAGATGCTAATGGACCAAAGGGGCTGAATTTGCAGACAGGGATGGGCACAACATAGGAGCATCTGTTGTGCCTTCTCTACACCAGTAACTAGGAAGGTGACAGGTAGTATAGGGGCCAGATACAATGGCTTTATGGCCAAAATTCACCTTCAGTGCCAGTTAACCATAAACCCAGGTTAACGGGCTAGTTAATCTAGTTTCTCCAGCATGATTCAGTAGAACTGGATCTTATTGTTGAATCTGGTGCTCCATCTATAGTATCCCAGCATTATTTTAACTGCTTAAATACATCTTAATGTTGCCAGTGTTTCAACACAGATATATCTATGCTGCAAACAAATGTTTGTTGTTAATATTTTAAATTTAGGAATTAAGGAAAACTCGCAAAATGAGAAATGCTTGTTTAAAAGAGAAATGTATCAGAAATAAACAAACACCTAAGAGATACCCATGAAATGTCCACTGCCACAGCACTTCAGCAATAATGAGATGTGCATGCATCTTCCATGGACCTCTCACATAAACCCCAGAAATGAAAGATGCTTTGGAGCAAGCACTGAGCAAAGGCCTGACATGACATAAGTAATTAAGCAGATGAGGGAGGCCTTATTTCTTAGAAGATAGGATTAGGGAGGTAAATTAATTATTGGGCTGAAAATGGAAGGTTTGTGCTAAATATAAGTAAATAGGTCAGTAGGCTAAGAATACAAAATTTCTGAGCCAGCTAAGATAAGAGGGAGAACAGCCAGGGAATCATTTACTACTAACAAAATAAGAAGCGGGGGTGTGGGGAACTTGGCTGCCGCTGCGTACGGAACCTGCAGCAGGAGCCCCAGGAGCCATCAGGACCAAGCTTCTGCCTCCGCAGCTGCCCAGCCCTGGGGGCCCCTGTCGTTGGGGGACCCCATGGCAGGGCACCCTGTGTTTTACTCTAAATCCACCTCTGCAACAGAGAGATAAAGAAAGGGAAATACAAACTTGGCAGAGAAGTAAATTACTTTTAAAGGCAATTTTCATGTTTGTTCAATTTGTACTGATATGAGTAGAATTACACACAGGTCCTAATTCTCAGTTCAGTGTCCTATATATCCATCTTAGAAAAGCTGTCTCATCTTTCTTGTATTGGAAAATACCTACGGTGGATGATTCTGTGCCTGATTGCAGAGCAAAGCTACTCAGAAATGTTGTTAGTTTACACAGGAGAAATTAACTCAGCAGTATATTTGGGTAATATGGTAGAACCAATAGCAAGAGAAACTATTGAACTGGCTGTTAATGAAATAAGTCCAGAGCTGTAGAGTCACAATAAATCTTTCCTGTTTTGTGCCAGAAGAGTAGAGATCACATGCCAAAAACTGAAGATTCTGCCAGAATAGAGGCTCAACTTAAATGTATTTCCCAAATTTAAAAACATAGTAAGAGAACCAAAAAAGAGCCACCATTGTTAAACAAAGTAAAAGAAGCAGTGAGATGCAAAAAGGCATCCTTTTAAAAAATGGAAGTTAAATCCTAGCGAGGAAAATAGAAAGGAGCATAAACACTGGCAAATGAAGTATAAAAATACAATTAGGAAATCCAAAAAAGAATTTGAGGAACAGTTAGCCAAAGACTCAAAAAGTAATAGCAATTTTTTTTAAGTACATCAGAAGCAGGAAGCCTGCTAAACAACCAGTGGAGCCATTGGACAATCAAGGTACTAAAGGAGCACTCAAGGACCATAAGGCCATTGTGGAGAAACTAAATGAATTCTTTGCATCGGTCTTCACGGCTGAGGATGTGAGGGAGATTCCAAAACCTGAGCCGTTCTTTTTTGGTGACAGATCTGAGGAACTGTCCCAGATTGAGGTATCATTAGAGGAGGTTTTGGACCAAATTGATAAATTAAACAGCAATAAGTCACCAGGACCAGATGGTATTCAGCTGAGAGTTCTGAAGGAACTCAAATGTGAAATTGCAGAACTACTAACTGTAGTCTGTAACCTATCATTTAAATCAGCTTCTGTACCAGATGACTGGAGGATAGCTAACGTGAAGCCAATTTTTAAAAAGGGCTCCAGAGGTGATCCCGGCAATTACAGGCCTGTAAGCCTGACTTCAGTATTAGGCAAACTGGTTGAAACTATAATAAAGAACAATATTGTCTGACATATAGATGAACATAATTTGTTGAGGAAGAGTCAACATGGTTTTAGTAAAGGGAAATCATGCCTCCCAGTCTACTAGAATTCTTTGCAGGGGTCAACAAAGGGGATGCAGTGGATATAGTGTACTTAGATTTTCAGAAGGCCTTTGACAAGGTCCCTCACCAAAGGCTCTTAAGCAAAGTAAGCGATCATAGGATAAGAGGAAAGGTTCTCTCATGGATTGGTAACTGGTTAAAAGATAGGAAACAGAGGGTAGGAATAAATGGTCAGTTTTCAGAGTGGAGAGAGGTAAATAGTGGTGTCCCTCAGGGGTCTGTTCTGGGACCAGTCATATTCAACATATTCATAAATGATCTGGAAAAAGGGGTAAACAGTGAGGTGGCAAAGTTGCAGATGATACAAAATTACTAAAGATAGTTAAGACCCAGGCAGACCTCGAAGAGTTACAAAAGGATCTCTCAAAACCGGGTAACTGGGCAACAAAATGGAAGATGAAATTTAATGTTGATAAATGCAAAGTAATGCACATTGGGAAGCATAATCCCAACTACACATATAAAATGATGGGGTCTAAATTAGCTGTTCACACTCAAGAAAGAGCTCTTGGAGTCATTGTGGATAGTTCTCTGAAAACATCCACTCCATGTACAGCGGCAGTCCAAAAAGCAAACAGAATACTAGGAATAATTAAGAAAGGGATAGATAATAGGACAGAAAATATCATATTGCCTCTATATAAATCCATGGTACGCCCACATCTTGAATACTGTGTGCAGATGTGGTCGCCCAATCTCAAAAAAGATATATTGGAATTGAGAAAGGTTCAGAAAAGGGCAACAAAAATTATTAGGGGAATAGAACAGCTGCCATATGAGTTGAGATTAATAAGACTGGGTTTTTTCAGCTTGGAAAAGAGACGGCTAAGGGGAAATATGATTGAGATCTATAAAATCATGACTGGAGTAGAGAAAGTAGATAAGGAAGTGTTGTTTATTACTTCTCATAACACAAGAACTAGGGGTCACCAAATGAAATTAATAGGCAGCAGGTTTAAAACAAATAAAAGGAAGTATTTCTTCACACAATGCACAGTCAACCTGTGGAACTCCTTACCAGAGGATGTTGTAAAGGCCAAGACCATAACAGGGTTAAAAAAAGAACTAGATTAATTGATGGAGGATAGGTCCATCAATGGCTATTAGCCAGATGGGCAGGAATGTTTGCCAGAAGCTGGGAATAAGTGAGAGGAGATGGATCACTTGATGATTACCTGTTCTGTTCATTCCTTCTGGGGCCCCTGGCACTGGTCACGGTCAGGAGACAGGATAATGGGCTAGATGGACCTTTGGTCTGACCCAGTAGGGCCATTCTTATGTTCTGGCATGAAACTTGCAATCAGTGTGGGGAAGTAGACTGTAGTGAAACAGTCTGATGTTACCATCCAGAAAACAGAAAGGTTGTGGGGTTATACATAAGTGTAGAGGGGGTTTGGCCAGGGCTCGTCACTACTTTCTTCCAGTTGCTGATGGGGAATTAGCCTGTCCACGGGAGTCTCTCGCTGCAGCAGCAATAGAGGCAAACACAGACAGTCATTCGCTCCCCGTCCGTGGTCATCAGGCAATAGCGAGTCAAGGAGCTAAGCAACAGTTTATGTAATTAGCAGGCTGAGGCTCGGGGTCAGGGCAGGGCAAACAAGAATCAGTGGTTCAGGCCGTCAGGCAGGTGCTGAGCCAAGACAGGTAAACAACAAGCCCAGGCTCTTGGCTCTGAAGGGCCTGGGAGAGGGGGAGACTGACACCCACAAGCTGGGTGGCAGGGGGGCTGCAGGCCCACCCACTCCCCTGCATCCCAGACTGGGGTCCTAGTAGCGGCAGATGGCCTGCTGCTGAGTCAGTGGGGATCCTGGCCACAACACACTGACATAGGCACTGGCGGTGCTGCAGCCAGACTAGGGTCGGCTGCCCCTGGGCTACTTCCGAACTTCCCCTCTGGTGGTACCTGAGTCCAGATGGTGTCCTCCAGGGGGGTTAAACACCATGGAGTCCTCTGGGTAACCGGCGAGGGGCAGGCTGGGCAGCTCCTCTGGGCTCTGGTCGGCCTCGGGTGTTGGCAGGTCAGGCCAGTCCTCGGATCCGCCATAGGTCGTCAGGGTCTCCCAACCATGAGCTAGGCTGGTGGCGTCTGACCTCTCCAGCAGCTGCTCCTTGAGTGAGTTCTGGGGTCGGGCTTTTATACGTCTGTCTTGCACCTTGACCTCTGGGGGATGGACACAGGATTCACTGGCTCTGCCCACTCTGGTGTGGGAGGGGCTTATCCCTCTCCTGGGAGGCGGGGAACCACATTGCCTCACTACAATAAGGCACAAGCTTCTGCTAACAGGAAGGGCCAGAAATATGTTCAATGAAAGATAGTCACTTCACTGTGTATTTGTTGTCTTTGAGGAATAATTTTTTTAAAATGATGCCACCTGGATTATCCCAGGGGAAGAAGGAGAATGTATCACAGTGGAACTTCATACTGATTCTGCTGTCCTGATAGTTTTAAAAGTCCAAAATGAAATTATGGCATGATGCTTTCGAAAGAACAAATATGTCAAAGACTGCCCAGAAAGAGAAGTTACTGTTAGGATGAAGTGCAATAAAAACCAGTGCCAGAAGGTAAGCACTTATGAGAACCTCTACAAATGAAGAGCCATGGAAAGTTATGATACTATAGAAATGTTTATTATTAATCATATTCAAGAGGAACAAATAGTTTTAATATAGAACTAAAAAAAGACTATTAAAATTATGTCTGAAGTCAACACTTCAATGGTGTTCTCTTATAGGGTGTTCTCAATTCCCTGTTATTTATCTTAGCCGGGGTCAGACATTGGGTCAGATTCATCCTAAAACCTGCAGCAGTGGAAAGAAGCTATAAACTGCCCTCTGCCACTGGTGACCTGAAGGGGGCTAGAATCTTGCAAAAAGAGAATAGTGCAGTTAGGGTGGGGATATGTCCTGGGTGTCCGGGGAATGTGCTGATTCATAAAGCATGTGATTCATTGGCCTGTGACACCTTAACTTTGTAAATTAATGCTGCTTCCTTGTGGCAGTAATCTCCAGTGAAGAGCAGCAGCTGTGCCACTGTCTACCCTCTTTCAGGATGCACATCACTAAAGGCACAGTGGATGTGTCAATTACACCTATTCTAGCATCAGTGACTTTTTTTAGCTTATTAAATTTTTATATAAAAATACCAAACAGAATGTAAGAAGTAAGTTGGAAACCTGCTACTATGATACATGGAAATGAGCTCGATGAGTTGTTTATATGGCACTAAATGTGTATATGGTGATCTCACAGAGCAAATAAAGATTGAGTCCCTTCCTGAACAGTTTCCTTACTGAGGCCCCCAATTCTGCAGTTTGTTGCCTGAGATGAACTGCTGCATCCTGGCAAAGCCCCATGAAGCAGCCCGCTGCAGGCAGTGAATTGCAGGTGGAGCTTTAGTTAAGAAGAACAGGAGAAAATTGCTATGTCAGGGGATGGGGACAAGCTGAGTTTGAGCACAGTAGGGTTATGTGGTCACATAAGAAACTAGCATGTATATACAGATAGATGAACTTTTATTTAGTTAAAATTGGTTAAATTTATTGCAGCTTAGCTTATAAGCAACCTTGAAGGAATAGGTTATAAGAGGGAACTTACAGGAAAGGAGGTGGTTAACTGGAGGTGGAAGGAAGGCTGGAAATGGGCCTGGAAGAAGAACATAAAGGGGTCATTAAGAGAAGTGATTTTCCCTGTTTTCTCAGTTTGTAACATGCTTTCTCCTTTTAAGTGGCTGGTCCCCACACAGGATAAGAGCCTGTTTCTGCTACCTGGTTATAGTTACACCTCTAGATCTAGTGGTAGAGGTCTGTGCTTTGCTTTTGACAATCTCAGCTTCAATTCTTGCTGATAACCATGGCAGAGATTGTTACATTCAGACTTTGCCTATGAATTGGTTAATCGTGGTTTTTCCAGATTTATTTGTTGTTCAAAATTGTCTGACAAATAGTTTGCACAAATAGATTTGGGCCTATGCATTCACAAACTTTTCATAAAGTCACAGGTTTTGATCCCTGATTAGATGACCTAAAGTGAGTAATTCTGAGGTGAATGTTTGTGCATGGTTACAAATGAAAGTTTCCTCCCTGCAGTGTTCATGTAAACAAGAGATTTGCATGAATGTTCATGGATGAACAAACATGGTCAGTTCAAGTCACAATTTGGACTGAGTGAACATGTTCAAGAATACTTCCCACAATTCACCCAGCTCTAATTCAAATGTACTACTTTGATGCAAATATTTCTTCAAAGCTGATAGTCCTAAGAATGGAATGTACCTAATACTTAACACATACTGTAACTGAAGAATCTTTCCAGGGCTGGAGGCTTCTTGGATGTATATTAGCATCATGTTTTTCTATTGAAATATGAAGTATATTTAGAATTTTTTTCTAATGAGTAATGTTGACAAATTCAGTGTTTTAAACTACAGACCTTGGATTTAGCATCCAAGAATTTGTTTTATATTAACGTAACAGAAGGATTTGCAAGCTTTTTTCAACACTGTAACATAACGTTAAATCAACTGAGGTACTCTCATTTTAACAGATCTCTGTGTATTGTTCTATGTTTAGCACATTGTAGTCCAGTGACTATTTCAAAGAGGGGGATTCAATTCTACATTAAATCTATCCACTGAGAATCTTTCCATTGACTTCTTCTATGAGCTTTGGCTCAGGCTCCAATACTGGGGTTTGATTATGGGAGCAAAATGGAAAATGCCTTGGAGTTCATGCAACTCTAAAATGAATGAACTTCAAATTCCTAGACAGTATGCCAGTGGGTCAAGTGAGAAAATATATCTACAGAATTCATTTTTTATGTCAAATATCCCAGTTCTTAAATGTAACCATGGGTTGAAGGAAGGGCACTTTTAAAACAAATAATATTGAGCTTATTTTGTAATATCAGTGGAACGGATAGGATCAGCACTTTGAAAATATTGAGTTATATTGTGCCCCTCCCTGCATGTGTGTGAATGGGGGAAAGGGGAGAGGGCACAAGGAGCTTCCCCAAACACCTTGCACCACAACAAAGGGTCTAAAGACAATCCAAGTTCTTGGGTGCCCTGCTAATACCAGCAGCTGTGCTGCGACAGCTGAACAATTGCTGTGATTGGACCACGTGTACATGGAGACTTGAATCCATGTTAGTGCCATTCTTGGAGAACCATATCTAAACCTGGCTCTTGCTAGAAAAAAAAATTACTCTGTTTTAAATCTCAGAGTAGACAAATTCTGACCTTATGAGATCACTACCAAAAAGGTTTTTTGAGGGCTATGCTCAGTGTATGTGGACAAGGGAAATGGTTACTTCCCTCCTAGCAATGTTTAAACACCAGTCTGTGTTCAGAGGTGCTCAGTGATGGCTTTTTCAAATCTCAGTGTAGACAGGCGGTTAAAATTTTCAAGAGCCTGGGTTACTTAGGGGCATAAGTGCCTAAGTCACTTTGGAGAATGGACTTGGAATCCTAGGTATCATTGAAAGTCTGTCGGTATAGAAGGTGGTGGAGTGGGCTGTCTGAAGAGGGGAGCAGTTGCCACAATCTCTCTCAATCTCTCTCACAATCTCTCTCTTGTCTATATAGATAACCCAGATCCAGCTCCTCTGGTATGTGCGGTATTGGTTGCCTGGTGTAGATGAGCCACTGTCTGCCAATGACATGTAAAGCATTCTGTCTATTGAACCTGTGCTGTGCAGAATTAGATGACATGGGGTGAAATCCTCACTCCATTGAAGTCAGTGGGAATTTTGCCTTTGTCTTCAGTGGGGCCAGGAATTTCTCCCCCTCTCCTCCTCCCACCGCAATGTACTTAACATGTCACAGTAGCACAGCTATAGCAGGCCTTTCCATGTAAATAGAGCTGAACCCAGTATTAGCAAAAGTGTAATATATTTACAATATTTTTCTAATGTAGACAAGACCTAGGGATGGTGCAATAGCAATGTTTTTCCATGTTCTCCCCAATGTAGGACTTTAGCTAAATGCCACAGTCTCATTCTAGAGATGAACCTCTTGCTATTCATTTTTTAAAAAAAATATTTTTCTTTTTCTTTCTATTGAAGAATTCCTGGTGAAGAAAACCCGTGGAAGATTTAAAAAAGGTAATTTTCATATTGTAATTACTTAGCAGTGTCTTATTTGGGAATAAGGGAATAATTTGACAATAGGGAATGACCTTTTTATGGTAGGTCCCCTGTTGCATATCTAAAAGTGATCAGTGCTCCAGAACACCTTTTGATATTGAGCAACTTCAGGCTTAAATGATGTCAGAGTTCACTATTCTTCTTCCTCTGTATTCACTGAGAGTATCTGGGATGACTGATTACCAAACCAATAGCAAGCAATCCCTCCTCTCCAAAATCAAAATATTAAGCATTTTTCTTTCCATTCCGTCAGTAATGAGGAAAGGGGGACTTTAACTGATTCTTCAAGAGTTACGAGAACATTAAATTCAGAGGGGAGTCTGACATGATGCTATTGCCTTTTCTAGGGCACTAAAATGATTCTACCATTCAAGTACTTCCTCTGCTAGGGAGTTAGTGAGCTGACAATTATAGTTTGTTTAGCCCGTATGCTTGTGAGTACTGTTTGCATAGCCATGAATAAAAAGGATTTTGTATTTGCATGTTCAGACCATTGTGCTTTTAGGTAAGAAATATACATTAGACAGTAGTGGCTTAACAATACAGGTTAATTACGTTGACTAACACCATTAAAACTCAGAGCTTCTAAAACATCCACATTTGCTGCTATTGCCCCAGGAGTGTAACATTTTTTTTTCATTGCGATTGTGAATATACTCATTAATCTGTGATAAAGGGAGACCCCAAATGTAATCAGAAGAAACACAGCACTGTGCTATCCTTTCATTGCTGCCTGTCCACTTGACTTCAAAGATTCCACTGTAGTCTGAGGCCTTTCATGATCTGAAATGGCCAAATACCCTGCTAACTTCATAGAAGTCAGTATCTTACATTGCTAGTAAATTCTCTTCCTCTGCTTACCAGCTCTTCTCCCTCTTCTCCTTTTTCATGCACGGGCATACACATACCGTTTTTCTTGCCGACGAAGGTGGGGCTGTTTTGGAGTGGATGTTACTCCACACAGATATGGCACATTTAGAAGTATAAATGTACTAAACTACTCTCATTTTTTATGTTTGTAAATTAATATTCTGGGATTTTTCAAACCAACTATTCTTCAAAAATATCTAAACAATTAATATAAAAAGTCTAGTTTGAAAAAGGGACCTGATTTTATACCATGGAGTCCTTAAAGTTGACTTTCCACAGATGCTGCAGAAGTTTGGCAATATTTCCCTGAAGGTCTAACCCTCATTTCCCTGCTTTCCATGACAGAACAGCAAATGCCCTGCAAAAGTCAGCTGTTGTAGCTAATCATCAACAGTATTAAATGTTGACTATTTCTGTAGTAATACACTCTTGGATATTAAGTCTCCGGGGAAGGACAGGACTCCTCAGATGCACAATAATAGCATTTGCGTATGTCACTATATTCAAGGTTGCATCACCTTATCCTTCTTAACACCTAATCTTGAAAGGCTTATGACAGCTGTACAAATTATCTCTGAGCTAAAACTCAGTGTACTATATTTCATCACAAGAGCACATTTTAATATCAGCTTTAAGTTTTCTAGCAAGCCATTCAGCTGTTTAAGCAATATGAATTATTATCCAATCTTTCTCTAGGTCCCTTAATTCAGTTAACACAGGTCCTTCTTTGTTCTTTCATTATGTTGTTACTCTTGCTGGAATTCTGTGCCACTGCACAATGCATAATTTGCACAGAATTAATGTTCCCTGCAGAATTTTATTTTTTCCCACAGAATTTGTGATTTTTTTCCCCCAGCACTCCTGTCAATGCCTGGCACAGACAGCTGGGGCTCCCACTGTCAGCAGGAGTGTGATTATATTGTGTTGTTTTGACAAAATATACAGAATTTTGCAGAATTTTAAAGTATTGTGCACAGAATTTTTAATATTTTGGCACAGAATTCCCCCAGGAGTAGTTGTATAGCATTTGGTGAAAGACCGTTCCCCTCTGCTGGTCCTATTGTCTGAGATAGCCTTTTAGTGCCATTCTATCTAAGTAACTATCTATCTCATTTAAATTCTCAGTTGAAAGCATAGTGTCTCCCTTCCCAGACCGCTCAACTTCATTTTCCTATGTGAAGTGCATTTTGTAACTATGTGAAGTGCCTTGGAATGCATTTTGTATGAATGATGCTAATCCAAATGGTGTTATACTTTAATTGTATTATAAATGTATTTTACTGGTAGAAGATGCAATTTTTCAATCCAACTACAAACAGCCCAGATGTAAAATGAAATAATTTTTGAATATTATTGATTTTGGTTACTTAAAATAAAATATTAAGATAGTCTGGTTTAAATTTTAATGATGATATCTTCATTATCTCGACGAAGCTTCACAAAAAGTTTTGCTAAGTACAAGACATCAACAGCATTTCTAAGTAGAGCTCTGGAAAGGATGGAAGTTTCATTTCATAAAGCATTCTGAGATTTTGAAATGGTGGCTTCGTTTAAAATTTGGGTCATTTGAAATGTTTCTTTTGACAAAATGAAAATAGTATAACAATATAATAGAAAATATTTAAAAAATGAAATGAAAATCATTTCAAAATGAAAAATCAAAATGTTTTTTTCTGAAAATGTTGAACTGGGACATTTTGATCTTTCCAGAACTTTTTTCATGTTTTTTCTATTCAGATGTAATCAACCTAATTTCATGATGTGTTTTGATTTTGATGGAACTGCATATTCCAATGAAAGATGATTCCATCAAAGTTTCTCCAGCCAGTTCTATTTCTAAGAGAGACTGAAATTATGCATTCCTAATATAGGGTGCCTTTATAAAATAGGTATTATTATTAATATTAAATAAATACAATTCATAAATATTACTTGAATGTAACAAATTATAATTAAATATTTAAATATACAATATTCCACAAAGGTTCTGAATTAGCTATTTTGGTAAAATGTATATATGATAATACATGTGTATATGATAAAATGTGTATATGACACCTTTTAAATTATGGATCAGAGTCTGCTTTCATTTATACCAGAGTTAATTCTAAGCAACTTCACTGACTTCAGTGGGATTACTGTAGATTTACTTGTTGTAATTGACCATTTACATTCAACTGGCAGGCCATAGTGGCTCAGACAGATCCATTCTCACTATTCTATGTCTCACACATAATGAGTGTTTTGTGTGGTTGCCTAAATGTACATTTACCTAATTAGTCAGTCAACCAGATACATAATTCATATTTCAAAATATGTGTACCTGACAGTTCAGAATGACTCAAAATTACAGTTATGTTTTATTTCCTGCCATGATTTTGTTTTTTTAACTTCATTTAGAGAAAAATTAAATAAAATGAATATCTACACTTTAAGGCTAAACTTATGGCTATGTCACAAGCTAATAAAATCAAGGATCGTTTTCCTTTCCCTTTACTGCCATAGCCCAAGATGATGGGTCTTCAGATCTCTGTATTAATCTTATATGAATATTGTATGATTTTCCCATAATCTCTTGGTTTGTGAGGTAATCATGTAGTACTAATTATGACCTGAGATTCAAGTGATGCTAAATCTCACTCCAGGTTCCTGTCCCATTGTCCTGCAGTTCAACGTCTGAGACAAAATACACTCTGAATTTTTTCTGTTCCTTTAAGTTAATTCTCCTTTTCCTTTCCATTTTAGCATTAGTCCTTTATACCTCCTTGTCTCTGCTTCTATAACTCCCACTAATACTGACTTGATGCATTTATCAAGTGGTGAATAATATGTAGTAAGGTTCAAATAAGGTAAGCAAGACACAATTCTTTCTTTGATTCAAAGAGTCAGTTCTCTTAATAAGAACATCTGTCATTTGATTGGGCATCGAATCTTGTGTTTCAGGTCACAGAGATAATTCACTGTAGCTGGAGCTTTGCTGTATGATAGGTGAGGAGCAGGCAATCAAAATTATTTTATTCTCATGCTCCAATGCAGTATTGCAGTGGGATTTTTGCTAGTTTTTTCACTCCTTAGTCTGAAGTTATAGGCCTCTCTTACAAAGTTCTTCTCATTTTTTTGTAGTTTTGATCACAGAGAACATGGGTTATTTTTTTCTCCTCAATCATTATTTTCAATAGAAAAGCCCGACTTCTGTTTTATGGAGCAAGACCCTGGAATCTGCCGAGGGTATTTTTCCAGATATTTCTATAACAAGGAGTCACAACAGTGTGAAAAGTTCAAGTATGGTGGGTGCCTGGGAAATCAGAACAACTTTAAGGCCTTGGAAGAATGCCAGATTGCCTGCCAGGACAATTGTAAGTTTCTTCTTCTTGTTCTCATTTTTATTTTTATTTTTGAATGACGTATGTATTGTTTTAAGGGATTTGTGGGGAAAGGGTATAATGCAAATAAAGGACCTTGATTCTGCAATAAGCACTGCATCGAGCTAACACATTTAGCCATGAGCAATTAAGGGGTTTGTTTGTTTGTTAGTTTGTTTGTTTTTAAATAGCATAAAGCTAGTGCTGGTTATCTGGCACTGCTTAATTCCAATAAATAGTGCAGAATTCCTGATTCTTTCAGTTAAATATCTGTACATATTTTCATCTTAGAAATTCCAGTAAAATATTCATTAACATTGTCTAGTGTACCTAAAAATATTTAGAATATTATAATTTTAAAAAAATATCTTTTAAATCAAAATTAATATGTTTGATATCACATCCCTAGTGCATATGCAAATTTCATTGATCAAAAGTCCATTGCCCCATGCATGAAATAAGAGTAAATTTTTATATAATACAAAAGACAATTAATGGAAAAAATACAGGGCCATGTGGGAGATATTGGTTTAGCTCCGCTGATTTCAACAGATCTATATCATGCCTCGTTTCTGGCCTGAATCTGGATAAGGGTCATATGAATTGTTAGTAATAATACATATTTGAAAGGAGTTTTATATGTGCAGTGACTAGAATGTTGGCAGTGCAACAACTAAAATAATGAATTTCAGTTCAGATCTTAATTTATTTGGGGGGAAAAGTGGTCCCAGGATAGCATTTGTACCAATCCCATATGGTAAAAATACCAGTGGGGGTTGGAGGAAGGTTGGTTTTATTAATGTTATTAATTCCACACTTGGAGTCAGTCAAACCAATATTAGTCACATGTTAGTTTCAAGGTCTAGGCTGTCCAGATATCCCTTTAGCCACTATTTCTCTCTTTTTCTTTCAGCAAATTCACTGCAATTAGACCAGCGTGACGAACACCCCATCATGATGAACAATAGCTCTCCTGTTGCAAAGCCCAGTGAGTTTCCAAGGCTTTTTGGTAAGAATTTCCGTTTGAATTTGCATGGGTAAAACAAATGGAGATGAGCATTCCTCTGAAAGTGAAGGGGTAAAATTATCTATAGATCTACAGACATTAAGAAATACTTGGCTGCAAAACATAAATTATTTGTACATAATATGTATGGTAGAGACTGAACAGTTTTCTTCTGTGGCCTGGAGTAAACATTGACATGTAAGAGACACTAAAATTGTGAGACACATAATTACCATAGGAAAGGTTAAAATCAGTTACTGCGTGGCAACAGAGAAGGAGGAAGTGAATAAATATGAGCCATGTCTGAGCCTACCTGACTTTTTCCCACATAGAGACCAGGGTGTCTGCCTTCCATACATAGCAAGAGTTTCTTGGCTTTTTCCCCCTATGCCAAATTAATTCTCTGCTGGTGATTTGCAGCTGTATTACAGACCCTTTCAGCCACCTGGATGGTCCATGGGGGCCATAACCAGTTTTCGGAATTTGGCCCGGTAAAATTATCAGACCTGATTCTCATGTACACTAAGACCATTTTACACTACACTGGTAAGGGGGTATAAGTAACAGGTGTAAATTACATTTGTATCCATTTCAAGGCTGTCAGAGAGGAGTAGAATCAACTGTATGTAAATAAGCCTCAGGCCCTTCAACTCTGACATTAGCTCTGGACCAGTTTCCACAGCTGAGGACTATGCGTTAGAGATTGAGAATTTGTCCAGGTTTGAAAGGTAATTGTGGTTGAGGCATGTCAATTTGTGATCCACAGTTGTACAAGAGGCAACACGCAACAGCTGGGAAAAGTCTGGTCACTCTCACCAAGCCTTTCTGGTGGTCTTCTGCACTTGTACTCACATATACTTCCTGAGATTGAGTGATGGCTAATGTATTCACTGAGCCTTCAGTGTTTGACATTGGCTATAAGATAATGGATGGGGAATGTGTCAGTGCTCTTTGCCTAGTGAGATTTTGATAATAAACTCTGGATATGTATTCGTTTGTGTTGTGTTACATTTCTTGCATGCATTGTGGTGATATTCACTGTTGGGCTGAGGATAAGCTTTTGTGACGCTGTCTATTTTGGGTACCAGTCTGCAGCATTGGATGCTGAGACAGCAACTCACAGTTGCTAAAATAGCTAAGCTATTAGCAGAGAGGACAGCATTTTGGATGACTCTTTTGCTGAAAAGTCTTACATGAGTGGAAGCTTTTTCTAACAAGAAAGCATAAATACAGAGTCATAATAGCATGTGAATTCCTTGAGATATATTTACTAATTATGTGAGTCTGAAAATCTCACACAAAACAAATGTATGAAAATGAAACGGCATAATCAATCATAGGGGTTTTTTTCTAAAGCATTTTCTATTTTTAAATAAATGGGCACATTATTGACCCAATAAATAATACTCTCCAAGGAATCACTCATTATAGGAAATATATTAACATGCCATTGAAAATTTATTTAATCTCTGTTTCAAAGAAAGAAATGCATTGTTGGTGGTAGATCAGAAGCTGCAGAAACATCAAATAAATAAGCTACCAACAAACCTATTGCCATACAGAGAATTGAAATCTTCTATTTCTAGATGGAACTATATTTCTTCTTTAAATGCAAATTTGAAACTTCTTGCAGTGTTGCTCACTACGATCATCTTGCTGACAGAAAAGATCATTTAGTCTTATTCTCCTTCTGGGTGTAGATCACAGGGGTAACTTCATTTTACACTGCTGGAAAACCAGAGAAAGTGAGCCAAGAATCAAACCTTTCATTTTCTGATGGAACAGAAAGGGGAAGCTGACCTGTGACATTCAAACACTCCACTGTGCCATTTAAAAATGGTATAGGAGTGAAATCCCATTATCAGCACAGTCCGTATGCAATTATGCAGGTTGTCAATTCCTATTCTTGTTACTAAAAGATTCTCTCCAAACATGGCCCTGACCCTCTACTGGGGTAAATTGGCATTGTTCTACCTGTTAACATGCCTGTAGCAATTTATACTCACAGATCTGGTCTGTTGGATGCAAGATCTGATCATCTGTTATCTTTGTAACAGTTCTGCAATTTATGTGAAGATTGTTCAGTTTTCTCTTCCTTGACAGCCAGAAAGCTGAGACTGAAGTTTAGGTACTGCAGTAAAGTAGGGCTCGGGGAACAGTTCGGTGATATCTCTGAAACTATTAGATATATGAAAGATAATACGGCAAACGTGCATTGTGTCACACTTGGCTCTTGGAGCCTATCCATGGATGGAGGGAGAATGAGTGAGCTGGCTGTTTCCTGTAAAGGAGTCCAAACAGCCTGTATCCAGCCCTCAAGTACAGGACAGAATCCCTGTTCAGTGGTGGTTCCTCTTTCCTTCCCTGTTTTTCAACAAATTTCAGAACTTTCCAGTCTGAGTAGCCGAGGCTCTCCAGCTTCCCAGCTTCTGGCTTCCCATCAGGAAACCACATGTAGCTCTGGGGAGGCTGGAAGCAGGCTGCCAGGTTGCCAGGGAGCTGGGTAACCCAGATGCCAAGGCCTGGCTTCTGTCAAAAGCTTCAACCAAACCGACATGTTCCCATGGAACATTTCTATTCCATTGTATCAGCAGTTTCTGATGGAAAGCTGTTTTGTTGGAACACTTTCTGCCATCTCTACTCGGAAGCCTGTGTTCTGTTCCTTGCATGTATATAATACAATAGATTCTTTCATTGCCTGTTCATGACCACATGGTGCTGAGCTATGGGACATTTTATCTGGCAAATAATAAACATAGGAAGTCCAAGTTTCTGAAATTGTCAGTGGAGATCTAAAACCTGTATAAATTAAGGGGTTTGGAAAAACAGGAAAACAAGAATACAGAGGATAAAGCCAAAAGTCTTTAAGGGTCATAGAGCTCAAGGCCAGAAGGGACCACCAGATCATCTAGTCTGATGCCCTGTATATCACAGAATACCACCACCCAGCCATCCGCACACAAACCCCAAATGGAAAAACTGCCTTGACTTCATTGGGCTTTGCATCAAACCCATAATGTTATTTTAAGTGCTAGTAGAGTAATGCTGTAGTTCCAAGCATAAAAAAATTAGATGTATGACACCTAATTAGAGCAGTCAGAGGTGTGCTTGCAGAGTGTGTAGACATACGCACGCTAGCCAGCCTACCAACAGCAGTGAAGTTGTGGCAGCACGGACCTCAGTGCTGGCTAGCTGCCTAAGTACGTACCCAGGATCCTAGGCAGGCTTGTACAGAGCATGCTGAAGAATGTGCTTAATTGCTATTTTTTAAAACAATTAGTGTCTACTGCCTGTGCAACAAGACCTAGCCTGGTTAGCTCAAAGGCTGTCCAGACCTCTGTGTGGTCCACCCACTGCTGGGGAGTGTCGGGGAGGTTGGGGGGAGGGGAGAGAGAGAGACACACACTGTGCAAATGTGATTACATACTTCTAACATGTTTTTTTAAATTGTGTCAATCTCCCATTGATGGAGACTATCCCAGTAGTCAATATATTAAAATCAAAATCCGTTAATCATCTGTATAATTGTGGGACATGAAATCCACAACAGAGCTTGTTTCTTTTTATCATTGCATTTTTTTCTTAATTACGGCCTTCATGCAGAGTTGTACATAGATAAAGGGTACAGATTTTCACAGGCTGGCTGTTTCCATGAAGCTGCACAAAATGCAGGGGACATGCAGGCATCCTGAAGATTGTGACAATCCATTTCAATGGGGATTGGGTAACTATTAGTCTTTTTATCTTTTTTACAGAATGCCTTGGACAATGTACAGGTAGTTTTTTAGAAACAGTACAGTTAGAAAGGATCCTGAATAGCATTCAGATATCACTCCGAAGGGTGTATTACACATGCCTGGATTAGACAGTCCTTACTCAGCTGAAACTACTTCACGGGAAGAGGAAAGTTATGTAGGAATGTCCATGAGCTGGCAGTTGGAGAGTTCATAGGGTTGCCACCGCTCCAGGATTGTCCTGAACTCTCCAGAAATTAAAAATTCATCTTTAATTAAATATTATGTCATGTGATGAACTCTTTGTCCAACCAAAATTGGCAACCCTAGTTCCAGAGGGAAAGTCCATTATGGAAAGGAAATATGGGCTTTACAAAGTGTTAGCTGTCTCCCAATCATTGTGATGAACCCATGTTTTTGGGGCACCTGCATGCATGGTCATGGTATTTTCCCAGAGGGCCAGCCCCATGGCACTAATTCCCAGGACACACTTGCTCGCAGCATGACAATTCCCTGAGGCAAGGATTTTTTCTAGAAGATGAACAAACCAGGCAAGTAATTTATATTCCCAACTTAAACTCTGTGAAATATTATAACATCCCAGTCTCATCTGCCCGTTGTCACTGATATGCCCTTCTTTTGTGTTTTTTTCCAGGTTCAAAAGTTCCCAGATTAGCATAGGTAAGTATGTTGGTGTTTACTGCTTCCTGAAGCAATCTTTGTGTTTCAGGGCATAACTTTATCTCCAGCTGAGGTCAGGATGAAATTCACTCTTAGCATAAACTTGCTCAATTAGCCCTGGTGTACACAAGAAAGTTGCACCAGTTTATTAAACTAAAAGCTGTTTTAAAACAGTGCATACCCCAATCTGGACAGTCTCTTGTTTTGCTTTGGGTGGCTTATTTAAAATTAATTTAAACCTATTCCTGATTAATTTTAGAATAAACTGAAATAAACCTAGTTTAATCCCAAATAAAGTGTCCACACACGAGTTTGCACTGGTTTAACTTAATCAGTTTAAAATCACAACTTTAATTAACCAGTGCAACTTATGCTGGCAAACTCTAAGAAACATATTGCTGACATTTTTCTAATCTTCATCTGAAGCGTTGTCATTGATCTGTCAGACTCAAAACCCTGGTCCATTTGTCCTTTCTGGAATAACAATCCTTATGCTCCAAGTCACTAATTCTTTTTCTCTCTTCTCTCAACATTTCTCCAAATGATCAATGAACCCTTTTAGTTACATGATTACATCCCATACATAACACATTTATTCCCGTACTGAAACCTGAAAAGACTACATTTGCCTTAAAATGCAATTAAAAATTCTTTACTCAGTTTTTGCATTCAAAGAATTTTTGTTCAACACTGTAATGTTCTTAATGTTGCTTAAAAATGTATAGTTCCATTTTACTGTTATTTTCTTCCCCACCACAATTACTATTTTTTCCTTCCCAGCAATATTTCACACTATTTTTCATAATGCTATCCAGGGAACCTGTTAGCTAATCATACTTTATCTGCAAATATTTTTGGTAATGAGAACATTTGTAAGACATGTAAAATGTAACTCAATTTTCTCCTTTCTTTTTCAGCCTGCAGTTCTTGACGTTTGTAGCCACCTCGTAGCCTGTTGCTCACTGAGTGGCTTGTCTGGTTCGTCGTTCTATATCTTCAGGATGCCTTCGGCTCTGTTATACTGCAGTCTCTCCTGAAAACGTCCAGTCTTTCTGTGCTCTGAACTGGCTTTTACAGCTCTCCAGCCTTGTGGCTTCTTCAAGAATCTCTGTCTGGCTTCTTACCGTCCTCTCATCTGTTCAAATCTTGTAGAGAGCAGCTCTGCTAGCTCCCTAAATGACAATTGTGTCCTCCAGGAATCTCAGCACTCAGACTGAGATAATGGCTCCCATTCCCTTGAAACTTCAGACTTCTTGCCTTCAGAAGCTAAATGCATAATTTTCACTTTGGCTTCTGAAATAGGCCTGAGCCCATCTAGGGTGATCGGTCATCCTGCTTCTCCATGCTTTGGTGCTTCTTCCAGCCTTGGATTAGCTCCCTGGACTTGGTTCAGCTTCCAGTTCTTCTGGACACAGTAACAGAGAAACAATAAGAGCCATAACAGGACAGCAGCCTTTCTGCTTGGAACCTTAAAAATGTAACTGCCATACTACGAACACCAGATTCCAGTAGCTTCTCTATTGATTGTTGTGCCTACTCTTGCCCTTCATTCCTTGGTTAGACTGTCAATCACACTGTCTGCTCTGTCTGGAACTTTCTTATTGGGCAATGTTGTTCTTACTCTGACATTAGGTTTAGCCCTCCAAATCTACACAGCCAGAGCCCAATCCTGCAAGGTGCTGAACACCATCAGCCCTCAGTGATATGAAGGTGTGCAGCCCCTCTGAGGAGCAGTCACTTCATTAGGTTTAGTAACATTTTGGGGGTACTATTTTCATATCGTCAATGTTTAAATTACTCCTCTTTTTCTGCAAGGTGTGTCAATTAAACCTTCTCACCAGTGATGTTAAATGGCACCTCTTTCTATAATGTTAGCTGAAAACATGAAGCACTTTATATTACTACATATGCAGTGGGGCAAGTCCTGCTTTTTTGACTTCAAATGTGAGGACAGAATTTGTCCTAGTATGTTGTGCGATCGTGTAATGAAAGATGCTAGTGTAATGCATACTGTACATGCGAGGGGGCTGAAGTAAAGTCGCTGTGAAATTTACCTATGAATTTCCTGAGCTTTGAGTAATTAAAAACTCGTACCTAATATTGCCTTAATGTACTTATTTGAGGGGGGGGCTTGCTCACATTATACCTAGGTATGTGTTTAAACTCTGCAATTTGTGACACTGAATATAACAGATAAGGAAACAGTACCAGACACTCAGTGGTGCGTCTAACCATGTTTCCTCAATGTTCTTAGAACCACCTCCTCTCCCTTCTCTCTGCATGACCCCTGCGGATCGAGGCCTTTGCAAAGCCAATGAGAAAAGATTCTTCTATGATCACTCAACAGGAAAATGCCATCCATTTAGCTACAGTGGGTGTGGTGGGAATGAAAATAATTTCACTTCCAAAAACTCATGTCTGAGGACCTGTAAGAAAGGTAGGGAAATCAACAGAGCAAAGAGGTTAAGATTCTGCTGTCCAGAGCCTGAACATTTCATGCAAGTGGGTATGCTGAAATATAACAATGAAAAGATAACAAAAACGTGCTATGATTCCAGCAAAGACTTGCATATTAGATGTTTTATAATTGATCAAATAAAATACGCCTATATTACAACAAACATTTAAGCAGTTGCTCGATCCATTAAATTCAGCAAACGATTATCTCCACAGCACAGTATGTTGTAATGTTAATTGGAATTACATGTGTGCATCAAGAAGAGAATACGGCCTTCTTTTAGTAAAGCGTTTAAGCACGTGATTCACTTTCAGCCTGTAAGTAGTTCTGTTCCGTTGAAATTAATAGGACAAACTCACATGATGAAAGCACTTTACTGAATCAGGGTCTTAAGGCCAGATTTTCAAAGGTGTTTAGGCACCTAAAAATCCACATAGGTGCTTCTGAAATTCCCAATAGGTAACTAACTTCTCTTGATTGCTAACTTGCTTAACCACTTTTAAACATCCCTCTAGGTCAGTGGTTCTTAACCTAGGGTGGACGCACCCCCTGGGGGTCCAAGATGCCCTTTCTGGGGGTGCAAGACATGCCAGATTTTTTTTAGAAGGTAAATCATCGAAAACACAAATTAAGCACAGGCACATAAGTACAACTACTTTATTTCATCAAACCTAGGTGTTCGTTAAAAAATGTATAATGTTAATAATTACAGTAATATACAAACAAAAAATATATCTAGGTTTAAAGAACTGACCTACTTCAACGATTTTAGATAAGGGGTGCGAGAACATATTTTGCGAGCCCAAGGTGTGCAGGCTGCAGTAAAGGTTAAGAACCACAGCTCTATCCTCATCTTTAAGAACCTAAATACCTTTGAAAATCTGGTTCTAAATGCTTAGCTGTTATAAAATCCAGACATATTTAATACCATGCTGTGCCAACAAGCCCCAACTGCACCAGGTAGCAAGGGATCAGTTTTGTAAAATCAACTCGCTTTTGGGTTTGCTCCTTTGTCACTGTGGGAAAGAAGTGCTGATGTGAAATCTCAAGACTCTTACACAAGTTTATTCTGTCTCTGTCTTCCCTTCCTGAACACTGGAGTAAATAGGAGAGCATACTTCCCCCCATATTGTAACATGGCTCCCTATGTTCACAATCAGCATAATAATAATGGTGGTAAAGCAATCTTCACTGGAACAAATAAAATGGGGATGCTCCAATCAATGTGATTTCGGGACAAGACATCCACTTTACTGCCTGTGCACAAAGGGCCAAATTGTGCATTCAGATACACATGTGAAAGTCAGCCCTATACAGAAGGTGAGCGCAAACCCTATGCACTGCTGAAGCCCTCCAAATAGGGCATCAATGTGAGACTTATGTGGCACAGGGCCTCGTGTTGATCTCTGTACAGGGATGAATTTCACCCATTGACTTCATTAGAAGTTTCATGTGTGGCTCTCAGAGCAGAATTTGTTCCATAGAACATCTACCTTACAGCAGAATATTGCAGGTTTTTTTTTCAAAAGATTGGAGTCATTAAGAAATATTAGGCCGAATTCTGCTGTCACTGATCCAGCTCTCATTACAGGCAATGGGACTCTTGCCATTGACTATAGTGGGCTTTGGATCAGGGCCACTTACAGTGCTGTAAATCAGAGTTAACTCCTTTTTAGAGTCAATGGAGTTACACCAGTGTATGTAAGAGCTGAATCAGGCCCATGATCCCAGCTGATCGCACACATTCTGCTTTAAGCTACACCAGTGTAAATCTGTAGTAACTCTAGTATGGAAGTACACAGGTGTAACAGAAAGCAGAATCTGGTCCTTCTTTATTTTCATATGATATGGATGTCTTATTTGGTACAGTGTGTAAAATTAATTTTTGTTTGCCATTAGGTTTCAGTAAAAAACAAGGACGAAGAAGCTTAATGAAAAACAAGCGAAAAAGAAAGAAACAGCTGTTGAAGCTGACGGAAGATGAAATCATCATTGAAAGGATATAACTTCCGCTTTTTTAAAAGAGAAATGTGAAGTACTCCATTATCTTTTATCTGTGAACGAAAGCATTAACAACAGCATTTTTAAACTCCTTACTGTACCGATCATTTGATTATGCATTATTGGGCGGCTTATCTATTTTGTTTTGTATTCCTCATTCATGTGTGCTAAGCGATCAGCATTTAATTTTTTTTCGGATAAACATAGTTAAAAATGCAGTTTGGCAATGTACACTCGCCAACGGAGCTGAAGCAGGACAAAACAGACTGTGGGTGTGTATCTGAGCCACAATGATTCAGAGATCAGGCAGGCTTCACTTAGTCTGTTTTATTGTCTTGTTTGTCTTCCTCTGGAAACTTTCTTCTCGAAAGGAAGTAAAATGCTTTTTATATAGGAGCATGAATAATTAATTCCTGAATACAGATAAAAGGCTATTGCTAAAAAGAGACACTGGGCCTGATTCTGATCTCATTTATTATATATTCTGTAAACCAGGTCTTAACTCTGCTGGAGTCCATGGAGCCAGACTGGTGTAAATGGGGTGTAAGATCAGAGTTAATCCCACTAAGACCACAAAGAGAATATTCAAGTCATAAACAGGTGGAGAAATGTCACTGTGGATCTTCACAAAGCCCAAAGTATATCAGGGACACAGAGCTCTACAGTTGAAGTCATCAAGCCTCACCTTGTTGTGGCAATGGAGACATGGCTGGCAAGATAATAGTTCCCAGTAAAGCAAGTCTATCTTTGTCTATTTAAAGACAAAACAAAAAATTGTAAGCAAGTTGGTCACTTTAAAGATCTCATGACATGTCCTGTCCCTCTGAAAATATAATAGATGCTGGATAGGTTTGGGCTGTTTTTTTTGTTTGTTTGTTTTGTTTTTTAAAAAGAGTATTTATCATTTCCATATGTTTTGCTTTGAATACAATGTCTTTGTGCCACATGGCAATAAAGGCTTGGCATATATAAAAGTGAGCTGGTTTTCAGAATACTTATCTTAATTGATATGGCCCTACTTCCATGATATGTGAGCCCATCACACTCTTAAATGTATCTATCTTTCCTCACTATACTTTGAGCCATAGGAAATTGCTCTTATCACTGATTTACAGACAGGGAATTGAAACAGAGAGAGAAACTAAAGGCCAGATTTTTGAAGGTATTTTGGTGCCTAAAAATGTAGATAGATACTTTGAAAAATCCCAGTAGCTGCCTATCTGCATTTTTAGGCACCAAAATACTTGACCCTATGTGACAGACTGGTTCAAGTCACACAGAAAATTGTTGCAGAAAAAGGAACTGAACCTATATCTGCTATGTACAAGGATAGTATCTCAGCCACTGAACCATCCTTCTGTCTAGTATGAGTTGTCTGAGTGATTTCAGAAGCCTATACTTTTTGTATTATTTGTCCTCTGCTACATTTTGTGCTACTCAGCCTGCTTTGAAAAATACTTCTAGGACTGAAATATTCGCTGAAAAATATGATGCCTTATTCTTGTATCTTATATAAACCTCTGTGAGGAGCAAAGAATCATAATGTGATAACCGCTTGACTGGACCAAATTGAGCTCTTCTTCACCAGTGTAAATCCAGAATAACTCCAATAACTAGTGAAGATCAATAGTGTCGTTTCTCCCCACGTGTAATTTGTTTTATGGTACTAATGGGTCTGATTCTGATCTCACTTACTGCAGTTCAAAGTCTACACTGGGGTAACTGACAGCATAACTTGCCCCAGCAATCACATTATGACTGTACTCCTCAGTCCCAGTGAAGCATGTTAGGATCTTTGGATGAAAGATTCAGTAAAAATGTTAGTTTTTATTTTAACGTATACTCGGAAAATCAGATGAAAATATGTTAAATCAAACCTAGAATGAGAAACATATTCAGTATTATATAAGGAAACTTAGACATAAATTGTGCAGATTATTAACTGCATTGTATTGGAGCAGATAACTTTATTAGACAACTGGGCAAGTTAGTAATGATAAGTGCAGTTAGAAGACCTGATCTTGCACGGTTACTCAGACGAAACTCCCATTGGCCTGGTTCTCACTTACGCTATGGGCCATTATAGCACTCTGGCAATATCATTTATACTCCCTTTAAGGCACCATTACACTGCCAGAACAGTATAAAGGGGCCCTAGTGTAAATGAGCATCAGGCCCCTATTCTTTAGTAGTAAGAGTACGGTTCTCAAACTAGCAACAATTCTAAAATGGATTTGCATTATCCATTCTTAGGGAAAATCTTTTCTTTTTCATCAAGTCTGCTCCATGGCTGCCATTGCAATCCCAGGGTGTCACCATTTGCAATGTTGAGACTGTAAAGGAGCTTAAAGTAATGGGACCTTCAGTAGTATGTAAATCAGACAAATATTGGTTTCACCTATTACTTCATGTACTAAGAAAACCTATTGCAAGTGGATTAATTGTGTATGCTTCTTCTTCAATCCAAAACATTGCTACTAAAGTGAAAGCTGAAATCAGACTTTCACTTTATGCAAAACCCTGTCTTTACTGTATGGTTTTTATAAAAGTGCAAATCTGCTAAATATTGTTTGCAATGTTATTAGCCCTGTTGTCTTTTACTGTAATAACCATGAGTTTCATGAAACATTGTTCTCTTTTTATCCATGCATTTGTTTCTGTATGGTAATCTGGATTTTGTAGCATAGTAATAAATGGAAAAATTTATGTTGGTGTTTTCTTATAATGCAAAATATTCTCTTAAAAGCTTCATAATTAAATGGCTCAATTTGGCAGAACATCAATTTGATTAGTTCACACCACTAACAAGACAATGCAGGAATTGTTTACATTTTAAATCTATTTTTCCCTTCTGCCCAAATAAGGAGAGTGGCTATTCACTTGGGAAAGTGATCCAGATAAAGGATCCACTCCTGGATTGTACGGTGCTTATTACTGTGAGTAGCCCCACTGAAGGGATCACCATGGATCAGCCTGCAGGTAAGAGGATGGGCAGTTGACAGAGGGCAGCCCAAGGAAGGAGTGAGTGGGTATGAAGTATTGTTGACACCCCCTCTTCCCTTGGGCCTTGGCTTGCCACTGATTCCCCCAGGGGATTGGAGTATTGTGCTCATTATGGGGAGTTAAAGCCAACACCACTTCCTGTGTGATGCACCACGTCATAAAAAACACTATGTGCAGCGGTAAGTACTTGCAGGATTGGTCTGTCTATGGTAAAAATAGCAACAAGCTTTTTTAAAAAGATGAAATATTTTAAATATACAAAACTGGTCCTGTTTTCTGAAGCGTTGAACCCATGAAGCCTCTGCCTCTCCGCTTGAAACAAGATCACTTCATTCTCCTCCCTTCTCTGCCCCAAGGAATCCTGACATCAGGTTTCCTCAGCTGCTGACTGTCCACAGAACCCTGCTTAAAGGGACATTCCCTCTACAGGATGAAGGGGAGGGAAAGGTGGTCATTTGGCATGTTAAAGTCTACTGTAACCTGGGGCTATCTTTCATTTATGCCCGGAGCTCTGCAGTGTTGGTGGGGGGTGATGTCCACCTGCTTCTCTCCAGCCTGATTTTTGCTCCCATATCAACCCCCCCCCCAACCCCCCATGTGCAGATCAACAGTGCATGCCACACTGTTTAGAGACCGGCCCATTGTTATTAGAATTGTATTAATGATAAGATTACATTTATTGTGCTTCTTTCATACTGAAGAGGATCCTTTGCTGCTTTACAAACCATATCTATGAGAACATTGCAGTAGGTAAGCAAAATAAGGGCTGTGTGTGAAGACCACACTGTGCACCACAGGAGGAGAGGGTACAGAGATGGTATGAAGCTCAATGTGGTGTTCTTCCACAGTCCAGGGTGATTCCCATGGTTGGCATAAATTACAGCAGCCTGGAGAATTTGACTCTTAAGTGTTCTCCATTGGAAAGAAGAGCAATGAATTGAAGAGTAGGATCAATAATGTTAAGTGACTCAGCAGTATCCAGTGTTTCCATCCAGAAAAAGGAGTTGAGCATTATCAGACAGACAGGTATTGCACAGCTGGGGTGAAATCCTGGCCTCATAGAAGTCAATGGCAAAACTCCCCTTGATTGCAATAGGACCAGGATTTCACCCCAGAAGAATGTGAACCATCTGTCTTTGAATGTGCAGGATTTGGGCATGCATCAGTCATCTGGGAAGTGTAACTACAGTTCCCCTCCACCTATCCTGTTTCGTTAAGCCGTAAGAGCTAGTATTTCATCTTTTAAAAAATCTTTCTTCACATCCCATTTAACATAGGAAAAGACTCATGTTCCCACAAAGTAATCCCTTAGTGGCTATTTATCCTTCCGAGGGAAAGCCACTACAGCCTGATCTGTCTGTCCCCTGATATAATCCACAGCAGAGCTTCCTTTCATTCTCCTTTCTCTCATTCACACAGCGCCTCTTCCTCTGCTCACTGTGATACCCTCAGAGCAACTAAACTCAGAGTAATCAACTGTGATGAAGTGGGTATGTTCTTACTGTTTTGTCTGAATACTGTGTGTGCCTCAGTTTCCCTTATGTGTTATTCAAGTATCTGAGTGGTGGGACAAGGGTGTGTGATCATTGCAGAGACCCCTAAGGGCAGGTGTGACTGCCAACTGTCTGCCTGGGCACAGAGGGAATGGTATCCTGTATCTGTATCCTGGTAACTGATAGCCAAGGATACAGAGCCAGTTGGAGGAGATGGAAAACAAAGTGAGACATGCAGGCCAGGTGACCTGTTTACCCAGGAAAGAGACAAAGTAAAGAGATGGGCAGCAGCTCGTGACTGAGGCTGGCTGCTGGAAGCTGGTCAGTCTCCTGGTTTGGAACTCAGGGGATAGCCCAGGGTTTCCCCCAAGATGGAATTTTCTGAATCTTCCTGCTTTCTGTACTAACAAGATCTGTTCTGTGCTGTGTTCCCATCAACTAATAAACTCTTCTGTTTTCCAACGCTGGCTGAGAGTCACCTCTGACTGCAGAGTTGGGGTGCATGGCCCTTTGGGGGGTGTAAGGCTTCCCCAGGTGTCCCATCCAGGTGGACTCGCTGCAGGATGCTCACTGTGTGAACAGGGGTGCTGAATGCTCCAGGGTCAGACCCAGGAACAGGCTTCTTGCCCTGGTTAGAATGTGCTCTGAGGGAAAACACACTGCACTAGAATCATGCCTGACTTCATTCAGAGCTGTTTCAGAGCACCAGCACTGTGACTCTGTGACACCAACAGGTTACACTTGCTCCACAAAGACAATTAAAAGTGAAGGATGAATCTTTATTGGATAACAGAGTTGGTTGGATGGAAGAAATAAAGGGATCTAGGCCAAGGTTACAAAAATCAGAGAACTGAATGCTATATCTTAGTGACACCAATAACCATATTCCTGGCATTGAATATAGTTCATCAATTCCTTTCTTTAGCCAGAATCCATTCAGATTATTTTGAAGGAAACTTAGACTGTGTTCAGAACTTTCATTTTCTTTTCACTTCTTAATTCTCTTAATATACTCACCCCATCACGTTTACTACTCTTCTAATCTGTATTCCCTTTCCTCCATTCTACTTATTTTTCTCTTAGTTTTCTTCTCTCTCCAGCTTTTTCCCTCTGTTCCACCCATTCCTTTTTCCACTGCCATCACACCTGCTTTAAGAACCAGTACATTTCTTTAAATTTTAATAAGATGTCTGCCCTTCCAGATTCAATGTGTTCCTGCATATTAACCTGCAAGTCAATTTTGTTCCTCACAGCTATTTCCTTAAGGTGTTATCATCATTTTAAAATTGGGTTAGTTTAAAAATAAAATGAAATGTAGATAGATCTCAGGAAATAATTAATGAAAATTCTCATGCTTTGTTTCTATAAAACTGGGTACATTAGAGATCAGTGAACTTCAAAGAGTTTGGAGGGTTTCTTTGAGAAAGTACCCATGTTGTATCCATAACCTTTTCTGAACATACAGCAGAGCATTTCGTCTGCAAAACAAATCTGGAAATCTATCAAAAATAGTCTCTCGTTGGTCTAGAGGTAGCTCATAGTTTTAATCAGGAAGAAAATAACATGTGAACAGCATGTGTTTGGTCTTAGTATTTCTGCTCATGACTAGAACCAGAAAATGCCTAAAAATGGGTGGGGAAGAAAGTTACCTGAACTT
Source organism: Chelonia mydas (assembly GCF_015237465.2). Classification (NCBI taxonomy): domain Eukaryota; kingdom Metazoa; phylum Chordata; order Testudines; family Cheloniidae; genus Chelonia; species Chelonia mydas. Next base: position 49,697,620 of record NC_051251.2, on the reverse strand, counting down.
TTTTCAAACCTCATTCATGTTCACATTGTGTTTGGCCTAACAAGTTGTATAATTTCTTATATTATCGGAAGTGGTCTGTGCAGCCCCTTCCATCAGCTATGTTTTAGTCATTCAAACTATGAAATGAAAACTGATGTTTAAATGATGTATGGGTGAATGCTGAACACTAGATGGCAGCTTTACACTGCACATATCATAGTCTTCTAGGTAGCTAGAGAGTAATGTTTCCCCTGCCCCGGTTTAAAAAGGTTTTCTCCAGTATAGTTCATAGCTGTTAACATGCTATAAAAACTTGCTTGTATCTTGTTTCTTATGCTTGGTTGATTCACATAGTGTTATTACTCCATATGTTTTGGCAGAAGAGCTCTGGATTAGCAAATCTTTGGTGCACAAACCTTTTCTGTTTCACTTACTATATAATGGTAGGGTCACAAAACTCTTTTGGCTGCTCAGATTTATGTTTAAACCTCAGACCTGATGATCCAAGATTTTTCCTATCAAGTTAATCTGGATCATCACGTCTTGGGTGTAGTCATAAGGCTGAGACCCTTGACAGATTTTGATGGTCCTACCACATTTATAGTAAGGTAAACATTGCTGGAGCATTTCATTTAAAAAAATGGTAGGAAAGAACATTATTTGCCAAAGAGAAATTGTGAATTTTAGAGGTGTTCAGGTAATAAAATACTCACTTCTTTGTCTACTACTCTGTGTCCATGGACAATTCTGCTTGCTTGGGTTAGTGTGCAGTATTGCTTCCCAAAAAGAAAGAATGAAAAGATCAATCTACATAACTACAGTACTAATTATTATTTTCCGGTGTGTTTTGCATAGATATTTATCATGACCAAGAACTAATTTCACATCAATGTTCAGGTTCAGATTGCTTCTCCTTATTTTCTCGCTCTTTATAGCCCAGCAGTGCTGCTAGAGAACAGGGTCTAGACACTTCCATATTTCCATGATACCACTTCCTTTTAAAACTATAAGCCAGTTTTACACTAGGGTAAGGCCATTGTCCTGAGTGGAGTTACTCTTGATTTACATAAGTGTGAGTTCAGAATCAGACCCAGCGTCTTGTTTATTTTTGCTTGCATTGGCCAGTAATTTAGCATATCAATTCTTAGTCTGAGTGTGTTTTGTTTAAAAAGACATACATTGATCGTACTTTATTCTTGAACAATTCTCACATTAAGACCTCTGCAGCATTTAGACACAAATGAGTCAGATGACCGTTAAAGTCCCAATCCTGCAAATACTTATCTCATGAGTATCTTTACACAGGTGTGTGGTTTCATTCAATTCAATCGCACTACTTGTGTGTGACAGTTAGCAGGATTGGAGTCTAAGACTTCTTGAGCTCCCATTTGTTTTGGATTACAGCAATGTCATTTACATTTTCAAAATATCTATTGATTTGGGAAGCCTACAGGTTTGGGTGGCCAGTTTAGTATACCTTAAATAGGCTTGATATTTTGAGGACAAGTCATCAGCATCTCAGAAAGTCACATGCCTGTTCCAAAATCTATTGAAGTTAGTGGAAAGATTTACATTAACCTTTGACTCAAGTTCTAAACTCATATGTTCTCAAGAATTCTCAAGCGGGGCAACCAAAAATTAACATTTCTGAGATCACTAGCCACTTTGGAAAATGTAGGTCTGAATTCTGTCTAGCAATGATTCACATGGCCAATTTTATTTTAATTTACCTTGATATTTTCTCTTGCACTCATGCAATCTCAGTTTTATTTTATTTTATTTTTTATTTTTTGCAACTGAAAAAAAAAAAGGGGGGGGTGAGACAGTAACAGCCTGGTAGTTTTAATTTAATATTTGTCTGCATGTGGAGATTTGATTCTGATCTTTAACATAATTTTATTCTTCAAATATTAAACTATTTCTGGGTATGTCTTCTCAGCACTTAACAGTCAAATGCCTAGAGCAACATACAGTGCTGTCATCTGTAGAAAGGATTCCGTCAGAGACGGTCAGGTCACTGAGGTAGTAAGGAATAATGCAGCTATTGTCTTACATTCTTTGTTTATAAGTAAAGATTTAGGTTGGTTTATTTATCTCGAACTTGTTTTAAACTGGGCATGCTCCACTGAGTGGATATGTGAAAAAACAAGCAATTAAGCCCCCTTTTTGGAACAGAATGAATATTTTCAGATTCACTTCAAGGCACTAGTTTATCTGGATGGCAAGTTTCAACAGATCTCAGTGAAGGTGAAAGTAAACTAGCTTTCACTAGGAACAATACATTTGGATACCACATGAAACATGTCAGTGTTCAGGCTGTCTCCAGTTCTTGTCTGGGAATATTAGAGGAGCATTGCTTTCTGGGGGTGTGCTATTTGAGAAAGAAAGAAATTTAATACTAAATGCAGGCGGGGTCAGAGTGATGTAACAGGAAGCTCTGATGTTTCCCTTCTGCTGCTGATCACTTACAATCTGACAACCCTTCCAATTCTCCTCAGAGCAACCCCTCTCTCCACAGAAGACCAGAAGTAACCTCTTACATTTGGATCATCAGGCTCTGATAAACTGGATTTATACCCAGCTTGCAGGATCAGATTGTAGGTCTTTTATCATTCTCCACCTTGCTGGGGGGAGGGGGAGAATCACACTGTTTCATAAATTGAAAGGCAAAAATCAAATTGAGATCCAAGAATTTATTTGAATTTTTTTTCAAAGGAACTGTGTTTGGTGAGTACAGATTAAAACAGATTTACTGTATTAAATAAGAGTGACATCTCTGTGGCATCTGAATATACTTATCAAAATGGATATTAATATTATAAGGAGGAACTGCTTGCTTTTTAACCTGAGCATATTGGTAATCTGCAGAGGTAGAGCTATAAGAAAAAAAGTCTTTGTTTATGTTTTTTATTGAACAAATGCTGAGCTGATTTTATAACTGATATTATTGTTAAAATATTTAACAAATTTATCAAAAGTTGTATTGGTAAAAAGAATGATACAAACAAGACACCCAAGTCAGCACTTAAAGGATTTTTTCACAAACCCTAATATTAGCTGATCAGGTTTCAGAATTTGCATCTGGAGAGGATTAGGGCTTTACTGGTTGGGAAATAGTCCTTAAAACTAATTCAGGACAACTGGGGTTCTTGCAAGAGAGGAAGAATTAAGTGATAAAAGCAGAGCAGTTTTCTTTACTGGATTTTCATTGTTATTGTACAGGAGAAAGAGATTACATCTGAGTTAGACCAGAATGACTCCTTGCTGCTTTATAACAGAATTTAAAAGGGTTTTGTCATTTTTAAGGAAAAAATAACTCTGTGTTTGTCAGTTTTTGGTGAGGGTATTTTTCACCCTTCTTTTTTTCAATGTTTCTTTTCCCTGTGTGTGTGTGGGGGGGGTTAAATTTTGGTTTGGGGGTGGGGGGGTTTTGGTGGTTTAGTTTTTTCTTCGGTGTTGATCAGTTTAAAAAAATGTTTCCTCCTTTCCCCCACTTATTAAACCATTGCAATGTGGAAAACTGGAAATGTATGATTGGAGTGGGTGCATTTTTGTATAAAGGGTTAAGCTGACACTAAAGTTCGGTATCTATCTTGTTTGCCCTAGAGAGGATATAACTTTCTAATTTAGAAGTAGTATTTCCTGTCTGTATCCATGAAGCCACATTCCTATGATCAGTTACCTTTGTTAGTCAATTGCTGCATGTGTGTATAAGTATGATGGCGGGGGCGCGCTGGTATCATGGATCAAAACCCCCGTGAAAATGTATGCTAGTACTGGAAATCTATGTTGAGAAATAATAGCAGTAACAGTGTAAATAGGAGAGACAAATGAGACATTGTCCTGCAATAATTCAGTTAGCCCCTACTCACATTTTGAAGGTAAATCATAGAAGCGTCTGTGTTGTTACTATCTTACCTTAATAAATTCACATTTAATACCTGGGGCCAGGCTCAATCTGCTGCAAATGAGAGTAATCTTCATATATCATGGAACCTAGTCACTCATTTGCAACTGTGGGGGATTTAACAATTAAGTATGATGCTTTATAAATGGCTCAGTTATGCTCTCAGCTACACTGCCTCTAAATCTAGAGTAATTCCATTGAAATCAAAGGAGTTACACTTATCTAGATCAGCATGACTGATAGTCGGCTTTATTGGCTGCATCTTTTCTTTAAAGCTGTGGTTTTCAACCTTTTTTTTTATTTGCAGACCCCTAGAAAACTTCGACTGGAGGTACAGAGCTCTTTGGAAATCTATTGTCTGCTTATATAGTTGAATTCTGTTCAGTTCGTTTTTAGTTTGTCTTTCGCAGACCCCTTAGACGTAGTCTGCAGACCCCTGTTGAAAACCACTGCTTTAAAGAACACACAGAAATCGGCAGCATGAGGGAGGATGTGTTCAGCTGTATGTTGTGTATTACTTCACATATATTTTGCATGTGTGATTAATGTAGTAGTTCAGACATGGTAATACTATCTATTGTAGGCACCATGTTTTAGCCAGTTACTGTATTTAATTGTATGATTCTGCTTCCACTGAGGTCAAACTGTCAGTGATCCCAGGATCAGTCCCAAACTCGCAATAGGTGTGGGGCAAAAGGCATTTAGAGTTGATAAAATCAAACAATAAAAAAATACAGAAATCAGTGCTAATGTTGTTTTAATTAACTGAATACTAGAAATAATTGGATACAACAACTGTTTCCGCTAAATGGTTTAGGCTCCAATCTTTCACAAGCTTAACTTTGCTCAAGTGAGTAGTACCAGAGATTTCAGTTGGACTACTCAAACGTGCAACATTAAGCGTGTGTGTGTTTGCAGGAGCAAGGCCCTAATCAAAAATGATTAGCATATTTTATACGCGATAACCTGCCAGTGATGCTGAGCAATTTGGCTCAAATGATTTGATGTACAAAAGAAAGGTATTAAGTACACCTGACTACAAACCAGGGGTAGGACCAAATTCTGTGGTACTCAACATTCAGATTCTCCCAGGCTTATTCAAGCTCAGTGATATCGTGCTCTGGGATTCAACGCAAATACACTGAGCCTCAGCAGGCAAAACTCTCATTGACTTCAGTGGGAGTTCTGCTCAATTTTCAAAAATGCAAGATTTCTCCCAACAAAACAACTTTTTTTTCTGATTTGGTACAACAGATAAAGTCCTGGCCCCACTGAAGTCCATGAGTGTTTTTCCACCGACCAGCATTTCACCTAAGGTGTGCATGTTATAGTCAGGTTTAGTTTTGTGCTGAGGAATTAACTGCATCACAGATGTCAGGATGTCTCCCCTTACACCGTTTTGTTTTTTTACTGACAGGCTGCTGATAGACTTTTTTTAGTAATTTCAAAAAAAAAATTATATTAATTATTCATTTTAAGTCTGAAAGTACTGAGTAAACTTATTTAATCAAAATTCAGTGGGGGTCAGATTCTGCCTGGTGAGCATTACCTTATTCTCTGAAGAGTTCCATTGATTTCAATAGGATTGCTCATGGAGTAAGTTACTACTCGACATGCGTAAAGGTGTCTGAATCCAGATAGCAGGAAATAAAGAATAAAACCGGCCTGTCCTGCCAATACTTGCTCAGTTTAGTTCTTGCAAATGTAAGTAGTTCCATTGACTGCCGTAGAACTACTCGTGTGAGGCTTCTGTAGGACTGGACCCACAAAGCTTTCATAAATCACAAAGGAAAACTTATTTGAATACTTCAGTAACTTCCTCTAAGAAAATACTGAACCCAGTCTGTTTCCAATATTAAAATATATGCAGTGATATTAAAAATATATTTCTAGTAAGTGTTATAGTATATATTAAAGATGAGCAATGTCAGTGAAACGTTAGTTTCTACATTTCTGTAGGCTACTTGATTTAAGCTTTCTTTAAGAAGTTGTTCTCTTCTGTGCATTTGTTTATAGTTATCTTGGTTTTAGTAGTAAAATTCCTTCTATGCATACTGTTTAGCTGTCATTTATGAATGTATACAGAATACTGGAATAAACTCACAGCCCAAATTCACCTCTGCTGTAAAAGCATGTACAATAACTTGTCATTGGTGTTGCATCAACTTTAGATCAAAAAGTGTACTTGATTAAGAGGTATGCTTATTGAAAACACCTTCTCTAGGCTTAGTTTCTCAGTTAGGAGGGGAAATGTTTAAGACTTTAATGTATAACGTTCCAGAATTTTGGAATTTATTGTAGCATAGCATTGTGCTTAGGAACAAGTGAATAATTCTACAACCAGACTACACTTGATTTTTTGTCAAGAAAATAGCTTTCAAATGAGAAAACCCTGATAGGTTTCTGTTGTTGTCCGCACCATGCTGTTTTTCATTCATGATTTGATTAATGATTTCTGACATAATCAGAGAAATTCTGTTTTTAAAAGATGTCATGCAAATTGGATCTAATCCGGTTTGTCTATTCAATTCCTGTGTTCTTCAGAAAAAAAAAATACGAGGCACAAGGATCAATATTTGGAATTGAATACAGTTCAGTGCCATTTTTGGTTTTTGTAAACCAGATAAAACATGGAGAATTTGTCCCATTAATGGTCAAACCCCTTTCTCTTTAAATTGTACTTATTTTGGTAGCATCAATTAAAATACTCTACAGTATCTTATTTTTAGTGAGATATCTTCAGTATAATATATATACATTACACAGAGGGAAGCAGAAATTAGACCATTCCTTATCTAATTTCTGTTTAGAGAACTCTAAACGCTCCAGAATTATAAATATGAATTAAATTAGTTTTCATTGAGTATCTTTGCTTTTGCAGCATTTTCTTTGTTCTATTCTTGAAACAGAAGCAGACTTGGAAGAGTTAACTTTTGCATTTTCAATCAAAGTCTTGTTTTCTCAGTTATTTCTCATGCATATCTGCCTTTGGTTCCTCTGGCTTGTTTATGGTGTTTACATTTTCCCAGCAAAGCTATTCTTTTTTCTGCCCTACCTCTGTGCAAACACTTTTAATCATTGTTACAGTATGTATTGTCCAGTAGGATTAGAGTGATTTATTTAGAGCAGCTTTTCCAGGATAAGATACAATTGAAATTCATTATTTCTAAAGTGAACTAAGTTTTTTTGAAAAATGGCTTGACTTAAACTAAGTAATGTGTTTACTGCACCTCAGATGATATAAATCAGCATATCTCTGTTCAATTCAAAGGAAATGTCCCATTTTACACCAGCTGAGGATCTGTTCCAAGAAGTTCAGATTGCTTGGAACATCGTTAAACCATACCTGACAAATAAACAACTAATGGAATGTTAGAAGATGTCAATTGATACATGGTTAGATCCTGCAGGTCTTACTCAAGCAAATTCCCCCTGAGTTCAAGGAGAATTTTGTCTGAGTAAGAACTGCAGAATATAGCTTGTATTAGCCAGGCTCAAACTGGAATACCAAGTACTATGAATTAAACACAGTGATGATTAAACTTTTTTCTAAAGAATATTCTATAGACATTTTTATTTTTAAAGCAATGATCTCTTTAGTGTTTAGTAAATTATATTTACTCTTAATAGTCTAATTGGTACCATAGTAATTAAAACCCTTCTTTCAACATTATCGAGAACTCTTTAATGCTAATTCCATATTTGAAAACTGCAGGAACTGTAGTAGTACGGAATTACATAAAATGGAACTCGTTATATTCTTATTTGTCTCTTTTGTGTGTATAATGATGATGGCTGTTATAGAAAAACATTGTAGGTAATAACTGATTTGAGTGCATTAAGCTATTGGTTAATCAATATACTTTGGTGAGTGGAGGGGAGAACCTAACACCAATTAAAATATTGTGCTGGGATCTCCTTTGCAGTTAGATTTGTATAAATATTCATTTGTTTTGAGATTTTTAAAAATATTTATTCCCATCTGTTTCTGATGACAGCAAAAATGTAATTTGTTTCCAACATCTTACATCCAATAATTCTCTTTTGATGTATTTCAATGACTATCTTAACAGAGTGAGCCCCTTACCCTGCTTCGCCATGAATGGGATTGTGTATTTCAGTGGATACCTGCTATACACAGAAAAGGAAATTGTTGTATAGTCTTATTTTACTATATAGACATACCTTTTCAGGGATGATCGTGCAGCCTTCTGTATAATGGGGACATCCACCCTTCAGTTCATTGAATCCAGCAGGTGTCACTGTGGGGTCTAAAAGTGAGAAATATTTTAGAAACTAGTATAAATCTGAGATTTGGGTGCAGAATGTACAATTGAAAAATGTTCCCTTTCTCAGGCATTTTCCAAGATGATTTCTCAAGCATGCCATTTTGCATCTTAGGATATTTTGTTTTGCTATATACCATTTTACCAGTGTTCGGTATCCCTTCAGAATTTTGAAATCATGATAAAATACAACTGTAGATCTGCATCTGGTACAGGATGAGAAATTTCAACCCCAAAGCTCAGTTTTGAGTCAGGGAAGGTATTGGAGCCAGCTTTGTTTCTAATATTACTAATAGCTTCTGTGAGAGTATACTATCTGGACTCATTTTACAGTAAGTTCCAGAAGTCTTCCTTGCAAACCCAAATTCTCATTTTAGTCAGTGGGAAGTTTGGTCACACAAGTAACACATTTGCAGTTACTCTGAGCCCAGGAAGATGCTTTGCAGTAGGTTATCATAAACATGTGTTTACTGAGACAATCCATATATTGTTTTCTATTTCATTCTTGCCCAAAGTAACATAATAGCTTGTATAGATATGGCTCTTTCATTGTAAAAATATTTTGAGTAGAGGAACTTTTACACATTCTACCAATTCTACCAATCAGAACAAGAAGTCAACTCCATACTTTTGCAAGCAAAAGAGTCATGTCAGTGTGCTGCTGAGATAGTTTGAGGGCTGTGTCTGACGTGGTCATTATGTTCTGGTGGGTTTTAAGTTGGATGTATAGATTCATATTGCAATGGACAGAAGTACAGTTGTTCTCAATAAGTGCATTGCCAAAAATAATTCCTTTATGTCTACTTCTCCTATACTGTATAGGTATATTTTCCAGAGCATTTCAATTCCCCCCTCATTTAAATGATGAAGTTTCACTTTGTGGCTGTTTGTTTCCTTTATGGAGGAGGCTACAGATATTGTTGTTTATAGTCCATGAACTTAGATGGAGAAGTTATGCCCATATGACTGTATAGGGGGTACACACTGAATGGAATACCTTACTAGCCTTCTCTGGAAACCTGCTCAGCAAATTCTGTGATGCCCTGATCTACCTATAAATGAGACCAGAGCACACATGATATAAATAAATGGAAAGACTGATGAATCTCAAGACTATGCTGGTAGTTGAAAAGTTCTAAGAACAATTGGCAATACAAGCCTGTAGCTTCACTGCAAAGTTGCTGTGTCATACACAGGCCCCCTGGCAAAGAGACCGCTGTTCTTTGTGAACAATTCTCAACTCAGACCTGACAAATTCACTACACCAAACACATGCCTGGCAGAGTATTGATCCATAAAGAGTAGCATGTAAGGCATCTACAGAGAGTTCATAACTTGTCAAGATTCATAATCATTGTGAGATTTCAGTATGGGTAATATTTAAGGAATAATATAACTATCCTGAAAATATGCTTTATAAAAATAAGTTAATGACCAGGGGCTAATATGTCTTGGTGATGCTCCATCCCAGAAGGAAGGAATTGTCGCTCCACCCAGCTTCGCTGGTGGTATAATGCAACGCACATTTGCCTAGCCTTCCTTCATCCCAAGACTTTCAATGGAAAACTATCAGACATAACTGCAAACAAGGAACATTACAACTGCCAGGGAATCACCCTACCTTTGAATAAAGACAAAAGGTTGTTTCAGTACAGGCACTCTATATCCTTTTAGTGAGGAGACATCCTGAGGAGAAGGGATGTTCTTGTGAAAAACGTATCCTGATTTCTGCGAAGCCAGCCAGCCGTGGAACAGACTGAACTTTGGAGGGAAAACCTACTTTTTTAAATAGGAAAGGTAACGGTTAATAAGTTAAGGCCCAGGGGAGTGTTTTATGATGATAGTTTGCATTGTAACCATTTCCAGCAGAATTGCCACCGTTTCTGAAATACTCTCTTTCTTTTTCTATTGTGAATGCTGTGTGTTATACAGAAGTGGTGGTTTAAAGTAAAACTAGTAAACTGGGGTATCCTGCTCCTTTGGGGGCAGGGGAGCTGGGCTTTCTGTGAGTAACCAGCATCAGGGGCTGGATATCACAGGGCGATGCTTCAAAGAGATTCAGGAACTGGGTGCATCTATTGTTCCCCTGCAGGGTAAAGAGCAGGCTGGCCTAGCCTGAAAGAGAGTGCTTGAGTGGCTGCTGAATGCATCCAATGAAGTGGGCTGTAGCTCAGGAAAGCTTATGTTCAAATAAATTTGTTAGTCTCTAAGGTGCCACAAGTATTCCTTTTCTTTTAATGGGCTGGTGGTGTTAGCCATCATCGCACGGCCCCTCTCACTCGAAGTAGGGGCCGACAAGGAGACTCACAATCCTGGGTACCCCCAGAACCATCACAGGCTGTTAAATATCATTATCTTACACAGGTACAGAAATTGTAACCTCGTTAAACAGTCCTGTTTCCTTTCTCTCCCTACTCTTTTTCCTCTTTAAGCCCCCGTCCTGTTCCGTTTTTATTCTGTTCCATTTCCTTTCCTGTGATGATGTCCAGTGAGTCATTTTGCCAGGCACTAACAGGACAGCTTGACAACACTGCCAAAAGCTTATCCTATATTGGCTCATGTATATGAAACTAACCTCTGCTGTATCCTTCCTTTAAATAAAAGATAAGTGTCTGCTCTTAACACACATCTAGCTGTTGGGGAGAGGAAACCCTTTCTGCAAATAACTGTACGATGAAAAGGAGAAATTCCCAGTTGTTGCATCCTTCTTGAAAAGCCGTTCTTGAGAAGAACAGACTTATCCATTGTAACTGGACTAGGGTTGCCAACTTTCTAATTGCACAAAACCAAACACCCCTTCCTGGCCTCTTCTCTGAGGCCCCGCCCACCCCACTCGCTCCATCCCCCCTCCCTCCATCGCTCTCTGTCCCCCACCCTCGCTCACTTTCAACAAGCTAGGGCAGGGGGTTGGGGTGCGGGACTGCTTCAGCTGGGGAGGTGGGCTCTGGGGTGGGGCTGGGGATGAGGGGTTTGGGGTGCAGGAGGGGGCCCAGGGCTGGGGCAGGGCGTTGGGCTTCGGAAGGGAGTTCGGGTGTGAGAGGGGATACGGGGTCTTGGTGGCACTTACTATGGCTCCCAGCAAGTGGCCGCGAGGTACATGGGCAGCCAGGAAGGCTCTGTGCATTGCCCTCATGCCCGCAGGCACCAGCCCCACAGCTCCCATTGGCTGCAGTTCCTGACCAATGGAAGCTGCGGAGGTGGTGTTTGCAGTGGGGGCAGCGCATGGAGCTTCCCTGATCGCACCTGCACCTCGGGGCCGCAGGGACATGCCAGTCGCTTCCGGTAGCTGTGTAGGTAGGGAGCCTGCCTTAGCCCCACTGTACTGCCAACTGGACTTTTAACAGCCCAGTCAGCAATGTAAAAAACCGGGTGTTCCAGTCGAAAACTGGATGCCTGGCAACCCTAACCTGGACATGTTTGGTAAACGAGATTTTTTAACTCATGGGGAAGCTGTTAGTGTGTTATTAAAGGTTGAATGCTTAAAACAAATCATTTCAGGAGATATCAAAGCTAAGGTTCCTCTTTCAAGGTTATTTTGGTATGTTCCACTTGGCTATTTCCTATTTCTCTCTTTCTTGTTAAATGTGGTCCTTATTGCACCATATTACTCTTTACTGACCTAGTTCAGCACTGCATTTAAGCACATCCTTGAAGCCAGTGATGAGCTGCCAAAATCTTAACAACGGGTTCCCTCCTCACCCCACCAGGGGGTCGTTGCCCACCCCCGCCCCCCGGGACTCCTGCATTCCTTGATGACCCCCCAGGACTCCTGTCCCATCCACCCACCTCCCATGTCCCCTAACTGCCCCCAGAACCGGGCAGGAGGGTCTCGTGGGCCACCGTACTGGGTGCCCACCCCACCCCACCCTTAAGAGCCAGAGGGACCTGCTGGGGGGCGAGGTGGGGAGTCCCGGCGGTGCTTACCTGGGGCAGCTCCCAGGAAGCATCCGGCAGGTCCCTCTGGCTCCTAGGGTTGGGGGAGCGTAGCTAGGTGGGGAGCAGGGGGAGCGGCCACTCCTCCACTGATCACATCAAAAGTGGTGCCTTAGGCACCGACTCCCTGGGTGCTCTAGGGCTGGAGCACCCACAGGGAAAATCTGGTGGGTGCAGAGCACCCACCAGCAGCTCCCCACCCCGCGCCCGGCCCCAGATCACCTCACCTCCACCCCGCCTCCTCCGCTGAACGCACTGCCCTGCTCTGCTTCTCCGCCCCCTCCCCCGGCTTCCCATGAATCAGCTGTTCGGTGGGAAGCCTGGGAGGGCTGAGAAGCAGGCGGTGGCTTCGCGCTCAGGCCGAGGGTGGCGGATGTGAGCTGGGGTGGGGAGCGGTTCCCCTGCTTGCCCCCCGCCACCGGGTTACCTGCTGCGGGGCGGGCGGCCCTCCTTGCGCCCCCCCCCTCCTGCCCCAGCTTACCTCTGCCTCCCTGGGCATGAGCGAGAAGCCGCCGCCTGCTTCTCAGCCCGCCCCAGCTTCCCGCGCGAACAGCTGATTTGCGGGAAGCCGGGGCGGGGGAGAAGCAGAGCGGGGCGGTGTGTTCAGGGGAGGAGTCAGAGCAGAGGTGAGCTGGGGCCAGGGGTGGGGCGGGGAGCTGCCAGTGGGTGCTCTGCACCCACCAAATTTTCCCCTTGGGTGCTCCAGGGCTGGAGTCGGTGCCTAAGAGTCGGTGCCATGGAGTCGGTGCCTAAGGCGCCACTTTTGGCCGGTTAAATTTAGAAGCCCTTTTAGAACCAGTTGTCCCTCGCGGAACAACCGGTTCTAAAAGGGCTTCTAAATTTAACAACTGGTTCTAGTGAACTGGTGTGAACCGGCTCCAGCTCACCAATGCTTAAGGCCCATTGATGTCAATCAGAAAAAACGTATGCTTAATGTAGTCTGAGTGCTCTGATTCTCCCCAGTTGTTGCAGAACTCATGCTAATCCATCAGTTACTAATGAAGATCTGAAAGGTTCTGTTTCTTTTATCATAATGAGCATGTTACCCAGTCTACTAAGTCATAACAGCCTGATTAATATTGACATTAAAATTAGATGTCAGTGCAAAAAATAGAAACGCTGCGGAACTGACTTAGATCATCCCTATTCTATTTTTTTTTAAAGAAATAAAACTGCCTATAGAAATAGCAAGAAAACTATTGGGGTTGGAAAGCCAAACAAATAAGCCCTGGGAGCAGCCTCTCCTTTTATTTATTCATGCTGTCTTATTGCCTTTCGGGGTCCAAGGATTCCCTTAGGACTCTGTCAGTTATTTTCTCCCATTGCAGCAACTTAATTTCTGGCCGAAAGAAGTGTCTAGGGCTGTCTTCAAACCTCATCCGTGTCATTCCTGTATTGGCTAGAGAGGCCACGGCAGCATGTTATGAGAGTTCTTTCCCTCCCGCAGATGCTGAATGCTAGATTCTAGCTAGATCAGGGAGCCATCCTGAATCTCTCACTTTGTAGAACTAGCCCCCGGGCCAGCTGCCTTACCCTCTATTTTTCTTAAATTATTTCCCAGACACTATAAATATACACAAGAAGAGCTCAATGAGAGCTATTTGTGCACATTCAAGGGCAGAATTTGGCCTATAGAGTTCAGCTGGGCACATTTTATTTAGCGATATGGAGATAACACCAATCTGCTGGCATGCTAAGCTTTTCCAGGAGTCACATTACAACACAGTGAAGGACTTGGCAGTACTTCAGGATCAGTCCGATAGAGAGCAAAATGACTGTAGTCTCCATGGTTGGCAGGTGCTCCAGTGTGTGGGGGGTACTGGAACATTTTGAAAGAGTACCAGCAATACAACTGAATTTATACTGGTCCTGTGGAGTCAGCACCCAGAGGTTCTAGATTCAGGAAAGATTTTAGGCCCCATTTCCAGTTAATGTTCTCAGCCTACTGGGAGAAAAATGATCATCCCAGGAAGATGATGCAGTGTGATAGGCAGCTGCTAGAGTGTGAGTCCTCTTTCATAACCTTACCTCCTCAGGACAGAATGCCATATTGATAGCCACCATCACCACCCCTCCCTAACCCATGTGTTTTTCAAAAATCCTCAGTCAGGACCCCAAAATCATGAGATTATCCTAAAAATCATGAATTTTTAAAATATTTTTTTCCTAAACTTAACCTAGATGTGAGCCTTTAGGGTTCATCTGTTCAACTTTTCTCCCAAACTATATGGGCTATAAACATTCTGTGTGTGTATGTGTATATGAAAGCTCAGAGTCTCACAAGTAGGTGTCTACAGAAGTTGGGCTTTAATAAAAACATTGAATATGTGAGACCATCATGAGACAATAAAATCATGAGATCGGCAGCACCAAATCTGATAAAAGTATTGAAAATGGGGAAGATTAAAGCAAATGAGGGAAATAACGACTACTGCAGTGATGGGGGCGCGTATGGACCGTAGGCTCAAAAATGGTCTTCATAGAAGAGTAGAAAGTTCCTTCTGGACAAAATAATTGAATGGAAGGTCTCTGGCCACCATAGGTTTAAATCCTTGAAGGATCCCTCTGCTCTGCTCATATATTTAGGACCATCTGTCCAAGGTGAACCTAGTACTCCACAACCCTTCATAAGCTGCTGCCACTTGTTTACATGCACACATGAATAAAATGATGCAGTTGTATATGGCATGAGCTCACAGTAGTTTTGTTATATTTCTCATGTACTTGTACAATATTTTAATCCAGCAACAAAACAATTGGAATGAGTTCTGGAGTTTAGCAGATGGTTAATTAGAACACCATGGGATCCTGTGTTCCTGTTGATCAAAGTATGTCCAAACAGAGAGAAGATGTGTGAACTTCTATCTAGGCCATTACAAGATTTTAGTTGTCTGTTACAGAGACTTTTTTATTGAATTACATATAGATTCTAATATGTTAAGGCTGAAGCAAAAAGAACTTAGTGTTTATTCGGTATCTTTGTCTTCCTGGAGATAATAGAACCACATAATGTAGAGATGGAAGAGACCTGTTAGCTGATCCATTTCATATCGATGCTAGTGAACAATTCTTCCCTATTTTACATTTATTAGTACAATCAGGCTAGTCTTAAACATGCCAAGTGATGAGGCTTCCATGATATCTCTTGGGTGTATAATACATTTAGTCGTCATTACATTTTTCTTGAGATTTAGTCTAGAGTTTTCCTTTTGGCCCTATTCTTTCTAGTCATATACTGCCTTTAAATGCAAAATAATTCCTCTCACTCCTTTTGGTGTTAACAATATTTGAGAGATGTAAAATCTACCTTTAATCATCTTGTAACTAAGTTAGGCATATTTATCTTTTCCCATCCCACCTAGCCCACACCAGTTTAGATGGTCCTTTCCATTTGTCAATATTTTTTGGTAATAAAGGTCGCAAAATTGAGCACAGTATTCATTGGGTGGTTGAACCAGTCTTATGCAAAGGGCAACTGGTGTTACCTCTGTCTTGTGACAGGTCTGCATGTGCAGCCCAAAACTACATGGGGTCCTTTCCTGCCCTCTAGCTGCAATAAAAGTCTGCTGATTGGTTGTTCTCCTATAGGACTATGAGCTACTACAGGATAGCCAAGACAATGTTGTTTTCTTGTGCAATCTTACTATAAACCAACTATATTTCCTGTTTCCTTCAATTGCCAGTGGCCTATTATAATGCTGTAAGACTATTACTATAAATGTTCTTCTATGGCAAGTTCTAACTGAATGGTAAAATACATTGTATTAAAAGATTCTGGAGAAAAATTCTGTTCAATATTTTTACTTGTATCATCACTGGTAGCTGTAAATATGTGCTAAGGTAATAAAGGGATGAGTAGGAAAACTTACAAACTGTAAATTAGTTCTAGTGTAATTAGTAAAATGAAAATAAGCAAGAATAGCTCAGGCTGTTGACTTTGGAGTTCTGAACAGATGTGTACAAAAATAACTATTTCTTGAAATTTCACAAGAAAATAGTTTTTCTGTCTCTCTCTCAGGTTTACTCCCGTTTAATGTTTTAGTGTGGAAGGTATCTTTGGCCTTCTGGAGTTTAGCCATTTTCCAGTGCAATTGGGCCCACGTTTGCTAATAAAAATGCATACAACTTTGAAAAATGTATGCAGAAATGGGTCCTTTCTGAATTTGTAACAAAATGTCAAAAACTTGGAATTTGAAGGAGTAACATTTTATCATTCAGATTTCATGCTCCTCTACCTCTGATTTTAGTAATGAACTTCTTTCTTTCCTACTTAGGCTAAAGTCTTAATACCTTTGGAATGAACTTGACAAAAATTTGGTAACTTTCACTGTCTACCAACTTTGGCTATGTGGCCTGGTCCAGATTCAAGCTGACGGGTATTTAGAGGTTAAAGATGAGTATTTGTAGTGAAGATTGTCATTGAAACTTAAAGTTTTAATAAAGTGGCTCTTAAGCTCCCCTCTCCTTTCATGGCTGGAGGGCATCATCTTTACACCCATGGATCCTAGGGTCACCAGATGTCCCGATTTTATAGGGACAGTCCCAATTTTTGGGTCTTTTTCTTAATAGGCTCCTATTACCCCCTACCCCCTGTCCCAATTTTTCACACTTGCTGTCTGGTCAGCCTAATGGATCCAGGCTGTCATGAGAACACAGAAAGAGGGACTGCCACCTTTATAGCATGATTCTCCCTTTTCCCTTGGGGACTCCACAGGATGTCAGCTCCACACAGTCTAGATCCTACATCACTGAAGTCTATGGGAGTTTTTCCACTGATGTCAAGGGGTGCAGGATCAGGTCTGGATCAGGTCAGGATCTGGATGGAAAGGCAGTGGGTGAGAAGTGGGAGCTATCAGCTCACCAATATTACAGAGCCTGTAGAAATCATATGCTGCTTCTACCGTCTGAAATATGGGCTCAGTGCATTGGGCAGCTTCCTTCTCCTTGAGAGATCCAAGGACAGTCCTGGTTGGGGCAACATGACTCCTGCAAGAACTGTTTGACTATGGGCTAACGGGAAATGAAGGAGTCAGGCAATGTTGTGGAAGTGAGGGGGCCTCTGGTAGTTCTTGGTGTGGGAATTCCCAGGCTCTTCCACTATGGGGTGAATTTCAGGAATTACCATGTAGGTGAGAATTTGCAACTTGGTGACAACTGAAAGTGTTTCCCAGCATGCACAAATGCTTTATCTTCTTAAGTAATATGTGAAAATAAATGTGGTGGTCTCATTCTTGTCCCTAGAGGGCAATTTATCTATATAACAAAGACAACTTAATATGAAATTCTTGGTAGTCTTTGTGTAATAGATGGCAAGGACGGGAAAATTAAGAGTGTTGCATGTCAGAAGTGAGGTCAACAGAGCAGTGAGGAGAAGCTTATCTAACATTTACTTATCCTACTGGATGACTTGCTCAACCCACTGCTGCTATTCCATCACATGAAAGAACAAGGGAAAAATCCAGTGATTTTAAATTTATTCAACACACAATATCCAGATATGCAGATTCCGTTCTTGATGGGTCTTATACAGTAAGACAATTAAAACCTAAACTAGTGGCAAGTGCCCGTGGAAGAGTTTTGAGTTGACTTCATACACTGAAACCTTTTCCAAATTGTTAACTATGGTCAGGTTTGCCATGGGCCTCTTGTTGGAACTGGCAATGCTGCCAATGTTTCCCCCACCCACTCCAAATCTCCCAAATCCACTGCATGCAACCTTTGAGCCTGATCTTGCACAACCCCTCCAGATGAAAGTAGAGTTTACTCAAACACGTCATCCCATGTTCTTCAGTGCAACTCCTTGCATGAGTAAGCACTACACATGCAGAAGTAAGTTTGCAAAATCATCAACAATTCAGAGGAACTTGATGATGGAAAAAGGAGCTAGTGGTGACATGAGGAAGAAAGAAAGCCAATATTGAAGAATATACATGTATGGAATACAAAGTGTGTCCATTTGCCAGTGGTGTGTCCATTTCAAGTGATGAGTCATGTGGGTAATTTAGTTTTTATTTACTAAGCATGAAGTTACTTAGTATCTATTTAGTAAAGAATACAGAAATATAGCATGGTGAAGAAAGGAGTGTGAAAGTTGCTTAATTTTAAAAATAAAGCATCTAATTTATAGCCATCAACAACATTTCTGTCATTGCATGCTTGTTATGTGTTCCTTCTAGAATATCCATGCCAATCTTTAAATGCACCTAGGCAGGCAATTATTTTCTGAACTTTAAAAACAATTCAAGGAGTATTTTGTAGAAAGCAGTTTTGCCCAAGGCCTTTCAGTGACTAAAAGAGCATTTGGAAAAATTAGGAACAAAATATGATCTAACACGGGGCTTCCTACAGCTACATGGGGATGTTTTGTTTTAAATTAACTAGGTTTCCTTAGAAAGCAACTAGCTGAAAGAGCTCACAGAATTTGCTTATGTAACTTATGCTGTTCATGGCTCAAATATTGCCAACAGAATAATTTATCCGCTGGAATAAACTGGTGGAGCTCGATGGGTTCAACTTAGATGTGCAAAATTTACAGCCACAGAGAATTAGACTTAAAATTTTAAGACTTCAAAGAAAGTTTGCAAGGATTTCTGAAACTGCCATTCTTCAATCCAGTTCTAATTTTGGAGGCTAATTTCATATTATCAACAGGAAGAGAAGTAGGACTATATATATAATCCGAAAATGATTAGTATGTTTACTAGCACAGCTAACTTACAAAACAGGGGGTATTTGATTTAAAGCACAGCCCTGTAGATAGCAGTGTCCTAATAAATGAGCACAAATAGGCATAGGGTGGGATAAATTCAGCTTGTCACAGGCAGACAGTTGTTTCCTGACACTGGACAGTTGGTCAACAACTTCCAGTGTTGAAGATGTCACAGGTCATAGGGATTCTAACGTGTGTTTGCGGCCCCTTCGTCTTAACAGGAAGGTCATGGAGTTATCAAGCAACTGCTGTGTGTTGGCTGAAGAGATTCGACTGCCTTTCCTGCCCAGTTGTCAGATGCACAGACAGGGAAGGGAAAACAATACAACTATAATGTATCTGCTGGTACCTAGACCTTATTTTCTCTTGGTGTTTTCGGCTAGAAACTATAGAACTCACGTTTTCACCTATTCTCATATCCTTTATGTCCCACTTGATTCTGTGGGCCAGATCCTTTGGTGGTGTAAATTGGCATGACTTCAATGGAGCATCCAATTTACACCTGCTGAGGATCTGTGTCTGTGTTTCCCTCCAGACTATGGGACCTGGGTCACCATCTTTCCACAGCTGCTCATATCCCTAGTGGCTCTTTAGGAGCTGAATTCCCACTTCTCTGTAACTCTCAAGAAGAAATTGGTTCTGCGATGAACTTCAAGAATAGAACCTTCTGTTACATGTTCAGTACTGAGGGACAACAAATGAAAAATTGGAACTGTCTTCTTCAAAACAAACCATGTATTAGTCAAGCCTATTATGTTCGTCATTTGGTAAAGGGGCCCCTTTGTCAATGTTTTGGTAAGTTATTGTGTTGTTTTCCGAAGCAGAAGGAAGGAATGCTGTGCAAAGAGGCTATTCTTTTGTTATTGTTCACCCTGAAAACTAGATTAATCTTTTTGTTTTCTTTTGTTTTTGCCTGCACCTTGTGTTAGGATCCAATCAGTGACAAAGAATGAGCTTGACTCTGTTGTTAGAAAACCATTTGGTAACAAGCCTAATGCAACTCTGCTGCTCCTGCCAAGTTTTCCTTTAAGAAAGCATTAATTAATGGATTTGAAGTAGAATTGGGTGAACTGGTTGGAACAAAATCAGAACCCGCTCTCTCCTTCACCCAAAATTCAAACAGAATCTTTGCTGAGAACTGGAAAAAGTTCACTTACTCATCTTCCTTTTTAAATGCTTACACGCCTCTGCATTTCCTACTCTCAGACAGGGACTGGAAATCAAAGTACCAAAATACCATGGAAAAAGGGAGCTCTTGCATTATTTCTGGCATACTTATAACCTGGAAGTGTCTGAAAAAATCTCTAAAAAGCCTGTTCTTGTGAGATTCCCTAATTTCTTGGAACAGCTTCTGAAAAACACAGATATTTATCCAAACTCAGCAGAATCTATGAAACATTTCAGTTTTCTCCTGACCTCTTTCCATATCAGACATTTTGAACAAACTCTACATTTTCATATTCCTTAGCTCCTGCCTCTTGTTCTTTCAACGGAACAAATGTGAAAATGCACTGCCTTTTCCCCCTCATGCACATTAGTTTTGTAAAGTGATTGACCATCTTTTCTCCCCTGCAGTAGACATAACAATGTCGTTAAGAAAATGATCAGTGTGTTGAATTCAACAGGGCTCTGTGGGAGCTCTGAGCGCCACATGCACAGAGTTCATTGCAGGATCAGGGCCGCAGTTAACAACAATAAATCGTTAATGAATGTTTACCATCCTATCTGAAACATAAGAGTATTTTCTGGCTCTAATTTGAAAGAATAAATCCTGATTTTATACAAGTAGAGGGTAGGGGACTTAATTGAATTTATTCTTTTTCTCTGGTTAATTTCTGACTGATTTATAACGGACTATAAGTTCTTTGGGGTCGGAGCCTTCTTTTTGTTCTGTGTTTGTACAGTGCCTGACACAATGGTATTCTGGTCCATGAGTGAGGCTCTTACTTGGTGCTGCAGTAATACAAATGATAAATAATAATAATGAATCTGTGCCATGTTACTCTTTCAAATTCTGGTTGCTACTGAATGCCTCACTCAAATCCATTCAACAATCTATTATGTTAAAAATTATTGTCCTAGAAGTACAGTATATTAATGAGAATTTTAAAAAGCTGATCAAATAATGATGAGTGCAATATGAAAATCTAGACAGAGGTGGTGATAAATACAATAAATGTGGTTTCCAGCACAATCTTGTCAGTGTTCATTAATAAGTACCTAAAGAAGAGAGGTCGAAGGGCATGGTCTTGCTCAAATAGAACCTTGCTCTAAGTCAATAGGATCTTTGCCATTAACTTCAGTGGGATAAAGATTAAGCATGCAGGGCCTGACTGTCAATTCACACTAGTGTAAAACCATTGTAGATCCATTCACTTGAACCATATTACTTTGGTTTTACACCAGGGTAAATCAGATCACACTCTGGTCCACTATGCATCACCCACCTTCCATTCCTTTACATAGTGCTTCTATATAGCTCTTAATTGTGCTACTGTAGATACACATGGTTTTAATGAGTAACTTAATCTCTCTCATTAACAAAATGTTATTCTTAGGTTTTCAGGATAAAAAAAAATTAGTGATGGCAAATGAATGAGCGAACCTAACTTTTATTATTATCATTATTTATTTATGATTAATTATTATTAATTTTCGAGGGGAAACCCATGTGTGTGGAGAGAGAGAAAAAAAGATTAGCTAATCTACATATACTTCCATATAAATTTTTTTTTTCATATTTTAGCATAATTTAGTCACACTCTTCTGCAAGGGACAATACAATTCCTCTATAGCATTTCAACTGTGCAAAAGGTAATATCTGAAGTTGTGGGCAGAGGTAGTGTTTGCAAATTCCTTTATAAAATAATGAGATTTATGAGCATAACATTCATACTGTGAACTGAAAATTTATTCTGATGTCCTTAGTAGAATATATGTACATCTCTCCAGATTTTGTACATAATATTAGTAGTCCTTTTATAGCACCTTCCCTCTAAAATGCTTTACAAATATTAATTAGCTTAGCTTCACAAACATTATCATGAGGTAAGTGTTGTGTCCTTTCTCTGTACACAACAATAATATGGAGAACCCATAAATTCATAGTTGGATTCCAAATAACTGTTTATCAACTACATACAAATATACAAGGCCTACCTACCTATGTACAATGCTACTTGGGGAGGTTTTCTAATGACTACAGCATCTGACACCATCTTCTTGCTCTGTAGTGTTAGGGTCGCTTGTAGTAGAAACAAGGACATGAGTCTCGCTGGTACTATCACTAGTCATTGATAGGCTGTATTGTAGACTCAATACATTTAACAGCCATCACTGATGAAGAACCTTTTGCTGAACTGGTGGTGCTCAAAAACTGATTGGGTGCTACTTCTACCCGATGAGACAGTGGACCAGTCTGTGACATGATAATTCCAGGTTTCCATGAACTATCTTGGTAACTTCTTAATGAGATATTTTTCTCCCATATGAATACTGTGCAGTTTGCAGTTTTAGTTTTACTTTCCTTAGGCCTCTGCAGTCACTCTATATTCCAGTGAGTTCCCAGAATATCCACATTGTCAGTTGAGTCCCTGGTCTTTACACATTAATAATATGGAGAACCTTCACATCCATAGTTGGAATCCAAATAATAGCATTTATTAACTGTGGACCAATATTCAAGGCCTAGCTCTCTATTTACACTGCTGCTTTGGCAAGGTTCTGATGACCATAGCAATGGAAGACAGGAAGGCCCAACAGAGGATCTCCCAAACAATTTAAAGGGCTACTACCCAATTCCTATACTACAGTAAGGCTATGTCTACGTTACAAATTACGTTGGATAATTTACATTGCTCAGGGGTGTAAATAATCCACCCCCCTGAACAATGTAAGTTATACTGACATAAGTGCTAGTGTGGACAGCGCTATGTCAGCAGGAGAACTTCTCCTGCTGACATACCTACCACCTCTCGCGGAGGCAGGAGTTCAGCCAGTGGTGGGCAACCTGCGGGCCACATGCGGTCCATCAGGGTAAACTGATTGTGAGCCGCAGGTTGCCCACCACTGTATTAAGCTGACGGGAGAGCTCTCTCCCATCGGCTTAGAGCATCTTCACCAGAAGCGCTACAGCACTGTAAATGATGTAGGGTAGACATAACCTAAGTATTAACTCCATTTTAGAAAAGGGTCTTAATCCTATAAATTCTGACATCATGGGCAGCAAGAAGCACAATGTTTCTGCACTCCCGTGCAATGTGAGCAGAGGCTAAGCATGTGGCACAAGCAGTGTAAAGTGCAAACTGTACTCCTACGCACTGAGTTGGACATAAATTTCAACTCCTTGCACTCCTGCAATTTTAATTTCATGACCTCCAGCTGAAAAACAAGTAGGGTATCGCCATGTCTGAAAAGACATTGGCTTAATCATGTGTTTCCCTCTTAGGCTCTGATCCTTCATTGTGATCTGCATGAGTTCAGTAATCCACCAGTGTGGATATCACAGTACAGGATTGGGGATGTAGGCCTCATTCTGGCTACCAGGTAGATGTAGTATAGTGGCTGTGCAGCCCATGTTCTCTGAATACAGGTTGCGGATCCCTTGCATTGCTTCCATGGGTTTTTACCATGCACAGGTAAGTGCAACATCCTTTGTTTGCACTGTGCAGGAAGAAGATATCAGGAGGGCCAAATCGCACCTGGAGCTGCAGCTAGCAAGAGATGTCAAGAGTAACAAGAAGGGTTTCTTCAGGTATGTTGGCAACAAGAAGAAAGCCAAGGAAAGTGTGGGCCCCTTACTGAATGAGGGAGGCAACCTAGTGACAGAGGATGTGGAAAAAGCTAATGTACTCAATGCTTTTTTTGCCTCTGTCTTCACTAACAAGGTCAGCTCCCAGACTGCTGCGCTGGGCATCACAAAATGGGGAAGAGATGGCCAGCCCTCTGTAGAGATAGAGGTGGTTAGGGACTACTTAGAAAAGCTGGACGTGCACAAGTCCATGGGGCCGGACGAATTGCATCCGAGAGTGCTGAAGGAATTGGCGGCTGTGATTGCAGAGCCCTTGGCCATTATCTTTGAAAACTCGTGGCGAACGGGGGAAGTCCCGGATGACTGGAAAAAGGCTAATGTAGTGCCCATCTTTAAAAAAGGGAAGAAGGAGGATCCTGGGAACTACAGGCCAGTCAGCCTCACCTCAGTCCCTGGAAAAATCATGGAGCAGGTCCTCAAAGAATCAATCCTGAAGCACTTAGAGGAGAGGAAAGTGATCAGGAACAGTCAGCATGGATTCACCAAGGGAAGGTCATGCCTGACTAATCTAATCGCCTTTTATGATGAGATTACTGGTTCTGTGGATGAAGGGAAAGCAGTGGATGTATTGTTTCTTGACTTTAGCAAAGCTTTTGACACGGTCTCCCACAGCATTCTTGTCAGCAAGTTAAGGAAGTATGGGCTGGATGAATGCACTATAAGGTGGGTAGAAAGCTGGCTAGATTGTCGGGCTCAACGGGTAGTGATCAATGGCTCCATGTCTAGTTGGCAGCCGGTGTCAAGTGGAGTGCCCCAGGGGTCGGTCCTGGGGCCGGTTTTGTTCAATATCTTCATAAATGATCTGGAGGATGGTGTGGATTGCACTCTCAGCAAATTTGCGGATGATACTAAACTGGGAGGAGTGGTAGATACGCTGGAGGGGAGGGATAGGATACAGAAGGACCTAGACAAATTGGAGGATTGGGCCAAAAGAAATCTGATGAGGTTCAATAAGGATAAGTGCAGGGTCCTGCACTTAGGACGGAAGAACCCAATGCACCGCTACAGACTAGGGACCGAATGGCTAGGCAGCAGTTCTGCGGAAAAGGACCTAGGGGTGACAGTGGACGAGAAGCTGGATATGAGTCAGCAGTGTGCCCTTGTTGCCAAGAAGGCCAATGGCATTTTGGGATGTATAAGTAGGGGCATAGCGAGCAGATCGAGGGACGTGATCGTTCCCCTCTATTCGACACTGGTGAGGCCTCATCTGGAGTACTGTGTCCAGTTTTGGGCCCCACACTACAAGAAGGATGTGGATAAATTGGAGAGAGTCCAGCGAAGAGCAACAAAAATGATTAGGGGTCTAGAGCACATGACTTATGAGGAGAGGCTGAGGGAGCTGGGATTGTTTAGTCTGCAGAAGAGAAGAATGAGGGGGGATTTGATAGCTGCTTTCAACTACCTGAAAGGGGGTTCCAAAGAGGATGGCTCTAGACTGTTCTCAATGGTAGCAGATGACAGAACGAGGAGTAATGGTCTCAAGTTGCAATGGGGGAGGTTTAGATTGGATATTAGGAAAAACTTTTTCACTAAGAGGGTGGTGAAACACTGGAATGCGTTACCTAGGGAGGTGGTAGAATCTCCTTCCTTACAGGTTTTTAAGGTCAGGCTTGACAAAGCCCTGGCTGGGATGATTTAACTGGGACTTGGTCCTGCTTTGAGCAGGGGGTTGGACTAGATGACCTTCTGGGGTCCCTTCCAACCCTGATATTCTATGATTCTATGATTCTAAGTAAAGTGCAAAAATAAGAAAAATACTGATGTAAACATTCTAAAATGAGAACTGAATTGGGAAATGACAAAATAAATGTTTACTGTTTAAATTTTTATTATCTGATGTATTCGATTTTTATCTTTGAAAAACGATTCCTTACGGAATGAATATACATTCTTCATATTGTTGTCTTTTTTTTTTAAGCATCTGAAATCTCCTGTCAATGGCTTGTACCATTATAGGACCATGCAGTTGTGTATATATATATATATATTCTAACAGTCATACCATATTAACATAGTGTATCTGTAAAATGGCCAAATTTCCCAAGTTTCCAATAAAGCAAAGCAAACTTTTTGATGCATATAGAGGCTGGCACCCCATCCTCTTCCCTCCCCCAATTGTGTGGAGTTGTGGAGGTTTTTTTGTTTTTGTTTCTGTTTTTGTTTTTTGGTAGCTTGGATCCAGAACAAATTGCTACATGAAACTAATTAATCTCATCCATGCAAACAGATGTTTCTGATTTGGTAGCAGAGACATGATGTTTTCAGGCATCAGAATATAATGTGAATATTATACATAATGCAATTCATGCCTTTAGTTATCTAAAAGGATTCTACCCTGTGTCACAGCATTTGCCATCCTGTGTCAGATCATTGATCGGTCAAGTCTAGTGTTATTCTTCTGTCTCTGGCCTGTACATGATACTTCCTCAGAAGGTGTTTAAAATATAAATCCCATAAATGTGCTTAGCTACTCATGCAGTTCTTTACAAGAGAGGGAAGAATTCCTACCTGACACTTTCAGGTATTTACTTTGTGTCCTGAAGCCTGATATTTGATTACCTTTATCTTAACATGAGTAGCTACCAACGTGACTAATGCTAATAAAATTATCCAGACCTTTTAAAAGCAGCTCCAGTACTTGTCTGGGTGGCCTTCTGTGGTAGTGAATCTCAGAGACTGACATGATATGCTATGTTTAAAGTAATGTTTAAATTTACCAGCCATTAATTTTATTGAATCCCTGCTATGGGGTTAGCACAGTCAGGAAGGCATTCTCAGATTTTATATAAAACCTCAGTCAAGACTCTTCTAGATTTGCCCACTCCTTTCTGCAGTTAAATCATCCCCATTTTTGAAGCCTCTCCTCATCAAGTGAAGCATGGCCATCTCTGACCAAACAGGCCTTTTCAGACTTAGCAACATCTTTCTTATGGGAGGAGACAAAACTAGCACATGGGGAACATTTGAGGGTATATCATGGTTTAATGGAGACCCCAAATCATGAGTCTCTGCTCATTTACACCAGTCTGACATTGACACCATTGACTTCAGTAAACTTGCTTCTGTTTTACACCAGTGTAAGTGAGAAGAGAATCAGGATCATACAGTCATTATAATATATTCCATATTTTTCTATTTTTAATGCACTCAGCAAGGTAGGTTCAGCACTGTAAGGTTTTGAAAGGCGCAATGCCTCCCTGTTCTTACTACTGTAAATGTATAGTAAAATAAAGAGAAATACAACATCCTGTTTTATGTAGTAGAACTATATTTTGGTTTGATATAGGTTACTTTGTGATTACCTTAATTATGAGAAGTGATAATGTATTTGCAAAGTAACGTATTAAATAGAAGTAATGCAGACTGCATAGGCAAACTCAGCAGCCATTCCACAGCTGTTCTGTAGTAGAATTCACAGTCTTGGTTATCAGAGGCAGTGTTAGAGGGAAAGTTGGTCTGGACTCTGAGGATATCCCTTAGCTCTGGCAAAAAATCCAGCTTGACCAGTCAGCAGAGGTACATAGACGAGACCTGGGGCCAGAGCCAGACCTAGTGTAGCAATGCAAATGCATTCTCTTATATTGGGTCTATCTTTGGCCCGTTCACTTTAAATTCTTATCTAATGCAGAACATTTTATTTTAGAGGACTTTCATTTTGCACTCAGAAATCTGTAGGCACCAATCAGGAATTCCACCTGATTTTCTGCTTAGTTCAACCAAGTATATTGGTGTTCCCTTCTGGGTTTTTTGGGTGTGTGTGTGTGTTTGATAGCAGGTGCAATTTTGTGTCTACGGAGGCATATCTTTTGTAAGCTTTTGTGGGGGGTGAGACGAGTGTGGGAGGGCTGTATTTATAAGATTATACTTTCAGAGCTGCTATTTTTAGGACAGTCTGCCAAAGCCAAGCAGTGTCAATTGCAATCCTACAGGCAAGCAAGAAGCTCAAGGGAAGATGATACTTCAGGCAAAAAACTAATGTATGTTGAAAAAGGATGCCATGCTCTCCTCCTCCTTTTTTCTGTAGTTGATGGCAATTTGGATTGATTGGTCATTTACACACTACATAGCTGCAGTAATTGTTATTTCTTGCAAAAATAAATCTATATTCTTTTTGCATTGGACAGTGGCTTTTGTGTATGATCATAAAAGATTATAAATGGGACAAATTAAATGCAGATCTAACAATTGTTTTAATAGCTTACAGTTGCTGGAAAACTACATGACTTACGTTTCCAGTGCTCTCCCAGCTGTCTTCTGAGCTCTGACAACCCTCCAGAGATGTTGTTTCAGCCATTTTACTGGGCTCAAGCTCAGGATTTTCATAATGTTTTTCTGGCACTCCTTGATGCTTCTCTGAAAATCTGCACATGCTTCCCAGTCCCTTCTCTGTTCCCTGTTCCAATTTCTGTGGTCCTTTCTTTGACTCAACCATCTACTGAGAGGTCTTCTTTTGTTCCTTTTGTCTCTGTTTCACTTCCATATTATTCCAGTTCTCCTCTGTGTACTTTGTGACCTTCGTCTTCCTTTAGTAAAACCAAAACATTTGGTGGAAATATTTTTTTCTACTTACTCAAAAATTTCATTTCAACAAACATCTCCAGTGTGGCTTTCTTAGTGCTTCACTGAAATGGTTTCATGGAACCACTCACTGCAGGAAGGGTTTGTAAATTCAGGTACTTAGTCTCTGATCCTGCAAATGTAACCCACACACCTTCTGGGTATGGTGTTCTATCCCATGTAGTGACCCCAAGACCACTTAGAGAGAGAGATTAATGAGTCTGCTCTACAGCCTTAGCTAATAGTCATATGGCTTTTAACTTATGCAGTGCAGGCTCATGCATTTAGCTCCAGAGGTCCCAGGTTCTATCACCCCCGCTGACAATCAGGGTCTGTCGGCATTACACAAACACTTATACATGTGAGTAGCCCATTGACAAGACACATAGATAAAGTTACTCAAGTGTAAGTGTTTACAGACCAGGGCCTTGGTTTCTTTGGATCAACCCAGCTGCCACCTGTGACTCTTTATTTTGCAAGAGCTTTCATTCAAAATCAAAATGTGATTTACAGTTAGTTTTAAATGCTTTCAAATGCTCGTGTGTTGTGGTGGAGGTTTATTATTATAATAAAATGCTTTCAAATGAAAGAATTATCAGTATATGCCAGGTAGGTCCTTTTCCATTGAACTATCACCTTTGGTGGATGTCTCTGGTGTATTGTTTGGGCAGTGAAGCTGGAAATGGCATTTAAAGAGCTATAATTAGGCTCTGAAGTTAACACCCCTCTCTCAGTGCTATTGTTTTATTCTGGCTGCAAAGATTTAACAAATCCTCAGCGCACTGGGACATTGTGAACACTTCACCCTAACCAGAAAAGCTATAAAGGGTATTTTTCAAAGCAAACAAATTGATTCAGTGAATACTTCAAAGTCTAAAGGAAGGATTTAAAATACAGTCTGCAGGGATTTGGAATTGGATGGTCACTGGTTGTCCATACCTCCGAGTGAATAATCTGTGTATCTTCCCTGGAGTAACACAGACATCCAGCTGTAATGTGAATTAGAGATAATGCATCTATTTAGATTATGGCTCTAATTCTAGTTGAGACAATATTCCGAACCCAAAACATTCAAAAATCACTCAAAAATAACTTGAGATTGGTTTTAAACCAATTAGATATTTAAAAAGTAATACATTTGGAGTTCTCTTTATTTTCTTCTGTGTTTGTACCTTTAGAGTGCATTTGGATCCCATTATCAAACTTTTCACTGTAGCCATAAGGACTGGACATATTTATTTAAATGAAAACTGAGATTCTGATGCAATTGTATGTTTCCAAGAGCTGGGACTTTTAGTAAATCCACAGATATTGTTGGAATCAGGATAAAATCACAAGAATTTGCAACATGGTTGATAGCAGATCATTGTAGCTGGATCAGTTTGCTGGACTCCAGCTTGTTGCAGTCACTATACAGGTGTTATACCAAATGGGGGACCACCCTAGAATACCAACTGGAAGCTACAGTTGATGCAGAATGAGAAGTCCTACTTGTTTAGCAGGGCTGATTATAGGAAGCCCTACACACTAGGGATGCAGTGATTAAACTGGCTGACAAAACTGACTTCTAAATTACTTCTAGGTGCAATTCAAAACACTGATACTGCTTTTAAGGTCCTTTCTAGTTTGGGTCCCAGCAATCTAAAAATCCACATGCATTATAGTAATAATTGTGGTCAATTGATTTGAACATTTGGGGGTCAATGGCAATGTACTTTCTTTAGAACAGGGGCCCTTGGCTCTGGAATTCACGTCCCTCCTTGGTCTAACATAGGCTGAGCCTATTGATTTTCCGGACATCGTGTAAAACCCCTCAATTTATTCAGGCTTTTGCATGAAGGGTATGTGAAAGAAGTGTATTTGTTTTTAATAGGTTAATTTTGTTTGGTATCAGTACCTTCTTAAGAGTATTGTCACACTTAGTGTTGATTGATACTTTACAGTAGTCAGGTAAAGATTTACTGCTGACAGTCCCTGAATTAAAGCTATCTAAGTGCTGAATTGTACATATTTATATCTACATATTATTAAGGAGGGAAAGTACAACACATCTCATTTGACTGGCATCAGTCAGAAATAAATTAAAATACCGGAAGAAAAATTCAAATAATAAAAGGAGTGTATAAGGAAACTCATTTACATAAAGAAACTCCTGCTTAGGCTCAAGGAGTCTTCTATTTCTCTCTGACCTGTGTCAGAAATAATGAAATAAAGAAACATAAAGAATACAAAATAATGTAACTCAGTAGATGCTGCTGATGCCGCAAATAAGAGAACAATCAAAGTGTAGCTTTATTCACAGCACAAACTAGTAATGCATGCAGATAGTTACTGGCTGGAGAGGACTAATGCAAATCCTCAGTTTCATTATACCATTGACCTCCAAGGCCCAACTATGAGAGAAATTATTCTAGGAAACTGACTTCCTTGGCTCTCTTTTTGTGACCATCACCAAGTGAATTGGCCCAGTACCTAGACCCACTTTTATCTTGCCAAACTTGATCTTTGCTTCACTACACAACAGCACTTCATATTATTTCAGTAGGTCTCTCCCAAGTGGCCTAATGTAGGTTTGAGGTTAGCAAACAATCACACAGAGGCCAATTAGCATAGCATGAAATTCCAGTGGAAATCCTGATATAGCCCAGCATGGGCTCAATCTAGGGATCATACATAGATCATCTAATCCTGGCTGATATTACTCAACAGTTGGATTTG
Source organism: Chelonia mydas (assembly GCF_015237465.2). Lineage (NCBI taxonomy): Eukaryota > Metazoa > Chordata > Testudines > Cheloniidae > Chelonia > Chelonia mydas. The sequence goes on along the minus strand of NC_051251.2, from coordinate 49,666,721 downwards.
ATGGAATTTGGCTGTGCCTTGAAGGTTCTCCTGGCAACTCAGAGTATCTCCGTATGCTTCCCCACTTACATCTTCTATTGTCCTGCACACATATCACATATAATACAACAAGTTTCCCTAATACAACCAAACTTCTGTGTGCTTTGTCATCTTTTGTCTTTCTCTTTCTGCTTGATTAGTCAGAGGAGCCATTGAGGCAGTAGGCACAGATCCTAGGTTGCAGCGATGGCGCTTTGCACGATGCTACTGCACAAAGAGGCCTAAAGCCAGATAACCTCAGCCTACTTTTCAGATGCCTAAACGATGGCTTTACGTGATTGACTTTGGGCACCTACTTTCAAAAATGTTGGCCACCGAGTAAAGAAGAGGGGAGTATGCTGGTTCCATGAGTTACATGATGGCTTTTCTTCTATGCTTTCAATATATAGTTTAGAATTTTCTATACACACACTTTGGCCAGACCACAGCCTTTTTTATTTCTTTAACATCTGGGCTGCTTTCTTGGACAGCGAGAAGTGCCTTTGCAAGTTCTTAAAAGTGTCTTTTTGGACTATAATTATGTTCTGTTTAGCTTTCAAAGCCAGATTTATTTAGTTTTCTTTCTGTTACCCATGTTAGAATGTATGTTCAGTTAAGTCTGTCTGTGATTTACTGGTCCTTTATGTCTGTGTCTGCTTTATATATATTTTTGTAATACAGACATTCAATAAGCAGAAGTGGGGGGGAGAGGAGAAAAAGACAATTTTGGGGGATAGACTGGAAAAAAGTCAGTGTAATTATTACCAACTGTTAAATCATATGTGTATTGGTTACTCTTTTAAAATTAGCTGTGTAGTTTTTTGCAGTTTTCTTCCACTATTGTGCACCAAATAGTTATTGATAGATCTGTATGTGCTATTTTGTGAACTTTACCAGATATATGAATATGTGATAAATTTGGTGGCTGTGATAAAGGATTCTGTACTTCTAGGACATTTGCAAGATAACATACAAGTTTTTCATGTAGTTTTCCTGGATTTAGGGTTAATCTCAGAATGGGTACCAGCAGGTAACTAGGAATAATCTGTCAGAGAGAGAGAGAGAGGTATTTATAGCTGGTCATAAAAGGTCACTGAAAACAATGTGTATGCCTTCAGAACCATGCATGGGCTTCTAGAAAGATACCTTAAATTGTGTGGAAAAGCACTTTCAACATCAGGGCTTGTTCTGACCAGGAGCTTTGGTGAATTATGTCTTGTCTTGCCCCGTACCCCTTTGTTGTTGACAAAAAAAGCACATTTGGCTGTGTAGAGTAGCAGGTTGTGACCGATATATTGCTGTGCCATAGACCAATATGCAAGGGCTGAAGAGTACCTCTTTCCTCAAGAAAGATCCTAGATGGAAAAATATTGAGGTCAGGTGTCTCACTTAGCAGACCCTAATCCATAGGGAATGGAGTTTTTCTTAGGATATGTTCTTTGAGCCTTGGTATCTCTGGGGATGCCCACAGTATATTAGTTCATTTCTAGAAGCTTCTTTGCTTTGTCCCAGGGCCTTTGACTCCCAGGGCATGGGGACTGATGCATTTTCTTGGGACTTAAGGGAAGTTGTTCCTTCCTCTAATTCCCTGTAAATGGGGAAAATTTGACTAATAAACCCTATGTTTTACAACACTGGCTGGGAGTCACTGCTGACTGCGGACGTTGGGGTACATTACCCCTCTAGGGGTGTGTGTAAGGCTTCCCCAGGTATCCCGTTCAGGTGGACTCATTGTGGGGAGTGCACGGCATGGAACAGGGATGCTGAAAGCTCCGAGGTCAGTCCCAGGAAACGCTGAAGTCAAGGAGACTTGCCCTAGGGAAAGTGTGCCAGGAGGGGTTGTCACTCTACAGGAGGTCCTGTCTGAACTTCATGCAGAGCTGTTGAAGAGCACCAAGCCTGTTCACCGGTGACAGAGAGAGAAAAAACATTTTGAAGTGTTTATTTAGGATTGAACTCATTTTCACCAACACTCAGTCTTGGGACACTTTAACCTCATTCTGCATACTGTTGTACTTCATAGTTGCAGTAACTCTTTTGGCTTCTACATTTGGATCAGTTTGAATTTCCCATCAGCTTGGTAGCGTGATTTTCAACAGATGTTTTAGGGCCACTTTTCATTGTGATTCATGACTGTGATGCTTTGGGGTTCAAGCCAGACCAGAAAGGGAATGTCATTGCCCGCCCTGAAACTCTGGGTGCCTTAATGCTATGCTGCTGTGGCTCACAGCCCTGACAGTAACAGGCTGCATACATACATGCAGGTCACACCCTGGCTACTACTGCCCAACTGCTTTTTGTAGGGAGACTGTAACACACTCCCATTCATGAATTTTCCCCCAAACCATCTGCCCTATGGTGTCCCACACTCAGGCTGAACACTTTCAGAAGTTAAATTCATTGCTCCCATAAAGAGATAGTACCAGCAATTTATTATCTGAATGGGGGTTAACAATCACTCTATTTTAATCAAAGCACTTAATTGGTTTAGAGTAAAAGTAAAATGAATTTACAAAACAAAAAGCTGTAGGTTTAGGTGATACCAGGTATAAAAAATATGGATAGAAAAGGTTACAAACAAAAATAAAAATATGATTCTAAGACTAAAACTTAATTTCAGCAAGTTACAATTTTTGCCTAAGCAGGTTTTTTACCTATATTCAGTTCCAAGAGACTTCAGCTCCCATGGATGAAGGATCCAGTGTTCTCTGATTTCAAGACCCTGTTAGCTCCTCAAGGATGCCAAAATGGCTTTCTGACCTGCTTATATCTTCTAAAGTTCAGTGACCTTGCTTCAGGAGGCAGGAAGCCCTCCTGGGGGCTGAGCTTGCTGCTTATCCACCAGGGAGCCTTCCTAGGGGCTCAGCTTGCTGTTTAGCCACAATGTTGATTTTTGCAGTCTTCGCTCCCCGTCACCTAGTTAAGAGGCAATCTCCCCCACTTGGTGGGTTGATGGCTTTGTTTACCTTTTATGTAAATTTAACTTTATTGTCTCTGCCTGATGATCAGGCTGGTCAGACAAGCAAATACCCATTCCTTTTGTTTAGGGTAGACTGGGTTTATGTGTTGTTTGCCAAACACATTTTAAGAGCATAACTCTATCTCATATTTATAATTCTTTGTATGCAACCTGTACATACACCACGCAATGATTTTTGGGACCAGCGTGTTACCCGTTTGTGTATGATATATTACATGACACCTTTTTTAGATACAGATTATGACAAGTGCATGTTAGGTGTAGTGAGTATGTCAGGTGTGACAAGAGTTGCTGACACCAAGTAGTGAACCATCAGTGGGCATCTTTGTCACAGTAACCCTCACAGGTGAAAAGCCAAGACAAGGTGTGGAGTTCAAATCGCTAGCTAATGGTTGGTTCAGCTTCAGTGGAAAGTTTGTTTGTAACCTAAGTTGTAGATCTTTCTGTCCCATAGACTTAGTTCTGGAACTTATAAGGATGACCAGTAATGACTTACAGTACACTGACAATACAGATGGCCCCAAATCATAAGGCTGGAAACAAACCTATCTGAGTTCTGGTTGTAGTAGGAGGTGTTTATCAAAATCTGACCTTGTTTCTGAATTCAAATTTTGTACATAGTCCCTGTCTCTCTAATGGGACAAAACAGACACATCCAGATACTGGAGAGTTCAAAAATAGGATCCAGATCAGAATTTAAGCATATCTCTAATACACATTACAGCTTTCAGGTAGGGGGACCACAAAGTACTTTGCAACCTAGGCTACAAAATGGTATGGTATTGAGGAATCCCTTCAACCATATTTAAAATGAAGCCACCTCTGGGGTGACGTGCAGTAACTGTTCAACGGTATGGAGCAAGCACTATGCAACAGTTTGTGAAGTGCTGACTGAGCAGCAGAGGATAGAATTTCCTGAGCTTGGAGGAATCACTTGGGAGACAGGATCATTCAAGAAATTCATTATTGAAAATGCATTGTAAGTAATCAAATTAGTTCTTAAATAACTGATGTTATTTTCTCTCTAGGTTATGCTCATCGCTATGACAGCGGAGCACCTATAGCATGTGCTAGCTTATTACTTTTTATATAATAATATCCTGAAAAGTAATATGAATACTCATGTTGAAATGACAAAATAAACATGTTATCCAGTGTAGCAACAGGTAGTCTAGCCAGGAAATGCACATGCAGGCTGCAAGGGTCTAACACATCTGACACCTGGAGCAATAACCATTCAGATTTATTTCTATGTAAAAAGTAATTCATGAAATGACTATATTACATTTTCAAAGTGATTTAATAATTGTATTGGTAGCCAGCCCTTATAAATAATTATATTATTCTAATATAATTGTGGTGTATATTAATACACACTTCGTCTTCAGAATATACTACAATTTTCTAATGAAAAAGCACTATTGTATTCTACAAAAACTCAATAAGTCAAATTTTGTTCACAGTTACATCATTGGGACTTCAGGGTCATTGATGTCAATAGATTTACTCCAGATGGACAGCGATGAGGCTAGGAGCAGAATTTGTCTCTACTTTTAAAAACTGCTAATGTAGTATTTTAAGGCTGATTGCTGTGGAATATTTTTAATATGTTCTGCAAATTGCCTACTGCCACAGGCCTAATATACAATTTCTTTTGTGAATTATTTATACCATCACTAAAAGTTCATGTTCCGTAAGAACTGCACCAAAAATCTGTTGACACAGCAAAAAGTAAACAATAGCTAGAGAGGAAAATCTATTTTTTCCCAAATATCTGTAGCACTGAATTAATGTGCAAAAGGAAATCATAAGAGTAAACCATTTTAGTGTACCTTTATGAGGTTAGTGGGGCAAGTGGCATTTAAACCAATTTTACACTGGTGTAATTCACTTACTTTCCAGATTCACATCAGTGTGAATAGTGAATCAGACCCAGTGAATTTTTGTGTGTGTGATACTGTCCCAGTTATGTGCTTTGCTGATAAAGAACTTGGTAGTTCCAGTGAAAAAACAAAGACCTGAAGGAATCTTTGAGACAGCTACTGTTGCAGTCTCTGTGGAAAACAATATCATCTCCCTACTTATATGCTGATTAGTTCAGAAACATCAGATTCATCACTTGCTGTGCTTCGCTAAATATTCTGTTCTATGAGCAGTGCAAAGAAGCCAATGCAAGCAAATCTGCACTTCACCAAAGGAAGTTTGGCATAAGGTCCCTGGTAGAAATACATTTGGGAGAGATTTTTAAAGGTTTCACTCACATGGAATAAAAATTGGGTGATGTTGTTTCTGTTGGCTCTAGCAATGTCAAAGCCAATGATGATGAAAGTATTGTTGTAAAGTTTCTCCCGCCACTTGGAATATTGTCTCATTTTAAAAAAAGAAAGAAGGAAGGAAAAAATCCCTGCCAAGATAGCAGCTGTGAACAAAATTGTCAGCAAAATGAATTTCAAGTTTCACACGCTCCATTGGATAACAGGATACACGAATACAGCTTTCAGCAGATCGGCTGTTGAGGGGCACAGATCCAGACCCTCAAAACAAAACAGAGCTTTAACATGGTTGTATTTTATGGTTTAGGTTTTAGAGATAGACATGTAAAGTCTAATGTGCAGAGGGAAAATGGGAAGAATCTGGGCCAAGTGGCTAGTATATTGGTACATCAGTTTTTGGGTGCCCAAAATGGCCCACCTTAAAGTGCCCTGATTTTCAAAGGATGGGAGCTCAGCACCTTCTGCAAACCAGACCCTTGTACTGTGTCTCATGTTGGTGCCCAAAAACTGAGTCACACCAAAATCACATTTGAAAATCTTGCCCATTGTTTGCTCGTTACCAAAATTAGACCAGTAAATATGGGGAAGGGAAATGTAATTTCTCCATGTCAAAAGTTTCTGTCCATCTAGGTTCCTGTATGGCTCTCATAGTCATTTTAGGAGTGCCTCCCAAACTGATAAAATGTACACAAACCTCCACTTGTTTCTGTCTCTTTTCTTGTAATCTGCAGGAAGGGAACTTTGTTTGTTCTGGGTGTTTTGTCTCACTGTTTTAATGCATTATGAACCAGGTCAAAGAAGTGGATTTTCTAATGTTTCATGCTCTGTCATTGAATCCTGCAAAGACACCTTCAGACAGGTTGTTCCAAGGGATCAGTCAACTGGTCCTTAAGGATCTTGAATCTTTCAATTATTTCCCTGAAGCAAACTCAAATGGAATCCATTTGAATGTTTAGATTTATTTGGATCTGTACTCTGCCCCTCAACCCATGGGGTCTAACCTTCAGTTAGTGAGTATCCCAATGTAGGGTGACTGTCAGGCCCACAGCAGTTCTGCACTCTCGGTCAGATACTCTATTTAAACCTGAACACTCTAGGGTTTCTCCAAGTCAGGGGGTCACTCACACTACATTTTGTGGAGCTTCTGATCTGAAAGTCCCAGATCATGGAAATTGCTACCCTGATTATATTTCAACATCACTTGTGTAGCTGTTACACATTTCCAAATTTACCATTACATTCTACTAACATCACTTGCTTTGTAGGCAGTAGAACAGAGGAACACAACATAATAATCTTGCAGTATTGCCCATCTAGAAGACAAATACTGGAGGGGTGTGTGTGTGTGTATCTATATATATGTAAAAATACCTATATTAAGATTGCTTAACACTTCCCATTATAACTCCTTTTAGTGGCTTATAACTTTAACAAATTTTAACCATCAAGCCTAAAAATTTCCAATGTACTTGTCTCTACCCTAGATGGTATTTTTAAGTTTGAAGGGAATATATGTATTACACACAAAAATAAGAATTGTATTTATGCATGTATTATGTCAGAAATAAATGGAATCTGTGTTTGGATCACCATGCCTACCACTGATTTTTACTGTAGTTAATATAATGCTCTTAATGTTTACTGTTCCACATGTAGTTTAATATATCATATTTCCATTTAAAGTACCCGTTATCCAAATGAGAGCATAGATTATTGAGGCTGTGGAATTTTTGTGTGTATCTGAAGCATTGCTAAAGTTGATTCACATTCAGGTAAAACAGGGTGGAGCAGTGGAGAGGGATATGGAAAAGTCTGTTTCTACTTAAAGGAGTGCTAATTGGGCTTCAGGGGCTGAGTGTAAAATACACCAGGCTTTCCCACGGCCACACCCTAAGCATATGATCTTTAATTAATTCATGGAAACACTCAGACTGCTTCCTACAGATGGCAGCTGGCGCTGTCTGTAAAATCTCCTGTGCTCTGCAGAGAGCAGAGGATTTTACATGATAACATGAACTGATATGTTTCTACATGGCAAAATGAAATGGGTAGAATGCAATGGAAAAGTCTGAAACATGCAACGTCCCATGTCTTACGAAATAACATTGAAATTTGATTGTGATGGCAGCCTTGTAATGTTAACCATGGAAACTCTAACACAATGTGGTCCTGCATCAGTAAATACGTTTATTTCCTGCAGACTGCATGGGAGATTTTGACAGATATCCACCCAAGAGCTTTTGTGTTCTCTCACTTTTTAGCACCATTCCCAGGAATTACAATCTTTGCAAATAGCACTTTTCAGAATGACCATACAGCTCCATCCTAATGATGTGAACTGTAATGTAATCTGCATTAAAATACATGAACATATGAGATAGGGTCATAGGAATTCCATATTGGACCAGACATAGGATCCAGCTAGTCCAGTATTCTGTTTCCAGCAGTGACCAGTACCAGATGACTCAAAGGAAGGTGTAAGAAACCTCGCAAGAGACAGTTATGGACTGAGTTGCCCATAAGTAGAAATGAATACATTGCCCAGCATAGCTCATATGATGCCAGAGCATTGTCTCCTGAGTACTATAGGTGAGGGAACCTCAGAATGAAAGGACGAGATTCGAGCAACCATGAAATGAGAGGATACTTCTAAACCAGAATTTCATTATAAGTCTTTTTGTGCAGTTCCTCTGCATTTTTATTTTATTTATTTAATTTGGTTCATATAGATGATTGCTAAGTAGAATGTTCCACTAGGAAGGAAACAAGCAAACTAAGATTTCTCATCATTCTGGCAGCTATAAGTGATGCATTCTTAGTGAAACAAGTTAGCTTCAGCAATGGTTGGATTCCAATGGCTGATTTTGGCTGCTGAGGTAGCTGTGATTTGTAGCTTTGACACTTAGGAATTTTTAACTAAATTGAGCTTAATACAAAAGGGGTGAAATGTAATGGATCTTCCCTTTTCAGCTTTACTAAATTATGCTTCTGAGATGTGACTATTTAGATTTATAAAGGAAATATTTAGATTAATTATGGTTATTTAGAAAGAACTGGGAAAACCTCAGAAGTAGTTGGTGGTTCAGTTCAAATAAGCATCAAAATTGCTCCTATTTAAGCTTCTCTGAACTCACTTGAACTTCTTTGAAATAGTAAATCAGGTTAGAAATCTCTTGTGAGAACAGATATCACTGCCATCATTTCTGGAAGTCCATTTCCAGTCACTCCATAAATACTAGTGTTTCAAGGACAGCTTCTCTGAGGGTATTTTGATTCTTATGCCTCTACTCTTACTTGGAAGCAGGAAATGAAGAAACCTGTGTAATTAAAACCGACAGACAAACTGATGCTGCAGACATTTGCATATGTGCTTAGCTTTATTCTCTTGACTAGTGCCAATCAAGTCAATGAGTAAAACTAAGAACATTAATTAGAGAACTGATTCTCATTTACATTCAGTGGCAGTATTAGGCACCTGGAACCCATGCAATCTCAGGGGCCCCTGAAGTAGCGAGGGGCCCCCTGACAGCCAGATCCAGCCTGCCGGGCATCAGCCAGTCCCTCCTCCTCAGTGCTGCTGAGGGTTCAAAATGGCAACCTCCACACAGCATGACATCACATGCACCAGAAGAGCCTTGGAACTGAGTTTTGCCCCCCACAAGACAAACACAGCCACTGTACGTTAAGACTGCTCTACACCAGTCTGAGAATGCAAAGAGACCTTCAAATGAATGTACATATAATAAATATAACTTCAAATCAAATTTTAAGGCCCTTTTACACTGCCAAACTGGCCTTAGTGTATATGAGAGTTAAGCCCAAAGGCCTTTGATTTCAGAGGAAATTAGGTGTCTAAATACCTTTGAGGACCTAAGCATTGGTGTTTCCAGGCCTGGGACATTACTTAAAACTTTTTGAAACATGAAGCTGTTTGGGTTGGTGCCCTCATCCAAAGAGGTCAGCTCATTGTTAGCCAAGATAGATTCTTTTTTTGTGACCATTTTATTATAAAGTGTTCACGTTTCTAAAGTGTGATGTTGATTTAGGAGAAACTCTGATTTAAATCCTTTGAGCTTCCTAGTAAAAGCCAAATGGAAAAAGAGTCTCATTAAGAGTCTGGGAAAAGAAGTCTGAAAGGCAGTAAGTCCTGAAAGAACTGATGCATTTTGGTTAACAAAGACTCCCAGTTCCACTGCCTTGTCTCTGACCCTGAGAAAAAGTCTTGCACCCGAGTCGTATTGTTCATGTAAAATTAGCATATGTCAATGACACAAAAACGATAACTTTTTAAACTGGGCCAGTAGAGAAAATGACTTCATGCTTTCAACATTTTCTCAGAGAAACGCTTGGATCTTTTTTCAATCATTATTTAGTAAACAGCATCAAATAGAGTCATTCAAATAAAAAACAACAACAGAGAAGGCACACAAAGAGAAGCACAATTTTCTCTGTGCAGCCTGGGATGAAGCCTCTGGAAAAAATAAACTTCAAACATTTCAGAAAGGGTGTATGGAAAGTGCTACGTGGTCTATTTCATGCACTCATGAGTTTATACCAACTGTTGTTTTAATTCAGCATAATAATGATTTAGTGTGAAGGGGAACATGTTCTTCATTAATTTTATTTTTTGGATATGCTAGCCTATGTATTTTATATACAAATGAGCAGAGGGGTGGAGAATATTTTTCTTTTTTGTTGCATTAAGTTGGAAAGTTAAAGTCCTTGGGTGAGATTCTGTGTGACCCCTCTAGGAGGCACAGCATGGAATTTGCAGCTTGGAGGAGGGGGAGAAAGGTGGCTTTAAGCCATCTTTGGCCCCTCTTGACTTGGGACTCCTCTGTGCTCCCACCCCACATGATTTACACAGCCCTCTGAACCTGTCCATGTTATGGCAGCAATCCAAGTGACCTGGAGGGCTGCAGTGCAGCCTGGAGCACAGTGAACATGGGATATTGTTTTTGAAGGAACAAAATGAGATAGGAGATTTCCAGAGAATTGAAGCTTTCCACTGAAATTCGGTATTCTGAATATGCATCTGGGAAATAACAACAGAAGCTGGTCACAGGCAGGGGGACCCAGTAAATCCAATAACATACTATGAGCCCCAGTAGTTTCTGCTCCAATCTCTAATGGGGCTGGTTTGTGGTCACATTAGTAATCATCCCTGTAGGGTTGTCAACCCTCCAGGATTGTCCTGGACTCTCCAGGAATTAAAGATTAATCTTTAATTAAAGATTATGTCATGTGATGAAACCTTGGAATATGTCCAAGAAAAATTGGCATCCCTCTGAATTTTGGGTTTTGGCCTGTTTTCTCAATATCAGCAAGGTGTGAACATTCACGGATGTCTTACTCTCATTAAAATGATGATTTATTCCCTTGAATAGGTGGTTGATTAATAAGGATAGAAGAGTGGTAATGAGGCAACCATTCCCTTACCAACCAGCAAGGAACAGTAATACTGAGAAAGTTATTGAATATATTTTTTACTTCTTTGAATGCAATTTAGCAGCTGGAAACAAGGAGAGCCAGCACCTTGTGATCACAAGTCCACTGACCACAGTGAGGACTGCTGCTGTAAAAGGATAGGTTTCCATTATTAAGTGTTTAAATGTTTTTATTATCTTAATCCATCATCTTTGCATCACATTTGACAGTGACCACTGCAGCCTTTTGTAGCTAAATGGCTTTCAAAGGCATGGCACATGCTGGCATGGGGTGCAGAAGGGCAGCACAGGAATGGGAACCTCCAGGAACATTTCTGGATGAGACTGTCCCCAGTATATGGTTCCTGGGGCTCCCAGGGAGTGCACAGGGCACTGGTAGCTCCCCCACTATGCACAATCATGCAGAGAAAGGAGTATCCGAGCCCTAAGAATTAGGGTTAATATAAAATAAAAAGGATTCTCTTTGGAAGCCATTAGAGAAGTCATATTCTCTTTCAAAGACTTTTATTAAAGGTGTGTGTCTCCACTGCACTAGAGAAGGAGAGAGAGAGACTTGAAAGTATGCAGCAGCCTGGAGTTGTTTCATCTGTAGTTATTTTTTTAAAAAAGGTAGTGAGTTTCCATTCACTGTTTCTGATTGCAGAGTGCTTATTCTATGTTTGGGTTGGAACCTAGTCATGTTTGAACATGATTGTGAACAACTGAGTTAGACACCAGGATGCTAACCTCAACTTAGCACTCAGTGTAGACCAACGTAAATCATGTTCAGCAACGTGTCAGAGAAGCATGATTAAACCTAGCTGTCCCAGTCTTTAATCATGGTTAGTGGACATGATGCTGAACATGGTTTGTCCTGGTCTACATTGCCTGCTAAATCATAGTCAGCATCACGGCATCTAACTGGATTGTTCATAATTGTTTCAAAGACCTCCATTTCCCCAACTACTGGACAGTACATATTTTGCGGAGGGTGTTTCACAATGTATTTTTTTTCAAACAGGAAAGACAAAGAATTCCACATCATTAGATATTATATTTACACAGTCCCTGTCCCAACTTGCTTACAACATTTTTGTTCTGTTTGTACAGTTCCTAGCACAGCACAGCCTGGTCTATAATTGGGACCTCGAGGTGCTCCTGCAATACTCATAAATAATACTATTAAATTGTACATTTCTGATAAGCCCTGAATGGATTGTGAATAATGAAGACGACTTGTCGTTAAAACAATCAAAAGTCCTGGGTTCTTCTTTTCCTGGCTGTACCACATCCTTGTTCTGTTTTCAGAAAAATGACTTAGCCTCTCATTGCAACAGCTCACCCATCCATAACTAACCTACCCACATGGATGTTTTGAAGCTTCACAGTTAGTGTTTGTCAAGACCTTTAAGATCTCCTAGGGGATATTCTGTAGAAATGCAAGATACTATTTGTTTTGCTGTTAACAATGTAACTTAATCTTTTTTTAAATTATGCCTCAGTAAAAAAATAACCACAAGTTCCATTTTTTAAAGCCTTCTTAAAGTTGGTCTCTTGCTAGGAACAGACAATTTTTGTAATGGACAGGCCCCTTTTGACATGAGGGGCTGATGACAAAATGGTGACCACTTGGAGAGCTGCTACGTTTGTTATTCTGAATGCTCGTGAAAATAAGTTGACTTTAAAGACCAGATTATTTGGGAGATTTTCTTTAACGCCGCTTAAAATATGTCAAGCGTGACCGTGCATTTCTTTTTTTAACAAACCTTTGTTTTACATGGTAGGTAGAACCAGGAAAAAAAAAAGCTCTTGGCACAAAGACTTTTCAGGAAAGAAAGTTATTTTAAATGTCCATTGAGAACATGTTCGTAAAACAGGAAAAAACACAGTTAGGTTGATAATAGCTCTCTGCAAATGTTAGCATCACTAAATAGCTTTGCCATCTTTTTTTAGAGGGAATGTGATGTCCTAAAGTAGCAGTTCTTAATTATGCACCATACAAAGCTGTCAGGAGTTTATGCCTGTGCAATTTCTTTTGCACAGGAAAATGCATTTTTAATGTTTGAACCAGCAGATTTGTTAGCTCCAGTAAATAAATAATGAGAGTTGCTCTCTGAAATACAGTATAGAAACATCTTTTAAGGAGTGAGCATTGGGTTGAACAAGTTCCTCAGCAAATCGAGAAACAAATGGCACTTGATAAGCAACCCAGAGGCGTTACTAACAGTAACTTAAAATCTCACCTCTCACAATAATATCCTCGTGAATAGACCAAGGAATCTAGCATGGCAACAAATTACAGCAGTATTAATCTTTTTACAAAGGTGTGCATTGCCAAACCCACTGGTGCCTTTATTTAACAGCTACTTCAAAAAGGGAAATATTTTTATGTTAATTTTAATCTATAGCCAAGAGCAGTAAAAGGTGCAGTTGTTTTAAAGTGTAAATAAAACCTAGATTGATATCAACCTTTTTTGTACAAAATAGGCAAAAATCGGTTTCCAGTTCTCCCAGGGAAGGTGGTTTTATGAATGCTGCCAGCTTGTGTTACTTTGTTTGAGCTAGAAATGAGAGTGTGATGGTACAATGCCGTGTGACTGTGATTGCTTCTTCCCTCTAGAAGGCAAAATAGCTAGCACTGTTAACAGGAAATGTTGTAATCTACAAAATGTTGTGAAGTGATTCTGTAATTTTGTCTCTGCTCTGAATGACTTACATGCTTTTTCTGGGAAAAAAAGGTATGATTGTGATTATTATGGTTTTTATTTATCTAGCACCAGTAGGTATTCTTGCAGAAACATACCTTCATGATCCCAGTGCGTAGGAGATCCTTGGCACAGTGATCCCCTGCCCCCGTTCCACAGGCAGTGTTCCACACCTCTGACCCCCTCTTCTCTCCGAAGTCTGTGGAAGGCTCACTACAGGTATTGGTGTCATAGTGGGCAGGAAGGGCAGAGGGTAGGCTAGGAGATGCACAGATGGGTCAGGGCAAGGAGAAAGCATCATCTCCCCCCTCCCCCCAACTCCTTACTGCCACCACCAGTCGCCTCACACTGTATAATACTTCCACAATTCCTCCTTCCCTCTACCTCCCATACACACATTGGAGAACCACCTTTAGCCCTTTAGATCGGATGCAGTGAGCCATAACCATGAGACCAGGAATAGCCCTGGCCTCCCGTTGATCCTGAAGGATCTGCAACCTTTGTGGGTAGGCACGGTAGGCTATTCTGCGTGAGAGGAATAACCCTGCCCCTAATGCAGCAACTGTTGAGAAAATTCCACAAGCAGAAACTTGTGCAGGTTTCTTCCTCTTAATCCCCATCCTAAAGTGTCAGTCCTACTGGCTCTCTCAAGGACAATTTACAGTCTCATCAAACATTTAGAACTGAGTGCAAAGGACGCTGTTACCAAGAGAAAAAAATGGCTTTAAACTTTCCAGAAAATTTAGTGCTGCCAACATATTGTGATCGCGCTTTTAAGATCTTAAGTATTATTGCCAACGGCCACGAACATTACTGGTTACTGCTTATAGTATCCGTTGGACATGGGAAACTAAATTTAATGGGGTGGTAGCCAAAATCTACTAATGGGGGAAAGTGCACAGGAGTAATTCAGTGTGTTGTAATCTTATCCACAGGCTGTTCTGTAATCTGTACAAGATCTCTGGCAAACAACTTTACTTTTAAGTGGTAAAAAATTATTTGCACACTCATAAAGAGAGTATAAACGATGTGCGATGTCGTGAACTAGCCTGCTGTAGTTCACTTGAAACACATCTGAGACCTTCAAGCCCATCTATCTTAAAGAATGACTCAGGGAAAGACGGGAAAGTACAAGAAAGCTCTTTACCATAATGTCTATATTTCCAGCTAGTACATGAAGAAGCTGATGTACAATTTCCAGCAACAATAAAATGAAGCTACTATAGTGTCATACTCCCCCTTCCTCTTTCCCCCCATTTGCTCTCCACTTACTAATTTATTTTCTCACCCCCATGCCCAAAGGGCTCCAGGCCTTCATGCTGAAACCACTTCATGGGTAGAACCCTGGCTGAAGGGTCTGCATGCAGAACAGCTACAGTGCTGGGCTCCAAGGAGGTTTTATTTCAGGCAAAAATAATTCGCAAAGGTCTGTACTAAGGCTCAATGGATAGGGAATAGCGCTGTGATCCCACTTCTCACCACTAGCATGTACTCAGAATCAGCCATAATTATACCCAATGACTTAAAGAGCATTATTTGAGCAATGGTCAGAGGGAAAAGGAATTAAGCAGTGTGAAGACCCCTGAAAGCATTATGCCCGCAGAAGTCAGGAGCGGGGATAACACCACTTCCAGGGTAGGTAGGATCAGTGTCATTCCCTGCAATGCATTCTGCACCTATTCTGCAGGTATTGTATCTGCTTTCCCCAGTGCTGCTCTGTATTTACCAACTGGTGTACTGTGTAAGGCTTCCACACCAAACCCAAATCCTACTCTTCGAGGGTGCCCTCTGGCCTTCTCCCCTTGGGGTCCACAGCATTTTGCAACCAAAATATGGCTGCCTCCTTTGCAGTGTGCTGGGAATAGCTCTGTGATCCCACTTCTCACCACTAACATGTACTCAGAACCAGCCCTAATTATACCCAATGACTTTAAGAGCATTATTTGAAAAAAGAATATGTGCCAGTTGGTTTAATTCCTCCTTTTCTGCTTTGTACAGGCTTGGGAGATAATAGTTACGTAGCAGAATGGAAAAGGTAACTACAGTGAGTGCGCTGAATGCAACAATCCCATTGAAATCACAATTGAGGTGCATGAGTGATTAATTTGACCCAGTACAATAAGTCAGGCTATGGTTAGTTTTTGTGTTTATTACATGAACTATCTGAAATACAACACCATGAGAATCCGACTTATTCAGGCAAAGTATCAATTCACCCAAGAACTATAAAAAGATGCAATATAGCCCACCAAGTAACATGTCCTGCTTTATGCAGAGAAAGAGCATGCTGCAAGGAAGCCTTGGAGGCTCATGGGAAGTTAACACTTCATTGCCACTGCACACGTGCCATAAGAACAGTTCTAGGGGTTTGGCAAAGATGTCTGTGCGATGATGCCGGCAAAACACTTCTGAATTGCTGCCTCACTTGTCTTGGGACTCTCAGAGTCCTGTTACCTGTGACTTCATTCAAAGCTGTGTTGAAAAGGGAATTCTAGTGACCTGAAAATATGCTGCTCAGATGTAACATGTTAATAATCGGGTAGCTATAATGGGGTTTCCCTCTAATTGTTAGAGGGCTGGCTAAAACCCAGTTCAACAAACTGCTAACTGTGGTCGGGGTAGTGTTATTGACAATG
Organism: Chelonia mydas; assembly: GCF_015237465.2. Taxonomy (NCBI): domain Eukaryota; kingdom Metazoa; phylum Chordata; order Testudines; family Cheloniidae; genus Chelonia; species Chelonia mydas. The sequence continues at coordinate 49,650,683 of NC_051251.2, read as the reverse complement.
GATCTTGATGTCCCTCGTTCAAACTCTGTAAAGGGGGTTTCAATCCCGCAAAGACTGAAAAGTCATTTATCAGATTAAAAGTATTTCCAAATTGCACTGCAGCAGCCCTGGACGCTTTGCAGTCCTCCTTCAACTTTGTCAATGAATCTGAAATTTATTTAGTATCATTGCTAATCAAGCTTTTTAATTAGGAGTTATTATGGACCTCCTCCTCTAAGGTGCAGAGTGCTCCAGAAATCAACAGTAAATGAGGGTAATTAGCACCTGCCAGGATTGAGCCCTATGTACTGTTCCATTTGGAACATGATTTTGATTTGAGACTTCCTCAAACTGTCAAAAGATCCTTGCAGGCCATCTGAATTAGGGATGCATGAAAAAAGTTTGGATCATTTCCAGCTTGGTCCTTTGCCTAAAAGCCAAACCAAAAGCTTGCCTGAGATTTGAAAATGTTTTGAGTCCTATGCCTCCTCACTCCCTGATTCTAAACAGAAAGAGAGATAACAAAATATTGTGAGAACAGTGATTATTCAGGGTAATTCCAACCAATCAAAATCAGGAAGTATTCCCTCTGTATGACAGAGTGTTGTATAAAACATCCACTTCAATTTTTCAAACAGACGTTTGCATATACAGCTGTAAATCCAGTGTTGCAGATTTTCCTGATGGCTCCAACACTAAATGAAGCTTAAATCATTCATTCTGTAAAATCTGAGAGAGAGAGAGAGATGTGCCAGGCCTGTTTCCTCTTTTATGCTAGCTATGCAGAGGATACAAGTTCAAGCCCTGATATTTCTGGCTGTATTCTCCCTTTGCTCTGGTGTTAAAATGGTACCTTTCTGGAGTTCAGTCAGGAGGGCATTTACTCTTGAGAGGAAGGGAAAAGAGTAAAAGCAGAAACAGCTGTTGGTGCAGGCAGGATGGCTTTGTGGAGAAAGCAGGAGGGGAAGGGGGAAAAAACATCTGTTAAAGCTTTATGAGTGACTCTTTTGGCTCACTTCATTCTACAGTTGTGGAACTCTGCCTTCTGCAGTAGATGTCACTGCTGGCAATGACAAATGCTACAAAGGCAATGGAAATAATAGAAAAAATAGAAAAAATAGAAATAATTTGGCTAAGAGGAATGTAGTAAACAGAAGAAACATGCAGTTCATATGGTTAAGTTATCCCGTATTCTGTACAATAGGCAATAAAAGTAAAATATAAGTGTGATGTTTGAAGAACTGATTTACTGTTGAAATTCCCTATGCTAGTTCTAGTGACTTTATTTTAGAGAATACTTAAGACAGAAAGAACTGTTACTTTGTATCAATTAATACCTTAAATCACACTTACCCTCAATATCTAATGTGTAAACTGATGACCCATTGGTTGTCTTGTTGAATCCGTCACCAGCACATAGAGGTGTGAGGGAAGAGAGGGGGACTCAGTGAATGGGCTTCCACCATGTTTCTATCCAGTTGCATTTTTGATGGACTTTTTAAAAGCTCACGTTAATCTGAACCCCTGTAATAATACTCATCTTCTCTCATTACAGAGTTGCCAGTTACAGCCAGTAGACAGATGGGAGAAGTAGTTTGGGTATCTCATGCCCCATTCTCCTCTATCTGCAGACTCCCTGGTTGGACTTTGTCTCACACGATGCGTTCCAGTCTTCCATCTTGATGAAGGGAAGTGGGGCATCCAGGCAGTTGCCTGACTGCTGTACTTCATGCATGAAGTCCAGCTGGGGAGCCTTTTATTTAAGTAACAAAGAGAAGTTTAAGGTGTGACTTCAGCACAGTCTATGAGTATCTGCATGGGGAACAAATTTTTAATAATGGTCTCTTCAGCCTAGCACAGAAAGTTATAACATGATCCAATGGCTGAAAATTGAAGCTAGATATATTCAGACCGGAAATAAGGCATAAATGTTTTAACAGTGAGTGTAATTAATCATTGGAACAACGTAACAAAGGTTGGGGTGGATTCTCCATTATTGAACATTTTAAAGTCAAGATTGCATGTTTTTTGTAAAAGATATGCTCCAGAAATTATTTTGGGGAAGATCTATACCCAGTTTTAGATTAGATTATCTCAACGGTCCCTTCCGGCCTGGGAATCTAGAAATAAACTGTTTTAAATTTATTTTAAAACGATTCTCATTCAAATCTCTTAAAGTTTGTAAGTATCACTGGAATGTTGTTATCCTAGATCTGACAGTGATAGAGGACACTATTTAAAAACCAAAACAAAACACCTTCTCCGCCCCCGCAAAACAGCCAAATTTGCATTGCAAAATAGCTGCCTCTATGAACATCTTTAACTGCTTGCAGTTTTACTGTAGAGTAAGACTTCCAATGTGGGAATATTTTTTTACACTGTTATTCTTAGATTTCTTTCAGCGTTAATGCTTTCTGTATTTCTCTGCCATTAAATATCTTTTTGTATCTGATTATATTCCCCCAAATGTATTATCCTGAATCTTTCTCAAGTTAAATCTTCTTTCCACAGATACTCTTGTAGTTTGTTTCCTTACTTTTGCTCTCAACACTTTCCAACTTAGAATCATCTGTGAATTCCATTTGTGGTTTTCAGATCAATAAACCAGGGTAGGGTTGTTAAAATAGGGTTCAACATTTATATCAGCTGTATCTCAAAAAACACCTCAACTCTAATTCTATGAACTGCTGTTTGTCCTTCAGCCAGTTTTTAGTCTACATGGCAGTGTTCTTATCCAAACCAAATAGAATAAATTTTGAACTAATGAATTCATAAGATGATGTAGGAAATGCTTTACTGAAATCCAAATGTATACTACGTGAACCTCACCCACACATTTTGCAATTACAGTCACCTCTAAGAAGATACTTTCTTTTCTTAGGTATAAATTTGAATGTACATTAACAACTTTGGGGACACTGTGTAGGAAGCACTCACAGCATTGCAGACATGAGCTCATCTCTTGTCTACTAAGAGGAATTAGGAACTCAGAGTTTGAGCATGCCCCTGGAAGAGTTGATATGAGATGCTTACAAAGCCATTACCTACAAAAGGTGTGCCTCATTTCAGTAACTGGGCTAGTGTGTGGCCAATATTGTTAAATGTAAATACTCTTGCACCCTGAATCAAAACAGCCAAATTCTGTCTTCATGTACACTGTACAACCTCTCTGAAGTGAATGGAGGTACACAGGTATATCTGATTGCATTATTTGACTCTACATGCTGAATCTATCAGTCAGAAGAATATGTTTTGGAAAACTATTTAGGGACTGTTATAGAGAAAATTATTGAAATTTCAGATTCATGCATATCATCAGTAAATAGGCAACCAAAATCCTAAATTAGACTTGCATGCCCTATAATATAGAACAGTGCCTGGCACCCCATTTGGCTCACTGTTCTTGAGGACAAAATGGGGCTTCCTATCACTAATATGTCATTGTTTGGAGAGGAAAAGACAACAGCCTTTGGTGTTATGCGCTTGTGCCCAGGTAGTTAACTACTACTTGCTCTGTCTTCTCTATGAGTCCAGAGACCTTTCTTTTTATCTGAATGTGACAGTCCAAAACAACAGCTTATTTTTCCAGCTCCAGTTTAGGTTCTTTTAACTACAACTGGTCAAATAATTCATTGTGAAGAACATTTATTGCAATTTATGGCAATAGTCCATATATTTTTCAAATGTTGATTTCTGGTTCAAATTCCCACCAGCGTAATATTTGACTTGTAGCTGTGCATAAATAAAGAAAAAAATCATAATGTGAGATACTGAAAATAAACAGGCCTATACAAATATAGTGTTTTCTCTAGATTAGCACTACCCTCAAATACAAAGTAGAATCTATGCTGTATACCTGGAACATCGTCGTGCAGAAAAGTCTTTCCTCCCTCACAACCCAAAGCTGTCTGCTTTCTCTCAGCTCTGTGCCCTGGTCACATGTTCCAAAGATTGTATGTGGGTAACCTGAGGGGCAATGGGCTTTTGAAGTCTAACAATCAAAAGTCTCCATTACCATTGGGATCGTTTAGTGCTTTGCTCAATACACATGTACTGTTAGATGTTCCTTTTACAAACAGACTGGTTAGGAACTAACTCAACAATACTTCTTCCGAGTCTGTATATCAGATAATGGTCTCTGCAAGGACCCACTTTCAAGAATATGTTTTAACTTTTTATTAAGGCAAAGTTACAACAAAATGATAACATACTACATCTTACATTACTTATTACTTATTCAGGATCAGGTTAATATTTGAAGAATCTGATAAATACTCCAAGTACACTAACAAGGGTGACCACATTTCTAAATAGAATCATAGAATCATAGATGATTAGGGTTGGAAGAGACCTCAGGAGGGTTACCTACTAACAGTAAAAGATAGAGAGAAAGATATTGGGCCAAATTCATGCCTGGTATAAACAGGCACAACTGTAAGTGTCTGTAACCTTATACCAGGCCTAAATGGGCCCCTTCAGACTTCGTTAAAACCTGAAAATTAAACAAACTCTACATCCCACAAAGTAAGAATCTTTAGTAATTATTTGTATTACAATAGTACCAAGTGGTCAAGGCCCCCACTGTACTAGGCATTGTACAAAATATAAAAGACAGGCAGACTTCTTGCTTACCATCATCATTATGTATATAAGTTTATGTTTTGTGTTTGATGGATTTTGTGTGAAATGACCCCTGTTGGTCAACGTACGCTCAATTGTTTGCTTATTGTCACCAATCAATCTCTTGTAGGATATGACTACTGGATAAGAAAATATCTGAGACAAGAGTGAGTATGACCCAAACGAAAATGTGGTTGGAATCTGGACACACCTTTGCATGTAAGTAATGGGCTCACAACAGTGCTCCTCCTTCAGCATCAATTAAACCTGCAATATCTTGAATATGATTTTTGTGGCTTAAGTAATGATAGAGTAGCTCTGGTAGTATCATCCACAACCTAAAGCTCAGTCCTACAGAACTGTGGATTACTACTACTATTAATGGTAATGAATGCTAATATAGTAAAATATGTTAATTTAGAAAAGTCAGGCCTGATCATATCCCCCAGATCAACATTTGGAAGGTCCCCTCAGTGCATGGATCATGCCTTCCACGTAGAAGAGGTGGAAGGTCTTAGACATCTCTAGGCAGCACCCACTTCAGGGAAACTCTGTTGAGGATGCTCCATAAGTCCAGAGATCTACACAGACATCTGGAGTCAGGGGAGAGGAGGCATGTTATTCCCTAAAATACTGTAATATGGCCCGGACTGAATTATCTTTCTGCTGGATCATCTTCTTGGTAGGGCTCCCTCCTTAAGAGAGGTTATTAGAGCACGTACTAGAGCACCAGGAAAGGTGTGAGCTGTGGACCCTATTGGGAGGTATAGGTCTTTGTATGGTTGGTCCTGTCTTTCCACTTATCCCCCATATCTACAGAGTCTGAGGGGAAGGGGGTTTGAGCCCTGTGGTCTGTTTTGTGGGGAGCAAATCCAACTCCACAATGGAACAATGAGGAGCAAATCATTGCAAGGGGAACCTCTCAGAAATTTCCTCTGGTAAACCCCTTTCCACAGGGTTTCCCACAGGAGGATCAATTATGTCTATGTACGTAGCTTGAAAGAGATTTTGTGCTTTTTGGGGGGTGTTTATGAATTTGTACCTCAATGTCCAAAGATTCATTCATATAACAATCTGCATTGTAATGTGAAAAGGTGCCATTGGAATAGCTGAACTTATTTTTTAAAGTGTTCAGAAATACATTTGCAATGCATTTGTTACATGTACAGTGGTATCCTGTTCCCACACTGTATACATCTACTGACAGGGAACAAAACACAGAATTTCATTTATTTAATTATTTATTCATTTATTCTCTTGCTGGGTAATGGAAATACATTATTATGTTTATGGGAGAGATGTTACAAGAGTTCCACAAAGATCTGATATTTCCATATTTGGGAATGTCCAACTATCGGCAGATACGAAAGCTATTTTACAGCTCACTGTTAATCCCTCCATTGACTCCCATCATCCCTGGGAAGCTATAGCATTAACCTAAAGTTGCTGCCTATGGATCAGTTTTTCCATCAGTGTCACAGAAGTAAAAGGAAGGAAGGAGTGGAATTTCCTTTCTAAACATGCCAGATAAATGCTCATATAAACTAAACTGCAGTTTTACTTAACACATGGGCTTCAACCCTGGTGTGTAGCCAGAATTTACTGCATGTTTAATGACCTATAGTGTAATGGGGCAGATTCTCTCCTGCACCAGAGCTCTTTTTAGCCACAGAGAGTCTTTGGGGAACCAGCACCAGTTCCAGCTCCCTGAATTTGAGAACCAGCTCTGGTCCTGATACTTCTATCAGGCTTATCTAATTTCCACCATTGATGAAGGGCCCTTAATAGATCTCCCCAGCGGAGGATTGGTGTAGCATAGCTCTGCCATGCCCTCTTCCCCAGCCCAACACAGCCCCTATGTTGGGAGGAGGTGGAAGCAAAGGTGCGGGTCCAAATAGCAACACAGATACACTAGCACGGAGTTCCCCCATGTCATGGGAATTGTCTGCTGGTGATCTGCTGTGGATTACAGCCCCTTTGCACCACCTGAGTGATAGGAGTTGTAGCCATGGAAATGGGGTCACAACTGGGCTCTAGATATATTGATTGTAGTGAATTATAAAGAAAAATGGCAGCTGTTTTTGTCAGTTTTCAGTAGATTTTGAATTATATGAATTACTTCTATTTTTCTTACAACTTTTCCATTGCAGCTTGATCCTGTTGTTGAACTGTAGCATAACAAAAAAATTCAGACTTAATGATGGAGACAAATTGGATCATTCATTTGCTGCTTCTCTTGTCAGTTACCATGGTGAGTTTTAACATTTTTTTAGCATGTAATTCCACTTTCAGTTTTCAGAGGTGTGACACAGATCTTGACTTCTCTGGCAAACATGGAAATACAGAATAGAAATTCTTCTCTTGCTCTAATGTAAATCTCTGGTAGAGGACAATTCCCTTTAACAGTATATCCTGCTTTTAATGCCTGTGTAGTAACTAGGGGACATACAGAAGTTTGAAATCCTTTCCTGCCATTGATCACAGTTGTGTCCTCTGCTAGCAATGGGTTTTACAGCAGTGATGGGTTCTGACCTTGTCGCCTTATACCCATTTATGTCCATGGGAAAACTTCCATTGAGTTCAACTAGAGCAGATGGGACTCATGATAGACAGACAGACTGATAGATTTCTAAGGCCAATAAGTACGTAATGGTCAGTGAAAAACTTTTCATTGTCAGCCTTCAGTCTGACTCTCCTTATTTTCATAAGCTCAGAATAATGTGTCCTCCATATGACTAAGTAACACATTAATCACCCATTTCCTTTGACCTCACTGTTTTGGTGTGGTTTGTTTTATGCTTTATAAAACTATAGAGGAAACCAAACAGCCCTAAAACAAATCAAAAGCCCCAATAACTTCAATTAGTAAGTCTTCTTGTTTCATAGAAAATCCTTTGGGGCTTGATCCAAATTCCTTCAAAATCAGTGTTCACCCTTCAATTTACTTCAATGGGCTTTGTAAAAAGCCCTTTTATCTTCTTCTGATTTTGTCAATACATTTTATTCTCTTCCATTATCAACTGAAGTCTTATCATGTCAGATCATCACTTCTGCCCTCAGGCAGGGGCATTTTATTTTGATTTAACAGTAAGAACACTCACCAAATGAACAGGAGGAAAATCAGCTTGTCTGTAATGAGCTCTACTGGCTACTTTTTGGTGAAATTGTGCTAAGAATAATAATAATTGCAAGCTCCTTATATGTCAGCATGTGAACCTGAAAACCACTAAAGTTCCACTGTAGCAGTTACAGAAAAAAGTGCTGTGAAAACAATGATAACATTCCAAAATATATATAATTTAAATCTAATTTTTTTCCTAGTTTTTTGTCATTGCGATACCAAATGAGAAGAATCAGAATGTGACAGAAGACTCCACTCAGCTGAGTGTGACTAGGAATAAAATTATGACAGCACAGTATGAATGCTATCAGAAAATTACGCAAGATCCTATTCATAGTAAAGAAGGTAAATGGTTTTTCTTATTATTTATTATTTGAGTTACCATAGTGCCTAGGACTAATGGACTAGAGCCCTGTTGTGCTAGGTGATATACAAACACAGAACAAGAAAGAAAGAAAGGTGGATGGATGGAAGGATGGCCCCTACCCCAGAGAACTTATAATCGAAGAAGCAGTACGTAGAGGAAGAAGACAGTAGATTTGAATTGTTTCACTAAGGAACTTTAAAGTCCTCCTCCTTCCTTGTCTTATTAGTAACTTTTTTTTATCTAGAATACGAATTGCATTTCTGTAACTTTCAGGAAGACAAGCATGTGATTTTTCTTAGCAGTGAGGAAGAATATTTAATTGGTATGGAAAGGTCATGCAGTACGTTAGCTACCCCAAAACACTATTGCCTACAGACCTAATGCTTTATTTATAAATATGGATAACTAAAATATTCAATTCCAACCCAGATAAAAATGAAGAAAGTTTATCCACCTGTAGCTATTATAGGTACTTCCATCCCTCTGGACCAGATGTTTCATGTCCCTATGAAAATTGAAAGCATCTTCATGTTAAACAGGTGATATAAATACTTAACTGGAAATGTTCACATATTGGACCATCCTTGCTTTCTTCTAACTTCTGGGTCCTAGAAATATTCTTTGCCTTTTAAATAGTAACCCACTTTTGACACAAAAAGCTTACAGAAACTCATGAAAATATTCAAGAGGAAATTATTCACTTTCCCTTTTTAAATCTTTTTTTAAAAATACTGGAATCTTAGAAGGTGAGAGAAGAGAGATTTTACACTGATTTTTTTTCTCCTGATTAAATTATCATCTATGGTCAAGACAAATGATTATGCAGTTTAAAAATAAACATAACTCTTACAGATCTGTGCCTTTCACATGACTATGGGCATATTGTAAGAGCAAGGAAATGGTCTTTACAAGTTTGTTCTTTATCCTAACATAGACTATTTTGATTTTAACTGGTTAGTTCAGTCACTTGTGTCTCAGGACTGTGACTATGTAATACACTGCGTAGCTCTGGCATTGAGTATAAAGTGCAGATTAGGCCTTTGTAGTCACAATTATGTGAATGATGACACATTTGAAATACATCTTAATGAAAGAAATGTACATACAAATAAAGGTACTTTTCTTATCATCGGATCAGATGGAGTTTTAATTAAAATATTTTGGCTAAGATTTTACTTCATCCTTTAAAAGCTCATTCCAAATCATTGTTTAAAGCTTTTTATTCAAGAAAAGAAGGTTGCTTTTGATTGAAATATTTATGTTCTGTGTTGAAGAATTAAAAACTACACGTAAGAGACCTTATTAACTGATAACTGTTAGAGAAATTATTTGGTTTATATGCTTTCTTTCAGATTTTACATCTAATTATTGTAAGGCTTTTGTGAATGCAGAATCCAGACTTTATCATCTGATTTCTCTATATTTGTGCAGGTCCTTACTGTAATAGAACATGGGATGGTTGGTTGTGTTGGAATGATGTTGCAGCAGGAACTGTATCAGTACAACGCTGTCCTGACTACTTTCAGGACTTTAACCCATCAGGTAAATGTGTATGAACCTGTATGCCAGGTTTGTTTGGCTAAATGGTATGTGGGGGTGATTTAATCTTCTTGCTCTAACCACCAAGCACAGATCAGTGGCTCAGCTCCTCGGCAGCTGCTACTGCAAAAGGTTCCATGTTATTGCACACGTACTGCATGTATGCACCCGCTCCTTGCCCAGGTCCACTGACTGACCACACAGACCCATTGGCAGGACACTCCCCACTGCACCACCACACTGATAATTGCCCCTGTGAGCCTGTATAGGTTAGAAAAAGAAGTTGAGGGAAGCGCAAGGTTTGTTAACATGTGTTAGTTAACCCAGAATGTTTCCCTAGCGTAGACACATGTTAATACCTTTTACCTCAATTCAGCTGGTCACAGTTAACTACTTTTCCCCATGGTCAACCTTGACCTATTTTCTTAATTGAAACATGCCCTGTGTGGTCATGAGAATGACATCAACCTGAGTGATTCTGCTGCGTTTGGGATCTCCCAGTGCCCTTTCATGCCTGGGAGTATTTGGCTAGGTGTTGGCAGTAAAGCGTTCACAGATAAAGCAATTCCTTCAGTGACTGTCAACATTATAAGCAATATCTCTCATGACATTTTCTTTCCTCTCCAATTCTAATTTATTAGACTGAAATGTCAGATTTTAATTTGGATCCCTGACTGTCACATAAGACCTTTACATCTTCTTATCATGCCATCTAGTTCTCTAATAGTTTGTGTGATATAGTTTTAGAGTAACTAGATTGAAGGATGGGGGGATATTTTTGTTTGCTTGCCCTTGCCAAGCAAATACAATGGCTACGAGGTTCTCAGAATTCATATTAATGTAAGAAAGCTCTCTGTTCACACTAATAAATCTGTCTGTACGTTGACAGTATTTATAGGCTAAGAAATACTAGAGATGGAGAAACAGACATTGAGTATTGACTATTTTTTTGCTTGCTTTTTCTTCCCCATTTTGGCTGGCTAAAGAAAAAGTGACAAAGATTTGTGACCAAAATGGAAACTGGTTTAGACATCCCGAAAGCAACAGAACGTGGACAAACTACACCCAGTGTAATCTCCGTACACATGAAAAAGTAAAGGTAGGAAAGGAATGCACATTACCATGGATAGGAAGCTCATTTGAAAAGTTTGTAACAGGCTTGATGAAACCTCAAATACCAGCAAAATTGTCAGTCATTAATATACTAGTTTTTTCATAGCCACTTAATTCCCATATGTGTTCTTACAATGTGTTTAGAAGGGGGGACAGCAACAAGAGAGGCAACAAGAGAGGAAAGCAGGCTAAGCAGACTCAAAGGGCTGGATTCTGACTTAACCATTTTTAGACCAGCATGCCATCATATAATTTAGTGCTGTCACCAGAGTTAAAGTTGCATGGATAACTTTAGCTTTGACACTTCCAATTTCAGAGTGCTTCATTTTGCAGCCATAACATTCTTTTAATGTTGTTTTGAATTGAATTTCCTACATTATTTTAAAAAAGAGTAAAAATAAAGAAATGTCATCATGTAGGACTATGCATCCTTGCCTTGTTCAATGGGGATGTTAGTAGACCACACAGAATCTATTTACATAGGTCCTGTAGCTTTAACATCCTACACAACTGTCCCAATGTGGATATTCTAGGCCAAAGGTTTTAATTAAGTCTGTGGAAGTCAAGAATCTGTACTATAGTCCGATGCCCTAGTCTTGGTTGGGGGAGTTGATTTCTCATCTCAATTCCTCACACAGAACCCAGTTATTTGGGTTGTATGCAGGTGGAGAGGATTTTTCCCTCTATGCCTGCATTTCCATTTATGCAAAATGGGGGTAAGAAGACTTACTGCATCATAGGTGTTTTTGTGAGGCTAAATTCAATAACTGGATGTTTGTACATTGATAATCTTGCCTGGAAAGCATTAGGTAAATTCAAAGTGGTGGTAGTGTTTAATGTGCTGCTTACTTCAGATTATTAATGAGGATACATCATATGTTGCCAACTATTCCTTAAACTGCTCTTCATAAGTGTTTGTTTTTACAGTGTTTTCTTTACTGCCTAATTTTTCAAAGTTCTTTAATTTAGCTTGCTGAAGATAGATTTAAGACACAAGTTTAATCGCAGCTATTTTTGAGTTATCATTAATTTATTTCATGCTCTTCCTGGGATGCTGATTGAAAGCTGAAGTTCTAACATGGCAAATGTAGGCCCTGTTTGGAAGGAAATGTCTTTCAAATGCTTAGAAATGCTTAGAAAAACCCACTCCTACAAGAGTTCCACGTGAAAGGATTACATAAATGCAACTCCAAAACATTATTTTCTGCTTTGCAGAGGAGCAGCATTATTGGATGAATCAACTTTTAGCCATGAATGTTCCTAGCAGAGTAACGTAAATAGCTAGGACTACGTAAATGCACAGAAAAGACTTAGGAGTGTCTATTAAAAAATGACGCATTAACTGACATACAATGGGTATTAAACATGACTGCTACTAATGTTACGTGCCATATGGAGAGAGAATCTTCAATGGCTTAGGATCCTCTTAGAGTTAATCACAGGACCTCTAGAGCTGACTCACTATTGATCTATAATATTTTTCATTTTCTTAATCTATTACAGTTGTTCTATGTGTAACAAAAGCCTGCTGGGGTGTGCTTTTATCAAGTGTATTTTTGTTTTGCTCATAATGTGTTTTTTTATTTTGTTACTTTATTGCAGACAGCCCTGAATTTGTATTATCTGGCCATCATCGGGCATGGTCTTTCAATTGCATCACTTTTGATTTCCCTTGGCATATTCTTTTATTTTAAGTAAGTATATTTAAAAATGTTTTTGCATCTTTCACCAGACTCCCTTGGCTACAATAATCCTGGGTAATCAGGCAATTTGAAATACCTGATACCTAAAATGTTAATAAGGGTTGGGTGGAGGATCCAAATTGAATATATGGGTTTGGATCATTGAATGTCTTAGCATTCAAAGGTATATCATAATAGGAAGGAAAATTCTCCTATTTCCCAGAAACCTAAGAAGGTAAAGGGTATGAGCAGGGAGAAGAAATAAATCATGTTTATTATTGTCTTCTGGAACTAGTGCCTGATTAAGGTGAACAATTAAGAAAATAATTAAGGATGACATTCTTTTGAATTATCTAGAGTAACTGTCCTGTCTCTGGCTTTATATTCCATTCTCTGCATTCTCACCTCTTCTTTTTTTTCTTGGCATCGATTATAGGAATGTATACACCAAATTATGGATACCCATATATCAGTAATAATTGGCCAGGTGAATTTTTTGTTTACTGTCAGGTACTCTGTCACCCATCCCAACTTTTGTTACAATCCTGAGCTACAGTAAGGAAGCATCACTGACTATTCCTGATTGGCCTGAAGTTTCAGATGGTGTCTGGCTGGCCAATGGTTTTTTCAGGTGTGAGCCTGGGAAATTCTCCTCTGGTCCTGCTGAACTGACCCTTTAGTGTAATGAACTAATAAACACTACTTGACAGCTATTACACTATGGGACTGCTCCATCTTAAAGCATTTAATGGGCTTGTTCAGAGGGACCAGAGGACATTCCTAGACCTACAGCTAAAGGAAGGTGAGTACTGAACAGCAAGATACTCAAAATAATAAAGATACTTTGGGATAAATCCCTGTCCTCCACACCAAGCCCAAGCAGCCAGGTTTGTCTCCTCCTCCATCCCAAAACAAAGAGAGGCAACAAAGTTGCTTTTGAGTCTCTACTGCTAGTTTGAGGCTGCAATAGCACCCACGACGGTGTGGCTGCCTCCAGGAGGAACAATGGCCAGTGGATTTGTGGACTGTTACACCCATCTACCCCTATATTCTTCCTCTTCTATTCTAGCCTTCAAACTTAGCTGCTTAGGTCATGCAAGAAGCACCTGCAGAACTAAGGTTTCTGGCACATGGGATATTGACTCCCTATGCAGCTTCCTCAGATCTTGAATGATGAAATTGTATCAGCTCCACTGTGTCTTAGGCCTGTGGCTGGAGAGGGTGAGATAGGATTCTCTCCTCATAATGTTCTAAACATTCTTAGTAGGTTTTAAAAAGCTTTGAATGGCTCTTTTCCCAATCACAAAGATAACACTGAAAAAGAAAATAAGAGAGGGAGCTACCAGGACTGTTAGAAAGCCACAGAGGTCATGGAACTGGAGAGTGGCTACTTAGAGAAGAGTCTTCATTCGACAATAATTTTTTCTTATTGTTTGAGTGAACTCTGTTGACTTCCAAGTCTGGAAGAATCCAAACTTTTAAAGACTGATTAATCACTATGATAAGACATGGATTTGTAAAGCATATTCACTTGATTAACTGAAATAAGAAACAAAGTAAAAAGATGAATGACAAAGATTAATTGTTCGCTATGAGGTATAGTGAGTGCATGGAGAGCCCAGAGTTTCTATTTGTCAAGAGAATGGTTTTATGAAGAAAACTGATGCTTCTCCTCCCACTTCCTCCAGACTTTTCTCTGATTCCTTTGTTTGCTATAGAATGCCATGTGGTCACCGAGCATCAGGGAACTGATGGCAAATAGCATATGTTTTTTAAAATATAAAAACTAGAATGAAGAGCAGGAAGCTTAAATACGTCGTATATGAAATGTTATGCATAACATGACAAAGGCTGTATTTTAACTACATAAGGTTTAAGCAAGGCTCCATTGAAGTCAATATCAAAACTTCCTTTGACTTCAAAAGAGCTAGGATTTCACCCATCTTGGCTGATAATGGAATTTTTTGTTCTTTCTTGATGCTTCTTAATAAGAGAGAGTTTGCAATGATAACCTTGTGAGACCTCTGATGGTCCTCTCTGATATAGACTGAGAGTTCAGTCCTCCAGACAGTTAGACTAGAAGACTTTAAGCCCAGAAGGGACCATCATGATCATCTAGTCTGACCTCCTGCACATTGTAGGCCACAGAACCTCTCCCACCCATTCCTGTAATAGACCCATAACCTCTTGCTGAGTTATTCAAGTCCTGAAATTTAAAGACTTCAAGTTACAGAGAATCCACCATTTACTAGGGCTTAGTAACCGTTTAAACTAGGGCTCCCAAGCAATAAAAAAATAATCATGATGAATCTCAGTTTTAATCGCGCTGTTAAACAGAGCGACTAAACTCCTGTTAATCTCCTTTTACTGATCTAGGTGGGCTCCCTTCAGCTGAGCGAGACCTTGTTTGCAAGGGAGGGTGGATTTTACCTTAGGGACTCTACATGGGGCAGGGAGGAGATGCTGGTGCAGGGAGGCTGAGCTCACCAGGCCTCTGTTCTCTATGGGATGCCAGCTGACCAAAGGCATTGGGGAATGTGTGGGGGGGAATGTGTTGATCCCTGGAACAAGAGGCATGGCACGGGGGGACAGGGGTTAGTCTCCAGAGCGAGGGGCGAACTGGGGTCATTGGGGCACAGTGCGGTCAGGATCCCTACCTCTCTGCTGGAGCTAGAATGGGAGCCACTTCCTCTTTCTTCTTCTGTTCTCTTCCCACCCGCTGGTAGTGGCTTGGGTTACTGCGCCTGACCAGACACTGTCAGATTCCTCCTTCCCTGCCCAGAGGTATGCAATTAACATATTAAAAAATTAATGTGTTAATTGTGTTTTCAGTTAATCACAGGCATTAACTGTGATTAATTGACAACCCTAGTTTAAACCTGAAAGTGACCAATGCCTCATGCTGCAAAGGAAGGCGAAAAAATCCCAGGGTCTCTGATATTCTGACCTAGGAGAAAATTCCTTCTCAGACCCAAATATGGCGAGATGCAGAAGCCAGACACCTGGGAAAGAATTCTCTGTAGTAACTTGGAGCCCTCCCCAACAAATGTCCCATCACTGGCTATTGGAGATATTTGCTACTAGCTGTTGCAGATTGGCTACATGCCATTGTTGGCAGTTTCATCATACCATTCCCTCCATAAATTTATCAATCTCAATCTTGAAATTAGTTAGGTTTTTTGCCCCCATTACTCTCATTGGAAAGCTGTTCCAGAACTTCAATGCTCTGATGGTTAGAAAACTGTCTAATTTCAAGCCTAAACTTATTGATGGACAGCTTATATCTATTTGTTCTTGTGTCCATAGTGGTGCTTCACTTAAATAACCCCTTTCCCTCGTTGGTGTTTATCCCTCTGATGTATTTATAGAGACAATCATATCTCTTCTCAGCCTTCTTTTGGTTAGGTTAAACAAGCCAAGCTGTTTGAGTCTCCTCTCAAAAGGTAGGTTTTCTATTCCTCTGATCATCCAAGTAGCTCTTCTCTGCACCTGTTCCAGTTTGAATTCATCTTTCTTAAACATGGGAGACAAGAATTGTACACTGGATTTCAGATGCGGTCTCACCAGTGCCTTGTATAATGGTATTAACACTTCCCTGTCTCTACTGGAAATACCTCTCCAGATACATTCTAGGATTGCTTTAGGCTTTTTCACATTGGTGGTTCATAGTCATCCTGTGATCAACCAATACACCATTTCTTTCTCCTCCTCTGTGGCTTCCAACTGATAAGTCCATATCTTACAGCAAAAATTCTTGTTGTTAGTCCCTAAGTACACGACCTTGCACTATTAAATTTCATCCTACTTCAAATACTCCAGTTTTCAAGGTCATCAGACCTTCTTGTATGATATTCTGGTCCTCCTCCATATATTCTGGTCCTTCTCATCCACAAATTTTATCAACACATTCCTACTTTTTGTGCCAAGGTCATTAATAAAAATATTAAATAAGATTGGTCCCAAGATTGATCCTTGAGGAACTCTACTAGTAACCTTCCTCCACCCTGACAGTTCACCTTTCAGTATGACATGTTGTGGTTTCCCCTTTAATCAGTTGCTTATCCACCTTTCAATTCTCATATTAATCCCCATCTTCTCCAATGTAATTAATAATTTCCCATGGAGAACTGTATCAAATGCCTTACTAAAATTCAGGTAGATTAGATCTACTGCATTTCCTTTGTCTAAGAAATCAGTTATCTTCTCCATGAAGGAGATAAGGTTGGTCTGGCACAACCTACCTTTTGTAAAACCATGTTGTATTTTATCCCAATTACTGTTTACCTCTGTGTCCTTAATTACTTTCTCTTTCAAAATTTGTTCCTAGACCTTGCAAGACTTCCCACTGTGAGTAATCTCATCAAAGACAACAGGGCTAATTAGGGTAGTAAACACTACACCTATTAATTGTTATTTTCATGATAAATATGAACCTTCAGCAGGCTGATTGAAAGTTATAATCTCTCTTTCTCTCTTATCCTTTCAGTTTTTGATATATTTTATCTTATCCCTGAATAGCCTAATAGTTCATTGGAAACAGAGGGGCTGATCAAAATCTCACCCAAAGACTTCTATTCACTTTGTTTGGTCTGGGTTAGGCCAATAAGGGCAGTATGCAACTGGCAATTATATGCAGAAGCACCTTTTAGGTATATCCAACTGAACACAGTGAACCTCCAATTTAGGTGCATGCTTTTCAAGATTTAGACTAAGATTTTCAAAACTCACTAGCAATTTTTGGTGCATCAACATCTGAGAGCCCAAATGAGACACCATAAAGGGTTATGATTTTCAGAAGATAGGTGCTCAGCATTTTCTGAAAATGTAGGCCCTTATGTGGTGTTTCAAGCTGAGCACCCAAAACCACTAGACACTTTTGGAAATCTTAGCCTTAAACCGCAATGTTCATGTTATTCTGCTTCTCATGAAAACTGTAAATTTGTGTGTACGTGAGTGTGGCTTGTAATTCTTCAGTAAGAACTATGTATATTATGGAGCCTTTTTTTTTAATTGCTCACTGTTGCATAAAATAGACTGATGAAGAATCTGTGAGTGCAAACACTCACTTGGCACAGAGAGGGTTTTACTGCTGCTCTAAAACTCATAAAGCATTCTAACAGATTGAAAATCAAATGCTGTGAAAAAAATGTTTGGGCATTGAATTTTTAAACAAATTTCAAGCTTTCATATTAAAGCTTGATTTTCACTGTTTGGAATAGAAATCCACGTCAGTTTCATCTCAGCTTGTGACAACACTATCAGTGTTTACAGCAAAGCCAGGTGGTTAGCATTGCTACTATTGAAGTAAATTGTAAGAATGTTATGTTTGTCTAATTCTCTAAGGCAATGGTTTCCCTGGAAGAAAGACCCGATATCCTTAGAGAATGACATGGAAAAAATCCAGACCCACAAACCACAATTTCTAGTCTGTGGTTATGCTGGGATACAAAAGGAAATTACAAAATTTAAAGGGAGCTGAGGAAAGGCCTCTACAAGATGTTCTGATGGGATACATGCACAGATCTTGTATAGTATTTTTAGTAGTACAAAAATGTTTGAGGATCTAGCCTAATTCTAGGATGTGTTATGTATTGGCTGATATTTGTTAAGATAATTCATGGCTTTAACAGATGGTGCTTTTTTATTGTTGTGTGGGAGCATATTTGGAATTTTGTGTTTCTAATGTATTTATGCTTTTAGTGAAAACATTGTTTCCCATATGATATCTGCCGGACTGCAGTTCATTAAAGTATTTTTAATGCTGGTTGGAAAATACTTTTCTCCACGGAAAATTTAAACTTTTTTGTCAAAACCCTAAAACTTTTTGATTTTCAGCTGAAAAATCAAAACTTTTGGAGAAAGTAGACACTTTCTGCAAAAGCTTTCATTCAGTCAAAAACCAAAATGTTTTATTTTCCACGGAGAAAAGTGTTTTCCAAGCAGCACTAAAAATACTTGAATAAACTGTAGGCCAGCAAATATCATATGGGAAACAATGGGTTTGCGGATTTTGTATTTTCTGTATGAAAAGTTTTGTCATAGCTACAATTTTGTTGGATAACTCACTTCATTGACTTTAGAATCCACTGAAATATTTTGGATTCTAAATACAGAATCAGACCCTTTGGGGGTTTCAAGTTCTATTTGTGACTGCCCAGTAAAACTTCTTGTACTGGTTCAACTTTCTGGTTCTCCCATGGCTCTAAGCTGATAGCATACAAACAGTGGACTTGTGTGTTGTGTGAACTAGCTGCACAAAGCTGGTGCAGTTTTGGAAAGGGATCTGTGAAACAAAATCAGGGGGTGTGTCCCCACATTGAAGTACCACACACACATCTTACTTGTGTATCATATAAACTACCTGCTAAACCAGTTCTTAAGAAAGATTTAAAATAAAGAGAGGGCAGAGAAAGGATGGGGCAAGTGACAGTTTACAAGAACAACAGGCACAGAGAAGGAGGGAAAGGGTTTGGAGGAAGAAAGGGGGAAAATCAATTAGAAACAGAGACATTGTTGTACTGGATCAGACCTGTGGTCTGACTTGTCTAGTATGCTATCTCCAACAGTGGCCAGCACTAGATGCTTCAGAAGAAAGGTGCAGGAAACCTCATAGTAGACAGACATTGGATAATCTGTCCCTCATGAAGGTCTCATGCCAAACCCTGGTAGAGATTGGTTTAAATCCTAAAGCAGATGGTTTTATATCCCTTCCCAAAAAATGTCAGCATTAGCTATTATAACTCTGGAGAGTCTTGTTATCTATATAAATGCCCAACCTCTTTTTGATTCTTGCTAAATTTTTGGCAGTGAGTTCCAGGGCCATATTATGATTGTGTAAAGAAAAAAAAATCAGGTTTGAAGTTGCCACTTTTCAGTTTCTCTGAACTTCCCCTTGTTCTTGTGTTACAAGGCAGGAAGACTATTTTCAGAGATACTGCCTGATCTTGTATATATCTTATTGGGTAAAACTTTCAAAAATGCTTAAATCCCATTTTGAAAAGTGCTGTAGGCATTTAGGAGCATAAATCCCATTGAAAGTCAATGGAACCTAGGCTTTCAAAGGGCCAGATTTACAAGGGTATTTTAGCACCTTAAAAAGGCAGATTCCTACTGGAATTTTTAAAAAAGCTCCTAAGAAAGTTAAGCACTTAATTCCCATTGAAAGTCAAAGGCCCAACTCATTTAAATGCTTTTAATAATTGCAAGAGACACTTGTCTGCTTCTCTAGGGGCATAAATACCTTTAAAAATCTGGTCCTACATCATTTAAGGACTTTTGAAAATGTTACCCTATAGTCTTATCCACAGACATCAGAGAAATGTGTTTCATGGAGTGCCATAGATAAATGCAAACCAAATTTTATTTCATGAGGGTAAACCTGGTGGTAGACCCTTAAATGACACTTAGATCATAATTATGAGGAGGAATTATTAAAGACCATTATATCAGTAACAAAAACAGTGTGGAGAAGGGGTGCGGAGGGGGAGAGGATTAGGAAGGAATGCTATTCATTGCTGAAAGAGTGTTTTCTTCCTTTTTAAAATACCATCAGTCTTGCTTTCTTGTTTCTTGTCCTATGTTGCTTTCATGCATGGGTGGGGGAGGGCGCAGGGGTGGGAGTGCTGAATATTCAACAGGAACAGCTGTTGGATGACCCTGACAGATATCCTCATAAGTTTTATGTGTTTTTCCTTGTCTGTGCATTGAGGTCTTGACAATAAGCAGACACAGAGTCCCAGAGTTGTTCATGACTCATTTTTGCATATAAGTATTCTAGTCTGGAGTAATTTCGATATACATCCATACTCAAACCTGCATGTTCTTCAGAAATTAAACCGCAAAGACAAAAACAAAATTATATCCAGAGAAGACCTAATAGAATATAATTTACAACTTAATTCATATTCATAGCTGCATTGTGTGATTTGTGCTTTTTCTATCAATTTTTTTTCCAGAAGATTAACCTTTGCCAATTGTTGGGACCAGATTCTAACATCCTTCCTCATGTGATTTAGCTGCTTGCTCCTTAAGTGTGGTCCCATTGACTTCATTGAGACTGCATGTGGAGTAAGGTGGTACTCAGCTTGAACAAGGGCTCCACAATCTGGTCCTTAATGATTTAGGCCTTGTCTACACTTGCAATAGCATGCAGCTACACACCACAGTGAAAGGCAGGCTGTGTCCGCTGTGGTGTGTAGCAACATGCAGTAGTGAAAGGCTCCAGCAGGGAGGTGCCAGAGCCATTCTCCGCCGCCTCTATCCTCCTAGAGCCTTTTCCTATTGCCAAAGCCTTTCACTACAGTAGTGAAAGGCTCTGGCATCAAGACACTACAATGCTAAAAATAGCAGCATAGAACATGGAGGCACTGTAGAGAGACGTGTAGGGTATATACTCTCGGGTTCAGTCACGTAGGGCATCCTACTCACCTAAGTTGTGCCTCACTGTCTACACTGCTATTTATACACATGCTCGCTGGACTTGCAGCGTCTATATTGTGTCACCACACGTTAGATTTAACCTTTACTGGCACGGGTTCCTCTACGGTCAGCTCTGTTTACCTGTGGGAAGCCTCACACTCCCTTCTGGTGCCTGAGCAAAAATTGTGAACAATGCATAACCATAATTTTATAATGCAGATCTTTACAGTGTGACTTGAACAGGCATAGAATACACCTATCTAACCACACTGGTGACTGTCTACTTTACTTTTTCCTTTCTTCCTATGTCTTGCATGTCTTCAACAGATTGCCAGTCACTGCACCTCAACTCTTGTAAAGATACTGTAAATACATTGCTATGAAAACATTATATTAATCTGTATCATCTTCCTGGCTCAAACATTGAGCAATATTTGTCCAGATTTTAGTTTTTCTCGGTGTGCTGTTTGTAAAGACTAGACAGCTGAGGTTTTTCCTCCCTTTCCTGATGCGTTCAGACTTGGCACTCACTAACGTGAATTGATTGATGTCTGGCCTCCACAACAGTAAACAGTAATTGGAATTGTACGTGATAGATTCTCTCTTTTCCATTAGAATTTCTCTCTGTCAATTAACGCTACCGTCCACCCCCCAAAAAACGGAAGGTAGGTAGGTAGGGCTGTACTGCAACATTTCCAGTAGCCACAATTCCACCCCATTGCCAGAGCCTTTCCCGGCTGCCAGAACCTTTCACTGCAGCATGTAGCTACAGGTGTAGCACCTGTACTCTACAAGCCACTGTAAGTGTAGGCATAGTTTTAGACCACTGTAGTGCTTCCTGGACTTCCAGTGACACTTTTCCCGAAGGCCGCAACCCTTCCTCTACCTCTTTTGCACAGGCTAGTGCTAGGAGTGGTGCTCACCCTGTCTAGAGTCTTTGCGCTCCTGTAGTACTTGGACTCCCATTATGCTCAGCTCCTGCACTGAGGGTGAAAGAGGTGGAGATTCTTATTGTGGTGATTCTCTCCCTTTTCACACTCACACAGGCCCCTGGCTCTTAGAGAGAGGGAGCCTGACGGTCAGGAGGCCTCGGTTCTATTCCTGTCTGTGCCACAGCATGGACTTGCTGTGTGACTCTGAACAGGGATCCTGGATTAGATGGACCAATACTTTAGTAAATGCTATTTTCCTGTGTATGAAAATAATTGGTGGGGCATACGCTTTTAAAAAAATAATTTGGCATGGAATAAAATATCACCTTGCAATAGTAAGTAAACATGTTTTTCCAGACCCTTTTTTAGCTAATTGCTCCAAAGCAAGTGCTTTTCTTATAAGGATAATAAAACGTGTTGCACCTGGTTTGCATTATACAGCCAAATAAAAATAAAATCAAGGATAAAGAAAATCTTTACCTTTCACAAAATTAAATTTATTATTTTAAAATGAGTTGGCAGAATAGTTAATATGAGGCTGAGAACTCATATGTATTAATTTGCTCTTGTCTCTCTTTTCTAGGAGCTTGAGTTGCCAAAGGATCACCCTACATAAAAATCTGTTTTTCTCTTTTGTTTGCAACTCCATCGTTACAATAATTTGGCTGGCGGCAGTTGCCAACAACCAGCAGTTAGTTGCAACTAATCCAGTAAGTGAAAGTGGATTTGGCTGCACTGTTGATTTGTGTGGAAAGACATTTAGTGATGGAAAATATTAATAAATTAGATATCATTAGTTCATGACATCATGTCTATCAAAGCTAACATTTTTGAATTGCAGTAAGAATTTATTCATTCTTTAAATAATGCAATAGATGTCTGGTCAGTTTGGCCAGCTAAGGTTTGTGAAGGCAGGGGAGTTCAAAATCACATGGATCTTTATTAAATAGATAGTATTGGACTACATTTCTGATTTCAGTTTGGTATTGTGTGTCATGCAGCTAGATCTCTTGTATTCTTGCACAATACTAAAACAATGTCAGGAAAGTAGTATGATCTGGAAGAATGACTTAAACGAAGTTATACCAGGGATGAATTTGTCCTGGGGTTGGCAGTCAAGAAGTCTTGAGTTCTAAACCTGCCTCTGTTATTTGCTTTCTTTGTGGCTTTTGTTCCACCCCCACTCTCCCCTCCCCCTTTAAAGTTGGATAATGACACTTCACTGTCTCATGGGAGTGCAGGGCAGCTAGTGAGGCTTATGTAGTGAGGGCTAGATTGTATAGCCCTTGTTCATTTCTGAACACTTACATAAAAAGTGCTGGTCATTTTCAATACTCAAAAATACTTCAATTTAGATACAGTCAGGTGCCTGATGGTTTAACCTTGCATTTCACTCCTTAGCAGTAACAACTAGAAAATTTACTGGTTAGCATACAGTAGATATCTTTTTTCTTCTGGGTGGTCTTAGATATAGTATTTCTGGTATTTACTCTAAGGCTAGCTATACATTAAAATAGCTCTGTCATGTGCTGCTGCCTGCTTAGCTTATCAAGGGAATGATTATTCTGAGCAATCCCATGAATCCAAGCTTAGATGAGTTTTCTCCAGTGGACAGGAGAAGTAGTGGTTTCTAAGCCATTTAGAATTTTGCCTGGACTATTTCAAAAGAATTTAAGATTATGCTCCAGAACTAAATAAAAATAAATGCATAGATAGTGACTGGCTTTCCTGTCACACACTACTGGTACAACTCCAACATCTTTAGTGGAATGATTCAGATTCAGACTGGTGTTGGGGAACTTGCCTGTGTAAGGTAACAGTAGGATAAATGTGTATGGGCCTGATTTTGATAGCATTCACATTGGTGTAGCATAGTAGAAGTAGACCAGTGCAAAACTGTGTGAGAGGAAAATTAGACCCTATTAGACTGTCTTTGTTTAGTTCTAAAGTTTAGGATTAAGTTTTGTAGAGAGGACTGGGGCAAAAAGTCTAAAAAGCTATTACGGAGGTGAATCTCCTCCTTTCACTGAGGAGAGTGCATGCACTGTTTCCACTGGAGTTGCTGGTGTAACTGAGAGGATAATGTGGCCTAATCAAAGGATCTTCTTCCCAAAGATATTACTTACCATCAGATACTTTTCACAAAGATTTGAGGAATCTTTATTTACCTGCATTGATTAATTTACATCAGTGTTGGCAACATGAGGAACCTCTGAGGGGAAAACGTCATCATTTTAAAAGATTTCCCTAGGTCCACTATGTTCTCCATAGTGCTGGAAGCCTTCAGCATTCATCCCAAAAATCAAGTCAGCTAATAAAACTACAGTCTCCTTTGTGGAGTCATCTGGATGTCACCTTTTGAGTACTGCATTATGAATAACACATATCAAAGCAAACTTTATAGCAAAGCAGAGTGATGCAATAAGTAATGCTTCCCTCTTGCCATTGAATCTCTTGGAACCATTACAAACTAATTATTCAAGCTGTATTCTTTGTTTTTTCCACAGGTTAGTTGCAAAGTATATCAGTTCATTTACCTGTATTTAATGGGTTGCAATTACTTCTGGATGCTCTGTGAAGGCATTTACCTGCATACTCTCATTGTGGTGGCTGTCTTCGCGGAGAAACAACACCTGATGTGGTATTATCTTCTCGGCTGGGGTATGTAATTCCATAGGTTGATCTCTTTAAAAGAAAAAAAAACAAACAACTGATGCCTCAAGTATACTTTCTTTCTTTTTTTTTTTTTTGGGGGGGGGGGACCATCATTTTTAATTTAAATCTATAAAACTAATATTATGTACGCACGTACTTCAACAATGTATACCAGATCAATTTTGTTTCTCTGAAATTAAATATGTCCTTACTGTTTTAGCAAAGCTTTCTGCACATACTTCTGTCTTTGCTAAAAGACAGATTATGTACTGGAGAAGTCAGGAAGTGACTCCTCCTTTGCATAGAGAAAAGCGCGTCTTACTATGAAGAGACAATAAGAAGTAATTATTCATTGTTTCTCATCTCGAAGATGTTTATACAGGAATGAATGTTTGTTTCCTGAGACGTCTCACCAGGCCTAGGGTGGAGGAGGGTCAAAACTGAATTGGGGAAGGCCAAGCATTTATTTTTCCAGAGGTTCCGCTTGACCTGTATTGTTCACAAAGCAAATAGAGAACTACTGTAGGTAAAGAGCTTACGTAAAAAACAACACCAAAGACCACAAACTGAACATGACAAATTAAGGCAGTGTGGGATAGTGCTTTCACAAAAGGCAGGACTCAGGCTTCTGGCTGTATTTGCACAAAGCTTTCAGGCCAAAATTTTCTGAAGTGACTAGTGATTTTGTGTACTTCGGCTTTTGGTTGCTCATCTTGAGACGCATTCAAGAGGCTTGATTTTGAGAGCATAGGTGTTCAGAAGTTTCTGAAAATCAGGCCCTTTTATGTTGTCTCAGATTGGGCACCGCAAATCACTGTTCAAAATGTAGGTAATTAGAGATTCAATAAAGTATTTTAAATCTCTTTTCTGGTAGTTTTATTTTTATCAACTCAAGTACATACACTGTACTATAGATCAATAAAAATGATTCTAGAGTCGTTTTAATTAACCCTGTTGAGACTGTGAACTTTTATGCATATCCTGTTAAGAATTAATATAGCTTGCAGTCTGGAAAATGTCAGTACAGTTGGAGTTGTACTTTTTTAAAATGCCTTTTTGTTTACGATTTGACCTAAGATTTATTTATATAGACAGGTTCAAATTTCCTAATAACACAACATACTGGACTACATTTCTGTATGACAGGACATACATTGGAGCAAATCAAATGATGTTTTGCTGTGTAGTGCTATATAGTTTTGTACGTAGCATGGTCGAAGTGAAAAAATATAAGATTCCCACAGCTGATGCAAATAGTTGTTTCCTAGTTATTTTCCATGTACTAGAAACCAACAAAACACATAAAAAACAAGCAAAACATAACCAGTAAAATTGCATGGCTATTCATACTGCAAAACACCGGTGAATTAGAGGGGGGCTTGTCTAGCAATCTACACAGAATTGCACTGATATAAGGAAACATGCCTAAAAATGAGCATTAATTTTCAAGTGTGAGAATGAAAACAGTAGATTAAAAATGTTGTTACATTAACTTACCCGATCTGATTTAAAATTTTCAATCTGTCTTCCTACTCGAGGCCCTCATCCAGCAGAGCTTTAAGCATGGGCTTAATTTTATAAAGTCAATGGGTCGACTCACTTGCTTAAATGTTTTGCTGGATTGGAGTCTTACTTCCTGCACTGTTACTCAGGATTAGATTTTTCAACACAGAAGCTTGCTGCATCAGGTCTTACTCTGGAAAAGTCTCATTCCAATCGAAAAGTACCTGAAATCAGTTATATCTGTGTGCCTGAGTGAGGCATGCAGGATGAAATTAGTTTTATTATGTGTATTCATTCATTATGTTTAAAACTTACTCATTGCCACTTTAACAGTTCTTTTTTTGATGAAGTCAGAATTAATCCTTGAATTAGGCTGATTTATAAATTTGCTGTTCTCAGGATTCCCGTTGATCCCTGCCTGCATACACGCTATAGCGAGAAGTCTGTATTTCAATGACAAGTAAGTAAAATCTCAGTTTTTGTTTCTAAAAATGTAACATTTTCTTTCAAGGAGAGATGATAATTAATAAAAAGCCCAAATGCTTATTCTTCCCATTTTCTCCACAGCTGCTGGATCAGTTCTGAAACTCATCTGCTGTACATTATCCATGGTCCTATTTGTGCTGCTTTAGTGGTAGGCGTTTTTCATATGATCATTTGTTTTTTCTTGTCAATTTCCTGATTGTTCCTAGTCTTTTTACAGAATGGGTAGGATCAATATCTCCCGCCACAAAAAGGGTGTGACTGTGAAGACAAGAGGACAGATTCACTAATGGTTTAAGTGCAAAACACCAGTGAATGTATGTTGTGGGTCCCCTTCTGTGTCCAATCAACAGAGGATAGAGTATGTTACAGCCCTCAGCTACAGAGTTTTCAAGCTGCTGCATGCTTTCAGCTCATGCTTTTAGTTCTGGAGGCCCTTAGTTCAATCACCAGTGTGTAAGCCAAGATGGCAACCATCCTGTAAGCAGGTTCAATTCCATTGTAGTCAGTGCAGTTGCATTCATGCCAGTGATGAACTTGGGCAAAGTTTTGCTAAGGTTTGCCAGAAAATGACTTCACAGTTGGAAATAAATCTCCCTTTCTTCTTTTTTCTATGCTTCTGGTAATGAAAATATTTTACTATACTGGTTGTTGATAGTACTTGTGCTGACATAATGGATAAGTTACCTCTCTTCTGAATCTAAACAGAGTTCTTGTCTAATTACTGTGGTTGCCATTCTTAGTTTGATCAACATGGATCACAATTAATTACAGTTAGGTCTTGTCTACCTGAGAGAGTTTCTCTGGTGACAGAAACGGATATAGTTAAATTGGTACAAAGCCCTGTGTGGACATACTTATTTCAGGATAAGAGTATCTTTCCTTGATTTAGCCTAAATTGACAGGGAACAAGTTTAAGTTACACTAAATATAAGGTTTCAGAGTAGCAGCCGTGTTAATCTGTATCTGCAAAAAGAAAAGGAGTACTTGTGGCACCTTAGAGACTAACAAATTTATTTGAGCATAAGCTTTTGTGAGATGCTCAAATAAATTTGTTAGTCTCTAAGGTGCCACAAGTACTCCTTTTCTTTTTACTAAATATAAGGCACTTTTAAACCAAAATAAGAGTGTCCATGGGAGAGGGGGGAGAAATTGCATTAGTTTAACTATATCAGTTTAAAAACCAATTTAAATTAAACCAATGCAACTTTCCCATGCAGACCAGGCCTCAGAGGCACATCAGAAGTTCTCCTCCCATATATAGTGTCTCTGGCAAAGATACAGTGTCAAAAGGCAAAATTTTCAAAAATGCCTAAGTCCTATTTTCAAAAATGATTTAGGCACTTAACGGCCAGATTTCCAAGGGCAATTGGAGCCTAAAGATGCAGATAGATGAATTTTCAGAAGCACTTTAACTGGGCAAGCACCTAACTCCCAATGAAATCCAAGTTGAGGCCTATCTGCATATTTATGTGCATAAATACCTTTGAAAACCAGGCCTAAGTCCCACTTACTTAAAATGAGATGCAGTCTCTTAGGTACTTCCGTGTCTTTTGAAAACAACTCCTAAATCACCACTTCTGAAAATTTTCCCCAAATGTCCAAGACCAGAAAGTGTTGGCACTAAACAAAAATCAAATGAGATTTTCAATTAGGTCAAAATCCTGTGGCCAAATTAAGTATTGCATAACGACCTGAATGTGGTTCCATGGGGGATGGTGAGAGAGAGAGAGAGGGAGGGGGAGTGCAGAGAGTTAGGTAAGAGTACAACTGGTTGAAACTTGGAATTTCTGTTCCAGTAGAAATTCTGATATTTCAAAATAGGTTTTTGTTCCATTTCAGAACTTTGTTTTGAATTTTTGAAATTTCCCACTAACAGGAAATTTCACAAACAATGGTTTTAAAAAATTGAATTGTTATCAAAGGAAACTGAGTGGCTGGCTGCCTGGACACCTGTGAAGCAGGAAGCCTAGCAGCCATGAGAGCCCTGGCTCCATCTGGAGCTTCCAGGCTGCCTGCTGTGGGAGCCATGTCCTCACTAGCGGTAGGACTTCCAGGGTCACCAGGCTCTCAGTTCCACGGCAGGGAGCCTGTGAGCCCTGACATGGCTGCTCTACCCTGAAGTCTCAGACAGTGGAAGCCTGGGTCTCCAGCCCTGGGTCAATCGGTATAGTGGGGCTGCCCTGAAGCCATTGACCTTAGATGCCCTGGGATCCTTGGCCTCAGTGCAGTCTGCACAGTGGGACTGGGGACCCTGGAAACCTCACCCCCAGCAACCTTCGAGGAAACCAGGCAAGTTTCTGACGGATCCCTGCCTGTCATTCAACAAAACTTTGTTGAACCCATGATGTTCCCATAAAGCATTTCAGGTTTGACAAACTTTTCACCAGAAAATTCCCAACCAGCTATAGATAAGGGGCTTCGCCTCCACCCCCGCAACCGGAGCAGAGGAAAGAACAGGTGGGGCAGGCCCTGACTAATAATCCTGTGAGTATGTGAATCCATCACCCAGCCCCTTTCCATAAGATGTGTAAGGGTGTGTGTTCTGCCCCTGGAGGCTACTGCACAAGGAGGGAAATGATTCTGTTCTATCTTCTTCCTCCCACCCTCACTTGCCTGCGTAAAGTCTATCTACTAGAGTGTACAATTCAATGTTTGTTAAATCACAAACACAAATTAACCTGTGGTGTAAGTAATTGCATCTCCACTGAAGTAAATAGACCTACACCAGAGTTGAATTTAATTTTGGAATTTTGGCTTTGTGATAACACTAATCAAAGGAAAATATGAGTCAAGGGAAAATATCTGGCTGATTAAAGAAAGAATTTCTATTTTATATATACATATACAAGCACAGCTATCTTGGCAATTAATAACTATAAAAAATGCATATAAAGCTCTGCTAAACTGTTATCCAGTGATAGTAACATTTTATAAATGAGCCTGAACATGTCAATGACTCTACACATTAAAATAATTCCCTTTAGTATAAGATAATCAGAAAACCTGGACTGGCTGACCTCAGCAAAATTAGCATGTAAAAACACACCAACTTTAATTTTTCATATCATTTTCCAGTTTGCCCAAGGCAGTTTTGTTAACAATTAATAAATTGAACAATGTTTTGGTAAATAGTTCAAAGTTGCCCCTGAGGCTGAAATTGTTTCGATTTGCATGTCATCTTTGTACAGAAGACAGAATGTGTGGGCCACTGACTCCATCTATCTCCAGCCAGTTGGTGATACCTCATAATGTTCATGAAGTGTGTCAGCGACTGAACCTTTAATGCTTATCATGATCAGTTTATTTGCTTTGTTGTTAGCTGGTTTGGCAAGGGGCTTTGTTCAACTTCCGTTCAAATTTTGTAACTTAGACACTTTCATACAGAGAAGACAAACAAAAAGCTGGCATATTTAAATAGGCCAACACTGAGTGCTTTTTGTAAGTCTGCTCCCACTAGGGTGACCAGATGTCCCGATTTTATAGGGACAGTCCCGATATTTGGGGCTTTTTCTTATATAGGCTCGAATTATCCCCCACCTTCTGTCCTGATTTTTCACACTTGCTGTCTGGTCACCCTAGCTCCCACTGAAGTCTAGGAGAGTTTTGCCACTGATTTCACTAGACTAGCACTGAGCATGTCTGAAAATCCCACCCTCTAAATCCATTTACTTTTCATGCATCTGTTTTTATTTATTTATTCTTTTTTGATCATCATCAACGATATTTATACAAAGTGGAGGGAGGTTCTAGACCCTCACAGTCTCTCTCCTTCTTTTGATGCCTGCTTTGAAGCCATTTGTTCTCATATTATAACCACTCTAAATTCCCTCTTGAGTGTCACAAATGCGTGACATCACAATTACTTTCATGAAATTACTGCAGGACATAAACTCAATATCCAGCATTATGAGCCCAGCTCTCAATGACTGCTGCAAAAGAAATTATACTGGGAAAAATGCAATTTGTCACTTTCTCCATGAAAATGACTGAACCTTTTTGACTCCAACATTCCAGAAAACATTCTCTCCTAAACTGAGAACGAATCTGACAGATTTCAGCCAGGAAGGAAAAAAGATTGAAAATATTATAAACAACTGAAAATTATCCCTTAGAATGGAAACATTGGTCCCACTTTAACCAGGGGCCGGATCCAACCGTGGACCTGATTCAATACCCACTAAAGTCAATGGAAATTATATCAAGCCCTCTAGATATTGTTACCTGGTCTGCCTACCTTTAATCTCAGTTTTCTGCCAACTAAAATAAGAAAATAGGATTTCTTCTCCCCCTCACACACCCTCCTCGGACAGAATACTGAACCCATTGGTCAGCCTATTATCTTAGCTGTTGAGAAATGTTTGCTGAGGTGGTCCTTGGGGTACATAGATGCTGTGGGTACTCATGCCCTCTTTACAGGTTGATTAGCTAGTGAATTAAGGTAGTTGAGAATCACTTGCCTTTGTCCCATTCCAAACCCACTCCATAATGAAGCACAATGCGTTCCTCTGGAACTGTGATCCATGACCAGTGGGGCATGGACCCTGCAGAGATTCCCTGTATCCTGCCTCCCTCTACCCTGACAATCAGGTCTTCCATACCAGGTAGATTTTGTGGCTGGAAAGTACTTGGGCTTTAGTATTTCCTCTGAAAACCAGTTCTAAATCCATCTAACCTTTCCTCTCCCCAGCATCTACAGAGAGTGAAATCCCAGCTCAATTGACATCAGTAGGGCCAAGATTGCAGCCAGAGAATGCATGTCACTCTATTTTATACTAATATACTACTATTTCTTTAATCCAAAACTGTCTCGTCAAGGAGATGTCACGTACGTAACTATGCTGTCGGTTCTAAAGCTGAGATGTCATTTGTATCTTCCTTAGTTTATACCTTTGAGCTCTGAATTTCATGAAAACTAGAGCACCTTACAGGGTCTGGCCTTATTTGCCAAATTTCTTATCTTCCTCCCTCCCCTCCTCCCCCAAACCAATCAATATCGAAGATAAACAGGCACAAAGTACCTGATCCAAAGCGTATTGAAAGCAATGGCAAGAATCTCATTGATTTCAGTGGTCTCTGGGTCAGGCCCAAACTGCCCAGTGTTGTTCCCATCAAAGTCAACAATAAAAATGCCCTTTGAATTCAATGACAGCAATATCAGGCGCAAAATGTGCTTGAGGCTTGTTAATCTCTATGTCCAACTGCTTTTATTTATTTATTTATTTATTTATTTAAATATATGTACAACTTTAATATTCCTGCATGAATGTTTAATGAAAAGTAGGTTGAAAATGTGGATCTTATTCTCAGTATAAATTTTCTGGGCACTGAGGTAGGAAAAAATATGGATGTAGAGATGATGAAGACTGAACAGGGTTGTAAATCTTTCCCATGACATGTGCAAAATGAAAGAGATCCTTTTTGAAAGCGTTACTGTAATTTCCCATCCTGATAATAGTTAGATGTTATACATTGATTAAAAAAAGACAAGTCAGGCATAAAGACGGAAGACTAAATGCGTTTGCTTTGGCTGTGTAAGCAGAACCCTCATGGCTGAAGCAGTTTGACTGCCAATCCAATGTCCACACTTAACTAAGCATGACCTGCTTTAGTACAACTGTAAGCAACAATATTAAGCTAACAAGATAACTAGAGGAAAGTGTTTTTTCTCCTTGTAGGAGTAACATCTTAAAGATCACAGCTGGGACTTTCAGAGCAGGAGCCAGTGGGAATTGGGTTCCTAACTCCCTTAGGCTGCTTTGAAAGTCCCACCCTCCATGAAGTTAACAACGATGTTTTTAGAAGCCATGCTATTGTGTAATTGATCAATCTACGCCCAAGAAAGGAGCAGCTATAATTTGTATCTTGACTGGAGTTGTCTCTAGTTGCCCAGTGAGTTGCAAATGTTTGCCTAAAGAGTCATGAATAAAGGAATAGCAGGAGAATGGGGAAATGGAGGCCGATGTCCGTTTCTCCAACTGACGAGAATCATTGATCAGAGTGGAAAAAAAGAATAGCAGTGGTTTTTAATTTAAGTAAAAGCAGTTTTGACTTCAGCTATATTAACAAATGAATTTTTCTATGCCAAAGTTTTTATTTCTGCCACTGAAAAGGACAGATTTTAAAATTATTTCTACCATTTATAAGAAGGAACATGTTACAATAGTTTAGTGTATTTTTTCCTTGACAGTTCTTTAAATAAGGCTGAAGACCACAATTCGGCAGGGTAGCTAACAAGACAAGGCATCCAATGAAGTGAGCTATAGCTCACGAAAGCTTATGCTCAAATTAATTTGTTAGTCTCTAAGGTGCCACAAGTACTCCTTTTCTTTTTGCGAATACAGACTAACACGGCTGCTACTCTGAAATCAGTGAGGTATGTAACTTTAACATGAGAGGCAGTATGGTCCAATGGATGAGGCACTGGACTGAACCTCATTAAACCAACCAACCTTATGTTTCTACCTTTGCCACAGACTTGCTGTGTGACCTCGGGCAAGTCATTTCCCTTCTGTGTACATCTATTTGCCCTCCCAACCTTTGTCTGACTTAACTTGTGTAAGCTCTGTGAGGCAGGGACTGTTTTTTCCTATGAGTTTGCACTGTACCTCACACAATGGGACTCCAAATTCAGTTGGGTCTTGTAGTCATTACCATAATACATATAGTGATCATACACATGTGAGTAGTCCCATTGATGTCAATGGGACTATCTGTGCTTAAAGTTTTGCAAGTGCTAAAGTAACTTCCTGAATCAGGGCCTGCCTTTGCTAATTTTGTGAGAAATCAGGCCATCACAATCTCTCTGCTTTAGCATTTTGGAAAAAGTCTCTATTAGTGGCAAAAGAGATTACTGAATATTTCTGCTGCTCCTTTTGTCAGGTCTGCACTCTACTTTGCCACAAAACTAAACCCATTTATCTGATTCATTTATTTTAATATCTGCACTAGTTAGCCTTGCAAATTGTGTGAATGTGTTTATGGTGGGAAAGTGGCATGCTCTATTTTAAAAAATGAAATACAAGCACTAATAAGATTTTATGAATGAAATAGTTCTGTTATGAGCTACTCACCTTTAACTTTTGTTAGTCTAGTGTTTAATTAACCTTCAAGCTGAAGATCTGTGTTAAAAATATTTTGTACTAATTCAGTCAAATTGCCAAAGCTTCAGAGGTACGTGAACTACAAGTTCAGAGAACCACTTTGTATTAAAGTAATAGATCTAAGTGAGAGAGCTTAAAATTAGCAATGAAGGAAGGACATATTGTTGGAATGTACAATAGGAAGTTAGACGAGGATGGTAGGCTGCCTGAAACCTAAATAAATCTCTTGGGAAAGAATCAGAAGACCTTGATTGCCTAAACAAAGCTAAAAGGTAGTTGCTAGTTTCCAGCAGAAACTCATGCAGAAGTTTCCTATGTAAAGCAATTTCCTATTAAATTGATTTAAATAGCTCATAAGTGGAATATAAATAACATGGCACATCCACCTAATACCATGTTGCTGAAACCATGAGCGGCTGTTTATTATGAGTTCATAATTTACGTAACAGTAATGCTGTTGTATACAGAACACTACCACATTGACGCCTGGGTTGTTTGAGGTTGCTAACCAGGTCACAACTTTATTATAGTGAGACAAAAAAGATCTATATCCTAGAGGAGGAAGTCCTGCTTGTTGTAGAAAGACGAGCATTTGCTTGTAGTGGCTCCTTCCCCTATTCCTTGCATTGGTACACCTGCTGGGAGATCTTCCTCATCTCCCCACGCTGTTAAAGACTGTATCTAGACCAAGTTCTTAAATATGGGATCCTATACTGGTAATGGCTATCTGCACCAGTCAGCCTCTCATTCTTGTTCAGAAAGATGGGATTGCCATACAGACCTCCCCCATGAGTCTGGGTGGCGATTAACTTGATGCTTCTTCTTCAGGAAAAAAAAAATACCAATTTAGAGAACTAAGTTTGGAAAGCTCCTTTTGTCCCTAAACAACTTTATACAAGGGAAGTTAATCAATGGTTTGGCCAATAAGGCTACTGTTTGGAGGCAAGTGCCCTCAGCCAGAGGTATTGCTGTCTTTAAAGGGACTTATCCCATAGCCGGGAAGGAGAGTCATTATCTCTGCCCCTTACAACATGTCTGAGATTAGACAACTGCTGCCATTATACAATAATACATGAAAATTCAATGCGATGTTGTCCATTTTATCCTCTTCTCTGACCTCGTTTATTTGTCTACCTGGCTGTGCTTATACTGTGAGCTCTTCAGGGAAGGAATTGTCTCATCTTGCATGTCTGTGATACTACCACAAATAAATAAACAACAATAATTAACAGTTATATATTTGTCACACTTGCATCTTCTAATGGTTTATTTGCACACTCATTGTTTTTTATTAGATTTAGGACACATGCTTGTGAACGAGACCACAAGTTGTTTGTTCATTCACTTTTGAAACATATTGAAATATTAGCAACAAAAGGTTTTACTGGGAGAGGTAAAGAGGACCCCAAATTCTCATTGACCTCAGCAAAATGTATGGTTGCTCATTACTTTTTGGGATCACTCCTTAACAGTGAAGCAAAGGCCCAAATCCTCAAAGGTCAATGGGAGATCAGTGGGAGGTAGGCACCTAAATGCCTTTGAATATCTGGTCTAAACTCCCAAAATATTCTCTTATCACTTTGTGCTATATGGTAAAATAACATGGAGAGTACCATCACACCATTGTAGCTAATAGAAATGTCATTTAATTTACAATACTACTGAATAATCTGAGTATTTGCCACTTTGTCTATGCCTTTAAGTTATAACAGCATATCCAATGGATCTACTTAGAAATGGTCAAGAAATACTTTTTTTTCTTGTAAAAAGTTTTGACTAAAATTTAAAAAAATCATTTGTCCAAATTTCTCTTTCAAATGTTTTGGATTCTCATTGAAAAATCAAAACTGACAACAGAATTTTTTCCCAGTTTTTGGCTTTTTTGATTGATGAAAACTGGAAGGGGGGGGGAATCATTTTTTGTGGGGGCGGGTACTCAATGAAAACCGAAACATTTTTGATGAAAATGGATTTTTTTTTCTTGAAAATTTCTGTACATTTTATGTTGAAAAAAGTTTTGATCAAAGACTTTTGATCAACTCTAGACAGCAGGGATGCAATTTTAGTTAAACTGTAATACAGAATCCATTGACTCAAAAGCCTGCCCCTTTGACTTTGCTACAATAAATGGTGCTGACCACTGGGAACATTGAAAATGTAAATTTTAAAATTGTATGTATCTGTATGCTAAAAAGGTGAGTAATAATTTTATAGCTTTTTTTCTATCGCTGTGTATTTTGTGATTGATTTCTGAGAGCAATGAATGCCTCATAAAGTGTACACATTCAGAGTGGCAGGCTAACGGCTGCATCAGTGATTTTTCTATTTTCACAAATGTTCAAAAAGCTTTTTATTTCACTTGTCTTTGCCGCTGCCATAGCAAAATTTGTTGTCTACGTTATACTCTTACCTCTTGTCTACAGCGAAGGTCAAATCCTGCTCACTTTACCATTGTCAGCAGTCCCTTAGAGGTTAACAGCACTACTCACTTGGGTAAAGCAAAAAGAGTATATGACCTTATCTGGAAATAAGTTGGCACCTTTCTAGATAACCACACTTAGACACAAGTAGAAGATCCACCTAGACAGGCTTTACTCTGCTACAAATCTAGAGGGGCAGGATGATTTGGTAGCTATGGCACAGGGCTGTGCATTAGGAGCTATGGGTTCTATTTCCAGCTCTGCCTCTGACTTCCTGTGTAACTTTGAGCAATTCATTCTGGGTTTGTCTACATCAGGGGTGGGCAAACTATGGCCCGCGGGCCAGATCCAGCCCCTCAGGGCTTTGGATCCGGCCCATGAGATTGCCCCCCGTGGTAACGCAGGCCCCGCACAGCTCTCAGAAGTGGCCGGCACCACGTCTCTGGGGCCCTGCGGGGGGAGGGAGCAGATGGCTCTGTGCATTGCCCTTGCCTCCAGGCACTGCCCCCCGCAGCTCCCGTTGGCCAGGAACAGGGAACAGCGACCAATGGGAGCTGTGGGAGAGGTACCTGGAGGCATGGCAAGGGCAGCATGCGGAGCCCTGTGCCCCCCCAACTCCCCGAGGGGCTGCGCAGGGATATGGTTCCGGCCACTTCCCGGAGTGGCGTGGCGTGGGGCCAGGGCAGACAGGCAGGGAGCCTGCCCTTGCCCCGGTGCTCACCACTGCCACCCCGGAGCTGCTTTAGGTAAATGGCACTGGGCCAGAGCCCGAACCCCTCCTGCATCCTGCTCCCCAACCTCTGCACCTCGCACCCCTCCTGTACCCCAACTCCCTGCCCTGAGCCCCCTGCCACAACCCACACTCCTCCTACACCCTGAGCTCCCTCCCACAGTCCGCACCCCTCCTGCACCCAACCCCCTTCCCTGAGCCCCCTCATACACCCTCATATACCCCGCATCCCTCCTCTGCCCCAGTTCCCTCTGAGCCCGTTCCAGCACACCGCACCCCCTCCCACATCCCGCACTCCCACCAGCCCCCTGCCCCGGTCCTGCATTCAATTTCCCCACCCAGATGTGGCCCTCAACCCAAAAAGTTTGCCCACCTCTGGTCTACATGGTGCGTTACTGTGCTCTGCGCATGTTCCATTACTACTTCTTTGTGCTCATGACAATTGGTAGCTGAAAACCAATGTGGATCACTGATGGTCTGTGCTGGCTGTGTGGAAAATTGTGCAAGACTCGGCATGATGCTGGATGTGGGCTGAACTGTGTAGGAGTGCACTGCTCTACTCAAGCCGTATGAGTCAACCGGTGACCCAGACGTGGCCAAACACTTAATCAAAACTTTGAGCTGTGCTCACTGAGCCAGAGGGGAGGAAAAGACCAAGAACCTGGACTTTACACGTTCCAGCCAGAAATGCTGGAGTTTACTTTGTCACTTTAGAGTAGCCCAGCAACCATTGACACCACGCTGATTTCTGTGAGTACTAACCAATAACCAATCACCTGCTTTGCGTGGGAAAGACACCTCTGGAAAAAGAAATTAAGAGTCAAGTCCAGAGTCCGTGGAGGATCTTCCAAGGCAACACAAATCCAGAGCTTGCCCTGAACCTTTCATAGTTCCACAGCTGGACAGAGTGCTATATAACATCAAGTCTGACACCACTGCCGGCTAAGACAACATCCTTCCAGAGTTCCTGAAACATCTTGGCCTATGCCCCCATTCTTGGCTGGCTCAATTCTTCAAAAAGGTCACAATGAAGGAAGACTGCCGAAAAACTGGTGCATTTCAAAAGTCATCAGCCTCCTAAAACCTGGTAAAGACCCAAACCAGGCATCAAGCTACCCCCCGATATCACTGCTTTCTGTGTGTCTCAAGGTTCTAGAGTGCCTCATTTTACAGTGAATAACACCAGAGGTTGAGAATATTTTTAATGTCGAGCAAGCAGGCTTTCAACAATGTCAAAGCACACGTACTAACCACATTAATTGAAAATGGTTTTCAAAGAAACCTGAAAACAGGTGCTATTTTCCTTGACCTCACTGCAGCATACCTGGCACACAGGTCTACTTGTTAAAATATGAAGAGTCCTCCAACCATGGGTTACTGATGCCATCAAACAGCTACTCTAAGACAGACGGTTCAGGGTGCATGTTGGTGAGAAAACAAGTGCTTTGATAAAAACAGATGAGCAGGGTACCCCAAGGGTCTGTTCTAGCCCCCACCTTGTTCAATATATACATCAGTGACCTGCCACCAACCCAGTCATCTATGCAGACAATATCTGCTGTGGACTATAGGCTCCCACTTTCGATAAGCTGGAGAATACCCTGAGTGACGAAGCTGCAAAGCTGGCCAACTACTGCAAGACATGGCGCCTTCAGCCTAGCACCAGCAAGACAGTCTCTAGAACATTCCACCTCCACCATGCCAACACTAAGAGGGAATTAAACATCACAATGAATGGCCAGAGGCTGAAGCATGGAGCATACCCAGTTTACTTAGGCGTGACCCTCAACCAAACATATAAAAGCCAGCTGAGCAAGATAGCAGTGAAGGTCAAGACAGGCAAAAACCTTCTCAGCAAACTGGCAGGTTCTTCATGGGGAGTGGATGCTCCAACCCTAAGAACCTCAGCCCTTGCCATCTCGTACTGAAGAGCAGAATACTGTGTGCCAGTATGGATTCAGGAGGCACACACCAAACTTGTTGATGTGCAACTCAGTTCAACAATGTGCATAATTGCAGGAACTCTCTTACCAACTCATCTTCTATGGCTTCCAGTCTGAACCACATTGCTCCCTTACATCAGGAGGGAGATTACATCAGACAAGCTGCTTGAGAAGGTACATGCCAAACCACACTTGCCCTTGCCTTTTTGTCCACGTCTTCCACCACAACATCCACTGTGGTCGAGGCTGCCATGCCAGAATGTGACAGCAGGGTCTGTGTGGTGGGAATACAGGTGCTTAATATCAACCACCAATAAGTTCCTCTTCAGAGAACCTTCTGCTCATCTGCCTGGCTTCAACCTGCCATGTCATCTGCGGGCCTTTCTTAACCAATTCCAGACTGGGCAAGGCCTCTGTGCAGCCACCCAGCACTGCTGGGATCTTTGAGACAATCCAAGATGCAGCTGTGGCGCAGATCTAACAATGACACACATTATTGAGGTGTGCCCACCAACCAAATTCAGTGGTGGGCTCTGAGCTATTGCTTGGCTCAGCGAATATGCAAATACTTAATAAATTAGTGTGCACCACCTGAGGTATAAATGCTAGTGTGCACAAGTGCCTTGTACACTAGGGAACTTCTAGGGCATGCCAACAGGGTCCATGTGGGCCAGTGAGTGTATGACATGCCAGTATGCACTAGAATTTACATCCCACTGGTGTACACTAGTGCACTATGTAGACAGCCTTTATAAACTGATTAAATCAATCACCTTCAGCTGAGCCAGGATCAAGACCTTACATTAAATCAATCCCTCTGTGTCTAAATTCCCAATTTGTAAAATAGGGATTACAATTCTTTTCTGTTGCATGAGCATGTTGTAAGGATTTATTTATTAATATCTAGGAAGTGGTTTGAAAACCTTGGATGGAAGCTGCTGTAGCTATTATTTTACATACCGTGATATAGTCTACTCTCTTCATAATCCAGCATCCAAGATTGGTCCAATAACTTTGGGTGAAATACTGGCCCCTTTGAAGTCAATAGTAAAATTTCCATTCACTTCAGCAGGGCCACGATTTCATCCATTCAGATTAACATCCTGATCCTGGCACCAAAAACTCCCATCAATGTTAATGGGAATTTTGAATATGCAAGGAATGTAGGATCAGGCTGCTAAACTGCACGGCTCTTTGGGGGTGAGTTCCTGTCTTGTTATACAGGTACAAGCTTTAAAGAATTATGCATATATTGCATATGTGATTATATATATAGAATCACAAGGAGAAAGTTGTCATGAGAAGAATTAATCTCCAAGTGCAAAGTGTAGATCCAATCCAGACAGAAGAAGTTTCAGATGCTCCATTTTGTTATAATGAATACATGTCTGATGACATAGCATATAGTCTGAGTTTTCTAACATGTAAATGTTTCCGTTGCTTTCAGTATTCAGTACAAAATAATTGTAGTCTATTCTATCAGACTATTACAAAAGCAATTTCCTTTCTTACAGGTGAATCTTTTTTTCCTGTTGAATATTGTTCGAGTTCTCATAACCAAGCTCAAAGTCACACACCAGGCAGAATCCAGTCTATACATGAAAGCTGTGAGAGCTACACTCATTCTCGTGCCACTTCTTGGCATTGAATTTGTGCTGTTTCCATGGCGACCAGAAGGCCGTATTGCTGAAGAAGTATATGACTACGTGATGCATATCCTTATGCATTATCAGGCAAGAAGCTTTAAGTTGCACTTGTTCCCTTGAGCTAGACAGTACTTGCAATATGACTGCAAATAAATGAATGACAAAGGGAAATTCATTAATTTCTAAACCGTTTTTAGATCTTTATAAAAAAACTTCTGCTTATTAATAGCCTTATATTTCTCATTTCATTTAGATTAATCCTTTAAGAGGAATGAAATGTCATGCTAGCGTGCTGGCCCAATAGACCATCTGTATTATTAGTAATAATTCACTGAGTTTAGATTTGAAATGCATTTTTCCCCTTTGCTCTCTAGATCTGCGTTTTATTAGGGGGTGTGTGTGTGTGTGTGTGTGTGTGTGTGTGTGTGTGTGTGTGTGTGTTCTTGTATTTCAATAAATCTGTATGTATTGAAAAAATCAAGAGAAAAATTTTTATTTTGCAGGGTCTGTTGGTGGCTACAATTTTCTGCTTTTTTAATGGAGAGGTACAGTAACTGATTTCAATTTATTTAACTTTCTTAATTTTGGTTTAAAGTTAAAAGAAATTGTTTTGTTGTTGT
Organism: Chelonia mydas; assembly: GCF_015237465.2. Classification (NCBI taxonomy): domain Eukaryota; kingdom Metazoa; phylum Chordata; order Testudines; family Cheloniidae; genus Chelonia; species Chelonia mydas. Next base: position 49,609,809 of record NC_051251.2, on the reverse strand, counting down.
TTTTTTAAATCCACCACCCCCATTTGTGATCCCAGTGACAAATGTAAAATTGTAAATAGAAATTTAAATTTACACTTCTACATTTTAAAATAAGTAAAAATGTCAGGGATAAAGTGTTTGCGAATAACTTACCTAGCAAGACCTGAATTTAGGCTTGAGTGTTGCCTCTAAAATATTTCATGAAATTCGTAAGGGTTTAAACCTATTAGGTGTTGAGCAGCCTAAAATTCTCTTGATTTCAGAAGTAATTAACGGCACTCAGCACTTTTCAGGTTAGTATCCATATAACAATAACAGCACTGCTATGTGGGAAAAAATTTCAGTACTGACAAATAAAATCGTAAATTCCTAGTGGACATGTATTCTCATCCAAGAAACTACCAAACTGTCATCATTGTGTCAGCCTTACCCACAGCAAGGCCTTGAATTGGTCCTTCAAGGTCAGGAATGAGGCACACTTGTGGGACAGAACTGGAAAAATTGTTGCTTTCTAAGAAATAACTGCTCTGTAATTAGGCTGAGGTCTCCATCCGTAGAACTGTGAATATGGTACCTTTCATGAACACTAACTGTACTGTATGAAATGGAGGTAAAAGGTCATCTCTTTTGGTGGTGTTTCAGATTTTTCATTTTGGGGGCAGAACTTTGGGCTTATGTTTTCCAAACAGCCTTTTCAGCACAAGTGGAAAAAACATTCAAGGCCAAGGCTTGGTAAAGTTTCTATATTTGGGCCATCAAAAAGTTTTCCTTGCTTCAGTTGGACCTCCATTCTTCTGGGAGTCCAATCCTGCCCTTCAGGTGACTACTGAGCAGACATGCCAAACCCTCAAAAAACCCACAGAAATTGGGCTTGTTTTTGGCTTAATTGGCTTGTGAGTTGCTTCTGGCTAGTTTTTGGCTTGTAGCTTGTTTGGCTTGTAGCTTGTTGCTTGTTATAGGTTGTTGCTTCTTTCTTTTGATCGGCTCCTGGCAAGCAGGGGCAAGGGGCAAGTGTAGGGGGGAGAGAGTCAGGGGTGCACAGCAGGCCCACCATTGTCCCAGACTGCACACTTCGGGGGATCTAGTCACATAGAGTGGTGGGTTCTTAGGGATTGGCTTGTTTGGGTCTTGTTTTGAAATGGGATTAGCTTGATTTTTGGCTTATTGTGAAAGTTGAGGTACTTATTTACTGCATGAAAGTTGGCAACTGTGCTACTGAGGGCACATACTTGCTCCTTCTGAAGTCAAAGGACTATGCCCTAAATCTTCAGTGGGCTAAGGCCCTGACCCTGCATCACAGAAGTTAATGGAACTTTGCCACCAGGTTTGTTTTCACTAGCAAAATAAAGCAATTTGGTACTTTTCCCATAGTTCTATCAGGGAGAGAGTTACTGATCCAGCAGTTACCTATTTCTACACAACTGCTTATTCCCACACATAATTCAATTACAGTATATGTGAGTAAGCAGATGTGTGGAAGTAAGAGTTTGTAGGATTGAGCCTTTAGGTATTTTTAGGGCTGTCAAGAGATTAGAAAAATCAATCACAATTAATCGCACTGTTAAACAATATTAGAGTACCATTTATTTAAATATTTGTGGATGTTTTCTATATTTTCAAATATATTGATTTCGATTACAACACAGAATACAAAGTATACAGTTCTCACTTTATATTTATTTTGGATTACAAGTATTTGCACTGTAAAAAAACAAAAGAAATAGTATTTTTCAATTCACCTAATACAGCGGACCCTCGCTAGAGCGTGGATTCACATATAGCGCGGTCGCAGCGATGGATCCCAAATTTAAATATTTAAATTGGGATCCATGGTAACGTGGCCCCTGCTATAATGTGGTCCCCGCGTTAACGTGGTACCGCACATGGATCCCGAACCCTGCATTCTAGCAAGGGTCCGCTGTACAAATACTCTAGTGTAACCTCTTTATCATGAAAGTTGAACTTACAAATGTAGAATTATGTACAAAAAATTGCATTCAAAAATAAAACAATGTAAAATTTTAGAGCCTACAAGTCCACTCAGTCCTATTTCTTGTTCAGATAATCGCTCAGACAAAAAAATTTGTTTACATTTGAAGGAGATAGTGCTGCCCACTTCTTGTTTACAATGTCACCTGAAAGTGAGGACAGGTGTTCTCGTGGCACTATTGTAGCCAGTGTCGCAAGATATTTACATGCCGGATGCGCTAAAGATTCATATGTCCCTTCATGTTTCTACCACCATTCCAGGGGACATGCATCCATGCTGATGACGGGTTCTGCTCGATAACGATCCAAAGAAGTGCAGACCAACACATGTTCATTTTCATTATCTTGAGTGAGATGCCACCAGCAGAAGGTTTTTTGGAGGTTCAGGTTCTGTAGTTTCCGCATCAGAGTGTTGCTCTTTTAAGACTTCTGAAAGCATGCTCCATACCTCATCCCTCTTAGATTCTGGAAGGCACTTCAGATTCTTAAACCTTGGGTCAAGTGCTGTAGCTATCTTTAGAAATCTCACATTGGTACCTTCTTTGCGTTTTCTCAAATCTGCTGTGAAAGTGTTCTTAAAATGAACAAAATGTGCTGGGTCATCATCCAAGACTGCTATAACATGAAATATATGGCAGAATGCGGGTAAAACAGAGCAGGGGACATACAATTCTCCCCTAAGAAGTTCAGTCAAAAATTTAATTAACCCATTATTTTTTTAACAAGCGTCATCAGCATGGAAGCATGTCCTCTGGTCTGGTGGCCAAAGCATGAAGAGGCACACAAATGTTTAGCATATCTGGCACGTAAGTACCTTGCAATGCTGGTTACAAAAGTGCCATGCAAATGCCAATTCTCACTTTCTGGTGACATTGTAAATAAGAAGAGGGCAGCATTATGTCCTGTAAATGTAAACAAACTTGAACAAGAAGTAGGACTGAATGGACTTGCAGGCTCTGAAATTTTACTTTGTTTTGTTTTTGAGTGTAGTTATGTAACAACAAAAAATCGACATTTGTAAGTTGCACTTTCACAACAAAGAGATTTCACTTCAGTATTTGTATGAGGTGAATTGAAAAATATGATTTATTTTGTTTATCATTTTTATAGTGCAAATATTTGTAATAAAAAATAATATACACTTTGATTTCAGTTACAACTGAATACAATATATATGAAAATGTAGAAAAACATCCAAAATATTTAATATATTTTAACTGGTATTCTATTGTTTAACAGTGCGATTAAACTGTGATTAATTGCGATTAATTTTTTTAATCATGATTAATTTTTTTTAGTTAATCGTGTGAGTTAACTGTGATTAATCGACTGCCCTAATATTTTCATTAGGCATTTTAAGAATGTATGAGAAACAGATAAATCATTTGACTAATAAAGAAGAATTGACTCAAATGCACACCCAAAATCTGAACTAACCAAAACTGAACTGCAACTTTCTTATGGTTTGGATAAGTTTCTCTCTCCATTATTTTTGGAGCTGGTCAGAACATTTCTGACCAAATTATGTTGTACCAAAATATGCTGTTTTGCAGAATCTGAAACATTTTGCGGAAATCAGTTTTGCGGAAAACAGTTTTGAGGCAATCCCTGTTGGGGAGTGAAAGACATGCTCATAGTTGGTAATCTTGTCATTAATGCAGTGCCCTGGGATGTGATAGACCATACTTCAAGTCCCTGCTCCTCTGCCTGTTCCAGAACAGAGTTTTTCATCACAGATGATTCTGAATCTGATTGGATCACCGCCCACATCACTGTGCCCTAATCACTGCCCCTCCCCTGCCCTCCGCAACTGAAAAGCTCAGGTTTTGATCTGAAAACGGATAGTTTGACAGAATTCAATTTTTGTGCAAACATTTGAATGGTTTTAGTTTTGTTCTACTGGGAAACGAACAAAATGGATGCAAAATGGAATTGCTGTCCTTTGATCAGCTATAATTATTTTTAATTTATGTGCACCTCTTAACAATGTTTCCATTCCACTGCAGAACAAAATCAAATCTACTTGTGGTTTTAAATTTAAAACTTGCTCTATTAGCATTAGTAATCAATTATTTATTCTATTAGGGTTCCAATATTATGAATTTACAAGCTATACTTCAGCCGTATTCTCTCCGGAGCCAGAGGTTTGTTCAGTGTCAGGGAGTTGGGCAGCTGTCAGTTACACCACTAATTTAGGGTCCTTAATGGGCCTTACAATGCTGGAGGATCAGTGTAACAAAGCTTAGCGCTGCTGTGCCCTCTACAAGCAGAATACTTGCAGGGAGTTCCCCTCCAACAAGGGAATTTTCTGCTGGGCATCTGTGGACAGATTACAGCAATTTAGCATCACCTGAATTACATAAAAGGGCCATAAATCATCTTGACATCTGGCCCACAATCTTTAATCTTAGCTGATCTTTGTCCATTTACATCCCATTGCGCAGAATCTTATGTTTTAAACATTGTCTCCTATCGTCTTTAGGTCTTCCAGTGGCACTATTCAACTTTTTTTCAGCTGGCTATAATTTCATTATATCTTGCTATAAAAATGATAGTGTAGTAAGGTATAACGGCTCAAGGGGGGAATGACAATAAAGTTAAAAATCATACAAAAATCTGTACTCAACAAGTGTTCTCTTGGTCTCTTACTAGATTCTGCTGCAGATATGACATTCAGCAGGCATAACTCATAATCTTCTGTCCTTAAGGGCCTCTGTTATAGCAGTCTTGAACTTGATATGACTTATCTATGATACGTCCCTTTAACATCACTTGCCATAGCAAAACCTCATTATAATTTACAGAATACTAGGCATCCTAGAGAAGTGGCAACATGCATGTGCAGTTTGTGTTGCTATATGGGATAACAGTGAATAAGGAATCTGCATCTGCTGCAAGTTTCTTTATTATTAATGGCATGTGGGTTTTCCATTCCTTTGGGCAATGGAAAAGTCTTTACAGCAAAGATTGAGGTATAAGAATTGTTGGAAAGTAATCTCTTTTCTTTATCCATATGCTGGGGTTTCCCAACTGCTATGGACAATAGCATCACTTTACCAGCAGGAAACCGCTATACCAGGCACTCAGATACAAGCTCTAACGTAGAGCGTAGCATGGTCTGCAATCACAGTGGGTGTTTGGAGCAGCCCAAGCTTCAGTGGGCTTGATACAGACCTCGTTGAAGTCAGTAGAAAAATCCCTATTGATTTCAGTGAACTTTGGATTAAACCAATAGTTTGGTTAGGGCATATTCAGTTGAACAGGAGACTGGCAGGAGCACTGCCCGAAGAGCCAGCACAGAGGGACATCTTTAAACTAGGAAGAAAAGCAAGAGCCATACAGCCAGATAGGGCACATGTCTTAGTGACCAGGAACTATGGCCATGACTATATATACTTTGCAATATGAGCTTATTTTAGGATGTTTTTTGACTGTTTATTTTCATGTAAGAGAGTGAGCCCGCAGTCTGCTAAAACTATTTAGAATTGGTCAAAGCTGAGAAAAGGATGATAAAGTGCTTCGACCACTCTGGATGTATCTTTTGTTAAAGGAGTATAATCTGGGGCAAAGCTTTTCTGCTGCATTGATTAGCAATTTGCTGTGCAGTTCCTAGGTGTTGGGTTAGACGCGTCAGATGAGACTGCAGGAAAGCCAGAAATAACGGATAGGTAAACTGCAGTGCATTACAAGAATAGACTGGTAGTGACATGTTGATTCAACGGTAACAGAGGGGCTATTGCATGAGAGGTTTAAAAGGCTTGGCTTAGTGTAGGAAGAAATACCATGAGAATATGTTGGAGCATGGAGGTGTGGGGAGGGAGGAGAAGATAAAAGAGAAAGTGAGAGAGCCATATTGAAGCACCAAATATAAGCAACAATTGTAGACAATATATCACGCTACTTTGACTGCTTTGTTCTTAAAAATTATTTTTGATTTGTATTGCAATAGTGTCAAAGACGTTACAACCTTAGTTCCTGCCCCAAAAATTTTACAAACTAATTGAAGAGATGATTCAATAAGTGTGGCAAACAGGAAGGAAGGAAAAGCGGATGAGGGTACTGATGGTCTTGTGATTAAGACACTAGTCCAGAATTAAGATGATCCATTCTGAATCAATTCCTAGCTCTGCCATAGAATTCCTGGGTGACTTTGAGCAAGTCACTCAATTTCTCTGTGCCTATTAGTAAATGGGAATAATAACAATTTCTCTTTCCCATCATCTTAGTCTGCATCTGCATTCTGCACAGTTCAGGGAGGTGTGTAAGTTGCTTCAAATCAACCCAGCATTGTGGTTTTCTCTCTTATTTATAAGTAAATATAATACCTGGTGGAAAACAGGAAGCCAGTAGAAATATTCAAAGTGTGGGGTGTCCTGGTCAGAGTGATGGCTCTGAGCAGCTAAGTTTTGAATAGATTATAAAATGCATTCTAAAGCTTCCCTCTCAGAAGGGGAGATGTTTTAGAACATTCTTCTGCCTCGTGGCTCCACATGATTGAAGTGGGTTAACCACTGCAAAAAATTAAGGTCACACACCAGCCTTAAGCCATGTGCAGAATTCCCTTTGATGTGGACTGGAACTGCATACACGGACTGAGAAGAATATATGATCTTTTGTGTAGCAAGAGCAAGGTGATTAAAATGGATTACAACGGTAGTAGATGGTGTCCCAGATGGGAGAAGAAAAATACTAGCTTCCTTCTTAACTCTTTAAATAATTCTCCTCTCCCCAAAGTATATTTTATTTGTCAGCATACTGGGGAATATGAAACTCTTTTTAACTGAGGTTTTGATAGCAGACTATAGGAAGTCTAAATGTTGTGTCTATGCTGTTCTATTCATATTTATTTATCATAATTAAAGCTGGAGAGAAATTAGACAAAATAAGCCATTTTGTTAGAAAAATGTAAACTAAACAAACAAAAACCTCAAGACATAAGGAAAGCTGAATGGAAGATGTTGCCCCATAATAGTAATTTGTTAACAGACACTGTTCCATCTGCAAATGTTAGTTTATATTCCAAATGGATGTACATCAATAAATCTGACAACATAAAAATGAAGGGCAAGATTTTCCCATGTGACTGGTGATTTGAGTACTAACTTGAGACACATGGTCCTGTGTCAAGACAACTGCATCTCAATATTTTATGAAAATCAGGCTCATCACAAATTAGGACCCCATAATTATTAGTCTGAAAATTTTGGCCAGAAGGAAATGAATAGTTAAGCTATTACATTACATTAAATGCTAATCAGATAGGACCAGATCTTGAACACGTGGTATCCCTTTTAGCACCTATTGTTAACAGCTGCAAATAACTCTGACACAATTTAGCACGTAGGCGCCTGGTATTTTGCTTGTGCAAAAGGGAAGCTAGGATGTAGATGAGAAGGAATGCAGGTCCATAGGGCTAAAACTCAATCCCTCCTGTAACGACACTGACTTCAGGGAAGTTACATGAATGTTCACTTTGGTCTATAATATAGTTAAGTGGTAGGACTAATACATAATCCCTGATGCTTAAATCTGAGCAAAAACATAAATTAAGATTTTCCATAAATTTGATTTTCTTACAAGCAGCTGTTCCAGCATTCTGATCACTCGTAACTTGGCCTCCTTCCTCAAAAACTGATTACATGTGAATTTCATTAACACAGCACTTTAGTAAATCCAGTCTTCCTGTTGCACAGGTGTTTTGCCATATTGTATTAGAGGAAACCAGTGAAATACATAACATCCTTACAATGAAGCATGTAAACAAACTGAGGCCGCTGTGGTCTTTGGCTAGTCTATAAAATTTATTTTTAACCAGGGTAAGAACATGTGCTGCAACTACCTTGCCATTAGTTTTATGAAGGCTTGATCACAAATAAGAGAAGACTTGTTGGGCCAGATCCTCAGCTGGTGTAAATCGGACTTCAATGGAGTTATATCAGCTGATGTTGCTGAGGATCTGAACACATTAATCATGAATAGAGATAACCTTTGCATAACCACATTAGGGCTGAGGCAGTGTGTGAAAAGTTGTACTTCTGGGGCCCACGGTATAGAATAGCCCAGTCTCTGGAGCTATAAATCCAAAATCTTCCACGAGCATTGAATGTATTAAAAATGTTAAATATAATGATGTTAGTCTAGATTTACCAAAAATACAGTCTAATTCAATTTGTATTTCTTTCATAATAGCTCATGATTTTGATGCTGTATACTAATTTTAAGGCCCGCACATAAGCATCTTTCCATGTAATTTATACACATTTTTTCCCTCTTCCTTTCATGGAATAGGTCCAAGCTGTTTTGAGAAGGCACTGGAATCAGTACAAAATCCAATTTGAGCACAGCTTCAGCCACTCAGATGCTATGCGCACAGCTTCCTACACGGTATCATCCATCAGTGATGTTCAGGGCTACAGCTTCAATCACGATTTCACGAGTGAACATTTAAATGGGAAAAGCTACCATGACATGGAGAATATTGTTTTAAAATCTGAAAAGCTGTATGGTTGACTGCAGAAATGCTGTATTGCCCACATTCTAGTCCTCATAGCTCATGAACTTGAAGTTTGAGTTAATGACTTCGTGGCCAGAAGATTTTTACCTCACTTGGGACATGTTTTTCCTGAATGATGCAAACTTAAGACAATGTATTTCTCACGCGTATATACATATGCACATATGTGTGGGTGTATATGGTATGCACACATACACACATATATGTTCATATATAGATATAAGTACATATATAAAGAATCAGACTTTGCCTCTTCCGTTTCTACTGTGTAGACCAAGTTGGCAATTATTTTGTATGCAGGGAATCAATGAAGGATTTCTTATTCTTTTGAAAGGTTGTGTAAAGACTGTATTGTATTGAAAGCCATATCATTTGCCTGCGAGAACTCATCTTGTAAATACTGTCTTAATCATAATATATTTGCTAAATTCATCCAGTACGCAACCTAAATAAGTGGTTAAGATTGAACTCTGTCAGGAAAGACAGATTGTTGAAGATAATCAAGTCTGAGATGTTGATATGTATCTGGCTCATTTTTTGCCACTATTTTAAACCAGGCATATTGTAAAGGCACCCAGATGCCAATGCCCGAAATCTGAGGCATGAAACCCCCACTGCTTCTATTCTTCAATGTTACATTTTACGAGATGTTTGTAATTATTTTAGTGGACAGACAGCCTGATCCTGCTACAAATGAAGCAAATGGAAGTTTCTTATTGACTTTAATGGGAGCAGGACCAGTGAGGACCTGATCTGGAAAAGCTGATGAGCCCATCTTTATCTTTGACTTTGATGGAACTTAAATTAGTGCTTAAGCTGTTTGTAGAAGTCAGGCAGGATTGCTGACTTGGAGCAAGATTGCATACGTGTAAAGAAAAATATTTTCCTTGCCACATGGCTGATACCTGGCTCCTTAGTTTATGAATCAGGCAAAACGAATCCCATTGATACAGTGGGAGTTTTGTCTGAGAAAGGCATGCAAGATTGGATGGCATGCAAATAAATATTATCTTAGAGCCAGCTTCTTTGGCCTAGCCTAGAGTAATAAGAAAAGATGGTTTGGGGCATTTTCCAGTGGTTTTTGGAAAACTTACCAAGTCTATCTTATGAAAATCTTTTGGAGCCTTTCTGAAGTGCCTTGTTTGGGAAATTCAGTATTATTTTGTGGTGACTGATTGTATAAGTCTTGAATCTGTTAAGGTCTTAAGAAAAATATGTCTGTAAAGACAGCATTTTCTGTGTATTTTTAAATGTTTTAAACAAATCGTGTATTTTCAATACAAAGGAAGAAAAATCAAAAGGGGGCACATGATAAAAAAGTCTTATTCAAAAGTGTTTTTTTAAGGCTGAATAAAGGGAAATAAACAGAAATGGATGAAAAATCTAGTACTGTGCACGGTAGAATATTGCCATGCAAAAGTATTTCTGATTTATTAAAGCCAACACCAGAGGATTAAAACATACTTTCTCAGAACACCTCAGTTTTAGAAGCTTATTGTTGAATATGAATAATTCAGTTTTGGCCTTTAAGGGTGATATGTCATTAGTCTTCTAACAGACTTCAACAGACAGCTAATTAGCCAGCCATCGTAGGGCTTATCAGTTTGAGATTTCATAAGAATGTGAATAGTTTTTGTCTTCATCACAGCAGTTTGCAACTTTATGTATATGTTTAAACCTTCTTTTGGCTGGTGATTGAATTTAGATTGAATTCTGTTGGCTGGTGAGTTAAATTCTAGAGGCCTAATGTTCCCATTAGATGATGCAACTCTATTGATTTTACTGGGGTTTTTACCTCTTAGTGGAAGGGAGTATTGGCTGCTCATAGCTCCATTAAGGAACTGTGGGAAGGTAGGGGGTTAGAATGAGGTCCACAGCTTCTGGTACAAGAGCCATCCTAACAGCTCACGGTGACAGGCCCAATGTAGTGCCATGTACACTCTTAGAAAAGAAACAGCATGCAGCCCCAGCAAGGGGAGGTGAGAAAAAATCCTATGTGGCCATGGTGTGCCAAATGGCGTGAGAGCTACATTTTGTCCCTAAGCATGAGGTAGACCTTCTTGCCTATGGCTGTTGTATTAGAGAATAAGTTCCCTACACCCTCTTCTTACAACACCCCTCTCACATACACAGGCAATCAAGAACATGGTCTAAATTCTCCTTTATCAGAATAAATTTGAATTAAATCCTTACACTGATTTCACACAGGGTCTTTTTTATATATACTTTGTACTGTGTTTGGAGCAAACACTGGTGTAGTTACTATCTGTGCTCTGAAGGAATATAGACAGTTATGGGGTCTTTTTTAAGAGTTCTTTTTACCAAGCCAGCATTTCTTAGTAACTGTAGTTTGCTGTTAGTATGTTATTCGGTGAGGATTTGAAGTCTCAAAGAGGGTTGGGGGAATACCTGTCTTGTTTAGGATCTAATTTTGTATTTGGTATCTGTAATACTAAGATGTTAGTTTTATATGTTTATGGATATTACTTCAAATGAGAGAGAGTGTCTATTTTTATGCTACTGCTGTCAGTTAATAAAATGCCACAAAGAAGTTAGGTGATGCTCACTGCTGGCTGCTCAGTTGATTCCATTTTTTAAAATGTTAATTTACTAATTGTTTTGTCATTCATTATTTTTCAAGGTAATGATCTGCTAGAGTATTTGGCTGAACACATGCTAAAGCACATCCTCCTATGTTACCATTTCATGTCCTAAAAGAGTCATGCTAGAAATCAAGCAACATTCAAACTATTGTACAATGTAAATAAGATTAATGGACTATAGCAGTGTATTTATTGCTTATCAAGTAAGAACGAAATGAAAAAATGTGAAATTATTTTTGGTCTTATTTTCACTCTGTTCCTATGAAACATTCATTTTAATTGTTGACAAAGTATTAATTTTCTGATCAATAAAACATTATTATGCTTATTCAGTTCTTAGAGGTTTTACATATAAACGCCATTACAATAGCAATAAAGGTGAGCAAATGCTCAGGCTTTTTACTCCTTCCTAACTATGTATGAAAAGTAATCTGAATCTAGGGAAATAGGTATAAAATTGTTAGTAGCACTACATAATGCTGGAGTATTTTTTAATGTTCTGCAGATTACAGTCTCCTAAAGCTTCTGATGCCATACAGGCAGATTCTCCAGCACCTGTATGCAACCCCAAGTGATTTCAATTCACAAGTTTCCATAGCTGCACGACTAATGGCTGTCTTCTTGTCACACTTACTTCTGAATCTGCCTTTGGTTAAATGCCGTATATAAATAGTCAATTGCTAATATTATTCGGCTGGAGTGTCTTTTCCATGGATACCTATGGGAACAAAAGGGCTGAGTAAACTTAGGGTATGTCTTCACTACCCACCTGATTGGCGGGCAGCGATCGATCCAGTGGGGATTGATTTATCGTGTCTAGTCTAGACGCGATAAATCGACCCCCGAGCGCTCTCCCTTCGACTCCTGTACTCCAGCGCCACGAGAGGCACAGGCAGCGTCGACGGGGGAGCGGCAGCAGTCGACTCACCGCAGTGAAGACACCATGGTAAGTCGATCTAAGTACGTCGACTTCAGCTACATTATTCACATAGCTGAAGTTGTGTAACTTAGATCGATTTCCACCCCCCCTCCCTCCGCACCAGTGTAGACCAGGGCTGAGCCTATTTCACACCAAGCCATAGAGTTCTGCACAAACATAGTGAATCTGCCTAACAACTTTCCTGTTGCACTAACAGTGCAATAGCAAATCTCACCCTGTGGTAAAATGCGTATTTGTTTTTGCAGCATATTCTGTAAGCAGATGAATAGAAAAGCAGCTGGGAAATGTGTTTTGCAGCTATGACTGATGATCACATCATAACCCAGATATGTTTTAATTATGATAAATTGTGGACTTTGAACTTTAAAGAACATCTGGCTTCTGTTTGAAGAGATGCCTGACAGTACAACATTGCTGAACTAATGTGAAATAAGAAAAGGAGGACTTGTGGCACCTTAGAGACTAACCAGTTTATTTGAGCATAAGCTTTCGTGAGCTACAGCTCACTTCATCGGATGCATTCAGTGGAAAATACAGTGGGGAGATATATAAATCTGTATTTTCCACTGAATGCGTCCGACGAAGTGAGCTGTAGCTCACGAAAGCTTATGCTCAAATATATTTGTTAGGCACTAAGGTGCCACAAGTCCTCCTTTTCTTTTTGCGAATACAGACTAACACGGCTGCTACTGTGAAACCTGGCATAATGTGAAATAGTTTCCCTTTGACAACTTATTTAATTTTGGCAGATGAAGAGCAAAGGCCATAGCATTTTTTGATAAATAAATAAAATAGACTAAGGCAGTCTGTGCCACAGTTGTATTAGACGAAGATGAGGCATGTGCCACGGCACACAAGAAATACCAGGTATGTTAAAATATCTAAGCCAAAATTTTAGGAAAGGGGTAACAATTACACCGTGATAAGCATGATCAAAGAAGCAACTTAAAAGACTCCAGTTCCACAAGGTACTAAAGCACGTGGTTAACTTTAAGCATAGGCGTAGTCCTTTTGAAGTAAATTAAGTAGTTCCACAGATGGTCCCCTTGAAGTCAACAATGCTGCGATGACAAATTAGACCAGCTGAGGCTCTATCCCCGTGTGACCATTTACATGGTTACGTACCTTGCTGAAGAGGAGCCTATAGCACTGATAGTAGTTCACTTCAACTACCCGCATATAAAGCAGTCAACTATAATATCAGAGAAGCAATTTCTTGACATCTTCAACAATTGTTTCCTGGAACAGGTATTAATACAAGCACACAAGTCAATGAAAAGAACAGAAATGATGGCTTACAAAATCTAAGTCGGAAATTAGGTTGGCAAATGGGGAATTGAAAGAGCAATTTGCCAAAGATATAAAAATAAATACCAACACATTGTTTACAGAGGTTGTAAATGGAGTGCATGCCAAAGAATCAGTGTGTTCATCAGCCCTCCCGAGGGATCAGTTAAAGGAGATAAGGTTGTTGCAAAGAAGCTCTCTTCGTAATAGTCTTCAGCACAGAAGATGGCGGGGGAAATATTTACTCTTTTTCATCAACTAAAAAACATAGAATGGATAAAGATTCAGGGATGAGAAAAAGCAGGAGCTGGAATTAATTGACAAATTAAACAATGGCAAGTTGCCAGGCCTGGATGAAGTCCATCCAAGTGTTCAAAAGGAATTTAAGAATAAAGAGACTATACTGATTAAAAAATATTCAAACTCACATTAAAATCAGCTATGGTTCCAAAGATCTGGAGGGAAAAGTGCTAGAAGGGTTCCTGGGAATTACAGACTGGTATGTGTATTTTACTTTGGTACAGTTAATTGGCCAGAACCTTAAAAACTTGGCTGAATAGGATATGATAGGCAACACACAGTACAGTTTCTTGAAAGGCAAACCAACCCTTTTCTATCTAATAGATATATTTACGTCGGTCAACAAAGTAGCAGATAAAGGAAAAACAAGTAAATATTTATTTGAGCTTTCAGAAAGCCTTTGATAATATCTCCCACACAAGGCTAAAGTGCTGTCATGGATTAGAAATTTGCAGTAAGAGACCAAACAAAGAATAGGAATAAATTGTTAATTTTCAGCATGGTAGTATCTACTGGATCGGCCATACTAGGGGTTGGTGGTGATTAAAAGCGGGTGAACAGTGACATAGCACAGCGGTTCTCAACCAGGCGTCCTCAGCCCTGGAGTTTTTATAGCATGTTGAGGGGGTCCTCAGCAAGAAAAAGGTTGAGAACCCCAACAATTGTTTTGACTAGAGCAGACAATGAGGAATTCCAGAGAGCTCAAACAAAGCTTGGTGAACGGCAGCATGATGAGCGATGACCCTTGATGTTTACAAATGCAAGGTAATGCATATGGGAAAGGAATAATTTGAACTAGGCATACAGATTTCTGAGTTTTAAATTGACTGTAAACATTAAAGAGAAAAGACTTGGGCAACATTGTGGACACCACAATGAAAATGGGGTGGTCATAAAAAACTTATGTAAGCATAAGATTGGACTAACTGGACCACAGTTCTGACACAGTATGATAGCACCTGTGTGCCAGTCTCTCACAAATGGGAGTGATCACTCTATAAGGCAGAGTCTATAGTGCCATGTAGCATGTGTTTCAACTCATTCCTTTCTGAACATAGCCATAAACCACACCTAGAATCCAAATATTTAGATTCCAGATGACCTGAAGGTGCACAATACTTCAAGAGGGATCAGCACCTTGGAGGATTTGTCCTGAAAGCAGGACATGGGAGTTTATTAAATATTAAATAGCTCATGGGAGTTCATACCCATCTGGAGGAATTTATCTTCTGAACAAATTAAATGGTGTCGGTCTCTCTAACTGTCTTGAGACATCCACTGAAGGGATATGTAATCTTGCAATGCAGTACTTAGCTCTAAATGTGCATGTCTTTAACCCAGAAGTTAGTTTACAAAGGGTCCTATGTGATACGTCTATTTATACTGTAAGTATTTTCACTTTCTCATGACAGGTGATACTCTCACCATTCAGTCATTAGAAAGTTACGACCAAAAACTTCATGAAATACTGAACTGACAACAGAGGCCAAAAAAATCAACAAGCCAGCCAATTCACCATTGAAACTAAAATTCTCACCGTAATAGGACTTGCTACCTCTTAGGGTTGATTACAAATATGGCATTTGGCATTCACTATTTGCTGCACAGCAGGTGGAGCTGAGGTTAAAATTCCTGCCATAATCTTGAAGTTCCTGGCTTTTGTTGGTTTGTGTCAACTTGTTCCTGTTCTCTACTGCAAGTACTTTGTATCAGAAAGTGAAAGCATAGGTACTTGTGCTCAGGTTTTTGAGCCCCTACTCAATTCATCAGGATGTGTGGCATTTATCATTAGAAAGGCTGGACCGCTCTCTCATTTTAATTTCAAAGATAAGAGCAATTTACTAACAGAAACCTAAACTGGTACGACCAAAAAGAGTGTTCAGTTTATGTTTCCCATAATAAACTGTTTGTTAACTCACAAAACGAAAGCATTGGGAACCTTATTTTCATTGACTTCTAAACATTACGAATAAAGAACGCTGAATTTAGGCAGGCTTTGTTTTAATAAATCAAGAATCATAACGATGTCTAGGTCCCAGCATTCCCGCTGTTTATTCCATTAAGAACTAGTTTAACTATCTTTCTATTTTTTCCTCTGCCTTAATGTAACAATATGAATACTGAGCAGTTATACCGCGCTTTTCAGATGTAGCTCTCCAAATTCTTTAGAAACATTGGCAAGCATTAGTATACCACTATAAATATGGGAATACTGAGGTATAGACAAGACGTTTTCAACCTTTTTCTTGCTGAGAACCCTTTCGACATGCTATAAAAACTCCAGGGCCCAGCAGGAGAGGGGGGCATAGGCAATTTCACTTCTATTTTTGGGAGGGCAAGGGCTAGCTTCACACAGCAGGATCCAAGGAAGGAGTGCCACTTCCACCCTCCTGACTCACCTCACCTGCCTGTCTGGGTTCTGGGGTGGGGGAGGGAAGGGGGTGCTATCAAAAAAATATAACTCAAATGGGGGACTCAGCTCAAAAAGTTTGAAAACTGCTCCGGGTGCAGGCAGCGTGTCGCTAGGGGCTATGTGTAGTGAGGGGTGTAGCTCAGGGTTCAGGGAGGAGAGTGCTAGGGGCTGTGTGTGGGCAGGGTGGTAGCTAAGGGTGCAGGCAGGGGGTGGCTAGGGGCTGTGTGCGGGCAGGGTGGTAGCTAAAGGTGCAGGGAGTGGGTAGCTGGGGCTGTGTGCAAGAGGCAGGGAAGCTTGTGGTGCAGGGAGTGGGTAGCTGGGGCTGTGTGTGGGCGTGGGGGGTAGTTCAGTGTGCAGGGAGGGGGCAGCTAGGGGCTGTGTGTGCGGGCAGGAGGGTAGTTCAGTGTGCAGGGAGGGGGCAGCTAGGGGCTGTGTGTGGGTGTGGGGGGTAGTTCAGTGTGCAGGGAGGGGGCAGCTAGGGGCTGTGTGTGCGGGCAGGGGGGGTAGTTCAGTGTGCAGGGAGGGGGTAGCTGGGGCTGTGTGTGGGCGTGGGGGGTAGTTCAGTGTGCAGGGAGGGGGCAGCTAGGGGCTGTGTGTGCGGGCAGGAGGGTAGTTCAGTGTGCAGGGAGGGGGCAGCTAGGGGCTGTGTGTGCGGGCAGGGGGGTAGTTCAGTGTGCAGGGAGGGGGCAGCTAGGGCTGTGTGTGGACGGGGGGTAGCTAAGGGTGCAGGGAGGGGGTGGCTAGGGGCTGTGTGGGGGCGGGGGCTAGCTGGGGTTGTGTGCAGGCAGGGGGCTAGTTCAGGGTGCAGCGAGGGTGTAGCTAGGGAATGCACAGGCGGGGGGTGGGGGAGCTCAGGGTGCAGGGAAAACAATAGCTAGGGACTCTGTGCCAGGAGGGCTCCCCCTGCGGAGGTTGCTCCCTGAGGGCTCTGCTGGCCCCAGAGCGGGGTCGCTCCACCTGGGTGTGAGCAGTCAAAGAGGGCTGGGAGCTGAGGAGCAGCCACAACCCCAGACACCAGCAGCAGACGGGGGAATGCCACAGCTGCCCACTCCATGGCTCCACCTGCCCCGCACTGCCTGGCTCTGGCTTCCCACCTACAACCTGACCAGAGGGCCGGGCCTGAGGGGGGATGGGGGAGAGGAGGCAGTGTGGGGACAGTGGGGGGACTGCTCCGCTCTGGGTAAGGCACTGCAGTTTGGGGGGGCAACACCCTTATGGCCCCCAACTCTGGCCATGGACTCAGGGCTTCTGCAGGGAACGCCGGGGCTCAAGGGTCCAGTCCTGCACAGCTCACAACTTCGTAGGGCAGGGAGGGGGAAACACTGGGGCTCTCGGCTTCAGCCCCACGCCAGTCCCGGCTTCAGCCCTGCAGGGGGGTGCCGGGGCTCAGGGCACTGGGTTTCAGCTGCGGGGCTCTGCACCCCTTCTGTCCCCCAAAAGGGCTCACAGTCCCCCGGGGAGCAGCAAACCCTAGGTTAAAAACCTCTGGTACAGACAACTTAAGTGACTTACCCAACATTTCACAGCAAGTTAATGGCCAAACAAGGAACTTTCTCCTGACTTTCATTCCAGAGCCCTAATGAGTAGACTACATTTGTCTTCTATCTTTTTCTGCGAAAATAGCTATACGGGGCCAAATCATCAGCTGGTAAAAATGACACAACTACATTTCAGTTAAGTGCGAGCGCAAGCTATGCCAGCGAAGGCTTAGGCCCAATGTCTTGGAAGCAAAAGTGGATGGGAATCTGGGAGGCAGTGACCATGAGTTGGTTGAGTTCAGGATCCTGACGCAGGGAAGAAAGGTAAGCAGCAGGATACGGACCCTGGACTTCAGGAAAGCAGACTTCGACTCCCTCAGGGAACAGATGGCCAGGATCCCCTGGGGGACTAACATGAAGGGGAAGGGAGTCCAGGACAGCTGGCTGTATTTCAAGGAATCCCTGTTGAGGTTACAGGGACAAACCATCCCGATGAGTCGAAAGAATAGTAAATATGGCAGGCGACCAGCTTGGCTTAATGGTGAAATCCTAGCGGATCTTAAACATAAAAAAGAAGCTTACAAGAAGTGGAAGGTTGGACATATGAACAGGGAAGAGTATAAAAATATTGCTCGGGCATGTAGGAAAGATATCAGGAGGGCCAAATCGCACCTGGAGCTGCAGCTAGCAAGAGATGTCAAGAGTAACAAGAAGGGTTTCTTCAGGTATGTTGGCAACAAGAAGAAAGCCAAGGAAAGTGTGGGCCCCTTACTGAATGAGGGAGGCAACCTAGTGACAGAGGATGTGGAAAAAGCTAATGTACTCAATGCTTTTTTTGCCTATGTTTTCACTAACAAGGTCAGCTCCCAGACTGCTGCGCTGGGCATCACAAAATGGGGAAGAGATGGCCAGCCCTCTGTGGAGTTAGAGGTGGTTAGGGACTATTTAGAAAAGCTGGACGTGCACAAGTCCATGGGGCCGGACGAGTTGCATCCGAGAGTGCTGAAGGAATTGGTGGCTGTGATTGCAGAGCCCTTGGCCATTATCTTTGAAAACTCGTGGCGAACGGGGGAAGTCCCGGATGACTGGAAAAAGGCTAATGTAGTGCCAATCTTTAAAAAAGGGAAGAAGGAGGATCCTGGGAACTACAGGGCAGTCAGCCTCACCTCAGTCCCTGGAAAAATCATGGAGCAGGTCCTCAAAGAATCAATCCTGAAGCACTTACATGAGAGGAAAGTGATCAGGAACAGTCAGCATGGATTCACCAAGGGAAGGTCATGCCTGACTAATCTAATCGCCTTTTATGATGAGATTACTGGTTCTGTGGATGAAGGGAAAGCAGTGGATGTATTGTTTCTTGACTTTAGCAAAGCTTTTGACACGGTCTCCCACAGTATTCTTGTCAGCAAATTAAGGAAGTATGGGCTGGATGAATGCACTATAAGGTGGGTAGAAAGCTGGCTAGATTGTCGGGCTCAATGGGTAGTGATCAATGGCTCCATGTCTAGTTGGCAGCTGGTGTCAAGTGGAGTGCCCCAGGGGTCGGTCCTGGGGCCGGTTTTGTTCAATATCTTCATAAATGATCTGGAGGATGGTGTGGATTGCACTCTCAGCAAATTTGCGGATGATACTAAACTGGGAGGAGTGGTAGATACGCTGGAGGGGAGGGATAGGATACAGAAGGACCTAGACAAATTGGAGGATTGGGCCAAAAGAAATCTGATGAGGTTCAATAAGGATAAGTGCAGGGTCCTGCACTTAGGATGGAAGAATCCAATGCACCGCTACAGACTAGGGACCGAATGGCTAGGCAGCAGTTCTGCGGAAAAGGACCTAGGGGTGACAGTGGACGAGAAGCTGGATATGAGTCAGCAGTGTGCCCTTGTTGCCAAGAAGGCCAATGGCATTTTGGGATGTATAAGTAGGGGCATAGCGAGCAGATCGAGGGACGTGATCGTTCCCCTCTATTCGACACTGGTGAGGCCTCATCTGGAGTACTGTGTCCAGTTTTGGGCCCCACACTACAAGAAGGATGTGGATAAATTGGAGAGAGTCCAGCGAAGGGCAACAAAAATGATTAGGGGTCTAGAGCACATGACTTATGAGGAGAGGCTGAGGGAACTGGGATTGTTTAGTCTGCAGAAGAGAAGAATGAGGGGGGATTTGATAGCTGCTTTCAACTACCTGAAAGGGGGTTCCAAAGAGGATGGCTCTAGACTGTTCTCAATGGTAGCAGATGACAGAACGAGGAGTAATGGTCTCAAGTTGCAATGGGGGAGGTTTAGATTGGATATTAGGAAAAACTTTTTCACTAAGAGGGTGGTGAAACACTGGAATGCGTTACCTAGGGAGGTGGTAGAATCTCCTTCCTTAGAGGTTTTTAAGGTCAGGCTTGACAAAGCCCTGGCTGGGATGATTTAACTGGGAATTGGTCCTGCTTCGAGCAGGGGGTTGGACTAGATGACCTTCTGGGGTCCCTTCCAACCCTGATATTCTATGATTCTATGATTCTTTATCTAATTCAGGCAACTACAGATATCAGTTGCTAGGAAGTGATACTACCGATGCTGAATCCAAGACAACACATAAATATTGATATATTTTAATTCTGGACAGGATCTTGTTAGTTGTAAAATAATTTTACAGTCCAATTCACAATATAGAATAGAGGCCATTAACAGGCAGAGCTGGTCATAAAGTTGAATGAAACATGGGGAAGGAAAAAAATCCCTCTACATTTTTCATGGAAAATTGTTTTTTTTCAGCCAGTTCTATTGATACTCAATATTTGCATGCCCTTATCACAAAGTTCTAATAGATACTTCCTATTCTAACGCTAGGATGAAAAAGACTGTCATAATCTTACATAACTCTGAGCAGCATAATTATTGACAAATACTGACTTTTTAATAGCAGCCACTCTACTCTGAAACAACTTAGTGTAACTTTGTGTTAACAAATATCCCCATAATGACACTCCTACATATGCCTTCAAAATTGCCGTCACCAGTTTTACATTATAATTAAAAAATAAAAAAGTGGAAGCCACCCAAAAGTCCCCAAATGTAACTCACTAGTATCCTGTCGCCTATCAGTCCCTGTATGTAACTCACAATGCCAAATTTCTCAAGTAGTAGCAACAATAGGGGAAGCTCAAGATATTTGACCATTTTCTTTTGCACCAGTAAAAACCAACCAACCTGTGGTTTAAAGTTCAGTGTCATCCCCTTCCACAGAAGAAAGAAAATGATAGTGATTATATTTTTACCCTAATTTTATTTTACAAGAGGAAATAAGGTTACAGCACAAACTGCTTTCAAGGAACAGTCTGAATACTTGGATAATATGTAGTTCTCACACATGCATGCAAATACATTCTAAAAAAAAAGTAACAAACAATACAGTCATTCCATCTCACGTGCTTCCACAGAACACCGTTACATTGCGGTAGCCATTCCACTTTCTGCAGAACTCTCTGTTTAATTCACAGTACTGATAAGCTGAAGTTTTCCTCTGAAAATATTCCAAGTGTCCTACCAGCATGTCTTGCACTGCTCTGTCATGGCAGTCACCATCGAAGTAAAAGTTCTGATCAACAACTTTTGGCTTTTTATGGATATTTGGTTCTAAAGAAACAGGCAAAGAAAACACAGGATTAATTTTGACCGAGCCGGTCACCTCAGTGACGCAGAGCATCCTATTTTGCAATTTAAACCAAATGCTATGAGGATAGTTTTGATTTTAATGTTTACATATCTGGAACTTTTAATACAACAAATATCATAAAAGAATGAATTGGTAAGATTAAAGGTAAGGACTAAGGCTCACATTGCTTTTAGTGGGTTTTGAATGAACCCCTAGGAAAAGGACCCTGCAAAGACTTACAAATGTGTTTGTAATCTGAAGTATATAAATTGACCCCACTGGGTTTACTCTCATGCTTATCATGCTTATCATGACACACATGTATATGTTTTTGCAGGATCAGGGCCAAAATAAATAAAATGAATAGGACAGAATGCAATCAAAATTATGCCAACAATTTTCTGCATTTTGAGCATGGCAGGCTGAAGAGAGAGACTGAAGAAAAATTTTATAGCATAGACCCTTTTGCCTGGAACAATGCTTCATGTTCACTCTCTCTCTCTCTCTCTCTCTCTCTTTGGGCCTAGGATGAGTCAGAGGAGAGAGCATGGTCATGACCAATGCATCCACAGTCTTCACGCATCCACCTTCTAGAAGCCACTATGAAGATGTATGGGCTATAGTTACTACTGTAACCCTGGGACTGTCGAAGCAACTAAAGATGAGCCACATGGATGTCTCAGGATGTGCTAGTGGGTTCTTATAATTATTTATACTGTGATAGCATTCAGAATGAGCGAGGCACTTTCCAAACACAAAGATAGACACAGGTCTGCCCCCAAAAGAGCCAAAAAACTTATATAGATTCATATATTCCAAGGATAGAAGGGACCGCTGTGATCATCATCTGAACTCATGTATAACACAGGCCACAGAACTTCCCCCAAAATAATTCTCAGAACACAGTTTTCAGAAGAACATCAAATCTTAATTTAAAAATTATCTGTGATGAAGAATCTACCTATGGTAAATGGTTCCAACGGTTAATTACTCTCACTGTTAAAAATGTATGCCATATATCCTGTTTGAATTTGCCTAGCTTCAACTTCTAGCTACCTGATTGTGTTATACCTTTCTCTGCTAGATTGAAAAGTCCATTATCAAATATTTGTTCCCTATGTAGGCACTTACAGAGTGTAACCAAGTCACCCCTTAATCTCCTCTTTATTAAATTAAATAGATTGAGCTCTTTAAATCTATCCCTATAAGACATGTTTTTTCTCATCATTCTCGTGGCTCTTCTCTGAGTCCTTCCCAATTTATCAACATCCTTCTTAAATTGTGAACACCAGAACTGGAGACAGTGTTCCAGCAGCACTCATACCAGTGCCAAACAGAGAGGTAAAATAACCTCTCTACTTCTACTCGAGATTCCTGTGTTGGTGCAGCCAAGCATTATACGTTCACCCTTTTGGCCACAGCATTGCACTGGGAGCTCACATTCAGGTGATTCTCCACCACAACTCACAAATCTTTTTAAGAGTCATGTTTCCCAGGACAGAGTCCTCCATCCTGTGTGTATGGCCTACATGCTTTGTTTACAAATGTATATCTTTACATTTAGCCACATTAAAATGCTTATTGTTTGCTTGTGCCCAATATGCAAGCCCTTGAAAGGTCCCTGTGCAAGTCCCATATATTCAGGTTCTGTTCTTGTGAAAAGTAATCAGTTAATAAAGCTATGGTGCTTTATTCCTGTAATCCCCCACTGGTTAGAGAGTGGTATGGTCTCTCATTGATATGTCTCCATTTTCTGTGTAAAGACTCAGGGTTGGTGATCAGAACACAGCACTTCATGGACATAATTAATGTGAAATATCTATACTCCCTCACCATATTTTTAATCTATAATTAAGTAAATCAAGCAGCTGAACTCAACCCACCTCAAGTGCTGATTTGAGAAATCTGACAAGTGTTATTTATAGAAAAAGGGTAAACTACTCTTAATGAATACTTGACATATAATTTACATGCCATCAGGCTCATCAAAGTGGTGAAAATATAACATAAAAATAAGAATTTTTAATTAGTTACAAAGTTTTTCATTCATTTAAACTTTCTTACCTTGGCACTTATGGTTTAAACTTGGCAAATTTGGGCCAATGGGCGTGAATGTGCTTGTGAAGGTCCACCAAAGTCCCTCCTCTGAGCATGCATATATTGGATATGGATCCCTGCTAAACTGGTATTTGCTTTGACACAGTACAATACAGTCAATGGTCATGAGGTCCATGCCTTCCACTGAAGGATAGCCACAGACTATGGCTCCATGCTCCGGCAATTCCATGGTGCATGCAATTGCTTTGTGTATACATAAAAAAAGACAACAATAAAAACTGAGTTAACAATGAGTGACACTGTTTACATGTACTAAAAAGCAAATTATGCAAAATCTTAGACAGAAATTCTTAAAATATTTCTATAAATTAATATACATGATAAAAATGTTGCTGTTGGGGAAATCTTCAAGATGATGCGACTAGTCCCCTACTGTGTGTAAAGGGAAACTAGTTCTTATGTGCCTTTTTGTGTACCATAGGAAAAGTTTGGGATTGAACCCTTGCGTGGACGTAAGACTCAGCCAGTCTTCAGCCATTCATTATAGCATTATACTGGAAATAGTATTTGGGAGCATGTATGGACATAAGAACGGCCCTACTGGATCAGATCAAAGGTCCATCTAGCCCAGTATCCTGTCTTCCGACAGTGGCCAGTGCCAGGTGCCCCAGAGGGAATGAACAGAACAGGTCATCATCAGGAGGAACACAGCTAAAATTTTCAGAAGCAGTCAAGGAATTGGTGTGACCTGCTCCTGGGGTACTCTGTGGAAAGTGGGTTCTCAGTAGCCCTGAAAATCAGGCACAAGATGTCTCAAGTGGGATACCCCACACAACTGTGGCACACAAAGTGAGTGAGTGACCACTTCTGAAAACGTGCTTGTTACAGACGATTTCTTTGAATAGAGAGGAGCCTGAATCAGAATGCCAGATCTTTCCCCTCAAGCCTTGTCTCAGCCCCAACTTCCAATCTGGAGCCAAACTTTGCATCTCAGGCTCATATTTCATTATAACAGGTTGGTTTGAATTCTATAATTTGTGTGAAGATCTGTACCTGGAGCCATTGAAGGAAGCAATTCTTTACACAGAGCTGACACATAGGCTTCAGTGAAAAGCTAGTGTGCTGCGTGAGGACAGAGAGCAAAGCTGTAAGAACCGGGAAGGGCCATCCCTAGCCATTTTGTTGCACTACGCAGCCCCCCCCACCACCACCACCAGGGGGCTGTGTGGGGCCCCAGGCCTCTGTGGGGGGTGGCAGCAGGAGCACAAGCTGGCAGAGTGGAGTGGGTTGGGGCTGGGTCATTCCATTTCCTGCCGCCCAGTGAGTGAAGGGCAGACCCGTCCCGCACTCATGGGTGGTGGGAAGTGGAGTGACCTGGCCCCAGCCTGCTCCGCTCTGCTCCCCTGGCTCCCAGGCTTCGGGGGTAGGGGGGGAACCATCCCCCAGCACTCATTGGTGGCACAGAGCAGGCTGGGGCTGGGTCGCTGCACTTCCTGCCACCGCCACCGCCAGTGAGTGTAGGTCTGACCCTGCTGCAGTCCTCAGGGGAGAGGGGGGGTGGGGTGCGAAAAGGCTGGGCGGGGACAGAGCAGGGGCATGGGCTTTGGGGAAGGGGTGGAGTGGGGTCGGAGCTGGAGCAGAGCAGGGGTGGGAAGAGGTGGGGCTGGGGGGGAGCAGGGGCAGGAGCCATGGGGAAGAGGCGGAGCAGGGGCTGGAGCAGCACACAACTGTGTAGGGCACCAGGAAATTTGGTGCCCCAAAGTTCCTGGTCCCCTACGAAGCTGCGTACTTTGCTTATGGGTAGGGAGAGCCCTGGAGCCGGGACAGGAGAACATTTGGGGATACATGTTTGCACCCTTGCATATAAATGGCCTGTAGATGTAGACAAAATGTGAGAGTTTATATCCTAAACCCCACTTGGTATTAATAACCAAACAACAAATGCCACAGGACAATTAGCATTAATACTTCATTATATTCTATTCTGTTGACCTTGAGTATAAGCCAAACACATACATTTCACAGAGATCTCAAAGGAACATTTGGCTTGGTTTCCTGAAAGATCTGTTGCTATATATTCCACTGAATATTGGCCATATGCCAGTTTGTCTCCATTATTAACATTAGACCCTCCTTTTGTGATTGTCAATGGACCCCTGGAGTTGTCTTCAAACACAGGCTCCTTCCAAGACAATTCGGGCAAGTCATTCCAGTAGGGGTTTCCTTTTTTGGTTTCTATCTCAATGTTCTGAGGACAGGAGATCACTACAGGTGGTTCAGTATCTGAGGAAAGAACAATATACATAATAATATATATCAGACTTTGGCTATTCCAAATGCTAAGAAGCATAAGAAAGTAATATTGATAGTCTATTTCAGAGTAACAGCCGTGTTAGTCTGTATTCGTAAAAAGAAAAGGAGTACTTGTGGCACCTTAGAGACTAACCAGTTTATTTGAGCATGAGCTTTCGTGAGCTACAGCTCACTTCATCGGATGCATAGCATATCGTGGAAACTGCAGAAGACATTATATACACACAGAGACCATGAAACAAAACTTCCTCCCACCTCACTCCCCCGCTGTTGCCAGCGGGGGAGTGAGGTGGGAGGAAGTTTTGTTTCATGGTCTCTGTGTGTATATAATGTCTTCTGCAGTTTCCACGATATGCTATGCATCCGATGAAGTGAGCTGTAGCTCACGAAAGCTCATGCTCAAATAAACTGGTTAGTCTCTAAGGTGCCACAAGTACTCCTTTTCTTTTTATTGATAGTCTATGTTTCACAATAAGATGCAATGAGACAACCCTGCTGCTCAGATCTAAGGTTATTTAACTGCATGTTTCTTAACTGAATAGAATTGCAATACACTTTATGCAAAGGCGTTGTGCCATTGTACAGTATTTAAGACATTTGGACCAGATCTGGATCCCAAGAAAGTCAATGGGAGATTTGCCAATGCTTAGCAGTAGTGCCAGGATTTGGCCCATAATTAGTTCTCAACAAAGCATGTTGATTTTACTTACAATGGGCTAAATTCTCCTCTCCATGACACCAGTTAAACTTTACTGAAGTCATTGGGCTTCCCACTGGGTGTAACAGAGAGGAGAATTTCACAAGGTCTTAGGGTTTGATGTTCAAAGGTATTTAGGGGCTTGCAGATCAGCACTTTAATATGTTTGAAAATATGGCTCTTAAAGCTTAAAAAAAAAAGAAATTAATTAGACTTATATCAGGATACTTTTAGGACATAAATGCTTCACCCGCCTTTGAAAAGTGACATCTATGCTGCCCACCGCGTAGCACATACTCAGGAAAGGTTCTGCACTGCCTTTGGCACCTTATGTAACGTGTACCTGTGCAAAGGGAGTGCAATGTGGTGTAAATTACTGCCAAATCAGAACGTGAAAGTAAAAATTGCCTAAGCCAATTGAAATTACAGGAGAATTTGGGTTGAATAGAATACACTTACTCAACTGGAATTTAGTCAAGTCACCACACCGCTCTTGGCCTTCCCCCAGAATCTTTATCCCCATGTTCTGGGGAAGAATTCTTCTATAATGGGGATCCTTTAAACTGGAATTTCAGAACATTCCCATAGCATTGTGTGATGTGGGCAAAATATTTCCATTCTGATTTTTAAAATGGCTATTTTTCACTTTTCTCTAAGGCTAAACAGCTCTTGTTTTCTACAGGGGCTTGTTCACTAGACTAAGAATCTCTAGTAAACAGCTTGCTGCAGCTGTAATTAAAAAGCTAATTAAATTGGGCTCTATTTGAAATATATGAAATCTTTAATGAAGTACAAAATTGAATCAGGAAGCTTGCAGGGAAATAATAAAAAAAATAATTTAAGGCAAAAATGGAAACATGTCAACAAAAGAATACAAATACAAACAAAAGCCCAGATTTTTGGCACAGCATACAGATAGGATACGGTGACATGGCAGTATAAAGAAGCAAAAACAGGTAATCTTGAGAGACCTGAACACTTAAAAGCAGAGAGAGCCAAAAATAGTATCCCCAAAACTTCCCCCAGATTTGAAGGTGAACTAAATGTGACCTTTTTAAAAGGTCAGATAGATAGATAGATAGAGATACATTGTTAAATAAATTTGCTCTGCCTACGTAACACAGGGTAAAACAGAAAGGGTTACACAACTAGCAGGCTAATTGCCCCTGATTCAACCTTTAGAGATAGATAAGTAGATAATAGTTGTGGTTTTTTGTGTGTTTACATATATATTGTTAGAGGTTGACAATGTAACCAAATGGTTCCTGTATGTCGCTGTATTCTGTCAATTCAGAGATCAAAAGGAGATGTTAACATTTAGATGAACTGTGAGTGTAGTTTCAGAGTAGCAGCCGTGTTAGCCTGTATTCCCAAAAAGAAAAGGAGGACTTGTGGGAACTTAGAGACTATGCTCAAATAAATTTGTTAGTCTCTAAGGTGCCACAAGTACTCCTTTTCCTTTTGTGAGTGTAGTAATATCATTGCCTTCATTTCTCTTTGAAGTATGTAGTAAACTACCTGTAAATGGTGGGAGATGGACAGTTGCCTTACGCTAACCCATATAGCTAATTACCGGTGATGCTTAGGAAATAGGAGGTTACTTCAAAGCCACTATTCTTCACCCAAGGAACACCTGCTGTCAAGAGGCTGACAATAGCCTGCCAGGAATTTATAAAAAGAGCTCTTGGGCCTCCATGTCAGATCTGCTTAAGTTTCATCAGGGGAAGTCACAAGACTGAGATCCCCAGATCCAGCCTGGGTCACCCTGATATTGGCCATTGGACTGTGACCTACATAACTGATTCTGAAAGAACCTTTTGTAACACTGAAGCTCACCATCTCTACTATGAAACTGACCTAAGAACTTTATTCATAACTGTATGTATAATGACCTTTTAACCAATACTCTCTCTCTTTTCTTTTTAAATAATTTTTAGTTTATTTAATAAGAATTGGCTGTAAGCGTGTATTTGGGTAACGTCTGAAATAATCAGTGACCTGGTGGGTAATGTGTCTGAGCCTTTGGGCTTGGTAGAACTTTTTATGTGATGAACAAGATTTTCAGTAATCCTCATCATATTTGACTTGGCTGTCTGGGTAGGAGCCCAAGGCTGTGTTGTTTTAAGGGAACTGTGCTTTTGGCTTCTGGGTAACCAGTAAGGTATTGTAGAAGCTGTTGTGTTGCTGGCTTGGTGAGTCTAATTATTACAAATAACCTCCAGTTTTGGGGATCATCTGACCCATTCTTTGCAGTTTGCCCTGATTGAACAATCTCAGTGTGGCCCCCCGCCCCCAGAGCCCTGGTCACAACCTAGTTTTTGGCTTGAGCCGCAAGTAGCAAATAATAAAACATTGTGAGAGAGTCTATCCTATCAGTCTTTCACTCTGGACTGCAACTAAAATGAACAGCACCAAAAATTAACAGCAAAAGTCCAGAACAAAGAAGTCGAATTACAATGAAACAAAACTTTTTAATGTTTGTCCACCTTGCTTCTACCCAATCCACAAAAAGAGAGAAAGGGCTCATTGCCATCATGTTCCCAAACCAACGTCACCTACAGAAGTACTTGTATGGCAGATCCCCTTGAGTGCCTTTATTCTGGACTCATTTTCATTCATCCCACTCCTGAGGACCTCTGCAGAATCATATCTTTCAGCTAATACATTTTGGATTCAAGTAAAAGTTGACACGCTGATCTTACAGCTGTCTGTCCTTCATAATTTCCACATAGCTTCTGTGAGATGCATTGGACTTTGACACATTACACACTTCTGTAAACTCATGCTCACCTGAAGTACTTTCTGAAAGCCAATGTTTAGTATATTACAATACATCTGTTATATCTGTACTGTGTTTAGTACATTAGAATACAGCTGTTATATTTTAAAATATATGATTTTGATGAGTTAAGTAGATGTAGTTCAAAGCAAGTAGAAAAGGATTTCCAGCTCCCATCAAGAATGATGGGAGCTAATGGTGCACATTAGTGATAGGTTAGGGCATTAAATATGTATGCCTTTAAGATTATGGTTTATGTTATGCTGCAGCTAATCGCAAATGATTGCATATTATGAATTACCACAGATGGAGAGAAGACATTATGAAGCATATTAAAAAACAGGTAGGAGAAAAAATACTGTCCGCCATTACCACAGTGACATTAACAATGTTCTGAAAAGACAATTTGTTACCTCTTTGGTTGTTTCCAGGCCCACAGTTAACAGAAAGATCTGATATTCTGAAATTGCCACAGGTGTTTGGGTGCCTATTGCACTGGGAAATAACAGAGGGATCTTTGGCTACGATTTGTTCCACAGCTGCTAGGATGTTTTTTTTCACGGCCTGTTCATTGCAGTCACCCTCATAGTACTGTAGTGAATCTCCTCTTCTGGACCCTGTGCGACGCCTGACTGTTAATAGTTCACATAACATGAGGTTAGTTAATAAAGATATGTCCAAAATGGTGCCATGATGCACAGAAGTGTTATGGAGTTTTCATATAATAGAGAGTAGAGTCCTGGCAAGCGCAAATGTATCACATTACTTAAACACAAGGCCACAACAGAAAGCAGCATGAGGGATTTATCAAAACCATAAATATACTGCTCAATACTTGAATGAGGGGTAAAAATGTCATTTTGGTTTCACGTGTAAGACTCTAGCTCAAATAAAAAAGTAGCTATTTGTGATGGTTTATCACATACAACCTGACAGGAACAAATTTACAACGTGAGTAGCACACTGCCATTTCCGGTAACACATCACAAACTTTCAGTGTTAACAGAGGGCTCTATGCAAAAAAAAAATCTTGCTCCACACTCTTGATTTGAGCTTTCAGAAAGAAACTGGCCACGCTTTCTGTGTCATCTGCAATTGCTTACCATAGACAGATGACTGGGGACACCGCTGTTAGACCCTGTCTCCATCTATACACCCCATTCAAATGATAAAACTATGTTTTGACGTTTAAAATTAATCCATCTGCAGATTAGATTAATTGCCTGTGATGTCGCCAATCCCCAACAAGATACCTCAGTTTGATCCCCAAAGCCACGGAAGCCTCTGCTGGGGGTAGTACAGAGCTGCACCAGCCAAGCAAGAGTTCCAGAATGCATTGTGCCTCAGGCAGGCCCGCGGGAGAACCCAGGGTAAGTAGTTATGACACCACCCTTGGTGGTATGGGACTGCTCTGCGTCCTTTGCAGAAGCTAATGCAGGAAGCACTCTATGGTGCTATTCCATCTGGCCCTGTTTCCTTAAATATATGGTTCTCTTGCCTCCTTGGAGTCCTTCTTGGATCTGTTTTAGAAATTATGTTCTCTTTCAATTTCTATTTGAAAAGTATCCAATAAAAATGGTCAGTAGAGTACTCACCAGTAAGGGCTTGTCTACACTGGGAAACTTACCAAAATAGCTATTTCAGTATAACTCTACAAGTGGACACACTTATTCTGGAATAAGACTGCCCTTTTCTGATTTAACTTAATCCATTTAGAAATTATAAATTAAAATTTTAAATAATTATTCCAGAATAGCTATTTTGGTCAATGTCCAAGCGTAGACAAGCACTAGGGTACACCTTCCTCCTGTAGTGATGGGGAGGTGAGGGAATAGCATTAGGCTTGCAAGTCTCAGGAAGTATTTTGGAAGACCTCTAAGTCAAGAGTTAAAGGATCTTAGTTCAACAATTTAGTATTAGCCAGACAGTTGTGCTACCTTAAAAACATTAATAATGCTGAGAAATTGCCTTCAAAATCTAAAATACCTGTTCTCCATAACCAACAAAAATAACTAAATTTTGTAGGACCTACACACACTATTTGTGACTGCTCAACTCCTGACACTATACACGATGCTAGTGAATAATCATGGTAGTGAGCAATACTAAACCATAATGGCTTTTTTTATTAGAAACATGGGGAGAGAAGGAGAAGTAAAGATTTGCTAAAAGAAAACAGGCAAAATGTGTAGTGAGAGAGTTTATTGTCAAGCCACTTTGGAAGGCCGTCAATAAAGAGGGAAACCCCATTGCACATACACACACACTTAATTATGATCAGACTTTGCAGGAGAAGCAAAGTGGGTAAATTCTCAGGCCAACTTCTGCTCTTAGTTACACCACTGTAACTCCACTGCATTCCTCTGTAACTGACATCAGAATGTTGCCCTGAGAACCAACACACTCTCATTGAAAATGGAGAAACAAAACATTCATTTCATGGCATAACTGGAATCCATATCTTCACGTTGTCTTATGCAAAACTCTAATAGCCGCTGAATGTGTAAATCAATAAGCTTTCAGTCAGCAAGAGTGTTTAAGAAAGCTAATCCACTGAAACTTTCAAGCCTGCTCACCTGTGCAAGTCTCTGGCATGTGAGCCTTTGTCATTTGCCAGGCTTCATCCAAATGAAACCAACTTGTCCCAGACTGAGAAGGCTGGCAGAAAAACACTGACCCTGCTCTCCGATGGAAACCAGTGCTTTTCATGCAGAATGGTACACAAAACTGCCATTTGTTCATTCCACTGACAGGATAAGATAACGTTCCACAAGCCAAAGACCCATCAGTGGGAGGTTGGGCAGTGCACGAAAGATCTGGCTCTAAGAGCAATATAAAAAATATTAAAGTATCAAGTCCATTAGTATCACTGTAGTAGAAATACAGTAAGTAAACTGCCCACAAAGAAATACATGCTTGTAATTTTTTTTTTAAACAGTTAAGTTCTTTACTGAATGATACCATTTCCAAGTGCTTAGGACATCTGGGATGCTCAGAGTGGGTTATTTCTAGAACTCTTTGAAATTGTATGTTCAAAACTTTTTTTAATGAAACTTTTCCATTTTTCAAAACCAAGTACCTTCATGGAGTCTTCATTTTTTCCCCCAAGTTTTACTGGAAATGAAACTGAAAATATTAAACTTAAGACATTTCAAATGACAGCTATTCAGTTTTCTTCTTTGTTCCCCTTTGTGCCACTGTGTGCAGCAGAATGAAGCATGTCTGGGACATGTTTCATTTTTCGTTTGTCATTTTGTCATTTTTCCAAAGTTGGAAAAGGGAACAATGTAGCAAAAGAAAAAAGAAAAAAATGTAACAGTGGGAAAAGCCTGGGGCATCGTTTTTTATAGCAGTCAGTACCAAAAAAATGGGGTGCGAGAGAAGGGAAAAGACATGCAAATTCAAAATTATTAAAATCAAAATTCAAATAAGAAAGAAAGAAAGAAAGAAAGAAAGAAAGAAAGAAAGAAAGAAAGAAAGAAAGAAAGCTCTGATTTGAATTCTATAAAATGGAAACAAATTGATTTTTTTTTTGCAAAATTAGTTCCCCATCATTTGATTAGCTGTGAATCTAGTTTTACTGTGTGGCAGAGCAATGACTTGAACCAGACAGGATATTATATCGGCTCATTTAGTTGTGCATACTCACAAACAGCGATAGATGACAAAAGCAAAATACAGCTGATGGGCCAAATCCTCAGCCGGAGTAAACTGGCATAAATAATGGAGCTAAACTGATTTACATCAGCTGAGGTGCTAGCTCTCTAACTCACATGTGTAACATGGCCCTTTCTATCTCCAGCAAACTCCTCTAAGTTCAGTGCCACTCCTCTAAGTTCAGTGCCACCAGTCACTTTCTCCATTACTGCTCTTCAACCATCTCCCAAATGTCTCTGGGAAGATGTTTTTAACTCTATTCAAACCCATTATATCCTTTGCTATGACCATGTGACTGTAATGCAGAATCACTACATGCAGTCACAATACAGGCATCAATCAAAACTGTTTCAGAGTGACAGCCGTGTTAGTCTGTATCCGCAAAAAGAACAGGAGTACTTGTGGCATCTCAGAGACTAACAAATGTATTTGAGCATAAGCTTTCGTGAGCTACAGCTCACTTCATCGGATGTATTCCACTGAATGTATCCGATGAAGTGAGCTGTAGCTCACGAAAGCTTATGCTCAAATACATTTGTTAGTCTCTAAGGTGCCACAAGTAATCAAAACTGTGTTGATGATGCTATGTCTGCCATCTGGGGCTTAAGCAAAAGGGAGCTAATGAAACTTCAAAGCAATCTCTCACTCTAAATTCTTGCATTTCAAAGGAGTTACTGTCTTTGAGACAATGGATACTGTCAACTCCCCATCAAGAGAGACAGTGTATATTGTTCACACTTAAGTGTACGTCCACTAAAGTATTTAACTACTTTAACTAACACCACTTGATATTGAAATAGGCAGATCTGGGTCTGTTTACCTCTTCTCCAGGGAGTCCCTTCCCCATTTAAAAAAACTCTTAAAGCAATAAATGCATGCTATGTAGCTTGAACACTTTTGCTCCATGAATTTTAGTTAATATATAGTGCACAACCTTTTAGTCAACCATGGTATTTCAACTCCTCTTGTTTACAATGACACAAGAAGGGGATGCTGCCTTTCAGAGCACAATGTTTGCTCTGCCTTACACATTCCTGAGGAACCATTCCCCTAGGAATGTTTCTTGGTTGGAGTATGTGCTGAAAGAAAGGAATCACAGTTATATAGGCCAGCCAGGGCTGACAGGAAAAATAGTATCATTTACTCTGTGTGTGTGTGTTAACCTATCAGTTGCATTCTTCTTCTGAATAAAATAAAACATGCTTTTGGCATCTTTCACATCCCACAGTACTTTATAAATAGCTCTGCACTATGCACACATACATATCTGACACATCACTAAGCAACAAGCCGTTGTTACACGGAGACAGAGAGTTGATTGCAGAATTAAACCTAGAAATATAGTCTGGTGATTAAAGACCAGGCATGTGCACAGCAGTTCCTGACTCTGCCACAGGGTTTCCTTACTTTAAACCTCTGTAAAATGGGCATAATGACACCTACCCATCTTTGTAAAGCACTTTGATATCTTTGAATATAAATCACTCTACGAATGTGACATGTTCTTATTATTCAAAAAATTCTAGAGGATCTTAATATTTCAGCTAGACCCCAGGACCCAGAACAGTGTAGGGGAACCCCCTCCCCACTCCCTTCTCTGGGGTCACTAGGATCCACATGGTGTATCCCCCTGTCCAGCCCTGTGGCCTGGGGGAAAACCACAGAGAGAACCCAGCCAGAGACTCCAGCCAGTAGAGCCAGTAGCAGCTAAAGCAGGGATAGCTGCACTGGTGGGGTAAGAGTATATGGGACCCAGCCAGGGCACCATACCCCCGCAGCCAAAACTGTGCAGAAGGGCCCCACACACTCTGGGGGCACCAGGAGCCAGCCAGAGATTCCAATCAGTCAGACCAGAAGCAACCAAAGCAGGGACCTTTTCCACCATTGGCCATTTCAATGAAATTTGTACGAAGTTCTGTCTTTCTTGGCCCTGTGTTCCAATCCCGCCCCTCCCCTCACCTCTCCTCTCCCCAGTCTTTTCACCTCAACTTCACTCCACACCTGCCCCTCCTTACCCCCTTCTCCCCTGACCTGTCTCCCTCGCCTTCCTTCTCTTCCATTTTCTTTCCATATAGCTGATCCCCTCCAAAGTAACCTGAGGATTCTCTGATGGTTTGTCTCCAGCTGACCCATGCTTCCCAGGAGCAGAAGGGGCAAAGGGCCCAAGACTGATGTGGAGGCACAGAGCTCTTCCCAGCTGATAGCCCTGGGAGCAGAACCATGGCTTGTCCCACACAATGGACTGATCACTTTGTAGATGTTCATGGAATTTTCCATTTCCCTCTACAATCCCTACAAATTTCAGAGTAACAGCCATGTTAGTCTGTATTTGCAAAAAGAAAAGGAGGACTTGTGGTACCTTAGAGACTAACCAATTTATTTGATCATAAGCTTTCGTGAGCTACAGCTCACTTCATCGGATGCATACTGTGGAAAATACAGAAGATGTTTGTTTTTATACACACAAATCATGAAAAAATGGGTAAATAAAATATCAAATAAAATAAACACCCATTTTTTCATAATTTGCGTGTATAAAAACAAATATCTTCTGTATTTTCCACAGTATGCATCCGATGAAATGAGCTGTAGCTCACGAAAGCTTATGCTCAAATAAATTGGTTAGTCTCTAAGGTGCCACAAGTACTCTTTTTCTTTTTGCGAATCCCTACAAAGCCACCTCCCTGTTTACAAGAGGGGATGATCAGGCCCCATGTCACCATAATGACCTATACAAGATGACAGGTTTCAGAGTAACAGCCTTGTTAGTCTGTATTCGCAAAAAGAAAAGAAGTACTTGTGGCACCTTAGAGACTAACCAATTTATTTGAGCATAAGCTTTCGTGAGCTACAGCTCACTTCATCGGATGCATACTGTGGAAAGTGTAGAAGATCTTTTTATACACACACAGCATGAAAAAATACCTCCTCCCACCCCACTCTCCTGCTGGTAATAGCTTATCTAAAGTGATCACTCTCCTTACAATGTGTATGATAATCAAGTTGGGCCATTTCCAGCACAAATCCAGGTTTTCTCACCCCCCAGCAAGAGAGTGGGTTTGTGGGGGGGGGGGGGGGCGCGGTGAGAAAACCTGGATTTGTGCTGGAAATGGCCCAACTTGATTATCATACACATTGTAAGGAGAGTGATCACTTTAGATAAGCTATTACCAGCAGGAGAGTGGGGTGGGAGGAGGTATTTTTTCATGCTTTGTGTGTATAAAAAGATCTTCTACACTTTCCACAGCATGCATCCGATGAAGTGAGCTGTAGCTCACGAAAGCTTATGCTCAAATAAATTGGTTAGTCTCTAAGGTGCCACAAGTACTCCTTTTCTTTATACAAGATGAGTAATTGTAAATAGATATTTTGTCTTACATTCAGCTCATGTTCATTTAGTTGACAGAGAGAAGTGTTTGATAATTGAATTACTGTGCTTCCTCATTGAAGTCACTTCCTGATAAACAGCCAAAGTATTTTTTTAAAATAAATACGACATCTTGAATCATCTAGGCTGCTTGGCTGGACAGAGCTGGTGTGGTGTTATCATGGTACAACAATATGTGTTATTAGTTCTCTTCTAAATAGCAGAACAGAGTCCAACTAAAAACATCATAAATTTATTGCTCTGTTTTGATATAATAATTTGTGGGAAAATAAAAACATGTAAACACAATTGCTCTAGTTCAACTCACATTAGTTTATAAATCCATTTAGTTAAACAGTGCAAACCCCCAGGTAGAGACTCTTATTTCAGTTTAAAACTGCCCTATTTCAATTTAGCTTAAACCAAATTCCTAATCAATTTAAGATAATCCAAAATAAACATAGTGTAAACTGAAATAAGAATGTCCACACAGTCTTTTCCACCAGTTTAAGTAAATCACTATTGAGTATAGTATTAGACCATAATTTAAACTACTTCAGTTTTCTTGTGAAAACTAAATCCTACAAAAGTTAGTGCATTTTTTGCATCCATCACCTACTGCAATTTGTGCGGTAAGTGTAGCATTCTGTAATGACATGGGTATTTAACTGTCTCATCAAATTCTACAGCTATTGTGCAAGCTGTAGTTATGGGGAAGATCCCATCATGAAAGGGGAAAAGGGAAAGAAAAGGTAAGGTATGGAATATTTATGGAAAAGGGAGTGCTCTTCTATTAATGTTATTTTTATATTAAAAATATGCCAAAAGAATAATAGCACTATACAATATACATCAGTAATATGTGCCCACACTTGGAGATTTGACAATAAAATCCTCATTCGTGCCAGCACCAGCCATGAGGTTCCAGCAATTGCTAGTATTTGACCACCTTAATTAAGCCTGTAAAAGCCTGTTCTGCATTTGATCAATGGTGAGGAAGGTTTTACAAAATTCCTTAATATAGACACAGCAGAAATGACACACATGATTGTGGGGCTTTGTACAGTGAAACTGTTCACACCGTTACAAAACACAGATATTCAGTAAACGTCTTTAATGCTCTCTCCCACCACGTTGATGAATCTTGCTGTTACATTATGGCTTCTAGGAGATCTCAAACAGGAAAAGTAATTTTCTATTTCTTCTTTCTTCCACCTCTAATGATCAAGTTGTCAGCATTGTGGCTTAAGTCAAATATCACTTGCATTTTCCTTTTCATTTAAAAATGTTAATCAATGGTAGCAAAAAATCTTTGTGCTTAAAATAGAGCAGTTTAATTTACAATGAGACCTAAGAAACAACCTGGCTAATTTCAGAGAAGTCCTAATTATTTTTTTAAAAAATCCAAACCCTACTGACTAAAGACCTGGTATATCCATTTGCCATTGATCTTCATCAGGATCTTTCAAATGCCAGGACTTTTCTACACATAAAAATTGTGCTAATTTAACTAAATCATTAAAAACTGATACAGTAAAGGAGGTGCAACCCCCTTGTGGGGACATTCTTAAATCAGTTGAGAAAGCCTTATATTAATTTAGCTTAAATCGATGTAAGGCACTCAAACCAATTTAAGATGGTCCACACAATGTGATTGCACTGACTTAAATACATCAGTTTCTAAAACAGTTCAGCTAAAATCAGTACAGTTTGTGCGTGTAGACAAGGCATTACTAATGGGTATAGAGAAGTAGTAGGAAGAGTGTTACCAGTTTTAACTTCATTTTGGAAAGCACCGTTTTCGGAAGGCAGTGCTGCAGGGAATCAGTGTCGGACAACAAGTGCTTTCTGAATATTTCAGTCCTTGGCTGACTACTTCTTAGCTCTAGCTCACATCTCAGGGAAACAGTGGTTGTCATTAAAAAGATTTTCCAACAGTTACCACAACTGTTTCCTGGTGTTAATGAAGACCTATCTACTGAGGCCAGCAGAGGATCTGGCCAACTGGCAACAAAATGTACTTGAAAGATATAAGAATGCAATTCTTATTACACCTAATATAATCACATCACTTGGTACATAGGACTTGATATGAACAGAAAAATATTCATGGTTTGGTGAACATCCAACTGTTTACAGGAAATATTACTGCCAAAGAGGTAGCATTAAAGCAAACAGCTCTATTTCTAATTTGTAAATCTAGTTAATAAAAGTTTTCAGGATCCTGATTGTTTTTCCTTTCTTAAACTTCAGTCAATAATAGCACTTACTTTTGATGGTAACTTTAAACTGGCAGGAGGCTTCATTTCCTGCTTCATCATGGGCGGTGTATTGCACTTGATGAGTTCCATACCGGAAGCAGGAGCCACTGGATATTGAAGCTATTGAAGTAAACACCCCACTGTTGTCGCTAATTTCAGGCTGTTCCCAGGTGACCTGTACTGGATCAGTCTCAGTGGTTATGGTGATGTCCCATGGGCAATTTGTTATGGTTGGAGGAATCGTATCTGTGGAGTTCAAGGGAGACAATTAAAAACATGACAAGCTGTCACTTGCTGCGGCACAGTGAAAAGCTTGAATAATGCATTCTTGCTAGCAGTAAGTTGCAACCTGCTAAGCAATAAAGGCTATTTAAGAAGAGAGAAAACAAAAGATAATGAATGATATTACCGAGACAGCATTTGTTGCGCAATTAACTTTTGGAGACATTTCAGATCTAACTAGATTTATAAGCTGTTTTTGGTAGGAATGGGGTGACAATAGTGCAAACTGTGATTCTTCTCATACAACTGGGACAGTTCCTGTTATACAAAACAGTTCAATGTTTATTCTTCATTGTGCACTAAATAACAGGATGCAAAAACAAACACATATCAGACCTGCACTAAGAGTCTTCTAGGTTTACTGTAGGTTTTTTGAACCACTTAAAAATCAAAAACTGTTGCAAGCATGCTCAAACCTTCATGGAAGTGCAGCAACCCTTTGTCCAATGTTGCAGGGATTTTCCTATCCTCCAAAGAGAGGGAAAGTCACCTTTTCTCAGTTCATCAGCCAAACGGACATGCCATGACATGGAGTTGGGGGCTGGGGCCATGGGACAAGGAGAAGAAGGGGCGGGATTTGTGTATGAAAGTTTTAGAAACCCACAAACAACAACAACAATTCGGTAAATTACCAAGCTAAAATAAAAAGATATCAGTTTGGTGCAAATTTTAGAGGACCCACTGAGGGGTTCATATCAGCTTAACTAAATTGAATTAGAAAATAAACTATCCAATGCGTAAAACATAGTTGTGTGTGTAGTCAAGTTCTAAGAATTAAAACTTTGGGCTAACACAGTAAATAGTGATACAATGAGGAAAGCGTCCTATATATTGTATGAAGGAAGGAAGAAATATTTTTCATACCCAGAAAAACATTTAAAATAATGTAATGTACATAAATTCTTACCTACGCCTCTATTATCAATGTTATTAGGGTTAGAATTCTATATTCACCTGGATCACCAGAGGTGGCCCCCATGATGGTCTTTGGTTGGAGCTTGGAACTCAGAGTCTGGAGACTCCCGCTGGCTTTAGAGGGAGTTATTGAATACACCTAAATCCTGTGCAACTCTTCAGAAAGTTAAAGCAACATTTTACTGCACCCTTGCAATACACCCTTTCAATCCCACAAACCCCAGGTTGTATAGGCATCATTGAGGACAGTGCTTGGCCCATGGCTCTTAACTCTTACAGCTATACTTAGAACACACTAAGACCAGACACTCTAAGAATATCACAATTCCCAGTATAACAAAATTAAGTCACTGAGTTATTCTACTAGAGTAAAGATAATAGGCAGCATGTGCTTTTCCTACCCAAGGGTAATTTGCATTTCTTTTAAATAAATTTCCAATTGTAATTAAAACTGGAGGCTAAAGGGAGCAGGGAGGAAAGTTTTGTTCACATATTTGATGCAATCTGTGATATCATCCAGATTCTAGGCCACCACCATACCATTTAGATGCTTGTAACTTCAAAAATATATTTTAAAAATTGTACACACGACCTAGCACACAAAAAGCAAAAGTGTTCAAATCACCCTCATGAAAAAATTACAAGACACCTGTTTGCCGGTAACTAAATAATTTTTAGGCTATTTGGCAATATTTCAATTTATTTTTAAAAACTCCTTGTAAATATGTGACTGAACAAGAAAAAATTAATTTAGAACAAATGTTCACCTCACTAATGATCATTTCTTCTGTCTCTTTTTTTCCTCTCTCTTTCTAACTTTCTAGGGCAAAAGTTCACAAAGAGCAGGGCTCTTCCATCTGTTTGCAAGCTGCCTGTCAGTTCTTAGACTCTGAGCAACTTCCCTGCCAGTTTACAAAGTTTTGGCTGCAAAAATTCTCTTGTTCTGAGAAAAGAGATGATGTGCCTTTATGAATAATTGACTTTTTGTAACCTTGGTCTAATCCTAACAGAAAATCATCATCCCCAACATAATAGTGATCACAGGGCTTATTTGAAAAGATTATTATGTCAATATCACTATTTGTTTTTATTTTGGTAACACTTAACAGCCCCATGTAGGTTTAGGACAACATGGTGGTAGATGCTGTATAAACACAGAAGAATACATTGTCTCTGCCCCAGGGAGCTTACAATCTGATCAGAACATAGAGTGTAACAGATGATAAATAAATAAGTACAATCAGCTATCCCTGACTGGTTTCAGAGTAGCAGCCCTGTTAGTCTGTGTCCGCAAAAAGAAAAGGAGTACTTGTGGCACCTTAGAGACTAACACATTTATTTGAGCATAAGCTTTCATGAGCTACAGCTCACTTCATCAGATGCATGCAGTGGAAAATACAGTGGGGAGATTTTATATACACAGAGAACATGAAACAGTGGGTGTTACCATACACACTGTAATGAGAGTGATCAGGTAAGGTGAGCTATTACCAGAAGGAGAGGAAAAAAAAAACATTTGGA
Source organism: Chelonia mydas (assembly GCF_015237465.2). Classification (NCBI taxonomy): domain Eukaryota; kingdom Metazoa; phylum Chordata; order Testudines; family Cheloniidae; genus Chelonia; species Chelonia mydas. The sequence goes on along the minus strand of NC_051251.2, from coordinate 49,568,811 downwards.
GTGATAATCAAGGTGGGCCATTTCCAGCAGTTGACAAGAAAGTGTGAGGAACAGTTGGGGGGGGGGGGGGAAATAAACGTGGGGAAATAGTTTTACTTTGTGTAATGACACATCCACACCCAGTCTTTATTCAAGCCTAATGTAATGGTGTCCAGTTTGCAAGTTAATTCCAATTCAGCAGCCTCTTATTGGAGTCTGTTTTTTGAAGTTTTTTTGTTGAAGAATTTAAACTTTTAGGTCTGTAATCGAGTGACCAGACTGTTATTCATGCAAGTTCATCTGTAGTTGGTTGATATCTTGTAGCCCCCAAGACAGAAGAGGGTCAGAAGCAAGGATTTGCAAGATGAGAAGAAGCAAGTTGATTCTTATGGATCACCTGAGGGAGATGTTCCATGTGGAGAGGGAAAAATGGAGACATTTGTGGGAATAGCAAACTAATGGCCATGCAGGGCTAGGATCTTCACTGAACAGAGGGGGAAAACATGGTTAGAGCCAAGGATATAAAAGTAAAGTGGGGACACTTTGTAAATGGCTTTGAAGACAAGGACTAGATATTTAAACTTGTGATGGAAAACAGGGACTCAGATGGAAGATTCATAAGGTGGGGTGGGAAAGATGTGGTCAGAGTGATGGGCAAGGTAAAAGATCTTAGCTGCTATGTTTTGTATGAACTGGATTGTGATTGTTAGGGGGGGCAGAGAGGGAGACATTACAGTAATCAAAATGTGAAACTATGAGGGTCAGATTCTAGCAACTCACTCTGTGAAACCAGCAGCTACAATATAATACAGTGCCAGCACTGTAGTGGTAAGTAGCTCGACCTCATTAGACAGAGAAAAACTTCAAAAATAAGGTCTTAAACGACTGTGTAAAAGTAACCATTGAGTGCTCTCTATCAGAGTGTAATCATGTTTGATTGATGAATCGTGTAACCATGAGTATATTTTAGGACAGGTACACTATGTTGTAGATTTTTTCTTCGAGACCCAGTGGAAATGTTTTGCATTTTAGTACAGAAATGATTACATTGTTTATGAACATCAGGATATGAATCACCTCAAAAATAGCTTTCTCCAGTGTACAACATCTGTGCAAAAATAGTTTGTTGTTGAAATGTTCAGGAAAAATGTTCTGAAAGGCCTTGGGCCAAATGTTGCACTGATTTACACCCCATTACCTCGTTGATTGGCATGGGGTTTGAGTCAGCACAAATTCAACCCTGTGTTTAGATTTGGTTTATATTTGTGCCCATTAGGTACCACCCAAATGCCCATCTAATCCTAGATATACCTGTGTCAAATCCATCACAGTACGTGTGAAAAGAGAATGTATTTATTTATAAAAAATCCCGCAAACACTGTACATTGTCTAGGGCTACAGACAGAGCCTTCCCAATACCATGAAGTGTCTTAAGCTCCAAGCCTTGTGATTTCTGAGGGCAGAATCCCATTGACTTCACTGCGGCTTTTCCACGCAGGCACATAATGCAGGACTGGGGACTTACTCTTCAAGTAGTGCCATTGGTTTCAGTGGAACTAGTGCACTAAGGTACCACTTAATGTCATGGTGGTAGAATCTGGCCTGTAGAAATTTCAACCACTGATTTTTAGACTTTGTACATCTTTTCAAGTATTTTAGGTGTGCTTTTCTTAACATGTAGGTTTAGTTAAAGAGAAGTTGATCTGAATTTTAACTTGATACCCCACTTACCAGGAAAAGTTACTCTATTGCATTCAGAATTTTTCTCTGAATTGGCTACATCCTAAATAGCAACCATATATACTGTAATAATATTGTGAATGTAGTCTATTTACAAAGATCATTTTCTGAAATCACATTCAAATATGGCTTTGAAGGACAGTTCTGATAGAATTTGGTGAATGAAAGTTTTCACCACCAGCAACTGGGGCAGCGAAATCACATCCTTATGGACCCATAAAGAAGCAAAGCATCCTTAATTTTAGCTTAAAATTTTTAACAACATTTAAAGGCAAACATGACTAGTTGTAAAGCACAAAGCAGCGATTTCATGCTGCTGCGTTAGCAGACCAATACTTGTATTTGTCAGAAGGCACTGGATCTCAGTTGTTTTTCCCATTCTTTCATTTTGACCTGGATTTGTCTCATCATCAGACAACACTGAACATTTTACCTCTGAATTTTTCATCTTAATTTAGGACTGTAATTGATATCAGATACAAATCAAGTGGGAGCCAGTTGACAGAGAGATTAATAACAGCAAACTAAGCTGTAAAAACACAGTTCCAAGGGTACCTTGTGAATTATGATTTTAATAACAGACCTGTACTGTGAAAAATAGACACTTCTCAAATCTCATAGTTTATCTCTGAGACGCGTTATTTTTCTTTGTTAAATACACTTGATTTCTGATGTCATTTGGGCAAAAAATAACCCCACCCAAACTATACCTATTCATTTCAAAAGAGACTCAGGCCACCTCAGCATTTTGTTAATAGGGTCCAGAAGAGTTCTTTGAGGTTGAACAACATAAAATGTGCATTGAGGTTCAACACTCTCCTCTCCTCATGCTGTTACTCTGAGGAAGGAGAGCCCTTTTTCATTAACTCTGATCAGGGTTTTTCATGGCCTTCTCAAACAAAAGAATAGACGTCACATAAAAATAATAATTGACATTGTCATATTTTGGTTTTATCCACCTGTCACTGACTAAAATTTTCAAAAGACACCTAAGTGACTCAGGAGCCAAAGTCAAATTTTCAAAAGTACTTTAGGAGGCACTTTGGAGCCTCAGTCTCGAAAGTGGAGACTCCTATGTGCCAAAAGAATGAGGAGTACTTGTGGCACCTTAGAGACTAACAAATTTATTTGAGCATAAGCTTTCATGGGCTAAAGCCCACTTCATCAGATGCATGTAGTGGAAAATACAGTAGGAAGATATATATAAACAGAGAACATGAAAAAATGGGTGTTGCCATACCAGCTCTAACGAGACCAATCAATTAAGGTGGGCTATTATCAGCAGAAGAAAAAAAAATTTTGTAGTGATAATCAGGATGGCCCATTTCAAACAGTTGACAAGAAAGCGTGAGTACCACTAGGGGGAAAATTAGCACGGGGAAATAGTTTTTAATTAGTGTAATGACTCATCCACTCCTAGTCTTTATTCAAGCCTAATTTAATGGTGTCCAGTTTGCAGATTAATTCCAGTTCTGCTCTTTCTCATTGGAGTCTGTTTCTGAAGTTTTTGTGTTGAATAATTGTGACTTTTAGGTCTGTAATTGAATGTCCAGGGAGATTGAAGTGTTCTCCAACTGGTTTTTGAATGTTATAATTCTTGACGTCTAATTTGTGTCCATTTATTCTTTTGCACAGAGACTGTCCAGTTTGGCCAATGTACATGGCAGAGGGGCATTGCTGGCACATGATGGCATATATCACATTGGTAGATGTGCAGGTGAACGAGCCTCTGATAGCATGGCTGATGTGATTAGGTCCTATGATGGTGTCCCTTGAATAGATCTGTGGGCAGAGTTGGCAACAGGCTTTGTTGCAAGGATAGGTTCCTGGGTTAGTGCTTTTGTTGTATGGTGTGTGTTTTCCGGTGAGTATTTACTTCAGGTTGGGGTCTGTCTGTAAGCGAGGACTGTCCTGTCTCCCAAGATCTGTGGGCTACGTGCCAAAGTCACTTTTGAAATGGCACTTAGTGCTCTCGGAGCTAGGCTCCTAGCTTGAGATGGGGCTCTCAGGACTTCCAGGGTCCTTGCCACAGAGTTGGGAATCTGGAAATCCTAGGACCAGCTCTCAGCATCCATGATTCTGGGGCAGCCTCTCCATGAAGAATGCCCCTGGCTGGGGACTCCAAGGCATCCAGAATCCAGGGCTGGTGGAGCAGGGAACCTACCAGTGGCAAGAGATCCAGCTCCAGCTCCAGCTGGGGTTGTGGGGGCTGTCAGGCTGTCTTCTGGGGATTCGGAAGCCTACCTACCAACAGAGGCCAGGCTCTAGCTGGAGTACTGGGGGGCTGGCAGGCTCCCTATCCCAGAGGCCCGGCTCCAGTTCCTCAAGTTTTGTTGGAAAATATTCAAGGAGCTCTAGTAAGATGAAGAGAAGGGGAGAGTGATCAACAATCAAGGGCAGTGCAAGTTTAAATATGGCAAGGCTGGCCTTGAAATCTTGTCAGGGAAATGATCCTTAAATTATTATAGCAGTTTCACTGGGGTGGACAGAATAGGTGCCTTTGCTCCGTGATTCCATATTTTCAATTTAATTTACCCTTAGTTTCCTCTTCTATAATATGAGGACAATGATACTTACCCACTCTGTAAAAATCTTTGATAACTATGGAAGGAAATATTATACCTGAATTACTCTTTATTTTTCTCCATCCATACTCACACACACACAATCTCAATACATGCCAACAAAGAAAATCCCTAACATGCACACAATTACACAACATTTCCACTGTTTTCTTGATCCAATTTATCTAACTTTACTTCAGTGAAGAAGTTTGGTGATGACTATCTAGCTGAATGACTGGTGACAAATGACATCCTCAACAACATGAGAATGAATCACCTCTGATCTTGGATATCTGTTGGTTTTGAATGTTACTTGTGGTAATTTCCTCTGCTAGGTTCATCAAAGAACTTGGGAGTTCATTCAGGAAAGCAAAATTACAGCTATTCATTTGGAATCATTTCTTGCCTTGTAGTGCATAGGCCAATTACACTCATCTTTATTTCTTCATACTACGAGATCATTTTCAAAGCTACGCTTAGCTTGGCACTTTCACAAACATTTTTGTTTTCTTAACATTTCCCTGTTTACTTCTTACATAAATTGCTTTTGGTTAGTACTTTTCCGCTAACTGGCAAATCAACAAAAAAACAACAATATACTGTAGCAGAAAGATGAGAAAGCCATGCAGCCACTCACTGGAAAAAGCTAGAGGGCCCAATTTTGGAACTCATTGGTGAGAACTTCCTAAAACTATTAATCCCATTGGCTCTAGTAACCATGCAGCTATTTTCTTGAATAATTGTTCATCAACACAGTAAGGATTACACCATTGGGTCCAAAATGTACAGGTTCAGATCAGCTGGGGCTTTAAGAACACCACCAAAATATTGCAGAACATATAATAAAATGGCAAGAGTAGGCAACAGTGCCTTATGTTCAGATCCTGCTGAGAAGTGATAGTGACTTCTGTGGCAACTGAACCAACTCACATGACCTTAGTTGTTAATGAGGTTCTGGGTTAATTTGAATGATAAAATCCTAGGAAATAAAATTGGATATGATGTATTTTACTTTTGCAGTGACTGTATTTTAAATATCCCATATGAACACAAAAGCAATAGACATATTGTATCACTTAAAACAACCCATGCTTCATAGCTATGTCACCATGTCTATTAAATAAAGACATGATTGCTTTTGACGTGGTTTTGATTAATATCACAGCTCCAAATTATCAGAGGCGTTAGCAAGATTTTTATCATTTTTCTGGATTGTACACAAAGAGTCAACACATTGTGCGCTACGTGGAACACTTTGAGCAGAAGCAACATGGTGAGCCACCAATCACCAGCAATCACCAGCGTAGCAGTGGTTAAAGCACACAATTAAGACTCAAACATTTCTTTTCTACAGATATTCTATGCAACATCCTCATGATTAAGATTTATAGACTTGGGAGATTGGACAAGTTACTCACCTGCACACCATTCTGCTTTTGGATACGTGGTGTACAGAACTATGTTAGTCGAGTACATCTAGCTAGCACATATTTGTGCACCAGGGAAGGATCCTGCGCATGATCAAGAATCCCTGTGTGCTATTCACTTTTCACCATCAGGCCCCAGAACAATACAAGATTGATCCCGAGTATATATGCACGTATGTATTGCAGTTCAGGAGAGGAACATGAGAAGGGGCAGGACAGTTATCTCCCAGCTGAAATAATATAGTAACCTTCCCATTGTATAATGGAGCAATAAACATGGACAGATCAATTTCAGAGGTGACTAGATTTTAATACTTAAATCTACAAGAACTAATATCAATTATTCTGGATACCAAAATAAACAATCCTACTGTACAGAAAAATGAGGCATCCTCTTACCCTGTGTAAATAAATTAAAAAAACTTTCACAAAGCTTATCACTTATGCCCTAAATTTGAGCTTCACAACATGTCTTGACTTCAATTGCAGTTGGATTTTGGTGTTGTTCCCACCTGCGGAAGATTTTCAAAAGTGCCTAAGGTATTTAAAAGCACATATCTCAATGACATTCAGGAAAGCTGAAAGTCAGTGAAACTTGTATTCCTAAATCATTTAGGCCCTTTTAAAACCCCCTCTCTTATTATCTTATATTTATTTGCATGACAACGAAAATTCTTTTATTATTTCAAATTATTTCATAATATTTTATGTACATCCACAGAACTTAATTTTCACATCATGCACTCCCGCTCAAGGCATTTAGGATGCAAACTGAAAAGCATTTTTTTCAATGAATCAAACTGTCCAAGCACAAGTGTAGGCTTAAACCTGGATTTTACAATATCCATGTTAGTCCTGACGTTCAACCACAACAAACTCAAAATATGTACTCCAAACCCACAGGAGGAAAAAAGAAGTTTGAAACAAAAATGCTTTTAAGTTGATGAATTTACTAGATGAGGGGCGATGAGGCTGGGTTTTACATCTGCCAAACCTCATTGATGGGAATTTGATTTTGCAAAACTACAATCAGAAGTGTTTAGGATCCAGGATCTAATTTATCTGAATCATCACCAGATTCACAGCTGGTTTAGATCTGTGTAGCTCCTTTGAAGTCAACCAATTTACACCAGATGATGACCTGGACCATAAAGTTTCTGGATTAAAAAAAATAGTCCGCTTTTGTCCAATGTCTGTCACTTTCTCAGTAAAGTTGTGCAGTCAAAAGGAAATATTACCCGGTTGCTGTGATTTCTTTGGTCGTTTAATTTTCATAGCTGTAGCTCCACGTCCTTCTGCATGAGCTGTGTAGATCTCTGGAGACTTTTTCTGATTATCTGTAAGGGCAAAAGAGTTTAAAATTTCATGAAGATCCCTCCAGGACTGCACATCGCATAGAAAAACTCTTCAAGGAAATGTCAAAGATGAACTTTCTTTTCATGTTACACAATAATGTGTACTCTAGAGTATATTATCTGGAACATAATTAGGAACCTTTGAACTCGAAGGAAAAAGTTGCTGAAAGTTAAAAGTAGCAGACATAGTGAAAACTAAATTTTAAATTTGATCTTACTGGCGTTCCTATACACAGAACTCTTTGTCTCTACAGCCACTGTCCTTGGCCTCTCTCTACTGATTTAGGCATTGTGCTGCACTGAGCTTATACCTTGTTTCTATCCTGTTAAGCTTAGTTCTAACACAACCTTTTCCCTCAATACAATTATTGGTGCTAAACATTAACAAACGTTGGCCTCAATCCTGCAATTCCCAACACATCAGAGCGGCACTGACTTCAAAAATAGTAATGTAATATAATGTAAACTTTAGGATTGGGGACTTGGTTTATTTTTCACCCCTAAACAATTTGCTCATAGGCTGAAAGCTCAAAGATTTGGGTAATTATTTAATGGGATAAGTTTGGGTAAGATAATGTGATAAATAGAAAGTAAACGGTGGATGCCTGTGTCTTTTGATAATTATACTTCCATCCTCAAGTTAGACAAAATTACCTAAATTACCCAAATACCTATGTTAAATCAACTTTATTAAGGTTGCAAAGGCAAGCACACAAAAGTAAGGAAATGCCAGAATTAAGGTTGTGTATTGCTAAAAACAAACAACAATTTTAAATTAGTCACATATGTAATGGGAAGCCCTGAATGCCCACTCTTACAATAGGGTTCAAAGGAGTTAGGCTGGAGTCATGGGCTGACAGAGATGGGGAATGAGAGAAAATGGTAACAAAGATGCAAGCGAGAGCAGAGATGTGGACAAAGCAAGAGTAGCTAATAAAGGGATTCAAGGAAAGCAGTGCAATGCTTGGAGCAGCAGATGAGGATGAAGACCTCACAGCAGCATTCTGGTTGTCTGAATATTTTCATTTTCAGATGTAAGCTTTTACTCGTATTTTACCATTTTAAGAGAATGTTTACGTGTTCTGCTTTCAGTGAATTACATCAAACTAATAAAAATAGCTTGCTAGTCGACAGAAAGAAAGCTGAAAAATAGCTAGCGGCCACATGGAGCTTGCAGGCTGATAAGGTCCATCTACACTAACTGTCACAGAAAATTAGTTGCTCAAGATACTCATTTCAGAATGGGTAAATCTCAAATGCTATAGGATGGATAGACATGACTATTAAATATGTACTTAGGCAATATTGGAAGAGGGGTGCATGGAGAGTGAATAAAACTCATTGTACTGTAGAAGGAGACCCACAAGCACACATGAAGATGTACCTGTATTGTTATTTAATCCAAACAATGCAGCAGAAATTATCTGCTAGATATTTATTAGAGTTACTGGAGGAGTGCTTACTTAACTGTTGAGTGGGAAGTGATAACTTCTTGGCTGCTAAAGTTTTAAGTTTATGTATGAAAGAGTGAAGGGTTTTTTACTTATAATTTTTATTAATTTTTCCAAATGCAAGAAATATACCAAAATACCAGATTCATCATAATGCACAAAGTAAATAAAGAGGCTTAGTATAAAGGGAGGGTAGGGCAAGCGACATACCTATCTTCAGGGTCCATGTAAATCACAGACCACTAAAAGGTCAGCGCAAATTGCTTTGAATTTTTCAGGCATTCCTTTTCTGCAGGATGCCAGTTGTTCGTTCGCTGTGAGGTCAGCCATATCAATGAGCTGGGCATCAATATTTGTGGGATTGACTTTTCCATTTTTGCAGGATTCATATTTTAGTGGACCAAACATGGATGATAGACCTATGCACAATAGTGAGGTTTTGAAGTATTCATTGTTATTTATTTATTTGAATTGAAACAGCACTCAAAGATCCACTGAGGCCTGGGGCTCCATTGCACTAGGCATTGTACAAACACAAAGGAAGATGCAACCCCTGCTCTAAAAAGCTTAAAATCTCATTTTAAACAAAAAGCAATAGAGTGTGGCAAACAATAGGAAGTAAATCATTGTTGATAAAGTTTGCAGATGAGAAAAGGTTGATCAGGTGAAAAATAATCACAAAGAGAGGCCCCTGTTAGGAAGTGATGTGCATTGCTTGGTTAGCTGAGCACAATCAAACAATATGTGTTTCAATATGGCTAAATGCAAGGCGAAACTTACAAGATAGGGGACTGTATCCCGGAAAGCAGTGACTCAGACAAGTGCTTAGGAGTCATTGTGGCTAACCAACTGAACAGAAACTCCCAGTGTGATGTTGTGGCGATAGGGTCTAATGAGATCCTTGGATGTATAAACAAGGAAATATCAAATACGAACAAGGAGGGTATTATACTTCATCTATACTGTACTGGTGAGTCCACTTCTGGAACACTGTATCTAGTTCTGGGTGTCCACACTGCAGACAGGATGTTGAAAATTTAGGAAGTGTACAACAATGTGCCACAGGAATGAACTGGACTGGCTAACATGCCTTACACTGAAAAACGTAGGGAACTCAATCTTTTTAGTTTATCAAAAACAAGCTTTAAAAGGAAACGTGATCACAATGTATGAGTACCTAGGCAGGGAGAAGATATTTGATAAAATGTAAGGCTCTTTAATCTACCAGACAAAACTGTAACAAGATAGACTGTCTGGAAACTAAAGCTAGACAAATTCAGATTAGAAATAAGGTGCAAAGGTTTAAC